>NC_133503.1:144321500-145628500 GCF_049354715.1 Callithrix jacchus | reverse complement strand
GCTTGTTATATAATGGTGAGGAGAAGGAAACATTTTACTCTGTAATCATATTCTAGAATATAGAACTTTAGGCTGCATAGTTTATATCGACTTATGAGTATTTGGATGCTATCTGGCTATTCATGATGGGAAAAAAAAATTTCATACCTGCAATGTATAATGTGGTACAACTCAGTTTTCCAAATATACTGAAAAGAAAAATCATAGCCTAACTAAGGTATGCCCTTACTGGTGATGAGTTAGTACAAAGTTCTAATTTGAAGGCTCAAACAGAAAAGGAGATGTTGCTTGCTTTCATTAAAAGATATTACTCAAACTCCACTGTCATCCCAGAGAGATATGCAGAAATATGAGTTGTAAGACTGAATTTTAGTAAGCATGTTTGAATTTTTATATCTAAATGAATGTTTTCTTCTCCAAAACACTTTCTTTGGGACACTCTAAGCTAATTTCACAAGGCTGCCTAGATTGAAGGTGTCAATTATTTCCTTTCTGTCCACATCCCTTCTCTGAGAACCTGTGTCACCTACAACCTGTGGAGGTACAGCCTTACTTACCATGTGGCCTTATACAAGTCATTGCCTCAAGGGACCTTAAATGCAAAAGTGTGGCTGTAATTAAATGAAGCAAAACAAAGCTACTCCATCTTAGAATCTGCTTACTGGGGAGCCCAAAAAGAAGCTTTATTATATATGGATAAAAGTTAGACATGTTAATGAAAAAATTTCCTTGACAATGAAAAGCTGGCTTTTATTTAGATTTGGACCTAAAACTCTTACAATTGCTACCTAGGACCCCAAATAGCAAAGAATAGTTCTATTAGAAGCCAAAAAAAAGAAGTATAAAGTCTTGTTCTTCTTTTTAGAAATCATTGAATTTTGCATCTTGTTAACATACATTTATTTGTTGTAATGTTACACAATTTAAATAATATTACTAATTTTTTAACTTTTCCCCTAAATCTTTAAGTAAAATCAATGGCATCCCCCAAGAAAACTTGCCTGGTAGTTTTTGCATACCATCTTATCACTGTGTTCTACTGAAAAAAAAAAAATGAAATTTCTTGGCAACACTGGAGTGGGAGAGACAGAGACAATGTAGAAAATGAGAGGAAGAGAGTAAACAATGTCACACAAAGAATCACAATGTCACCTTGCAAGTTTGGGCTATAAAGGCATCATTTTCTGATATGTTCTGGAATTAAGCTGAAACAACCTGAATCCAAAGCACAAGAATGACAGCATGTTCTTGTTCTTTGTTTCTTTCATATTCTCTGTTCACCATAGGGGGAAGGAAGGGAACAGGGTCAGTATTGTCAATTTCGTGAAAATCTTAACTCCAACAACAAAAAAAGTTCAAAGCTTGATATCAGTATCAAGTCAAATCAACCAACGTTGCCTTATTCGTCTGTTTATTCTAGGACTACCTGGAAGTGAAAGCAACTGAGATAAAACCTTTAATACAAAAAGAAAAATAATTAATCCTAGGGGGAAGGCTGTGTCAAGAAAAAAAAAATAGTAACTCTTCTACTTTCTATATAACCTACGGTGGCTCATGCCTGTAATCCCAGCACTTTGGGAGGCCAAGGCAGGCGGATCATGAGGTCAAGAGATTGAGACCATCCTGGCCTACATGGTGAAACCCTGTCTCTACTAAAAAACACAAAAATTAGCTGGGTGTGGTGGCATGGCCTGTAGTCCCAGCTACTCAGGAGGCTGAGGCAGGAGAATTGCTTGAACCCAGGAGGTGTAGATTGCAGTGAGCTGAGATTGCACCACTGCACTCCAGCCTGGCGTCTGGCAACAGAGCAAAACTCTGTCTCAAAAAAAAAAAAACCTTAACATTTTACGTCAGAGGCTGCTGCTACAGAGAAACTGATAGCTCTTTAAGCTGTTCTTAAAAGTGCACCACTTAAAAAACAATTTGTCAGTCAACTAATTGTAACTGATGTATTTAAATAATAGCTTTATATAATTTTCTGCTGTCCAGTGTTGAACTCATTTGCAATGATTTTGAATATTTATTAAACCCTAAAGCAATGTTGAGCACTCCAGAGTTTTTCTCATAGCCCTTAAGTCAGGCAAGAAGAAAAATATGTCTCATTACAACCTAGAGTGATGAAACACTGGAAATAATGACAGCATTCTTTGAAAGACTAAAAAGAATACTACAATGTGGACCTAAACAAGAATCCTATAAGTAATTATTAATAACATATTTTTTCACATTATATATTGACATTTATCATTTTATAATTACAACATTGCTGATAATACTAGTGAGTCCTACTTCTTTTATTGGTTAGCCTGTCATCTTTGACTAAAAATATTAGTTTATCTTAGAGGTCTATTTGAGAATTGCTTAATATTGAGCAGGTTCTAAATCCTCAATAATCCAGACTCCTAGGAAAATAAACAGTTCTCAAGAAAAGATCTCTCTGATGTGGGAATTCTCTTTACCCTTTTCCTACAAGCCCAGTTGGAATGCTTCTTGGTGATCAAATGATTTAGAAATATTCTCCTCCAAAGGAGTCTTGGGACTTGAGGTTTCTAGAATGACCAAACCTCCTGAGAAGCATTTCTAATCTTAAAAAAAAAATAAACTTAGTGTATAGTATTTCTATTATATATTTATAGAATTTATAAAATAAAAATTTAATGGTCACACTTGTGAGCAAGTAGAGTAGGCTTCTGTCTTGCTGGCTTTCAAAAGGAGGGTAAGAGAAGAAAGCAACATCATGTTATGGGTTGTTAGAAGTCCTGTACCAATGCCAGGAAAACCAAATGCAATGAGTGATTCTTGACTGCATCCAGGGTGGCAAGCAGACAAACAAAACCACAAAGAATACTCTAGGAATGATTAAGAAAATTTGAATATGAACTTTACAGTAGAAAATATGATTGTATTGATATTAAATTTCTTAAGTAGAAGTAGCATAATATTGTTCTTATATAACAGATTTTTAATTATTGGGGATGTGGTTAAACTGCCAGGTTGTGTACGATTTACATTCAAATTATCATGCTTATAATTTCTTTTGAAATAGCAATACTTTTGAAAGCTCAGGCATTTTGATACTTTGAAAGAAACTGGAATCTAATACTAAGAGCAACAGAATCTTGATACAGAAATTTGAAATGAAGGATTTAAAGGATAATTTAAAGAAGAAAGTTTTGCACTAACGTTTTGGATTCATGATAAAAGGAAAAGGTTGAAGAGAGAGGGGCCAGTCTAGGGAAAGTCACAATAGAATCTATTTATGATATGCTTTTTCATGTTGAAAGGAAAAGAAAGGGCTCAAAGGGGTCTCAAATTTTTTTTAGATGATGACTAAGTGAAGGCATAGAGAAAATAGTGCAGCAATTTTTTTGCCGACTGCAAGAATTTGAAGTCTCCCCAAATGACCTCGCTCTCTTTTTGTTACAATAAACTAGCTCCACATACTTATAGTTCCCTGAATCATTTTGCCATGCTTTATAAACATGTACCAGGAAAATACTGAATCCCTTTCGGATAAATAACAGTTTGCCATATTCAACCCCAGATCCCATTTCCTGCCTATTCCTTTCATCTGTGTTGAGTAATAATAATGACTACCATTTATAAGCCCATCATGTCAAGCACAGGGCTAGGCATTTTATCTATATATTATCAATAACTCAACAACTATCCTATTCAGTAAGAATTACTGTCCCATATTTGATAGTTGAAGAAGCAGATTAAAGAGATGAAGCAGTATGCCTAAGTCCACCCTAAAAGTGCTGGCTAGAATTCAAACCCTAGTCTGACATCTATCCCCTTCTTGACTAAGCTTATTGCCTCCTGACAATCTAACATACTTAGTCCCATTTGTTCCTGCCTTCCTGGCTGGTCTGGCTTTCAGGTGACAGACACCCATCCTGCATGACATTCTTCACTTGCTCTGTGTCATGGCTGCCAACAATCTGTCAGTGACAGCAACTTAGAGAAGCTCTCAGCTTCTCAGAGATAACTATACAGGAAATATGAGGGACTAACTACACTTTATATAGATCTGCTGTCCATGGAAGACATAGGCGGTTGGGAGAATCAATGTTTTAGTACAGGCTGTCCTTCTACAAATCTGCTTACCCACATATGGTTCTATTAATCTTCTCCACATAATCATATCCAATATGCTTTTCTGCTCTTTCAATAAAGGAGAATTAATCAATAGTAATTATAATTATCTAATTAGTTTCTTAATGAAATTTTAATAGAACAGTACAAAACCTTCGACATACTTTTCAACAGTTACAAATATTTTTCCAAATAAACTCAAAATGGCTTGCTTGCCCTTACATATTCCTACAGGATATTTTTAGTACTAATTGAGTCATCAAATCAAGAAGTGTATCCACATTTTCCACTCTGTTTAAATTTCATTAATGTCTTACCTCCTTTTAGCCTATATTTCTCTGCCAACCTCTCATACCTGATTTGGTTCAATCACTGGTCTCTGAGGATTTAGCACCACCTCTATAACTTTGCAGTATCTTGTTTGCTTTTTAAAAATATTATCAACCCATTCATGCATGGCCATTGAATTGATTGGTTTTTAGTCAAATTCTTAGAGTTAATTGTATTAGACATGCTTGGGGAACATGCTCAATCCCTGGCCCTTTTTTAGAAGTCAACCTTACTCATGGCTTCTGCTCATGGCTTCTGCTGAAGTGGTGGGTTTGAGCAGCCATGTTTTACCACAGAGTTCTCTCTTTGGCCATCTCTTGTTGGATCAGGAGTGGACAATTCCTCCAGTGGAAACCAAACCATACGCCACTCTATGATAGACAAAAGTTATGACAGGAAATACAAACTCATAAAAAAGCTAATGTGAAAAAAAATGCTGAAGGCATGCAGAGAGAAGTGGAAATAAAAGACCATATGGCCACAATAAAAGACAAATAGTACCTCTCACTTTCTGGTTCCATGAGGCTTTGTTCTATTTCTGGTAGATGGATACTTCATGAGTTTCTTCTGTCCTTTCTATCACCTCCCCACTCTATGTACAAAAAAGCAGAATAAATGTCTCCATACCAGTGATATAGTATAGCAGTCGGCCTAAGTAACAAGGATGGAACCAAAGTGGCTTTAAGAATCTGGATGTGGATACAGCCAGGAGATCAATCACTATAAGGAGAAAAATGTGTTAAATTTAAGAATAAAAAGTGAAGCGGAGTCATATATTCATGCTGATTCAGCAAGTGTATAAAGGAGGTGCAAACATGTAAGCCATGTCAAGAAATATTAGTTATTAAAGGCCAGGCCCCAAATGAGAAACTCAAGAAACAGGAAAACACTTGGAAATTTAACTGTACAGCAGGTGGAGAACACAGCCTGGAAGGGCCGGCTGCCAAAATAGTGTAATACAATGGAGGCCAATCATCCGGGAAGCTAAAATCACATTATTTTAAAATTAAGGCAGTATCCACCATGGCCTGGAGGGCACACAACCAGAATTAGAAGTTTAGGAGAGTGGCCACAGGTGGGGATGAGTAGCCACATTTCAGATTAGATGGGAGTAGATGAGGGAGTCAGACAGATCTGAAAAAATGAGGAAATAGTGTGGTTTATCTCAAAATGTCATGCTTGAAAGGCTCAAGCTCCAGACATAAGACATCACTGGTTCACTGACATACGCTTCAAAGCAGCTATCTCCCTACCTCCAACTCCTAGGCTTCCTTCAGACAGGGCAAACTTGGTTCTCATGTCAGCTCTGATATCCACCACCCATTGTCTTCTTCCGACTTCATTTGTATAGTTCATGCTCATTACACTGGTTGAGTTGACCCCTCAACACTAACTCTGATAGATCGTCCTGCTTCTAATTCCTAGGATGAAGCTCCACTTTGTCCAGAAATATTTTCAACAGACAGTGGAAGAAAAGATGACACAGGCAACTAAGATACATCCTCCTTCTGCCAGCTTTAACTCAAGGACTAGGAATGTTATGAACCAACAAGTTAGAGCCATCAGAGGTTTCAACCTCAAGGAGGTGGAGAAGACAGAGACAGAGGAATGCAGGCAGAAGACAAGAGCAAGTTATTGACTCCATCAGCTCCCATGACACACCAGACTATAAGGTGAGAGGCTGGGGTTGAAGTTTGGCAATAAATGGTAAAAGCTGGAGACTTCTGGTATATATAAATACACACACACACGAATGTCAACCAAAAATAAAATCCAAAGCCCCCCAAACAACTGAACAGGCCTTTTCTGGGCCAAGGGAAACCTAAGAAAGAAAGGTCAGAGGTGCCTCATTATACCCCCTCCTTTTTGGAGTTTAGGTAAAACTGACCAGCATTAACTTTGAAATAGAGATGATAAGACTCACAAAACAGACTTTTTGTGGCAATAAGATACCAAGTGCCAACGTGACTGTTATAATGGCATATGACAGATAGCAGGCTCTCAAGGAAAGTATTTTACCCCAAAATATATCTTTGACATTTTTTGAAACAAACCTGCAAAAACCATCTCTTGTGGGGGAAATTTATGTCTGTAGATGTGTAGAAAATCTCCTCCCCTTTCTAGGTCTTTTCTAGATCCAGGAGGGTTTTAACTAAGAGTCTGATACCTTTTAACGTCAGTTTTACCATGTATTCTCTCTGAAGCGTGCTACTTAGAGGCTTCATCTACACAACAAGAACCTTGGTTTCTACAACTCCCCTTATTACTCAAGCATTTCTTTCTACTGATTTTAACTTTAAGCAAAGCTTAACTCTTTCAACCAACTGCCCATCAGAAAATCTTTAAACTTTAAATCTACCAATTCATCTGTGACTTCTCCCGGACTGCAGCCCCTCCATCCTACCCCCAAGATATCCAGCCTTTCTGGCCAAATCAGTGTATACCTACATGTATTGATGTATGTCTTTGCCTGTAACTTCTGTCTCCATAAAACATATAAAATCAAGTTGTAACCCAACCACAAGTTCTCAGGATTTCTTGAGACTGTACCCCAGGTGATGATCACTCATAATTTGCTCAGAATAAACCTCTTTAAACATTTTGCAGAGTTTGGCCTCTCTCTCTTTCTCTCTCTCTCTCTCTTTTCCTCTCTCCATGTACTGTCTCTCTCCATATATACTCTCTCTCTTTCCATATCTACTCTCTCTCTCCGTATATATTCTCTCTCTCTCAGCCTGTCTATATATGTTCTCTCTCTTTCTCCCTCTCTACAAACACACACACACACACACACACACATGCACACACACGAGGCCGAACTCTGTAAAATATATCTTTTCTGTCCACAAGTCCATCGCACTGGCTCTCTCTCTGAGGTAAACAGTGATGGTCCTGTTTTCTTCAATAATCTTCATGCTCAAAGATATCCTACTTTCCAAAGTACAGAACACACTACAAGTTTTAATACTGCTATTCTGTTTTCCCAGAGGTAGCTTTGACCACCTCTCAGATTTTTAAATGTAAATTAATTCAGCTGGATTGCAGCTATGCAGTTATTTATGGTGCATTTGAATCTAGGTAAATTGCCTTACTCCCCTCCTAGACAGTGAGGGGATTGGTCTCTCGGGCATTTTGTAATTTGTCATTTTCAATTAATATTAAATTCCTCCATGAATGTTGCTTATGGTCGGTGTGGCTCAGACTCCTCAGGAATGTCTCTGACTACGTTGAATTCAGTCTTTCAGACTGTGGCTGGGTAAACCCACAAAGGGAAGTCCTCCTGGGGTTTTTGACAAAGAGTGAGAGTGTATCTTCCTGACCTTCTTTCTTCTGCCTCCCAGTAACACATACACACATACACACACACACACACAGAGAGAGAGACAGAGAGAGAGAGAGAGAGAGAGACACTGATAACACTCCCAGGTTAGAAACATCTACTGGGGAATTATCTCTCTCACGCTTCCTCAGTGTTCACTGGTTTCTAAATACAGTTGAATAAGGAGGGCTATTTTCTAAGTAGTGCCCTGAAAGTGGGTATTTTCTGAGTCACAACTTAGTAGTGACAATGTTGTCTATCTCTTTGATAGATGCAGGAGGAGAATAAAAGGGAAGGTCCGCCAGAGAATGTTTGACCAGTCTGCGCACTGGGAGGAGGGGGTAGAGCCATGGGAAGTTCCTGCCATTTGCAGATGGGAGAAGTCTGGCCTCTCCTGTTCCTGTGCAGTGACCTGAGATTCAATCTGCAGGCAGGAAACCTGAACCAAGACACTCTCTTGCTTTACCAAGAGTTATTTTTCCTTTTTCCTATTGGCCCAATAAATTCAATTTCCTTTCACCTTTCAAAGTGTCTGCGTGCCTATTATTTGTCATGTGGCAAGAACCCGCTTTTTTTTCTACAACATCTTTACAGATATGAGACACCTTAACATGCCCATAATGAAATTCACTACTGTTAAAAATCAACAACTGTTTGCACTCATAATTTCTAAACTGTCCACTATGAATGAATCCTTCCTAAACCACTGTGCCACAGTTTTTTGTTTGTTTGTTTTTGTTTTTTGAGACGGGGTTTCGCTCTTGTTACCCAGGCTGGAGTGCAATGACGCAATCTCGGCTCACGGCAACCTCTGCCTCCTGGGTTCAGGCAATTCTCCTGCTTCAGCCTCCTGAGTAGCTGGGATTACAGGCACATGCCACCATGCCCAGCTAATTTTTTGTATTTTTAGTAGAGACGGGGTTTCACCATGTTGACCAGGATGGTCTCGATCTCTTGACCTCGTGATCCACCTGCCTCGGCCTCCCAAAGTGCTGGGATTACAGGCCACAGTTTTTTTTATTCTGCAGCCATCAAGGAACCTGGGACCAGTAACCTCTCCCCTCCCAGCCCACAGGGTTTTAAATGTATACACAGTGTATGTGAAAGTCCTGGTTCCATCAAGAAAATGTAATGAATGACCAGGAAAATTAGCCAGTAATCTAAAACAGTAACAGCTAAAGGCTAAGTGGCTTGTCCTGCTAATTTATGTTATAAGGGATGAGAAGTTTAGTTTACCTCAGAAAGATTTTTAAAAATCAGTGGTCTTGAATGTTGCACCTTATTCATGATTCAAAATCCTCCCAAACTACTTCCTATAACATTCCCCAGGATGACATTGGTTGATTGTAAATCCTTCTGCTCCTGATTACTAATTACCCTCATTTGCATGTGATTGCATTTATTTGAATATAATTTATATGACATCTGGCCTCATAACCAAAGCAACCAGAAATGGTACAAGCACTATTGAAGGAGGTTATCTTGTCCTCTGAAATTTTTTCCTAGGGTCTCACAAATTGAACAATATCACCCATACACCCATACACTTTAGAGGGTTACCATTATGACCTTTCTCTGGTCATGGTCCTCTTCACCAGTCAAGGAGTCTGTGAAGCTAAGTGTGTGAGCCCTGTAGATAATTCTCCACATACCAAGGACACCAGAATTACTGGTCAAGATGCCTCAGCTCATTTCCAGGACCTATGACTCCACAGATTGACCATGCTACTGATACATACATAGCTAAATGAAATGATTCACTTTTGAGGCTGTGTGTACAGAGCTTAAATGAGAGCTGGAATGTCCACTCACATGCATTTGATATACTGCTATATGTGGGACAAAGTATCAATAAGAAGAGGAGCATGGCAAATAGCCTCTGTTAGGCAAAGCTTATGAAAAGCCATTGTTTTGGACTCGCCTTCTAAGTATTACTAGGTCCAAGCAAACCAAAGGAAACCGAAACTGGAGTGACTCATGCTAAGTGCCATATAATCAAACTGAAACTTTAAGGAAGCAAGTAGCCCCCCCAAACAGTCCAGTTTTTCCTGAAAATGAGAGATTCACAGCAATCATTCAGAAAGAGCCAGTCTGTCTGAGTCAGTGCAATAAGGAAGTCCCCTCTGCTTTAACCCTTACAAAAAAAGGTGAGCTGTAGTAGCCTGATGTTAACCAATCTGTTTTTTAAAAAGCATTCTATTTCCTTGTTCCCACCTTACAAAAACCAACCATTCTGTCTTCCCTAGCAGAACACGCATTCTATTTTATAGAATGAGATATCGTCTAATTCTAGAATCACAAAAGCCAATTATATCTTGAAATTTAATTTGTTGTAATTTTGTCTTTTGACATCTTCAACTCTTGCCACTACCCCTCAAATGCTAACAATGTACTTTCCACAGTATCTTACTAAAATGTACACATTCCTCTGAATTCACTGACATCACACATTCTATTTCCACTGACAAAATCTAATAATTCTATAAAATAAATAAATAATTTTTGTAAAAATTTTTTTGTAAAAAAAAGTAATTTTGTAAAAGATTTTTCTCTCTCCTAGTCAACACTACTCAATGATTTGGGGAGAAAAAAGAAAACATAAAGGTGATCTAGAGGCATACAGCTCTTAAGAACTGCATACCCTTGTAACTACTATATTTTATAACCATATTTTATTAAAAAGCAATTAGCTTAAGCCATTTTCTTTCCCTCTTATCATTCATTTAGGTATAGTCAGTGATATGGTTTGGCTGTGTCCCCACCCAAATCTCAAATTGTAGCTCCCGTAATTCCCATGTGTCATGGGATGGACCCAATGGGAGGAAACTGAATCATGAGGGTGGGTTATTTCCATGCTATTCTCATGACAGTGAATAAGTCTCACAAGATCTGATGGTTTTATGAAGGGGAGTTTTCCTGTACCTGCTCTCTCTCTTGCCTGCCACCATGTAAAACATGACTTTGCTCCTCCTTTGCCTTCAGCCATGATTGTGAGACCTCCCCAGCCAAGTGGAACTGTGAGTCCATTAAACTTCTTTTGCTTTATAAATTATCCAGTCTCAGGTACATCTTTATTGGCAGGGTGAGAACAGACTAATACAGTCTGCTAAGTTAGGTTTGGCATAGTTTACTCAGATTTGCTTTATTTTTCCTTCTGCCTCCTTCTCTCAACCCATGGCAGTGAGCTCTTCATTGTATCAGGCAGAGAAGGCCTAGAAGAATTGGAAAAGTGATGGATAGTGTCTTTTTCTTTAAATTCGTTTTTGTTTTCTACACTTTAGCTCTTACCTACAGACAGACCAATGAATAAACCCATAAGAAAAAAAGGCATCAAATGGCTGCAATGAATTAACATTGTGCATACTAGCAAAATTGCTTATGGTGTGAAGCTGTCACATTCACATAATGAGGAAACAGAAAAGTCAAATGTGTAGAGTGTGGGGACCTGCGCACATTGTCCATGAGAATGGAGTCAAAATACCAGTCCAATTACTTCATTAATATTAGTGGTCAATCTTTCTTGATCAACAGGAAAGATGTGAGGAAAAGAAAAAGTTAATTGTGGTTCTTACTGTTTCTAATAAAATGAGAAGTAAATTTTTAAAAAGCTCTATATTAGTGTAGACTATATGGTATAATGTAATATAAAAATAAAATTATAAAGGAGGATGGAAAAGTGTACAAGGACAAGTTGGGGGAAAAACCTGTGTCACATGATTTTTCCCTGACTATAAAATTATTTTCCAAGACAGTCATATCATCTCTATAGCAATAAGAAGAGCAAAATTATCATAGAGAAAAAGAATTGTAAGCAACTCATTAGACTTAGAGCAGGGCTGTTTATTGCACAGCTGCAGGGGCATTACTACTCTTCATAGGATAGTGCCCTCTGGTTGTACAGTAAGGTGGGCTGGCAAGAGAACAACTAGGAGGATTAGAGTCGAAGTCTGTCAACAAGCTTCCTGAATGGGGAGATTAAAGAAAGATGATATCAAGAATTATGTTTATTAGTAACAGATAATACATAATTTAACAGATAATATACACCATTATATATACTCCTCAAAAGTTTATATACAATAACTGGAAAATGTTACTCATATTATGACAGAAGGCTCAAGTAGGGAGAGTTTAAATGGATTCCACCAAGTCATAGGCTGGAATAATGTTACTCTTAGGCCAGACGCACAGTTTCTCCCAACCATTTAGTCAACTCAATGGAGCAATCTGACTTTAGGTGAACGTTTTGTGACCCTTCAACTCTGTAAGCAATTTCAACTGCTTTTAGATAACACTTCCTCCAGGTTTCAGAGGCATTGTCACTTTATGAGATGGAGGAATTAGGCTATTACATATCACAAAGCTCATGATAACTGAATGATCAAATTAATTCAAATTAGTTTAGATGTGAGCAAGATCCTGAATAAAAAAGACAGCCTAAAGCACTGAGGAAAAAAATCTAAAATGGAAATACATTGAGTTACAAAGAGGATTTTAATGTGCTACCATTGCAATCTTATTTAGTAACTTCATTAAAGAACAATAAACAAGAATAAAAATTAAGGTTTCGAAATTTGTAGAAGATAAGGTAAATCTGAAGTCACTAAATTAAAAAAAAAAAAGGTAAGAGAAATTTCAGGAAAGAAATATCCATAAGCAAGAAACAAAATTAGATTCAATAGGGTATGAGCTAAACATCTGAATCTAAGAGGAAGCAAACTTTCTCTACAGGCCAGAAATGTTGAAATAGAAGTCTGAATGGTCATAGCAAGAGATAAACCTGCAGCCTGATACAGCACCAACCTCATCCAGTGCTGCCTGGAGTTCCAAAAGGGAAGGTGGCCCACTCAGTTCAGTTTTAGTAAAACAGCTACTTCTTTCACAAGAATGTGACACCTCCATCCTGTCCATCTGCACTGGTACCTCCCTCTCTATTCCTGTTTACTGTTCACTAGTTGGCTCCAGCCACCATTGTCCATGGCCTAGATGCAGTGTCCTTAAGACTGGCTCTCCCAACTTTGAGAGGATGTCAATGGCAGCTGTGACTGTGAGTTCTGGATGTATGCAAACACAAAAAAATGCATTCATACTCTTGTGCTTTCCTTGAAGCTGGTCTTATGAAAATGTTTTGTTTTGTTTGCATGGCTTACCCTGTTTAATCAAGACTGAAACTATTATAAAAATGGAAAACAATACTTGAGGCTATAGGGCTTTAATTCAAAGGAAGACAGTTTAATGGTAGAATTTCTTTTCTTTTCTTTTCTTTTCTTTTTTTTTTGAGACAGAGTTTCACTCTTGTTACCCAGGCTGGAGTGCAATGGCACGATCTCAGCTCACCGCAACCTCCGGCTCCTGACAGATTCATGGAGTAATACATCTGGGCAAAGAAGTTCAACTGACTCTCCTAGCAATTTCCCCAGAGATAATTCTCTTCCTTGCTTATGCAGAATCCTGTTGACATTTGCTTACACAGAATGGTGAGCTAACATCAAGATGGAAAAGTGAAGCTTTGCTCCATTTGTCTTTCTATGACAGCCTGTTAGAATGGGTACTCAGTAGTCATGACTGTCTGTATTCTAAGCAAAAATTAGCCCCTAAAATGATCCACCATCCCTGCTTCCAACCAAACTGTCAATTGTATTTCAACAAGATTAGGAGAAGAAACTGTGACAGAAACAAGGACGAGCGATGAAAAATTTTAGAGCCTGCCACCGTACCCTCCAGAGAAACCTCACTGGGGGACTCTGTACCCTGAGGAAGTATCAAAAAGGCACAAGTCTACAGAGGAGGTCCCTGTGGGAGAAGAGGGCCACATTAAAAGGAGTTGAAAAGGCACTGTTGGCAAGTGTGACTTTCCCTACAGCTCTGTGTTTAGAGGATTCAATACCCTTGAGCTCCCAGTTCCCCCAGCTTCTGAAAAGCCAACCTTGTCCTCTAATTATCTCAAACATAGAAGACACATGGCTCAAGAATTAAGAAGAATTTATTCATCATTAATGTTCCATGTGCCCAGCCTACCTACCTGAGTTAATCACCTTAGCTCAAAAATGTTTTTATTCGCCATTACTCCATTCTTTAATTCCAAACAGTGTAATGATCATTTCTAAGACAATTTCCTCCCAAAGTACACATAATCCCTAAAGCCATGTAGTTTCTTTCTTGTATTTTACTCATTTCCATTTTCAATCTTGTCTTCTTCTCAATAGGCTATTAATTCCAAGACCATTCAGATAAAATGAAAGCAATCCTCCACTTCGCATTTCACTTTTGCCATTTTTTGAACAGGGGCCACACCTGGCATTCCCTGTTTTATCCTCTTATTAACCATTCTGTTTTCCTAATCATCTGACCCTTGCCCTTATCTGAGCAACTGGTGATTTTTTTCATCTTCAAGCATACTCACATTCCTATGATTGCCTGCATCTCTCTCTATTTTCTCATTATGTCCTTGGACAGTCCTGACAATGACTTAACTATAGTTTGATTTAGCACAACCTCCCCAAATTGCAATGACATAAAGTCCTCGAAAAAAAGCCAGATGCTCTCCCTGGCAGTAAGAAATTTATGCCATCCATGTGCATGGTAAGAATAGCCTGCTGGCAGAACAGAGTCGGCACACAAACAAGACACACACACACACACACACACACACGAGAATCTAAATGCAGTATGGGCTCTATAGTGAAGGTGTATCATGTCCTGGTTTAATAGATGTTTAGTGTTATGTGTGATGAATATGTTTGTGTGTATGTGTATATGTACAAGCAGAAGAAACTGAGTTTACCCTGAATTTTGTTCTATCTAATTCCTTTTTTCTTTCTGGGTGACTACTCTCATAAGAAACTTAATTCTACAAATATGTTGTGTTAGTCCATTTTGGCTGATAAAACTACGATAGGCTGAGTGACTCATAAACCATAGCAATTTATCCATCACAGTACTGGAGGCTAGGAAGTCCAAGATCAAAGTGCTGGCAGATTTGGTGCCTGGTGAGGGCCCTCTTCCTTCTTCATAGATACCCATCTTTTTACTGGGACCTCACATGGTGGAAAGACAAGAGAGTTCTCTAGGGTCTTTTTTATAAGCTCACTAATCTCTACCCTCACAACCTCATCACCTGCTGAAGGCTGCACTTGCAAGTATCATAACCTTGGGGGTTAGGATTTCAACATAGGAAGTTAGAGAAGACACAAATATTCAGACCATAGTGTACATCTAGCCCTTACTTAATGTCTGACACTGTATGGTGGGAGACCCAGAAATGTATAAAACATAACATCTAACTTTAAGAAGGTTATTTTCTATAAGGAAAATAATAGAAAGCAAAAACTTCCTCAGTCTTCTAGGTTAGAGAAAGGCTTTTGTGACATGCAAATTTTAGCTTCTCATTTCAACAAGAGTGTAGGAGTATAAGGACAAATGTAAAAAGACTGATAACTTGCAAGCTGTTGGAGGAAGATCAACAGAAGGTAGGAAAAGGAACAAAATTCTGGCTTTAATGTGCTATGTGAAATAATGCAGTTGGATTGCAGGTGGGACCAGCTCATGAGTACTGTCAGTTTCCACAGAAAAATCAAATATATTACTTCAGGGTTTAGGATTCAGCTTCCTTTCAAAGCACAAACTATCATATTACTACTAGTAAGGGAAAGGAAAAGAAAGCAGTAAAATAATTCCAGGGAAAACAGACTACAGCAAGCATAATTTAAAGCAGCCCAACAGCATTGTAGAAATTGTTGTTTTTGAGGGGCATTATGAACTCAAGCATGAAAAAAACAAGTCAAATACTCTTGTTTTACAATGATTGCGTGATTATTTTTTTCTTGAGATGGAGTTTCACTGTTGTTACCCAGGCTGGAGTGCAATGGCACGATCTTGGCTCACCACAACCTCCACCTCCTGGGTTCAAGCAATTCTCCTGCCTCAGCCTCCCGAGTAGCTGGGACTACAGGCACACACCACCATGCCCAGTTAATTTTTGTATTTTTAGTAGAGATGGGGTTTCACCTTGTTGACCAGAATGGTCTCAATCTCTTGACCTCGTGATCCACCCACCTCGGCCTCCCAAAGTGCTGGGATTATAGGCATGAGCCACCGCGCCCAGCCTTCGCGTGATAATTTATTTGACATTAGTGCACACAATTTTTCATCAAGTTATAGTCCTATTAGTGATAACTGTAGCAGAGATGGCCATGAATTTCCTCATTTCTATCATTTCTGACTTTGATCTTTATGGCCTAGTGTGAATAAGTGAGGTACTCACCACAACTCTCTGCTTTTTGTAAAATGTGTCAATAGTACTATCTCAAGTACTGATAGAGTTTGGCTATCTTGCAATCCCAGGGTTATCCCAATTTCCATAGCCAGGGACACAACACAGATCTTATAACTTTAAGATCTTTAAATGGCTAACTTCACCGAGGACAGGGTTAAGTCACCCTTATGTATACAAGAAGTAGATAACAGTGTCCTCATAGCCCTAAGAAACCAAATCTGCCTCCCCACAAGCCATCCACAGTACTTCAAATTTCCGTCATTACGGTGACCCATTTCAGTTAGTTACACTGCACCTCCAGCAGACTGCCTAAGAGAGGTGACACATTTCATTGCTGATATTAGCTTAGTGAGTTTACCAAGTGGGAGAGACAGTCACTCAAAAGAACCCTGAAGAAAGGGGACACAGCTCTCTTGGGCTGACCTAGTCCTAGCACACATTACTTACCATATCTGTAACTCACTTTCCTTTCTGGAAAGAAGGACTTCATTAGAATAATAGATTTGGAAGCATTTCAAAACACTTTAAAATCTAATGCTACAAAAAAATAAACTATTCAATTCACTGTCACAGAGGGATTCTGTAAATAAGCTGTGCTTCCCCGAACAATATAAAGTGTATTTAATAGTGCATGCCTCCTCCTTCTCTGGCCTTCCAGTTATTTTCCTATAAAAAACAAAACAAAACTCATTCTATCTCGTTTACCCCCTAGGGTTGCATTATCTAATTCCCTCCACCAAGAAAAAAAATATTGGCTTTAAGTGACCCCAAACCATCCTGTGTTCATTTGAAAGGCAAGGCCTCCCTGGAATTCCTGAAAATAATGAGCCTAATTTTCTCTTATGCACCAAGCAGAACAAAAATGAGTATCTTTCCAAATGCTGAGGACTCTGTAAAGTTAGGAAGAAATCTGAAGACAAGGCCACTCAGCTGTTCCATGCTGCTTAAGTAACTTTCTGTAACCTCTAGGTTAGGAGACTAGAAGTTCTTCTCCAAGGATCACATCCTTGGTGCCCAGGTCATTCTAAACCTGTCCAGTAGAGTAGCCATCCCCATCAACTTGCAGTTCCGTATTTAAATCCAAAAGCTATAGGATACTGCAATAGCAGAAATAAATGTTACAGAGGTAGGACATTACATATTGATCCAATGACAGACTAATCAGACAAATAAAACTGATTACTGTTAGGAATCTCATTTTACAACCGAATAGAAAGATTTAGAGAGTTTAAGTTATATTTTCGAGTAATTGGTTTAGAAGATAAATACAGATTAGAGAGGCTTTCATCAAGGGAAAAGAAGAGGAAGAAGAAGAGTTGAGAGATAAGAAAACAGTGCGAGGGCTCTTTTGATGAACTCATCGATGTCATACAATATTTCCTAAAATCTCTCAACATATTACCATGCCATTCTCTCAATAAAGTGTCAATATCACATTGGAAAAAGAACATGTGAGATTTTTCATCTTCTGAAAATATAATCTACTACATATTGCCTCTTAAAATTTGAAATTAAAATGCACTCAGTTGAAATCTACAAATCACATCACATTTACAGACATTAGTGAGTTAAATTGGGTTTGCACTTCTCATTATATGTGTGGTAGCCCTCAGCATCTGATACAGGGATTTATTCAAAGTGTTTGCTTGGCAGGTATCTATGGCCTTGTCACATGCTGTTTAGTTAGAAAAAGGTGGCGCAGCTAAGTTCTATTCCTTCTCAAACATAAATTGTTGTGTGAACAGGTTTAACCACTCTTGCTTTTACTAATCTGTAAAAGGAAGACCATATTAGCTCTCTTTCCAATATTACATAATTTATAAGAATAACCCATGTATTCATGTCCCACACAAATTTGGAACTACAATAGGAAATCTAAAATGGTGGCAGGACCATATACTCTTTGTCTCTGATGCCATTTGTAGAATTTTAGAAATCCCAGCCTAATTGAAATTACTGCATTAGTTTGAAAAATTCCAGGGGCCTGACTGGCATGCACTTTCCTACAGTGTATTTCCTTCTTTACAGTTCCTGAATGTGATGTCTTAGGATAATGTCACTTTGCTCAAGTGGGAACACCACCAGCCATCTCTATCAATTCAATCCATTCTTAAGGAGTGTTGCCTTGTGCTCTCTAGGACTCAGCCATGGGGCTGTGACAAAGAGAAATCAAACTAGCAAATGCCATTCTGCTTTCAAAATCACTTTTCTCCTTTAACAACTGCTTGCCTACAGCCATGTTCTTGTATATTGACCCCTGATACCTTAGGAAGAACTTCTTTCCAAGAAGCTCTTTACTCTCCATGTGAACAGAAACCCATTTGGCTTGCCTCTCAGGCTGTCCAAGTATGACCAGACACTCAATCCTCAGATTAGTTTAGGCTTTGCTGATTTCCTCTTTCATGCCAATTTCAACTGATGAATCATAGCCGACTGGAGTAACCTAGAGCAGAGCCCAGGATCAGGAGGAAGAGTTCCTTGATCAGCTAATACTGTCTGCCAAAGGCACAGGAGGAAAAGAATGGTAACAATAAATCTCAGTGTTGTTAGAGCTAGGCACAAGCTAAGGAGAAAAGGTGCAGCAGGATCCCTCCCCTGCAGGTTAAAGAGACTGAAGATGACAGGTGAGAGAATTGCTAAGTTTGTGTGAAAGCTACAGTCATGGTTTGGGGAAAAGCAGACTAAAACAGAAGAAAACTGTGTGACCTATGAAAATGCTCAATAATTTATTTTCAAATAAATTATTTTTCCTTATTACAAAATTAGTACAGGCTTATAAAACATAAAAATATGAAAAATATAAAGACATTTTATTTACCTATTATACTATCTTCCATTGTCAATGAAAGATTCTCCCTGGGGCCTGAAAGCTTGGAGGAATAACTCCTTCCTCCTCAGGCCGGGTCCCAAGGCACAAGACCACTTGCGCCAGCAGCATGCCTCTGCAAGAGAACAGAAGCCGGAAGAGGGCAGGCCGAAAGACAAGTACCATCTGAAGATCGAGAAAGAGGCCATCTGGGTACGACATAGCAGTTAAGTCAGACTGGGGCACTTCCCGTTTACAGATTATAAAACCCCTGCCTCGGGACTTGGAGCTGACACCATTTTAGGCCTCAGCCCGTCTGCACCCAGGTGCTCATTAAAACAGTGTGTTGCTCCACACCGCCTCGTGTTGTTTGTTGGTGCGCGCTTTCAGGGTTCGAACCAATAAAAGAGCCTCGCAGTCAATATATACCTATTTCTTTCTAGACTTTTTCTATGCATAGTTTAATATTTTCACTTTAACTTAGCTTCGGCATTTTCATATGACATTATGTAAGGAGTTTTGACTAGCACTATCTTTTATAATGTGAATTTACCTTAATTAATTTAATCAATATTTTATTCTTAGAAATTTGAATTGTTCTAATTTTGCAGGTAACACAGGATAAACCATGGCAGGCAGAAATCTAAGATGGTCTCCAAAAGTCCCCGTCCCGGGGGTACACACAGTTTTCCAGTCAAACACTAATGTAGGTACTGTTGTAATGGATTTTGCAGATGTAATTAAGGTCTCAAAGCAGTTGACTGTAAGATAGGGAGATTATCCTAATCGGCCTGACAATAACATTAGCCCTTTAAACCTGGGTCTAGAGGTGAAAGATAGGGGAAATCAGAGATTCAAAGTACAAAGGGGATTTGACACACAAGTTCTCTGTGGCTGGAGGTAGGAAATGCTGCATGGCAAAGAATATAGGTGGTCTCTAGGGGCCGAGAGCAGATCACAGCTGACAGCCTGCAAAGAAACACAGACCTCAAACTGCCACCACAAGGAACTGAATTATGCCAAGAAACTGAATGATCCTCGAAGTTCTTCCCCAGAGTCTCCAGACCAGAAGTCATCCTGGTTGATACCTTGATTTCAGCATGCCAATACCCTGAGCAGAGAATCCAGTCATATTGTGGCAGGCTTCTGACCTACAGAACTGTGAACTAAATTGGTAATTTGTTATACAGCAATGGATAACTAATATAATACCTTTATGCACTAATTCCTATGCATATCTCAGATTATTCCTTTTTCTTTTCTTTTTTTTTTTTCTTTTTTTTCTTTTTTTTTTTTGAGACGGAGTTTCACTCTTGTTACCCAGGCTGGAGTGAAATGGCGCGATCCCGGCTCACCGCAACCTCCGCCCCCTGGGTTCAGGCAATTCTCCTGCCTCAGCCTCCTGAGTAGCTGGGATTACAGGCACACGCCACCATGCCCAGCTGATTTTTTGTAATTTTTAGTAGAGACGGGGTTTCACCATGTTGACCAGGATGGTCTCGATCTGCCGACCTCGTGATCCACCCGCCTCGGCCTCCCAAAGTGCTGGGATTACAGGCGTGAGCCACCGCGCCCGGCTTTTTTTTTTGAGACAGAGTCTCACTCTGTCACCCAGGCTTGGAATGCAGTGACATGCTTTCGGCTCAATTGAACCTCCACCTCCTGGGTTCAAGCCATCCTCCTGCCTCAAGCTGGGATTACAAGCATGCGCCACCACGCCTGGCTAATTTTTGTATTTTTAGTAGAGATGGGGTTTGCCATACTGGCCAGGCTGGTCCCAAACTCCTAACCTCAAGTGATATCTCTGCCTCAGCTTCCCAAAGTGCTGGAATTACAGGCTTGAGCCATCACATCTGGCCTCAAATTACTTCTCTAAGATTTATTTCCAGACATACAATTACTAAGACAAAGAATTTCAATACTTTGACTCCAGGTACATTATCAAATTTTCTTCTATAAAGGTGTGACAATTTACACTTTTATTATAGATGAGTTGTTTTACTCTACCTTTACCACCTCTGAATATTACCATTTTTAAAAATAATCCTTTCAAATTCATCTGTATTTCCTTCTAGTTTTCTTATGGTTTGATTTTAAGCAGTTAAGATTTTAATCCACATAGAATTGATTTAGGTATCTAGTATGTGGTAGGGGATTAGCTTTTTTCATTTCATCTCTCATATTACTAATATACATATTTTATGTTGAATGTTTAATTATTTAATAAATCCTTTCTTAATTTATGACATACCTTTTATAATCTAATTTTTTACATATTCTGTTTGTTTCTAATTTATTTGTTAAGTTCTACTGATCCCATACTATTAATGTGAAAGTAATACATGTTTTGAAGGAACATTAAGCAGCTTCTATTGACAGACTGAATAGTATAGTACATTTGGACCATCAGCAGAAGAGATTTTATAAGGGAAATACAGAAACCTTCAAAATCAAGGAAAAGTCACAACAGGACAACCTATACCTTAGAAATGCATCTGAAAATTGACAGAAAGACCTATTACTGGGCAGCCTTTGTGGTTTCTCTTTCATTGACCATGTAACTTCAAAAGACTTTTTGAGGATCTAGGATGGCCCATTGTAGAAAACAACCTCATATTTCGGATTTTAACTAAACTAGCTAATGATATACCTTCAACCTACTTCACTCTTTTAAATATTCCCAACTATTGAGTGCCTTCAGCTCCCTAACGCTGGTGCTATTAATGTTGATTTGCTTTTTTGCTTTTTCTTCCTTAATAGTTTAAATTATGACTCCTAGCTTGTTATGGAGCTAAGATGAGTTCTGTCTGAATATGGAATAAAGATTATACTTTCCAAAATTCCTCAGAGATAGGTGAAGTCACATGACTAAGTTCTGGCCAATAGCATATAGGCAGATATATCACATGTGGTATCCAGTAAGTATCCTTAAAGAGACGAGGTTCACCCCTCACTTTCTCTTTCTACTTCCTGCTTGTTAAACTGTGGAGTGATGGTTGTAATTCAAGCAGCCATATTGAACCATACATAAGGCAGAAGCCACATATCGAAGGTGAAATAACAAAATAGAAGGATCCGAGTTCTGAATTTTCAATGTGACATCATACTAACTCTTTACTGCTTGTCTTCTATCTTTGCTTATCAAAGAGAGAAATATACTTTATCTTATTTAAGCTGTTGGTATTCCAAGCTTGTATTACTAAGCAACAAATATAATCATAACTGATTACCACTACTACTACCACTGCCCACAAGATAGAGCAAAATGTCTCTGGCTATCTCTGCTAAAAAACCCTTATTTCCTCCAGATTTCTCACATTGGAATAATACAGTATTGAATAATACAGTCCTCCATAACCTACCTTCTATTCTCTCTTTTTCAGTGTGAGATAAACTCCTATGCCTTCTTTCAAGCCAGTACCAGGTTGTCTGTCTTATGTGACTATGTAGGGCTTTTGATCTAAACGATAGCCTAATCACACAATATCCAGAACTTTAAAGGAGCACTGACAGGCCATGAAATAAAAAGCACTGCTGTAATAAAATAGGAGCTTAGAAACAGTATACATTAAGACAGCAAAATATTATTGCCATCAAAGATATGTATTACGTTCAGTTTGACTTGGAAAACAAAGGTTAGTGCACAGTTTGGGTGAAGAAAGAAACAGTTGCAAGTTTTCTAACCACAGGCTGAAATGGTGGCTGTCATCTAAGCATATCTCATAGGGTTTTGTTGTACTGCCATGCATATTATTAATAGCAATAGAAAAGAAATGACTTGGCAAGGCAGAAGGCAGGATGGTTAACATAGATGAGACCCTTTCCATTAATACCCTCCCTTGGATGGGGCACACATGAAATCATCTGTAGCTCATGAAAATATAGCTTCTGGAAATTCAAGTGCCCACAATTAGTTGAGTGTCTTTAGTTTACGGCTTTTGAACAAGCTGACTGTAATATTTTTTCCTACGTAAATCAAAACCAAATATGAATCTCTAAGAGAGAGTAAATCTCAGGATATCAAAGTACTGATTTATTATAATACAATGTTCTGTTAGTATAATCATGACACTTAAAATTGATCATATAGATTCAAGTCCTAATACAGGCAACCTAGAATTATAATCTCCAAGGCAACTGTTCAGAAACTCATTGAAAGCATTGCTTCTATTTCACATAATTCACTCACATCACTATCGAGGCCTTTTTAGTTCAGTTTAATCTTATAGTTGCCCTATGTATGATGACCTTGTACATCAAACAAGTAATAACTATTAAAAATATGCTTCCCTTACTATTAGTACATCAAAAACATGTATGACTGCCAATAACAATTTCTATTAGGCATGAGGCAATGAGTATTAACACACTGCAAAAATACAAAAGCCAAAAAGTGTGGTTTTAGTTAACCTGTGAATCCTTACAATAGGGATTGTTTCTATCAGGGTGTTGAAAGACAGGAAATAGCTCCCAGGACTACATGAATGAACTTTTGAGAGCTCAGGACTCCAAGATGAGCATACTGCTATAATGTTATATGTAATTTACTTTAAAATAATTCAGTACAAACAGTGTTATAAAATGTGTGAATTAAACCTAAACTACAACCGAAGGCACTGTGATATGGTTTGGTTGTGTCCCCACAGAAAATCTCATCTTGAATTATAATCCCCATGATCCCCATAATCCCCCTATGTCAAGGGAGAGACCAGATGGAGGTAATTGAATCATGAGAGCGGTTTCCTCCATGCTGTTCTCATGACAGTGAGTAAGTTCTCATGAGAGCTGATGGTTTTTATAAGTGTGTGATTGTTCTTCCTTCATTCACAGAAAGGACTGCCACTTTGTGAAGAAGGTGTCTTGCTTTCCCTTTGCCTTTGCCATGATTGTAAGTTTCCTGAGTCCTCTGCTGCCATGCTGAACTGCAAATCAATTAAACCTCTTTCCTCTATAAACTACCTAGTCTTGGGTAGTTCTTTATAGCACTGTGAAACAGAGTAATACACATCGTTAGCATTTGAAGTAATCAGGAGTTCACCCTCCAGGACTGGGGCTGCAACAAGACCTTCAAATATCAATATCTGAATCTGCATTAGAGAGTTTGTACAGTATTACAAAGAACCTTACAAGTATATTTTCACTGCTGAAATTAGTGATGTTCAAGATATGTATTTGGCTTCAAATTTTATACAGGCACCTCTGCCCTTCATGAATGAGGTCAAACTCTGAGCTATACAAGCTACTTCTCTCCATATCCTTGTTTGGATCTTGGTAATTATTTCTGTAGATAATTAGTATTTTCTAATTTCAACTGCCCACATTTAATGTCTACTAAAGGGATTTCACACATTCTACTGTCCCTAACCTCTAAGGCCTCAAACCCGTGAAACTACCCAGTGCTTCCCTTTACAGCTTCACAGTTGTAGCGTGAAATATATTTGTCATCCAGTGGAGTCATCTGATGAAGTTGGAGTAGTTTTCTCCACACATTGTTGAAATCAGTTAAAGAATAACTAAATAAATGGAAAGATATTTCACGCTCATAAATCAGATGACTTAATATTGTTAAAATGTCAATACTCCTCAAATTGATCTATAAATTCAGTGCAATCTCTATCAAAATTCTAAGTCGGCTTTTCGAAGAAATTGAAAAGCTTATCCCAAAATTCATATAGAAATTCAGGGGACCCAAAGAGTCAAAATAATATTGAAAAAGAGCAAAGTTGGAGAACTCACATTTCCCAATTTCAAAATTTGCTACAAAGCTACAACAATCAAGATGGTGTGGTACTTGCATAGATGTATATGTACATATATGAAAAAATAGAATTGAGAGTCTAGAAAGAAATTGTTACTTTTTTAGGCAATTTGTTTTTAACATAGGTGTCAAGACAATTGATGTGGAAAGAACAGTCTTTACAACAAATAGTGCTGGGACAACTAGATATCCATATGGAAAAAAATGAAGTTGAATAACTACTTCACAGAACAGGCAAAGGTGAACTCAAAGCGTTTGAAGATCCAAATTTTTTATTATACTTTCAGTTCTGGGGTACCTGTGCAAATTGTGCAGGTTTTTTACACATGCCATGGTGGTGGTTTGCAGCATCCATAGCCCCATCATCAACGTTAGGTATTTCTCCTAATGCTATCCCTCCCCAATCCTCACACCCACTGCAATTCCTCCCCTAGCCCCCCACCCCCAGGCCCTGGTGTGTGATGTTACCCTCCCTGTGTCCGTGTATTCTCATTGTTCAATACTCACTTATGAGTGAGAACATGTGGTGTTTGGTTTTCTGTTCTTGTGTCATTTTGCTCAGAAGGATGGTTTCCAGTTTCATCCATATCCCTGCAAAGGACATGAATGCATCCTTTTTTATGGCTGCATAGTATTCTATGGTATATATGTGCCACATTTTCTTTATCCAGTCTATCATTGATGGGCATTTGGGTTGGTCCCAAGTCTTTGCTATTGTGAACAGTGCCACAGTAAACATATATGTGCATGTATAAAGACCCAAATTTAAGAGCTAAAACTATAAAACTGTTAGAATAAAAAAATAGGTATTATTTTTCATGGTCTTTAATTACTCTATAGTTTCTTATATATCATATCAAAAACATAAGCAACAAAAGAAAAAGACTGGATGAAATAAATGTTATCAAAACCTAAAACTGTTGTGTTCAAAGGCACCATGAGGAAAGTGAAAAGACAACTTATAGAATGACAGAAAATATTTTCAAATCATGTATCTCATAAAGCACTTGTATACATAAGGGATTCTACAACATGAATGAACCTTGAAAACATTTGGCTAAGTGAAAGAAGTTGATCACAAAAAAAGCACATAGTGTATGATTCCATTTATGGTGTAGTGCCCACATAGGCAAATCTACATATAGAGGAAGTATGTTAGTGGTTGCCTAAGGCTGGTGGGGAGGTCAGTGAGGAGGAGAGAAGAGTTGGAAAATGGAGGATGACTGCTAATGGGTACAGTGTTTTTAATGAGAACAATAAAATTTCCAAAATTGATTGTGATGTTTGTGCAACTGTGAATACACTGAAAACCATCGAATTATATACTTTGTGAACTGGAAGCTATGTTAACAACATCTCAAAAAAGCTATTATTTAAAAAAAATTAGGCATGCACTTTTTAAATACCCCATCCCCAACTTAAATAAAATAAAAAGACAAAAAAAATTGGTCAATTTTATGGGAAAAGAAATTGTATATTATTCTTGCTTTAATTTTTAAGACATTTTATACCTAAAAAGTAAACACACACAAACACACACACACACACCCCTCCGGTGAGCCCAGTAAGATATCTTCAAAGTAACAGCCATATCAAGCTCTGTTTCATCCTGTGTCACACATTCAATAGCGAAATCTGTTTCCTGATCCAATGAGTTAGCTAATGCTGCTGAAAGAATATTGTCATTTCCTCCAAATGATTGATTCATGCAAGGTCCTTTTCAGAGCATCTGAAAATATTTTTTTTAAGCAAGGTTTTTACTGGGTTTATAGGAAAAGAGTGTTTCAATGTTTTGTGCCTGCTGGCTAACAAAAAATGCATTTCTGTGGCCGTATTTGGCTAACAAAATATTTCACTTTCACAGTTCTTGTGATAGCAGTGTTGTAGAGTAGGAGATAGTCAGTTTCTATCTTTCTTTAGTTGCCAGCGGCTGCTATTTTTCCAAAGTAATCTGACAATTATGAATAGTCGATTGGTCAACTCAATTTACAACACATCAAATAGGGTATGGTGCAAGATTGTAATTCTATATTGCACAATTCTGCTTTGCACAATTCTGTATTGCATTGTACAAGATGAGCACAATACAATATAGAATTTATCTGTTTCTCTATATAGCTGTTTGTCAAGTGAGGAGTGAATTGACTAAATAGGAATCTCATCAACAATATTTACAGATAAATACCTGATCTGCCACAACTACTTTCAAAACAATCTCTCAGATATTCTAGAGATTTATAATTCTCAAGTACCAGTACTTTTAAGTTTCCAATCATTTTAATTAAAAATGTACACCAACAGAAGTGAGGTCATATTTTTTCCTTTTTCTGTGCTTGCCGTGCAATCTTAGACAAAATTAGATACCTTTCTAGACCTCAATATTTTCGTACATAAAATGAGGAATTAAATTAAATGATTTATAAGTTCCATACTGGTTCTAATTATTCATAAATTCATTCATTCAGGGACAATTTTTTGAGAACTGATCCACTTTAGCCAGTGCACTAGGCAAAAGGTAAAGTATCATGGGTGGTTTATAAGACTAAACACATGATAGATAAAATGAGAGTCTGATCTCATAAAGTCTATGATGCAGTATATGAATTCTCATGAAAGAGATTTAACCAAGTTTGAGAAAATAAAGAGCATGGCTGACTTCATTGTAAGGGGTGGTTTCAAAAATTTCATGAAGGGACAGTTGAGTTGAAAACCTTTAAGAAGAGAAGGGGCTTGAACAGATAGAAATCAAATCAGGAAGGAGTAATTATTTAGCACATGCAGATCATAAATAATTTTATATAAAGCCTTGTTAGGTGAATGCACATAACAAAGTAATATATTTCCCTCCAGTTCAGCCTGAGCCCTTTTCTTTGAAAATTTGAATTCATGTAACTATTTTTATGTGTAAATACAATTACAAGTTTTTCATTGAACTAAGAACTTACCAAGGCCCTTTGTGAAAGTCTTAATTTTTTT
This sequence comes from Callithrix jacchus, assembly GCF_049354715.1. Taxonomy (NCBI): domain Eukaryota; kingdom Metazoa; phylum Chordata; class Mammalia; order Primates; family Cebidae; genus Callithrix; species Callithrix jacchus. Next base: position 145,600,938 of record NC_133503.1, on the reverse strand, counting down.
CTAAAGAACAGAGATAATCATGACCTTAGACAGCTTCATATTAATTGGTTGTTGTATTGATTTTCCTTCTTGTGACAGTCACAGGCAAGACATGGAGCTGCCAATAGCTCTTGGCAGACAATGACTTGAAAAGACTGCTAGTATTTTGTATAAAAATCAGCATATGCTACTCAAAACAAAAAATCATGTCTTTTTCGTGTTAACAAGAATGCCACTGTGGAATACCAAAATTTACTACAGTATGCTATGAGTAATAAAAGTAGAGCGTCATGGGCTATTTCTATATGTGTGGCCATGAAATCAAGACAAATGCATTTTATATAAAGCCTTGTTAGAGTATTTCTGTAGACACACATACACACATAAGTATATGTATATGCACTATTTTATATCATCTCATTTAGTCCTCCCTACATGAATGAGCTAGTGACTATGATTACCTGTTTTGTTGATGAGGAAATTAAAGCACAATATGGTTAAATAATTTGCTCAAAGTTGCTACTAGCAAATAGCAGACCTGGATTTCAAGTCTAGGGCTGTATGATTCTAGAATATGCACTTAATTTCCCTACACCTGAGTGTCACTATGTCCCTAATTAACAGAGACAGATGCAGAGTTCTGCACCTGTTTCACCACGAGTATAAAAACAATATCAAGCAAACCAAATGATGAGAAGCATTTATAATAGTTTCTTCACCTGAGATTTAGTCTCCCAGGTGCAAATAATCAAAACGCATATTTAACATACCATGAGACTTCAATAGAAAGCTGGGTGGAAAGCTGCAGATATACATTGGATAAAACCTGAAGCTTATTGAGCCATGTAAGTATTCATAAGCCTGAAGATGTTAATGCTAGCGAAGAGATTGAGACAAATGAAATTTAAAATATTACCTGAGAAGATAAGGAAAAATAAAAGCTGACATTGGGAAACACACACACACTCAGATAATTTTTAAAGTTAGAGGCTATTAAGCACAATTTTCAAAAATTAAATTGTTACTGAAAAAAAAGATTTTGATAGTCAGGAAGCAATAAAAATGTATCTGAAAAGTGGTAATAGTTGTAAAATCTTCCAAGAATTCAACACTTGAAGTAACTGATGAAGAATAGCTGGTATATTGGAAACTGTCACAATTAATAACATTTTCTGACTAGCATTATAAAGCCAGAATAATTGTAAGCACATTTGCTGATTTACTCAAATTATCAATAAAATAAAACTGAAAGATTAAATATATTGGTATTCAAACACCTAGGAAAAAGAACGGAAATTTTGTGGAAATATTAGATGATAAAAATATAATTGCAGTTCAGTGACTTCCTGAATCTATGTGAAGATTATTTCCTGTGATAAATAAATAACATTGTTACTACAAATAGCATCCTCAAGGTAAATTTTTCTATTTTCACTACTAAAAGCATCATTGTGATAGGTGAAAAATAGATTATTTTGATAGCAATAATTATGTATATATTTATCAGCATGATGCTCCCAAAAGAAGTTGTATCAAGACTTTTGGACAATTCATTGGTCATAGTATCATTATACAATTATCATTTAACTGAAATTATAAAATAAGATATAGTAACAATGAAAGCTAGCATTGAAAATTTACATGAAAGTATAAACATCACCTGTATTTCAGAGTATAAAAAGAAGATAGTAGAATATCCAAATAAAATGGATATTAGACACACTTTTAAAACATAGGAAGGCCAATACTTAACTGTTATTGTGGCAACTGAAATTGGCATCCTATAAGTCTAAATCAAATCTCTACATTCTCCACTATGATTGATGTTCTTTCCAGCTAGTTACTTTAAACTCCAAACTTCATTTTAATAATCTATAAAAAGAAAAGTGATAATAGCATGCAGAAATAAATTGAAGTAAAATATCAAGGGCTTTCCTGCAATGCCTGCCACATAGTAATGCTAAACAAATTTTAGTTATCTTCCTCCCAGAAAGAACTTTCTGTTCAAGTTCTTTCTTCTGGAAAATTGGAAATGTGGTAAAAGTTATAGCTTTTGAGGAGCTTGTAGCCTTGTTAGAATGATGAGATATATGCTCAGGGAACAGTTAAAGATTATGGGCAGCATATGTGCAAAAGTGACAGATGTAAGTACTAACTGTTCAAAAACAGAGAAATCAAAGAAGGCATAAATTGTGTTTAGCTATAAGGCTTCAAGAGCAAATAGCACCTAAGACGGATCCTGATGTACAAGCAGGATTGGATATTTGAATGGAAAGGTGGAGCCTTTTTCAAGCCACAAGAGCAATAGATCTGAATTGGCCCTCCATCTTCATGGCACAATCCAGCCAACCCAAAGCTTAGCTTCAGGGAGCAGCAGTACCAGACACCATCTGCTTGTCAGACTTATTTCAAGAGGGCTTTCATCTTATCTCAGTCAGCTTTACCCAATCCCCTTTCCCAGCGCATTTGCCTGCCAGGGTCCTCACACTCTCCAAAACTACTTCCTACCTTAAAAACATTTATGAATAAAAATACCAAAATTTGTTGTTCTGAATCAAGAGGTTGGGAATGTATCAGAATCCCTGGGGGACAGAGAGCATGTGGGGAGGATCTAGCATAGGTAATTCTGATACCCACACTTTAACTAAGAACCTCTGACATAAATTATATGCTAAATAAATCAACAAGAGTCAAACACTAGCAAGACATCAATAGAAATCAGACATATGAATAGAAGTGGAGGTAAAACAGAAAAGCAGAAATCAATGATGTGTGGTCATCACAAAGAGCTGAAAAACATCTCAGGCCAACGGCATCTGTGTAGAATATTAAGTAATTAATATATGGCCCCAGAATACCAAAATTTTACTCAGTACTTTTCAATATGACCTATGCAGCTGAAATTACCAGGTTTCTCTTCTCAAGTGAAAAAAAGGATGTATTCGATCTTTTCCATCCTAAAACAGGATTATAAATGACAACAGACCTCTCAAAATCATAGCTCCAGTTACACAAAGTCAGTCTTATGTACAATGTGGAGATGTCAGTTGGCTGTATCTGAGATTTAGCCACAGCTACATACAGGTTATCAAGCAAGGTATGCAAAAATGCTAATCATGACAGGTTAGTGTTTACAAAATGAGAGTTCCACCCCCCTACAGACAACTGTGCAGCAGCATGCAAGGGTGAACAGACATGCTATACATAGCTCCTGCTAACTGATATGCCTATCAAATATAATGTTTCCATCCTAAAATGAATGCAAATTGCCCTGAATTTTTAGCCTAAATTTAGATGTAAAAATACAGCAATGGATGTACTTTCTTTCATATCTAAACATATTGCTGCTGACCCTGCATTATTAGGGCACACACTTCAGGCCAGCACCCCCAGTGGCACTGAAAGATTTGCAGGCTGCTTATGACCAATAGCAGAAATCGAAACAAAACAAATCAACCTAACCAGAAATTAAGCTTATGGAGGTTACAGTGAGATACTAGCAATTTTTTCACCCCTGAACTTATCTCCATTCCATTGCCACCCCGAAGACTTGGAAGTCAGGGAAATAACATTGTCCTTTGAGAGGTCAGCTCTAATATTTACACACAGTTGCACTGAGCAGAGAGATGCCAAGTTACTTTTGAGATAGGATGGCCTTTGGAACTATAGGATTTTACTATGTGCTGAGATCAAGGGAATGTTTTCAACCTTCCAACAAGAGAATTTTCAGTCTTCTGGCTCAGGTTCCCCATAGGTAAAGCTCACCCTCTAGGTGACTTAGCCAGACCCATTCTAGTCTTACAGCATTACAGAAAAGGGAGAATGCAAACAAAAGCCCAGGAAAGTAAGGCCAAGAATAAAACCGGAAGGATCCTTGCTTGCTAGATGAATGCTCAAGCTCTCACTCTCCATTTCATATAAATAATTTGCATGTGGGGTTAAAATATTGGAAAAACCTTTAAATAAAAAAGGAGAAGTTAAGATCTTGCAGACGGGCTAAAATGTCAGATTTGACAAAAGTTTGGGGATATCACATGAGAGTCTCTGTGAAAATTGAAGGACGCTAAAGAACTGCAAAAGAAAGGGAGTTTTGAAAAGCGTTTTTTCTGAGTTTTGGTGTGTGTCCTATTACTGTTCTGTGAGAGATACAAAGAAAGTAATGATACTTTCAAAGGAGATATTTGTAATGGTGACTATATGCATATAATGAGCCACCCGAGACCAAAAGAAACTTTTATAACTATAATCTGATTAAATATATCAATATATGTAAGGAAAGATTACTTTTTAACGTAAAGCTTATCAGAAGTAGGACTTTAAAAAGTAGGACTAGTCAGGTATGAAACATATGAATCTGAAAAGGAGATTCTCCAAGATTGGTGCCTACAAAGCCTGCTACAAGGTCTGTCTAAGAAAAGATCCTTGGCCCAAGGGCTGCCCTCTCCAGGTCCTGGAATAGATTACTGCTTTTGACGACCTAGTAATTTGGACTATGAAAGTGTGATGCCATTCATATTTAAATCCTGTAAATAATCACCCTTGTTTTGGCTCCATTCTTACAAAACAATATTTTTATATCCTGCCAAAGGTTCTCAATTGTCCTATCCTATGGTACCTCAATTAGAATTTCTCATTTTACAAGCAACAGAAAACCCAAGTCAAAGTTGTTTAATGACTAAGGGAACACACATATCAGATTGGCTAAAATTAAAATTTTTAATAGCACAAAATGTTGGCGAGGAATGCAGAGAAACCAAATTGGTAATCTATTGCTGGTGGGAATGTACATGGCATAGCAGCTCTGGAATACAGATTGGAAGTTTCTTTTAAAACTAAGTGTGGACTTAACATATGACCCAGCAACTACAGCATTAAGCATTTATTCTAGAGAAATGAAAACATGTTCACACAGAACTTTGTATGCAAATGTTTATGACAACTTATTGGTAGGGACCTAAAACTGGAAACTACTCAAATGCCCTTCAATGAGTAAGTGATTACATAAACTGTGGTGAGATCATTCACCGAATACTATTCAAAATTAATAAGGAATGAATTATTAATGCATGCAACAATTTAAATGAGCTTTAAGACAACTAGTCTGAGTGAAAAAAGGCATTCTCAGCTGGTTGTATACTGTATGATTCCATTTATATAATACTCTTGAATTTAAAGTATGGTAACAGAGAACAGAGTAGTGATTGTGAATAGCTCAGGATGAAGGATGGGAGTCTGGATGGCTGCAAGAAGTAACACAAAGGAGCCTCGTAGGGATGGTACAGTTATGTGTATTAACTGTGGTGGTAGTTACATAAAGCTACCTGTGTAATTGAAGTACATCAAACTGCACACTCACACATGCACACAAACACATGTGTGATGTATGTACAACATAAAATCAGAATGCATTCATGGATTATACCAATGTCAATTGCCTGGTTTTAATATCACATAATAATTATGCAAAATAACATTAACATTGTGAGAGGCTGAGTGAACGGCACATGGGTATTTTTATTCATTTCTTTGTATCTTGCTTTAAATCTATAATTATTTCAAAATATAAAATAAATGAAATGCTAATTAAAAATCTATGTTTCTTTATTCTCATTGATTTATTATTACTATGTCAATAGAAAAACTGAATTGAAAGAGAATTTTGGGCCCCATAGTTAAATAAATAAGAGTTATTGGTTCAAGCGAATGGAAATCCAAACACAGTGCGGGCTTCAAGTTTGGCTGACCCAAGAGTTTAATGTGTCACTGAGGACCTATTTTCTTGTCATTTCTACATACTCCCTTCTTCAAAGACTGTTTCATTCTGAGTACCTTTGGGGCTATGTGTTCCATTGTACATGTTCAGTAGAAGGGAATATATTTCTAAGATTCCAAGAAGGATTCAGAAATTCTTCCTAACTGGACTGCTTAGGTAAGGAAATCTCATGTTCTAATTCCTCAGAACATTCCAATTTCCCATTAGCCTGAAATTATTATTCGTACCTCTCGCTTTTCAAATGACTTAATGGAATATGTTATTTTCTCATTAGGCCAATCATGGTCTACACCGCAAACTGACCTTCTGGACTCCATAGGCAAAGTATGGCTTCTCAACCAAACTTCAGGTATTACTATGAAGAAGAGATACCTGTTGCTGGTTTAATTTTAGCAATTAAAATTTCCACTATTTATGAACCATTATGTTTCTGGTGGAAAATTAATAAATTGGCCTTCTGCTTCATACATTAATTTCTATGAGCTTGATTAATGTGAAACAGTATCTGAAAAATTAATTTGTTTTCAGTGCTTATAATTCTGGAAACTGAGCCTCTAGACTGATACTCAGCTACCAGTAAATTCATGAAGATGATGAATACTACCTGGAAGATAGCCAGCTGGCCTTTCCCTAGAGATTTTAACTTTGCTGTTGCATATTTTCTCCATTAGTGTACATGTTAGTTTAAAAACCTTAATTCAAATTAAGCAAAGGAATAAGCAAATACCCAGTAAAGTTAAAATGGAGGAGATAGTCTACTTGAATATTTTAAGTGCCATAAGCAAAAAAACTGCTAAATTGTTGTAAAAAGAATGAAATTCAATATACATACTAAACATAATGCAACAAATACCTTAGGTCTAAGCCAAATTGCTCATGAATATCCTAAGAGAATAATAAATCCTGTTAAATTATATTATCTTCCTGCCAGAAGGAAATTATTAGTTACAAATTATTAATTATTTAGAGCCATGAATACATTTTTAATATTTGTTCATGTTGAGCTTTGACACATACTTTTTTATCTCTAAAACAAGATATCTCCAGTTTGATAATTAGATGTAAATTATTACATGTCAGATTAAGAATAATTAGAAAAGGTGCTGAACCTCAATTCTTTCACCTTGAAAGTACCTGGACATAGCAACTATCTCATAATGGATCCCCTTAGTTCCAACCCTATACGTTTTTGTTTCCTTATAAAGCTACAAGTTCATCAACCTAGCCTAGAAACAGAACAAAGACTAGGTAAAACCCTTTATTCACCTACAAACTTGCCCTTGCCTTATAAATTCCATCTCCTCTATGCTGTCCTGTCTTACTCATCTTTGACCTAGTCTTTACTTTCTAATGGCTTTGTCTGTCTGTGCTAAATTGTAGAAACCCAGCTTTGCCAAAAAAGAGAGTTCTTAGCAGAACTTGAGATATCTCTGGCATCTGGGGTCATACCATGAACAAAAAGACTGACAATGCATCTCATCTGGAAAATGCTAAAAGCTGGAGGTTGGCCAGGGTGCCCTCTTAATGGAAAAACAGAGAGGAAATGGTGGGGAATCTTACACTGTGATTATTTTTTGTAGCTAAAATGTATGAGTTTTCTGTCATCCAAGTAAAGCCCATAGAGAGTAGTTAACCTCAAGCTATTTTGAATTTATTTTGCACAAGAGGGCAGCCAACAGATTTCAGAGAACCCAGTGTAATAAGCCATGAATTGTATCACCAATGCATTTCATGAGAGGAGTTGTTTTAAGAGCTCACTGGAATACATTGCTTCTATCAAGGAACTATCTACCATGGGAATTTTTCAGAATATCCATAGAATCTATGTCTGCACCCAATTTAATAGCCAGACTTTGGATGTCTGCTATGTAGGCAGATTACAATAGCACCAATAAGACTGCTACCCTTCTTCCTTGAATACTCCTTTCCCCTCACAGCCTTAAAAGAGCCAAAAGCAGCAAAGAAAAGACGAGAGGAAGAGTGGGGGAGGAAAAAAAAAATCAGGCCACACACACCTCTTTCCCTGTAGCAAGTCCTAGTCAAGGGGTGAAAGTCATGAAGAGAAGAAGAATTTTTAATAGAGTGTGAGCTTAACATCTTCATTTAAAATGGACAAGACGTTTTAACATCTGAAATTGTACTTATGGAAACCATACACATAACAGGAAATAAGATATATAAGATATATTTCCAGTATATCATTAGGGTCAGGAAAAAGAGATTTGAAGGCAGCAGTGGGCCAAAAATAAAGCCATTTTTTGTCTGAACCCCACCAATCCCAGATTGTTCTGTTAAAAAAGGAATATTCACATGCACACATACACATAATATTCTGACTGATTTTTTAAATTTATTACTATATCATAAATAATTCTCATGAAATTAAATATCCACATACTTTTTCTGGCTTTGTAATATTCCTTTATAAAATACACTGTACTATATTTTACTGATTCCTTATTATTGGACATTGATATTATTTCCCCTAAGTTTGCTATTACAACCAATGCTGTAATAAATAACTTTATATGTAAAGCTTTGCCTGTAACCATGATTCATTCTTTGAGACAAATCTCTCAAAGTGAAATTACTGGATCAATGGGTATACACATTTTTAAAGACTTGGATATATATTGCCAAATTTCAAAATGGATAATTTAATAAATGTATCTTTAATTAATATCAATATCTTCTCACATTCTGCTAAATTTATATGCATTTTATCAATATTAAAAGTCAAAAATAGAATATTCTAGATACCAAAACTTGTGTTGTACAGCATTTAACTAAAGAAAACATTCAATATTAAATTAAAATTCAAACTTACAATCAATGTTCAAAGTATTTATTAAAATAAACAGTTAAAAATAAATATAATATATAATATATAATAAATAATTCAAGTCTACCTGTAAACTGGCGACTTCAAAATAATACCTCCTGCACTTATTTAATTTCTGGGCTTTTTGGTAAAGGTGTTTTAATGATATCCAGCTGGGTATCTATGTGAAATCTCCTCACCCAGAAACCGAAACAACAAAGTCTTTCTTCCATGAGCAAGGAATTTTTGGGTGATAGATAGACTCTATGAATACTTGGGTTAAAAATAAGAGTCAGGTCCAAGTGACTAAAATAATCAGACTGCAGTACAGCCACCTGTGTTTTCTGAGGAAAGAAAATATCTGTGATGAGATAAGGTTAAGCTGGCTAACTCCCAAGCATAAAGTGTTGTCATGATTTCTGAATATAAACAGAATAGTTCAATACTCATAATTATTGGTCTATGAGCAATAGCAGCAAATATTTTTAAATTAATATTGTTTATAAGCTATGTGTAAAGTATTTTCATATATACCATTTCATTTGAATGCCATAACACCCCTACAAGGTAGATTTTATTATTCTTATTTTTTAAAAGTGAGAAAACTAAGGCTCAAAAAATTAGTCAGCTCACTCATAGACAAGCAGCTCTGGAACAAAGATAGCCAGGAGTCAAAACTGTACCTTAATTTTAAGTTCAGACTTTTAAGCACAGACCATGGCACTGTGCCTCTTGGTAAATTTGTTTGTTTGTTTACAGAATAATTTTTTGAACATCAGTGTATGCCAGGGATTGTTGTAAATACTAGTCCACAATGGATAAAGATAACAAAAAACAAAATCCCTTCCCTCTCATATCTTGTGATCCCTGGCAGGAGGTTGAGGAAGAGAGAAATAACAATTAAAAGTTGATTTGTAATATCTCAGGGAAAGGATAGTGCTGTGAAAAACGAATCTGGGTTAGAGTAGACAGAGTGATGAGAGATGCTGATATGGTCTGGATCTGTGTTCCTGCCCAAATCTCACATTGAATTGTAATCCCAGTGTTGGAAAAGGGGCCTGATGGGAAGTAACTGAATCATGCATGGATTTCTCATGAATGGTTTAAGACCATCCCCATTGGATGGAGTGTTCATGAGATCTGGCACCTCTCCTCTCTCCCTCTCTTTCTCCTGCTCTGACCACTTGAGATGCCAGGTCTGCCTTTGCTTTCCACCATTATTATAAGTTTCTTGAGGCCTCCCTAGAGGCAGAAGTCACTATGCTTCCTGTACATCCTGTGGAACCATTAGCCAATTAAACCTCTTTTCTTTATAAAATACCCATTTCCAGGTATTTCTTTACAGCCATGTAAGAGCAAACTACTACAGAAAATTTGTACTGAGAAGTGGGGCACTGCTATAAAGATACCTGAAATGTGAAAGCAGCTCTGGAACCAGGTAATGGGCAGAGTTTGGAACAGTTTGAAGGACTCAAAAGAAGACAAGAACTCATCCTTTTTTATGGCTGCATAGTATTCCACGGTGCCTATCATTGGTGGGCATTTGGGTTGTTTCCAAGTTTTTGCTATTGTAAACAATGCCACAATAAATATATGTGTCTTTATAATTAAATGTTTATAAAATTAAATGTTTTATAATCCATTGGGATAATACTCATTAATGGGACTGCTGGATCAAATGGTATTTCTAGTTCTAGATACTTGAGGAATTACCACACTGTCTTCCAGTTGAACTAATTTACACTCCCACCAACAGTGTATAAGTGTTCCTATTTCTCCACATTCTCCCCAGCATCTGTTGTCTCCTGATTTTTTAATGATTGCCATTCTAACTGGCATGAGATGGTATCATAATGTGGTTTTGATTTGCATTTCTCTAATGATCAGTGATGAATAAGCTTTCTTTTTATGTGTTTGTTGACTACACAGATGTCTTCTTTTGAGAGTGTCTGTTCATATCCTTCACCCACTTTTTGATGTGGTTGTTTCTTTTTCTGCTTGTAAATTTGTTTAAGTTCTTTGTAGATTCTGGTTATTGTCCTTTGTCAGATGGTTAGATTGCAAAAATTTTTCCCCATTCTGTTGGTTGCCTGTTCACTCTAATGATAGTGTCTTTTGCTGTGTAGAAGCTCTTAAGTTTAATTAGATCTCATTTGTCTACTTTGGCTTTCATTGCCATTGCTTTTGGTGTTTAGTCACGAAGTGTTTGTCCATGTCTATGTCCTGAATGATATTGCGTAGGTTTTCCTCTAGAGTATTTATGGTGTTAGATGTTATGCTTAAATCTCTAATCCATCTGGAGTTAATTTTTGTATAACATGTAAGGAAGGAATCCAGTGTCAGCTTTCTGCATATAGCTAGACAATTTTCCCAACACCATTTATTAAACAGGGAATCCTTTCCCCATTGCTAGTTTTTGTCAGATTTGTCAAAGATCAGATGGTTTTAGATGTGCGGTGCTACTTCTGAGGCCTCTGTTCTGTCCCATTGGTCTATATCTCTGTTTGGTAGCAGTAGCATGGTGTTTTGATTATTGTAGATTTGTAGTATAGTTTGAAGTCAGGTAGTCTGATGCCTCCAGCTTTTTTTGTCTGTTTTTTGTTTTTTGTTTTTGTTTTTGCTTAGGATTGTCTTGGCTATGCGGGCTCTCTTTTGGTCCCATATTAAGTTTAAGGTGTTTTTTTTCCCACTTCTGTGAAGAAATTCAGGGGTAGCTTGATGGGGATTGCACTCAATCTATAAATTACTTTGGGCAGTATGACCATTTTCACAATATTAATTCTTCCTAACCATGAGCATGGAACGTTTTTCTATCTGTTTGTGTCCTCTCTTATTTCCTTAAGCAGTTGTAGTTCTCTTTGAAGAGGTCCTTCACATCCCTTGTTAGTTGTATCTAGGTATTTTATTCCCTTTGTAGAACTGTGAATGGGAGTTCATTCATGATTTGGCTCTGTTTGTCTGTTATTGGTGTATAGCAATGCTTGCAATTTTTGCACATTGATTTCATATCCTGAGATTTTGCTGAAGTTACTTATCAGCTTAAGGAGATTTTGGGCTGAGATGATGGAGTCTTCTAAATATACAATTATGTCATCTGCAAACAGAGACAATTTGACTTCCTCTTTTCCTAATCAAACAAGTTTTATGTCTTTTCCTTGCCTGATTGCCCTGGCAAGAACTTCCAATACTATGTTGAATAGGTGTGGTGAGAGAGGGCATCCTTGTCTTGTGCCAGTTTTCAAAGGGAATGCTTCCAGTTTTTGCCCATGCAGTGTGACATTGGCTTTGGGTTTGTCATAAAAAACTTTTATTATTTTGAGATACATTCTGTTGACACCTAGTTTAGTGAGAGTTTTTAGTATAAAGGGCTGATGAATTTTGTTAAAGGCCTTCTTTGCATCTATTGAGATAATCATGTTGTTTTGTTCTGTTTATGTCATGGATTATGTTTATAGATAGCATTAGTTCAACCAGCTTGCATCCCCAGGATAAAGCTGACTTGATTGTGATGGATAGCTTTTTGATGTGTTCTTGGATTTCATTTGCGAGTATTTTACTAAAGATTTTGGTATCAATGTTAATCATGGATATTGGCCTGAAATTTTCTTTTTTAGTGATGTCTCTGCCAGGTTTTGGTATCAGGATGATGTTGGCCTCATAAAATGAGGTAGGGAGGATTCCCTCTTTTTGTATTCTTTGGAATAGTTTCAGAAGGAATGGAACCAGCTTCTCTTTGTACCTCATATAGAATTTGGCTGTGAACCTGTCTGGTCTTGAACTTTCTTTGGTTGTTAGGCTATTAATTACTTCCTCAACCTCAGACCTTGTTATTGGTCTATTCAGGGATTCAACTTCTTACTGGTTTAGTCTTAGGAGGGTGTAAGTGTCCAGGAATTTATCCATTTTTTCTTGATTTACTGGTTTATGTGCATAGAGATGTTTGTAGTAATCTCTGATGGTAGTTTGTATTTCTGTAGAATCGGTGGTGATACCCCATTTATCATTTTGTATTGCATCTATTCAATTCTGCTCTGTCTCCTTTTTTGTTTGTCTGGTTAGTGGTCTATTTATTTTGTTAATATTTTCAAAAAAAAAACCCTCCTTGATTTACTGATTTTTTTGAAGGGACTTTTGTGTCTCTCTCTTCTTCAGTTCTGCTCTTATCTTAGTTATTTCTTGTCTTCTGCTAGCTTTTAAGTTTGTTTGATCTTGCTCCTCTAGTTATTTTAATTGTGCTGATAGGGTGTCAATTTTAGATCTTTCCTCACTTCTCTTGTGGGCATTTAGTGCTATAAATTCCTCTCTAGACACTGTTTTAAATGTGTCCCAGAGATTCTGGTACATAGTGAATTCATTCTCATTGGTTTCAAAGAACATCTTTATTTCTGCCTTCATTTCATTATTTATCCAGTATTCATTCAGGAGCAGGTTGCTCAGTTTCCATGTAGTTGTGCAGTTTTAAGTGATTTTCTTAATCCTGAGTTCTAATTTAATTGCACTGTGGTCTGACAGACTGTTTGTTATGATTTCTATTATTTTGCATTTGCTCAGGAGTGATTTACTTCCAATTATGTGGTCAATTTTAGAATAAGTGTGATGTGATGCTGAAAATAATGTATATTCTGTGGATTTGGGGTGGAGAGTTCTATAGATGTCTATTAGGTCTGGTTGGTCCAGATCTGAGTTCAAGTCCTGGATATCCTTGTTAATTTTCTGTCTCATTGATCTGTCTAATATTGACAGTAGTGTTAAAGTCTCCGAATATTATTGTGTGGGAGTCTAAGTCTCTTTGTAGGTCATTAAGAACTTACTTTATGTATCTAGGTGCTCCTGCATTGGGTGCATATATATTTGGAATAGTTATCTCTTCTTGTTGCATTGATCCCTTTACTATTATGTAATACCCTTCATTGTCTCTTTTGATCTTTGTTGGTTTTAAGTCTGTTTTATCAGACACTAAGATTGCAATCCCTGCTTTTTTTTGGTCTCCATTTGCTTGATAAATCTTCTTGCATCCCTTTATTTTCAGCCTATGTGTGCCTTTGCATGTGAGATGGGTCTTCTGAATACAGAACACCAATGGGTCTTGACTCTTTATCCAATTTGCCTGTCTGTTTCTTTGGCTGGGCAATTTAGTCCATTTACATTTAAGGTTAATATTTGTTATGTGTAAATTTGATCCTGCCATTTGATGCTAGCTGGTTGTTTTGTCCATGGGTTGATGCAGTTTCTTCAGAGTGTCAATGGTCTTTACCATTTGATATGCTTTTGCAGTGGCTGGTACTGGTTGTTCCTTTCTATGTTTAGTGCTTCCTTCAGGAACTCTTGTAAGGCAAGCCTGGTGGTGATGAAATCTCTCAGTAGTTGCTTGTCTGTAAAGGATTTTATTTATTCTTCACTTATGAAGCTTATTTTGGCTCAACATGAAATTCTGGGTTGAAAATTCTTCTCTTTAAGGGTTTTGAATATTGGCTCCCACTCTCTTCTGGCTTGTAGGGTTTCTGAGAGATTTACTGTGAGTCTAGTGGGCTTCTCTTTGTGGGTAACCCAACCTTTCTCTCTGGCTGCCTTTAGCATTTTTTCCTTCATTTCAACCCTGGTGAATCTGATGATTAAGTTTCCTGGGGTTGTTCTTGATGAATATCTTTGCAGTGTCCTCTCTATTTCGTGAATGTGAAGGTTGGCCTACCTTGCTGGGTTGGGGAAGTTCTTCTGGATAATATCCTGAAGAGTGTTTTCCAACTTGCTTTCATTCTCCCCATCAGGTAACCAAGCAAACATAGATTTGGTCTTTTCACATAATCTCATATTTCTTGGAGGCTTTTTTCATTTCTTTTCACTCTTTTTTTCTCTAATCTTGCCTTCTCATTTTATTTCATTGAGTTGATCTTCAATTTCTGATATCCTTTCTTCCACTTGATCAATTTGACTATTGAAACTTGTGTATGCTTCACCAAGTTCTTGTGCTGTGTTGTTCAGCTCCATCAAGTCATTTATATTCTTCTCTACACTAGTTATTCTAGTTAGCATTTAGTCTAATCTTTTCTCAATGTTCTTAGTTTCCTTGCATTGGGTTAGAATAGGCTCCTTTGGTTCAGAGTAGTTTGTTATTTCCCACTTTCTGAAGCTTGCTTCTGTCAATTCGTTAAACTCATTCTCTATCCAGTTTTGTTCCATTGCTGGTGAGGAGTTGTGATTCCTTGGAGAAGAAGAGGCATTCTCGTTTTTGGTGATTTCACCCATTTTGTGCTGGTTTCTTCCTATCTTTGTGGATTTACCTACCTTTGGTCTTTGAAGTTGTTGACTTTTGGATTGGGTCTCTGAGTGGACATCCTTTCTGTTGATGTTGAAGCTATTTCTTTCTGTTTTTTAGTATTTCTTCTGACAGTAAGGCCCTTCTGTTGCAGGTCTGCTGGAGGTCTACTCCTGACCCTGCTTCTCTGGGTATCACCCATGGGGACTGCAGAACAGTGAAGACTGCTGCCTGTTCCTTCCTCTGTTAGCTTTGTACCACAAGGGTACTCACCAGATGTCAGCCAGAGCTCTCCTGTATAAGTGACTCCTAGTCAGGATAAATGGGTGTCAGGGATCCACTTGAGCAGGCAGTCTGTCCCTTATCAGAGCTCAACTGCTGTGCTGGGAGCTCTGCTGATCCCTTCAGAGCTGCTGGGTAGGGATGTTTATGTCTGCTGAAGCAGGACCCACACTGCCCCATTTCCTAGGTGCTCTGTTCAGGAAGGTGGGGGCTTTATTTATAAGTCCCTAACAGGCTGCTGCCTTTTTTCAGAGATGCCCTGCCGAGCAAGAAGGGAGTCTAGTCACAGTCTGCCTGCAGAGGCTTCGCTGAGCTGCCATGGGCTCTGCTCAATTGCTGTGTAAACTTCCTGGCAATTTTATTTATATAGGTGAATTTAGAACCTCCTACCCAAGCCCCAGTAAGGGGTGGATGCCCCTCCCCCCACCGAGCTCAAATGTCCCAGGTTAAGCTCAGGCTGCTGTGCTGGCTGTGAGAATTTCAAGCCAGTGGATCTTAGCTTGCTGGTTTTTGTGGAGGTGGGACCCACTGAGCCAGACCACTTGGCTCCCTGGTTTCAGGCCCCCTTTCTTTCAGGGGAATGAGAAGTTCTATCTCACTGGCATTTCAGGAGCTACTGGAATATGAGAAAGAAAAAAAAGAGATGTCGGCTGACATTTGGTGGCTACAACAGCTGCCCAGTTTTGTGCTGGAAACCGTGGGCACTGTTGTAGGCACCAGAGGGAATCTCCTGTTCTGTGAGTTGTGAAGACTGTCAGAAAAATCACAGCATCTGAGCCAGAGTGCCAGAGTTTCCAGAAAAGTTCCTAATGGCTTCTCTTGGCTTGGAGAGGGAGTTCTCTGCCCCTTGCAGTTCCTGGGGGAGGCAACATCTCACCCTGCTTTGGTTTGCCCTCCTTGGGCTACTCCCACTGTCTCTAACCAGTCCCAATGAGATGAACCTGGTACCTCGGTTGGAAAAGTGGAGATCACTTGTCTTCTGCATTGCTTTTGCTGGGAACTGCAAACCAGAACTGCTCCTATTCAGCCATCTTGCGGAAATCAGATCTGGTTGTTTAAAAGGTGTGTGGCACCTCCCCTGTCTCCTTTTCTTCCTCCTGGTCAGACCATATGAGGTGCTGGCTCCCCCTTCACTTCTGCCATGATTGTAAGTTTCCTGAGGCCTCTCCAGAGGCGGAAGCCACAATGCTTTTCATACAGCCTGCAGAACTATGAGCCAGTTAAACCTTTTTTAAATTCATATAAAATACCCAGGTCTTTCTGAATAGCAATGCAAAAATGGTCTAATGCAGATACTACTTAAGATTAAGTTCTGAAGAAAGTTCTCTTGGATGAGCTTGACAATTGAGTAGACACCTGACTCTGAGAAATCAAGCTATGAAGATATCAGGGGCAAGAGAATTCCATGAAGTGTGTGAAAACCCCCCTTTTAAAATGACTCTCACCACATAGAAAAATAAAATTAAGATACACTAAAGACTTCAATTTAAGACTACAAACTATAAAACTACTACAAGAAAATATTGGGAAAAATTCCAGGACATTGGTCTGAGTAAAAATTTCTCGAGCAAATCTCATAAGCACAGGCAACCAAAGCAAAAATGAACAAATGGGATCACATCAAGTTAAAAATCTTCTGCAAAAGCATAAGAAATAATCAACAAACTGAAGAGACAAGCCACAGAATGGGAGAAAATATTTGCAAACTATCCATCTGACAAGGGTTTAATAATCAGAATATATAAGGAGCTCAAACAACTCTATAGTAAAAACTTCTAATAATCTGATCAAAAATGGGCAGAAGATCTAAACAGACATTTTTCAAAAGACATACAAATAACAAACAGGCATTTTAAAAAATGTCAACATCACTGACCATCAAAGAAATGCAAATCAAAACTACAATGAGATATCATTTTACCCCAATTAAAAAGACTTGTATCCAAAATGTGGCAGGCCAGGTTTCCATTAGCAACTAGAATAGTCAGTTTCCACTAACCCTTTACTATAATTCTGATGAATTTACAAATTAAACATAAGAAAACTAGAGAAATTGATACCTGAGTACAAGGGTTGGAATGCAAAAACAACCCCATTATAACTCAGCCTGGGTTTTTCAGACCTTAAAGTTTAATCAAATAATAAAACATTTCTTAGATATACATCTCATACCAGGGCCCGCTTAAGATTAAGAAACTTTCCAAGACTCTCAAGAAAGCTTTCCAGACCCCAGACTCTAGTTAAACATTAGAAATATATTGGATGAGACACTCCCACTTGTAGGTACCCTCCAGACATAGGCATAGAGCCTAGAATATATATATAAACACTGGAGAAAAATTTGTAACTCTAAGTTGGTCTGGTGAGTTACTCCAACTTTCTCCCTGTAACTAGTTGCAGAAATAAACGCCATTCTTTCCCAGTCTGCTTGGGCAATGAGAACAAGCAGCTGGACCTCACTCTGTCCAGGTAGAAAAAGACAGGCAATAACAAATGCTGGTGGGATGTAAAAAAAGGAAATCCTTCTACACTATTGGTTGAAATGTAAATTATGGAGAGGCACTATGGAGAACAGTTTGGAGGTTCCACAAGAAAAACTACAAATTAAGCTACCATATGACCCAGCAATCCCACTGCTGGGTATACCCAAAAGAAAGGAAATTAGTATATCAAAAACATATCTGCACTCCAATGTTTATTGCAGCACTGCCCACAATAACTAAGATTTGGAAGCAACCTAAATGTTCATCACCAGATCAATGAATAAAGAAAGGGTTTATGTAAAGGTGGTCCATATACATAATGGAGTACTATTCAGTCACAAAATAGAATGAGATCCAGTCATTTGCAACAACCTGGAGATCATTATTATGTTAAGTGAAATAAGCCAGGCACAGAAAGACAAGCATTCACATTCTCACTTATTTGTAGGATCTAAATATCAAAACAATTGAACTCATGAACATAAAGAATAAAAGATGGTTACCAGAAGCTAGGAAGGATAGTGGAGTTGGGTGGGGAGGTGGGATTTGTTAATGGGCACCATAAAACAGAAACCATGAGTAAGACATACTATTCAATAGCACAATAGCCTGACGACAGTCAATAATAACTCAAATGTACATTTTAAAATAGCTTTAAGGGTATAATGGAATCATTTGTAACTCAAAGGATAAATGCTTGAGGAGATGGATACTCCATCTCCCATGATGTTCTTATTTTGCATTGCATGCCTGTAACAAAACATCTCACGTACCCCATAAATATATACACCTATTATGTACCCATAAAAATTAGAAATAAAAAATAGAAAAATCTCTTGCTTTTCAAAGAAAGGGCAGGGAACTTTGGAATACAGAGGCATACCTGCATTTTATTTTTAAAACCATCAGAATTCAGAGATACTCACCAGGGTGTCTCAAGTAGTTCAGTGAGTTCAGTGCATGCAAATTGGAAAAAGAGATAAAGGATCAATCCCCTTTGTGAACTGAGAAAGACTTGCTGAGCTCTGGCTAAGACTAGAGCAGATTTATAAAAGGCACAGCCCTACCCTCCTACTTGTCTGAATTATTGAAGGCAGAACACAATGACTCTGTACTTCTCAACATGATGCCTGTGACAATCAGCACTCATCTGTTGAGAAAAGGAAGGGAGGCAGAGCAGAAACCCCTATAAAGAAGACAAACCTACAGAGAAGAAACAACTTATGGAGTAACCCATCACTGGGTGATGGGTTACTGGCATAGGCCATTTCTGCCATCTTGAGGCCCCTGTGCCAACCTCAACAGCAGGAGAAGGTAGTAGGTAATCCCTGACTATAGAAAGCCAAACTAGACTCAGACCTGGAATAGTTTTCACTACAGATTCTTGTTTTACTATCAATATATGGCCTGACAATGTCTCTTCTAGGCTCTGGAAAAGAGTTCTGACAAGCTTTTATCATCCATTAATTTATTGTCTTTCTCTTGAAAAGAAATGTTTTTCTGACATGTTAAAAATCTCTTTCTGCAATAAAAATGCCTTCAGCCTTTCTGAGCCATCATTGAATTTAATGATTATCTTCTGGAAAGATGCTGCATCGAAGTCTTACAGACATTTGCCAGGCCAGCATTTGCTCATCACCCAGAAGCTGCAGTTATTACTTAAAATTTCAAGTGGGATATAAGTGTAACCCTTGGCAACCAGAGAGGATTCTCAGTTTCTGTTGTCCTGAGCTCCTGGTGATAACAGCAGGAGGCAGACAAAACCTAGACATACAGGGGAGGGTCCCCAGTGAAACCCAACCTTCAATCCGAAGACAGGCTAAAGCCCCAAAAACAAGCTAGAAGTCTTGGATAAATCTACAGACCAGATTGAAAACTTCTCTTCCCATTTAGCATGCTTTCTTCTGATTGATCCCCACCATTCACCTATTTTACATATACCTACTCTTCCCTAATTGGTTTTTTACACTGTCATGCCTATCTTTGAATGATGCCTTTTATTATGCTTTTTTGCATACTCACAAACCAATCAGCATACGCTCCCCCATTCCGAGCCTATAAAAGCCCTGGACTCAGCCACACTTGGGAGAGCTACCCAACTTCTGGTAGAGGGCTATCCCCTTCAATCCCCTTTCTACTAAATACTGTTCCATCACTCAGTAAAACTCTCTGCCCTGCTCAACCTCTGGTTGTCAGCATAACCTCATTCTTCTTGGACATGGGACAAGAACTCAGGACCCATTGAACATGGGTATAAAAAGGCTGTGACCCTGTAGCCCTCTGCCCTCTGCTGGCACCTGTCAGACACCCCATGCAACAGGAAGCAGCAGTGGGGCCAGATCAGCCCAGGAACAGTGGGCCAGAGTGGGGCAATGGGAATGAAAGAACTCTTAACACACCCCCATCTGCTAAGCTGCAGACACTTGGAATAACACTTCCTTTGGAGCTCCAGGGTTGCTGACATCTTCATGTTTTTTAGGTGCTACTTCATTCCCCTCATCCAAATTCCAGTGCCCAAGGTGGAAGCAAGTTGTGGCATGTGCAGCCTAGTCGGGGGCTGGAGCCCAAGTCAAGTGTAGCCTACCTGGACAAGTGGGTGGTGTACAGAGGTGGTGATCCCAGAGCTGAATAAGGCCCTGGACAGCTGGAAGCCCTGGACCATGAGGCCCTGGACAGTAAGGTCCAGCTGGCACAGCAGCACTGAAAAACTCCTGCATCATTGGTCTGATAATTAACAACTCTAGAAGAAAAATCTCAGAGGGGAGAAAGATCTCATGCATCTGTATATGTGTTTGTCTGTGTGTTTGTGTGTTTATACCCAAATCTTCTCTTCTACACCATGTTTTCAGAAGACAGTGGCAGTTACAGTATAAAGTCTGCACAGTTATATTACCAGGTGCTAGAACAGGTCTAGAGGGATATGAATGATGAATGATGAACACTCTGGAGGAGAAACAGGTAAGAAACACAAGGAGCAGGAGTAGAAAAGCAGGATATGATCTGGTTTCTGGAGATAATGAACTTAAAAGATAGTCAGTAGAAAGTGAGTGTCACGAAAAACAAATAAACCTCACAAAAAATGAAACAAAAGAGATATAACAACTAAATACAATGAGCAATTTTTAAGTGGACCCCGGAACAAAAGAATAAATTTTAAACTTGGGGGACAATTGGGGAAATTTGCATATTTGATAGTATTCCATAATACTATTAATCAAAAAAAATTTTAGATTCAAATTCAATGTAACTGTTTATATAGAAAAAAATGGGAAAATGCTTTAGGAATTCTTAGCTTTAGTTTCTGTTTTGCTCCTAAAAATCACTTTTCAGAGCACCTGTGGGCCTGTCTTGCTCACTCAACCCACCCAAAACATAATTCACTGGAGCTCAGCCTGGAGCTAATGTCAGGGGCTCTCACTTATTGAGATCAAGTGTGGGAAGTAGAATGTAGATTAGCCAAATTGAGTGGAGAATAAAGGTTAGAAAGAGGAAGAGCTGAATGACTAGATGTACAATAAAAATTAACAAGACAAGCCCAAGAAACAACAATGATTTGGTTCCCAAACAAGGAAACATGATCTCTAAACAAGCCATGGGGTACGTTTTAAGAGCCAGCTGAATCTGTAAGTAGTGATTATAACACATCAAGTTATTAATACGAAGTAATAATAAGAGAGTAAAATAAGTAGTAATAAGAGAGAAAAATGGAGGGTGTTTTTTAAAGGAAAAAAAATAAGTATTGATCTGGAGGACTACTCCATACCCCACCCAGCTCTGAATGACCAGGTTGGCCCTGGTTGCAATGAGCCTACAAGTGAAAACATTGGGCATATTTGTGCGGAGAGGAGGAAAGTGAGAGCAGGGAACCCAGTGAGACCCAAAACATTGGAGAGGCAGCATCTTCCTTCCCTGTCCTCATCCTCTGATACTTTTATCCCAACAGTTAATAAACTGGATGATTTTCAGGCAGAGGCAAAGAGAAGGAAGGGGAGCTTTGCCTCCTTTTCTTTCTCAATTATATGCTTATGAGGGTATATGAGGGAAACTCCCCCTAAAAATGAATCACTGAACAAAAACAGATAAAAGCTCTACAATAAAGCTCATTAGGGAAGATCTCAATACCTGGGAGCTGTAAAAATGAAACATTTCCTATAGAGTTCTAAGTGTGGCACTAATTACCAAAGCGTTAATGTTGCATACCATAAACATCATTAAAATCAGCAGGAGGGAAGCTTCCCCATGAGCCAGTGAGGAAACATCAGCAGCAAATATTTCATTTTCCACTGAGGTTGGTATTAAAAGCAGACTCAATTTGTGCAAGAAGGAGTTTTTACCAAGAGTAAGACTGTACTAGCCAGCGGAACTGTCTCAAATGCTGGATTCTATCCAATGACTATTAATTGGCACCTCTACTATATTCTAGGCATATGCTTGGTGCTAAGACACAGTCTTTGTCCTCTAGAGCTCCCACTATTTGCCTGAGTTCATCATCACAAAGTCTCTTTATCATCCCTAAGTATGCTTCTGGCTGGAAAATAACTTGGGCAAATGAACTCTTTTGAGTATCACGGATTGGGGTTCTGTGGTTTTAGACACACACACACACTTACTTTCATCAGAGGAATTCTTTTTTCAAACAAAATATACATATAAGGCAGCCCCTTCAATATCTTTGCAAGATATATAAGTTTACTTTGAACTCCTGAATTCCCCACCCTGTGGCAGTGCAAAGATAACTGTCACTTCTTGGGACTGGGTGGGGCATGGTACCTTGCTTGGAGACAGACACCTCCTGCATACATGCTGCTTTGTTCTGTGTTTTGCAGATGTAAAAACATTCTTCTCATGATTTTTTGCACTCACCATACTCACACAAATCATTTGGGGTTGAATTTTTTTCTAATTATTGAGGAAACATAAAAGTTCAATTTCAAAAATTGTTCCTTCTAGAAAGTTCTTTCTTCTGCCCCTTCACAGAGGAACTTACCACTATTCTTTCACCACAGCAGTTTCCAACCTCATACTGTTTTGCTGGCACCTTTCTTTACCCCCTATGATAATTCATCTTATGTGTCAATTTGACCAGGTCATGGAGCACCCAGACATTTGGTTAAACATAATTCTGGGTATGTCTCTCAAGAGGATATTTCCAGATGAGATTAACATTTTAATTGCTAAGCTGAGTAAAGTAGTTTGCCTTCCCTAACGCAAGTGGGCCTTACTCAATTCATTGAGGACCTAAATGGGACAAAAAGCTGAGTAAGAGAATTTTCTCTCTCTCTGCCTAATATTCTTCAAACTGGAGTATTAATCTTCTCCTGCCTTTTGACTCAGACTGGAACCATCAGTTGTGGTTCTAAGGCCTTTGAAATGTGGCTCTAGGGACTTAAACAAATGAACCAATTTCTTATATTAAATCCATCCATATATATCCTAGATATAAATAAATATAGATAGAGATATCTAGGTAGCTAGCTAGATAGATAGATAGAGACAGCTAGCTAGCTAGATAGATAGATATCCTATTGGTTATATTTCTCTGGAGAAGCTTGACTAATATAACCCCACCCTTTTCTCTTCTCTCTTTCTTTTTCTCTCCTGCTTTTTAGAACAAAATAACAATAAACAAGTAAAAATTGTTCAGTTTCTCATGTAAAGCAGTTTATGCTCTTGTTGTTCAGACTCTGCCATCTGCTTTTGTTGTTCAGGCTGTGCCATCCCTAACTTTCTGTCTCTGCGGAATATATCAAGATGTTTTCCCAATGTAGGCAGCTTCTTTATACTTCCTTCCCTAAGAGGAATTCCACTGTAATCTCTTGAGGATACCATCTTCATCGTAGTACATACAGAAAAATAAACAGTGAGGTATTTTCCTTGGCAGAAGTATGGTGGACCTGGAGCCTGCCTACTTTCTCCAGCTCCAGTCCTACCCACAAATCATCCTACCTCTAACTGCTGAGACAACTCAGGAAACCTAGGAGTCCTGGATAGTCCATCAAATTAGGTGTCTGTCTGTCAGCCAGCAGAGAGCAGATTCCTAAAAGATTGAGGCACAGAAGTAAAAACTAAACAAAGATCTAGAAAAGAATCGATTGCTATAAAGTGAGATAAGAACAGGGATGCTGGAGGAACCTGTGGGAGCAAAAAACCTCAAGTGCACCCTAGGTGGAGTATGAGAATGGAAAGAGGTTTCCAGCATTGGCCTGCTGCTGGTCCCCAGGCCAAGTGCCATACAGAGAAAGTAAATAAAGTCTTGATCTTTTTTTAGCCCATACCATTCCCACTGTGAAACTAAACGGTACTGTCAAAAGAGGACTTGTGGCAAAGCAATTCAGGCTATAATGCAATATGTATCTATACATTGTAGAAAACATAGTTGGTGAAATATGCATACGGTATTTCAGTAATACTTACATTTTATACATTCTATTTTATAGTTAAAAAAATGAGGGCCAGGTGTGGTGGTTCATGGCTGTAAGTAATCCCAGCACTTTGGAAGGCTTGAGCCCAGGAATTCAAGGCCAGCCTGGGCAACACAGTGAGACCCTCTCTCTATTTAAGAAAATAAATATTCTTATCAATATTTTTTTTAATAATGATGATATAAATCGAATAAAACAATATGTTGAAAGGGGCCAGATGGTCTTAGATTCACTGAAGAAGCTTTGGAAATTTTTTGTTTTGTGTTTGTATTTTTCTTCTAGCATTTCCTAAACCTATCATAAGCCTCCTTAATGGATCTCTCTCCTCCTCAGAGCTCATTTGATTCTGACCTGAAAACTACATTATTATACTCAGAGAGGGTATTAAATATTCAAAGTTTAACTTATTCCACAAACATCTACAGGCAGCAGTGACAACATAATGTAATGGCTACGAGAATAGATTTTGAAACCAAACTATCTGGGTTTAATTTTAAGCTCCACCACTTACAAGATGTGTGACCTTGGACAAGTTACTTAATCTCTCTGTGCCTTAGCAAAATAAAGATAATAATAATACCTACCTCCAATAATTATATTGATGATTTAGTGAGCTCATCTTTATAAACTGCTGAGACAGTGTCTGGCTCACACAAAATAGAATTTTAGTGTTTATATGCCAGGGATTATGTTGGCTGAACACATAGTATTTGTTTTCATGGAGCTGACATTCCAAGGCTTCCAATGGTCTACAAATAACTAACTATAGGAAGAGTTTGTTTTCCCAAGACAATTGTTACCTGGAAAGAGACCTCTTAATGGAGGGAACAAAACTTCATAGGATTGAATACAATTAAACAAAAAAAAGTTTTGGCCTGGATTTAATCTTTACAAAGGAAAACTCAAGAGTCATGATAAAATGTTATTTTATCTTATGTTTAACAAAATGTAGGTTATAATTGCAACAAAGGCTAAATTTTGTGTTAGGTTTTTATGGGTAATTTTTTCTACAAAATGTATAGTATGGCAACCTTCACTTCCCATTTGAATTTTTATAACATTTTTGTAAAGAGGATCTCGTTTGTAAGAAAGGCCAGCTTCACCAATTTCTAATGTCTGGGTATGCAAATGATTCTCCTTTGATGCTCTTGTTGTCATTCTTGTTAATTTTCTCTCTTTTTTATCTTATCAATAGTTTTGTGTTGATTTTAGCATTTATCTGGACTTCATGATTTAATATTTTCTGTGGTTCATAAAATTTCACAGCAGTTCATTAACATTATATCTAAATCATATTATGGAATGTTCACAGCATCCAACAACCAGAGGGAAAATGTCGAAGATATTATAGTGATGGGTAGATATTATTTATGATAAATGAAGTTTTAGAAGAGTTGGGGTTAATATTATAAATTGTCAGCTAATTAGTGACTCTATTCATGTTTTATCATTTTTGTTTCACCTTATAGACTCATAACTTCAGAAACTAAGATGATTAATAACCATACTTTTCATATTAATAAAGGCAGACAAAATAAGTATAATAATCAAAGTACGTACCAAGTTCTATAGGAGTAAGCAATGAAAAGCGATTTGTTCAGCCTGGAAGAATTGAGCCTACTTAAGGAGAAAGCCAGTATCTTTGAGCTAAAAATGACAAATTGAGTAGGATTTCAACAAAACACAAGCATTCTCAAATTAATAAAGGCAGAAGAGGTCATGTGACTTTTAGAAAATCATGAACAATCTGCACAAGAATTGTTAGAGGGCTGTAAACGTGGATTTGGGATAAAGGTAAGGGAATAAGAAATGGCATGGACCAATAAAGAAAATATCCATGGTTGCAACGTAAAGATTGCATTAAAATGATAGATGATTAGAGGCAAGAAATCATATTAGAAAGTTATTTAAATAATCCCATCATACCTGAATCATGCCTTCCCTAAGAGCCCTGTCCTTTCTTTGTTTTTTAATCTTTGCCTCTCCCTCATTCTATCCCTTTTCCTTTATTCCTCCCCATTCCCATTGTTCCACCTTACTTCTCTGTATACCACCACGCCTTTTCATACTAAACGTCCAGTAGGTTCATATGGTCCAGGGAATAGTAGAAAAGAAGGAACAAAGCTGTTTATGACTGCTGAACTATCATTTGAAGGGAGGAGGAAGCAAAGCTTTCAATGGACTTCCACATTCCGAGCTCTAAGCTGGCACTTGATATATCTTAATTCACTTAATCTTAACATGCCTATGAGTTAGACTCCTGACCTCATTTTTTAAACTGAGGCTTTGTTGGTGAGACATGAATTTACATCCAGGTCTACTTGACATCAAATCTATGCATCTGTGCCATATTTGTACTAAGTAGTAAAGGACAAATGGGTAGAATGAGGTCTTTGCTGTGAGCATAATGATTTGAAAGAGAGATTTCGGCATTAAAAAAACAACAGTGTAATATTGTAAGCCACAGGTGCTGCCTAGTTTTTGTTTTGTTTTGTTTTGTTTTTTATGTTGCTGTTGATTTCATTTTTTACCAAGCCACATGAAGGATATTGGTGTGAGGTGAATGAATCAACTTTCTCCATGGGACAAGAAATCATAACCCAAAGTCTATATGTTGATAGCATTACTGTTTGCCAATTTCTTATTTATCCCAGGTTTATACTGTTTTAAGAATTCTCTCATTTTCTTAAAGCCAAGCACAGTGGCTT
The DNA here is from genome assembly GCF_049354715.1 of Callithrix jacchus. Taxonomy (NCBI): domain Eukaryota; kingdom Metazoa; phylum Chordata; class Mammalia; order Primates; family Cebidae; genus Callithrix; species Callithrix jacchus. Next base: position 145,574,217 of record NC_133503.1, on the reverse strand, counting down.
AAACCTATAATCCTAGCACTTTGGGAGACTTAGGTGGCAGGCTTTTTCCTCTTTGCTTGTCACTCATTCTCTCTCCTGCCACCCTGTGAAGAGGTGTCTTCTGCCATGAATGTAAGTTTCCTGAGGCTAGCCATGTGGAACTGTGAGTCAATTAAACCTCTTTTCTTTATAAATTACAGTCTCAAGTATTTGTTCACAGCAGAGTGCGAATGAACTAATACAGTAAGTTGGTACTAAGAATGGGGTGATGTTGTAAAGATACCCAAAAATGTGAAAGCAACTTTGGAACCAGGTAATAGGCAGAGGTTGGAACAGTTTGGAGGGCTCCGAAGACAGAAAGATGTGGTAAAGTTTAGAACTTCCTAGAGACTTGTTGAGTGGCTTTGACCAAAATGCTGATAATGATATGGACAATGAAGTCTAGGCTGAGGTGGCTTCAGATGGAGATGAGGAACTTGTTGGGAACTGCAATAAATATGACTCTTTCTATGTTTTAGCAAAGAGACTGGAGGCATTTTCCTCCTGACCTAGAGATCTATGAAACTTTGAACTTGAGAGAGATTATTTAGCGTATCTGGCAGAAGAAATTTCCAAGCAGCACAGCATTCAAGGTGTGACTTGAGGGCTGTTAAAAGCATTCAGTTTTCCATATTCACAAAATATGGTTTGGTATAGAACCTATGTTTAAAGAAAGCATGCTATAAAAGTATGGAAAATTTGCAGCCTGATGAAGTGATAGAAAAGAAAACCTCTGAGGAGAAATTCTCTGAGGAGAAATTCAAGCCAGCTACATAAATTTACATAATAATGAGGAGCCAAGTGTTAATCACCCAGACAATGGGAAAAAAGGAAGCCCCTTCATGGAAGCCCCTTTCGTCACAGGCCCAGAGGCCTAGCAGGAAAAAAAGGTTTTGTAGGCCATGCCCAGCACCTTGCTGCTTTGTGCAATCTCAGGACTTGGTGCACTACCTCCCTGCCATGGCTAAAAGGGGCCAATACAGAACTCAGGCTGTTGCTTCAGAGGGTACAAGTCCTAAGCCTTGGCAGCTTCCATATGGTGTTGGGTCTGCAGTTACACAGAAATCAAGAATCAAGTTTTGGAAACCTCCACCTAGGTTTCAGAGGATATATGAAAATGCCTGGATGTTCCAGGCAGAACCCTTCTGTGGGGTTGGAGCCCTCATGGAGAGCCTCTGCTAGGGCAGTGTGGAAGAGAAATGTGGGGTCAGCACCCCACACAGAGTCCCCACTGGATTCTGCTTAGTGAAGCTATAAGAAGAGGGCCACCATCCTCTAGAACCCAGAATTGTAGATCCACCAACAGCTTGCACTGTGTGCCAGGAAAAGCTGCAGACACCCAATGCCAGCCTGTGAAAGCAGCCAGGAGGGGTACTGTACCCTGCACAGCCACAGGGGTGGAGCTGCCCAAGACCACAGAAGCCCCTCTTGTATCAGCATGACCTGGATGTGAGACATGCAGTCAAAGGAGATCATTTTGGAGCTTTAAGAATCCTGCTGGATTTCAGACTTACATGGGACCTGTAGCCCCTTCGTTTTGGCCAATACTCCCATTTGGTATGGGTATATCCCCATCGTTTCTAGAAGTAACTAACTTGCTTCTGATTTTACAGTCTCATAGGTGGAAGGGTCTTGTCTGTAGGTGGAATTTATCTTGTCTCTAATGAGACTTTAGACTTGGACTTCTGGGTTAATGCTAGAATGAACTTAGGCTTTGAGGGACTATAGGAAAGCATGATTGTGTTTTGAAATGTGAGGACATGAGATCTATGAGGAGCCATGGTGGAATAATATGATTTGGCTGTGTCCCCATCCAAATTTCCTCTTGAATTGTAGTTCCCATAACCCCCCATGTGTCATGGGAGGGACCCAGTGGTAGGTAACTGAATCATGGGGATGATTCATGTATCATGGGGTAAATCATGGTTTTAGAATGGGGCTTTTCCCCCTTTGCTTGTCTCTCATTCTCTCTCCTGCTGCTCTGTGAAAAGGTACTCTCTACCATGATTGTAAGTTTCCTGAGATCTCCCCAGCCAGGCATAACTGTGAGTCAGTTAAACCTCTTTTCTTTGTAAATTACCCATTCTCAGGTATTTCTTCATAACAGCATGAGAATAGACTAATACAAATGCCCACAATGGACCTGGCACCATATGAAGCTCAAGATACATGACTAATTATAAGTCAGTAACAGTTTTTTTTTCTTTGTGGTGCCTATATTTCAGTAGAAAATCAGTGCATTTATAGCATATACAGTAATTAAGTGACAATGGGAAGATATCAGGAGAGGTAGGTGGATGTCTTAAAAAGAGAGTACTTGAGCAGATAGACTTTCTCCATCCTTTCCAGCTTTTCATTTCAGAAATATCCTCCTCATGCATCCATACATTACAGAAACTGCTTGAGCAACCACTTATATATTTGGCATTCAAGTTAAATAAAGCACTAGTTCAAGGAGAATTAGGCCATCTATACTTAGGATTGAATTAATTCCATTTGATGCCATGTAATTTATTGAGGGCTTGGTATTTGTAATCTCAAATACAAAACTGAGATTAAACGAATCAAGGTTATAATCCTTGATTCTGAGTCAGTTATTTGACATTTCAATGGTGTAGTTCAAGATTTAACAACATAATATAGGAATAATAACTGCTGTGTAATACTCCCCAGGAGGCAGAAGGAAAGGCTTTCTGCTTTTGTGAATATGAAGGAAATAGTGAAGAAACAAGAAAATTATAAATGCTCGAAAGTTAATCTTTATTAGAAAATTCAGATGCAACACCAAACAAGCATTAATCTTTATTCCCACTAAGAAAAGAAAAGGAAGGTATCCCACAGAGCTAATGGGAAGACATATGTTTTGGTATGCAGAAAACATGCCTGGCATCAGTACTATTTTTTGAAAGTGGAAATTGAATTCCTTGTTGGCCCTCGACAATATTTCTACTCTTGAATTGAAAAAGGAGATTGAACCATGGCCTATAAAAGTGTACCTTATCTGTCCCCACCCCCCATCATTACCTCAGCTCCTACTTTTGTTTATTTGCTCAGTTCCAGCACCCCTGGCCTCATCTTCACCATTCCTCAAACATACCAGTCCTGCTCCTGCCTAAGAGCTTTTTCACTAGCTATTTCCTCTGCCAGGAATAATGCTCTATGAACCATCCATGTACCTTTTTCTCACAAGTCTCTGTGCAAAAGTCACTTTCTCCCATTGCCCTTCCCTGGTCACATGATATAAACTACAAACATTTTCCCAATGCTTCCCAGCTTTATTTTTCTTCTAACTCTTGGTCAGTATCTAATATGCTATTTAGCTTGCTCATAATTTCTATCCCTGCTAAAAGTAAGTTTCTTAAAGGTTTTTTTTTTTCACCTGTTTTGTTCACCACTAAAGCCTTAAGAGCTAGAACAGAGCCTAGAACGTGGCATACATTCAATAACTTTTTGTTGGGTCAATGAATAAATAGCATAACTGGCTACAGCTGGGGTGGCCATAAAGGAAGCACTTGCAATTTGGTGTGAAACCACCTAGATATAATGGTTTCAAGAACTCTGGACACCTCCTTGGAAAAGGATCACTGGTCTCTTTCCCCTTCTTCAAAGACATCAGGAGGTAAAACTTTTTTGAAGCCATGCGGGATGTCAATAAGTGTGTCTGATTTACACCACTAAATAGGGCCACTATCAAGAAAAATACTTGTTTGAAAACAGGAATGATTGCCCAATCAGGTCAAAATAAAAGTATACTCTACAATCCTTGAGTTATGACTGGCATAAAATACAAACCACCTAACTAGACCAAATCTCATAAAATCCCAATGAGCTCCAGGCACCAGGGTTATCATTCTTTATGAGCCATTCCAGGCAGAAAAATCATCTTTACAGTGATTTCAAGCACTAAATAGGCCATAAAATGCAACTATTGGCAAAAGTAGTTATGGCATCTCCCAGTAAAATAAGACTAGGCAATTATCATGAAAATAGCCTTTCAACAGCTATTCTTATAAGCATTTTATTTCCATGTTAAAGGCAAATACATCAGCAGAAAACATGCATGTATATGACTTTATAATTTACTTATATTATATTGAAAATGAAAAGAATGTATATCTAATGAAAAGAATGCTGTCATTCAATATGTAGTGTCTATTGAGGGCTATGGCTTCACCTGCAGCTAGTTTAGTCATCATAGCAAGAGGCTACAAAGATTCCACATTTAAGTACAAATGCAATGATACCATTACTTATGAATTATCTTTCCAGTGGGTTGGTATAAGTAGGGCAGAATAGACAGATGCTCATCAATAGTTACATCCTGATAAACCCATCATGAGTTTGAAAATACTGTAAGCTGAAAATGCATTTAATACACCTAATGTACTGAACGTAATACTTAGCCTAGCCTACCTCAAAAGTGCCCGGAACACCCCCATTAGCCTGCATTTAGGCAAAATTATTTAACATGAAGCCTATTTTACAATGAAGTATTGAGTATCTTATGTAATTTTTTAAATACTGTACTGAAAGTGAAAAACAGAATGGTTGTATGGGTACTTGAAGTAAAGTTTCTTCTGAATGTGTTTCCTTTTCACAATATCCTGGAGTCAAAATGCATTACAGTGAACCATCCGTAAGTCAGAGATTGTCTGTAATCAACTCACAAGGTATTCCCAAAATAACTGTTCAACTTATTGGCTTCTGTCATAACTTTCATCAGTAGAAGCAAACCCTCTCTTCCACAATTAAGCATAAAGCTTCTGAGAAGCATATCCTTAAGAGCACCTACATTGACCAGGTACAGTGGCTCATGCCTCTAATCCCAGCACTTTGGGAGGCCAAGGCAGGGGTGTCATGAGGTCAGGAGTTCGAGACTAGCCTTGCCAAGATGGTAAAACCCCACATCTACTAAAAGTACAAAAAAAAAAAAAATTAGCTGGGCATAGTGGCAGGCACCTGTAATCCCAGCTACTTGGGAAGCTGAGGCAGGAGAATCCTTTGAACCCAGGAGGGGGAGGCTTCAGTAAGCTAAGATCGCATCACTGTACTCTAGCCTGGGTGACAGAGCAAGACTCTGTCTTAAAATAAAAAAATTCAAAAACAGCAACATTTTAGCTTAAGTTCACAAAAGTAATGCCTGGTATCAGATTCATCCCTTAGGATATGTTTTGATAATGTAAAGAATTTAAGAACTCTTCATTCTCTTTTCTTACTTTTACTGTCTTTTAATTATTTTGTTTGGGTTATTGTTATTGTTAGCAAAATAACACCATACAGTATGTAGTCCCCATGAGTTTGACTGGTTTACATACCTCATATGAGTGGAATCATGTAGTGTATGTTCTATGACTGTCTTATTTCATTTAACATAATGTCATCAAGGTTCAACCATGCTATCACATATTGCAGGATCTCCTTTTTTTAAGGCTGTTTTATTATATGTATATAACACATTTTAAAAAATTCATTCATCCATTGCTAGACATTTAGTTTGTTTTAACTTCTTGGCTATTGTGAATAGTGCTCATATCTCTTTGAGATACTGATTTTAATTCTTTTGGGTAAATATCCAGAAGTGAGATTGCTGGATCTTATGGTAGTTCTATTTTTAATTTTTTGAGGAATCTTTATACTTTTTTTCATAGCAGCTACACCATTTTATGGTCCATAAACAGTATAGAAGGGTTCCAGTTTTCCTACATCCTCACCAACACTTGTTACACTTTGTCTTTTTGGTAATAGCTATCCTAACAGGTATGTCTCATTGTCCTTTTAATTTGCATTTCCCTGACTAATGATCCTGAGCATCTTTTCAAATACCCATTGGCCATTTGTATATTGTCTTTGGAAAAATTCATATCTAAAATATACAAGGAACTCACAGAATGCAACAGCATTTTATATCACACACACACAGAGGAACTCACACAATTCAGTAGCTAAATATATATATGTTTATATGTGTGTGTGTATAATGCTATTAATTTGTGTAAGTTCCTTATATATTTTAGATATTAATCTCTTTTCAGACACATAGTTTGCAAATACTTTCCCACATTCTGTAAGTTGCCTTTTCACTCTATTGAATGATGTATTACTTCTTAGCATCATAATTACTTTAAGAGAGAATAAATTTGACCACTTTTCAAAGAAAAATATCCCAGAAGACTTACTTTTCTCCATAAGATGCTTTCACTTTTGCATTGATGACAGATAAAATACATGTGCAAGGTCTATTTGGGCTGCTTGGGAATCCTGCTGGCTCACCTGCTCTCACTTATCTATTCACAGATAATCTTGGAGATTGACCTAGTAAGTATTAATAGGCTTTTCCTCTGTCCTCCTGATTATAAAATATATTTATACTTTCAGAGGCTTTTAAATCTATTCTGCAGAGAATATGTATATAATTTAAAATAAAAAAAAAGAAGATTGTGACATAAATCGAGAAAGTAACAGAGATGAAACAATCATAGGAAAAATTAAACAACCAAGTTTGTTAACTTTCAATCAGTGGTAACACAGTTCACTAGACATTTGATGGTTTTCATCTGGGTTTTAGGAATGAGAATGCAATCATAGTTCATTCGAGAAAGAGAGTCCTTAGTGCACATCTCTAACTATCTCCTTCCCAATGCTCTTTAGGGTGTAATACAAAACCAGAAAAATAAAGATGGCAGGTAGGGAGGGCTATGGATAAAGAGATCACTTTAGATTAAGGTAGTCTCCCATAATCTCTAGGGGAAAGCAGGCATGGGAACGAAGGAGAGAGAGAGAGACAGAAAGAGATAGAGAGAGAGAGAGAGGAGAAAAAGAAGAGTGGTAACAAAAGGGAAAAAATGGTTCTGTGGCTCCTTTGGGTCATTGAGGTGATAGAAGCCTGCAATTCGCTAGAGAAAGAAGCTGTATTTCCAATTGCTGCTACTTGTGCATTGTCTGGGAAGGTAAGCCCAGTGGACCTGAAGGATACCTGCCATGGTGAGCAGAACTGATCTCAGGCTTGGTGCTGTGGAGAGTCCTGAAGGTTGCTCTCACACTGCGCACACTCCTTACTAGGATATTACTCTCCTGGCTCTAGAGACACTACTAGCCTAACTGCTTTCAGAAAATTATGAACAGTTAATGAAAATTAAAATTCACTGCAGGAAATCGAAAAGCTGATGGAAAAAGACCAAGCTAACAGCTAGAAGAGTTTTTCCACTAAAGAAAAATTGATGGAAAAGATATATGAGAAGACTCAAGAAGATAATTTAAAACACAAAGAAGATTTTCTAAGTGTTAAAATTATAAATTTTAACTTTAAAAGTCAAAAAACAGAATGACATTCACTGATGAGAACCAAATTTGTACTCTGGAAGACAAAATGAAAAAAATAGTTCCTAATATATAAACACAAAAATATTTTAATTATGAAGGTAAATACAAGACTCTGAAAGGGCAGATAGAGTATGGACAGGAAGCAGGGAAAAATACTGGGTACAAAAGGGTGGTCCCTGGTGAAGGCCACACCCTCAAACCTGAACCCACAGTTCAAAGTGAGAACATGCATTCCTGTTTTCCCACCTGAATGTTGCCTTTTCCAAAACCATCCTGGCCCACCCTGCCCCCGATCCTATATCCATAAAAAACCCAGGCCCCACCAGCAGAGAAGCAGAGTGGCAGAGCAGCAGAGGAGAGAAGCAGCCAGACAGTGGAGAGAAGCAGTTTGACTTCAGAGGGATGGTTAGATGGTAAGACATTGGAGTAGCTGGGAGTAGCTGAATTCCAGGGGAGGACCACCTTCCCACTTCATCACCTTTCCAGCTCCCCATCCCACTGAGAGCCACTTTCACCACTCAATAAAATCCTCCACATTCACCACCCTTCAATTAATTTGTGCAACCTGATTCTTCATGGACACCAGACAAGGACCTAGGTGCAGGTACAAGAGGGTGTCAAACTAACCTCTACTGAGCTGTTTAAGACTTAAGCAGCCCATGAATGGCAAAGCTACAAGAGCACACTGTGGCACATGCCCTAGACACTGGTCCCACACACAGTTCAGCTCCTGCTGTTTGCCTAGAAGCAATCATCTTGGCCTCTGCACCCACTCACCTGAGTGCTTCCCTTCCGGCAAGAGGTTGAGAGCTGTGAGCTGAGTAAATGAGCTAACTTCTTTGTGAGTCCTGCAAAAGGAATAGGGAACTATCCTGTTAAAACAGTAAGGACAGATCCAAAAAGAAGGGAATAAATAGGGAAGCAATAAAAAACAAATAAATAGATAAAAATTCTTTAGCAGTAGCCTCTTGGTGCCTAAACATTCTTGAGCCTGAGAGGGCTTAGTGACTGAGGCTGTGCTGTCCCTCTCCCAGTTGTGAAGAGGCAGTTCCATGTAGATTTTCTAGTTCCAGCTAGGACCTAGTAAGAATATCACATCCTCTCTCTCTCACTGATTATAACTAAAAACCCTAGACAGGATGCATGAAAAGACTGAGAACCCTGAAAAGTAAATAAGAACAAGCAGGCTAGGTGTTGTGGCTCACACCTGTAATTTCAGCACTTTGGCAGGTGGATCACTAGTTCAGGAGTTCAAGACCAGCCTGGCCAAGAGGGTGAAACCCTGTTTCTACTAAAAATACAAAAATTAGCCAGGCACAGTGGCAGGCACCTGTAATCCCAGTTACTCGGGAGAATGAGGCAGGAGAATCCTTGAAACCAGAGGGTGAAGGTTGTAGTGAGCCAAGATTGCACTACTACACTCCAGCCTAGGTGACAGAGTGAGACTCCATCTTAAATAAATAAATAAATAAATATCAAGCAGACTGAAGAGAAATATAAAACACAAAGAATAAGCAGCATGGCAGAGTTTTTCTTTGAGCTGTTTTCTTCTCCCATGCCTCTGGGCTTAACTCTAGGCAGCCAGAATTCTGGAACTACAGAGAGGGTATGAGCAGAAAAAGTACCAAGAGAAATCCTTTTTCTGGCTAGAGGACCACAGAGGAAGTTGGGAGGGTCACTGCAAAGCAAAGGCTCTGGGAAGAATCCCTCGGTTGCTACTTACTATTTCACTGTCTGTGATGGCTAATTTTATGTGTCAATTTGTCTGGGCTAAGGAATGCATACTGGGTGTGTCTGGAATAAATTAGCATTTAAATCAATATACTAAGTAAAGAAGGTATACCCTTACCAATTCATTGGAGACCCACCCAAATAGAACAAAAAAGGTGGAGGAAAGGTAAACTCCATCTTCTAGAGCAATAAAGCAAAAATAATAATGGCCCTTCCCAAAACAAATCCCTTAATGCCTGGGAACTAGACTACCTGGGAGGACTAACAAACTAGCCAAAAGATTAGAAATTGTGGTATAGGAGTCATGCAACTGGAGACTATAGGATTCTGACCCTCCTCAAATTGCTCCTGGGGATAACATTATTATTGTAAAACCTAAGATCAGTGCTTGAGACATTTTGCAGACTCCGCACTTGATAGATCAGGTGGCACCACTTAGATCAATAAACTGGCTCAACTGATCTTGTGGCCTCCTCTCAGGAACTGACTCAGTGCAAGAAGACGGCTTTTGACTCCCTATGATTTTATCTCCAACCCAACCAATCAGCACTCCCAACTCACTGGTCCTTACCTACCAAATTATCCTTAAAAACTCTAATCTCCAAGTGCTCAGCGAGACTTATTTGACTAATAATGAAACTCTGGTCTCCCACACAGCTGGTTCTGTATGAATTACTCTCTCTATTGCAGTTCCCCAGTCTTGACAAATCTGCTTTGTCTAGGCAGTGGGCAAAACATCCAAAGCAATTCTATATTTTTATTACATAAATTCATGCAAAGGAATTAAAACATGATCTCAGGGTGGTGGTTACCTCTGGAAGAGGTAGGAGAATGTGACTCATACTATATGAAGGACTTCAATGAAAGATGTACAAGTTTTTTTTTTTTTTTTTTGAGATGGAGTCTCACAGTGTAACCTCGGCTAGAGTACGATGGCACGATCTCAGTTCACTGAAACCTCCGCTTCCTGTGTTCAAGCGATTCTCCTGCCCTAGCCTTCTGAGTAGCTGGGATTACAGGTGCACACCACCACACCAAGCTAATTTTTTGTATTTTCAGTAGAGATGGACTTTCACTATGTTGGCCAGACTGGTCTTGAACTCCTGATCTCATGATATGCCCCCCTTGGCCACTCAAAGTTTAAGCTAGGTAGTAGCTACATAGTTTTTATATAATTATTCCCTATATTTTTTCAGTATACCAAGTGATACTAATTTTATTTATAAACATTGTTGCAAACATTCTAAATAAAATATTAACAAATTAAATCCGTGAGTATATAAAAAGAATAATATACCATGAAAAAGTGTTAATTATATCCATCAATAAAATTTGTTATATCAACATGTAAGTGTGTATTTAAAGAAAATGAGCCATGAAAGAGTTTATTCCAGTAAAGTAAGGTTGAATCAACAGCAAGAAATCCAGTAACATAATTCATGGCACCAAAGAAAGGATAAATCCTATATGATTATATGTTGAAAATGTTATTTGATGATGACATTCAAAGGCTAAATAGATATAGAAAAACTAAACATACTATTTTAGAAAGCTGTTTACTCCTCCAAGAGAGAAGTTTGCTCTCCTTGAAGTCTGAGTATTTGGTAAAAAATAAAGAAAGAAGTTTTAAAAATTATATATTTGCCCAAATAACAAGAGCCAACATTATACTGAAAACAAAATGTTAAAGTCAAGAACAAATCAGAAACAACCTCATTGCCATCATTTTTTAAATATGGTTTTAGAAGTTTCAAGCTAAAGCACTAAAACCAGAGTTGAAACAATCAATTTATATAAGCAAGAAATAAAAATAAAATCCTACCTCCCCAACCAATTGAACAGATCCCCTCTTGGCAAAGGGATCCAAGGGAAAGCTTGGAAGCTGTGTTCCCAGCAGGCATGACAGGATGGGAGGTCAGACGTCCTCATTGCATAAATAGGATTCTCTTGACAGCCTGACATCCCAGAAAATAATGGTCTGCCACCACCAGGAGGCACCAGCCACAGGTAGGACCTGCATAGATTTAGATTTCACGGCCAGATCTCATACCCCTTAGCCAGTTGACTTCACAGGCTTTTTGTAACTGGGACTGTTGTGAAGTGCTATGGAAATAAAAATTTCTGAAAATAATCGAGAAATTTAAGAAACAGGGGAATAATGAAAGAGATATTTGCTTTTCCAGATATTAAAATTTATTTCAACTACAGAAGTGAACACTTAAACATGGTTAATACATTTTATATGGTTTTTAGCACAATATCACATATATCTCTTAGGAATTGTGTTAGCCAATTAGAGTGTTAAGAGATGTGCTCTCTCATCTAGGAGATTAGCAGAGTAGATGGTACAAAACCAGTATGGTAGCTCTGTGATATCTGATGGGAATAAGGACAAAAGGAACCTCCCTCAGCTATCTGTCCTCACTTAAAAAAAAATCTATAAAAGTCCCACCCAACAATTATATTTGCATTTCACTAACTAGATCTGAGTCACTTGGCCATACCTATCTGAAAGCAAAGAAAGAAAATATAATTTTCTATTATAGCTGCCTTGCTGCTACCCCAGGTAAAGTTAGGGTTCTGTTAGTAAAGAAGAAATTAATACAAGACATTGGATAGGCAGCTTGAAGTCTGCCATTCTACTGTAACAAATATAGCACAGTATTAGCATAGCCAGAGAGAAATATCTGGGTAGAACAGAGTAGCAGTCTTGGAATAGATACAAGTATATATGGGAATCAAATTAGATATTATATGTCAGCTTTGAGGAAAAAGATGTTTTATTTAATACATAAATGGTGCTGGCATAATTGGCCTCTCAGGAGGAAAACAAAGTTAAACATCCATTTTATATAACATATAAAAATAAATTACTAATAGATTTGAGATTTAAATGCAAAAAATAAACATGAAGGACATTTACAAAATTAATAATTTTAGAGTGGGAATGCTTCCTAAGCAGAAAAGGAAATGTGAACATTACACAATTCGAATCAATGAAAAGTGAAAAATCTATATGGCAAAAGAGGCCATAGACAAACTCTAAAGATGATCAATAGACTTGAAAAAATAAATCATAGCACATGTGAGAAACACAGGGTTCCTATTTCTAAAAGATCCAAAGCTCCTACAAAATTATAAGGAAATTGCAAACAACATATAAAAATAAGCAAGGAATTAAAAACAGACAATTCATGTAAGAAGAAAGTCAAATGGCCAATAAATACATGTAAAAGAAACTATCAACTGAAAATTAGATGTCAGGGAGATGAAAAGTATATAAATGAGTTGTATTTTCTGCCTTCCAGATTAGTCTTGATTAAAGTTTGCAAAATCCTTTTGTGTTGTTGAGGCAATAGACACTCTCATTGTAGCTTGTGGGGCTAAAGTGTTATATCTTTTCTTTTTGGGAAACAATATAGAAAACCTATTAAAATTATACATATATATATACTCTTTGACCAAGCATGCTCACTTTTAAAACATCAGTATAGAAGAACATGTTAGAAGACAACAATGGAAATTCCACGGTTGTTCATAGTGGCAAAAACTGAAAACAATGTGAATGATAACAGTCACATTGTTAAATAAATGTCGTTATCTCCATATTATAAATTATCATGCAACAGCTAAAAAATGCATGAGATTCAAAGTAAGTTTCAGAGTAAGATATATAAACTATTCCCATTTTGCTTTTTTTAAAAAAGGGAAGAAAAATCATCCCACATATTGTATATGTGTTTGGCATATTTGTTCGGACAAGATGGATGATAGGGAAGGACACAAATCATCTTGTTTACAGCAAAGATTTCATAGGAGTGGAGCTAGAGATAGGATAGAAGGCAGAAAAGTTGATATCTTGTGTATTCATCTTTGGATTGTTTTTACTTTCTTCAGTGGATAGACATTACTTTTGGGATTTAAACATTAATCATGATTTGACTGCCCATGTCACCAAAGCAATAAAGTTTTGTCAAATAATAGTTTTTCCTACAAAAAGAGCTAAACATATTTTTTCCACCCATCATTTGTACCCTAAAATTGGTTTTATAGGTTGAATTACGTCCCTCTAAAAATATATGTTAAAATCCCAACTCTAGTACCTCAGCATGTGTCTATTTGGAAACTGAGTCATTGCAGGTATAATTAAGAAGAGGTCATACTGGAGAAGGGGGTTCCTGATATAATATTACTAGTGGCTTTATTGGAAGATAGCCATGTCAAGAAAGAGCAACTGAAAGAACAGCATGTGGAAATGGAGGCAGAGATTGGAGTGATGTCAGCTGTGTTCCTATAAGTCAAGGACTGCTCGTCATCACCAGAAGCCATGGAACAGAGAATCCGCCTCTTAAAATTCTCAGGAAAAACCAACCCTGCTTACATCCTGATTTTGAATGTCCAGCATTCAAATTGTGAAAGAATACATTTCTGTTATTTTAAACCGGATTTGTGGCACTTTGTTATGATAATGCTAAGAAACAAATACAATGGGTAATCATTTATTTCTGCTTCACATTAACTACCAGCATATTTCAATGCATATGAGAAGCATAATCAATGGATTTTCTTTAAATTCAAGGAATATAAGTTGTTTCTAGAAACAAAGATTCTCAGTGGCTTGCTTTGAAAATTCTCACTGGACTTGGGCACAGTCGCTCATGCCTGTAACCCCAGCACTTTCGGAGGCCAAGGTGGGTGGATCACCTTGAGGGTGAGAGTTCAAGACCAACCTGACCAACATGAAGAAACCCTGTCTCTACTAAAAATACAAAAATTGGCCAGGTGTGGTGGTGCATACCAGTAATCCCAGTTACAGAGGAGGCTGAGGCAGGAGAATCGCTTGAACCTGGGAGGAGGTTGTGGTGAGGCAAGATTGCACCACTGCACTCCAGCCTGGGCAACCAGACCTAGACTCTGTCTTAAAAAAAGAAAAGAAAATTCTTATTGGAAATTCTACATAAGATGGTTCTATGTAAACCTTCATTTTTTAGCTCATATTAGAAAAATAAAAAATCTTCAAGAAATATATTCCTAAAACAATGATTCCATATATTCAGCATCATGTAATGTTATTATTTAAAATTATCTTAAAGATTATATTCTGGTTTAGCTTAACTGGGTATAATTATTTAACGTGTAGCCCCCTCTACTGCTAGGCACTGTGATTGAGGCTTAGGATATAAGAGTAAACAAGATAGAGTCCTTTATTTAAGATGCTTACAACCTAGTGGAGAACACAGTGCTATGGCAGGGATACGAATAGTAGGAGATAGGAGAATGGCCACAGCAGATGAAAATTTTTAGGGAAGGTTTCCCCAAAAGAAAGTAACACTTAGGTTGAAACTAAAAAAAAAAAAAAAAATGCAGGGGTCAACATGTGCAACTACTAAATGATAGTTTAACTACTAGAGGTTGCAGAGCATAGCCCACTACAGGAATGTCATTTCACAGTGGTGAGAACACAGAGTGTGCTGGAAGACATAGTGAGTTAAGGCTGAAAATTAATTGCAACTTTGTAACCTGTGTTAAAGATTTCAGACTTTATCCTGAGGATGACATAAAACTTCAAAGAAGTAAACAGGTCGGTAACATAGTCATATTTTTCTTCTATCAATTCATTCTGTCAACAATCTTGGGCTAGATTAGAGGGAACAGAACTGAGATAAGGAATCAAGGCACAAAAAAGATTGGCACTGAAACTAGGAAGTAATAGTGAGAACAGAAAATACTGAGTAGACGAAAATAGGGTTGGAAAATAGAATTCGTTTGATAATTGAATGGAAGAGTGTGGAAAAGGGAAGGATGAAGGTCAGGTTTTTGGCTAGAGCATCGGGATGGATACTGAAACCATTTACTGAGATGAGGACAACAGAAGTCAGTTTTGAAAGGAAATACGTATCATTTCGCGTATGGTGAATTTAATTTGTCTGAGAGGTAGATAAGCAAAAATGTCTGTAACTCAGAAAGGAAACTGGCTAGAGCTTTCTCTGTGAAAATCAGTCTACAAAGGCATGGGAGTAAATGGTATTTCCCAGGAAAGATATATAAGGTGTTAGGGCTGCAGGATGAGGTCAGACAGCTCTGAAAAACAATCTAAGGGACATCTGGCAGAGAAGGAGACTTAAAGATATGAAGAAGAAAGTGCCAGAGAGATAAGAGGAAAACCTGGAAGATATTGCACCTGAAAACCGGAGATACAGTGTTCCAGGGAAAAGTGAATAGGCCACAGTATAGATTGTTTCCAAAAGGTCACATTAAATAAGAATTGAGCATATTTATTGGATGTGGCAAGAAAATGTTGGCTAGTCACCCTAGCAAGAGCAGATTTAGTGTAGTAGGAATAGAAATCAGACTGCTGTGAGCTGAATAGTGAAAGGGAGGGGAAACCAAGGAGCAGAAGCTTCAGTTTTGACAAAGAGGAAGAGAGGCTAGGTGCTGATTCCAAGAGGCTCATGAAGTTTGCAGGTTGCTGGTAGATCAAGTTTGGTGGCTCCCTTTACATGGGCAGAAACCAAGTCACAGAGAAATGATAGAGAATATTTATCTCTAAAGAGCCATATCGGCTATCATGTTGCATTGAAATTTTAGTGCTTCCTTTATACTTTTTTCCATTTCATATTGCATTTTTATAAATTTAAGGAGTACAGGTGCAGTTTTGTTACATGGATATATTACATACAGTAAAGTCTGGGCTTTTAGTGTAATCATCACCCAAATAATTAATATTGTACCCATTAAGTAATTTCTCATCTCTCATGCCCCTCCCACACTTCCCTGCTTCAAGTGTCCAATGTCTATTATTCCACATTCTATGTCCATGTATACACATTATTTAGCTTCCACTTATAAGTGAGAACACATGGTATTTGACTTTCAGCGTCTGAGCTGTTTCACTTAAGATAATGGCCTCCAGTTCCACGTATATTACTGCAAAAGATATGATTTTATTCTTTTTTAATTATTGGATAGTATTCCATTGTTTATATATGCTACATTTTTATTTCTACCTTCTACTAATGGACACTCAAGTTGATTGCATATCTTTGCTATTATGAATAGTGCTTCAGTAAACATACAAGTACAGGTATCTTTTTGATACAATGATTTCTTTTCCTTTAGGTAGATGCCCAGTAGTGGGACTCCTAGATAGAATAGTAGTTCTATTTTTAGTTCTTTACGAAACCCCCCTACTTTTTTCCATAGAGGTTGTAGCAGTTCACATTCCAACAGTGTGTAAGCATTCCCTTTACTCTGCATCCTTGCCAACATCTGTTATTTTTTTTTATCCTTTAAATAAGTGCTTCCTTTATGTTGTAAAAACATTATTGTTTGGACCAATGAGTCAGTCAAGGTTATGTATTAAGTATATTTTTTCAAGTGTATACTTTTCTTTCAAAGAATTTGAATTCTAAGGAAGGAAAGAAGGCAAAATGTTCCACATCCAAAAGTGACAGAAGGTCTCCAAATTGTATACAGGAAGGTTGTAAGATTTTAAACAGTGCCTAAAATGAAATGAAGACTATCAGGCTCTATAAATTCTGGTGTGTGTTATCTGAAGTCAAGTAGGAATAGTCTACAATTCAAATTAATAATAAAAACACATGCCAGGTGCAGTGGCTCACGACTGTAATCCCAGCTCTTTGAGAGGCCTGAGTAGGAGAATCCCTTGAGCCCAGGAGTGTGAGACCTGCCTGGGCAACATACATCTCATCTCTATAAAAAAAATAAAAAATTAGCTGAGCTTGGTGGTGTGTGCTTATGGCCCCAGATACTCAGGAGGCTGAGATGGGAGGACTGCTTGAGCCCAGGAGGTCAAAGCTGCAGTGAGCCTGGGTGACAGAGCAAGACCCTGTCTCAAAATAATAATAATAATAATAAAAAAGATATGGTGTTTCCTGCCTTCAAAGGCTTTTGTGGGCAGTCTCCTGAAGTACCAGCAGGTGGGGACGATATTACAAAAGAGGACAGCTATCACAACAGTGGCTTGTCATCATCACCAACATGTAGGAATGAGATGTTAACAGATCAGCAATGTGGTACTTCCTAAACATACCTCCAAGTATGCTCCAGGAAATGTGATTTACCTCACTTTCCCTAAGAAAAGAGGTTTACTTTTCTATAAGATATGGGATACAGTCACTGAGTTGAGTGAAACAATTATTAATGTGTTTTGGTTTCCCTCATTCCAAATTTTTGAAATGTGGTTACATTATTTTATAATTAATAATATATGTATAAATTAAAAGAGGACAGAAATGCAGTCAGGTACCCCCAAACACACTGTACTTCCAGAGATTAGCTTTAAAATAAAATACATTTTGGCTGGGCTTGGTGGCTCATGCCCATAATCCCAGCACTTTGGGAGGCTGAGGCAGGCAAATCACTTGAGGCCAGGAGTTCCAGACTAGCTTGGCCAATATAGTAGGACCCCATCTCTACTAAAAATACAAAAAATTAGCTGAGCATGGTAGTGCATGCCTGTAATTCCAGCTATTCAAGAGGCCAAGGCAGGAGAATTGCTTAAACCCAGGAGGTGGATATTGCAGTGAGCCAAGATCACAACACTGCACTCCAGCCTCGGCAACAGAGCAAGACGCTGTCTCAAATATATATATATATATATTCTCATACATATATATATCATATATATATGAATATATATATATGATATATATATTCTCATATATATGATATATATTCTAAAAATATATATATATATACACACATATACATATAAAGGTAAATTCTGGTGTTTCTAATCTGTGGGATTAGAATTGTTCATAGATGTATGGCATCTATAACAACGAACTTCTTTAGGGATGTTTAGAAGGGATTTTTTTCATTGTTGTTTTGTTTCGTTACTAGTTTGTTGCCTTGCCTAGTAGTTCCTTTATAATTTAGTGTTAAACATAATTGCAGTTGGCTGTATGAAAGTTTGACAGACTGATTTATAAACACAATTTTATATAGATTGATATTTTTCTGAAATCAGTTTCTGGATCTACAAGCAATATTTTGAATGAGCCAATTATGTGTAACATTTTGAGGGAAGGATTTCTGGAACTACTCTAATCGAATGATAAACAGGCCTAGTAAACCATAGCCTGAGATTATTTTATGTATGAAAAGGCAACTACCAGCAAAGGCATTCCAAAGACAAAAAAAGAGAAAAAACCACTAAGACTTTTCAGGGAATAAACTTGTACATGTACATTTTTTACGATCAAATTTATTTTATGGATTACTTTTCCAGTATCCCCCTTTATTTTGATGACACAATAATCATCTCCTGTTTAACACTTCTAAACCTGATTTTCTTAAGAATTGGCTTTTTATCATCTAATAGACCTCAGGCCTTCTCATTAGGTAGTCCTAGGAAAAGTAAAAAGAGAATTTCATTCAACCATTGGGATCTATTATGAAATTAGTTTTTTAAACTAAATCTTTTTATACATATGTAAGAAGAGCAATGCCAAGTGCTAAAAGGCACAGCAGTTGAAAACTTTGCTAACTTTGTCTCTTGACAGTCTTTTATAGCATGGCTTACCTGATATGATGTCTAACATTAAAAGTTCTTTGCCATACACAGAGTATGGAATGTTCATATTCCAGGCAGTGGAGAAAAAACCTGCCTGTGCACCCTGCAACCTTCTCTATCTGAAATGGGTGTACAGACTAATATCTGGGCCAGCTGTTTTTCAGCCTTGTTTGATCAAACATAGCAATTACGTGAAATTGGGGTAATGAGGCTGCTGCCAGCCAACTGGGGCATATTTTATTACATCTAGTTTTCAAAGAGGTAGAACTAATATATCAAAGCAAATGAGAGTTTGAAGGTGGCTTTATTATTTTTTTTCTTATTTAAGAAGTTATTTTGGGCTTTTAGTCTCCTGTGATTTTTATTCTGAGTTACTGTCTACATTATAAGCCCTATCTCAGAAATTGTACCCACACTTTGTACAGGAGATACTGTTTCCAACTTTGAAGCCTCTATAAAACAGTTAAGACCTGAGTAATGATGTTAAGTTCAGGCTGACTCTCAGTGTCAAAGACAGGTTAAAAACAAGTTACCTTCAAGCCTCTGATTTTCCCATTTACATCTGTCAATGAATGTTTTCTTTCCAAACCAGAGTGGTAAAAAACGAAATTCCTTTTAAAAGATAAATTATCCCTTGTATTCAGTCTCATCAAAAACTATAAGGTTTGGCTTCTATGTTTCACCAGAAGAAGATAATTTCAAGGTATTTTCACCCTGCCGTTTAGCTGAAACATTCGCACTTACGCACTGTATAGATAAGGCAATTCCCTACAGAATTCAGGCAAAAGTTTATTTCTGTTTGATTTCATCAGATGAGTGCTTTGGGCTATGGATTTTGAGGATATTACCACAAAACCATTTTCTAAACCACCTTACGTTCTGTGCTTTAACTGTTATATTCTGTGGAAGCTTACAATCCCTTGAGGGGAAGAAAACAATCAGAGCAGTCTAATTCTATACCATTTGATCAAGGGATTAACTACTTGTATCTTAAATTCTAGATAATTAGGAAATCTTGCAACCATTTAGAAATCAGCTGGTGGGGAAACTACCCATGGAGAAATTAAAGAATGTGGAGAGGTTTTCATGAGTAGAAACAACTGCAATGCCTTTTTAGCAGCAGAACTGAATGATGCCTAGAAAAGTTTCGCTCTATGCAATGTGAGGTATTATTTCTAACATATATAGTGTTTTGAATATTTGTGCAGAACCACATAGTAGTACATTAAATGAATGGAGCATTAGAAATGAAAAAATGCATTATAATAGCAATTTCTAAAGCTTACATGTTACATGTTATTTGTCAGGCGCTATTGTGAGCATTTTACATATACATGTTTTAGTTCATTTAATTCCCACAATACTCTTATGAAATAATTTTATGGTCAGATGCAGTGGCTCACACCTGTAATCCCAGAACTTTGGAAGGCTGAGATAGGCAGATCACTTGAGCTCAGGAGGTCAAAACCAGCCTGGGCAACATGGCAAAACCCTATCTCTACCAAAAAACAAAAACTGGCCAGGCATGGTAGTATGCCCTTGTAGTCCCATCTACCAAGGAGGCTAAGGTGGGAAGATCACTGAAGCCCGGGAAATTGAGTCTACAGTGAGCCATGATAGCACCAGTGCACTCCAGCCTGGGCAGCAGTGAGACCCTGTCTCAAAAAAAAAAAATAATAAAAAGTTCTACTGTTATCTCAATTTCTTTCATTTTAAAAAATTTGACATATGATGTACACACAGAAAAATGAGTTTGGACAAGTGAATACAAGATATAGAACAGAACAATTCACCATCCTGAAAAATTACATCATGCCTCATCCCTGAACCACCATTTCCAGTGATACTCATCTTTCTAATTTCCATCACCAGACTTTAGTTTACTCAGTTAGAGAAGCACATGTAAATGAAATGATACAGTATGTACTCTTTTGTGTCTGGCTTCTTTTGCCTGAATTGATATTTTTAAGATTCATCCATGTTCAAGCATGTATCAATAGTAAACTGTTTTATGAATATACCACAGTTTATGTTTTCATTTTTTAATTGATTAACATTCGTGTTATTTCCAGTTTTGAGCTATTATGAAAACTACTGCCAATACTCTGATACAAATTTTTTTTGGACATATGATTTTATTTCTCTTGATCTAGGATTAGAATTATTGTGCCATAGTTTAGGTGTTTATCTGGTATCATATCAAATTGTGAGACATTTTTCCAATACAGTTGTATCATTTAACATTTCTATCAAGTATGTATAAGAATTCCAGTTGTTCTGTATCTTCATCAATACTTGGTATTGTGACTTTTTTAAATTTATTCATACTTAAGAATTTATTGTGATATCTAATTTTTCTTTAAATTTATATTTTCTTTATCATTAATGATACTGATCATATTTTAATTTGCTTATGACCATTAGTATTCTTTCATTGTGAAGAGTCTGTTGAAGTCCTTCACCTATTTTTATTGAGGCTGTTTGTATTATTAGTATTGAATGCTAAGGGTTATTTGCATATTGTAGATACAAGTCCTTTGTCAGAGATATGTAACTCACAAAGTGAATATTTACTTCCTGTGTGTGGCTTGGCTATTCATTACATTAGTGGAGTATTTGAATGAGTAGAAGTATTTTATTTTGATGAGGCCAAATTTATCTTCTTTTTACTTTTTGGGTGAATGTTTTCGGTGTTCTGTATCCAAAAATGTTGCCTATGCCAAGGTAATGAAGATATACTTCTACATTATGTTTTATTTTAGAAACTTTATAGATTGAAATTTTATGTCTTTGTTTATGATCCAACTAAATTGATTTTTTTTTAATGTGTGGTTTCAGGTAGCTGTCATAGTTCTCTTTTTTTTTTTTTTTTTGCATATTGTTCAGTTCTAGCATCTTTTGGGGAAAAAAAAAGGTTTTATCCATTATATTGCTTTTATGCCTTTGTCAAAAATTAACTGGAAATTTAACTGTGGTGTGAGGCTATTTCCGGGTTATCTATTCTATTCCATTTGTCTATCTTTATTCTGTGTTAGTTTTATTTTTCTTTCAGAACTTTACAGTCTAGTTGTTATTTTTTGTTTTTGTTTTTGTTTTTGTTTTGAGACGGAGTTTCACTCTTGTTACCCAGGCTGGAGTGCAATGGCGCGATCTCGGCTCACCGCAACCTCCGCCTCCTGGGTTCAGGCAATTCTCCTGCCTCAACCTCCCGAGTAGCTGGGATTACAGGCACACGCCACCATGCCCAGCTAATTTTTTGTATCTTTAGTAGAGACGGGGTTTCACCATTTCAACCAGGATAGTCTCGATCTCTTGACCTCGTGATCCACCCGCCTCGGCCTCCCAAAATGCTGGGATTACAGGCGTAAGCCACCGCGCCCAGCCTACAGTCTAGTTTTATTTTCATCTAGCTTGCATTATTTCTGATGAGAAGTAGAGATTGTTCTTACTGTTGTTCTCCTCTAGGTATTTTTTTTTCTAGCTTTTTAGTTATTTATTTATATATTCGATTCTGAGAGTACATGTGCAGGTTTGCTACATGGATATATTGCATAATGCTAAGGTTTGGGCTTCTACTGAAACTCTCACCCAAAGAGTGAACATGGTACCTAAAAGGTGGTTTCTCAAGCTTCACCTCCCTTCATCCATCCTCCTTTTGGAGTCCCTAGTGTCTATTGCTTCCATCTTTATTTCAGTAAGTGGCCATTGTCTACCTCTTGCTTACAAGTGAGAATATGTGGTATTTGAATTTCTGTTTCTGTGTTAATTCACTTAAGATAATGGCCTCTAGCTGCATCCATGTTGCTGCAGGAGAATTAATTTCATTCTTTTTTGTGGCTGCATAGAATTCCATAGTGTATATATGCCACATTTTCTTTACCCAATCCACCACAGACGGGCACTTGGGTTGACTCCATGTCTTTGCTATTGTGAATCGTGCTGCAATACAGGAGAGCAGGTGTCTTTTGGATAGAACAATTTATTTGCCCTTGGATAGATAGCCAGTAATGAAACTGCTTCGTCAAATCATAGTGCTACTTTTAGTTCTTTGGGGGATCTCCAAACTGCTTTGCACAGGGGCTGAACTAATTACCACCAACTGTGTATAAGCATTCCCTTCACCACTCATTCTCACCAGTATCTGTTATTTCTTGACTTTAAAAATATCACCATATTATTAAAGATGTTACATCATAGATTGCTGTGAAACAGTGTCTCATTGTGGTTTTACTCTTCATTTCTCTGATGACTAATGTTGAGCCTTTTTTAAATATGTTTGTTCAATACTTTTATGTCTTCTTTTGAGAAGTGTTTGTGTCCTTTGCCCACTTTTTATTGTGATTGTTTGTTTTTCTCTTCTTGATTTAACTTTCTTATGTATTCTATTAGTCTTTTGTCAGATGCATAGTTCGGAAATATTTTCTGCCATTCTGCAGGTTGTCTCTTTACTAATAATTTCTTTCATTATACAAAAGCTCTTTACTTTAATTAGGTCCCAATTGTCAATTTTGTTTTTGCTGCATTTGCTTTTGAGGTCTTAGTCATACGTTATTTGCCTAGGCCAATGTCCAGAAAAGTTTTTCCTAGGTTTTCTTCTAAGATTTTCATAGCTTGAGATTTTACACATAAGTCGTTAATCCATCTTAATTTTTATAGATGGTGAGAGCCAGGAGCCAGTTTGATTTGCTTTTTTAAAAAAATTCTGGGTACATAGCAGGTGAATATATTTATGTGTTACATGAGATATTTTAAAACAGACATGCAATAAGTAATAATGAAATCAGGTTTATGGGGTATCTATCCCCTCAAGCATTTATCCTTTGTGTTAAAAAACAATCCAATTATAGTCTCACTATTATTTTTAAATGTACAATTAAATTATTATTGACTGTAAACACTCTATTTTACTAGCAAATACTAGGTCTTAGTATTCTTTCTGTTTTGGGTATTCATTAATTATCGTCATCTTGTCCACATCCCCCCACTACTATTCCCAGCCTCTGGAAACCATTCTTCTACTCCCTCTAGCATTTCTTGTAAAACAAGTCTGGTGTTGAAGAATCTCTTGGCTTTTTTTGTTGTTGTTGAGAAAGTCTTTATTTTTCTGTTATGTTTGAAGGACATTTCTGGCAGATGTTCTATTCTATGGTATAAGTTTTTTTCTTTCAGCATTTTAAATACGTAATGCCATATTCTCTTGACCTGTAACATTTACACTGAGAAGTCGGCTGCCAGATATATTGGAGCTCTATTGTATATTATTTGTTTCTTTTATCTTGCTAATTTTAGGAACCTTTATACTTGACCTTTGGGAGTTAGATTATTAGATGCCTTGAAGTCCCATCTTCTTTGGTTTAAATTTCTTGGTGTTCTATAAGTTTCTCATACTTGGATATTAATGTCTTTGGGTTTTAGAATTTATCTATTATTATTTCTTTGAATAAACCTTCTACCTCTATCTCTTTCTCTACCTCCTCTTTAAAGCCAATAATTCTCAGATTTGACCTTCTGAAGCTAATTTATAGATCCTATAGGCGTCTTCATTCTTGTACACTATTTTTCCTTTCTTCTCTGTGTATTTTCAAAAAGCCTGTCTTCAAGCTCACTAATTATTTCTTTTTAATCAATTATTCTATTGTGAAATGCTGATGCATTCTTTATTGATATGGTTTGGCTTTGTGTCCCCACTCAAATCTCATCTTGAATTGTAACCCATAATCCTCATGTGTTGTGGGAGGGACCCAGTAGGAGGGAATTGAATCATGGGGGTGGCTTCCTCCATGCTGTTCTCATTATAGTGACGGAGTTCTCATGAAGTCTGATGGCTTAATTAAGGACTTTTCCCTGCCTTTGCTCAACACTTCTGTCTCCCGCCACCTTGTTAAGAAGGACGTGTTTGCTTCCCCTTTCACCATGATTGTAAGTTTCCTGAGGCCTCCCTAGCTACGTGAAGCTGTGAGTCAATTAAACTTTTTTTTCCTTTATAAATTCCCCAGTCTCAGGCAGTTCTTCATAGCAGTGTGAGAATGGACCAATACATTTAGAACGCCTGTTGCATTTTTCAAACTTCAGAATTTCTGCTTAATTCTTTTTAGTTATTTCAATTGCCTTGTTAAATTTATCTGATAGGATTCTGAATTCCTTCTCTCTTGTTATCTTGAATTTCTTTGAGTTTCCTCAAAACAGCTATTTTGAATTTTCAGTCTGCCACATATCTCTGTCTTTCTATGACTGGCCCCCAGTGTTATGTTGTTCATTTGGTAAGGTCATGTTTTCCTGGATGATTTTGTTGTTTGTGGATATTTGTTATTTGTTAGGGCATTGAAGCATTAGGTAATTTTTGTAGTCTGGCTTTTTTGTATCCATCCTTCTTGATAAGGCTCTCAAAATATTTGAAATAACTCAGGTGTTGTGATCTAAGCTGTATGTATTAAGGTGAGTCCCAAAACCAGTAGCACTGTGGTTCTTGCAGACACATAGAGGTACTGCCCTGATGGTCTTGAACAAGATCCAGAAGAACCCTCTGGATTATCAGGCAAAGACTCTTGTTCTCTCCTTCCTTTACTTCTCTCAAACAAATTGATTCTCTCTTTCTCTGTACTGAGCTGCCTGAAGCTGGGGAAGGGGTGAAACATCCACTCATGTGGTCACCACCACTGAGATGGTGCTGGGTCAGACCTGAAGCTAGTACAACACTGGTACTCACCCAAGGCTCACTATATCTACTACCTGGCTACATCCTATATTCACTCAAAGTCCTGGGTTTTAAAATCCGCAGGTGCAAAGTCATCCAGGCATGTGTCCTTCCCTTCAGGGTGGTAAGTTTCCCCATACCTGGGATAGATTCAGAAATGCTATTCAGGAGCCAGTGCCTGAAGTCAGAAACCTTAGAACCACCTGGTGCTCTACATTCTACTGTGGCTAAGCAGGAACCAAAACCACAAGACAATGCTCTTCCTTTCTATTTTCCAGGCAGAGGAGTCTTTCCCCATATCCATCACCACCATAGGCCCATGAGAAGCACTGCCAGGGTACCACCAACGTTCACTTAAGACCCACAGATGCTTCAGTTAGCTTGTGGTAAATGCTGCCAGGCCTGACACTCATCCTTCATGGCAGTAGGCTCCCCACCTAATTCAGGGTAGATCTGGAAATGCCATCCAAGAGTCAAAGCCTGATAATGAGGACCCCAAAAGTTCACCCAGTACTTTTCCTCACTGTGGCCAAGCTGGTACCTAAGCTACAAGAGAAAGTTCCTTTATTCTTCCTTCTGTTTTTCTGAAGCATAAGGAGTCTCTTCTCATAGTCACCACAACTGTGAATACACGGGGCCACACCTGCAGCTAGCATGTCTGAGTCTCCCCAAAGGCCCACAGCACATACCACCTTGTTACTGCTGCTGATTATTCAAGGTCCATGAGCTCTTTCATAAGCAAGTGATGAATCCTGCCAGGACTGCGGACTTCCTTTCAAGGCAACAGGTTCCCTTCTGGCCCAGGGTATGCCTACAAATGTCATTTAGGAGCTAGGGCCTAGTTAGAATGGGGAGCCTCATGACTCTGCCTTGTGTCCTATCTTACCGTAGCTAAGCTGGCATCCAAGATGCAAGACAAAGTCCTCTTTACTACTCTGTCTCCTGACAAGAAGGAAGGAGTTCCTTTTGGAGCTGTGAGCTGTGATACCTGAGGTTTGGTGAAAGATGACATAAGAAGTCCCTTAGCCACCCTGTCTGGTGTCTTAGTAGATCTTGTGCCCCCCATGTCCAGTGGCTTCTAGCCCAGCACAGCACTAGGACTTGCCTAGGAGTTGCAGTCTCTGTAGCACAGACTGCCTTTCAAATTTACCTAGGACCCTAAAGCACTTTAACCCATGGTGGTGGGGCTTGCTGAAACTCAAGTTGCAACCACAGGAATGGGCAGTTCCCCTTTGGCTAGGGCTAGACTAAATACTCCCTGTGTAGTCACCAGCTGATTCTTCCAGGTGTTGTCAGCACTTAATTCCAGTGTCAAGTCCCACAGTCACTGCACTCTTCCTCTTCCAAATTTATAGTCTCTCTCTGTGCAATGCAGCCAGTGCCAGAGGATAAGGGAGGGGTGGTGCTGGCAGTCCAAGACTATAATTCCTACCCTCTTCAGTGCCTCTTTTAGTGATATGAAGTTACAAGCAAGTACTGTGATTACTCATCCAATTTTTGGTTCTTATGAAGGTGCTTTTTTGTGCAAACAGTTGTTAAATTTGTTGTTCCTGTGGGGAGGATGATCAGTGGAGGCTTCTTTCTGTTCAGCCATCTTGTTCCACCTTGTTTCTTTGTCCTTTTTAACTGTTGTTCATTTAAAGCCTATTCTATTTGACACAAGAATAGTAACCCCTGTTCTTTTTTGTTTTCAGTTTGCATGATAGATGTTTCTCTATCCATTTACTTTGAGTCTATGGGTGTTATTACATGTGAGATAGGTCTCTTGGAGACAGCAGAAGAGCAAGTCTTGTTTTTGTCCTATTTGCCACTCTACATATTTTAAGTGGAGCAATTTGACCATTTAGGTTTGAGGTAAATATTGATATATGAAGTTTTGTTTTTGTCATAGTGTTGTTAGCTAGTTGTTTTCTATGTAGTCTTGATTGTGTGGTTGCCTTATAGGGTCTGTAAGCTTTGTACTTATGCGTGCTTTTGTGGTCGCAAGTATCATTCTTTTGCTTTCATGTTTAGAACTTCTTTAAGTATTTCCTTTAGGGCTTCTCTTGTGGTGATTATACCTCTCCCATTTGTTTGGGAAATACTTTATTTACGAAGCCTAGTTTTGCAAGATACAAAATTCTTGGCTGATTTTTTTTCTTTAAGAAAGCTAAAAACAGGTCACTAATCACTTCTAGCTTGTAGCTTCTAGCTTGTAAGGTTTCTGTTTAGAAGTCTGCTGTTAGTCTAAGGGGATTCCTTTAATAGGTAATTTGGTCCTTTTTTCTAGCTGCCTTTAAGATTTTTCTTTTCTCATTTATCTTGGATAGTCTGATGACTATGTGTCTTGAGGATGGTCATCTCACAGCAGTTCTGTGATTTGTTGTTATCTGCCTGTCAATCTCTTGCAAAATTGGGGGAGTTTCCCTAAAGTATATCTTGAAATATACTTTCCAAGTTGCTTATATTTTTTTCTTCTTTCTCAGCAATGCCAATAATTAATACATTTGGTCACTTCACATAATTCCATATTTCTCAAAGGCTTCATTCACTTTTTAAAATTTATTTTTCTTCATTTTTGTCTAACTAGGTCAATTCAAAAGATTGCTCTTTAACCCCTGAAATTCTTTCTTCTGCTTGATCTAATCCATTATTAAGACTTCTAATTGTATTTTTAAATTTTTCAAGTGAAATTTTTAGTTTCCAGTGTTTTGTTTGGTTCTTTCTTAACATAGCTGTAGCTATTTTATATTCTTGATCATTTATCTGGTTCCTTTGTACTGGATTTTAATTTTAACTTATCTTGGATTTTAATGAGTTTCTTTGCCACCCATATTCTGAATTCTATATCTGTCATTTCATATATTTCAATCTGGCTAGGGAGCTAGTACAATGCTTTGGAAGTGACAAAACATTCTCTTTTTTTTTTTTTTTTTTTTTGTATTGCCAGAGTTCTTGCATTGATCCCTTCTCATCTGAGGAAGCTGTTGTCTAATGCACAAACAGATGTTTCAAACATTTTCCAGTATTACTGTTATCTACTGTGGGAGGGTAGTCTACTACCCACTATTTGACCATATTTAGAATCAAAAGTTCTTTTATTTAAATTTTACAATTGAAGAAACTGAGACAAAGAGAGGTTTAATAATTTACCAAAGCTCCTACAACTTGGCAACGTCAGGATATAAATTCATTCAATCTGGCTCCAAAATGTGTGGTCTAATTGAGAGACTGGCAATAGTGTTTTGGAATTATTTTTTATCACCTCAATTTTAAAATGAAAAAAATTACTTTAATGTGGTAGAACATGGATAGGTGTACTATACACCAAGTGAGAAACAGAACATAGGATTGTATAACCATGCTAATACAGATAAAAATAAAGGAAAAAGATATATAATAATTTTGTTTTTGTGACCTTGTGGCTTGCTCAGTTTATGCTTTCTACTATGAGCACCAAAACTCAAGTCATTTTTATGAAAAACTAGAATTTTTTTGTACAAATAAATTGATACAGTATCAATGACTTGATATAGCTAAAGAGAAGCTGTATCAATTCATTCATTTGTATCCTTGCCACTTATTCTGTCCTCTAGTCCAAAAATAAATCTTAGTGAAAGCAATTTTAGGCCAGGTGTTGTCATTGTTGTCACCCTCTTTTACTGGATGAGTCCTTTGCAGTCTTGTCTAATACATGTAAGTTCAAAATTACATCATTAAATTATTTTGTAATTTCTCTAAAAACTGCAAATTAA
The DNA here is from genome assembly GCF_049354715.1 of Callithrix jacchus. NCBI lineage: Eukaryota > Metazoa > Chordata > Mammalia > Primates > Cebidae > Callithrix > Callithrix jacchus. The sequence goes on along the minus strand of NC_133503.1, from coordinate 145,545,182 downwards.
TTAGAATTCTAGAACTTAGCCTTGGAAATATTTTCCATAATATTACTAGGCTCAGAAAAATTTCTAGTTTCACTGCTTGCAATACCATTCAATGTTCTTTTATGAAACTTCACAGATAAAATAGGACAGTTTCCTCTATAATGGAAAATTTACATTTTTATTTCAGCATTACATTTTTAGACTACACGAACTCAGATTTTTCTTGTTAAATTGTAGGTCCTTCCCTTGATTCACTATTTATAAATCAGTATATATATGATTTATATATATATACTTATATATATATATATATGAAGGAGATATTATATGTCCCAGAAGCTGCCCTCAAGAAGCAGAAAAAACACTTCCATATAATCTTCAAGCTACCACAAGACAATGCACATTATATCAACCCTTTCTTAAAGAAAACAAAATAAACAACCTTGCTATAATCCAAACTATGAATACATAGTATTCCCAGCCTTGATGAGAATAACTGTAGAAAACTCATAATTATAAACTCACAAAGAACAAAATTGTATTACTTTGAACAATATGAGATGTGTATTACAGATAAGCTATTGTGCTCATTTGCTTTAGTCATTAGCTTTATACAAAAAGGAGGTATGTAATACTTAAATGGTCAAAACCCTTGGTCCAGGTCATAAACCTAATAAAAAATTGACTCACTCTTCAGGTGCAAGACATTAAAGCTTTAGTGTGACTAAATAAAAGCAACATGTCTTGAGGTGTCTGCCTCCCCACAGCTCTCTTCTCTAGGAACTGCCTGTGAAAATTGCCAACCCCTTCAGTCATATTATGGTCTCAACACCACAGCTCATTGAACTAGGGGTATGCATTGGACAGAAAGCATTCAATGGTTTAACCAGCTAATGATCAATCATATTGTCTATACTTAAACTATGAGGCAAAAGTTGTAGGATGTAGAAATGAGATGTGTGATTGAATTCGATGTACACAGAGGCAACCTGAGGTAGTCATTTTTAGCTGTATGTATGCCAACAACTAAGCAGGTGGTCTGTAGTCAGATCCAGAAGGTAGAGCAGGTACTTAGAGACAAGCAAAAGCAAAAGACTAAAAGCTTCATAAAAGATGGATGAGGAAGTCTTGGTCTCTGACTCTTCCAATTCTTGATTACACAAGCCTACCTGTATTTCAGTTTTTATACACAGAAGGCTGCCTGTTAAATTCTTTAAATTAATCTCCCTTCACTGGAACTAGTTTGTATGCCTTCCTTGCAGTAAGTTTTTCTTAAGATGCTTAAGCGCCTAGCTCTGATTGTCCTTTAAAAAAAATGAGTACAAACTGGCCTAAATTTTAAAAGTTTCTTTGGAAGTGATTATCCCCAAAAGCAAAGAGGTAGCCCATCCACCTACCTAATTGAGCTTTGTGTTCCCTTACAAAATAAATGATCCAACATGATTGACCATGTGCAAGAAACAAGCAGCTATTTCACATTGCTTCACTGATTAAGAAATCAGGACAAAGGAACTGATAATACCAAATAGCTATTGGTGCTTGAGATTGGCATGATAAAATCAACTCAGCGAATTAAAATAGAGATGTATCTGCTATTTGATTCTCGCTAGAGACATGTTCATTAACTTTTCCTTTCTATTAACCAACAGTTACATTAAAATTATAGTGCTTCTGTTTTTCTGTCTTCTATTCCTTTTGTAACAAGTATACAATCTTCACTAATAGGAATTTCTATGTTTACTCTTGTGACCTCATTAGCTCTAAATATTGTCAAATGTTAATGTACCAAAGCAGAATTTGAAATAATTTATTTCCTTTGTTTTATTGCATTTCCCAGATACTACTGGGTGACTGTGGAAACAACTGTGTGGAAAACTTACACAATAATGTAATTGGCTATTTGCACCAAAAACACCTTCCTTGAGAGTACTCCATCAGTTGATTCTAAGTCTAATAATATGGTATTGTTTGTACAGCATTTTAAAGTTTTTCAGGCACTGTCCTATGTAGCATCTCATGTTGTTTTCAGTGGGAGAGGGAGATAATCCTATCTCTACTTGCAAATGAGAAGATAAAGGCCAAGAAACTCATTATCTGTGAGCTACAGCAACAAATTACCACAATATTGTGGTCTAAACAACATAAATTTATTTTACATTTCTATAGGTGACAAGTCCAATCTGGCTTCACCAGGCTAAAAGCAAAGTGTTAGCTGGGCTGCATTCCTTTCTGAAAGATCAAAGGCAAAATCAATTTTCTTACTCATCTAGGTTGTTGGTAGATTTCAGATCCTTTAAAGACTGAGATCCCCATTTTCTCACTGGCTGTCAGCTGAGGCCCATTCCAGCCACATTCCTTGACTCATAGGCCCTTTCCTCCATCTTCATAGCAAGCAATGAAAGATTGGTCCTTACATATTTTGAATCACTCTTCCTTCTACTGTCTTATCTCTCTAACCAAGTTGGGAAGCATTTTCTGCTTTTAGGGCCCATGTTATTAAATTGCACCCACCTGAATAATAGAGGCTACCCTCTCCATCTCAAGGCCTGTAACCTTAATCATGCCTCCAAAGTCCCCTTTGCCATATAAAAGATAACACAGTCACAGGTTCTGGGTATTAGGACATACACATATTTGGCGGTGCCATTATTATGCCTACTATAGTCAGGGAAGGCTAATTTAGGTCTCAGAATTCCTCTCAGGCACAAAACTTACAAGAATCTCTTTTCAACATTATTTAAATAACAAAAATAACATTCTAATAATGTTATAATTTTTTTAAAGTATCCTAAGACCCTGGAAGCCAGAAAACATATCCTAAACACCTCTTAAGGTCTTCTGTCTACAAAATGTAAAACCTTTCAAAGTCATAGGCTAATTTGGTATCCAAAATAATAAAAGAGTGCTTAGTTTCACTGTATCGAGAAGTCTGAAAATACGTTTTCTAGTCTCTACATTCTAAACACTGGACCTATATTTTCTTATCCCCCACTACATCCCTAAATCAGAAAAGCCATCAAAATTGTCTAGGTATTGAATGTGTAGTTCCTTTATTTTTCAAATAAACTCATGTTTCAAAACTATCCTATCTATGTGGACTTTTATTGCCTCTTCTGGAATGGATACTATCTGGTGTGCATGCAAAATCTTTACATATTGTGTCTACTCCCATATGTCTAACCATATGGCTCTTCCTTTATTTCTTTGACTCTAATCTTCCTAATGCCTCTTAATCTAGTATTTCTCCTTGCCCAGACCTCTGACCAACCAGCTAAGCCATTTGCCACAGCCATGCATGTCCTGCCTGAGGTTTCTTCTCTTACATCCAGAATTGATGAGGTTCACTATTCAAAGCTCTGCCTTTAGGAGGATTTCCCGCATACCACAGTCCTCCTGAGACATCTCTGAGTGCAGCTATAGTTCAAAATCAGTCAATTTTGTGTTTGCATCAACATAGCAAGTCAGCCAATCCATGAACTAAGCCCTGTTTAGATAGATAGATAGATAGATAGATAGATAGATAGATAGATAGATAATCTTTTTTAACACTTCTATCCACTGGATGGATGGAATGCCCATCAAAGTCGTATGTTCTGAGCTAAGATATAAGTGTCTGAGCAACTTACATAATAGGGGAGTGTGGACTACCTCTTTGTGCAGCTTGACTATGCCTTTAGCCTTGCTCAAAACTCTCAAAAGTATTTACTTTCCTCACAATGGATCTAACCATCTTACTTACAGTATATTGTTGCTGGGCACTCCTAACCTTGTGAATGAGAGGATTTGATAATCTCCCAACTGCTGACGGGCAACTCTGGCTTTATAGTCACTTCATGTCCCATGCTTAGATGCTTAGCCTATCCTAAGTCCTGGGGCATGTGATCCACCCACCTCGGCCTCCCAAAGTGCTGGGATTACAGGTGTGAGCCACTGTGCCCGGCCAAGAGTGTTTTAAAAATAGCGTACAGCTCTTTGTGGAAGATTGAATAGCCTGTTTTAGAATTCTAGGGTTCTGCTCCGCTACTCTTCAATTGGGACTTTTCTAGTGTCATCTTTTTCTACCACAGATATCGCTGATACCCTGGTTTATATGACCTAAATGGCAGATATAGTTATGCTGCATTTTGGATGTGCTATACAGTCTTTTCTTGTTCTATGTCCCACTCAAAACTAGTAGAAGTTCACCTCACCCAATAAATGGCCATGACAGTATTCTTAAGTGCTACCTCAAAAACAACAAAAGTAATACCAAGTATTTTGCTTCTCTTAGTAGAAGGTACAGGATACAGTGTCATATTCTTTGCTTTGGAGAGAATGTCTCAGCATGCTTCAGCTTTCTGCACCCCTAACCTCTTCACCAGTGAGGCAGCCCTCTGAATTTTTGTGGTATTTATCTCTCATTTTCTGGTGTACATGGGTTTACTAAGGCACTCTGAAGACTAAGATCTTCTTGCTCTCCAGGTGGATTAAACATATTGCCATCAAAATATTGGATGAAAGTAATATTCAAAAGAATGTCCATCCTATCCAGGTCCATTTAGATCCTGTTGTGCAGCAGGTAGAAGAGTTAACATTGACCTGGAGACAGACTGTGATAAACACATTTGACTATTTAGTGTGAAGGCGAATCACTTATTCGCCCCTGGCAGTATGGAAAGAATGCATTCACAAGATCGACAGCTGCAAACTATGTAGCAGAGACTTCATTTAGGGCTAGTAGTTGGTGTAAGTGCCTGGTAATCCACTTCGGCATTTCACAATTTATCAAGTTATTGAAAGTTTTATACTAGTAAATTAAATGCAGCTATGACTGAGACCACCAACTCTGCATTATTTTGTCTTTGAATATGGCACTAATTTCTGTCATTTTCCTTGGGATGCATTAAATAATCTGACTTACTATATTGGCAGGGATAGGGAGGAAACAGCTTCAAGGATTCTACTTGGCTTCGCCTGCTAAAATAGCTGGATTTATAGGCCAAAGAACAAATGTGAGTGTTCCATTATAAATATGCATTTACAAACTAAAGAAATGGCCACCTAATGGATCACTATGGACCTAATGGACCTAGCATGAGATGAATGTTAGATAGAGCTCCATTTATTACTGGAATTGATATGTCCTTATTCTACCAGGGGGTCAGTAATGGTGATCTGAGTTCCCTAGTGTCAGTGTCAAATCAAACCCTCTATCTAGTAGCCCTCAACAGGTGTGGGTATTCTCTTTCCCCTAATTTATTTTCAACCTAGTAAATGTCTACAAGTGTCTTTAGGGGAGCAATGGGACAGTCAAATGCATATATACTGTATTTCTTTGCCATAGTGTTGGAGGGTCCCTCCTTGTGGACCCAGACTTTCCTTTAGTTGATGAAATCTGAGTACAGGAATTGGTTCAGATGTAGAAACTGCTAAGGCATTATGACTTTTCATTGGAAAGCTAACCTCAGCCCTCTGCTTATCCAATCTTAATTTTTTTTTTCTAGAGCTCTATTAGGTCTCGAATAAAGTTAAAACTTGACCTGACCCCGGCTTTGGAGGCTCTAGACCAGTGCTGCCCAATAGAAATATAGTGTGAGCCACATATGTACAAATAAATAGGTAAATTATTTTTTAAATAATTTAACCAAAAACATATAAAATATTGTCATTTTAACATGCGATCAATATAACAAATTTTTCATAAAACATTTTACAGTCTTTCCTTCTTAGTAAATCTTGAAAATCACTGTGTATTTTATAGTTCTGACATATCTCAGTTTAGACTAGCCACATCCCAAAGTCTCAGTAGCCACATGTGGTTTGCTCTATATTGGACATTACTGTTGCAGACTGTGAGATGCACCACAGAATGTCCCACTTTCATTTAAGTGGACTGAAAGACCAAATTTGGAATTTAGTACCTTCATATCAGTCAGTGAGTACCCCAGGAAAAGGAAGTGGGTGTGAAACTTCCTAGACATCTCTGGAAGAGGCATCTCTCACCAGTGAATGGTAATTTCTGAAGAAGATCGCAACTATAAGACATTCTCCACAGCATTTTCAGTTTTTAGGGAATGGGTAGTGGAGTGGCTGGAAAAGGATATATGGGCGGGAATCTGACAGTGTTCATTATAGCACACCTAAGTTAGCTAAAATCATTTTTGTAACTTGCATCCAGAAACTTTACCATGTAACAGAATATCTAAAGTGTGGTTTTATCTCATGCCCTTATTTTTAAGAAGCTTTCATAATGTGAGCTACTCCCCAGATTTTCAAGTGCTGGGCTATTCTATTAAATGGTGAAGAAGAAAACAAAATAATCCTAATTCATCCAATTAGATAAGTCTGCTAAGTGCAAACAAACCCTTAAATTAAACCTGGGGCTCTAAAACACTGATCCCAATATGAGTACCATCTTGGAACTTGTAGAAAATATAGATTTGGAAACTCAGGGGGTACAGCCCAGCAATCCTTGTTGCAAGCAGCCCTCTGAGTGACTGTAATGTAGTCTGAAAACTACTGAGTGAAATGCATGTCTCTGTGGGAATGCAGTCTCAACCCTAGCACGGCAAGGGCTTTGACCCCTGTAAAGAAGGCAGCCTAGCTTCCTACACTGATAACCCTAATACTGTGTGCACTTTCCATGAAAGACATGGGCGGGGGGGGGGGGAAACGCCTTCATATTTGACACATTCATTAAAATAGAGCAACTTACCACTCTGTATGGTAGAATGCTTGAGGGTAGCGTTCTATTTTTCAGAGTGTATGGAAGGGAAGATGATTCTAAATTTTTACCTGATGTATTTCTGTGAAAAAGTGCAGACCAGTACGACACCTGCTGGTGCAACAGACCTAACACAATGTGACAGAAACAGAAATGACAGCCAAAGAGCTATGCCTAACTACTCTGCCATGCTGCCCTAGATTTGCTAAAATTCATGGCCAGTTAGAGCTGGGGAGTTCACAAAGTCCTGATTTGTTTTTCTCCCCAGGGATGTAAGTCTCCCATCCAAGTCTTAAAGAACAAGCTAATGATCAAGAGATAAAATAAGTTCAATCAGAGGCCAAACACAGAAAAGTCATCAAAACAGAGCCAAAGGCCCCAAAATACATTGAGGATTTTCTTTAACACCAAATAAAGAAAATTTCAGTTAGCTGGGATCTTTAGTCACTTAAAGATTAATCATTGAAACATACTTGTTTATAACACATAGGGCAGAATCATGACAGTGTTTAGATACTGAGTTTAATTAGCACAATACCAATTCCTTTGTTCACAGTTGCCATCCATGACTATTTAACCTATAATGGTACCACCACACATGAACAACAGTATAATTTCCGGAAATAGTCATGATTATAATTCAGAAATATAACCATTACCTAAAATGTTCTCTCTCATATACATATCTACCTTCATTACGCTTTTTAAATGTTGTGCATTTTAGTATGTTTTAGTTCTTTGGAGATTGGTTAACAAGCCAAAGTATATGTAACAACCTTTATTTGTCAGTGTTTAGTGAACTACTATACCAAATAGGGTCATCATGCTAGATATCAGAGCTATTATACATGAGAAAGTTTTTTTTTTTCATTTTATTGTCTATGTCATATTTTAGTAAATACTTAGAGTAGATATATCTGCAAATGTTTGCAAAAACTTTTGCAGAGTTTCAAAACTGATGTGTTGGCTCTAACTGGCCAATGTGGGAATGTACCTCTAAATTAGCTTATTAAAGTTCAGAGGAGCAGATAGATAAAGGTAAATAAAGGCAGAATTGCCTAAATATTGGAAATGAAAAACCACAAAATTTTTTTTAAGATTTATGGAATTTTGCTAAGTTCTCTGAAGCTAAAGTTATCTTTTTTTCAAATTACATCAGTGCTTCTGCTTTAGAAAACAGCTGAGAATGAAAATGTTGTGTCATTAAGCAAGATATTAAAAGTGTCACAAGGAAAAAATGTTTCCGATGCCTATGAATACTGAGCACATACACTTCTGAAAATGAGTTATCTATTTCTACATGGCTCAGCAATACACACACCCTTTCAAAAGACCTGTGGGCAGACATTTTCTATACGCCATGTGATACCTCCAGCAAAATATTTTCCAGTAAATTTTAGCATATGAATTGCCCTCATGCCTACAGCTATGACTGAACTTAATCCCATTCTAAATGTACATTTATTGCTAAAATCTCAACCCCTAGCATTCTACAGCTGGCTGGAGCTTCTCTACCTCTCCCCAAGGCACCAGCCAACTATTACCACTGCTACCTCTGAGGCTCCAGCTCCTAAAGAGAGTCAGGATGCCCTTTCTTTCTCTTGCCACTCTCATACTATCCTACTTCTTCCTAGGCCAGATTTTCTAAGTGTATTGAAAATCTGCTTGTCCCCACTTCAAACACCTCTGCAGTTATTCAATTAATGTTTAACATTGCATTCTCTAGACTATTTCCATCTGCTTTCATCTTTTATTACACTTCCTTTCAATTTTTTGCCACACTTTCATCCTAAAATGTTAAATACTGAACCAGCTGAAGCTGATCAGTAAAAATGTTATAATAGGGTTTTTTAATCTCCTTAAATCTCTACGCCATTGCTGATAATAGGGTGTTTTTATGTCCTTAAATCTGTACACCATTGCTGATACATTTTATTTAGTAATAAAATAATGAAATGTTTAGCATTGCCCAAGGACCACTAGTCCCTTTATGCCACCAATTATTTCCCATCTTTTAGCTGAGTATTTTATTCATTTTTATCTTCCTACTTATTTTTTTAGATATACTCTATTTCATGACTCAGACTACAGACATTCCATGAAAAGAATTCTTAATATTATATTGGTCTTAGTTTTAGAAGGTAATGTGAGTTTATCCTTTTTCTTGGTTCTCTCTAGGTGAAAATTTGGTGTTACTCATGACCCTGATTACTATTCATAACAGATTGTATTTTCCAAAGATGGTCACAGCAATATCTCACCTCACATGCTTTTGTGCAATGTGACCTTGATATTCCTTCATCAAGAATAGAGGAGAGTAAATATATGTACACTAGACACAGGAAGTCCCACATTCATAAAGCAAGTTTTTAGAGACCTATGAAGAGACTTAATCTCCCACACAAAAATAGTGGGAGACTTCAATACCCCATTGAGAGTGGATCATGAAGGCAGAAAATGAACAAAGTTATTAAGGACCTGAACTTGACACTTAATCAAACGGACATAATAGACATCTACATAACTCCCCACCCCAAAGCAACAGAATATACATTCTTCTCATTGCCACATGGCACATACACTAAAATTGACCACACAAGACATAAAACACTCCTTAGTAAATTAACGACAACTTAAATTAAACCAACCACACTCTCAGACCAAAGTGCACTAAAGATAGAATTCAACACAAAGAAGAAAATCACTCAAAACCATACATTTACATGGTAATTAAGCAACCTGCTCTCCTGAATAACATTTGGGCAAATCATCAAATTAAGGCAGAAATCACAAAGTTACTTGAAACTTGATTTTGAAAATGAGAACAGAGATACAACATACCAGAATCTCTCGAACACAGCTAAGGCAGTGTTAACAGGGATTTATAGTACTAAGCACCCACATAAGAAAGTTAGAAAGATCTCAATTAACAATCAAACATCACAACTTAAACTAGAGAAGCAAGACCTCACCAACCCAAAAGCTAGGAGAAGACAATAAATAACATAAATCACAGCTGAACGGAATGAAATTGAGATTCCAAAAACCATTCCAAAGATCAACAAAGACAAAAATTGTTTCTTTAAAAAAAATTAGTAAGGTAAATAGACCACTACTGAAGAAGAAAAGAGAGAAGATCCAAGTGAGCATAATTAGGAATGATAAAGAGAGATTACCACTGACCCCACAGAAATACAAGCAACCATCAGAGACTACTATGAACATCTCTATTCACACAAACTAGAAAATCTAGAAGAAATAGATACATTTCTGAACACATACATCCTCCCAAGACTGAACCAAGAAGAAACTGAATCCATGAGCAGACTAATAACAAGCTCTGAAGTTGAATGAGCAATAAATAGCCTACCAACCAAAAAAAATCCCTTGACCAGACAGATTCATAGCTAAATTCAACCAGATGTACAAAGAAAAGCTAGTATCATTCCTACTAAAACTGTTCCAAAAAATTAACAAGGAGAAACTCCTCCCCAATTCATTCTATGAGGTCATTAACATCCTGATACCAAAACCTAACAGAGATACACACATACACACACACACACACACACACACACACACACACACACAACCTTTAGGCCAATATCCTTGATGAACACAGTTGCAAAAATCCTCAACAAAATATTAGCAAACTGAATTCAACAGCATATCAAAAAGCTAACAATCCACAACAATCAAGTAGGCTTTATCCTTGGGATGCAAGGTTGGTTTAACATATGCAAATCAATAAATGTGACTCGTCAAATAAACAAAACTGTAGACAAAAACCACTTGATTGTCTCAAAAGATGCAGAAAATGCTTTCAATAGCTGGAGGCATCATGATACCGGACTTCAAATTATACTACAAGGCTACAGTAATCAAAACAGCATGGTACTAGTACCAAAACAGAGATATAGACTAATGGAGCAGAACAAAGGCCTTGGAAGTAATGCCACACATCTATGACCAACTGACCTTTGACAAACCTGACAAAAACAAGCAATGGGGAAAGGATTCCCTGTTTAATAAATTGGTGTTGGCTAGCCATGTACAGAAAGCTGAAACTGGACCCCTTCCTTACACCTTATACAAAAATTAACTCCAGATGAATTAAAGATTTAAACATAAGAACTAACACCATAAAAACCCTAGAAGAAAACCTAGGCAATACCATTCAGGACATAGGCACAGGCAAGGACTTCATGAGTAAAACACCAAAAACAATGGCAACAAAAGCCAAAATAGACAAATGGAATCTAATTAAACTTAAGAGCTTCCACATAGCAAAAGAAACAATCATTAGACTGAAACAGCAACCAACAGAATGTGAAAAAACTTTTGTAATCTGCTCATCTAACAAAGGGCTAATATCCAGAATCTACAAAGAACTTAAACAAATTTACAAGAAAAAAACAACCCCATCAAAAAGTGGGCAAACGATATGAACAGACATTTTTCAAACAAAGACATTTACAAGGCCAAAAAACATATGAAAAAATGCTCATCATCACGGGTCATTAGAGAAATGCAAATCAAAACCACAATGAGATACCATCTTATGCCAATTAGAATGGCAATCATTAAAAAATATGGAGACATCAGGTGCTGGAGGGGATGTGGAGAAATAGGAACACGTTTACACTGTTGTTGGGAGAGTTCAACCATTGTGGAAGACAGTATGGCTATTCCTTAAGGACCTAGAAACTAGAAATACCATTTGACCCAACAATCCCATTACTGGGTATAAACCCAAAGGATTATAAATCGTTCTATTATAAAGACACATGCACATGTATGTTCATTGCGGCATTGTTTACAATAGCAAAGACTTGGAACCAACCCAAATGCCTATCAATGATAGACTGGATAAAGAAAATGTGGCACATATATACCATGGAATACCATGCAGCCATTAAAAAGGATGAGTTCATGTCCTTTGCAGGGACACAGATGAATCTGGAAACCATCATTCTCAGCAAACTGACACAAGAACAGAAAATGAAACACCACATGTTCTCACTCATAAGTAGGTGTTGACAATGAGAACACGTAAACACTGGGAGGGGAACATCACAAACCAGGGCCTATTGGGGATTAGGGGGGTTGGGGAGGGATAACATTAGGAGAAATACCTAATGTAGGTGACAGGGAGATGGATGCAGCAAACCACCATGGCATGAGTGTACCTATGTAACAATCCTGCACAATCTGCACATGTACCCCAGAACTTAAAGTATAATAATAATAATAATAATAATAATAATAAAATAAAAATAAAATGCTTTCAATAAAATTCAACATCTATTCATGTTGAAAACCTTCAATCAACTAGGCAAGGAAGGATGGTACATCAAAATAATAAGAGTCATCTATAAAAAAAAAAAACCCATAGTCAACATCAACTGAATGAGCAAAAGGTGAATGCATTCCCCTTGAAAACCAGCACAAGTCAAGGATGCTGTCTCTCAGCACTCCTATTCAACATAGTATTGGAAGTCCTGACCAGAGCAATCAAGCAAGAGATAGAAATAAAAGCCATCCAAATAGGAAGAGAGGAAGTCAAACTATCCCTGTTTGTGATGACATGATTCTATATCTGGAACACCACCTAGTCTCTGCTTAAAATCTCTACGAGCTTATAAACAACTTCAACAAAATTTCATAATACAAGATTAATGTGCAAAAATCACTACCATTTCTTTACCCCAACACTAGTCAAGCCAAAAGCCAAATCAAGAATGCAATCCCACTTATGGTTGGTATAAAAATAATAAAATACCTAGGAATACAGCTAACCAGGGAGGTGAAAAATCTTTATAATGAAAATTTTTAAAAACTTCTGAAAGAAATAAGACATGGCAAAAACAAATGAAAAAGCATTCTATGCTCATGGATAGAAAAAAATCAGTATCATTAAAACGGCTATACTGCCCAAAGCAATTTACACATTCAGTGCTGTTTCTAGCAAACTAACAATGACATTCTTCACAGAACTAGAAAATACTATTTATTTATTCATTTGAGATATGGTCTTGCTCTGTTGCCCAGGCTGGAGTGCAGTGTCACAGTCTTAGCTCATTATAACTTCCACCTCTCAGGCTCAAGGAATCCTCCCACATCAGCCTCCTGAGTAGTAGCTGGGACCACAGGCATGTACCACATGCCCATCTAATTTTTTGTAAAGATGGGATTTTGTCAGTTTCCCAGGTGGATCTGAAACTCCTAGACTCAAGCAATCTGCCCAACTCAGCCTCACAAAGTGCTGGGATTAGAGATGTGAGCCACTGTGCCCAGCAAAAAAATACTACTTTAAAATTCACATGAAACCAAAAAAGAGCTCAAATAGCCAAAGCAATCCTAAGCAGAAAGAACAAAGCTGAAGGCATCACATTATCCAACTTGAAACTATAGTACAGGGCTACAGTAAACAAAATAGCATGGTACTGGTACAAAAGCAGACACAGCAATCAATGGAAGGGAATAGGAAGTCCAGAAATAATGCTGCATACCTATAGCCATCTGATTTTCAACAAAGATGACAAAAGCAAGCAATGGGGTGAAGACTCCCTGTTCAACAAATGATGCTAGGATAACTAGGTTAGCCACATGCAGAAGATTGAAACTGAACCCCTTCCTTACACCATATACACAAATCAACTCAAGATGGAGTAAAGACTTACATGTCAAACCCAAACGTACGAAACCTCTGGAGGATAACCTAGGAAGTACCATTCTGGACATGGGAACTGACAAAGATTTCATGACAAAGGCACCAAAAGTAATTGCAACAAAGGCAAATGTTGACAAATGGGATCTAATTAAACTAAAGAGCTTTTGCATAGCAAAAGAAACTATCAACAGAATAAATAGACAATCTTCAGAATGGGAGAAAATATTTTCAAACTGCATCTGACAAAGGCCTAATATCCAGAATCTATAAGGAACTTAAGTTTATAAGAAAAAAACAAGGTGCAAACGCTTTTCAAAAAAAGGCATCCACGTGGCCAAAAACATATGGAAAAAAAAAAGCTCAATATCACAATGATTAGAAAAATGCAAATCAAACCCACAATGAGATACTGTCTCACACCAGTTGGAATGGCTGTTATTAAAAAGTCAAAAAGGAATGTGGGAAAATGGAATGCTTTTACTCTGCTAATGGGGATATAAATTAGTTCAACCTTTGTGGAAAGCAGTGTGGAAATTCCTCAGAGAATTAAAAATAGATTTACCATTCAGCACAGCAATTCCATTATTGGGTATATACCAAAAGAAAGATAAATTGTCCTATCATAAAGACATTTACATGTATGTGTTCACTGTAGCACTATTCACGATATCAAATACATGAAATCAAACTAAATGCTCCTCAAAGGTAGACTGGATAAAGAAAATATGGTATATATGCACCATAGAATACAGTCATAAAAAGAAATGAGATTGTGTCCTTTGCAGGAACATGGATGGAGATGGAGGTCATTATCCTTAGCAAACTAACACAGGAACAGAAAACAAAATACTGCACATTCTCACTTATAAGTGGGAGTGGAATAATAGAACCAATGAACACAAAGAGGGAAACAACAGATACTGCAGCCTACTTGAGGAAGGAGGGTCAGAAGACGGAGAGGATCAGGAAAAGCAACTATCAGGTACTATGAGTGACAAAATGGCCTGCACACTAAACCCTCAAAACATGAGTTTCCCTGAATTAACAAGCCTGCATATGGACCCCTGAACCTAAAATACAAGCTTAAAAAAAGAATGAAGGAGTTAGCTTCTTCACTTTCTTTTTTTTTTTTTGAGATGGAGTTTCGCTCTTGTTACCCAGGCTGGAGTGCAATGGCAAGATCTCGGCTCACCACAGTCTCCACCTCCTGGGTTCAAGCAATTCTCCTGCCTAAACCTCCCGAGTAGCTGGGACCACAGGCACGCGCCACCATGCCCAGCTAATTTTTGTATTTTTAGTAGAGATGGAGTTTCACCTTGTTGACCAGGACGGTCTTGATCTCTTGACCTCATGATCCACCCGCCTTGGCCTCCTTGAATCTGGATAGAATTGTACTTCCCAACCAACAAAGCAAAGCAGAATGGCACTGTTAAGATATAGCTTTTTCTTTCCTGGCACTTCCATTTCTTATTTCTTGGAAAACTTTATCTTTGGATGCTTACTCTGAGATTTCAGTTGCCATCATATGAAAAGCCCATCCTAAAAGAAGTCTGCATGTAGTTGTCCCAAAACAAAAACCCAGAAAATCTCCCAAGAAAAAGCTATAATCAACTGTCAGTTGTGGGAATAAGTCATCTGAAATATCCAGTCCAATAAAATTTTTAGATAACTCATGCCCCAGCAGCCATATGATCATAATTACATCAGAGACTCAAAGTAAGAACCTCCTAGCAGAGCTCAGTCAATCCACAGAACTCTAAGAGAAAAAATAATTTAGTTTTAAACCACTAAGATTTAGGGTGATTTGTTAAGCAGTAAGATATCAACAGAATAACATGTCGAATGGAACCAGATTGTATGAATCTGGTCTTTTCTCCTCAAACTGATCTTGAGTTATTTCAATGTTAACTGTTTAGAAAATATACCGTAGCCAAAAACAATGTTAAGATTAAGGGTATATTAAACTAATATTAATAGCATTGATCTAAATAGTTTGTAAAGTGTGTGTGTGTGTGTGTGTGTGTGTGTTGATTGATATATGAGCTCCCTGGGGGTGTTTTAAGAAATTACCACAGACTTCTGGTTTCAAAATAACAGAAATTCAGTCTCCCAGTTTTTGATGTCATAAATCTGGGATCAAGGTGTCTGTAGACAGGGCCATGCTTCCTCCAAATGATCTAGGGGAGAATCCTTCCTCGCCTCTTCTAGCTTCTGGTGGCTGTCTGTATTCTTTGACTTCCTTGGCTAGTGGCTGCACCACACCAATCTCTGCTTCCATCTTCATGTTGCCTTCTCTTCTGTGCGTGTCCTCTTCTCTGCATGTATGTCTGCCTCTCTCTCTCTCTCTCTCTCTCTTTCTCACTCTCTCTCTCTCTCTCTCTCTCTCTGTCTCTCTCTCTCTCTCTCTCTCTCCTCTCTCTCTCTCCCCCCAAATAATCTGAATGATCTCATCTCAAGATCCTTAAATACATCTGCAAAGACACTTTTCCCAAGTAAGGTAACATTCTCAGGTTCTGGGGATTTGATATCAGCATCTTTGGTGGAAAGGGCATTTTTTTGGTGAACCACAATAGGTGTGAGAATAGGAGCAATGGAAGGGAGATCCTATTACCTTAAGGTTATAGAATTTAAGTAAACAAAACTGACAATTAGAAAGCAAGTGAGTCAGTTCATTGCATAGTTTCAAAAACAGATGGTAGTTTATTCTGCAGTGTGAGTTCCTTTCATAATATTGAGGACCAAGTTTTGAATACACTCTGGATCTGCATTCTAGTCTGTTATTGAGCCCGTTGACTACATACATTAGTGTTAGAGAACTGTAGGTTGGTCTAGATGTGGTATTTACACCTGTAATCCCAGCTCCTTGAGAAAACAAGGTGGGAGGATCATTGAGGCCAGGAATGCAAGACTAGCTTGAGCAATATTAGTAAGACCTCATCTCTACAAAAAAACTAAAATATTAGTTGGGCATGATAGCTTACACTCATAGTTCCAGCCACTTGCGAGGCTGAGGTAGGAGCATTGCTTGAGCCCAGTATTTTGAAGTTGTAGTGAGCCATGATCACACCATTGCACTCTGGCCTGAGCAGCAGAGAAAGATGCTGTCCAAAAAATAAAATAAATGCAAATTTTAAAAGAAAGAAATGCAGGCTGAACTAGTTTTTGTAAATGAATTAAAATCAAGCTCCATTAAGGATAACATGAATATTAACAAGATTAATTTTGTCTAATAATACATGTAACTTTTGTATTACCACTCTGGAATCCCCCCACAAATTGCTTACACTAGCAACATATTGGTTGGTATTTAGCCATTTTCTGACTTTTGATGATCAACCCCCTCAGATGATTACCATAAATGTTTTCTTCACTTGAATTCTGACTTTTTTTCTCTGCACTGTTCCAGCACTATCCCAGTGCTAAAAACAATCTAACCTTCTTTACTTTACAGTCTCTAAAGGAGACAATCTCATAGGAAAAACTCATAGCTCATACTCTCTCTCTAAGAAGTGTAAGAACTAGTCAAGTGAGATGCCTAGTAAATATGCCAATAATATTGGCAGGTATGATGCTTGATGACAAATACACTGAAACAGCCAAGTCAGTTAATTTTGGCAATTTATTGCTATCAGAGGTTTATGACTTGTAAATTCAATTACCATTGATTGAAATTAGACAATATCTGAGTCATGAATAAACAGGTAATGAACTCCTTCAAGCCATCCATGTAATTCATTAAATACTTCCATTAAGCAAAAAAGTTTATATCAAAATATAGGGAATTCTAATATCTAATCTCTGTCTTTCTCTCTGTCTCTCATACACTCTCACATACACAAATACACACACACATTCACAGATAGAAAGAGGGAGATTAGCTATAGCCATGATTGGATCTTCTAATTTCACCTACAGCAACACATTCCCAGGAGGTTAAGATGTCAGTCTCACCTTCTCACAGTCATTTACAATTCCTGTAAGAAGTTGTCTGGTGACCCCTCCTAATCATTCAATAATAGGAAAACTCTCTGTATTTGTTTCCCAGGGCTACCACAATAGAAAATCACAGATTGTGTGGCTTGATTTATTTTCTTACAGTTCTGGAGGCTGAAACTCCAAACTCAAGGTGCCAGCGCGGTTGGTTTCTCCTAAGACTTCTCTCACTGGTTTATAGATAGCCACCTTCCCACTGTCTCTGCACATGGCCTTCTCTCTATGCACATACAACCCTGGATCTCTATCTGTCTTCTTATAAAGACAGTAGTCCCCAGTACCACAGGGGCCAGGCAAGATGGCCAAACAGGAACAGCTCCAATCTGCAGCTTCCAGTAAGACTAACACAGAAAGCAGGTGATTTCTGCATTTGCAACTGAGGCACCCAGTTCATCTTACTGGGAATGCTTAGACAGTAAGTGCAGCCTATGGAGGGTAAACAGAAGCAGGGTGGAGCACTGCCTCACACAGGAAGCACAATGGGTAGTGGGACTCCCTCCACTAGCCAGGGATAGCCATGAGAGACTGTGCCATGAGGGATGCTGCTATCTGGCTCACATACAATGCTTTTCTCATGGTCTCTGCAGCCCATAGACAGAAGATTCCCTTGGGTATCTACACTACCAGGGCAGGGTTTTGAGCACAAAACTGGGTGGCCATTTGAGCAGACACCGAGCTACATGCAGGAGCTTTTTTCTTACCCCAGTGGTACCTGGAACACCAATGAGACAGAACCATTCACACCCCTGGAAAGGGGGCTGAAGCCAGAAAGCTGAGTGGTCTTGCTCAGCAGATCCCATCCCCATGGAACCCAGTAAGCTAAGATCCACTGGCTGGAAATTTTTGCTGCCAGCGAGCAGTCAAGTCAACTTGGGATGCTCCAGTTTGGTCAGGGGAAGGGCATCTACCATTACAGAGGCTTGAGCAGGTAGTTTTCCCCTCACAGTGTGAAAAAAGCTGCTGGGAAGTTTGAACTAAGTGCAGAACCCACCACAATGCAGCAAAGCTGCTGTAGTCACACTGCCTCTCTAGATTCCTCCTCTCTAGGCAGGGCATCTCTGAAAGAAAGACAGCAGCCCCAGTAAGAGGCTTATAGATAAAACTCCCATCTCCCTGGGACAGAGCACCTGGGGGAAGGGATGGCTGTGGGCACAGCTTCAACAGATTTAAACATTCCTGCCTGACAGCTCTGAAGAGAGCAGCAGATCTCCCAGCACAGCACTCAATCTCTGCTAAGAGACAGACTGCCTCCTCTAGTCCCTGACCATGTGCCTCCTGACTGGGAGACACCTCCTAGCAGGGGTGGACAAATACCTCAGACAGGAGAGCTCCAACTGGCATCTTGCAGGTGCCCCTCTGGGACAAAACTTCCAGAGGAAGGAGCCAGCAGCAATATTTGCTGTTTTGCAGCATCAGCTGCTGATACCTAGGTAAACAGGGTCTGGAGTGGACCTCCAGCGAATTCTCACAGACCTGCAGAAGAGGGGCCTGACTGTTAGAAGGAAAACTAACAAACAGAAAGCAATAGCGTCAACATCAACAGAAAGGATGCCCACACAAAAACCCCATCCAAAGGTCACCAATATCAAAGACCAAAGGTAGATAAATCCACAAAGGTGAGGAAGAATCAGCATAAACAGGCTGAAAATTCCAAAAACCAAAATACCTCTTCTCCTCTAAAGGATCACAACTCCTTGCCAGCAAGGGAAGAAAACTGGATGAAGAATGAGCTTACCAAACTGACAGAAGTAGGCCTCAGAAAGTGGGTAATAACAAAGTCCTTCAAACTAAAGAAGCATGTTATAACCCAATATAAGAAAGCTAAGAATCTTGATAAAAGGTTACAGGAACTGCTAAGTAAAATAACCAGTTTAGAGAAGAACATAAATGACTTGATAGAGCTGAAAAACACAACATGAGAACTTCGTGAAGCATACACAAGTATCGATAGCCAACTTGACTAAGCAGAAGAAAGGATATCAGATATTAAAGAATAACTTAATGAAATAAAGCATGAAGACAAGATTAGAGAAAAAAGAATGAAAAGGAATGAACAAAGCCTCCAAGAAATATGGGACTAAGCGAAAAGATCAAATCTATATTTGATTGGTGTATCTGAAAGTGACAGGGAGAATGCAACCAAGTTGGAAAGCATTCTTCAGGATCTTATCTAGGAGAACTTCCCTAACCTAGTGAGGCAGGCCAACATTCAAATTCAGGAAATAGAGAGAACACTACAAAGATACTTCTTGAGAAGAGCAACCCCAAGACACATAATAGTCAGATTCACCAAGGATGAAATGAAGGAAAAAAAATGTTAAAGGCAGTGAGAGAGAAAGGTTAGGTTACCCATAAAGGGAAGTCCATCAGACTCACAGCAGATCTCTCAGCAGAAACCCTACAAGCTAGAAGAGAATGAAGGCCAGTATTCAATATTCTTAAAGAATTTTCAACCCAGAATTTCATATCCAGCCAAACTAAGCTTCATAAGTGAAGGAGAAATGAAATCTTTTACAGACAAGCAAATGTGGAAGTATTTTGTCTGAATTAAGAGCTCCTGAAGGAAGCACTAAATATGGAAAGGAAAAACCGGTACCAGACACTGCAAAAACATACCAAATTGAGAAGAGCATCGGCACTATGAAGAAACAGCAACAACAACTAACAGGGAAAACAACCAACTAGCATCATTAATAACAGGATCAAATTCACACATAACGATATTAACCTTAAATGTAAATGCACTAAATGCCCATTAAAAGACATAGACTGGCAAGTTGGATGAGAGTCAAGACTCATTAGTGTGCTGTATTCAGGAGCCCATCTCATGTTCAAAGACATACATAGGCTCAAAATAAAGGTATGAAGAAAGATTTACCAAGCAAATGGAAGGAAAAAAAAGCAGGGGTTGCAGTCTTAGTCTCTGATAAAATAGACTTTAAACCAACAAAGATTGAAAAAGACAAGAAAGGGCATTATATAATGGTAAAGGGATCAGTGCAATGAGAACAGCTAACTGTTTCAAATATATATGCACCCAATACGGGAGAATCCAGTTTCACAAAGCAAGTTCTTAGAGACCTACAAAGAGACTTAGACTCCCACACAATAACAGTGGGAGACTTTAACACTGCATTGTCAATATTAGACAGATCAACCGCACAGAAAATTAACAAAGATATTCAGGACTTGAACCCAGCTCTGGACCAAGTGGACCCAATAGACATTTATAAAACTCTTCACTCCAAGTCAACAGAATATACATTTTTCTCAGCATCACATAGTACTTATTCCAAAATTGACTATATAATTGGAAGTAAACCACTCCTCAGCAAATGCAAAAGAATCGAAATCATAATAGTCTCTCAGACCACAGTGCAATCAAATTAGAACTAAGGATTAAGAAATTCACTCAAAACCACACAACTACATGGAAACTGAACCACTGTTCTGGAATGACTACTGGGTAAAAAACAAAATTAAGGCAGAAATAAATAAGTTCTTTGAAACAAATGAGAACAATGATACAATGTACCAGAATCTTTGAGACACAGCTAAAGCAATTCTTAGAGGAAAATTTATAGCACTAAATGTCCACAAGAGAAAGAGGGAAAAATCTAAAATTGACACCCTAACATCACAGTTAAAAGAATGAGAGAAGCAAGAGCAAACAAATTCAAATGCTAGCAGAAGAAAAAAAAAAATAACTAAAATCAGAGAATAACTGAAGGAGATAGAGATACAAAAAGCCCCTCAAAAAATCAATGTATCCAGGAGCTGGATTTTTAAAAGATTAACAAAAAAGACAGACTGCTAGCCAGACTAATAAAGATGAAAGGAGAGAAGAATCAAATAGACATGAGAAAAAAATGATAAAAAGGATATCACCACTGATCCCACAGAGATACAAACTACCATCAGATAATACTATAAACATATCAACACAAATAAACTAGAAAATCTAGAAGAAATAGATAAATTCCTGGAGACATCCACCCTCCTAAGACTAAACCAGGAAGAAGTTGAATCCCTGAATAAACCAATAATAAGTTCTGAAATTGAGGCAGTAATTAATAGCCCACCAATCAAAAAAAGCCCAGGACCAGATAGATTCACAGCTGAATTCTACCAGAGGTACAAAAAGAAGCTGGTATTATTTCTTCTGAAACTATTCAAAAAAAATAGAAAAAAAGTGACTCCTTCCTAACTCATTTTATAAGGCCAGTATCATTCTGATACCAAAATCTGGCAGAGGCACAACAAAAAAAGAAAATTTCAGGCCAATATCCTCAATAAAATATTGGCAAACAGAATCTAGCATGACATTAAAAAGCTTATCCACAATTCAGCTTCATCCCTAGGATGCAAGGCTGGTTCAATATACACAAATCAATAAACGTAAGCCATCACATTAACAGAACTAATGACAAAAAACACAGGATAGATGCAAAAAAGGCCTTTGATAAAATTCATCCCCCCTTCATGCTAAAAACACTCAATAAACTAGGTAAGAATGGAACATATCTCAAAATAATAAGAACTATTTATGACAAACCCACAACCAATATCATACTGAATGGGCAAAAACTGGAAATATTCCTTTTGAAAACTGGCACAAGACAAGGATGCCCTATTTTACCACTCCTATTCAACATAGTATTGGAAGTTCTGGCCAGAGCAATTAGAAATAAAGAAATGAAGGATATTCAAATATGAAGAGAGGAAGTCAAATTGTCTCTGTTTGCAGATGGCATGATTGTATATTTAGAAAACCCCATCATTTCGGCCCAAAATCTCCTTAAGCTGATAAGCAACTTCAGCAAAGTCTCAGGATACAAAATCAATATGCAGAAATCACAAGCATTTGTATACACGAGTAATAGACAGACAGCCAAATCATGAGTGAACTCCCATTCACAATTGCTACAAAGAGAATAAAATACCTAGGAATACAACTTACAAGGGATGTGAAAGACCTCTTCAAGAAGAACTACAGTCACTGCTCAAGGAAATAAGAGAGCACACAAATAGATGAAAAAACATTCCATGCTCATGAACAAGAAGAATCAATATCATGAAAATAGCCATACTGTCCAAAGTAATTTATAGATTCAATGCTATTCCCATCAAGTTACCATTGACTTTCTTCACAAAATTTTAAAAAACTAATTTAAATTTCATATGGAACCAAAAAAAAAAAAAAAAAGCCTGTATAGCCATGACAGTTCTAAGCAAAGAGAACACAGCTGGAGGCATCATGCTACCTGACTTCAAACTATACTACAAGGTTACAGTAACCAAAAGAGCATGGTACTGGTACCAAAACACATACAGAGGCCAGAACAGAGGCTTCAGAAATAACACCACACATCTACAATTATCTGATCTTTGACAACCTGACATAAACAACAATGGGGAAAGGAGTCCCTATTTAATAAATGATGTTGGGAAAACTGGCTAGCCATATGCAGAAAGCCAAAACTGTACATCTTCCTTTCACCTTATACAAAAATTAACTCAAGATATATTAAAGACTTAAGCATAAGACCTAAAATCATAAAAACCCTAAAGAAAAACCTAGGCAATACCATTCAGGACATAGGCATGGGCAAAGACTTCATGACTAAAACACCAAAAGAATTGCAACAAAAGCCAAAATTGACAAATGGGATCAAATTAAACTTAAGAGCTTATGCACACAAAAGAAACTGTCATCAGAGTGAACAGGCAACCTACAGAATGGGAGGACATTTTTGCAGTCTATTGATCTGACAAAGGTGTATACAGAATCTACAAGGAACTTAAAAGAAATTTACAAGAAAAAAAACAACTCCATCAAAAAGTGGGCAAAAGATATGAATAGGCACCTCTCAAAAGAAGACATTTATGCAGCCAACAAACATGAAAAAAGCTCATCTTTGCTGTCATTAGAGAAATAAAAATCAAAACCACAATGAGATACCATCTCACATCAGTTAGAATGGCAATCATTTAAAAGTCAGGAAACAACAGATTCTGGAGAGGATGTGGAGAGATAGGAAGACCGTTACACTGTTAGTGGAAGTGTGAATCAGTTCAACTATGTGGAAGACAGTGTGGCGATTCCTCAAGGATCTAAAGGCAGAAGTACCATTTGATCCAGAAATCCCATTACTGTGTATATATGCAAAAGATCATAAACCATTCTACTTTAAAGACACATGCACATGTATGTTTATTGCAGCACTATTCACAATAGCAAAGACTTGGAACCAACCTAAATGCCTATCAATGATAGACTGGATAAAGAAAATGAGGCACATATACACCATGGAATACTATGCAGCCATGAAAAGAATGAGTTTATGTCCTTTTCAGAGACATGGATGTAGCTGGAAACCATTATTCTCAGCAAATTAACACAGGAACTGAAAACCAAACACCACATCTTCTCACTCATAAGTGGGAATTGAACAATAAGAACATATGGACGCAGGGAGAGGAACATCAAACACCAGGGCCTGTCAGTAGATGGGGGGAAGGGGGAGGGATAGCATTAGGAGAAATAGCTAATGTAGATGATGTGTTGATGGGTGCAGCAAATCTCCATGGCTCATGGATAGGAACATGTGTAACAAATGTGAACATTCTGCACATGTATCCCAGAACTCAAAGTATAATTTAAAAAATAAAAATAATAAAATAAAATAAAATAGTACCACAAAAAAAGACACTAGTCCTACTGAATTAGCATCCTACCCTTGTGACCTCATTTAACCTTAATGACAGCTTCTTTAAATGTCCTGTCTCCACATACAGCCACACTTTGGTGGTGGGGAACACAATTCAACCCATAACAGTTTCTTTTTCCCTATTCTTAGTAAAAAAAAAAAAAAAAAAAAGGAAAGGAAAAATTCCAAATGAGGTCAAGGAAATAAGGGCTTCAGTTCCAGTGTGACCAACTCTTAGTAATCATAGTATGTGACAGCTCATTAGCATTCTCTTTAGGTGCTTTGTGTCTATTTTCTCTTTGAGGGGCTTTCACTGAAATTCAGAGAGATTAGGAAAATCCAATTTAACATCCAATCACAATATAAAAATTCTATCTTTCCTTCCAGGCTTTCATCCTGCAGGTAAATGCACTCACTCCCTTCTTGGGATTTTTATGGCATTTATTTTGTGCCTCACACCTGATACTTACCACTCTTTGTCATTTGGGAAAAGACCACCTCTCCTACTTGGTCCTAGGTTTCTTGGAAGCAGATACCATACATTTGAAACAGCATCCAAATGTAGTAGCCACTAAAGATGTGCCTAACTGGTAAGAGATAAGAGAAAAGAAGAAACCATATTGCTAAGAACTGAGAAGCAGGATCAGAAAACACTCTGTAGCTAGCAAAAAGGAGAGAGGTCAGCTTCCTTTATCCTTTGCCTTTGAAGTAATAATTTCTGTAACCCATAGAAGCTGTCACAAAGAAGTAAAACCTAGTCTCCCAGCAAATCTCAAGGCCTTCTGTGGCACTTCTCCAAACCAATTGCCAGTGTTACCTTCCTAGTTTCCCAACTTTCCTAGTAAGAAAGGCAACAGAGGCATCAGCATCAACACCATCTTTCTCCTTGTCTATCCTGAGGATTCTACGGTTAACAAAGATTTCACTTTTAGTCTTGAACCTTGACAGTCCTGATCCCTCCATATCCCTTGGTGGTCACATAACTTTAAGATACAAAAATGCCATTTTGTCCAGGTGTGGTGGCTCATGCCAGAAATCCCAGCACTTTGGGAGGCCAAGAAGGGTGGACCACTTGATCCCAGGAGTTCAAGACCAGCCTGGACAACATGGCAAAATCCCATTTTTACTAAAAATACAAAAATTAGCTGGATGTGGTCAAGTACGCCTGTAGTCTCAGCTACTTTGGAGGCTGAGGTATGAGAATCACTTGAACCGAGGAGGCTGAGGTTGCAGTAAGCTATGATCCAGCCAATTATTCCAGCCTGAGCAACAGAGAGAGACTATGTTAAAGGAAAAGCAAAAGCCATTTCACAAAAATCTGAAGTAAGCTTCATCTCATCCCATTTTATGTACAAGATAAAAGAGGGTCATCTGTTATTAGTCAGATATTAAATGCTAACATGTCTAAATGAAAAAAGCTATTAAGAGCTTTGGGTTAACAATTTTTGGCATAACATTAATTCATTGCTTCAGTCAGTACATTACTGTTCATATGGCAATGCTTTCCACTAGTTTCATTTAGTTTCTAAAGCAGCTTTCAACTCTTATATATTGGATCAATTAAAGCCAGAGCTTCTGCACTGTTTATGTGTGCCCTTTTCTGTGCAGGTCTCCACCTTTAAAAGAATAATTAAGACAGCAAGGGTAGTCTTTTCCATTGTCCCTTGATTTAGCTGTGGGGTAAAATACTGGTGTACATGATACAGTGTTGAGTTCAATACCTTGCTCAGTTTCCATGGCTGTCCTTGAAACTGATAACTTGGGCACAAAATGCACTACAAGGTGCAACTTGTAGACTGGCACTGGGTGGCATGTCTTCCAATAGGGTCTTCTGTTGTTTTCTGTATCAGCAATTGATCACTGAAAAGAGAAAATGAAATGGCAAGGAAAAAGTTAGCTTTCCACCCAATTAGCCAGTGAAATAACTAAAACCACAATGCATACAGAACAGTAGGCTGAATCCACTTGATATAAATTAATGAAAAGAAAACTGCTCTCAGCATCCCCACCTAATTGTTCAAAAGACTTCTAAAATGAAATAAATGCATTGCCACTTCTGGTTTTTTAATAATGAATTTCCATTACTTACTGGGGAAAGAAAAACAACCTTTGCCTATCCCTGAGCTGAACACTTATGGACAAAGCATGAAACATTTTCCTCCTCAATGTGTTTAAAAGCTAAGCATATGTAGTCAAAAAAGGATACAGCACATGAGAGGCCAAACCCAGCCAACAAAAGGCATGGATTTTGTTTGGTTTAATGAATGAAAAACTATTGATGATTGCCTCAAAAAGAAGAATTATTCTAGAGAAAAGACTGAATTATCTTTCTATTTTTCTCTACAGAAAATGATATCACAGAATTCTTATATGAGGTAGCAACTAAACAGTATGCAAACAGAAAGAAACTATTGTAAAGACTTTTAGGCAGTTACTTAATTTTTAAAAGTCATTCTGTTTTCTGTGTTTTTTGGTATAGTATGTCTCCTTTTGAAAATCTGTGCTTTCTTGTGCATTCTTTTATCGTCCTAGATTAATGTCCTCTTTTATATGTAAACATTACTTTCAAATAGCTTA
This sequence comes from Callithrix jacchus, assembly GCF_049354715.1. Lineage (NCBI taxonomy): Eukaryota > Metazoa > Chordata > Mammalia > Primates > Cebidae > Callithrix > Callithrix jacchus. The sequence continues at coordinate 145,518,547 of NC_133503.1, read as the reverse complement.
TTCATTGAATAATAATAATTTGTATAAATCATTTTATGTTTTAAAAAATGGAATTCTTAACCTCAAAAGGCCCAAGACAGTAGTACTTATTGTATCTCACTTACCTGAAGAAATTATTTATTCAAATAACAAATGAAAGTCAAACAGCACAGAAGGAATAAAGCTCATATAATAAGACACAATTTCTTCCTCTTTAGAAATGAATGCAATCTGATATGAACAGGCCATTCACATACTTAATAAGGTTTTAGGGAAGAAATAAATACATACTACATTGAAAGAAAGCACTGAATCTGTATTTTATATCAGATTCATGCTTTCATTAAAAAATATTGACCTCTGCATAGGCAGGGCATCATGCTGCTGTAGGGCTATAATGATATTTTTAACTGTAATGTATTTTATTCACTACATTAGTCAGGGTTCTTTTGCTTGCCAGTGACAGAAACCCAAACTAGTCTATATATGTATGTATATATATATATACATATATACTTATTCAAGTATATGAGCCTACATATATGTATATGAGCCTACATATGTATATGTATATATGTAGGCTCATATACTTGAATAAGAACACAATTTATATATTATATAAATAAATAAATAAATAAATATATATATATATATATATATATAGGCTCACATACTTGAATAAGAAAACAATTTAAGAATAGATCTATCAAAGTTATCAGAAATTTCCCCTGTCTCTTTACTGACTTTATTCTTAAACAGATTCTACCATTGTGTTGGCTAAATGGCCACCACCAGTTCCAACTCAGGACCTCAGTGAAAAGTGAGTGCTTTTCCAAGAGTCCCAGCTTAAGTCCCAGTGCTTGTGTCCATTGGCTGTGATTGATTCACTTTATGTCATGTGACTATTCTTAAACCAATTACTATGACTGGAAGGAACCAATAGACTAATTTATCAAGCTCACATCTGCCCCTGGAACCAAGAGAGAAGTAAGCCTCAACCAAATGACAAGGAATGAAATAGTGAACCAATGCTTCCTCAATTAAAAAGAGAGAATAAATACTTGTGAGGAGATCATCTTACCTGCCCAATGCAGCTATCTATACTCAAGGAGCTACAGAATAGAGTAAGATCTAAGCATGTGAACAACTATAATGTATCTCTTTGTCTCTCTCTGTCTCTATGCTTCTCTATCTACCTGTCTCTATCTATACCTGTCTACATACACAGACACACATAGTGGTACATATGAAATGTTTAGCTGGCTCTTCAGGGGAAAATAAGCTCTGATTTATAGTGTTTTCCAATTTCTGTGGTGTAAATACTCTAATCATAGCTGATTTCATGTACCAGTGTGATGTCGCTGAATGTGGAATTGAGAAGATTTATCCACACATTCAGCTCTTCTCAGCCAATACGAACTGTTGTCAGCATACCACTGCCATAATTAAAGGTAAGGTGGGAGAAGTTAGTTTCACTCTAAGTGATCAGAAGTGGTACATGGTCTAACCATTACAGGATGAGTAAAATTTTTGCAAACTGATTATATGTGTAGTTGAATTAAAAAATAATTACAGAGGCAGATCAAAGAATCAGAGTTGGACAAATGAAAGATGTTTTATAGAACTCAAAATTGTTTACAAATATTTAGTTTACATAAACTTGAGCTCCATATCATGAGAGTTTGATATGGCATTTCATGAGGAAGGGGTAGTTTTGGTGGGGAAGAATATTTCTATATTCTGAGGGTCCCATAAAAGTTTAGAATATATTTAATTGCTCTGCCTTTCAAAGTCATTGTTTTACTCTCAACCCTCTATTATCAGATCCAATTTATGTGTAACTGTGAATAAACTACAGTCACTTCAAAATCTTTTTAAAATGTCCTTTATCCCCGAGAGTAATGCACTGAGAGAAATATGTTATATTATGTCTCTCACAGACTTAGATCTATGCCAGTAGAAACATCAAAGAGATGTTTCATGAACAAGTAATATAGACTTCTGGTTTCAGCTCTGACATATAAAGAGCTTCAAAGTCAGTACTCCTGCCTTAAAAGAAAAAGTTGAAAGAACTAAAAAATCAATGACTTTCTTAGACCCATCAGGAACTGAGGTTACAGGGCAAGCCACCCATCCAGAATCTGAAGAGGGAGAGAGAAATCCAGAAAGTGACAGCCAAGATATGCTTACCTGGAGTGGAAGCTACTGGATCCATAAACTGCTAGACAATCTTAAATTGAATACTGATAATTTACTGGGGTTGACTGTAGATTGGCATAAGAGTAAGAAACTCTTGGAGACTACAGTCTTAGGGCACACCCATACTTTCTGGGTTTACCTCCAGAATCTGGCCAGGTTCTCATAGTGAAGATCTAAGAAAAATGTCTTCATGGCTCTGTCAGGGGGAGGGAAATAATAACCATGTGAAAAAAGCCCAAAGTCTTCTCCCTAATGAAGGCCTACTGAAAAAGGGAAAAGACTACCAGAGCCTTATTTCAGCTGGGGGAAGGAGGGGAAGGACATTCCTCACCTTCTGGCACACTATAGCCTTTCTTTCTCATCTAAGGGGAAATTAAAGGCTATACAATGGAAAAATAATTGTGAAGGTCACAGATAAGAGACACAAGGCCAATAATTATATTACAGAATTCTTTTCTCTCCCCTATCCCTTACCACCACACCAACAGGGTTCCAGAATAACAATAGTAGATTATAGCTAAAGAGCTGTGGGACCAAACTCTCCCAGGAGGTGTGAATGGGAAAGCTCAAAGTCAAGAAAGGAGACAAAACAAGGACACTAGAGGAATTCAAAGGCCCTGAAACCTGTAGCTATGGCAAACAGCAGGCACAGCCCAGTTCCTAGCTAGATTATCATAAGTCCCCACACTAAAGGCCTGTTTACCTCAGTTCCTTTTCCTGATACAAACATGTCAGGCTTTCAACAAAAAGTCAAATGGCATGATAAAAAGCAACAAAAAAGGCACAATCTGAGAAAACAAAGCAAGTCTCAAAACCAACTTCAGAAATGACACATGTTGAAATAATCAGAAATGAAATTTGGAGTGATAACTGTGATTAATATGTTAAAAGCTCTAATAAAAAAAGTAGATAAAAACAGATGGTTAATATAAGCAGAAAGATGGCAACTCTAAGAAATAATCAAAGGAAAATGCTAGAAATAGAAATGGAGAATGCCTTTGATGGGATCACCAGTAGAATGGACATAGCCAAGTAAAGAATCAAGGAGTTTTGAAGATAAGTCAAATAGTGATACATTTAGGATTAGACCTGAGCAATGGATAGTTCAACACTTGCTGGAAGTCCAAGAAGGCATCTGATATGGGAATGGGAAAGCTCAAAGTCAAGAAAGGAGTCAAACCAGACTGTGTTCTCACCGAAATCTCACCTTGAATTGTAATAAGCCCCACGCATCAAGGGTAAAGTCAGGTGGAGATAACTGAATCATGGAGTTGATTTCTCCCATACTGTTCTCATGGTAGTGAAAAAGTCTCAGGAGAGCTGATGGTTTTACAAATGGGAGTTCCCCTGCATAAGTTTTCTTTCCTGTCACCATGTAAGATGTGACTTTGCTCCTCATTCACCTTCCACGGATTGTGAGCCCTCCACAGCCATGTGGAACTGTGAGTCAATTCAACCTCTTTCCTTTATAAATTACCCGGTCTCGAGTATGTCTTTATTAGTAGTGTAAGAACAGAATAATACAGCATCCTTTACTACCCAGTAGTTTCAGGGACCATTATAACTTCTGATAAAAAGGGATAGTGGGATGGAGCAAGCAAAGTCCAATTTGACACTTTTTCTAGCCCTCTCGTACTACATCAGTGTCTTCGCACTCCCTCTCCTTCCAACTCTCATACAGCATGATTTCTGGGTCTTAAATTAGGAATGTATAATGTTACGCAAATAAAGCTATGTTGTCATATTATCTCTCTTGGAGTATATTTGCATTACAAGCTTTATCTAATTGTGGATTTAAGGCTTTGCCTCCTATAGAAGGAGGAGCAGACTCCAGGGAGGAGGTGGGAGATGGAGGGCCTTTTTGTTAACCCTTGAATCACATCTCTGCCCCATCCATAAGTCAGCCCTGTAGGGAATTGTTATGTGCATTGCTCTCCAGGCAAAGGTGAGAAAGGAGTTCTGAGAAAAGCAGTATTAGGAAGGTAAGTAGTGGGAGGCTGCAGAATAAGGAGTGGCCTAAGCCTTGGGGACTAAAGAGCCAAGGCTTCTGTGGTGTCAGGAACACCTTCTTAAGTTGTTAAATCCAATGACTGGAAGAACCTGGAGAGAGTTTCAGGATGATGCCAGGTGAGAAAATCAAGTGCCATGTGAAAAGATCCCATAAATTTCCATTGTTCACTGAAAAAAGAGATGGCAATGAGGATTTTTAACATAAGTAAGAAAAAAAAATAATGTACAGCTGGTCCTTTGCCAGAGGACAGAATTTGGAAGACAGCTTTGGAGCATAATGTGATGGATTCAGAGAATATATTGTTACACCTTTAAATAAGCTACCTGAAGGACAGTGAAAACAATCCAACTGTGGATGGTTTTATTCTTTTTTTGACACAGAGTGTCAAGTCTGTCTCCCAGGCTGGAGTGCAGTAGTGTGATCTCAGCTCACTGCAACCTCTGCCTCCCAGATTCAAGCAAACTTCCTGCCTCAGCCTCTCAAGTAATGAGGACTACAGGCATGCATCACCACTCCTGGCAAATTTTTGTATTTTTAGTAGAGATGGGATTTCACCATGTTGTCAGAGTAGTCTCTAACTCCTGTCCTCAAGTGATCCACCTGCCTCAGCCTCCCAAAGTGCTGAGATTATAGGTTTCATCCTTTTCTGAAGGCCAGAGGAGATATTTAAAACAGATCTCAGACCTTGATTAGATGTAACCTGGCCTGCATTCTACTAGTTATTGGGTTTTATTTCATCAAGAAACTGGCAATTAATACATTCATCGGTCAAACGCAAATAGAGGGAAACCTCTCTGCAAAACTATTTGCTACTGAGCCATTTTCATTAAGAAGCCAGTCTGCCTTATAGCCCATCCAAAGAGTGCTTCATTATTGACAAATCAAAACTACCACAATAATAACAGGCTTTTATCTATAAAGCAGTTTCACAGCACACAACTCAAGGATAATGCTACAGTGTACTTCCACTGGAAACATCCTACTGATGCAAATAGAATACCTGCTAGGAAGCACTGCCAAGTACTTTGAAAAGAGAAAATGGTTCTACCAGCTGACTCACTTTCTTGATAAGCTTCAACTACAATATGTCCTTTAGTGTGTTCAGAAAATCAGCAGAAATTTATCCAGTAATTCTTAACAGTAACTGTTTTTTATCTAATGTATTGTAGGTCCCGTTATGTTTCATCCAATGGCTTGATTTTATGAGACTATGCTTACCTTATTTTTTGTCAATCTTCTAAAATTGTTTAAATTGGAGAGCCATTTTAGTTAGCTATTTCATGCAGAACCCAAGAATTTTTCACTTTAAAATGTTCTCTTTTTCTATGCTGCCCCACCAAAAGATTATTGACCTCAAATCAATGATGTCTCTTAAATACATCTCTCTAGTCTCCTAGCTATATTTTTTAAATCACAGATTTTGATAGGGCACACTTTTAGAAGTTTTAAAATTCTTAGACTTGGTTCAAAAAACTCCATTCAACTCTTGCCCTTCCACTCTAATGAGAATAATATATCAAACGGACAGCAAAGGAGAAATGGGATTATTAAACCTCAACATGAAGCAAAAGATATGGTATGAAATATTTATAAGCAGAACAAGAAGCACTGATGGGAACAGAAGATGATGAGGATGATGTCTAAAATGAATGTTACAAAAACAATCCAGGAAAATTAACTGAATGATTGCTCTCCATTGCTATGAGTGTGAATGAGTGTGGGAGCTGAAGCAGATTACAGGTAAATGTGGTTTTATTTACTATCTTTTTAAAAGTAGTCTCAAATTCAATGTTCATAATAAACAGCTCATGCTTTGGGGACATATAGAAACTGAGATACATGTTACATTTGTTCAGAACACTTAAAAGGGAATGTTCCCCTTTCTTAGTAGTGAAAATCTGGCAGGTGTAACCAATATAGCCAACATCTTCAATAACTAGATACTGACTTAAAATCTACACTTCCCCCTCCTTCGCCCCTCTTACACAGCCATCACTCAGTCCTAAAAATCTCATGAATCCTTTCCTTCTTTCCATTTCTAACAAGAGAAACCCTGGCTACCATCATCTTTTACCTGCATTACTGCAATGGTTTCCTAACTAGTTGCCTATAAGTGGTTCTTGCTACCATCTAACAGTAGCCAAGTGCTCCTCTTAAAATGCACATCTTATTACATTCACTTTTTTCTTAAAATATATCCATATTTTCCTGTTTCTTTTAGCATAAAGACAAACTGCCTACAATTCTGTATGATCTGGCCCTCACCTCCCTCTCCAGCCTCACTTTGTACCACTTTGCCTCCTGTCACTCTCTCTTATCCAGCCACGGTGTCCCTCTGTGAACCCATGTTTGTGTCATGCTCACTCCCAGCATAGGACCTTTGCACAAACCATTCTCCTCTCCTAGGAAGCTAATTTGTCTGCCTTCAGCTAGTTAATATCTACATCTTTTCAGCTCTCAGTGATGTTATATGCATAAAATATTATGAAAACAATAGAGAAGGCACACAACCCATTCTGGATGGAAATCAAAGAAGACTTCCTAAAAGTCCTGGGCCTCTAGTCTGATTCATACTGGAGGTGAGTAAGGTGAAGAGGGAAAGAAGAGCATTCCTGGCAAGGGAACAATAAAGGCAGTGGAACAGAGAAATCGGTACTGTCGTAGCCAAAATTAGAGGGAGAAGTTGAAGGGAAATAAAGTTGTAGAAGTAGAGGGCTGCTTACATAGAGCTAAAAGTCTATGGAATAACTTTAGAGGGTTTTAAGAAAGGGCAAAAGAATATTAGATTTGCTTAAAGCAATTTTCCCATAGTCACCAGGTAGTTACAGAATTTGGACTAATATCTCCTTTTTCTAACACTCAGACCAAATGACGTTCACTAAATTTAGTACGTCTGAATAACCTAGGGATTGTTAAACACAGATTGCTAGACCTCACTACTGGAGTTTGATTCACTGCCTTTGGGACAGGGCCTGAGAATTTACATTTTTAACAAGTTTCCAGGTAATACTCCTAGTCCAAGGCCTACATTTTGATAATCACTGCACTAAATATTATAACTTAATAATTGCAATATAAAGCCTTCAAAGAGATTTAACTCTAAAAAGAGTAAGAAAGAAAAACCGAGGCACAGAAATGCCAAAACAATGGATAACCTAAGACCCTTTTATTTTTCTTAGCAGTAAGTATAACTTTAGGCTGCAAATTAACTAATTTCCTTAAGTCTTATTCTCTTACCTGTAAAACAAAGTCATCAAGTCGAATGAGTACCATATTTCCTTTCAGTTCTAAATATTTAAAATCCTATGATTTTGCTTCCTATTTATATTTTGCTAAGGTTTTTTATTAAGTTACTTGTTAAGTATACACGTGGGTAAAAATGAGAAGAAGAAAACAGACTAAGAGACTTTTGAGAAATTAGAGTTAAACGAAGAATTCTAACAAAGAGGCTGAATCATCATGTTAATTACATATACCTATGAAAGATGGTTATCAATAAAATATCAACAAGAGGAAATTACATAGTTTGCTAAAATTCCTGAATTTTTAAACCTCTAACAGCTCAATTTAAGAAAAAAGATTGTATTTGGGTTGTACATCTGCAGGTTTGTTACATGAATACATGGCATGATGCTGAGGTTTGTGGTTCCAATTATCCTGTCATTCAGGAAGTGAACATGGCACCCCGTAGGTAGGTTTTCAACACTTGCCCGTCTCCTTCCTTCCCGTTTTGGAATCCCCAGTGTCTATCATTCCCATCTTTGTCAGTTATTCCCAATGTTTAGCTCCCACTTTTCTGTTTCTGAATTAATTCGCTTAGGATAACAGCTACCAGCTGCATCCACATTGCTGAAAATGACATGACTTTGTTTTTGTTTTATGGCTGCACAGTATCCCATCATATATATGTATTCTATTTTCTTTATTCAGTTCACCATTAATAGGCACCGGGGTTTATTTCATGTCTTTGCTATTGTGAATACTGCTGCGATAAACATAGAAGTTTAGGTGTTTGTTTGGTAGAACAATTTATTTTTTTCTGGGTATATACCCAGTAATGGGATTGCTGGGTTAAATGGTAATTCTATTTTTAATTCTTTGACAACTGATTTTCTAAAGCATCTTTCTAAATGGTTGTTTTTATCTGAAGCATAACCTAAGTATTATTTTCTCTTTACCAAATATCTCAAACTATCCTTCTTTTCCAGAAATGCCATCTTATTAGCTAAGATTCCTATGGTGAGACAAATTTTAAAGTACCATGCAAATAGTAAATAGTGTCCAGAGTCTGTGTAATATTCATGAGGGATCATTTGCTTTCCAAATGAAACATCAAGAAAATGTTTTAATAAGATTTTACCTAGTTCAAATTTTCATACTATTTTTGCTCAAATGCCTTGCTTTTTCAATTAGTTCTTTAAGACCCCCAGATTGTTACATTTTTATTTTTTACTGATTAGATATTGGGAATTAAATAGTATCTGATATTTTCCCTGTAGGTATTGACTGTCTTTTCAATTAATGGCCTCTAAATAATTGTCTTTGTTGTTCATATTAAATTGGCAGCTAGGTTCTAAACAAGTGCTATTAACTTTGTCATAACACTAAAATTAGGAGAAATTAATCATGGGTTGGAGGCAGAGTTGGGGATACAAAGGATGAACAGCAGTGACTCTAAGAAATATGGCATTGAAATTAGTACTAACTCACAACTTAAAGGGGAATCTTACTTTTCTGTCAATTAAAAAAAAAAGACTTGTTAATTAATTTCTCCCTTCTGTCCTGTGCATCTGTCTTCAATTTGACCCCTCTATTTAATAAGAATTCTTTGCTATTTTCAAAGGCTTTCTTTCAAAGTGCACTTATTTTCCCTTTGGCCCACAAATGGCCACCTTTTTCACAATTACATACTCTTGAAGATATCTGATGATGAGGATGAAATTCCAGCTCTTTGTGAAGGTTTTTACAGACTACAAGTGACGGAATTCTAGCCCAAACTTGGTTACATAAAACAGAATAGAATAATTTGTTGGAAGGATGCCAGAATACTTTTCAGAAATGAAGGAAGAGCTGCAGGACCAGGGAAACTCAGATGAACTTAGTGACTATCAAGCACAGCTTGTTCTGTCTTCCTTCCTCTTTTTTCTGAGTTGTTCTTTGCGTATCTTCATTCTCTTATACTGCAGGAAGGCTTTCACAGTACTGGACCTAGATTGGCCCTGGCTGGGTCACATGCCATCCCTTGGCGCAATCACTTTAGCAAAGGTACATAATATAATAAGTCCAATCTAGATCACATCTCATTCTTACGCCAATTAAAATGTCCAAAGGGGAAGTACTTTGACCGGTAACTTTCTGGTTATACTGGGGAAAAAGTCAAAGAAAGGATTATTTGTTCCCAAACATCTTTGAAACAAATTCCATTCCAGAAAATCCGGAGTATTTTTTTAAATTAGATATCCCTTATTATAAAAGTAACTTTAATAAATACTGTGGGTAGCAACGTATCTGAGGATTTGATACCTCAACTTATGGTCTAAGTTTCACCTTTAAATCAAAACTACAAAGGATATCTTGCTGCTATTAATAAAAATAACAAAAACAACAAAGAGTATAACACTAGGGGGATTGATAGCTACCTAGGAGGTGTTAACAGAGTATGGTAAACCCAAGGACAATGAGGCCCAACTACACATTCATTACTTTGACGTGTTTGGCAATGAGGTGAGATAGTCAATTATTAATGGTAGCACTGAGACCAAGGGCCTTAAATGCCTTTATGCTTATTAACTTTTATTTGGTATTTGTTATCTCAAATTGCTTTTGTGTTGCATGCTTATGACCTTCCTCTTACTCTTTTGGGTATGCTAAATAGTCAGGCATTTCTAAAGAATTGTTTTCTAATCAACTGAATGGAGGAAACTCTTCAGGTACCTATGTGAACATAATTTTCTTTGTAGTTCACAAAATGATATTAAGAAAAGATCAGCCTACGAAAAGACAAATTATTCCAATTCACCTTTTAATGATCCAATATGAGGAACTGTTTATTTATTTGCCTGCTAAATACTTACTGTCATTTCACTCGTATTTTATTGATAGCAATTAGATAATGTCATTTATGCCCCATAATACTAAAATAAGGCACTATTACTAAGTATTTTATTTTTGAATGGCCTACCTTAACCTTCATCCTTCAGTACTTATTTAGTATACTGTGTACCTTAATAAATTGTCAAACATTGCTCTGATTTTTACACTTACTGTCGTTTGGTACTATGTCATTCAGAAGAAACACAGCACTGAACAATGGAAAGCACACCAGCCCAAGTAACAACTGACCGTCTTTCAAGTCCTGTCTTTGTTTGCATTACATTAAGATCAGTAAAAAGAACAAGTTCTAGATAGAAAGGAAAGCATGTTGTTCAAAGCCAAGATAGACAATAGAGAAGTTGTCTTTTGTTATTTCCATCCTTAACCTTGGCAAAATAACATAGATTGTCTTTTTTCTTAACCTAGGACATGGGTTCTCTGGCAAGGAGGAGCACAAAGGGCAGCAGTTATTTCTGAGAACAGATGTAGAGATAGAAATGTTTGTCCTCCTATCACAATACCTACGGTGTCCCAATTATACATCTGCCACTATGAATTAAAGGTAAGACGACTTGAACGCCTTCTGTGTTTTGCCTTATCAAGAATGATAAAAAGTGTCAAGACAGAAGGTAGGACTCACTCTCAGGAGTAATACAACAATTTAAGGATTTTGAGAATGCCAAATAGTATTAAAAATAGTGTTAATAATAATATTAATAAATAGCTCTAACATTTTTGAGCACTTGCCGTATGCCAAATATTTTTTAAATACTTTACTTAGATCCCCCTATAAACTTCAACACAAACATAAGTGCTATTGTTATTCCCATTTTTCAGATGCAGAAACTGAGACACCAACAGATTCAAGCACTTGCCCAAGGATTCACTTGGAAAATGATGAAGACAATGACAAGTGAAAAGAAATGTTACAGAAAAGAGACAATAAAGAAGAAAGTGAGTAATCAGAATTTTATCAGATACCAGCTTTGGCTCTTTTAATAGGTAGTAAATACAGATATTCTGGAAGATAAGTATTATTTTGTGCCCAAATAATAATAGTAATGTTTGAAAAGCAACAGATATGAGGACTCTTGTTACTCACAAATAGTAACCAATTATTGGTATCTTCTGCTATCTACACGGCTATGCTCATACACATGCACATTTAATCTGTAACAGTCCTTTGAGAAAAGGAGTATGAAGCCAATGAAGCTCAAAGTTACTGGGAAATCACTGAAGGTATGCTAAGTCTCATTCTTCCTGCAGATTCCTGTGGTGATATATGACACCCACAGGAAGGAACTGGACATTTTCTCCAGGGATTATAAAGTCCTGGAAGGAAATATAAGGGTTGAGACATTTATGGACCTTAATCTAGCCTTCCTAACAAAGGTTGGGATTTTAGAAGAGTAAAAACATGGAGAATTTAATGGACACATACGTAACTGATATCAAATAATAAGATTTGAATTTCTGGAAAACAGTTTAAGGTTCTTTAGTGTTAGAAACACTGTCGAAAGAGTTGTTAAAGATGAGTACTCCAAGAATGCGTTTGCCAAATGATTTACAGATCTGATCAAAATGGTATTATATTCAAAACTGAAAGGAGAAAAGTTTACCATTATGAAACTAGAAACCATCTACGTGATTAATATTGGAATATCCTGCACCTAGTGGGGAAAGTAGCTTTTCCACACAGACCCTCTGCCTAGAATTTTTTGAATTTCAAAACCGTATACATTAAAAAACTGGAAAAAAGTATTATAGTCTCTTGTAAGAATTAAACCTTAGGATTCAACATAGAAGCATTACTGATTAGAAGCAATCCACTGCAGTAAAATCTAAATCAAGAGCAGGAAATGCTGACCTGAATCCAAAGATAAAGTTGACATATCCAGAAGTTGAATTAGGAGCACTAAAGAAAAAGCAGTCACAATCTATCATTTTGTTGTAGCTATCACCACGTTAGAAGTGTATGTTCATCATTCTGTATGCAGCTAATGATGAGTCATTCTTGATAATAAAATAAATATTCATAGGTATATAAGCATATGTACATTATATAAATTATATGAGTAGTGTTCCAGGAAGTAACAAGTTTGGAAAAAATTAAGTCTGTAAATTGGCAATTTGGGCATGCAGTTCTTTATAGAACTAGGAAATCCAAAATTTTAATTGTTCAAATGCTACTCAATATTTACTTGCATATCCCTGACAGTATGAATATTCACAATAGACTACAGTTCTTCATAAATGCTATAATCTCAGTATTTCTTATTCATTAAACCATATTTTTGATATCTATAATAATCAGTAAGCAGTGTGAAGAATATTAATCTTTAATAATAACTTTGATTGCAAAAATTCTTAGGAATTCTAAAACTTTTTTCTCAATTGCTCAAAATTAATATTTGTTGGAATTTGAAAACACTAGGAGAAAGTCTATTATGACAATTTAAAAAAATACTAAGTGTCATGACTACACAACCGTGTAGTATGTAGTAATTCACTTCTATCACTTATCACTATTTGAACAATTAGGTCACTTAATTTGCATAGCGGACTTCACTGGGGCCTTTTAAAATGGTTTTGGTCCATAGAATCTAGGCCAATGCTTCAAAGATAATTATACGTTTTTATCATCACTGATAATTTGTGGGAATAAACTCATGTCTGGAATATTATATATATTGTTTAAAAGAAATGATCTTATTAAGAAGTTAGAGGCATTGTGCATCAAAATAACACAAACTTGAAAGAAAATCAATGAACTTAAAAGTAGTGACACAGTGGGATATGTTTTTGTAATGTCAAAAGAATAAATAAATATAAGCCAAACACTGTGGGAATTCATTACACACCACCTGATTGGTATGAAAATGAATGATACTTTCTGAAGACAGTTTCTAAAAATGATATAAAGACAAGATAAAATAAACAGCTGCACTTACCTGAAAATTTGTTCGAAGTTTTATTTGTGGGCAGTGCCTAAGAATAACAATAAATACTTGTTAAATGAGTAAAGTAAATAAATTTTGTTAAAAAAAGAAAAAGCTATCTTTAACCATTCTGAACCTTGCTTTGCTAACTCTTTTATTTCTCTAAAGTTAGAGGAAACAAACTGTAAAAATGGATTTGTACCATCTCTTTAGTGTTTTTAAAATATTTTTAACAACTTTATTGAGATGTTGTTAAAATAGACTGCACATATATAAAGCTTACAATTTGATAAGTTTTGACATATGTAAGCACCCATACAACTGTCACCACAACCTAGATAAAAGAGCATGTTTGATAGTTCCAAAATCCTCAGACTCCTTTGTGATTCTTCTCTTCCACTCCTTCTGACACCTTCCTCATCCTGACAAATACTGATGTGCTTTTCTGTCACAAATATTAGTATGAATTTACTAGAATTTTATATAAATAGATTCATGTAGTATTATTCTTTTATATCTGGATTATTTCACTCAGCATAATTATTTTGAGATCCACAAATGTCGTTGTGTGTCAATGGTTCAGTTTTTAAACTGCAGGATAGTAGTCCAGTATATGGATACACCATAGCTTGTTTATTCATTCAGTTGTTTCTATACTGACATTTTGGCTGCTTCCAGTTTGGGGCTATTACAAATAAAGGCGATATGAACATTTATTTCAAGTTTTTGTATTGATGTATTTTCATTTCTATTGATTGAATATCAAAGAGTAGAATGGCTTAATCATATGGCTCACATGTGCTTAACTTTTCATAACACTGTCAATTTGTTTTCCCAACTGGTTATATTATTTTACACTCAAACTAGACATATGAGAGTGCAGTTTCTCCACATTCTCACTGACACTTAGTATGGTCAGTCTTTACACTTTTAACTATTCCAATAGGTGTACAGTGGTTGTAATTGCATTTCCCCAGTGACTAATGATGTTGAACATCTTTTTATGTGCTTATTTGCCATTTGTATATCTTCTTTGCTGAAGTGTCTTCAAATAATTTGCCCGGCTTTTTATAGGGGTTTGTTTTCTTATTATTGAGTTTTGAGAATTCTTTATATATTCTGTGTAAAAATCCTTTATTAGTATGAGATGTGCAAATATTTTTTTCCAGTCTATGGCTTGCCTTTTCATTCTCTTATTGATGAGTTTAACTATGCTTTTTATTCTCTTAACAGAGCAGAGATTTTTAACTTTGAAGTTCTATTCATCAGTGCATTCTTATGTTGATTGTACTTTTCATGTTTTATCTAAGAAATCTTTGCCTAACCCAGGTTAAAATACTCTATAAGTTTCAGAAATTTAGGATATAAATCTGCACTAGTTTGGGGATCTCCAGAGAAACAGAATCCATTGTAGGTATTCTATGTGTATAATATGTGTATTATATGTATATAATATGTGTATTATATATATGGTAATATATGTATATATGTACATACACATATACAAATTTTCCTGTATACATACAATTCTATGTATATACACATATATGTGTACATATACCTACACATATATATACATATACATTTTATGTGCATATTATACATGTATGCATATATAATTATATGTATACACACACACATTTATATCTATATATATATATATAGAGAGAGAGAGAGAGAATCAGGAAGCCAGTAGTGTGATTCAGTCTGAGTCTGAAGGTTTGGTGGTTGGGGATGGTGGGGAGGGTAATGGTATAAGTCCTGGTCCTAGTTCAAAGGCTCAAGAATGAGGACCCCCATGTTCAAAGGCAGAAAAAGATGAATACCCACTCAAAGAGAGGAGAGCAAATGCACCTTTCCTCTGCCTTTTTGTTCTATTCAAGCCCACAACAGATTGGCTGATGCCCACTCAAGTTAGTGAGAGTGATCTTTATTTAGTCTACCAATTCAAATGCCAATCTCTTTCAGAAGTACTCTCACAGACACACCTAGGAATAATGTTTTACTAATTATCTGGTAATCATTTAACCTAGTCAAGTTGACACATAAAATTAGCCATCACAATATTTCTATCATCCAAGGTAAGGATGAAAGTTTATTTTTTAGTATATTGCTTTCCAATTGTTCTAGTACTATATGTTGGGGAAAAAACCCACCCATTCTCCATTAAATTGTCTTTGTAGCTTTGTCTAAAATGAGTTGCCCATTCTTGTGTAGGTCTATCTCTAAACTCTCTATTCTACCTTATAGATCTATCTTTCTTTACAATGATATTACATTGTCTTGATTACTGTAATTTAAAAATAAGTCTTGAAACAAGGTGGTATTAGTCCTCTAATTTGTTCATTTTCCAAAGTTGATTTAGCCATTCTAGGAACTGTTCACTTCCATGTGAATGTTAGAATCTGTTTGTAAATTTCTTTCTTTTTTTTTTTTTTAAGTGTGACTGAGATTGCATTAAAACTGTAGATCAGTTAATTTTGGGAGAAATTAATGTTAACAATTTTGTGATTTCCGCTTCATGGACATTTATTTATTCAAGTCCAAATTTTTCTTAGTAATGATTTGTAATCTTCAGTGTACAGGTCTTCCTGCAATGAATAATCTATCATCCAATCCAATGTGTGTGTGTGTGTGTGTGTGTGTGTGTGTGTGTATATGTACATTCTCCATTAAATTGTCTTTGCAACTTTGTTTAAAATAAGTTGCCCATTCCCATGTAGATCTGTCTCTTAACTTTCTATTCTACCTCAATGATCTATCTTCCTATCTTTACATAAATATATTAAATATGTAATTACATATATATTACATATATAATATCATTACCTACATATATAATTTATTTCAAACATGCAGTTTTCATCTCTAGAAGTTAGGCTTTGGTCTCTTAAAAATTTTCCATTTTTATACTTAACTTTTCAATCTAGTTGTAGTAACTATTTTAGTGACCTGGTTTACTAATTCTTGTTTGCTAACAATATTTTAGTCCTGTTAATTGATTTATGTCTCCATTCTGGGTTGTATTTTTCTACTTCTTTATATACCAGGTAATTTTTGGCTGAATCCCAAACACTGTAAATTTTACTTTGTTGAGTACTTTTGATATTTTCGTTTTTATATAAATATTATTGAGGATTCTTTCCTATGAATCAGCTAAGGTACTTGAAAACAATTTGTTTTATTCAGATCTTACTTTAAGATTTACCCAAATATAGGTGACAGGGGGATAGAGGCAGCAAACCACTTTGCCATGTATGTACCTATGCAACAATCCTGCATGATCTGCACATGTACCCCAGAACCGAAAGTACAATTTTTAAAAAAGAATATCAAAAAAAAAGATTTATTAGGTGAAATGGGGCAGTATTTAGTTTAGATCTAATTATTCCCCACTACTGAAGCAAATATTCTGTATACTCTACCTATTGTCTTCTATAGTTGGAGGTTTTCTAGTCTGGCTGGTGGTAGTAATAGTTATTCCTAGACCTGTGTAAGTTCCAGGCACTGTTACCTCTAATTCTTTCAGGTGGATTATTTTTTACCACAACCTTGAGCAATTTGCACTAGAATCAATAAAAGGTAGTTACAGAAAATATTCTGAGAAGATGGCATAGTAGGAATCTGTCTCCCCAGCTAAACAACAATTACATTGGCAGGATCTGTCTGATGTAACTATTTTGGAACTCTCTTCAGGGAAGACTTAGATGGTAAAATGTGGTTACTTTTGGTCAATTTCATCTCTGAACACAGTAGCAGTTACCATCTGTCACCCTTCATCCTCATGGTAGGCAGCTGTGTGTGTGTGTTTCTCAAGCAACTTGCACATAGGTTAAGGGAGCCAGGATAGGCAAAAAGGATACTGTTGTGAAAAGATCAGGGATCTGGGCTATTATCACTGATTGCCACTTTTGACCACAGAGGTGTGAACAAAGAGGTAGCAGCCATTAATCTTGCACCTACCTTATTGTTGCAAGCCCACCCTCCTTTAGCTAAAGTGACTTTCAGGAAATTTAAAAGCTGGTGTCTTCCTCCCCTTCCCTTCATTTTCTCTTTTTTACATTTTGAGAGCCATACACTGACAAGTAGAACATTCAAAAGCAATAACATATATGAGGGAAATTAGAAATAACCATAAAAATTCAGTGGAAGGCACAGGCTCAGAAAATGTCTGTGAAGACCTTAAATTTCCACTAAGGCTGTTCGTTGGCACAAAGATATCCTAAATAATCAAAAACAAAAACAAAACACAGCAAACTCTGGGAAGTGGGAGAGATTCTGATTTCTAGAGTTGTCACACTGTTAGATTCAAATCTCCAGTTTTCAAAAAAAAAATCAAAAGAATGACTATCTTTTAAAAAGGCTCAAAGAACTAAAGGAAGATATGGAGAAAGACAAGAATATTGTGTATGAACAAATTTAAATATAACTAAAGAGACAAACACCTAAAAAGAAACCAAAAAAAATTCTCCATCTGAAAAAATGCAACAAATGAAAATTTTAAATTATTGGAGGTATTTAAAGGTAGATTTTAGCAGGTAAAAGAAGAGTCAGTGTACTTGAAGATAGGACAATGGAAATGATCAAAGCGGAGCAATATGAAGAGAAAAGTCTGAAGAAAGTGAACAGAGCCTAAGGAACATGTGGAACACCATCAAGCAGACCACTATTTGCATTGGGGAGTTGGAGAAGAAGAAGGAGAAAAAGAGGCAGAGAGAATATTTGAATAAAAATTGACCAAAACTTTCCATACATGATAGTCATGAATATAAACATACAAGAGGCTTAATGAAATATAAGTAGGGTGAACTCAAAGAGACCCACACTGAGTATTGTTAAGATCTCAATACTACCCAAAGGATTCTACATATTTAATTCAATCACTATCAAAATCCCAATGACCTTTTTTACAGAAATAAGAAAACCTATCCTAAAATTCATATTTTATCTCAAAGGACTCCAAATAGCCAAAACATTAAAGGAAAAAAGAACAAAGCTAGAGGAATCACATCTCCTCATTTCAAAATGTATTACAATGCTACAGCAATCAAAGCAGTGTAGACCTGGCATAACAGACATAGACCAAGGGAACAGAATACAGAGTCCAGAAACAAACCCTTATATATATAGTCAAATTCTTTTCAACAGAAGTGTCAAGACCATTTAATGGAGGAAAAAGTCAATTTTTTCAACAAAGGGTGTGGCCAAACTAGATATCCTCATGCCAAAAAAGTTGGACCCTTACCTAACACCATATACAAAAAAAAAAGTCAAAATGCATCCATGACTGTATAAGTCTGTTCCCACGTTGCTATAAGGAAATACCTGAGACTGGGTAATTTATAATGAAAAGAGATTTAACTGACTCACAGTTCTGCATGGCTAAGAAGGCCTCAGGAAACTTACAAACATGGCAGAAGGCACCTCTTCACAAGGTGACAGGAGAGAAAATGAGTACAGCAGGAGAAATGCCAGATGCTTATAAAACCATGAGCTCTTTCATCTCACCAGTTTCATCTCACAACAGATTGAGATTATGGGGATTACAATTCAAGATAAGATTTGGGTGGGGACACAGCCAAACCATATCAATGTCCTAAATGTGAGACCTAAAACAAAATCTTAGAACAAAATATAGGGCAAATGATTCACGACATTGAATTTGACAATTATTTCTTAGATATGACACCAAAGGCACAGATAACAAAAGAAAAAATAAATTGGACTTCATAAATGTTAAAATGTTTATGCACCAAAAAATACTCCCAATGGAAAAAAGTGTCAACCTACACAATGGGAGAAAAGATTTCCAGGAAGACATTTGCAAATTACATATCTTTTAAGGGATTAGTATCCAGAATACATAGAGAATTTCTTAAATTCAACAACAAATATTGCCTGATTCAAAAATGGGCACAGGCCTTCAATAGACATTCGCCAAAGAAGATATACAAATAGCCAATAAGCACATGAAAAGACACTCAATATCACTAGGAAAATGCAAATTAAAACTACAATAAGATACTACCTCACACCCATTAGGACGGCTACTAACAGAAAAAAAAAAAGTGTTGGTAAAGATATGAAGAAATTAGAACACTTGTGTACTGTTAGTGGGAATGTAAACTAGTACCGCCACTGGGGAAAGCAGCATGGCAATTCCTCAAAAAATTAAGAATAGATTTACCATATGATCCAGCAATTCCAGTTCTGAATATACACTTAAAATAACTGAAAACAAGGTTTCAAAGGGATATTTGTATGTTCATGTTCATAGCATCATTATTCACAATAGCTAAAATATGGTGTTAAAGCAAACTAAATATGGCCTGGGAAGGACTTCATACTTCTATATTTGAGTCCTTGTGGATGAACTGAAACCTAACTTAGTGGGTAGACAACTCCTAACTTGGGAGTATGCACTCTTTACAGTGGCTGAGTCTTGGCAAATCCTAGCAGCCATACTTCAACCAGTCATACACTACTGAGTGTTCAAACTGTATTTAAATAAGGTAAATGGCAATCTGTAACCAATCCAGCTATTTCTGTACCTCACCTCTGATTTCTGTATGTCACTTATCTCTCTTCTTTTTGTCTATTAATTTGTTCTGACCACAAGGCATCATGAAGTCTCTCTGAATCTTCTGTGATTCTGGGGGCTGCCCAATTTGTGAATCCTTCATTGCTCAGTTAAACTCCTTCAGATTTATTTCAGCTGAAATTCTTCTTTTACAAATGGAAGCCATCCAAATATAATGTGTGTCACAAACACACACACACACACACACAAACTTTTTCTGCCTTAAAAATGAAGGAAATTTTGGCATGTGCTACAATGTGGATGAACCTTGAGGACATTATGTTAAAGAAAGTATGCCAGTTACTAAAACACAAATACTATATGATTCTACTTATCTGAAACATTTTCAGTAGTCAAAATCATAGAAAAAAAAAAACAGAAAATAGAACAGTGGTTTCCAGAGCCTTGGAGTAGGAGGGAAACAGGAGTTATTCTTTAACAGGTATATAGTTTCAGTTTTGCAAGTTAAAAAGAGTTCTAGAGATAGATGCTGGTGATGATTGCTCAACAATATGAACATGCTTGATTCTACTGCCCTGTACACTTAAGATGGTTAAGATAGTAATTTTATGTTATGCATATTTAATCACAATAAGAAAGATTGGGAGAAAAGGGAAGTTATGGAGAGGTTGATTTGAGATCAATAATACTTTCTAGCATCGGGTGCAGTGGCTCATACCTGTAATCCCAGCACTTTGGGAGGCCAAGGCAGGTGGATCACAAGGTCAAGAGTTCAATACCAGCCTGGCCAAGATGGTGAAACCCCATATCTACTAAAAATACAAAAATTAGCTGTGCATGGTGGTTGGCACCTGCAATCCAAGCTACTTGGAAGGCTGAGGCAGATAATTGCTTGAACCCAGGAGGCAGAGGTTGCAGTGAGCTGAGATCGTGCCACTGCACTCCAGCTTGGGTGACAAGCAAGACTCTGTCTCAAAAATAAATAATAATAATAATAATAATACTTTATAATACTTAAAGGAGATGTAAACTTAATGGATGACCTGTTAAGCTGGCATGATGAGATCTCACAAACTGAAAATATTATAGCAAAACCTGGAAAGCCATTTATTGAGGATTTTATGATAGAGATTAATATTTTATTATTTAGAATATTTTATTATATTACTTTTAACTTCTTGGATGTAAGAAGACATAATTTTCGATAACCATCAAGGTGAGTCAGAGTTCAACATCCTCAGAGATTAAATTAGATGTCCTCTTACCCCACTGAGTAAATAATATAGCAAATACACTTTCACCATTAAGAGTTATAGTAAAAGTAACATTCTTTAAGTCATTAAGCCTTATTTCCCCTGAAATTTACTTTTCCATTTAATATGAAGAGATTTTCCAATACCTTGCAGTATAAACCTTTTGATTTAGTTTATATAGAATCACCTGAAAAGACTGCTATGTATAGCAATAATAGTGTGGGCTCATGAAACCAAATTATAGGTAAAAACAACCTTAAAGAAGGGATCAGTCTGTATGGTACTATTTTTCAAGGCTCTGGAGCCCCCTGAATAGATTTTTCCAAGATTTTCATCGTGACAAACAAAATATTTATAAATACCTCTAATGTGCAAGAGGTATTTATAGAATACCTAGAATATTGGAGAAACTGTTTCCTCCATTAAAATGGACCAAGGGAGGGTCTGTCTACATGGCTGATTATTCTTTAACATTCCTGCTATATCATTCATGTTCCTGGCAGGAAACAGAAGCCACACCCGAAAGGGTTTAAGGGAAGAAACTTAAATGAAGGTCTTATTTATAGAGGTGTAAGTAATGTGATTATTATAGCTCCATGCTATTATCACCCTTAGTCCTGAAGCAGCAAAGATGTGCCATCTGCCAGGAGCTGTGGCTGTCGAGTGATGCAGACTGCCATGCTATGCTGTAGTCATGAAGAGAGAGGAGAAAATATCTCAACCTCTTTTTCTTTCCACTCTCTGATCACCAGCCAATGCTTGCAGAATCCAACCGGAAGCCACAGGACAAAAAACACAGGTAATGGTCTATAGACATCTGCTTTCCAGGGTACAGAACTCAACATAGAACACAGAAAAATTTCAGAGAATAAATACAGGAGTAGTGTGGTGGCAAACAGAGAACCAAAACACTGGGACCTTAGAGAAGAATCCAACAGCTGGAGACAGGCGCCTCTGCTGACATATTAAGTATGCACAATGCTTTGGTACCCATGCACTCAGTTTGTGAGTCATCTTTTCACACCTTTTTTTCTCACATCCAGTTGTATTTACTTCATAGCATATTATTACGTGAAATTACCATACTTGTTTGTTTGTTTAATGTTTATTACCGGTCATCTATTCACTAGAGAGTATGCTCCATGAGACAAGAACTTTATTAGACACACTACTGTGTCTCTAGCACTCAAAACAATGGCACATAGGAAATATTTAGTAGATATTTCTTTAAAGATCTTTTGCCTAAGTAGAAGTTTGAATGGCTGTCATTTTCTACCTAAACTTCTTGGAATGTGGAGGCTCCAAAACACTTCCCTACATGGAAAATTATTTAACAGCTAAATAAAGATTTATAAAGTAGCTAACGAGAACAACATTTAAACTGGATTAGAACAAAACTCATTAAGGACCAAAATTCCTGCACCAACGTTTGCTTAGAAATAGGCCTGGGGTTAAGCCAAGGAAAATCACAAGACTAATTCTTGATAAAAAGATTCAACCCATGCAAGGGAGCCACATAGTATATCTCCCAAATAGATTTTCATTCCAAACTAGTTCAAGAAGCCAGAAAGCCTCAATACAAATAAACTTCCAAAAACCCTTTGATGTGGGGCTTGCCAAATAGCAGCAGTGAAGAATGAAGTCTAACATCTCTTCAGATAAAATCTGCTTTGGCCAACTAAATTAACGTCAAACAAAATAAAAACCTAGGCAGCCATTTATGCAGCCCAGAGAGGAATAAAGAGCCCTTTTCGGGCCGGGTGCGGTGGCTCAAGCCTGTAATCCCAGCACTTTGGGAGGCCAAGGCGGGTGGATCACGAGGTCAATAGATTGAGACCATCCTGGTCAACATGGTGAAACCCCATCTCTACTAAAAATACAAAAAATTAGCTGGGCATGGTGGCGCGTGCCTGTAATCCCAGCTACTCAGGAGGCTGAGGCAGGAGAACTGCCTGAACCCAGGAAGCGGAAGTTGCGGTGAGCCAAGATCGCGCCATTGCACTCCAGCCTGGGTAACAAGAGCGAGACTCCTCTCAAAAAAAAAAAAGAGCCCTTTTCTTGCTTTATTTGACAGTATCTAGAAATTGAGACACTTATAAAATTATAATTTATTCAACATAAAAGTAACCCAAATGAAAAGTTCATTACTGCATTTAGCATAAATGGTATTTATTTACTTATTTAATATTTATCAAGCAATGCTATGTGATAGTAACTGTGTCACTAAGCAGACAAAAATAAGTACAATTCCTACCCTCTTGAAGATTGCAATCCATGGCAGAAAAGATATGAAAGCTAATAATTGGTTTCATGACGAAGGCTACAAAAATGGTATAAACAAGGCATGATGAAAATACAGGAAATGGAGCAGTAGGCACTGCCCAAAGACAAGAAGGGCTTCACAAGGGGATGACATTTAAACTGAGTATTAAACGGTATGTAGAAAAATTTTCAGTTTAACAAGAGGATATGGGAAGTCATGACAAACACACCCTTACACTGCCAATATTTGCAACTGTGCTTATTTGCAACTGTGCTCACAATTGTTGCTGCTAGCAGCTATTATAATTGTGATGAAGGAGAAAAAACAAGTAATTCATAACGTGAAAAACATAAATACAGCTTGAGCTATTTACAACATTTCAAATAGAGAAAAGTAATAGGGGAATAAAGTCATCACATGGCAAAATGGGCATTTAAATCTCAAAGCTGCATTGAAGTCAGAACCATGTTCAGATTGCAAGTGATAAGAACTTCGGCCACATTGAATTAATGTTCCTAATCTGAGCTCATCCAGTTGCATGACTCTAAGCACCATTTATAGGGTATATCGCCAAACATTGCATCCCTACCGAGATTTCTCCTCTGATCTCCTTGGTATGTGTGCAACAGGCACCTCAAACAAAACTTTTCCAAATAATTCTTGTTCACTCTACCTTCACTTCTCCCACCTGCCCTTCCCACAGACTTCTCTATCTCAATAAATGACTTCAGCTATTCAGTTGCTCAGCCATCCAGTTATCCTTGAATCCTCTCTTTTACACCCCTCATTCAATCCATCAACAAATCTCCTATCTTCAAAATGTACCCACAACTTGACCATATCTCACTACCTCCATTTTACCATGCCGGTCCGAATCATTGTTACTCCTTACCTCCTAATATGTCTCTCTGCTTGTCCCTTGCCACACCTATAGTTTATAATTCATGCAGTCTTCAGAGTGATCAATGTAAATATACATTGCCATGTCTCCCCTCTATTCAAAACTCTCCAGTAGCTTCCAATCTGATTCAGATATATTTGTCTCTGTGTTTGTCTGTGTAAGTGTGCCTGTCTCTGTGTGTGATTCTACATATGTCTGTTTCTGTGTGTTTCTATTCTTTGTGTATGTCTTTGTGTATGTCTGTGTCTGTGCCTATGACTGTACATATGTACCTGTGTATGTCTGTCTATTTTCTGTGTCTGTGTGTGTCTCTGTTTATGTATCTGTGTATCTTTGTGTGACTCTACATGTATGTGCCTGTGTGTGTCTCTATGTGTATCTGTGTCTGTGTATACATACATATATATATGTGTATATGTACATATGCATGTATACCTATGTATAAAATTGCCCATCTGGCCCTGTGTGCTCTAGCCCCTCCTGCCCACACTCAGCTCTCTGGCCTGTGCCCTACTCTCCCTCTCAGTTACTCTGCTGCTGTGCTGCTGCCACACGGCCTCCTTGATGTTCCTCAAACATTCCGACACCCTCTTGCCTCAGTGTTTATTGTTCTCTTTGCCACTTCCTTCATGTGCCTTACTTCTCAGGGAGGTCTTGTCTGGCCTTATTTAAAATTTAAGTTCTCCGCCGCCCCTCCCTCCCCCCCGCCCCACACCGCCCCATATCTTCATTCCCAGCTCTATTGCTTTTGCAATTTTGGATTTACCTTTTCCTGTTTATGTATGTCTCCTCCCTACTGTTCAATGAGGGCACAGATTTTTGTCTGTTTCACTCACTGCTGTATCTGCAGTACCTCATATTTTTCCACACAGAATCTGCTCAATAAATACTATTTAATTTTTTAAAGGCAACTTTTCATTACACACTAGCATCTGGAAAGGCATGCAATTCTGTTTCCAAAATTCATTAAACAAACTTTTGCTGAACACTCCGGCCAGAAGGGGGCAGCAAAGCTTCATCAGCCCAGCAACCGGCCATTATGCTAGGTCAGCAATTTAGAGACGCAACTAATGGAAAATTAGGCAGAAGAGGTTTCACCAGGGAATCTGAGCTGAAGAAGATGAGGTCACAGAGCTGAGCTGATTAGGAATGCACCCTGGCCAAAGAGCAAGGAGAGAGATAGGAAGAGAGAGAAAGGCAAGGCTTGTCCTGGAGAATGAGACCCATATTAGGGGGTTCACAGAATGAACTTTAAGGTTGTCAGGGAACTGAATCAGGTGCCAGAAAATGTGGCATATTATGTCAGCAAACTCAGGTAAACCTATTGGCAATGTCCACAGAGAGGTTTTCCTTTAGGATAATAAGTCTGTTTATTACTGTAACCAAAATACACCTACCCCTATTAAGACAGGAGGAGAATTATGCCGGTCCCAACAAGTGTGTCACCAAGCAGCAAAAGTAAGTAAAGTCCAATCCCTATCCTCTTGAGGATTACCATCCACAGCAGAAAAGATATGAAAGCCAATAATTATCTTTCCCTGAGGACCATGTTTCTTTTCATCATTGCAGTGCCACATTTCATACTTTGTTAAATAAAAATAAAGATGGCAAGTGCTTAAGTCTAGGTTGCTGCAGAAGAAAACCAGATGTAGGGCCTTTGAATTATTAAAACAAGTTAAAATAATTCTAGCCACAGTTGGTAAGAAAAAGACAGAAAGAGTTTTTTTTTCCCCATTATTCACTCACTTTATCATTTATTCCCTAAGAAGTTATAGTTCGTGCAATTTTAAAATCATAATATTTATACCATAGTCTTTTCAACTCTCTGTTCTTAACCTCTTCAAACCAGTTCTCCGTTTTGATTTTCCTCATGTTCCACTCAGCATTCTTCTCTATCTTGCCTGATTTAGAGTCACTCTTTTTAATACGGTAGCCACTGGCCACATACGGCTCTGCAGCAATGTAGATGTGGTTAGTGCAGGCAACTGAGAAACTACATTTTAAATTTTATTTCATTTTAATTTATTTACATTTACAAACTCATGTTTGATTCCATCACTAGAAAACTTTTTAAAATGTCTGGAATAAATTGAATATATGAATGTACTTTTAACTGTAATTATTAAGCAATACAAATATATATATATATTTCCAATTAAAATTTATCATCTGAATTGGGATATTCTATTAAGTATAAAATACACCTGGATTTTAAAGAGTTAGTACAAAAAAAAGCATATAAAATAATCTCATTAATAATTTTCATATTGATTATATATTGAAATATTATGAATATATTGGGTCCAACAAAATACATTACAAAATTAATTCGCCAGTTTTTCTACCTTTTTAAAGCAGCTGCTACAAAATTTTAAATTGTACATATGTCTTGCATTATGTATATATTACACCACTCTGCTCTAGAGCCTTATCGTTCAAACTGTCGTCTGTGCATCAGCAATATAGGTCACATGAGAGCTTAGAAATGCAGACTAATAATCTGCACTTTTTAAAAAGTCTCAGATAATTTTTTTTTTGTCCATTACAGTTTGAGATGCAGTCATCTAAACTACTGACAATAATAATGATTCATGCACTCTTTGTCTATATTTTTGGCACACAGAAGCTTCTCAATCAATACTATTTAATTTTAAACCAATTTTTCAGCTTCTCATTACACACTTCGCATTCCCCTCAAATGTTTGGTGTACTAGACCCTAACCAAGCTATCTGCCAAACAGTCATGGTTAAAGACACTGCTGCTCCTGCCTATTCCAGCCTTTCCTTTCTTTTCGCTGTCCATAACCTAGTCTTAAGACTACCTTTATTTCTCGTCTCACAATGATAGACTCATAGAATGCTATAACTAGTCTCAAAGTAGATTGGTTGTACAAGATTGCTTTGAATTATTAATTTAGAAAAGACAACTCTAAGGTGAGGGGCAACAGACATTAATTTATTAGGAAGTTAACATCAGTAGTCTAGGAGAAACTACTTAATGTAAAGTTAGTGTTAAAAATCTATATCCTTTAAAATTGGGTTAGTAAATTAATATTAACTAGCCTAATGATTATTATAGCCACATATATTATAAAACATTTGCTAATAGAAAATGACATATTTAAATGAGTTTATTGTTTCCAAAACACTTTTGCATACTTATCTCTTTTTTTCTGAGACGGAGTTTCACTCTTGTTACCCAGGCTGGAGTGCAATGGCACCATCTCACCTCACCGCAACCTCTGCCTCCTGGGTTCAGGCAATTCTCCTGCCTCAGCCTCCTGAGTAGCTGGGATTACAGGCACGCGCCACCATGCCAAGCTAATTTTTTGTATTTTTAGTAGAGAAGGGGTTTCACCATGTTGACCAGGATGGTCTCGATCTCTTGACCTCGTGATCCACCCACCTTGGCCTCCCAAAGTGCTGGGATTACAGGCGTGAGCCACCGTGCCCGGCCCACTTATCTCATTTTATAAATGCAACAATTGATTAAAACATACCATTTAAGATTAACTCTTTTTACACTTAAAAAAACTTGGAGTCAAAGTTATTATGTGATTTGCCTAAGATCATGTGGCTGTAAAATCATGATTCTCAAGTCTTCTTTGGTATTTTCACAGTGTCATGCCTTTTTTACCTTTGAAAAAAGGTTTTTCCTATTATGTATTTTAAGGAATTGGGAAATGATAACAGCTGGTTAAAAATGGCATTAATTTTGTTAATACTAATTTATACATTATATATTTAGTATAAATATGTTAAATGTTTATCAGTTTATATAACTATATTATGTATAAGCTTATATAATAACAATTATGTATACATTCCTGATTTACTACAGTATTTTGAGTGAATTATATTCATTCCAGTGGTAATAAAACAAATATTAGCATGTATTGGTTAACTGCAAATACAATATAAGATCTTTTCATCTTTTTCAGATGTTATGTGACGTTTACATTTGAAATTTGCATATTTAAAAAATATGTCCGTTTAGTCTTACACTTATTGATAGAAGAGTGAAAAGTGAAAATAAACTACCTTCTCCTGAGATGTCTCCCCATCTCCCATCCTGTTACCCACAAATCTCCAGGATCATTGCTACCTTTCTTAGAAATTTTGGATATAATATTATAACTTTTCTTTTTTGCTGTTGTTGTTACCTAGTCTTTATTTTTTAAAATTCTATTTCAATTGTTTTTGGGGGGACGGGTAGGTTATAGTTACATGGATAAGTTCTTTAGTGATGATTTCTGAGATTTTGGTGTACCCATCACCTGAGCAGTGTAAACCATACTCAGTGTGTAGTCTTTCAACCCTCAACCCCTCCTGCCCTTTTCCCCAAGTTCCCAGAGTCCACTATATCATTCTTATGCTGTTGTGTCCTCAAAGCTTAACTCCCACTTATAATTAAGAACATAACAATATTTGGTTTTCCACTCCTGAGTTACTTTACTTAGAATAATGGTCTCCAACTCCCTACAGGTTGCAGCAAATGCCATTATTTTCATTCCTTTTTATAGCAGGGTAGTATTCCATGGTATATATACATTTTCTTTATCTACACATTGGTTGATGAGCATTTAGGCTGGTTCCATATTTTTGCAATTGCAAATTGTGCTACTTATGAACATGTAGGTGCAAATGCCTTTTTCATATAATAACTTATTTTCCTCTGGGCAGATACCCAGTAGTGGGATTGTTTTCTGCTTCTAGTTCCTTAATGAATCTCCATACTGTTTTTGGTGATACTAGTTTACATTCCCACCAGCAGTGTAAAAGTTCCCTCTTCACCACATGCATGCCAACACCTATTATTTTTATATTTTTTAATTATGGCCACTCTTGACAGATAAGGTGGTTCTCATTGTAGTTTTAATTTTCATTTCCCTGATCATTAGTGATACTGAACATTTTTTTCATCTTTGTTGGCCATTTGTATATCTTCTTTTGATAATTGTCTAGTCATGTCCATAGCCCACTTTTTGATGGGATTATTTGATTTTTCTTGCTTATTTGTTTTAGTTCCTCATAGATTCTGGATATTAGCCCTTTGTCAAATACATAGTTTCCAAATACTTTCTACCACTCTGTGGGTTGTCTGTTTACTCTGCTGATTATTTCTTTTGCTGTGCAGAAGCATTTTACTTTAATTAGGTCCCGTATTTATTTTTGTTTTTGTTGCATTTGATTGCAGGTTCTTGGTCATAAATTCTTTGCTTAAGCCAATGGCTTGAAGAGTTTTTCTGAAGTTATTTTCTAGAGTTTTTATGGTTTCAGGTCTTAAATTTAAGCCTTTGATCCATCTTCTGTTGACTTTTGTATAAGGTGAGAGATGAGGATCCAGTATTATTCTCCTACATGTGGCTTGCTAATTATTCCAGCACCATTTGTTAAATATTAGGGTGTTCTTTTCCCACTTTTTGTTTTTGTTTGCTTAGTTGAAGATCAGTTGGCTGTAAGTATTTGGCTTGATTTCTGGGTTTTCTATTTCGTTGGTCTACATACCTATTTTTTTATTTAATATTTTGTTTATTTACTAGGTTAATTAATTAGATACTTTTTTTACATTAATGCCTATTTATGACGAGCGTCACTGGTTTTCATTTTTTTTTTAATTTTTTATTGCGTTTTAGGTTTTGGGGTACAGAACATGCAAGACAGTTGCATAGGTACACACATGGCAGTGTGCTTTGCTTCCTTTCTCCCCTTCACCCACATTTGGCATTTCTCCCCAGGCTATCCCTCCCCAGGTCCCCCCTCGCTGGCCCTCCCCTTTTCCACCCAATAGACCCCAGTGTTTAGTACTCCCCTCCCTATATCCATCTGTTCTCATTTTTCATCACCCGCCTATGAGTGAGAATATGTGGTATTTCATTTTCTGTTCTTGTGTCAGTTTGCTGAGAATAATGTTCTCCAGATTCATCCATGTCCCTACAAATGACACGAATTCATCATTTCTGATTGCTGCATAATATTCCATGGTGTATATGTGCCACATTTTCCCAGTCCAGTCTATCATCAATGGGCATTTGGGTTGATTCCAGGTCTTCGCTATTGTAAACAGTGCTGCAATGAACATTCGTGTGCATGTGTCCTTAGAGTAGAACGATTTATAGTCCTTTGGATATATACCCAGTAATGGGATTGCTGGGTCAAATGGAATTTCTATTTCTAGGTCCTTGAGGAATCGCCACACTGTCTTCCACAATGGTTGAACTAATTTACACTCCCACCAACAGTGTAAAAGTGTTCCTATTTCTCCACATCCTCTCCAGCATCTGTTGTCTCCAGATTTTTAAATGATTGCCATTCTAACTGCTGTGAGATGGTATCTCAATGTGGTTTTGATTTGCATCTTTCTAATGACCAGAGATGATGAGCATTTTTTCATATGATTGTTGGTCTCATATATGTCTTCTTTTGTAAAGTGTCTGTTCAAATCCTTCTTGTTTGTTTTTTGTTTTCCTGAAAATCTGTTTGAGTTCTTTATAAATTCTGGATATCAGCCCTTTGTCAGATGGGTAAACTGCAAACATTTTTTTCTCATTCTGTTGGTTGCCGATTCACTCTAGTGACTGTTTCTTTTGCCGTGCAGAAGCTGTGGAGTTTGATTAGGTCCCATTTGTCTATTTTGGCTTTGTTGCCAATGCTTTTGGTGTTTTGTTCATGAAGTCCTTGCCTACTCCTATGTCCTGGATGGTTTTGCCTAGATTTCCTTCTAGAGTTTTTATGGTGCCAGGTTTTATGTTTCAGTCTTTAATCCATCTGGAGTTAATTTTAGTGTAAGGTGTGAGGAAGGGGTCCAGTTTCTGCTTTCTGCACATGGCTAACCAGTTTTCCCAACACCATTTATTAAACAGGGAATCCTTTCCCCATTGCTTGTTTTTGTCAGGTTTATCAAAGATTGTATGGTTGTAGATATGCTGTGTTGCCTCCGATGCCTCTGTTCTGTTCCATTGGTCTATATCTCTGTTTTGGTACCAGTACCATGCTGTTTTGATTACTGTAGCCTTGCAATATAGTTTGAAGTCCGGTAGTGTGATGCCTCCCGCTGTGTTCTTTTTGCTTAGAATTGACTTGGCTATGCGGGCTCTCTTTTGGTTCCATATGAAGTTCATGGTGGTTTTTTCCAGTTCTGTGAAGAAAGTCAATGGTAGCTTGATGGGGATAGCATTGATTCTGTAAATTACTTTGGGCAGTATAGCCATTTTCACGATATTAATTCTTCCTAATCATGAACATGGAATGTTTCTCCATTTGTTTGTGTCCTCTCTTATTTTGTTGAGCAGTGGTTTGTAGTTTTCCTTGAAGAGGTCCCTTACGTTCCTTGTGAGTTGTATTCCCAGGTATTTTATTCTTTTTGTAGCAATTGTGAATGGCAGTTCGTTCTTGATTTGGCTTTCTTTAAGTCTGTTATTGGTGTAGAGGAATGCTTGTGATTTTTGCACATTGATTTTATATCCTGAGACTTTGCTAAAGTTGCTTATCTGTTTCAGGGGTTTTTGGGCTGAGGTGATGGGGTCTTCTAGGTATACTATCATGTCGTCTGCAAATAGAGACAATTTGGCTTCCACCTCTCCTACTTCAATGCCCTTTATTTCTTTTTCTTGCCTGATTGCTCTAGCTAGAACTTCCAGTACTATATTGAATACTAGTGGTGACAGAAGGCATCCTTGTCTAGTGCTGGATTTCAAAGGGAATGCTTCCAGTTTTTGCCCATTCAGTATGATATTGGCTGTTGGTTTGTCATAAATAGCTTTTATTACTTTGAGATACATTCCATCGATACCGAGTTTATTGAAGGTTTTTAGCATAAAGGGCTGTTGAATTTTGTTGAATGCCTTCTTTGCATCAATTGAGACAATGTGGTTTTTGTTTTTGGTTCTGTTTATGTGGTGAATTATGTTTATAGACTTGCATATGTTGAACCAGCCTTGCATCCCTGGGATGAATCCTACTTGATCATGATGGATGTTTTTTGATTTGCTGTTGCAATCGGCTTGCCAATATTTTATTGAAGATTTTTGCATCTATGTTCATCATGGATATTGGCCTGAAGTTTTCTTTTCTCGTTGGGTCTCTGCCTGGTTTTGGTATCAGGATGATGTTGGTCTCATAAAATGATTTGGGAAGGATTCCCTCTTTTTGGATTATTTGGAATAGTTTCAGAAGGAATGGTACCAGCTCCTCTTTGTGTGTCTGGTAGAATTCGGCTCTGAACCCATCAGGACCTGGGCTTTTTTTGTGTGGTAGGCTCTTAATTGCTGCCTCGACTTCTGACCTTGTTATTGGTCTATTCATAGTTTCAGCTTCCTCCTTGTTTAGGGTTGGGAGGACACAGGAGTCCAGGAATTTATCCATTTCTTCCAGGTTTACTAGTTTATGTGCATAGAGTTGTTTGTAATATTCTCTGATGA
Organism: Callithrix jacchus; assembly: GCF_049354715.1. Classification (NCBI taxonomy): domain Eukaryota; kingdom Metazoa; phylum Chordata; class Mammalia; order Primates; family Cebidae; genus Callithrix; species Callithrix jacchus. Next base: position 145,485,948 of record NC_133503.1, on the reverse strand, counting down.
TGGTTGGAATTTCTGTGGAATCGGTGGTAATTCCCCCTTTATCGTTTTTTATTGCATCTATTTGGTTGTTCTCTCTTTTCTTTTTTATTAGTCTGGCTATTGGTTTGTCTATTTTGTTAATCTTTTCAAAAAACCCGCTCTTGGATTTATTGATTTTTTGAAGGGTTTTTCGTGTCTCTATCTTCTTCAGTTCAGTTCTGATCTTAGTTATTTCTTCTCTTCTTCTAGGTTTTGAGTTTTTTTGATCTTGCTCCTCTAGCTCTTTCAATTTTGACGATAGGGTGTCAATTTTGGATCTCTCCATTCTCCTCATATGGGCACTTATTGCTATATACTTTCCTCTAGAGACTGCTTTAAATGTGTCCCAGAGATTCTGGCATGTTGTGTCTTCATTCTCATTGGTTTCAAAGAACTTCTTTATTTCTGCTTTCATTTCCTTGTTTATCCAGTCAACATTCAAGAGCCAGTTGTTCAGTTTCCATGAAGCTGTGCGGTTCTGGGTTGGTTTCTGAGTTCTGAGTTCTAATTTGATTGCACTATGGTCTGAGAGGCTGTTTGTTATGATTTCAGTTATTTTGCATTTGCTGAGGAGTGCTTTACTTCCAATTATGTGGTCAATTTTAGAGTAGGTGTGATGTGGTGCTGAGAAGAATGTATATTCTGTGGATTTGGGGTGGAGAGTTCTGTAAGTGTCTATCAGGTTTGCTTGTTCCAGGTCTGAGTTCAAGCCCTGGATATCCTTGTTGAGTTTCTGTCTGGTTGATCTGTCTATTATGGACAGTGGAGTGTTAAAGTCTCCCACTATTATTGTGTGGGAGTCTAAGTCTCTTTGTAAGTCATTAAGAACTTGCCTTATGTATCTGGGTGCTCCTGTATTGGGTCCATATATGTTTAGAATCGTTAGCTCTTCTTGTTGTTGTATCGATCCTTTTACCATTATGTAATGGCCTTCTTTGTCTCTTTTGATCTTTGTTGCTTTAAAGTCTATTTTATCAGAGATGAGAATTGCAACTCCTGCTTTTTTTTGCTCTCCATTTGCTTGGCATATCTTCCTCCATCCCTTTATTTTGAGCCTTTGTGTATCCTTGCATGTGAGATGGGTTTCCTGGATACAGCACACTGATGGGTTTTGGATTTTTATCCAATTTGCCAGTCTGTGTCTTTTGATTGGTGCATTTAGTCCATTTACATTTAGGGTTAAGATTGTTATGTGTGAATTTGATACTGCCATTTTGATGCTAGCTGGCTGTTTCGCCCGTTAGTTGATGTAGATTCTTCATTATGTTGATGCTCTTTAGCATTTAGTGTGATTTTGGAATGGCTGGTACTGGTTGTTCCTTTCTATGTGTAGTGCCTCTTTTAGGAGCTCTTGTAAAGCAGGCCTGGTGGTGACAAAATCTCTGAGTACTTGCTTGTTGGCAAAGGATTTTATTTTTCCTTCACTTCTGAAGCTCAGTTTGGCTGGATATGAAATTCTGGGTTGAAAGTTCTTTTCTATAAGGATGTTGAATATTGGCCCCACTCTCTTCTGGCTTGTAGAGTTTCTGCCAAGAGATCTGCTGTGAGTCTGATGGGCTTCCCTTTGTGGGTGACCTGACCTTTCTCTCTGGCTGCCCTTAGTATTTTCTCCTTTATTTCAACTCTGGTGAATCTGACAATTATGTGCCTTGGGGTGGCTCTTCTTGCGGAATATCTTTGTGGTGTTCTCTGTATTTCCTTCATTTGAGTGTTGGCCTGCCTTGCTAGGTGGGGGAAATTTTCCTGGATAATATCCTGAAGAGTATTTTCCAGCTTGGATTCATTCTCTTCATCACATTCTGGTACACCTCTCAAACGTAGGTTAGGTCTCTTCACATAGTCCCACATTTCTTGGAGACTTTGTTCATTCCTTATTGCACTTTTTTCTCTAATCTTGGTTTCTCATTTTATTTCATTGAGTTGATCTTTGACTTCTGATATTCTTTCTTCTGCTTGGTCAATTCAGCTGTTGAAACTTGTGCATGCTTCGCGAAGTTCTTGTATTGTGTTTTTCAGCTCCTTCAATTCATTCATATTCCTCTCTAAGTTATCCATTCTTGTTATCATTTCCTCGAATCTTTTTTCAAAGTTCTTAGTCTCTTTGCATTGATTTAAAACATGTTCTCTTAGCTCACAAAAGTTTCTCATTATTCACCTTCTGAAGTCTAATTCCATCATTTTGTCACAGTCATTCTCCATCCAGCTTTGTTCACTTGCTGGTGAGGAGTTTTGGTCCTTTGTAGGAGTCGCGGTGTTCTGGTTTCGGGTGTTTTCCTCCTTTTTGTGCTGGTTTCTTCCCATCTTTGTGGATTTATCAACCTGTCATCTGAGTAGTTGCTGACTTTTCGATTGGGTCTCTGAGTGGATGCCCAGATTGTTGATGATGAAGTATTTCTGTTACTTGGTTTTCCTTCTACCAGTCTAGCCCCTCCACTGTACGACTGCTGAGGTCCACTCCAGGCCCTGCTTGTCTGGGGTGCACCTATCGTGGCTGCAGAACAGTGAGGGATGCTACCAGTTTCTTTTTCTGCTATCTTTGTCCCAGAATGATGCCTGCCAAATGTCAGTCTTCTGTATATAGAGGAGTCAGGGAGCTGCTTGAGGAGACGGTCTGTACTTTATAGGAGCTGAAGTGCTGATCTGTGAGCTCTGTTGTTCATTCAGGGCTGTTAGGCTGCTACATTTAATTCTGCTGCAGCAGAACTCATAAAAAAAACCTTTTTTTCTCAGATGCTCTGTCTCGGGGGGTTGGGGTTTTCTTATGTGTCCGTTGCGCTGTCCTGCCCAGCTAGGAGGCAGTCTTGTCACTATTTGCCTGCTGAGGCTCCGCCCTGCTGGTGTGAGGTCCACCCTGTTGCTGCAGGCTCTGCCTTGCTGCTGCAATCTCCACCCTGCTGCCACGGGCTACGCCCTGTGGCAGAGTCTCTCTGTTGTGGCAGGTTGCCTCGGCAATAGCAGGCTGCGTCAGCAATGGGAGTGTACCTCAGTAGGGGCGGGTTGCCTCGGTAATGGCAAACGCCCCTCCCCCACCGAGCTGCACCATCCTGGGTTCAGCTGTGCCCGCAGTGAAACTCTCCACCCAGAGTGTTTGGAATCACCGTTTTGTTTGTCCCACTGCCCTGGCCCAAACGCCATTTCCCTGGAATCTCCTGGCCTGGCTCACTGTCCAAGTCCCGTTCAATCAGATGGATATTCCAATCTGCCCTCTCAAGTCTCAGATTGCTGGTTCAACAGGGCACCCGGACCAGTGTGCTTTGTGTGGAGCACTGTGGAGCGCCGCTGCACTGCAGCGCTGGCTGCCGGCTGCACCGGCCGCCGGCTGCACCAGCTAAAACCACTTAGCTGGTGTCCCATGTCTCTTCTATACCTGGAAATTTCCCCATTCTTTGGGCAACAAAGATCCATCTGGAAATGCGGCCCTGACTCACCGTCCACGCGTTCACTGAGAGCTTCAATCCTGGGTTGTTCTCACTGTGCCATCTTGAGTCGGTCTCCTACATACCTATTTTTATATAAGTACCACACTGTTTGGGTAACTATAACCTTGTAGTATAGTTTGAAGTTAGGTAATGTGATGTCTCCAGATTTATTCTTTATGCTTAGTCTTGCTTTGGCTATGTGGGCTCATTTTTTGGTTCCATATAAATTTTAGGTTTGTTTTCTAGTTCTATGAAGAATGATGATGGTATTTTAATCTGAATTGCACTGCATCTGTAGATTGCTTTTGGTAGCATGTTCATTTTCAGAATATTGATCCTACCCATCCATGAGTATGGGATGTTTTTCCTTTTGTTTGTGGTTGTCAATTATTTCTTTCAGGAGTGTTTTGTAGTTTTCCTTGTAGAGACTTTTCACCTCCTTGGTTAGGTATATATCTAAGTATTTTATTGTTTTTGTAGCTGTTGTAAAAAAGGATTGATTTTTTTTCTTCAATTCTAAGGTTTGTCATTCTTGGTGTATAACAGTGCTACTGCTCAGTGTACATTCATTTTGTATCTGATACTTTACTGAATTCCTTTATCAGATCTAAGAGCTTTTCGGATGAGTCTTTAGGGTTCTCTAAGTATGCAGTCACATCGCTGGCAGACAGCAACAGTTTGCCTTCCTCTTTACCAGTTTGGATGCCCTTTATTTCTTTCTCTTCTCTAATTGCTGTAGTTACGACTTCCAGTATTATATTGCCTAGAAGTGGTGAAAGTGAATATCCTTGACTTGTTCTAGTTCTCAGGAGAATGCTTTAAACTTTTCCCATTCTGCATAATGTTGGCTATGGGTTTGTCATAAATAGCTTTTTATTTCCTAGAGGTATATTTCTTCTATGCCAATTTTGTTGATGGTTTTTATCATAAAGGGGTGCTAGGTTTTGTCAAATGCTTTTTCTACATCTGACATGATAAGATTTTTGTTTTTAATTCTGTTTATGTGATATATCACATTTATTGACTTGTGTATGTTAAACCATCCTTTCATCCCTGGTATGAAACCCACTTGATCATGATGTATTATATGATTGACATGCTGTTGGATTTAGTTAGTATTTTGTAGAGGATTTTTGCATCTATGTTTAGGATATTTGTCTGTCTTCTTTTGTTGCTGTTGATATGTCCTTTCCTGGTTTTGGTGTTAAGGTGATCCTGGCTTCATAGAATAATTTAGGGAGGATTTCCTTTTTCTCTATCTTTTGGAATAGTTTCATTAAGATTGATACCAATTCTTTTTTGGATGTCTGATAGAAATCAACTGTGATTCATCTGGTCCTGGACTTTTTTGTTGGCAATTTTTAAATTACAGTTTCAATCTCACTACTTGTCATGAGTCTACTCAGAGTTTCTGTTCTTCCTAATTCAATCTAGGAGGGTTGTGTATTTCCAGGAATTTATCCACCTACTCTAGATTTTCTAGTTTGTATGCATAAAGGTGTTCATAGTTGCCTTGGATGATCCTTTGTATTTCTGTGGTATCGGTTGTAATATCTTACACTTCATTTCTAATTGAGCTTATTTGAATCTTCTCTCTTCTTTTCTTGGTTAATCTCACTAATAGTCTGTCAATTTTGTTTATCTTTTTGAAGAACCAACTTATTTTTTCATTTCAATTTTATGTATTTCTGCTGTGTTCTTTGTTATTTATTTTCTTCTGCTGGGTTTGGCTTTGGTTTGTTCTTATTTCTCTAGTTACTGTAGGTGGGGCATTTGATTGTCTGCTTGTGCTCTTTCAGACTTATGTAGGCATTTAATGCTATGAGATTTTCTCTTAGCACCATTTTTTTTTACTGTACCCTAGAGGTTTTGATAAGTTGTATCACCAAAATCATTCAGTTCAAGTAGTTTTTTAATTTCCATCTTGATTTCATTGTTGATTTCATTGTGAACTCATTCAAGAGCAGATTATTTATTTTCCATGTATTTGGATGGTTTTGAGCATTCCTTTTGGAGTTAGTTTCCAGTTTTCTTCCACTGTGGTCTGATAGGATGCTTCATATGATTCCTATTTTCTTAAATTTATTAAGATTTATTTTGTTGTCTATCATATGGTCTATCACAGAGAATGTTCCATCTGCTGATGAAAAGAATGTATATTCTGCAGCTGTTAGGTAGAATGTTCTGTTAATATCTGTTAAGTCCACTTATTTGAGGGTATAGTTTTTAAGTCCATTGTTTCTTTGTTGACTTTCTGTCTTGATGACCTGTCTCATGCTGTCAGTGGAGTATTACAGTCTCCACTATTATTGTGTTCCATCTATCTCATTTCTTAGGTCTAGTAGAAATTGTTTTATGAATTTAGGAGCTCTAGTGTTAGGTGGATATATATTTAGAATTGTGATATTTTCCTGTTGGACTAATCCTTTTATCATTATGTTGATTTTTATTTTTTGGTCTTTGTTTTTTTTTTTTTTTTTACAGTTATTGCTGTAAACTTTGTTTTGCCCAATATAAAAATAGCTACTCCTACTTGCTTTTGGTTTCCATTCATGTGGCATGTTCTTCCCACCCATTTATCTTAAATTGATGTGAGTCCTTATGTGTTAGATCTCTAGGAGACAGCAGATAATTGGTTGTTAAAGTTTTACCCATTCTGTATCTTTTTTTAATTTTAAGTTCTGGCATACATGTGAAGAACATGCACAATTATTGCATAGTGCCATGGTGGTTTGCTGCCCTATCAACCTGGCATCTAGGTTTTAAGCCCTGCATCCATTCAGCATTTGTCCTAATGCTCTCCCTCCCCTTGCTCCCCACCTGCAACCGGGCTCAGTGTGTGACATTCCCCTTCCTGTGGCCATGTGTTCTCATGTTCAACTCCCACATATGAGTAAGAACATGTGGTGTTGGTTTTCTGTTCCTGTGTTAGTTTGCTGATAATGATGTTTTCAGCTTCATCCATGTCCCTGAAAAAGACATAAACTCATTCTATTTTATAGCTCCATAGTACTCCTTGATGTATATGTGCCACATTTTCTTTATCCAGTCTATCATCAATGGGCATTCGGGTTGGTTCCAAGTCTTTGCTATTGTAAATAGTGCTGCAATAAACATACATGTGCATGTGTTTTTACAGTAAAATGATTTCTAATCCTTTGGGTATATATCCATAATGGGATTGCTGGGTCAATGCTATTTCTATTTCTAGATCCTAAGGAACTGCCACACTGTCTTCCATAATGTTTGAACTAATTTACACTCCCACCAACAGTATAAAAGTGTTCCTTTTTCTCCACATTCTCTCCAGCATCTGTTGTTTCCTGACTTTTTAATAATCACCCTTTTAAGTTGAACAATTAGTCCATTTACATTCAATTTTAGTATTGAGATGTGAGGTACTCTTCTATTCATCATACTAACTGTTGTCTAAATACCTTGTATATTTCATTGTGTTACTGTTTTTACAGGCTCTGTGAAACTTATGCCTCAAAGAGGTTCTATTCTAGTGCATTTTGAGGTTTTGTTTAAAGATTTAGAACTCGTTTTAGCATTTCTTGTAGTGTAGCATTGGTAGTGGTGAATTCTCTCAGCATTTGTTTGTATGAAAAAGACTATCTTTCCTTCACTTAATAAATTTAGTTTTGCTGGATATAAAAGTCGTGGCTGACAATAAATTTGTCTCAGGAAGCTAAATCAGGACCCCATCCCTTCTGCTTGCAAGGTTTTTCCTGACAGATTTTTCTTTACAGGTTACCCAATGCTTTTGTCTCACAGCTCTTAAGATTCTTTCCTTCATCTTGACTTTAGATAATCTGATGACTATGTGCCTAGGTGCACAGTTCTGTAGCTGCGTCTGTGGTAGAGTGCCAGAGGGGAACAAGGACCCCTTCTCCAAGACCCTTCATTATCACAGAGGCTGCCTGCCTGTTGAAGTAGCAGTGCAGACTTTCCCTACTGTATCTGGCCCTGCAATTGTATCTCTGCTATGAGAAACTACCCACTATTGGAAAGGTTTGAAACTTAAGCCCTGCTGTTCAGATTCTTTTGTTCCATGGGGCAATCCTTTGATGTGTTGCTCTCCCCCTTCCCTGAGGGATGGGCTTCCTGAGAGCTGGACTGCTATGATGGTTATTGCTCTTCTGGGTCTAACAACCCAGTGGGGCCAGCAGATTCAAGGCTGGTACTAAGCAGTGTCTGCAAAGAGTCCTGTGATGTGATCGATCTTTACATCTCCCAGTTATGAATACCAGTACCTGCTCTGGTGGAGGTGGCTAGGGAGCGAAGTAGACTCTGTGAGAGTCCTTGGTTGTAGATAGGCTTAGTGTGCTGGCTTTCTTGAATGCTCATTATGCTGGTGGTGAAGTTGTCATGTGGACAGACTCAGGGTCTCTGGTTGGCCCGGATATTGCAGGTGGTGGTATTAATTGTTGTTTTCTCCTTCCTGATAGCAGGGTTATTCTGTCATGAGTTGATGTAATGGCCTAAGTTGGTTGGCCTTCAGCCAGGAGTTGGTGCTTTCAAGAGAGCACCAGCTATGATATTAGCAGTGGGATATAAGCCTCCCCTAAGTTGGCCAGGGGTTACTCAGGCAATGGGTGGCCCCTTAAGGCTCCCATGAGTGTATGCCTTTTGTGTTCACCTACCAGGACGGGAAGAGAAATACCATCAGGTGGAGGCAGCGTTAAGAGGGTCTGAACTCAGACTCACCTTGGGTGGGCTTGCCACGCCACTGTGGGGGTTGGGAGGGTGGTTCTCAGGCCAATGAGAACCACACTGTGTTCCAGAGGGGAGTATGGCTGCCTCTGCTTAGCAGTATTATTGACCAGGAAAGTGGGGAATAGCCAGTAGCAAAAGGTCTCACCCACCTCCCATGCAGTTGGCAAGGCTGGTCTTGCTCTTGCAGTGTCCCACTAACAGTACCAAGTTTAGATTCAAGCAGCTTGCTCTTGTGAAACTCAGACCTTGCCTCAGGCCATAAGTTACCCCACTTAGCAAGCAAGCTCTGCTTTCAGGCCTTGCCCCTCCCCATCCGCCAACAATGTTGGCTGTGGCTCCTGCCCTTGTATCTGCAACAGTTCCCATTCACCCCTAGATTCTATCAAAAAAGTTAGTGCCCAGTTAATATTGAAAAATTCAGTTGGAAGCTTCTTATACCCTGTGACCCCTTCCTAATTCTGCAGAGTGCCTTCTTGAAGGGCTGTTGTGAGATACAAACAGGGATGGCTTTTTTGTGCTCAAGCTGAAGAATGGGAGTGCCTACAAGGCTTTTCCCACTGTTGCTTTTACTTTTATATTTTGCACAGTTCCCTAAATCCTTTCCAGCTCTAGATAAGGTTAAATCCTTGTCAGGTCTGTATTTTCAGATTCCGCAGTGGGACTATGTGTTTGAAGGCAGGTTTTCCCTCTTTCAGACCTTGGGAACTCATAGTTTTTCATCTGTTTCATGGAATCTGCAGTGACATGTGCTTCCTCCAAAGGATCTGTGAATTCTTTAGGTTTTCCTGGCATGGTGCTGCAGTGGTTCTTCGAGCAAAAGTTCACAGTGTGAATCTCCACATGCTGTTCTGTCCATCCAAATAGAAGGTGCATGTTAGCCCTATCACCTAAATACTATCTTCCCCCTCTGAAAGGAAATTAGATTTTGGGACCCCAAACCCATTTAGCCAAAGGGAAAAGTCAAGCTGGGAACTGGGTCATATAAATCTGCCTTCACCTTTTGGTTCCTAATTGAAATGGCTACAGGATAAAAACCAATCACCTTCCCCATATTTTGCCAACAAGGAAATTCCTGGAGCTGTTACAACTTCACCATGGCAATGCTAATTGATAGCTTATCTTTACAGGTGCAGTCATCCAGCCTGCCAGACACAAATGCATATGAGATTGTTCCCATACCCCATTTTGTCTGTATTATCTTATGTAAAATGCAGATTCCCCAAATTTTTCCTTTGCCCCTTTCATTTAAGTGAAAACTGTATGCTTCTCAATATCCTGCCCTTTCCTTTTAAATTTTGAGCCCTCAAAATCATCTTCAGAGAAAGGCACAGACCTGTCTCCCAGGAGCATCCTTAACTTTGGTGAATACATCTCCAAAAATTATTGAGATTTGTCTCATCATTTTCTTTGATTGACACTGCCATCATGACTTTTCTACTGCAGGAACATTCAATATGCAGGGATTACTTTTTCCATGTTTCTATGTCCTTATTGCATCCCTGCCCAATCTGAGTCCCATGGATTGCCATTTCAACCACACTTGCATGACACCTTCATTCCTTTGCTCTTCGTCCTGTACCACACTCACTGTTCCGATCCTGAACATCATATAAATCACATCATTTTACTATTTATGGTTTCTCCTCTTGGGCTGCTGATTATTGTGAAGAAAGTCTCAAAACCTACATACACATTTCTGCCATCATTCAAGCCTCAGCTGGCTCCTTCTAACCTTTCGTAATTTTTTATTTTGTACTCAGTTAACTACATATTCACCATTTATACTGAATATTTTTTATTTTTGCCTGCCAAAAGTCCATTTCCATTTGTTTTGATAACAATATTCCTTTGGGTTACTATGCCTATCTCACTTTCAACCTTTGTAGTCTGAGTAGGGAAATGATTCCCTTCTACCCATACACACAGTTTTATAGATTAGCAAATGATATGCAACAGACCAACTTGCTAGTTCTTTCTCTCTGTGGGAGTGAGTGTGTGGTCCAGGTCTCTACTGGAAGCTCGTTCCAGAACTTTGCTGGATCTAAAGAGGTATTCCTTTTTTTTTTGTTTTTTTGAGACGGAGTTTCGCTCTTGTTACCCAGGCTGGAGTGCAATGGTGCGATCTCGGCTCACGGCAACCTCCGCCTCCTGGGTTCAAGCAATTCTCCTGCCTCAGCCTCCTAAGTAACTGGGATTACAGGCATGTGCCACCATGCTCAGCTAGTTTTTTGTATTTTTAGTAGAGACAGGGTTTCACCATGTTGACCAAGATGGTCTCGATCTTTTGACCTTGTGATCCACCCGCCTCGGCCTCCCAAAGTGCTGGGATTACAGGCTTGAGCCACTGTGCCTGGCCCAAGAGGTATTCTTTTTGCATTGTGGTTGCTAAACTGGTTGAATTTAAGCCTGCAGCTACTAGTGGCCACTCTTGCCACTACATAAACTGATTCTGCCTAAAAAGAAAGACACCACAGAGAAATACAGGGCAAAAGGTGAAAATATATTGCTGATGACATCATTTGAACACTTAAATCCACACATGCCTGAAGCTATCATAGGCTTATCCATATAAACTAGTGAATATTTTCCTTGGGCCAACTTGAGTTAGGTTTCTGTCACTTCACTGAAATGAGTCCTAACTAACGTACTGCTCTCCAGAACTGTTTTCTTAAAGATCTTCATTAACACTAACAATAGCAGCTGATATTTATTGAGTACTTACTATATGCCAGGTATCATTTCAAGCACTTTGCTTGGATAAAATCATTAAAACCTCACAATAACTCTATAATGTTACTATTATTATCTCCTGTTTACAGATTTAAAAACTGAGGCACAGAGAGATTAAGAAACTTGTCCTAAGACTATACACCTGTAAGTAGAAGATTTGGGACTCAAGCCAGGGAAGAGTTTCATACCTGAGCTATTATACACTGCCTCAAGAGTCAGCAAATCCAGTCACCTTTCCTTATTCTCTTTGCCCAGTTCGACACTATCCATTTGCTCTTAAAACTTGCATAGAAAGCTTTGGCTTTCCAGTCCTTCTATTAGGAACTACTTTAAGTTTTCTTCTACCCTGCCTCCTAAATCTAAGGTTTTCCTAATGATTCTTTACTCTTTTCTTGGTAATCTCACATACTTCTGTGCAAATAACACCATTAACTCAAGCCTCTAATTTTGAACTTTCTGCTGTCTCCAAATCACCCAAATGTCCTGCTAGGGCCATGTACTGCATCACGAAATGTTGGGTTTCCAGGAGGAAATTATAATTTTCTTATTATTTAATTCAGTCTTGGTTGGAAATTATAATTGATGCCAGAGTTTATAAAATTCAACAGTTAGGTAATGAGATTATTGATACAGGTGCTTTGGGATGACTAAACATTCAGCTAGTCATTTTATCTGGTGTGATGAGAGAGAATGTTAGTTAATATTTACATACTAATTACCTAGCAGTTAAAATAAATCTATACTTACTTTGTATCTTATAATCACAAAGCTGAATTTTTGTCTGTCTTTTTACTAAAATGTAAATAATCTTCCCTGAAAGACTGAAAATCATACTCTTCATTTGTACCTTTGAGATGATGAATATTTGTTAAGATGTTTATTAAAGCAAAAAGTGTTTCTTCATTTCTGGTTTTAAAATGACTGGAGAGGTTGTTTTTAGTTTACCAAACCTGTGCACATTAATTCCTCTCTAGGGTCATGAGTTCTCACACTTGACCTTTCTTTAGAATCATCCGATATCCAACACCAAGAAATTCTGATTCAATTGTACCACAGTAAGAACAGGGCACTGGTATTTTCACAAGGACTCCATGTTATTCCAACACGCTTCCAAGGTTGAGAATCATTGCTCAGAGATGGTTGCTCGATAAATATGGGACACCCAGATAAATTTTAATTTTTAGTAACTAAACATTTTTAGTATGTTTTATACTAAAAAATTAATGCACTGTTTATCCAAAATTCAATTTTAACTGGGCATCCTATGTTTTTATTTGCCAAACTTGTTAACCTTATCATTTCTCTGAGTTCATCTCTGTGATTTCATAGGAAATAAGAGATTGTATTACATTCCTGAATCAGAAAGCATCAAGACTTTCGTCTTGCCTTTCTTCTTTCAGTCCTGTTTATAATACATCTTGTACCTCCAAAACTTTATTTCTTTAAAAAGGAAGCACTGCAAATTCAGCCAGGAGGCCAATCTTTTTCTCTAGAAGTTGCCCACATTCTCCCTTTTGTGTGTTTCCTGGGTGGTTCCCTCCAGCAAAGGAAGGTCAAGTCTCTCTGGGGCTTCAGGGCTCTCTGACATTTCTTGCTGTCTTATCTTTCTGACTCTAGCTGGAGAAAGTTTTCTGCTTTTAAAGGTTCATGTGATTAGGCTGTGCCTGCCCAGATATCCTAAATAGTCTTCCTATTTGGGTTAGTCACTTTTATTACACCAGTAAAGTCCCTTTTCTATATACTGCAACATTTTTACAGGGTCCAGAGACTAAGATGTGGACATTTTGGGGGAGCCATTCTGCTTATAACAGTTGTTGTGGGTGTCATCTACACTTCTCTCTTCTATCAGATTCTCTGTCTCTCCACTTTGTTATAGAATATATCCTCCGATTGCTTCCTGAAAAAGGATGCATGAAGATACTGTTTAAGCCTTCGTGTTTGAAAATGTCTTTTTTAACCTCATACTTTATCAGTTTCAAAATCTGAAATCATTTTTCTCAGAAATTGTCTTTCATTTATGTTTCTGTTGAGAATCCAATGCCATTATAAATGCCATTTATAAATTCTAAATCTTTATAAATCATTTCTAAATTTTTCCTCCCTGAAAGCTATTAAGATCTCTCTGACACATGTGGTTTTAAATTTCACAAAAACATACTTTGGCATAGATAATTTTTATCAATTGAGCTGAGAGCTCATGTGCTTCTGTCCTTTACTTCTGAGAACTGTTGTCCCGGTTTCTTTGGTAATTATGTTTCTTCTATTTGCTCTTGGAGCTGTTAGATATTCCACCTTTCCTTGCCTAATTGCTCTGGATAGTACCTCCAGTATAATGTTGAATAGAAGTAGCTACAGTTAAATAAATAAGGTTTAATTTTCTCCCTATCAAAAAAAAAAAAAAAAAAAGAAGTAGCTACAGTTGACATCCTTGTTTTATTCCTGATCTTAGGTGAAAATGTTCATTCCTTCAAGATTAAGTATGATGTTAATTATGGAGTTTTTCATAGAGGCTCTTTATTAGGTTGAGGAAGTTTCCTTTTATTCCTGGTTTAAGTGTTTATACCAAGAAAGGGTGTTAGATTTTGTCAACTGCTTTTTCTCCATCTATTGAGATAATCATGCGGCTTTTGTCCTTTAGTCTATTAAAGTGGGGTGTTACATTGATTAATTTTGTATGTTACACCAACCTTGTATTCCTGAGATAAATCCTACTTCATCATGTTGCATAATTTATTTTTAATGTTGCTGGATTTGGCTTGCCAGTATTTTGTTGAGGATTTTTTATGCTAATATGCATAAGGTGTATTGGTCTGTATTTTTCTTGTGATGTCTTTCATTTTGTTTTTTATTTCCTTGGATTTTCAGATTGGAAGTCACTGCATATAGCCCTGATCTTAGGACAAGATTCCAAATAAGCCACTTTTGGCAAATAAAAAATTCTATATTTAGTAGATAAAAAAGCTGTATATTCGTTTGAGGTTCTCTCCTAGTTTCCTTCCCTCTCCTCAAGCCGACTAATAAAACTTGCTTTTCATATTCCAAATCTTATTTATAGTCGTTTGATCATCTTTGAGGCACCTGCAAGTGAACATTTACTGCAGGCGACCCCCTCACTCCCTAAATAAGCCCTTTTGATTTACCTCCAGTCATTAACTCACCTCCCAACTGTAATTTGTCAAGAGTAGTGTCACGTGCACTTCAGTGGTTAATCTCCTTGCACACCGATGGAACTTCAGGCACAAGAAGGTCAGCAACGAAGGTAGTGATATTCGAAGGGAAAACTAAACCCAGGTAGTGTTGCAGGCTTAGAAAGTCCGAGGCTTGCAGATGGGTGGCTGGGACACCTGCCTAAGATTCTAGCAGGGAACAGCCCCAGCAGTGGGCTTGGAGCTCTGAACTTCAGAAAAGGCCAAGAGAGGATAAGGGAGACCGCGCGGATCATTTTCGTGGTTCTGGTAAGGGAATGACAAGGGAGAAAAACTTTCCCACGTTTCCTCCCGGCCCGCGGCGCTTGTCGGCCTGCGCGGGGTCAAAGCCTGGCACCGCCCACGCGCGGCTCGGGTGGGAACCCACAGAGGTGGGGTGAGCAGGGCCGCTGGCGGCGGCGGGCGAGCGCCGGGGCGCCACGTCGGAGGCCGTGGGGTCGGGACTGCCGGCGCAGCTGGAGCGCTTTCCGCGGGGTTTGGCTCCTGTCGCTTCCCGTCTCGCCGAACCGGCATCGCAGCCGCCGGAGCCGTGGCGGGTCTTCAGAGCCTGGCTGCTAGCGGCCGGGAGCGCCGGGACGGGGCGCGAAGCCTTCGGCTCCAGGACGCGGACACAGGTAAAGGCCGGCTGCGAGGAGTACGGCGGGGCGCGGCGGCGGCGCCTCTCGGGGGGGCCCGGCCAAGGCCCAGCCCAGACGCGGTGGCTTGGCCCCCACGTTGGCCCAAGCGGGGATGCGCTAAGGGGCTGGGCTAGGGCTGCCGCTGGCCTGGCAGCTTCTCGCCTGGGCCTCCTCAGGTGACGCGGCGGCGACTTAACTTTCGCACCTGAGGTTCTCCGAGCGGCCTCCGGGCGCGCCTGCCTGGGGGTTGAAATCATACGGGCTCGAAAAAGGTGAGCCCTGGCGGCAAGGCGCCGGAGGCGTGGCGGAGGTGGCCGTGGAGGGTGGGGTGGGGTGTCTGCGAGGGGTCCTGTACTGAACACTATCCAGGTCTGAGGTGGGGAACTGCTTCCTGTTTAATTTCGGAGCTTGTGTGGAGAGTCTGCATCCACCCCCTTCCACGGATGGTTCCCTCTGCCCTGATCCACTTTCCTTTGTCTGGTCCATTTCAGTATCGACGTCGTAGTTGCTTTTCTTGCAGCCTTGGATCCGGAGTGTACGACTTTATGCTAGGCGGAGGTCATAAGCTCTGAAATGCATTGGGGCGAAGGTGGGAGATGGTTCTTTGGTGAGAAATTACTAGTGCTGTTATGATCATTAACACATATATACTACCTTGTTTGTTTTCTTTTTTTTTTTTTTTTCGAGATAGTGCTCATTATTTTCGTAGCATCTAATAGTTTAAGTGCACCTGTGAGAGCGTTTATTAGTTAACTTCAAAGGAGCATTATTCAGACAGGTTACTATTATCCCATTTTATAGACCAGACAGCTGAAGCACCCAGGAGGAAAAGTGATTATATCAAAACTAAGCAGTCAATCCGTGTGGAAGCTGTGATTAGAGCTTGTCTGACTAGAGTTGTCCTTGATCCAGTTGAGTTCTTAGCCTCAAACAAAATTTAGCGCTCAAAGACGGACAGTGCTCCCTGTATTTTTATTTACTCATTAATTGCTAAAATCTTTCTTAAAAAATAGAGTGGAACCGTGGGCGGTGACTCTCGCCTGTAATCCCAGCACTTTGGGAGGCTTAGGCGGGCGGATCACGAGGTCAGCAGTTCGAGACCAGCCTGGCCAACACGGTGAAACCCCTTCTCTACTAAAAATACAAAAATTAGCCAGGCATGGTAGTGCGCGCCTGTAATCCCAGCTACTCAGGAGGCTGAGGCAGGAGAATCGCTTGAACCCAGGAAGGGAGGTTGCAGTGAGCCGAGATCGTACCACTGCATTCCAGCCTGGGTGACAGAGCAACGTTCTGTCTCAAAAAAAAAAAAAAAAAAAAAAGAGTCAAATCCTTTCAGACTCTTGTTATAGTACCCTTAAAAATGATACTTGAAAGATCACGATCACTTCAGTTTCAAATGAATAGTAGTATCATTTGAGTCATAGACATGAGTAGAATTCCTTTGTCTTTTATCTGTCAAACTTTCATCTCCTGTATAAATGTAGTGCCACCGGCCCAAAGATACTTGGTGACAATAGCAGAGATATAAATATTTAATAAATGAGTAGAATCGAGGAGGCGAACTGCTAAGGTTTCCCGGAATATTTGAACGGCAAGTTTTTTCTCATAAACAATTGAAAATTTAGGAGAATAGTTATTTTAATTATTTATTTTAATGAAAATTATCTCGTAATTGAGTTGTACTTTATCTCTCTGGGACCATCAACAACTTACCAGTCTCCCTAGGGTTTGCCCTTAGTTTTGTAAATGGTTCCTCTCATTTTTTATGTGTTTTGTTTTTCGAAGTGAAGATTTTGTCTTCTAAAATTGAAAAAAACAAGCTGTCTTGATAAAATAGACTTAATTAGCACTTTTTTGAGTGTGTCTGAGGACTGACACCAGCCTCTTTAATAAGCACTTCACACATGGAGCAGGAATTCTTCCAGGCAAGAATGCAATAAATTAATCATCATTTTAATATATTTCTGTAATATTTTATGACGTGTCTACCTGAATAATAATACTTTTTACTCTTACAGTGTCTTTTCATCAAGGAGCATAAAGATTAAAAATTTCACTTAAATTTTGCCAACTACAAAGTACAAGGGGACAGTGCACTTAGACTGAATTGTTGTTTTCATGGAATAAACACAGTTCCCTCTCCCTTATACCACCTCCATTTGATCATCTGAATAAAGAAGGTTGTCTGTCCTTTCCTACATAGAGATATTTGAAGAATTAATAAAGTAATATCTCAAAAGTAGTTTCCATTCCGTGGAAGAAAGCAGCTTTGTTAACTTCAAAATGTGATTGTAGTGTCTTGAAACATTTTTCCTCCTTAAACATGCCATCATTTATATTTTTAAAGATTGGTCATTCCAAGTAGTCACCTAAGGAGGCTAAAAACTTACTCCAGTAGTGCTGCTGCCATTCATAATTATTTTCAAATTTTTGAAATTTCTATTCAGTTTACAAGCAAAATAAAAACATTTCATAACTTTCATAAACACTTGTTTTTGTTTGTATTTTTTAATCAAAAAACTAATTCAGCTTGAGTATTTTCTTTGCTAAATTTGGCAGAATGATTTCTGCGTGGTTATAAAACTCGGTTCTACCTTCAAGATTTTACCATTGTTAAGGATATTTAAAGGATTATCCTGATGGCTATGAAGGGCAGTTTCAAAAGGGCAGTTTAGGCCAGGCACAGTGGCTCATGCCACACTTGTAATCCCTGCACTTTGGGAGGCCAAGGCAGATCACCTGAGGTCAGGAGTTTGAGACCAGCCTTGTTCACATGGTGAAACCCTGTCTTTTAAAAAAAATAAAGAGGGGGGAAGTTGAAAACTATAGTTTAAAACAGTGACAGACATTATTAGAATAAGTTTGCAACCTTCCCAGAAGACTACTCCGAAGGGGGCATGCTTACCTGTAGGCTGGAGTTCTGTGCACATGTGTATGTTTCCACATTGTTAAATGTTTTGAAAATGATAATCTCTATTATAACCTATCAGTTATCTCTTTTCATCACATTGATTTCTTAGAAATTAGATATTTTACTTACATATTTAATAGAGTACATTTAGTTGATGACTTATCATACTGACTGGAACGGTGTTAGATTGGGAGTGTATTTCATACAGAAGTTTGAATTTTACATAAATTTCAATCTTTGCAACAATTTTGAATAATAAAATTTGGCTCCATATTGAATGTTTTGAGTGTAATACAGGAAAGGCAAAATAGCCTCAAAATATACAATTGCTATTTTCAAAAAAAAAAAAAAGTATTAACACAGTGTGTGTGCAACAGACTTTCCTGGCTATCTACCAATGTCAAAAGAAAAAATTTCAACAAATTTAGTTTAAATATTGAATTGGCTTTTGTTAGCAATTCCAAAATTGGGTAGCATCTCATTCATAAAATAGAATGCTTTGCCAGGCATGGCAGAATAGTTGGTTTTGTAAGATGGGAACAAGGAAACAGAGTAATTCTAAAAAGCCTGTTGGTTAACATCAGATTACTTAAGGTTACTTTTCTTTTAAGTGTTCAAGTAGAAGGGACTACTTCTCATGCCAGCTCAGGTTACTAGGCCGTTTTGTGTTGGTTGCAGCAGGTTGGTTGCAGCAAATCCCGTTTTCAGGAAAAACTGGTTTGTTTGTTCTTTAACTTCCTTAAAGTTTCAGTTTGATTATGTGGCATTGAGCATGAGTGACTCCCCTTTGGTTTCAATGTCCTCTTGTAAATTTTATTTAAGAATTCGGTCCTTTCAGTAAGCTTTCACCTAAGTGAGAGTGTGACCAAAACTTAGGGCATTAGCGCTGCTCTCAGTTAACTATCATTCTGGGTTTTCAGTCTCAACATATCATTAATAGGTTAGGTGTCCTCATTATCATAGGTTTCTTTGAGTTTTTATCATACCAGCTGGAGAGTTGTTGGCATTCAGCAAATTGCTGCATGCAGTCATTTAAAACTTGAGAGAATGCAGCACACTAGGAAGACTACTATGACTATCAGAAGGATAATACCAAGAGTTTGGAATGTGCTCCTTAATCAAAGTTCCTGGGAACCAAACCAACTAAAGTTGAACAGATCAAAGAATGAGGCAGACAAAGAATCTACCCATTTTAACCAAGTAGACTGTTCTTTAATTGTTTTTTTATTTTTGCAACTGAGTCTCTACAATACCAGAATATATCCATGTGCAACATTAAGTGTTATCAACTGCAGAGACTCCTCCCTGTTTGACAAGTAGAAATCTAGAGCAATTCTATTAATATCTAGTATAACTTTTACAAGAGAATTCAGAGAAGTCTTATGCAACAATAGCATTGCAATAGAATAGTCTATAGAGGCTATTGGGAGGGATAAATTCTAGTCATTACTTCATTTGTATTATTCTAAGCCATACAAAGCTCATCCAAAAGGGTTAATGCCTCTTGGCAGTGTTCTCTTTAACCTATGCCATAAGTTAAGAGGAGTGAGCCAGTGCTCCACTTCTGAGTGATTATGGAGTGACAAGTTACCATTAAGATTTTTAGCCCACATTGGCCCTTCATCTTCTACCTGTCAAGGCATGAGGTCGCCTGTGTATATGCTTGGCCACAGAATTATCCACAAATAATGATATACCCTGTGGGTACACATAAGGTCCACTTTCCAGTTCTGTTGTTCATGGATATATTGCTTGGAATGGTGGATTTAGCAGTTTCTAGCCAAGAATCTGAAGCAGAGTTTACAGGTTAAGAGAACTATAATATGCTTGCACATAAGTCAGTTCTTAAGAAACTCAATTCAGTCTTTTGGTACAATCTTGTCTTACGACACACTCCTCGTTTGGACTTGGTTCTTGTATCCCATTACTATATTAAAGTAAAACATGGAGAGAGAACAAGTGGGACTAGAAATCTGACTCTAACAGGGACCAGTAGTACAATTTGAACAAGCACTTGTATTAGGGATGTTGCTAAATTAGCCACTAAGTGGACTAAAATATCTTTTAAGTTATATAAAGATTTGGGTTTGGGAGGACAGATCCAACATTCTGTGAAGTTACCTACAGAAGCACTGATTGTGAAATTCTAATTACAGTATTATCTTGCCAAGTGGAAAAGGCATATGTAAGGAAAAATTAAGAGGGATAAGAGTCTTATCATGATGGAGGATCTTGTTCTGATGTCTTGGGAAAAGCTGTCCACAGTGTGAAGTCATCAACTTCTTATCCTGGTTAACCTGATTTTTTAAGGTCTCTGGCTTAAGAAGAGGAGCAAGTGGTATCAGGAGGTGGTCTTTTATGAGGGAGATGTGAACACTTTTGAGTTTAGCTGCAATGCCTATAGTCGTGAGCACTTGGTAGGGTCCTTTCCAGTGGGATTCAAGAGCAGTCTTTCTTTGATGATATTTCCAGAACACCCAGTCACCTTTTTGGATCTATGTCTTGAAAGTCTTCCTTTACCTCTTGGTGATAACGTTTAGCATAGTGAATTAAGAATGTACATTATTGGGTCATTTCAATATGGGTCAATTAGGGGTCTACATTTCGTGTAATATCCAAAGATATAGAGTAACCAGCAATAATTTCATATGAAGTTAACTTGTGTTTTCCAGCAGTGGTGCTCTGAAGAGTCATAAGAGCCAGAGATAGAATTTCAGACCAAAGAAGATTACTGGTTTCAGAAAAGTTGGAAATTCTGAGTTTAAGTATTTAGTTTTATCAGCCTTACCAGAGGACTGCATGGGTAAGGGCAATGATAATACCAGACTGTTGGTAAAAATTTAAGTAGTACGTGAATTACTGTCCAGTGAAAGGAGTGGCTTAATTACGTGAATTGGCATTCAGTATACCCCAGGTGTGAAGTATGACTTTTGGCAGTTTCGTTTTGCAATAAGGGCATTGTCAGCCTTTTGACATGGGAATGCCTGAACCCATTCAGAAAACATACAGACTGTAACAGGTACATGCAAAACTATTACAGGTACATGCTTGGTGGGAGTTGGATGAAGTCTAATTGTACATGTTCAAGAGGGCCTAATGGTTGGAGTGAGGGGTGGTCATTCCAGGGGAACATAAATTGACTTCCTTGGATTATGAGTTTGATAGGTTAAATATTGATTTTAAATAGCTTTTAAATTACTTTGTAATAATTTTTCCACCAATACTTTTTGATCATTTGATCTATCTTGTCAGTATCATTATGGATAAGGCAATGTAAGAAGCATAACAAATAACCCTTAAGTGACTCTTGGAGTACCAAGTGGCTGTCTTGGCCTTCCCAGAACTTGAAATGGAAATTACAAGAACATCCTTCTCATTCTCAAAATTCTTTTTAATTTTTAGGGGCCTTTTTTTTTGCCTCCATAACTAACAGCATATGAGTATAAGCAGGCACAGTTAAGAAGCAGGGAGCATGCCTTACTGTTTCCAGCTGTTGGATTTAGATAATAGACCTCACAGAATTGGGTAACATTTTTGGCATGAAAATCACTTGGAGCGCTTACCTGATATTCAGCCTCAGTTCTCCTTGTTAGAGCCTCTGCTTTTGTAACAGCAGTCTCTTTGGGCATCAGCATCCAGTAAGAGGCTTATCAACTTGTGGTCCACTTTTTATTAGTATGCCTTTGCTTCCAAAGTGTTTCAAAATCACGAACCACTCCAAAGCCATAGTGACTGTCAGTGTAAATGCTGACAGATTTTTATATAAAATGCATGCACAGGTAATTGTGGGAGTATTCCCCAATGCCTGCTTTAGTATACAAAAAGGATTAAAGCTTTTGAATCATTGAGCAATTCTAAAGCAGGGAACTGGGGGTTGTTGTACTACTCTTTTTCTTTTTTTTTTTTTTTTAGATGGAGTTTCACTCCTTACCCAGGCTGGAGTGCAATGGCGAGATCTCGGCTCACCGCAACCTCCGCCTCCTGGGTTCAGGCAATTCTCCTGCCTCAGCCTCCTGAGTAGCCGGGATTACAGGCACATGCCACCATGCCAAGCTAATTTTTTTTTGTATTTTTAGTAGAGACAGGATTTCACCATGTTGATCAGAATGGTCTCGATCTCTTGACCTCGTGATCCACCCGCCTCGGCCTCCCAAAGTGCTGGGATTACAGGTGTGAGCCACCGCACCTGGCCTGTACTACCCTTTTTCATTCTGCAAAGGGGGCCTCATTTCCCCCGACCCCCCACAAGGAATGGATTTAGGAACTGAGTTTTTAGTTAGTTCATTAAGTTGGAATGCTAAGAGTAAAACTTTGGGAACCTGTAGATGGCAATATCCAGCCAACTCTAACATATTAAGTTGCCTCTTAGTTCTGGACTTGGGAAACTCATGGATAATCCTAAGTTTATTAGGAGACCTGGATACCAGCAGCACTTCGATCATGTCTTAAATAGTAAACAGTATCTGACAATAACTGTAATTTTTCTGTGGAGACCTTATGTCCTTTCTCTTTTAGCTGTTAATAGGTAGATGAAATACTCTTAGGAGTATAACATACCTTCAGTGTATAAACAAAGAGTCCTCTACATATTGCCTTGAGCCTCTAGGATACTGGAGGGTGACTTGATGGAGCACTTGAGAGAAGTAGGAGAGGGCTTCCGTGAACCCCTGAGGCATGACTGTCCAGGTACATTGTTGATTACTGTAGGTGAAAGCAAATAGACATTGACTATCATGGTCAGTTGAAATGTTAAAGCAGGCTGAACGTAGTTCTACCACTGTGAACTGTTTGGAATATGGGGGATGTGGGACAAAAGAGTATTTGGGTTTGGAACCATTGGGAAATGAAAAATAATTATCCTGGTAATGACTCTTAGATCTTCAATAAATTGTGATCCTTGCCTGTTATGTTTTTGTCCCTACTATACAACAAACAATACAAACAGTAGAATCATATTAACCAAAACCAAATATCCTTGATACAGTATACATTAACCATTTAATTAACAAAGTGTTTATTTTCTTTTACAGATACAAATTTTAATTATTCAAATTCCCAGCCAAAGTAGAAACTACGCAATAACATTTAAATGAGAATCATTTTACGTATTTCTTGAATGCATATGCCATTTTTGTTGTCATATTTTTGTAAAGAGTCTTTTAGTTTCACTGTACTTTTTAATTGACATATTTTTGACACATACTAACTGCATATTTGGGGGATACAGTGATGTTCTGATACATGAATATGTTGTATAATGATTAAATCAATGTATTTATTACACCTCAAAGATTTGTCATTTATTGTGAGAACATTCAAAATTCTCTTTTCTTGGTATTTTGAAATATATACAATATAGTATTGTTAATTATAGACACTTTGCTATGCAGTAGATCAGCAAAACTTATTCCTACTACATAACTGCAACTTTGTACCTATTGACCAATCTCTCTCCTTCCTCCTTTCCCTTTTCCTTTCCCTTTACCCTCTCTTCCTGTTTCTACTCCCCAGATTCTGGTGACTGCTGTTCTCCTCATTACTTCTATGACATCAACTTTTTTAGGTTGCACATATGAGTGAGATTATGCAGATTTTGTCTTTCTGTGCCTGGCTTATTTCACTTAATATAATGTCCTCCAGATTAATCCATGTTGCCACAAATGACCGGACTTCATCCCTTTTTTTGTGAATGAATGGCGTGCTGTTGTGTATACATACCACATTTTCTTTATCCATTCATTCTTTGGTGGACACTTAGATTGATTCTATATCTTGGGTATTGTGAATAGCACTGTAATAAACATGGGAGTGCTGATGTCTCTTCAACGTACTGATTTCGTTTCCTTTGGATATATACCCAGTAGTGGGATTGCTGGATCATGTTGTAGTTCATTTTTAATTTTTTGAGGAACCTTCATACTGTCTTCAATAATGGCTTGACTAATTTCCATTCCTACCAACAGTATATAAGAATTCCCCTTTCTTCATATACACTCCAGTATTTGTTATTTCTTTGTCTTTTTGGTAATAGCTATTCTAACTGGGGCGAGATGATATGTCATTGTAGTTTTAATTTACATTTGTATTTCCCAAAGGGTTAGTGATCATTGAGCATTTTATCATATACCCGTTCGCCATATATATGTCTTCTTCTGACATCTATTAGGTCTTGTGCTCATCAGATTATTATTATTTTGCTATCGAGTTAAGTTCCTTATATCTCCTGAATATTAACTCAGATGCATAGTTTGCAAATGTTTTTCCCATTCTATAGGTTTTTTTTTTTATTGTGCCCTTTGCTGTGCAGAAACTTTATAATTAAATATAATCCTGCTTGTCTATTTTTGTTTCTGTTGCTTGTGTTTTTGAGTTCTTATCCAAAAAATTGTTACTCAGACCAAGGTCATAAAGCATTTCCCACACATTTTCTTAGGGTAGTTTTTTTAAATTATGCTTTTAGTTCTGGTGTACGTGTGCAGAATGTGCAGGTTTGTTACACAGGTATACATGTGCCATGGTGGTTTGCTGAACCCATCAACCCGTTATCTACATTAGGAATTTCCCTTAATGCTATCCCTCCCCACCCCCTATCCCCTGCATGTGTCTTTATAGTAGAGTGATTTAAAATCCTTTGGGTCTGTACCCAGTAATGGGATTGCTGGGTCAAATGGTATTTCTGTTTCCAGATCCTTGAGGAATCGCCACACTGTCTTCCACAATGGTTGAAATAATTTATACTCCCACCAACAGAGTAAAAGCGTTTCTATTTCTCTACATTCTCTCCAGCCTCTGTTGTTTTCTGACTTTTTAATGATCGCTATTCTAACTGGTGTGACATGGTATCTCATTCCGGTTTTGAATGTATTTCTCTAATGACCAGTGATGATGTGCATTTTTTCATATGTCTGTTGGCTGCATAAATGTCTTCTTTTGAAAAGTGTCTGTTCATATCCTTCTCCTACTTTTTGATCGGGTTTGTTTTTTTTCTTGCAAATTTGTCTAAGTTCTTTGTAGATTCTGGATATTAGCCCTTTGTCAGATGGATAGATTGCAAATTTTTTCTCCCATTCTGTAGGTTGCCTCTTCACTCTGATGATAGTTTCTTTTGCTGTGCAGAAGCTCTTTAGTTTAATTAGATCCTGCTTGTCTATGTTGGCTTTTGTTGCTATTGCTTTTGGTGTTTTAGTCATGAAGTCTTTGTCCATACCTATGTCCTGAATGGTATTGCCTAGGTTTTCTCCTAGGGTTTTTATGGTTTAGGTCTTATGCTTTAGTCTTTAATCCATCTTGAGTTAATTTTTGTATAAGGTATAAGGAAGGGGTTCAGTTTCAGCTTCAGCTAGCCAGTTTTCCCAACACCATTTATTAAATAGGGAATCTTTTTCCCCATTGCTCATTTTTGTCATGTTTGTCAAAGATCAGATGGTTGTAGATATGTGTTGTTATTTCTGAGACCTCTGTTCTGTTCCATTGCTCTGTATATCTCTGTTGGCACCAGTACCATGCTGTTTTTATTACTGTAGCCTTGTAGTATAGTTTGAAGTCAGGTAGCATGATGCCTCCAGCTTTGTTCTTTTTGTTTAGGATTCTCTTGACTATGCAGTCTCTTTTTTAGTTCCATATGAAATTTAAGTTTTTTCCAATTCTGTGAAGAAGTCAATGGTAGCTTGTGAATAGCATTGAATCTGTAAATTACTTTGGGCAGTATGGCCATTTTCATGATATTGATTCTTCCTGTCCATGAACATGGAATATTTTTCCATTTGTTTGTGTCCTCTCTTATTTCCTTGAGCTGTGGTTTGTAGTTCTCCTTGAAGAGGTCCTTCACATCACTTGTAAGTTATATTCCTAGGTATTTTATTCTCTTTGTAGCAGTTGTGAATGGGCATTCACTCATGATTTGGCTCTCTGTCTGTTATTGGTGTATAGGAATGATTGCAATTTTTGCACTTTGATTTTGTATGGTGAAACTATGCTGAAGTTGCTTATCAGCTTTAGGAGATTTTGTGCTGAGATGATGGGGTTCTCTAAATATACCATTAAGCCATCTGCAAAAAAAAAGAGATACTTTGATTTTCTCTTTTTTGATTTGAATACCCTTTATTTATTTATCTTACCTGATTTTCCTGGTCAGAACTTTCAGTACTATGTTGAATAGGAATGGTGATGGAGGGCATCCTTGTTTAGTGCTGGTTTTCAAATGGAATGCTTCCAGTTTTTGCCCATTCAGTATGATATTGGCTGTAGGTTTGTTGTAAATAGCTCTTATTATTTTAAGATACATTCCATCAATACCTAGTTTATTGAGTGTTTTTAGCATGAAGGGCTGTTGAATTTTGTCGAAGGCCTATTTTACATTTATTGAGATAATTGTGGTTTTTGTCATGGTTCTGTTTATGTGATGGATTACACTTATTGATTTGCATATGTTGAACCAGCCTTGCATTCCAGGGATGAAGTTAACTTGCTCGTGGTGGACAAGATTTTTAATGAGCTGCTGTGTTTGGTTTGCCAGTATTTTATTGAGGATTTTTGCATTGATGTTCATCAGGAATATCGGCCTAAAATTTTCTTTTTTTGTTGTGTCTCTGCCAGGTTTTAGTGTCAGGATGATGCTGGCCTCATAAAATGAGTAGGGTTCCCTCTTTTTCTTTTTTTTTTTTTTGGAACAGTTTCAGAAGGAATGGTACCAGCTGCTCTTTGTACCTCTGTTAGAATTTGGCTGTGAATCCATCTGGTTCTGGACTTTTCTTGGTTGGTAGGCTATTAATTACTGCCTCAATTTCAAATCTTGTTATTGGCCTATTCAGGGATTTTATTTTTCTTAGTTTATTCCTGGCAGGGTGTATGTGTCTAGGAGTTTATCCATTTCTTCTAGATATTCTCGTTTATTTGTGTAGAGGTGTTTATAGTATTCTCTGATGGTAGTTTGTATTTTTGTAGGATTGGTGGAGATATCCCCTTTATAATTTTTTTATTGCATCTATTCGATTCTTCTCTCTTTTCTTCTTTATTAATCTGGCTAGCGGTCTATCTATTTTGTTGATCTTTTCAACAAATGAGCTCCTAGATTCATGGATTTTTTTTTAAGCATTTTTCCTGACTATCTTCTTCAGTTCTGCTCTGATCTTAGTTATTTCTTGTCTTCTGCCAGCTTTTGAATTTGTTTGTTCTAGCTTCTCTAGTTCTTTTAATTGTCATGTTAGGATGTCAATTTTAAATCTTTTCTACTTTCTCTTGTGGGCATTTAGTGCTATAAATTTCCCTCTACATATTGCTTTAAATATGTCCCAGAGATTTTGTCGTGCTGTGTCTTTGTTCTCATTGGTTTCAAAGAATATCTTTATTTCTGCCTTAATTTCATTATTTACCCAGTAGTCATTCAGAAGCAGATTGTTCAGTTTCCATGTAGCTGTGCAGTTTTGAGTGAGTTTCTTAATCCTGAGTTCTAATTTGATTGCACTGTGGTCTGAAAGACTGTTTGTTATGATTTCCGTTGTTTTGCATTTGGTATGTGGTCAATTTTAGAGTAGATGTGATGTGGTGCTGAGAAGAATGTATATTCTGTTGATTTGGGGTGGATAGTTCCATAGATGTCTATAAGGTCCACTTAGTCCAGATCTGAGTTCAAGTTCTGGATATCCTTGTTAATTTTCTGTCTTGTTGTCTAATATTGACAGTGGAATGTTAAAGTCTCCCACTATTATTGTGTGGGAGTCTAAGTCTCTTTGTGGGTCTTTAAGAACTTGCTTTATGAATCTGGGTGCTTCTGTATTTGGTGCATACATATTTAGGATAGTTAGCTCCTCTTGTTGCATTAATCTTTTACCATTATGTACTGCTCTTCTTTGTCTCTTTTGGTCTTTGTTGGTTTAAAAGTCTGTTTTATCAGAGACTAGGATGACAACCCCTGCTTTTTTTTTTCTTTGCATTTGCTTGGTAAATCTTTCTCCATCCTTTTATTTTGAGCCTATATGTGTCTTTTCACTTGAGATAGGTCTCCTGAATACAGCACACCAATGAGTCTTGACTCTTTATCCAACTTGCCAGTCTGTGTGTTTTAATTGGGGCATTTAGCCCGTTTACATTTAAGGTTAATATTGTTATGCGTGATTTGATCCTGTTTTTATGATGCTAGTTGGTTATTTTGCTGATCAGTTGATGCAGTTTCTTCTTAGCCTTGATGTCTTTACAATTTGGTATGTTTCTACAGTGGCTGGTACCGGTTGTTCATTTCCATGTGTAGTGCTTCCTTCAGGAGCTCTTGTCAGGCAGGCCTGGTGGTGACAAAAATCTCTCATCATTTGCTTGTCTGTAAAGGAATTTATTTTTCCTTTGCTTATGAAGCTTAGTTTGGCTGGATTTGAAATTGTGGGATGAAAATTCTTTTCTTTAAAGATGTTGAATATTGGCCCCCACTCTCTTCTGGCTTGTAGGGTTTCGGCTGAGAGATCCACTGTGAGTCTGATGGGCTTCCCTTTGTGGGTAACCCAATCTTTCTCTCTGGCTGCCCTTAACATTTTTTCCTTCAGTTAAACCTTGGTGAATCTAATGATTTTGTTTCTTGGGGTTGTTCTTCTTGAGGAATATCTTTGTGGTGTTCTCTGTATTTCCTTAATTGGAATGTTGGCCCACTTGCTAGGTTGGGGAAATCTCCGGAATAGTATCCTGAAGAGTAGTTTCCACTGGGTTCCATCCTCACCAATACTTTTGGGTATACCAATCAAATATAGATTCGTTTGTTTTTTTTTTTCACATAGTCCCGTATTTCTTGGAGGCTTTGTTCATTTCTTTTCACTTTTATGTTTCTAATCTTGTCTTGCTTTATTTCATTGGATTGATCTTCAATCTCTGATATACTTTTTCTGTTTGTCAATTTGGATATTGATACTTGTGTATTCTTCACAAAGTTTTTGTGTTGTGTTTTTCATCTCCATCAGGTCATTTATGTTCTTCTCTAAGCTGGCTATTCTAGTTACCAATTCATCTAACCTTTTTTCCACATTCTTAGTTTCCTTGCATTGTTAGAATATGCTGCTTTAGCTCAAAGGAGTTTATTATTATTCACCTTCTGATGCTTACTTCTGTTAATTTGTCAGACTCATTCTCCGTCCAATTTTGTTTCCTTGCAGGTGAGGAGTTGTAATCCTTTGGAAGAGAAGAGGCATTCTGGTTTTTGCAGTTTTCAGTCTTTTTGTGCCTGTTTCTCCCCATCTTTGTGGATTTATCCACCTTTGTTCTACGATGTTGATACTGTTCCTTTCTGTCAGTTTTCTTTCTGTCAGGCCCCTCTGTAGGGTCCCGCCCTACAGGGTCCTGTGAGCCCCTCTCTGCTGGTGTGAAGACAAGAAACTGTGTAAAAGACACAAGACACAGAGATATAGAAAAGAGAGTTTGAGCTCAGGGGTCCACTGCCAATCAAAATGTGGAGTCCAGCATTGGCCCCAATTTCCTGGATACTCTGTCTTTTATTGAGTACAAAGCAGGGGGAAGGGTAGGAAGGGTGAGGTAATGGTGGTCAGTGATAGGGTCAGGTGAATTACGTGTCCTGGAGACAGGGGCTCAGGATTTTCAAGAAGCCAAGGGGAAGAGAAAACCTAAGGCATCAGCACTTTTTTCATACTTGTCAAGAAATAACAAGGTCACTAAGATTTATGTTACTAATTCTTTTAAGAAAGAGAGGAACCAGGTGCAGAAGCAGAATGTGAAAATAGACATGGAATTTGACCACTGAAGCACAGCATCACATAGAGACAATTAAGCTCCTAGATGTCTGTGAGCCTCCCTGACACCCGCCAGGCCTACCACAAGAGCTTGGAAGAGCAGAGTTTTCTCCTAACTCCCCCAAGGGAGTTAAATAGCTGGCTAAATAGCAGAAGCTTTCACAGTGCTGATGCTGCCACACAGCTGAGGTGTCCTCCAGCAGCCCTTATGTGGGTGTGACAGAGGACTTAGAGCATCTTGCCTTAGGGTCACCTCTTTTTCCAATGCCAATTCAGTTCCATACTTCTTGACCTGAGACTTACTAGTAAGATTAAAGATTATATGATCATATATATATGTGTATATTTATGATTACATGTGAAATGGCTTTGTGATTATTTATGATTATATATAGGAATAACTATGTAACTATGTCTCTAATTCTTTTCTAATTCTATATTTATATGAGAGCAGACTGAGGCCTGAGACCCTTGCCTTGGCTCCTGTGGGGTTCCCCCACAACACACCCCTCTGCTGCAGGTCTGCTGGAGTTTGCTGGAGGTCCACTCCAGACCCTGTTTGCCTAGGTATCACCAGCGGAGGCTCAGTTGGAAATACAGGCGTCACCTGCCATCTGTGTCTATCTTGCTGGGAACTGCAGACCAGAGCTGTTCCTATTCAGCCATCTTGCCAGCAATCTCTTTTCTGGCAGTTTCATACATTCAGGTTTTATATTTCAGTCTTCAATCTATTTCCCCCCCACCTTTTTTTTTGAAATGGAGTTTAACTCTCATTGCCCATGCTGGAGTGCAATGGCATGATCTCAGCTCACCGCAACCTTCGCCTCTTGGGTTCAAGCAATTCTTCTGCCTGAGCCTCCCAAATAACTGGGATTACAGGCAGTGCCACCACACTCAGCCAATTTTGTATTTTTAGTAGAGACAGGGTTTCTCCATGTTGGTCAGGCTGGTCTCAAACTCCCACCTCAGGTGATCCACCCACCTCAGCCCCCCAAAGTGCTGGGATTACAGGCATAAGCCAGTGTGCCCAGCCAATCCATTTCCATTTTGAGGTGATTTTTTTAAATATGGTAGAAGACAGGGGTTTAGTTTGCTCTTCTACATGTGGATATTCAGTTTTTCCAGTATCATTTATTTAAGAGATAGTCCTTTTCCTAACCTGTGCTTATGATACTTTATCAAATATCAGTTGGCTGTATGTCCATTTATTTCTGTGTTCTCAATTCTCTTCCATTGGTCTTTCTGTTTTTATGCCAGTACCATGCCATTTTGATTACTATAGTTTTGTAGTATATTTTGAAGTCAATTAATATGATATCCAGCTTTATTCTTTTTGCTCAAGATTACTTTGGCTATTTGGGGTCTTTCATATTTCTATATGAATTTTAGGATTTTTCTTTTCATTGCTTTGAAAAATGTCATTGGTATTTTTATGGGGGTTGCTTTAAATCTGTAAATTGCTTTGAGTATTATGGACATTTTAACAGTAAATTCTTCTAATCCATGCACACACAATATCTTTCTATATATTTGCATCCTCTTCAATTTTTAAATCAATATTTTATAATAGAGATCTTTCACATTCTTGTTTAATTTCTTTCCAGGTATCTAATTATTTGTAGTTATTGTAAATGAGATTGCTTTCTTGGTTTCTTTTTCAGAGAATTCTCTATTGGCACATAGAAATACTACTGAATCCGTAAATTGATTTTGTATCTTGTGACTTAACTGAATTTGGTAATTAGTTCTAACAGTTTTATGGTGGAGTCTTTAGGATTTTATACATACAACATTATATCTGTAAACAGATGGTTTGACTTTCTCCTTTCCAGTTGGTTGCCTTTTAATTGGGTCTTTTGCCTAATTTCTCTGGGTAGGACTTCCATTACCATGTTCAATAATGGTGGTGAAAGTAGGTGATCCTTACCTTATTCCAGATCTTAGAGGAAAAGCTTTCCATGTTTCCTCATTCAGTGTGATGTTGGCTATGGGTTTGTTACATGTGCTCTCTATTGCAGTTCTTCTATAACTAATTTCTTGAGAGTTTTTATTATGAAAAAATGTTGAAAGTTATCAAATGCATTTTCCGAGTCTGTTGAAATGATTATAGAGTTTTTGTCTTTGATTCTGTTAATGTGATATATTATGTTCAGTGATTTATGTTTGTTAAACTATCCTTGCTTCCTGGAATTAGTCCTACTTGAGCATGGTGAATGATCTTTTTAATGTGCTGTTTATTTGGTTTCATAGTATTTTGTTGAAGACTTTTACATCTGTGTTCATCTGGATATTGGCCTGTAGTTTTCTTTTTTGTGGTTGTGCCCTTGTCTGTTTTGGGTATCAGGGAATGCTGGTGTCATAGAATGAATTTGGAAGAGTTTCTTCCTCTTCAGGTTTTGGAAGATTTTGAGAAGAATTAGTATTAGTCTTGAAATGTTTGATAGAATTTGGCAGTGAAGCCATCATATCCTGGGCTTTTTCTTTGATGGGAGAATTTATATCACTGATTCAATCTTTTTTATTATTGGTCTGTAAAGATTGTCTATTCTTAGTTCAAGCTTGGTAGGTTGTATATATCTAGGAATTTTTATATTTCCTTTAAGTTTCCCAATTTGTTGGCATATAGTTTTCATAATATTTTCCTTTATATTTCTGTAGTATCACTTGTAATATCTCCTTGTTTATTCTAATTTTGAGCCTCTTATCTTCTTTTTCTTAAAATTCTGTCAATTTTATTTATCTGTTATGCTGGTCTTTTGTATTGTTCTTTTTAGTCTCTTCACTGAAAAGTCTCTTTTTGTGGGGAATGACAGGTGCCTCTAGTCAGCCATCTTGCCACCATCACTGTTAACAAGGTGTTTTCTTGCTTTCTTAGATTTTAGAAAATTTTTTAGAAATGATGGCTGAGTTTCATACAAAAGCTCACTGAGGAAATCGGAACTGCTAGGGTTTTTTAATCTTGATAACATTTTCCATAGCAAGCAGAGATACTGGAGAATATTCTGTTAGTAATTGAACCGTCCTTATCTTCTATAATCTGTTTACCTGATTAATTCACTGATGGTTTGATATCTGGAAAACGTTAGAAACAATCATAGCTGTTTAAAAGCAGCTTTAAAACATCCTTTGTAAAATTGCTGAAATAGTGAGGCTTATTCTGAATGAGAATTGCCTAGCCTATTCAGAAACCTGTTGAAAAAAAAAATGTATCCTAGAGGCCAAAATTGATGTATGGACACATATTTGGGGAAGCAAGGTATGAATAGAATAGACACCTGGGCCAGTGCTATTGTAGATAAATTGGGGCTGTCTGCTCAGAGTTTGTTTAATAGAGATAGAAATTAACTGTATGGGGAGAAGTCTGTCTTTCTGGCCAAATTTTGCTCAAATATCTGGTTTCAAGGTAGAATCTTGACCATTTGTTTCCCAGACCATTTGTTTTCAAATGACACGTAAATTGTATAATAGACATTTGTATAGCTACACCTGTCTGACTTAGAACTACTAAAACTGTAGAGTCAGAAATAAAGCTTTCTCTGCTCAAGTCAAGCATTATACTTACGCTAGCCAAACGACCCTACACTTTTCCAACTTAGTGTTTGGCTTATTCACTTTCCTTGTTTCAGATGTCCATATCTCTCCACTCTACTTGGCTAATGCTATTTAAATCCTGTCTATACTTTAAGTTCCAACTGGAATACTGCTCTCTTCACAAAGTTTTCCCTGACTCCCTAATTCTTTCTTTTCCTTAGTTTGCCCAGTACTACTTGTTAGTTACTTTCTGTGTTCCCAGTTATTTCACTTATTTTGGCCATGAACTTGTTCTCTAGCTAGATTTTTTTCAAAGGCATAAATTATGCCATGTATATGTATTTTTTTCTTTCCTGAATCATACATAATACCTAGAGCAGTGTTTAATAGTTGTATGTATCAGCTTATAAGATTAGATCTACAGAGTAAATAAATATATTATTCTGATTCTCTGGTATAAAGCATAAGATTAGATCTTATAATCTGATTCTCTGGTATAAAGCATAACTTATACTTTGTAATGTCAGTGTTCTGGTAGAAAATAGATGACATACTCAAGAGGTAATTGAGATGAGTTTAATCTAAATATGTGTCTCTAGGTTAAAATAAACCAACAATGGATGGTGAAGCACCCGAAGACTAGCTATAGTGAGAGCCTTTATCATCCCTAGGCCTGGAGAGGCAAGAGAAGAACCACTACTAAAACCCAAATGGAAGCTATGATGAAAAGGCTGCCTGGGGCCAGGCATGGTGGCTCATGCCTGTAATCCCAGCACTTTGAGAGGCTGAGGTGGGCGGTTCACAAGGTCAGAGATCATCCTGGCCAACATAGTGAAACCCTGTCTCTACTAAAAATACAAAAATTAGCTGGGCCTGGTAGCATGTGCCTGTAATCCC
The DNA here is from genome assembly GCF_049354715.1 of Callithrix jacchus. Taxonomy (NCBI): domain Eukaryota; kingdom Metazoa; phylum Chordata; class Mammalia; order Primates; family Cebidae; genus Callithrix; species Callithrix jacchus. The sequence continues at coordinate 145,452,177 of NC_133503.1, read as the reverse complement.
AGCTACTCAGGAGGCTGAGGCAGGAGAATCACTTGAACCAGGAAGTTGGAGGTTGCAGTGAGTTGAGATCGTGCCAGTGCAGTCCAGCCTGGTGACAGAACTAGACTCTGTCTAAAAAAAAAAAAAAGGCTACCTGTTGAGAACTCTGGCCTTTCTATAATCTGACAGTGGAGCACCAGAGGGAATACATACCCAGCTTCACACTCTTCCAGTTCTTTGATCTCCACCTGATGTTTTCCACTGACAGACGGTATTGGAAGCCAAAAGGCAAGGGAGCCTTGTTGTAGCAATCTAAAAGTCAGCCTCCTAGGAATTAGAGCAAAGTAGAGAAGGTAAAGAGTAGACTCTGGAGTGGGGAGCAAAGAATATCCAGTGCTGTAATCATATCAAGAGAATGTTTCAGGTACAGTTAATGTAAGCCTTTTTTGTGCTGTCTTTATTTCTTAAGAGGCAGCTGTGTTTTCTAGTCTAATTCAGTTACTAACATCTAAGAACTTTGTATGATTGATGCATTTCATATGAAATGCAGCTACTGTCCCCTTTTATTGTGGTATTAGCTTGTGTAGTATTGTTAAATATGTCTTAATTTTTTTATATTTTTCTATTGCTTGTACAGTTAATAGGTAGAATACATGGACTGTGCCCATAACCATTAGCAAAACTATACCTTCACCATTTCAATTACATGTTTTTTCTAAATCAATCAGGGTTGCCCATTTTTATTTTCATAATCGTTTCATAGACAAGTGGTTTTCAGTCTTGTTGTGTATATGGTCCTCAATGCAGACATTCTGATTCGAGCTGGTTTAAGATGATGCCCGAGTATCTGTTCTCTTTTTAAAAAAACTTACAAATATTTCAGATGCACAATAAATGAGAACTGCTTGCACAGGTAATCATTTTGACCCAAGTGTTATTGTTGCTGCTCCTTCCCCCGCCACCCCAATATATATTATACTCTTGAGTAACTAAGGCTTAAATGAAAATCTAATGTTGCTTTATGTGCTCTTCAAAGCATAAAAAAAGTATTATATTTTTCATATTCATAAATATAGGGTAGAAAATATGTGGTTTTCAGATTCCTAATAAAACAAATTTAACAAATTTGTATAAATATTTCAGATTTGTAATATAGAGACTAATATACTGAACATCTGTGTTCTCACCACTTAGCATTAGAAAATATTAACATTTTACTATTTTTTTCTATTAAGAAATAAAAATGCAGATAAAATTTAAGCCCCCTTTGTTTTCTTCCTAGAGGTTCCTATTCTAAACTTGGTGTCTGTCATTCCTGTGCGTATTCCTGTGCTTTGTTACACATGCATGTATCAACAAAATATTAGTTTGTTTTACATGCTTTAAACCTTTTTATAACTCTTACTATGCTGTGTTATTCTTTAATATGTATATTTTTGCAGCCTTTTTACTTAAAATAACTGATTTTTTTAGATACATACAGCTTTAATGTATTGCTTTCTATTGCTATGTAGTATTCCACTGTATGAATGAACAAAGATTTGTTAAAAAGATGCACATTTGGGCTGTTTTCAGTTTTTTTTATTATTGCAAAGTGTTGCTAAAATGAACATTTCCATATGATGTTTCCTTAATCATATACAAACCTAGAAGTAGAACTGCACATCCACAGATAGACATATTTTATTTTGCCAGACATTGCCACATTGCTTTCCAAAATGGTTGTGCATAGTTATAACTCCCCGTAGCAGTTTTTGAGATTCTTGTTGTTGCTCCATATCGTTTTTAAAGTTGGTGTTGTAAGACTTTTTAATTTTTTCCAGTGTGAATTGGAATCTTGTTTTATTTTTCATTTTCCTGATTTCTGGTGAGGTTGAACACTTCTTATATAATTGTTGGCCATTTCGGTTTCCTCCTCTAGGAACTGCGCTTTCATACTCCTTGTTCATTTTGGATATATATATATTTTAAAGTGTTTTGTAGAATTAATTGTAGCAGTTAACCATTTGCTTATATATGGAGATTTCTTCTTCCAGTCTGTATGTTGTCATTAATTTTGTCTTTTCTTATACTGAAGTTAAAAATTTATCAATATTTCACTTTGCCACTTTATTCTACCCTGGTTTTTGAAACATGACCCAGCCTATAGTCACAGCCTTGAGCTCAAGGTTTGCAGCTTTCTATAATATCTACTTTCAAAAATTGTTTCTAGATAAGGCAGAGTATAAATAAATAAATGAAGAAGCAAACATGCCATACAGTTTCTCATTAAAATTTATGTAAAATTATGAATTTTTAAAAAATTATATTAGAGAGTCTCCTGGTTCAGAAATGGCAGCAAACAGCCTCCAGTGTACTCTTTTCTCATTTTTCATTAAGTTCCTGTGAAGATGTAGAATAAAAACAAAATTTACCATAAAACCAAAATTTAAAAACTTCAAAAACACAGAAAGCAGGAAGAAGTAGCTTAATTAAGAAGCATATGGTCTTAGGTTGAGAGGAATTTCTCTATATTAGTGCCTGGCTTCTGCTTACTGCTTATAATAAACTCAAAAGGAGAAAGATGAATTGTAAAAGGAATTTTAAGCTAAAGGCAACTAGAAATAAAGATTCTGAAAATTCTCGGCCTACCTGTATTGTATAAAAAATACTGGAAAGCATGTTCTGGAGAGGACACTGAATATATGGTTGGACAATCTTTCAATCCATAAAACTGTGATGGGATAGAAGAGATACTGCCATTTTGGATTAAAGGAGACAGAAATAAAGGATGGCTTTCAGACTTCTGGGATTCTGCAGAAAAGGACCATAGGCCTATCTGGCTATGAATATGCCTTATCCTTTAACAAAAGATAAGGACCTAAAGGTGACACAGAGATGCCTCCACAGGCCCAGAGCACACAGACTCAGAGACCTAAGGCTGTTTCTTCCTCAGTTTCAGAGTATAGGGCCATCTCTTCCGTTTCAGCAGGCCAGGCTACCCACGTCCATAGTCTTAGAGGCAAGGCTGCCCCCCATAGCCAAGGGAGCAGGTCTTCCATCTCAGTGGGCCGAGAAAGCAAACCCAGTGTTATCATGGGCCTGTGGGGCAGACCATTAAGCCAGAAAGGATTATTATTGTGCCTTAATATCTAATGGAATTTGCCTTGCTAGGTTAGGAACTTGCTTGTGACCTGTCACCCCTTTCTTTGTTCTGATTTCTCCCTTTTGGAATGGGAATGGCAACCCTACGCATGTGCCACCATTGTGTTTTAGAAGCATATTATGTTGCATGGTTTCACAGTTTCACAGCTGGAGAGGAATTTTGCCTTATGATTAGTCATATCTTGAGTCTCATCCATACCTGGTTTTGGATTTGGAGTTGATGCTGACATGAATTAAGACTTTTGGGAGCTGTTGGGATGGAGTGAATGTTTTTTGCATGTGAAGAGGATGAATTTGGGGGTCCAGAGGGAAGAATGTTACAGATTGAATTCTGTCCTCTCCCCTAAATCCGTATGTTGAACTCCTAACCCCCAATTTGGAGACAAGGTCTTCAGGGAGGTAATTAATGTTAAATCACGTCAAAAGGGTGGGGCTGTAACCCAGTAGTACTCTTGTTCCTAAAAGAAGAGGTGACACCAGAAGTACACATGCACAAAGGAAAGGCCATGTGAGGACACAGCTAGAATATGGCTGTCTGCAAGCTGAGAGGAGAAGCCTCACCAGAAAACAACCCTGCCAGCATCTTAATCTTGAATTTCCAGCATTCAGAGCTGTGAGAAAATAAATTTCTGTTGTTTAAACCCAAGCAGATTAGTACAGGTACCATACTGACAAAGTATAACTTTTTTTTTACATTTAGAAAACCAATGTTGATGTTAAATTTCAAAAGAAGAGTGTAAAAACCCAAGACAAAAGTAAATTTCTCCCTTTTTGTTAGTGAATATTAATAACTTTGAGTAGGAGGTATTGTTATGTCAAAATAATTAGTTTTTTAAATTAATAGACTATTTTTAGAGCAGTCTGTTTATAGAAAAATTGAGCAGAAAAATAAAAAAAGTTCCCATTTATATATGTGTGGAAAGTACAGAACACTTCCTCTTACCCTGCAGTTTCTCCTATGATTGAGGTCTTGTATTAATGTGGTACACTTGTTACAGTTGATCAATAAATATTGATACATTATTAACTGAAGTTCATAATTTACATTAGGATTCATTCTTGGAGTTGTATAGTTCTGTGGGTGTTGACAAATGTAAAACACATGTATCCACCATTACAATACATACAGTATTGTTTCACTGCCCTAAAATTCCCCTACATTTTATGTATTCATCCTTCTCCTCCCCGCAAATGCTTGAATGTTAATACAAGGTGATGAAACTGCTAGAAAGCACTAATTGCAAATTGTCTTTCTTTACTATTCTGATAGAAATTATAGACTATTTCATAAAGGTTAGTGCATGAAATACAAACATTTTTTCTATTGTCTAATGACTTTAAAGACTAATATGTTAGTGCTTAATTGGCTTATGTTTTGCTATTGAATTTTAGAAGATAATGATATATTTTTATATTAGTATCTTCTCATCTAGATAGTTTCCAGATATTTTTATCTCGTTCCATAGGTTGCCTTTTCACTCTGTTGATTATTTCTTTTGCTGTGTAGAACTTTTTGGTTTAATGTAGTCTTCCTTGTCTATTTTTGGTTTTATTACTTGCCCATTTTGTGTAAAATTCAAGAAATCCTTGCCAAGACCAGTGTCAAAAAACTTTCTGTTTTCTTCTAAGAGTTTTACAGGTTCAGATCTTATCATTTAAGTGTTTAATTTATTTTGAGTTGATTTTTGCATTTGGTGTAAGATAGGGGTCCAATTTCATTTTTTTTTTTTTGCATGTGGGTGTCCAGTTTTCTCAGCATCATTTGTTGAAGAAACTGTCCTTTTCCCCCACTGTGTTCTTGATACCCTTGTCAAAGATCACTTTATCATATATGCCTGATTTTGAGATATCAAACAAACAAAACAATTCAAAATGGGTAATAGACTTGAATAGACATTTTTGCAAAGAAGACATACAAAATGGCCACTAGATAGATGAAAGAGTTCCTAACATTAGTAATCATCAGGGAAAGGCAGTTCAAAATTTCAATGAAATATTCCCTCACACCTGTTAGGATATTACCAAATAAACAAAAGACAAATGTTGGCCAGGATATAGAGAAATTTTATATACATTTGGGAATATCGAATGGTGTAGTCACTACTAAAAACAGTGTGGAGGTCTCAAAAAATTAAAAATAGAACTAACACACTATCCTGCAATTCCATGTCTGATATATAATCAGAAGAATTGAAATAGCAATCTCAAAGAAACAATTGCATCCTCATGTTCATTACAGCATTATTCAGAATAGCCAAAATAAGGGGAGAAAAAAACCGGGTGCCCATTGACAGATGAATACATACAGAAAATGTGGCATATACATACAAGAAAATATCCAGCATCGAAAAAGAAGGAAAACCTACCATTTGTGACAACACAGATGAACCTAGAGAACATTATGCTAAGTGAAAAAAGGCAGTCACAGAAGGGCAAATACATTATTTTACTTATATGAGGTATCTAAAATAGTTAAATTCATAGATGCAGAGAATAGAATTCTGACTGTTGAGATGGGGGAAAGGAAATCGGTAACTGTTGCTTAATGGGTATAAAGTTTTAGTTATGTAGGATGAATAAGTTCTAGAGATCTGATGTACAACATACTACCTATAGTTAACAGTACAGTATTATGCACTTTAAAATATGTTAAGAGGATAGATCTCATTTTTAGTGTTCTTAATCAAAACTAAACTGTACAAAGGACAAGGAAATTTTTGGAAGTGATAAGTATATCTAGTACCTTGATTGTGGTGGTAGAATCTTGGGCATATACATATGTCCAAACTCATCAAAATGTATATATTAAATATATGCAATTTTTGTATACCAATTATACCTTAAAGCTTTCTTTTTAATTAACATAAGTCAATATAAAGGATAGCAAATCACAGAGTTACCTGTTTTGAGAGGTTCTCAGCTTTACATTAGACCTTTCTATCTTGGCCCATTCCCAATTACTTAGAATTAGGATTATGAAAGTTTTCTTTAGCATTTAATCAGTTCTTTAATAGTGACAAGGAATGGCAATGTTTATCCACATAAATTTATCTGTTATGTATCACTTATAATGAAAGATCAGCCTAGGCTCATTTCCACACTTTCTTGTTTTCCAGTTTTTCCTTGTTGATGGATAAATAATACCTGTATGGGCAATGGTAGGAAAACACACCTGTGACTTCTTGTCTCATTGCAAGGACTTGACTTCTACCTATTGTAAAACCTTGACTTTTTAACCAGGGCCAGATAATAAGAGTTGTCACTGTAGACACTGTCCCATATTGAGCATTTTTTACCTACTGTTATCACACAGAGGCAAGATGAGGTTATATTGATGAGGGGGAAAGAGGGAAAGGCAGAGAGACACACTTTAAAGTTACAAGTTTTATAAGAAATTTTTATATTGAAATATACATATAGAAAAATGAACAGATCACGAGTATACAGCAGATGAATTTTCACTAACTGAATATGCATATATATATATATATATATATATATAAAACGCCAGAATCCAGGGTAGGAAACTGATAGTATGTTAGAAAGTAGTACTACAGAGGCTTATCAGGTATTATGTAAGCTTATTTTTAAATTTAACATAATATCCCAGGAGATTTTTTGAGTAGTACAATTTCACCTCTAAATAAGGTAAACTATATATGAAAATATTTTCCATGATCTTATCCTCACCAGTTAACCTAGTAGAGAAATATACATATTGGGGTTAGAGTGTCTTCTGGCTGATTAGTAATACTGAAAATATTTAAATCCAAAAGTTGAATTTAAACATGTTTAAACCAAGTATATTTACTAATATAGGAAAGTTTTATATACCAAGTATATGAAAGTGATATAGTTAAAAATCATTATGGTGAGCAAATAGTTATTAACCACCTCCTGTGTAGTTAGGGAATAAAGAAATACCATATCAAAGGGGTTGTGTGTGTGTGTGTGTGTGTGTGTGTGTGTGTGAGAGAGAGAGAGAGAGAGAGAGAGAAAGTGTTCATTATTCATACATGTGTTCTCCCCAGTTCCGCAGCATCAGGGAAGAAACTTGCTAACTGTTGTTATTTACGTGCAGTAAGCTGTCACTTAATGTCATTGATAAGTTCTTGGAAACTGCAACTTTAATCAGAGTGAGGTATAATGAAACCAATTTTACCATTGACTGATTGATATAAATAGTTAATTTCCTATGACTTATTTCTGGTCACAAAAATGTCCATCAAACTTTAAAGTAAAGACCAAAACACTTCTAATATTAAACATTAAAGTAAATGTGAACTATACAGACATTTAAGAAATCAAGACCTCTAATAAAACAAGATCAATATTTACCCCATTATTCTAGTTCATGGTTGCAGGTGGCAGAAACCTAATCTGTCAGCTCAGGGTGCAAGGTGGGAACCAACCCTGGACAGGGCACCATTCTATCACACTCACACTCACTCAGATTGGCACCATTAAGACATGCAAATTAATCTAATGTGCACTTTGTTAGGATATGGGAGGAAACTGCAGTGCCCAGAGAAAACCTGCACAGATATGGGGAGAGCATGCAAACTCCATACAGACAGTGGCTTTGGCCAGGAATTGATTATTTTCTCATCCAGTGTTATAATGGAAATAGTCTTTCTTTTCCTCATCAATTTTATAACTAGATGATATTGAATAAAACAGTGTTATTTAAGGACCTTCTGTATTTTTAACAAGATGGAAACACTGTAGCCAAAAAAACCAAAAATGATGTAATGTATTAACAGTCACTTAATTTTGTTTTTCTTTGTTTTTCATTGTTTAACGCTTTCAGGTGATATACCACCTGTTTATTCTTATTTAGAGCATTAGCTAGTAGCCCTGCTCCAAATTTGAATAATAGGGCAAAGAGTGAGCATCATAGTGTTCTCCCTGATTTTAATTAAATGATTTTAAAGTTTCACCATCAAGTATTATATAATTGCTAACGTTTTTGATAAACTCCCTTTCTATCAGGTTAAGAAAGTTTCTTTCTATTGCTAGGGTGGTGGTTTTTGATTTTTTTTTTTTCATTTCTGACTAAATGTTGAATTTTACCATGAGTTTTATTTTTGTAGCTTTTAAGATGAGCATGTTTTTTCTTTTAATTTTTAGTTCAGTATATTGAATAGTTTTTCACCCAATTTTAACCATTTTTGAATTCCTGAAAGTAATCTTACTTGGTCAAAATTTATTTTAATTCATTGATGAATTCTGTTGGCAAATATTTTATTTAGAATTTTAGCATCTGTGTTTATAAGTAGATTGGTTTATTGGTTTATAATTTTTCTTATATTCTCCTTGTCTAGTTTTATATTTCCTTGTCTAGTTAATATATCGAAGTTATATTAATCTTATATAATTATTTGGAGGAGCTGTTTTTTTTTTCTGTTTCCTGGACTAGAGTTTATAGGTTATAAAGATTATTCATTTCTTAAAAGATTTGTAAAATTTCACAGTTACAACATTTATGCTTGTATTCTTTTCCAACTTGTTTTGGAGAAGATAGATCTGAGTTCTGTGTCAATTAAAAATTTTTTTGTTTTATTTGTATTTTCTAACTTTAGGTTAATTTTAATAATTTATATTTTTTCCATCTCCTCTCAAGTTTAAATTTATGAATAGCAAATAAAAAAGAAGCAAAGACTAGAGACCCAAGAATGTGGAATTACTACTATGCCAAATGCTGATTTTTTACCTTAAAGAGTAGCAAATAGCAAAGGATGGACAAAGAAATGCAACTTCATTATGGAGGTTATAATTCCAGTGGTTGGTATTATAAAAAATTTCAACCTAATCTGTTATAAATATGTTTCTCCATACGGACTCATTTGTCATTCCTAAATAGTTTGAAGAATGTTTTTGGGAAGTAAGATTTTCAGCAACAACTTTTTTGAGGCTGCTGTTTTGCATATAGTAGCAGTTCTCAAAATGTGGTTCATGCCCCTGGTGACTCTGAGACCTTTTCAAAGAATCTGGTCAAAACTGTTTTCTTGGTAATATTAAGATGTTGTTTGCCTTTTTCATTGTGTTGATATTTGCACTAATAATACAAAAGTGATAGTGGGTAAACCTGCTGGTCCCTTAGCAAAATCAAGGCAATTGTGACAAACTGTACTAGGAGTCCTTTTATTCCTTACCACCACATAGATGCAAAAAAACCTGTTTATTGAAGCAGTAAATAATATTTCATTAAATTGTTACTTTTAAGTACATCTGTTTAAAAAATGCTTTGTGGGAAAAAACAAGAATCAATAGAATACTTCTGCAGTCTGCTGATGGCTGATGACGGTCTTAAGGAAAAACCCATGTTCAGTTGTTTCAGTTGAGAGTTGAACTAGGCACCTTTTCATGGCACATTATTTTTTATTTGAATGATTGACAAACTGTATATTCAGACATGGATAGTTGGCAGTATTATAAGTGATAAATTTGAACTTTATACAAAGATTTATATCCTAGAAACACTGAATTAGAATCTCTTAGATTGTGACCCAGTGGCTTGCATTTAAGTAAATGCAAGGTGTTCCTCATACTGTATATTTGAGGAGGTAACATTGTACCGAGATCTAAATGATGAGAAAGGAGCCAACCATGCAGAGACCCAGAAGGGGTGAGGAGATCTAGACAAGGGTTATCCAGTAGAAATATAAAGCAAACCTTATCTGTAAAGCCACATAAACAAGTAAAAAGAAACAGGTTAAAGTAATTTTATAATGCATTTTACTTAACTCAGTATTTTAAAAATATTATTTCAACATGTACTTAAAAATATTGTGATATTTTACATTATTTTTTTTCTGCCAAGACTTCAAAATCTGATGTATATTTTATACTTAAGTGCACATCTCAATTTAAGGAAGCCACATTTCAAGCACTCAGTAAGCATACCTGGCTAGTAGCTACTCTGTAGAATAGCTTACATCTATGAAGAGTGAACAGCCAGTACAAAGGCCCTGAAGGAGATTCACATAGAGATGTGCATTGGCATTTGGAAGTTGAAAATACTGGTTTAGAGCTTTGGAACAAGATCAAAACTAGACATATAGTTGTAAAAAATCACTGATACAGAAGAATTGTCACACAGAGCAAATATAGGTTTTAGTGTTTAAATGAAGACTTGCAAGAATCTCCTACAGGGTTTTTTTCTACTACATAGTTGCATGGAAAAATTTCAGGGAGAAAAAGGCAGGTATCTCAGGGTACAGGCAGATGTGGAGTTTCTCCATACTTGATCCTGATATGACTCCTCCCTGCAGTCCCTATCCTGGCTGAGGACCACTGGTTAAAAGGGAGACGAAGATAAAACAGGCTAAGAAGATATAGAGAGGGAAGAGGAATACTAAAGAAGTTAAGTGTGTTAGTGCATCAACAGTAAAGAAAGAGGAGGGCAAGATATTTGCATATAAATGACTTTTGTTTTTGGAGTCTGAGTTTTGCTCTTGTTGCACAGGCTGGAGTGCAGTGGCGTGATCACAGCCCACTGCAACCTCTGTCTCCCAGGTTCAAGTAATTCTCCTGCCTCAGTCTCTCAAGTAGCTGGGACTACAGGCATGTGCCACCAGGCCAGGGTAAGTTTTCGTATTTTTAGTAGAGATGGAGTTTCACCATATTGGCCAGGCTGATGTCGAACACCTGACTTCAGGTGATCTACCCACCTTGGCCTCCCAAAGTGCTGGGATTACAGGTGTGAGTCACCATACCTGATCAAATTAAACTATTTTTGGTGGTCATTGAGGTTGTAGTTGAAATGGAGTGGTCAACTGGGCGAAGATGCTTTCTGAAGATGGGTCAGTAGAGACAGAACTGCAGCCTGTCTACTGAAAGGTCTGAGCTAGAGAGCTTTGCTGTGCCCTCTCAGCCCGAGTTCTTTAAGTTCTCCATTGAAAGTTGGTAACTGTCTATCCATGTTCCTTCTCTTACAGTTCTTATAGTTGCATTTTACTTAATAATTGTTAATTATATGCATGTCTCCATGTTCACCCTGACCATACTATAGATTCCCTTGGGGAATTTTTTTTAAATGCCCATTTCTACCTCCATCCCCATCTCAGAATCAGTCAAAATTTCTAGGAGTGGGGCTTACGCATCAGTGTTTTTTAAAGCTTCCCAATCAATTCTGTGTGCTACCATTGAAAAACTATTATCCGTGGCATAATGAGCACCTCTGAGACGGAAAATAGGTTTTACTCATTTTTATGTTCCCAGAGTTTTAACTCATTGTCTGGTACATAGTTAGCTTTCAATAAGTGTTGGATTAATGAGAAATTAGTGAACAAATGAGGAAATGTGGCCAGGAAACTAGGCAGGCCCATTCGGGTAGCCTGATAAATTAATAATGCCTTTCTTTATGCTGGACAATTACCAGGCAAGTTATTTAACAACCTGTATCTATTTTGGAATTGTTACATATTAATGTGAAACTATCACCGCAAATTGGTCTCAATCAAAGTATTGATATAAAATCTCAAGTGTAAAAATAGATTAAAAAATCGTTTCTGTTCTCTGAGTCTTGCTTGGTTATATACAAGATGTAGCATGTAGTTAACTGTTCCAATGAGTACAATATAATGGAGACTTTGTTGCATTCAGGATAAACGATTTTTGCTATTAAACGATTTTAAGTAAGCACTACCAATTTTCACAGAATTAACAACTCAGTAAATCCTATTATTTTAAAAATTTAATGCTGCAGCTATTCAAAACATCCTACTTATAAGAATATTTATAGTTCTTTGTCATGATCCTTTGAAAACCACTGTAGGCCAAATGTAGTGGTTCATGCCTGTAATCCCAGCACTTTAGGAGGCTGAGGCAGGGGGATTGCTTGGAAAGCCAGGAATTTGATAACAGCCTGGGCTACCAAGCAAGGTTCTTTCTCTACAGAAAGTTAAAAAAAGAAAAAAAAAATTAGCCAAGTGTAATGGTGCACTCCTGTAGTCCCTGCTACTTGGGAGATGCAGACAAGAAGATTGCCTGAGCCCAGAAGTTCAAGGTTGTAGTGAGCTATGATTGTGCCACTGTGTCTCAGCCTGGATGACAACAGTGAGACCCTGTCTAAAAACAAACAAAATACTACTGCAGTAATTATTGAATTGACTCTTCAGATTCTGTTTACCACTTTTAGTGGGAGACAAATGAAAAGCAGTAGGTGTAAAACTTTGTGCACAAAGAAAATAAGCTGGTAGTTGTTAACATAATGTATCATCATAATTAATTCGAATTTTCAATCTCAGATGTAATGCCTAGAGTGCCCAACCCTAAGACCTGATAACTAGTGGGTACCTTAATAAATGATAGTTCCCTTCTTTATGCTCCACTTATAGCTAATGCTCTGCTAAGGATTTTAGAAAGTCCAGTTTATCTGACTGTTTAATATTTTAAAAATGCATTAATGTTCCCACAGATGAAAAGAAGTGAAGAATTGATAACTAAAAATCATAGTCAAGAGGAAACAAGTATTCTTCGTTGTTGGAAATGCAGAAAATGTATAGCAAGCTCTGGTTGTTTCATGGAGTATCTTGAGAATCAAGTAATTGAGGTGAGTATTGGTTAACTCCAGTATTCAGTTTCCTGGTAGAGGAATGCTGTGGGCATATCCACAATATTCACACATGTACACTTACTCTTCTCTACCTTATTAAGAATAGTTATGGTTCTTTGTCATGACTCTTTGGCTCCTACATTATGTCACCTGACTCACTGAAAACATTCTAAAGTGGTATTCAAAAAGCATCCCCCCACACACAGTTAAAATTAATTTTACCTTTAATTACTAATGTTAATATGACCTTAATGTTTTAAGTGCAATGTTATAGGCATAAGTTGAAGATAATAGTGTTTTTATTCCCACTATGAGTGAGCCTCAGTAATCACTGCACAATTAAATTCAGAATCCTAGTAAGTGGAAACTTGTTATATAGTTTGTTTGTTTGTTTTTTTTTGTAACCACTATGGGCCTAAAAGAGAAAGTTCATGTATAATATGAAACTAACCTGTAGGAAAACCTGAATAATATTCAAGTGTGTGTTTTGTCATCCTGCTAAAAATGATTGTTTTTAAACAACAAAAACAAAAATTCCTAAACTTCTATAAGATGAATATCAGAGAGGTATGAACTAGAAAGTAATTCATGGAGTTTAGAGGGAATTCTAAATTTAACAGAGAGAGTGACTGTAATCACCTTTAATTATTTTCTTCCACTTCTTTGAGAGACATACTCAGCTTTTTGGTTTGGGTTTGTTTCATTGTTTTACCTGACTTATATTTGATCATGATAGTTTCCCTTCCATTTTAAAAAATTAGCCAGTCTTCACTGATAATAGTAGATAACTTTGATGGATACTTACTACATGCCAAATATCTTTTAATAACTTGAAATAACATTTTAATTGGGAAAAAACCCAAAACTTTTTATGCTAAGAGTATTTTGGTGGATATAACTTACATGTAATAAAAAATTAAATGTACAACTTCAGAAGTTTTATCAGCCCTGCCATGAATTAGATCAAGGTATGCATTTACATCACCCCAGGAATTTTTGTCTTGCCCTTCTCCAGGCAGTGGTCTCCCTCTCATTGATGTCTATCACCATAGTCTAGTTTTGTCTGTTCTTTTCCTTCATTCAAATGGAATAAGACAGCATGAACTCTTTTGTGCTGACTTACTTTCATCAGCCTAGTGTTTGAGAGGTTCATTTATGTTTTGCATGTATCAATAATGTGTTCCTTTTTTCTCCTGAGCCATGTGCCATTTATGAATATATGATAAGTTTATGATAAAAACAATTTATCAATTTTTTTCTGCCGATGGGTATTGGCTTCATTCCAGTTTTAAGTTATGAATATAACTGTTACTAAAATTTTTCTAACTTATATGGTCATGTTTTATTATTTCTTTTTAATATATGCATAGGAATGGATTTTTGATGTCATGAGAGTAGGTATAGATTGATTTTTTAAAAAGAAATTGTTACTTTTTCAAAGTTTATGTTCACTTCTGGTAGCAACATATGGGAATTCCAGTTACATCTTTGCCAGTACTTAGTATTTTCTGTCTTTATAATTTTAGCCATTCAGATAGATGTATGGTGGTATATCATTATAGATTTAATTTTCATTTCCTTGGTGCTAATGATGTAGACTACCTTTTTATGTACTTACTAGCTAGGAGCTGTTTTAAATGCTTTTTAAATATTATTCATTTCTTACAGTCACTATTTGAGGAAGATCACCTGTCATCTCCATTTCATAGATAAGGAATCTGAGGCACAGAAGGTTAAGTAATTTGCCCAGGTTCACACTGCCCCTTAGAATTACAGCTGTAACTGGACTGGGCAGTGAGGCTCCAGAGCTGGTGCTCATAAACTCCACACTCTCTTTGCTGCCTTTGCTTTTAGGATATCATATGATGTCATTTCTCAGTAAAGTGGCTGATCCTTTTATTTACCTGGAGAACTCCCACTGATTCATTCATTAAAGCATATTTAATGAGCAAGAACAGTTCAAGCACTGCTGTAGGATGTATTGGGATGGACAATGGAAGAGTGATACAGAGTTGAAAAAATATACTCTGGTCCTTAGGATCTCTAAATTCTAGTTGAAAATAGGCCAACCAGTGTAGCCTGATTTGAGGAATACTGTGACAGAGGAACGCAAACAAAATTCTGTTTGGGCTGGTCACAGATGGTTTCACAGAAAAGGTAATATGTGAACATAGATATGTTTTTTCTTCCAGATTTTAAAGTATAATTTGTAGATCATAAAATTCACCCATTGTTAGATAACAATTTAGTGATTTTTAGTTGTGCAGCCACCACTACACTGCAGTTTTGAGCTATTTTTAATTACCCCATAAAGTTTCCTCAAGCGTATTTGTCCTGCTCCCACCCCAGGAAACATACCAATCTTATTTCAGTCTCTGTAGATTTATATGTAAAATAAAATGTATATACATAATAAAATATGTAAACCATTGAATATACCTTATAAAATATAAATCTATTCATTTATATAAAATTGCATATGTAATTTTAAAATATGTAAAAATTATATATGAAAATATGTATAAAATAAAATATTTTAAAATGAAGGGATAATTCAGTATCATGGTTAAGTCTCAGCAGAAGGGGTAGTATGTAAGCAGGGACTATGATGGGGGCTTCTAAAGTAATCTGAATGTTAAATTTCTTAATCTTGGTAGTGGGCATATTGGCATTTTTTAAAAATTCTCTTTATGAAACATTTTATATTTTATAAATCTGTATATAGTATAAAAATATTTAAAATGAACATGAAAGGATCCTTTAACGGAAGCCACAAAACAAATTATTAGAACCCAAAAGTAATTTTTATCAGTAGTGTGCTGACAGGTTGCTAAATTTATCACCTATTAAAGTATACAGTTAAAAATAACGTATACATATAATTGTTTTGTTTCTGAACTTCCTGTAAATGAAATTACACTGTGATTATTCTGGAAATTACTGCTTTTACTCAACAATATCACTATGTTGAGTGTAAATATAGTTCATTTTCACTTCTGTCTACTTTTTCCAGTATATTAATATATCAAACTTCATGATTTATTTTGTTGATAGTCATTTGACTTACATCTGTTTTGCTCTTATAATCAGTGCTGCTGTGAACTTTCTTATGCATATCTTTGCACAAATGGGCATGAATGTTACTCGAAATGGAGTTGCAGCACCTTAGGATATGTGCATGTTCAGCTTTACTGGGCAATACTGTTTTCAAATGACAGTCTCATCAGCAATAGGCATTGCTGTGATTTCACATCTTCACCAACATTTAACATCTCCTTCTCAGAGGTCATGTGTTTTTGGCAAAATGTCTTTTTTTCTGCCCTATTTTTCTATTAGGATGTTTTGTTTTTGATATTTGGAGATTCTTTATGTGTTCTAAATACTAATCTTTTGTTGGTTATTGTATTGCAACTATCTTTTTCCAGCTTACATAACATATTTCATTCTTGCAGTGTCTTTGTTAAACAGAAATTCATAATATAATTTTGATGAATGTGTTAATTCTTTCCTTAATGTGTTGTACTGTTTAAGAAAATCTGTATTGTGAGGGGAAGATGTTTTTTCCACTCCTTCTGCTGAATACCAAAGTTGAGATAGGCAAGTTTCCTTGTGTGCCCTTTTGAGAAACAGGTTTCTCATTTATCCTCATACTGAGGTTATAACCAGCTTTATGTTGGGAATTTCTCCCTAGGTTCTTTCCATCCTGAGGGGGCCCTGGGCTTTATTTCCTGTCTTCCACATGCAGACGTGAAATGGCTCTCAGAACAACATAGAGGATAAGGAAACTGGGGAAACAACATCAATAGCTGTTGACTCCAGCACCACACTTCTTTAGCCCTGACCATTACAAGGAGATGGAAGTCTCACATTCTTTGTCTCATCCCCTACAAAGCTAGGAACTGGACACTAGAATCACTGTGGTATTTGCTACAGAATAATCATGTACCTCCAAAACCAAGCTTGCTGCAAGAAACAGTACAAATGCTCAGCTCTGCTTTCGTAATGCTGAGCGGGTGTATCAGGTTTTTCAAAGTTAAGTTGGTGTGGAATTTGAACTCTAAGGGAAACTGGAGCTTCAGTTATCTAGCCACTGGCATGCAGTAAGACATGAGAAAGGGAATTTAGAATGGAGTTTTGAGACAATCTACAATGTCAACACAGAGAAAGGGGACTTCAACCTTGCCTTCAGGCTTGACATAGATGAAATATGGCAAAAACCAAAAATAAAATAACAAAGACCTTAAAGATGTAGAAATAAAATAACAGAAATGGTCTCCATTTGTGCAATCTGTGTTAGGGAGTGGCGTCCTTAGTTTTAGTTAGTTTTGTTATCATTTTGGACATGTGAAGTTTATGTGGCCTGTAGAATATTTAAATATTTTAGAAGGCTGCTGAGTTCTATGGATATGGGATTCAGAAGAGAGATATGAACTAAAACTGTAGATTTGGAGTCATCAGGTTGTAGGTTTTGGGTGAAGCTGTGAGAGTAGATGAGATTACCATACAGTGTATGAATGGAGTGAGAGAGAATTAGTTCCTATTGCATAGGAACATTTATAGGATAGACAGAAAAAAAGATGCTCTCACAAAGGAGGAAAAAAAGAGTAAAAAAATAGAACCGATAATTAGGATACAATATTGTGAAAGTTAAGGGGCAAACATTTTCCAGAAAAGAAAGGTTGTTTATTAGTGTTAAATGTTAAATGAAATCTAGAAGATCAGACATTTCCTTCAATGTGTTGTATACTGCACAGTTTTAGAGGGAGTTCATTTGTTAAAGGTTTGCCCTGGATTTGTGCAGAGTTAGCATGCAAACTATATATATCTATATGTAAGGACCCTAAATGAGAGTTGTAAGTGTGCATTGGTTTTATAAGAAATCACTGGTCAACACTCAGTGTAGTTGTGAGACTTTTAGGGGCAGTTACCAAATTCCACTGGATTCAAGTAATTGGAAACTGAGGGATGGTCTAATACTTACTATAGAACACTTTAATTACTAGGTTATGACTTCTTCCATCAGCAGGCTGTGAGGTATTTCATCTGTATAACACCATTGCCAATGCAGTGGCTGACATGAGTAGGACTAATGAATGTTGAATTGATTATTAGAGTATATATACCTCCTCCCTCACCTTTTTTGTTTAGATAATTTGCTTGTTTTCTCTCTGGCTTTATTATTCTGGTGGTATCTTTCTTTCAATGGCTGTAATATTGAGAGAAATATTTTTATTGCTTATTACATTTTTAATATTTTGTGTTCCCTTTTCTTAGTGACAGCATATATTTGTTCCATACTAGTCTTACCACATGCTATGTTATGGGCTGAATTGTGTGCCCTCCAAGTGCATATTTTACAGGTGCAGTGTGACTATATATGGAGATAAGGTCTTTAGAAGTTAATTATGGTGAGAACATAAAGGTGGGGCCCTAATCTGATAGGACTGTGACCCTATCAAAGGAATAAAAGAGAAAGAGATCCTGTAAGGACACAGTAAGTAGCCATCTGCAAGCTAGAAAGAGAGCTCTCGCCAGAGCCAAAACATGCTGGTACCCTGATCTCAAACCTTCAGCCTCTAGAACTGAGAGAAAATAAATTGCTGTTGTTTAAGTCATTCAGTCTGTGGTATTTTGTGATGGCATCCCAAGCAGACTAAGACCCCATAGTTCCTGTAGTAGGAACTGGAAATTCAAAGATGAGCAGAAGAGAAATTGTATGTCCTTGTGAAGTTTTCAGGAATTTAAAACTTTTTTTTTTTTGGAGAGGTTTTTATATTGCATTCATTCCGCAACTTTATAAGCTATCCCCATTGGTACTAGAAATGGTTCAAACGTGAATAAGTGGAGTTTATCACCTTCTGGTAGTCAATGAAGAAAATACTGCACTTTTAATAGCCACCACTTACTAAGCTCATTCCATGTACTCGAAACTGTGCTGAGTGTGTTTACTCATTCATCTCCATTGTCTGAAGTCTCTGTGAATCTGTTCTGGTTCAAGAAGCTGACAGAATTTTTTAAAACTCTGTTGTCACTGTGGAGTTTATTATTCCCTTTTGACACAGAAGATTTCAAACAGCCAGCAAAGTTAAGTGGCCTGCCATGGTTATGTTTGATAAGTCACAGAGTTAGGATTTAAACTTTAGGCCGTTGACTTCAAAGCTCCACTGTAACTACTGCCTCCTCATGTGATGAAACATTCTAGTTTCAATGTGTAGTATCTACTTTGAAGTAGGCAATAGCGATCAGAAGAGAAATCTTTAGTATTTCATTTCTAGTTAGTAGAAATGAAAATGAGGTACATTAAATTCAGGTAAAAGGCATAAGTCTGAAAGACTCAAGGCCCTGTAAGGAAACATCAGTGAGGCAAAAGAGAATGCAGAACTGCACAATGTTTATATTCTCACAATCAAAAAAGCAAAATAAATGTTAGGCCACAAGCAAAGCTGAAGACTCAGCCAAGACTGAACTAAGAATGTACCACTCATATGCTTGGACAAAGGGTACCCATCCACGTTATAATTTTATAGTCAGAAAGACTACAAGTAAATGAGGTAAAGAGTAATTAAAGCAACATATAATCTAGCTATTTTTATCACAGGGGAAGGTCTACAGAGAAGTCTAAGAGTTTTTGCAACCAGTGAAAAATAAAGTTATATGAAAAATGTAAGTGATATTTAAAATAGCTGAAGTGGGCTGCTGTGGTCAGGAACTATGTAGATACTGCGTTTTGGTTAGTTCCTCTGCTGACCATGGCCATGGACAGGTTGCTATCAAACAAAATGATTAGAAATCCATTTTACCTGTCCTTCCCTGCCCGATTCTACCACTGCATAGAAAACCACTGAAAGAATGAATGAGTTAAAATGCATAAATCTGGAAGTAATCTAGACATCAAAAATTTCCATCAAATGAGTCCTCTGTCTAGCTATTTTTAAAACAAATTGGCAGTCTCTGGGCAACTTTGTTCTATTTTAGTATTGTGTCTCCTGGCTGTAGCTTTCTAATATTTTCACATTAGAAACTCATAAAGCTAGTTCTACCAGTCTCCCCATATCTGCATTATCCAGCAACAGCCTAATTACTAAAGATCTTATCAAATTCTAACTTCTGTCTCTAATGACAACTTTGTACATTGAAGTTGGTCTTCAAACTTCTCTTAGGCATCCAAGTAAAAGAACCTATCTTTGAATCTTAGCAAAGCCTTTGTATTTTACACTTGAGCTTAGGGTTAATTAAAAAAGAGGCACTCCCAAAGTTTTATTCTGTCAATCTCCATCCAGAAATTTGCAGAATAGAATGATACTGTTTTTTTGAGTCATTTGATTACATGAGGGTATTCTGGGAATGGAAGGATTCCATTCCCAGATGTGTGAAGCCTCTTTGAGTAATGCTTGTCTCCTCAACTACACGTGAAATCTTGAAACTTAACCCAAAGATTATTAGCTAACTGCCATGAAAATGCCTCCACTGTGAGCATACTGGAAAATATTAAGCTAAGATACAACCTGAGTATTATGTTTTCAATAACTATATTAATTTAGGTATGATAGATGGTTCTGTTATTGCTTCATTTGTGTTTTGTTTTCTCACTAAGGCTGTGCCCTTTTCAAATCAAGGACCATCTCTAATATTTCTCATAGTGGCAAGTACATAGTGGGCAATCAATTGCTTAGTTGATAGAAATATTTGTAGGCCAATACATACTTGGTGACACAGAGTATGTCCCTGTATTGGCTGACAAGAGTCTCTCGGTCATCTTCTCTTTGTGGTCGGACAGTAATTAATTCAAAAGTGTTGCGTTTTGCACAAATTTCTCTGTTGGCTGGTTTCATCTGATGACTGGTGCAATTAGCCAGTTTTATTCTTCCTATGGGATTCTTTCATTTCTCATCTGGATAAGTCCAACAAGATATACAGTTTCCAGAAAGAACACACATCTTCGATGCCAGGCACCTAAACCACTAACATCTTCAAATATGGTTAGAAAGCCTCTTTCTTCAACACTGGAATTCACTTGACGTTTTATTTTTAAATAAATATGACCCTCCAAAGAAGATGAAAAGGGGACCTTGTCCAGACCAAATTAGTATTTCCTACTGACAAGAGTCTCTCAGTCATCTTCTCTTTGTGGTGGAACAGTAATTCAAAGAAACAGAACATCCGTCAATAAAGCAGGTGATTGTTCAGAAGGAAGATGTTACTTCAAAAGTAGATGAAAAAAATAATGCCTTTCATTGTCAAGTTAATATCAAACAGAAAATACAGGAACTCAATAATGAAATAAATATGCAAGAGAAAGTGATCTATCCAGCTAGCCAGGCTCCTAACTGCTATGTTGATGAAGAACATGGAAAAGGGTCCCTAGAAGAAGCTGAAGCTGAAAGACTTCTAATTGCAACTGAAAAGAGAATGACAAATTGAATAAACTGAAGAACGAAGGACCTCAGAGGAAGAATAAGGCTAGTCTGGTATCCCAAAGTGAATTTATCCCATCCAAAGGATCGGTTACTTTGTCAGAAATCCACTTGACTCTAAAGGCAGATTTTGTCTGCAGTACGGTTCATAAACCAGATGAAGCAAATTACTATTACTTAATTATACTAAAAGCAGGAGCTGAAAATATGGTAGCCACACCATTAGCAAGCATTTCAAACTCTCTTCACGGTGATGCTCTGACATTCACTACTGCATTTACTTTGCAAGATGTATCCAATGACTTTGAAATAAATATTGAAGTTTACAGCAAAAGAAAGATCCCTCAGGCCTTGAGAAGAAGAAAAAAAATTCAAGTCTAAGGCTATTACTCCAAAGTGACTCCTCAACATCTATAACAATAAAAAACACCATTCATTCTTCAGTCATGGCCAGTCCAGAAGGTCTCAGTGCTGTGCGAACCAACAACTTCACCCTTGTCGGGTCTTATGTATTGTCATTCCTGAAAACTTATGTTTAATCTTATGTTAATATAATTAATTACGTTACAACAATTATAAATGTAGTCTAATTATAGTATAATCATATTAAAAGTTTGATATGCATAACTTAATATCAAAATACTTTAATATTTATAATATTGACCAGTTACATAAATATTAAAAATTGGTTACTCATGTATATATAAATTTTTAGCTGTTTAAGTGGCAAAAAGGAAAAGTATAGGAAGCCATAAGAGTAGGATATAGATAGGGTGCTGGACCTAGCTGTAAGGCTTTTCTGAGGAAGTGACTTGTGTGGAGACATGATAGATAAGTGAGGACAGTACAGGTAGGAGAACATTCTAAGATTCAGGACCAGCAGGTTCAAAGGCCGTGTGGTGGATGCCCGGAACTAAAAGAGACTGCCATGATTGGAGTTCAGAGATGAAAAAGGAGTTTGGCAAGATTTGAGAGTAGAAAGATGAGTACTGTTCAAATCATTTATGGTCTCATAAGTCAAAGACCTCGATCTTCATCCTAGGAGCTGGGAAGTCTGTGGAAGAAAGTAACATAGCTTTTGAATTTTAAGATCATTTTGCTCATAGTGTGAAGAGTGAATTAGAATGCACCAAGAATTGAGGCAGGGAGGCTATTTGCTTTTAAGTGATGCTTTTCATCTTTTCATTTTTTTCAATTCATTGTGACCTTTTGATTTTCAAGTTTTTATCCTTAAAGTACCTTCTCAAAGTACAAATAGGCAAACCAAGCAGTCCAATAGAATTTTGGTTTCTTTACATTTGTAACACCTTAGACATTTAATTAATAATTTAATCTAAATGACATTTTTGTTATATAACCTTTTCCCTGTGGTATTAGTTGCAGTAGTCAAATAATACAGTTGGCTTACATTTAAAGAATTAGCTGAGGGAATGTTTTTGCTTATATTGGAAATGCCAAAGGTTAAAACACCTTGCAAAATATTATGTAATAATATAAACTTTTTGCATGTAACTTGTTATACTTAATTAAAAATATTAAAGATCACATAATGATAGATTAAGGCATCAAATTTGTAATTTTAAAATTAACTGACATTCTTCTGTATAGCAACTGAGAATATTCCCAACACTTAAGAAAAAAATTAAAATAACAATACCTTGGCTCCCTCTGCTGCTTGAACAAATTATTTCATTTACAAACCTAATTTTGTCAAAATTTTTTGACATCATTATGTGAAATTGCTATTCCTTTCTCCTCTTTTTCCTTCCTCCTTCCTCTGTGTGAGAAATTTGAGACATGAAGAAAATCTATCCAGTGATTTTTTTTAATCCTAGTAAAATAGTTTTAATTTTCAGTCAGATTTTTCCCAAGGAAATAACTTCTTATGCTCATACTTTAAAGGCTTTAAATTCCTCAAATTGGGTTGCCTCCAGTTTCATCATTCATCTTAAAATACAGTCATCAAACTTGTTTTATAATTTATATATTAATGTGATTTTTTAAAAATTAGCTGACTTCGAACTTAGAAGCAAAATTGGTACATCCTTTTTACTTATAGAATTATATTGGAAACAAATATTACAAATAAAAAATATTTTTCCTAAGACTTTTGGTAAATATGGGTACTTGGCAGTCTCATTTATAATTGAGGTGTCTGTGTTTACCCTGGTCCATATGTAAAGTTTTCAGAAAATGAAACAATGCTGTAAATTCAACCAAGCTGTTTATGCTTTCCTACCTGTACCAACTGCTATAACTGGTTTTCCTCTTTTTTTTTTTTTTTTGGTTGCAAGGGGATAAAACTATAAATTTTAGCTATTTAGAGAAAAAATATATGCTGTTTTATATTAATTTTTCTCGAATGAAGGAGGTTGAGTTGAGGGGTACAAAAGCAGAATCAGCAGTGGAATTTTTTCTAAACCTGTCTCTTCCTACATAAAATTATTTCTTAATTTAAAAGTAAGATAGGCGTCACTTTTCGTTTTATAAACTTAGAGAAAAATAGCAGTATCATGCCTTAAAACATACACAGGCTAGAGATGTAAGAAAGTTTATTTCCCTAAGAACTGTAGTATTTTATATGGCATAAGAGGCAGTATGGGATCTCTTGTTTCAGTGCAGTAAAACTCTTAAGGCAGTAAAAACTCTTAAGACAGTGCCTGTGCGTAGTAAGCACAATATAAATATTTGTTATATAGTGAAAATAAGAAGAATAAGTACATTATAGAACTTTCCTCTACCTACAACTGTGACTCCAGTGTTTATTCTCATAGAAATATTCATGAAGCATTTCTGTAATTTATAGTGGATAGTGGTTTTAGTGTTTGATCAATGCTGTGTGATTAAATATCGATCAATTTGTATCATTAAATGAAATAATGAAATGTACATAGTAAAATACATAGAACATAGTGAAATTTTAATACATTAATACAGATAAAATATATATGTATACCTTTATGCAACATAATCCCTGGCACATTAATAAGTATGTCTCTACTTGCTCTGTGGGGTCAACACTGTCTTTAGTAATCACGCAATAAATATTGATAGGTTGAGTGCCATTAACTTATTTTGACATTGATAATCTATTTTTCTTTCTACCAATGTAGAAATTTCCTCCCTCCCTCTGTCGCTCCCTCCCTTATTTCCTTCCTCTGTATGTAGACATAATCTTGAAATGTCAGAAAAAAATTCTGGATCTGAAAATGAAAAGATTACCTCATTTGTCAGTTCCAGTTTGTATTATCTACATGATCTTTTAAAAGTATTTATTAGAGTTATACTAATCTTCATAATTGTCAGCTCCTAATGAAAGAAGCTAGTGTGTCGGAGTATAGATGTTGTACAAAATCAGCCTTAATTTTTCAAAAACTGTATCCATACCTTTATTTTGTTTCTGGGGCAAAATTGTTAGATAAAGCTATACTGTTCAGTTTTATTGAGTCACTTCCAATATGTTTCCCAGGGTTCTTTAAAAAATTTATATATGAGTGGGAGAGAAAAGCTAGTCATGACTGAACTGTTATTGTAAATTAATTGCTATTAGAACTTAGAAAAGACAGGTGACAGAAGCACACAAAATCAAACACTAACAAAGATGTCTCTGGGTTTTTAGTGTATATGAAAATCATAAGTAGGAATTTATTTACAGTCACTCTTAGGTGTGGCCTAGGAGCATAAATTTTTAGTAAGTACCTCAACTTAGGTCTGTGCTGGTGATCTAGGGACCACATTTTATGAAATACTCTTCTAAGGGGACTCTTCACAGAGTTCATGATTTTGATGCAAGTTCTTTTCTTCAATGCTAGTCAAAAGAGAATCTTGAACTTACAAGGGTTTTTCACTCTCCCAGACTCTGTAGAAATTGGCATCCACAGATTTCTTAAAATAATTAAAGTTTGGAACCCTAGGATTATCAATGACTGAACATGCCAGAAATTCTCTTTTGAGGGGGAAAATCTGATAACATCTATTCATATTCATATTATGTTGTGAGTTTATGAAAAATGATTCTAGAGTGTTTGTTTTCATGCAGTTTGCTTGCTGCTGAACAGTGGAGACAGAATGTGACTTAAAGTTTCTCTTCTCTTGCTAAAATTGAAGATTTACCTCTCAAAAGACCTAGTATGTCATATGCTTATCCATATACAGACTTGCACTGAAGTATACACTTCCCACCCAGTTTATTAGATGAATTGGTAAACTTGTTTAGACAGCCAATCTCAAATGAAGTTTTAAAGATACCTTTCTCCAGGTGTAGGGGATGTCCCTGTTTCAGGACTAACAGTTTCATTTTGCCCACTGCATAGTAACAGACCAATACGCTGAGCAGGATTTGCAGTAGAGAAAGAATGTTATATGATTGCAAGGTGTCCAGTGAGAAGATGGGAAGAGACCCTCAAATCCATTATCTCCCTAAGGAGTTTGGGCTGGGGTTTTTTAAACGAGACCATGGAGAGTGAGGAGCTAGAAAATTGGGGTGGCTAATTGGTCAGGGAATGAGGGATGAAATCATCAGGATGTGAAAACTACATTCTTTGGTGAGTCAGCTTCTGGTGACATCCTTCATTCAGAGAAGCTGGCATCAATGGGGTTTTTCAGACCAGCTGGTGTTAGTAGTTTCATTGGTATGCAGGACCTAGAGGTATATCTCAAAGGGAAAACTTAGAGATTCATAATGTTAAAGTTGTTACCTATAGAGCAGTAAAGGGGAACTAGGGTCTATGGGATTTGGGGCAGTAGGCACCAAACAGCTATAAGGAAGCAGGTTAGAGAGCAAGCTGACCTGGGGGTTAATGCTGAATGTGCTGCAAGCTTGGATTATTTTTGTTTGTCCCCCTCTTCTTCCGGGGTTACTTTATAAAGTTTATAAGGACAGTTTTAGCATTTCTCGTGTAAGGGTGTTATGCCATACTTTATGGGAAATTAGAAAACCCTTTCTAGGTTATTGACCTGCTTCAGGGAAAAAGGACAGTGAGATCTTCCTGCTTCTGCTGTTTTTCAGTATGCTGAGGAGGCCTGTTTTGGGGTAGTATGTCCTGAATTCCATCATTCTGCTCCCCCATCTTTCTGCATATTCATCCAGCATCTTGATAGAGAATATAGCAACTTTATTCTGTTATTAGTAGAATTCAGATAGAATCAGAGATATGGGGCTGCCGAAAGTTGACATGAAAGGCACTATTTTGTCTCACATGTAGAAAAAGGCACTAGATTTGTCCATTCAGTAAGTAAATGCTAAATTGTAAATTTCATTTCATGACCTCAATGAGATGGAAGGGCTTTGTCTTAAATCACAGGTAGTTATTCCCTGAAGAAATTTTTAAAAAATCTTTTTTGTGGGTTTGGTTTTTATTATGGGAGTTAGGAAAGGAGGGCAGTGTATATTTGCTTTCTAGCTAAAATTGAATTTGTATTTTTGGGTTTTACTTAAATATGAAACCTGTGAAATAAATTTTGAACTGGTAATTATTAATATCATTTATTATTATTTAACAGGATATACATGATTCAGTTGATGCTCAAAATATTTGTCATGTGTGGCACATGAATACAGAAGCCCTTCCAGAATGGATAAACTGCCTAATCCAAAAAGTAAGTTCTTAGTTTCTGAGTAAAAGTAAGAATATATAACCTTCAGAATGTTTTTGTCCTCTTTTTAGAGCTGTTTTTCTTAGATACATTGCTTGGCCAACCTCTTACTGCTCCTCACTCCCATTACCCCACTTCACGCTTCTTTTCTCCCTCTCTGCCTTATATACATATCTGTATTTTACATACGCATGCACGCACGTGCACACACACACACACGTAACATATATTACTTTTAAATATACAGAAGCATATACACATATATATGACATAATATATATATTATTGTACATACACCTATACGTATTTACCTACATACACATATACTTATTTAACTTGTTAATTGCTGAGCTCCTACCTTAGAATATAAGCACTGTGAAGTCAGGGACTTTTAAATTTTGTTCATTTGTATATCCTCAGCACCAAGAATAGGTCCTGTTGAATAAATGGAATATTCTGTATGTGTTATTCATATTTATACATATACACATAAATATACAAACATAAAATAAATAGGGTAATTAATGACTCATTGCTATAATCAAAATGAAAATTCTACACTTTAAAGAATTTTTAATGAAATATTATAAGAACTTACATTGTACATATAGTTATTTTTCACAATTCAAAACACCTGTCTTAGAAAATTATAAATAATAGGACTTTGGAAATATATAATTGCATTTCTCTACTGAGTAGCTTAATTTTTTTTAAAATAACATTTGATAGATATCTCTTACATTCATTCTCACACTGTAACAGTTTTCTAGGAGAATGCCAGTATACTGTTTATAACTTAACAAAATATATTAGGACACTGCAGATATTTCACTATCTCAGTTGAAAAGATAATTCTAAGATATGTCATTATTAATTTTCAATCTAGCATAGAAAATGCACTGTCTGATGTATGCAATCAATATCTTTTGGTTGTATGTAAAAAGCCAGGAAGAGCTTTATTCTGTTGGTTGAGTAAAGTTCCCTCCCACAGTGCTTGGTATGCAAGAAGTGTATCAAAACAGACACTTTCCTGTGAGATTTTACTTGCAAATTAAGCTCTGTCCACTTATTTGCTTCCTAGTTCCATAGCATATTTTTCTTTAGCTCACACTGTATCTCTATATTCAACCTATTGTTTATGAGACTCTTTTAGAATTCTTAGGAGTATTGTTTGGATTGGTATGATTTGCAATACATTATTATTTTAGAACTTTGGTGCTACTTATCTTTAGTTATTGGAAGGCTTGTTTCTATTTGCTGTTCAGTCTACTACTCAGAAAACAGAAAGCTAGCCTTTTCTGTGGCATAGAAAACTTTCATGTGGCCATCTTAAAAAAAAAAAATTCTCTTTGGTTACTTTATAATGAAAGCATTGTCTTTATTTTTCTTCATTACCTGTAGGCCCAGTGGACAGTTGGAAAACTGAATTGCCCTTTCTGTGGGGCCCGTTTAGGGGGCTTTAATTTTGTCAGCACTCCAAAATGTTCCTGCGGCCAGCTTGCAGCTGTACATCTCTCCAAGAGCCGGACCGATTATCAGCCAGCACAGGCAGGCGGACTAATGAGACCATCACTGAAATACTTGTCACTTCCTAGAGTTCAGTCAGGTTGTGACAAGGAAGCTCTGCTGACAGGTGGTAGCTCTAAAAACAGAAATCACAGGCTTTTAAACATGGCCCAAAATAATAATGGCCCTGGAAGATTAACAGAAGCACTCTGCCTAGAGGTGCGATCAACATGTTTTGAGATGAAGAATGAAAAACTGCTCTCCAAAGCATCAGAACCAAAATACCAGCTTTTTGTTCCCCAGCTTGTGACTGGCAGATGCACTACAAGAGCTTTTCATAGAAAATCACATAGTTTGGATCTGAACATCAGTGAGAAACTGACTTTATTACCCACTTTATATGAAATACATAGTAAGACTACTGCCTATTCCAGACTAAATGAAACACAGCCTATTGACCTTTCAGTCTTGCCTTTACAATCTAGTAAAAATAGCTGTTCCTTTCAGAATCCATCCAGTTTTGATCCTAATATGCTGCTGCAAAGATTTTCAGTGGCTCCCCATGAGACCCAGACACAAAGAGGAGGAGAATTTCAGTGTGGTCTAGAAGCTTCTTCAGTGTACTCTGACCATGCTAATACTAACAACCTGACTTTCCTGATGGACCTGCCCTCAGCTGGCAGGAACATACTGGAGGCCTCAGACCAAGAAGAACACCTCTCCCCTCTGGACTTCCTGAACCCAGCCAGTTTTTCACTGGACAGCATTAATCAGAGGCTCAATAAGAGAGAAAGGAGCAAGTTGAAGAATCTAAGAAGGAAACAACGAAGGCGTGAAAGATGGCTACAGAAGCAGGTAATATTTTTCAAAAGAGTTTACTAAAAAAATCTGTTATAAATACTGGAGTTTGGGTAGTGGAGCTAACTTTCAACACTGGTATAACAAAAACTTGGTTTTAATAATTCTTGAAATGCTATTTCTCTCTAAATGTACTCAATAATTATGCAGCCGTATTATAATTGGCATGTATAATCCTGTGTATGCCTCATGCATATTTAGAAAAAAGGTCTTTTGTGCAATTTTTCCCAATTCTGTTAGTATTTTCGAGGAATACTAATCTCTAAGTAATACTGGATTGTGTTGTACTATATTTTAAATATATTACATGTTAGGATTGTTTTGCAGTGGTTTTATTTTTGGTTGAAAAATGTTTTTTTAAAATTTTGGGTTGAAAAAATGTTTGTCTAAATTCAATGAGGTGACAAAGTCATTCACTTTTCCTCATGTTTATAATAGCTCAAATGGATATTTCAAGGAGCCTTAATCATGGGTTCACGTGATCTCGATATGATTAACTATGCTAAATTGTGAAAATTATCTAAAGGGTAATTTACCCTTACTGTAATTTTGTAGGAGACGGTGCTTCTCTATGATCTGATCTGCTTTAATACCCATAATAATATGCTCCAGAATAGGATGTGTAAAGAAACTGAAGAGTAAATGTTAGGTGCTATGGAAAGCAATTAAAGCCAATGCTTGAGATGCTAATGAAAATTTAAAAGTTTGAACCAATATGTTTCTGAATAAACGTTTTACAAATTGCCTTTATTATTTACTTATCATAATAGTGTCCTTATTAATCAGTGTGTTGTAAATTAACAGAACTAAAATATAGAAAGCTGCAACTTGATACATTAGTTTTTTTTTTCTTAAGTAGTTAAGTAAACTCGTGGCTTATGATTCGAGTTTTGACTCAAAAAATAAAATTACTTCATTGAATGCTTCAGATTGAGTGTTTTTTTCATCTTTCAGTTATATAATATACTTATTTTTATAGATAATTTTTTATTTTCTTGACTGTGCTAAAATGCACTTTGGTTTGTTTGCAAGTGATAGTGTAACGTGACAACAAAGTATATATTACAGAATGTAAAAAACGAATGTGCTTTAGCATCATTATAATACATTTCATAGTTTAACTTAACTGAAGCTGTAAAATTCAAAATTTTCATTGAGAAATTATACCTAAGTAAATTGGAGATGATCAGATGTTAAGTGAATATTCAGAAAGAATATTTTCAAAATGATTAATGTAATGTGGAGGGCTCTAAAATAATTCTCCAGCAAATAGAAATGTAAAATAAGAATGAAAATTACACTTTGTACTGTAAATACATGCAAATAACATCATTAGAATTTAAAAATATGTTTAATTCTTAGGCTAGGGAGTTTTGAAAACCTCAGCTGCATTACTGATCACTTTCTATCATAGGAAAACTCTTTTACACAGTTTAGAGCAAAGCAAGTGCAAAGTTAATGTGGGTTTGTTTGTTTTTTTTATAGATGAAGTTATTTTTATTCATTCACATATATATGATATAGCTTAGCTAATTGATCAGAATTAATGAGTCTTAGGCCTGTTGTCACAGGTCAGTGTAGGAAGTGACATGGCAGGATCCTTCTAGGTTTGATTGGTAGCACAGAAGCTACAGGCAAACAAATACCCAGTGTTTATTTAGCACAGAAAATTTTAAAGTGTACAGCAGCACAGAAATTTTGTGTTAGTGATAAAAGTATACATCGTAGTTAGAATAATTATAGTTTTTAAGTCTGTTTTGCTAATTCAAGCAAAAACACAAATCCTAGAAAGAGTTAATATCTGAGATAAATTAATGGCATAGCTATGCAGCTCATTCCGTATTTAGTAAAGATTAATTAATTCTGTAAACATTTATGAAATGCCTGTTTGGGATACTGTGCTTTTGAGTAATGACTTCAGTACAGCTCTATCTTGCCCTTTTTAAAATGAGGATAAACATACAATACGTAAAGTAAAAGTTACTATTAATAATCATGGTTTTTTTAAAGTTTAAAATAATTGGTTAATATATCTGGATTTCTAATTTTCACTTTAGGTTTTTAGTAAATGTTTGTAAACTAGACAGCTTTCAGTAATCTATACCATGATAGAAAGTATTAATGACAATACAAAAAGTTATTTAAATATTTGAATCTTAGGGATCTAAATGAGATTGATATTGAAGCAGGCGTTATAGCCAATTTTCAGTCTTTGTTTGGCAAAAGTTAATTGAGCACCTACTTTGGGGAAAAACATAACACTGAGCCACATTTAACCAGCAAACCTCTTTTGTATCTAGCATAGTCCTTTTGTTTTTCATTTTTGTTTTTTAAATTATCATGCAATAAAATTCTCAGCATAACAGTTCTATGACTTAAACACATGTAAAGGTTTATATAATGACCACTACAATGGGGATATAGAATATTTTGATCATTCCCAAAACTCCCTTGTGCTATATACCTTTATAATCATATGCTTATCCCATCCCTAATTCCCAAAACTACTAATATGTTCTCCATTATTTTAGTCTTTTTGATAATGTTGTAAAATATTAATATAATATTAAAATACAGAATCCTATAGTATACAACCTTGAGGCTGGCCTCTTTTACTCAGCAAAAT
The DNA here is from genome assembly GCF_049354715.1 of Callithrix jacchus. Classification (NCBI taxonomy): domain Eukaryota; kingdom Metazoa; phylum Chordata; class Mammalia; order Primates; family Cebidae; genus Callithrix; species Callithrix jacchus. The sequence goes on along the minus strand of NC_133503.1, from coordinate 145,420,496 downwards.
TGCCTATGAGATTCTTGCAAGTTGTTGCATATATTTATAGTTCTTTTTCATTGCTCAGTAGTATTCCATTGTGTGAATGAACCACAGTTTATCCATTTAGCTGCTGAAGGACAAGTGGGTTGTTCTAGGTTATGGCAGTTATGAATAAAACTTTTACATACATTCATGTGCATATTTCTGTGTGAACCTAATTTTTTATTTCTCTAGGGTAAATGCCCAGGAGTGGGATTGCTGGATCATATGGTAAGTATATATTTACTTATATGAGAAATTGTCAAATTGTTTTCCAGAATGCCTGTACCATTTTGCATTCCAAGCAGCAGAGAGTTCCATTTGCTTTGCATCTTGAAAGCAAACACTGGTATTCTTAATATTTTAAGATTTTAGTCATTCAAATACATAGACAGTTGTATCACATTATGATTTTAATTTGCTTTTCCTTAAGGATGCTAAACATATGTACTCATTTTTTGTTTGTGTATATTCTTTAGTTAAGTGTCTTCAAATCTTTTGGGCCAGGTGTGGCACTCCTATAATCCCAGCACTTTGAGAGGCAAAGGTGGGAGGATTGCTTGATTCAGGGGTTCAAGACCAGCCTGGGCAACATGTCAAGATCTTACCTCTACAAAAAAATAATAATTTTTAAAAAATTAGCTAGCTGTGCATGGTGGTGTATGCCTATAGTCATAGCTAGTTGGGAGGATGAGGTGAGAGGATTGCTTGAGCCCACAAGACCAAGGCTACAGTGAGCTCTGATCACACCAGTACACTCCAGCCACTCCAACCTGTCTCAAAAAATACAAAAACAAATCTTTTGCTCACTTTTTAATTGGGTTATTTTCTTCCTATTAAGAGTTCTTTATATATTTTAAATACAAGTCTTTCATTGGATATGTGATTTGTAAATGTTTTCTCTCAGTCTATAGCTTTTCTTTTTATTCTATTAATTTTTTTCCTGTAGTGCCAACCTGTTTAATTTTTATGATGTCCAATTTCTCAAAAGTTTTAATAGATCATGCTTTTGGTGTTATATCTAAGAACTCTGCCCCATTCTATGTTATGAAGATTTTTCTCCTATGGTTTTTTGCAAAAAGATTTATAGTTTTAAGTTTTACCTTGAGAATTAGGATCCATTTTAAATTAATTTTTAATAAGTTGCAAAGTTTAAGTTAAGGGGTATATTATTTTACATAGAGATGCTCAATTGTTTCAGTACCAGTTTTTGAAAACAGTGTCGTTCCTTCAATTGAAATGCACTTGTAGCCTTGTCAAAAGTCAGTTTTCTGAAAATGTATGGGTGTATTTCTGGACTCTATTCTGTACAGTTCATCTTTAGTCTGCTTTTGTTAGTACCCCTTTTTTTCTGTGACTTTATTATTCTTTTTCAAAATTGATTTAGCTAATTTAGTTTTTTGACTTTCCATATAAAACTTAAAATCAATCTGTTTCTATTTCTAAAACATCATGTTGAGATTTTGATTGGAATTATATTGAAGCTATAGATAAGCTTGGGGAAAATTGAAATCTTCACTATGTTGATTCTCATAGTAACATGAACATGGTTTGTCTTTCTCTTTAAGTCTTTGATTTCTTTTATCAGCATTTTGCAGTTTAGAACCTGTGCATGTTTAGTTAAATTTATGCCTAAGTATTATTTCTTTTGAGAGGAGTTATTGTTATTTTAAAAATCTGTGACTTACATTTGTACATTGCTAATGTTTAAAAACACTATTTTTGTTTTGACTTAGTATCTTATGTTATTAAGAGTATACGTTCTTGACATCTCTTGTCAGATAGATTTATTCCTAAATATTCTTTTTAACGCTGTTGCTAAATTCTAATGTTTTATTAAATTTTAGTTTACAATTCTTCATTATAGTATAATGCTGAATGGAAGCGTTGAGAGCAGAAATCCTTGTCTTTTTCCTGATATTAGCAGGAAACCATTTATTAACTAGTAAATATAATGTTAGTTGTATGGTTTTTGTAGGTACTCTTTTTCAGGTTGAGGAAATTTTCTTCTATTTCTGGTTTGCTGATAGTATTCTCATGAATGGATGTTGAATTTTGTAGAATGCTTTTTCTGTATGAGTTGATATGATTATGTGTTTTCAGTGTCAATAATAATTCACTATCAAATATGGAGACAGTCTTGCATTCACATCATAAACTTGACTTTGTTATGCTATATTATTCTTTCTGTATATTACTAGATGCTATTTGCTAATCATTTCTGAGGAATATTTATGCCTCTGTTGATGAAGAATGTTAGTCTGAAATTGTCTCTAATTTTGTAATGTCTTTGTCTGGTTTAGGTACCAGGGTAATCATGGCCTTATGAAATGAGTTAGTTGTCTCTTCTTTATTTTCTGGAAAATATTGAGGATAACATTTTTTTCTTTTTTGAGATTGAGTTTCACTGTGTCACCAGGCTGGAGTGCAGTGGCACGATTTTGGCTCACTGCAACCTCCATCTCCTGGGTCCAAGCGATTCTCCTGCCTCAGCCTCCCAAGTAGCTGGGACTACAGGTGTGTGCCACCACATCTGTAATTTTTTAATTTTTATTTTTAGTAGAGATGGGGTTTCACCATGTTGACCATGATGGTCTTGATCTCCTGACCTTGTGATCTGCCTGCTTTGGCCTCCCAAAGTGCTGGGATTACAGGCGTGAGCTACTGTGCCCGGCTTAGGATAACATTTTTTTACTTAAATGATTCATAGTGAAATTACCTGAGCCTGGAGATTACTTTGTTGAAAGACATTTAACTATTAATGCAGTTTCTCTATTAATTATAGGACCATCCAGGTTATCTACTTCATATAGGGTAAATTTTGATGTTGTTTTTGAAGAATTATATAAGTTGTCAAAATTACATGTGTAACATTGTTAATAGTATTCCTTATTTGTCATTATTTTAATATCTTTTGGGTCTATAATAACTTCTTTTCAATACTGATAATGATGGCTTCTCTCCTTATTTTTAGTTTTGCCAGAGGTTTATCAAATTTATTGATATTTTCGAGGAAACAGTTTTAAGTTTCAGTTTTTATTGTTTTTAAAATTGTTTTACTGTTTTCAAAATTCATTTATATTTATACTTACATATATTAACATATATTTCTTCTCTTTATTTGCTTCCTTTGCTTTGAATTTATTTGTCCTCCTTTTATAATATTTTTATAATAGAAACTTATTGATTTGAGATTTTTTCTCACCTAATCATTTAATGCTATAAATTTCGTTTACTACACTAGCTGTGTACTATAAATTTTATTATGTGGTATTTTTATTTTAATGCAGTTAAAACTTTTTCTAGTTTCTTTTGAAACTTCATTTGGTCTATCTAGTTTATCTAAGTTATTAGTGTAATCAGTAAATGGCCAATATATCTGCATTTTGAGGAAATTAATAAAAAATTTAATCCTGGGGCAAAACATATTTTTCCTCTGAATTGAGAGTAAATAAAGCTACCATTAGTATAGCTGCATAGTATTTCTTAATATTTCTAAATAATTCTTTTTAAGCAGCATTTTATTCTACTGTATTTGCATTTCTTACCTTTGGGCCTATTTAATATGAATAAAAGAAAATGTCTCTTTAAGGCCACAGGAAGCTGTCGTGAAAAGAGGGAGTTTGCCTTACATGTCTGTGAAGTATTGTACTTGAAAATTTAAAATAGTTGACCATATATCATGGTTTGTAATAAATCACTGAGTCATCTACAGTAATTCTGTTACATTATTTTCTGTGAGCTAAATGAATAAAATGACTTGTATTATTAAAAGGGTGTGATTTAGGCACTGGGGATAATAGAAGCAAACAAATTATATTAAAGACCTGCTTATTCAGTTTTATCTAGCAAAGACGTATCTTCCACAAAGGAACTAAATTTCACTTTCATGGATCTGCATATAGAGATCATTTTGAAATTTTTACAGTTTTTAAAGGAGCCCATTTAATATTTCGTTTCTTAAAATCTTATACAAATCACACTCCAAATATACATTTGATTGTCTATGCAGTAGAATTATAATAGTAATCCAAATATTGAAGAATTATTCCCCATTCATTCTCTTCCTCAAGCAGAAAATTAATGGTTATTGAAATGAAAGCTTCAGTAATGAAAATGTGACAATTTTGAGCATGTAATACACATTTCTCATGGCTTTGTTAAACATAGAAAGTCACGAAATAGTCACTTAGTAAATAAGACAGTTAATAGATTAAAAGAACATCATGACCTTTAGTCATATATTGAAGCAGTTCAGTATTTATTGCTCACTCTACTTTGTGCCAAATTATTATTTCAGTATGAGTTTATTACTCTCTTCATTTTATGAATGTAAAAATATCTAGGGCATGCTCAATTAAGTTAATAAATCTAATTTGTTTCTATCTTCTAGGAAGTCATCTTCTAGTAGAATAATAAGATATAAATGTGCAGTCAAGTTAAATAAATAAAACTAAGTATTTTAATTAGTTCTTTCTGCTAACATACAGGTAAATGAGTAGGTGTGGAACAAATAACATATGATTGATAATGCCTTTACCTGAAGTAATTATATAGATCTGAATTTTCTGATGCTTAGCACAGTACTTTATATGTAATAGACGCTCAAGTATTTTTAAATAGTCTCTTTTATTTTAGGATAGTTTTAGATTTATAGAAAATATGTGAAGGTAGTACAGGGAATTCCCAAATGCTCCACAGGTAGTCTCCTGGTTTGTTAATATCTTACATTAGTATGATATATTTGTCACAGATTATTTATTTATTTATTTATTTATATTCAGTACCTACCATATGTTGGTCACTCTGCTAGGTACTAGGAATTATTTAGTGAATGAAACATGAAACACACTCCTTCGTGGAGTTCATATTTTAACTGCAGTAAAACAAATGCATAGTATGCAAGTGGTGGTGCGTGCTGAGAGTGAGTGCAGGGAGGAGCAATTTTAAATCTTTTCTTCCTCTTCCTCCCAAATTATTTTGCATATAACCGTCATGCACCTGTCCCACATTGGAGAATATTGATCTCCCCTATAAAAAGCACCTTGAAGGCAGGCAGGGATGGCAGAGCTTCTACACTTACATTCTCTATGTGAATGTAACTGCCAGGTGGTAGCTGATATTCAATAAGTACTCAGCAAAGCAATTCCACTGCAATCAGTACTCAGCTAGGAAGGCATGAGCTGTTTGTTATGGGGATTGCATGAGCATTCTCTTTTCACTGTATCTATAGACTGGAGGACTATGCTAACAGATTTTTAGCTCCCTATTTGAGGTTGTGATGTCAGGTGTGTTAGGTAACATTTGTCACAATTTATACCAATATCAATACATTATGATTAATATTTACACTTTATTCAGATTTCTTTAGGTTTTTACCTAATATTCTTTTTTTCGTTGTTTCAGAATCTTGTCTAGGATACATTACAATTAGTTGTCATGTATCATGGTCATGTCAATTTCTTAGACTTTCTCTGTTTTTGATGACCTTGACAGTTTTGAGTAGTACTGGTTAGGTATTTTGTGAAAAGCCCCTCAACTGAGATTTGCCTGATGTTTTCTCCATAATTAAACTGGGCTTATCAGTTGTGTCATGGGTTCTCAAAACTACTCCCGTGTTTGATGATTCACTAAGAGGACTCATAGCAGTAAGCATAAAGTCATACTTCCAGCTATGTTTTGTTACAACAAAAGGATACAAACCAACATCAGCAAAGGGAAGGGGTGCATGGGTGAAATCTGTAGGAAGCCAGGCACAAGCTTTCAAGAGTTCTCACCCCATGTAGTTACACAGAATGTGCTAAATTCCCCCAACAGTAAGTTCTGGCAACAGGTGTGAAATGCTGTGCACTAGGAAGGTTTTTATTGGGAGCTGGTCATATAGCTACCTTCTATCTGGCACAAAATTCCAGAATTTCAGAAGGAAAACAGGTGTTCAGTATGAATAATATTGTAGTTTAGGCACAGTGAGTCGCTATTGTCAATTAGGATGATGGGAGCTCTCCCAAAATTCAAGATTCTGGATGACAGACAAAGACCAGCCTTGCAAGTGAACACAAATATGCTATATTTTCTCTTCTGTGCACAAGGGTTTCAGAGAAGAAGACTACAGAGATAAAATGCCATTCTTTATTAGTAGAATACATGCTATCAGCATCAGTTATCACTGTTGATGTTAACTTGGGAATGTTTTGTAACAGAGAGGAAAACTGTCACACTTACATATCCATGTTAGTTTTCTATTGCTGCCATAACAAATCACTATAAACATATGTTAAAATAACACAGTTTTATCAACTTAATAGTTCTGGAGGTCACAAGTTGGAAAATGAGCCTTGTGGGGCTAATTTCAATATGCCGACAGGGCAGTATTCCTTCTGGAGGCTCTATGATAGAATGTTTTCCTTTCTTTTTCCAGCTTCTAGAGTCTGCCCTCTAACATTTTCTTGAGTATTTTCAGAAATGCCATATCATAAAGAATTTTAATTTTGGACAGCAGTTTACTTAATATGGGATTGCTTTGGCCAGGACCTTGAGATGCAACTGAGAATTCTAAACTAGTCACAAAGGAACAAGCATGATTGGCTCTATAAGATTATTCAGGTGGTCTAGGCTGGGCTGTGTGTGTGTGTGTACATATATTTATATCTTACGTTATTCCAATATGGATGCAGGGTCAAAAACTAGTGAAAGGAAGAGAGGTCAACAAAAAGGAATTAAAAGAGGTTTAGACTTGAGTTGATAGAGCCCTTAACAGCAGCAAAGAGAATTCTGATGGATGTTATAGAGGTAAAGAAAGCTAACTTCATTGGTTGCCAGGCCGAGAATGGTAGATAAAGAACCACACTGGGAAAGAGAAAAAATTTTGATCTTATGCTGTCTGACACCTAATATAGGCCTCTGCACATAGTAAAATGGTATAAATATTTATGTCCAAGTAATGCTTAGTCCATTTATATAGCTTTCGTTTCCCTGGTATTGAGAGAATGATAGTTTTGCTTATAAGCAAAGGGGAAAGAGAGAATGTAAGGGAGAAGTTGTAGTGGTGAGATGACAGCAGGTTAATATTTAGCGAGCTTTACAGTATGCTAGGTACAGTGGGAGGCATTTTGCTTATATTACTTGATTTACATGAGCTATTAGGTCATTGAAGAATAGGAAAGGTCTGAGAAAGGAGCAGTGATCTCTTCAGGCACTGGGGAGAAATGTCAGTTGGGAGGTAGGAGAACAGCAAAGACGCATGCATGCTGTCTTTCCCAAGTGCTATGATTTGAATATGTCACCTCCAAAATTCATATGTTGCCTATGTGATAGTATTGAGGGATGGGGTTTTAAAAGCTGATTGGACCTGAGCACTCCTTCCTCATTCATGGAAGTAAAGCCCTTATAAAACAGGCTGTATGCACCTTTCAGCTAGCTTGCTGTCATACACTTCCACCTCCTGCATTGTGATGATGCAGCAAGAAGGCCCTCACCATGCCAAAAGTTGGTCTCTGCCAGCCTCCCAAACTATGAGAATAAATAAATTTTTTGTTTTAATAAATTACCCAGTATGTTACTAGCAACCCAAAAGGAATAAGATGCTAAGTTTTCTGTAAAGCCAGCTTGTTTGGGGAAAAAAACCAGAATCATCAGTGAGCTGGTCTCAGAGAAGTAACACAGACAGAAAACTGGAACTAATCATGTTGGTCTGAGCTTAGTGCTAGCTGTGTTTGATGAATAGAACTAGGTGATGCCTTCAGTTCTTTTGGCCTTATGCATAGGAAAGACTATTTTTTTTTTCCTTCTAAATCTGCACATTTTGCTTTATTTACCACATCAGCCAAGATACACACTGCCAACCCGTTTTTCTCTCTCATTGCTCCATGTCTGCTCTTACCCATTTTTAAAACCACAGTCACTTGCTGGCAGCACTTCCTTATCCTGTTTAAACCTCCTTAAAATGTGTCCCACATGGAGATGCGAATCTCACCTACTCTTCTGACATGTGGAGATCTCACAGTATCAGCTCCCATGTGCCCCCAAACTGGGGAGGTACCTGGAATCTTCTCCTTGGCTCAGCATACAAACTGTAATTATCACCTAGAATTCCTTTTAACAAAGTAATATATTAAAGTTAATTTTTAATATTAGAAGCAATATAATAGTGTCAGAGTGCTGAAAACTGAAAATATATTTAAGCATCAATCATTAAAAGGCCAAATGTGGCCAGGCATGATGGCTCTTGCCTGAAATCCTAGCCTTTGGGAGGCTGATGCAAGAGGACTGCTTGAGCGCTGGAGTTCAAAGCCAGCTGAAACAACATAGTGAGGCCCCCATCTCTACAAAAAATGTGTACTTAGCCAGGCATTGTTGTGCAAGCCTGTAGTCCCAGCTACTGGAGAGGATGAGGTGGGAGGATAGCTTGAGCCCAGGAGGTTGAGGCTGCAGTGAGCCATGATGGTACCACTGCACCCCATCCTGGATGACAGAACAATACCCTGTCTCAAAAATAAAATAAAATGCCAAATTTAAGAGAATGGTTATCTATGAAGGGGAATGAGAATGTAATCTGGAATGCTATTATGTTTTATTTCTTAAGCTGGGCAGTATTATTGCAGATGCTATCTTCCATTCTATTTTATGTCTCTAATATTTTGTAAAACATTTAAAAATCATTATAAGTCATATTACCCTAATATTATACCCTTTTTATTCATGACTTTGCTGCAAAATCTTAGATCACTTACCTTTGTTCTCCTTTTTATAAAGCTAGAGGGAAAATCTCCAACAGATCATATAGCCATGTATTATTTACCTAAGAGGCTAAGTTTCACAACAATGCTTTTTAAATCATCTATCAGAATCAAAATTGAATAATCATGACCAAAACTTTCTATTATTTCTTTCTTTTTTTTTGGGTTGGGGGGAGACAAGGTCTCTCTTTGTCACCCAGGTTAGAGTTCAGTGGCGTGATCTCAGCTCACAGTAACTTCTGCCTTCTTTGCTCAAGGGATCATCCCACCTCTACCCCCCAAGTAGGTGGGACTGTAGGCACACACCACCAAGCCCAGCGAAGTTATTTTGTATATTTTGTAGAGATGCAGTCTCATTATATTGCCCAGGCTGCTCTAGAATTCCTGGACTCAAGCGACTCATCCACCTTAGCCTCCCAAAGTGCTGTTATTATAGGTGTGAGATGCTGCAGCTGGCCTAAAACTTTTTCCGGAAAAGTAATTGCATATCTGTGCTGTCCTGGAATATTGTATTTAGCTCTTAAATTCTGTGCTTTTGTGACTCTCTTAAGTACTCGTTTATAAAGGTGAAATGGATCATCTTGTTTTCTAACACTAGAGGGCACCAAATTCCCTCCTAAAGCAAAACAATCAAAATAATGTTTTCCATCAAAGAATTTCAGGTACTGGGATAGAATATGGATTGGAATATTTTTAGTCTTTTGATAACCAAAAATAAGAGATTTAGTGCTTTGTGAGAAATGATTTCGAGAATCATAGTAAGGCTTTCTCTTGCTATGAATCTGTCTGTAGCTAAGGATCTGTCAATGCTGTTGCTAAACTGCTTTTCAGGGACATTTATTGTATGCTTGTCTAAAGGAATAAAACAGCTACTGTAGGTTCATGGTTGGGACAATTTATTTTTAAGGGTTAGGATTAGACACATCATCTATTCTGGTGTTAGTTTCATGTAGCTTGTGCAGTTTTCTGTAGGCATTTCCCCTAAATTCAGTATAAAATCAGTGGCAAGTGTTGTGCTTCAGTGTGTATTGGGGTGCTGGTAGAGTGAGGTGAAATGTTGTTAGCTAGTAGGTTACAGTGAACCATTCATATACACTGAAGTTTAGCAGAATTTTCTTGATTTGACAAATTATCCTTTTATTTTTCATTAAAAGTGATTGGAACAATGTCACACCAGTCAATGACTTCTCAGTAATTATACCTTTTTTCATCCTATTAAAACATTAAAAGATATTTTTGCATTGTACATTAAATTGTTTCTGGTTGCTGAATTTTTCCCCCTCTATCCCTCTATCTGTAGCCACTACTGATAGTCTGTTTAGGTTATTGTCTAATCAGTAGGAAATACGAATGAGGCAACTTCTACAAAGCAGCAGCATAATCCAGTGGGATAAATGCCAAGCATATATTTTAAGGAAATGAAGGTACTAGCATCCTCTGTGTACCTTGATAGCATGTTCATTTGCTATCACCACTGTCACAAATTACCACAAATTAGGTTGTTTAAAACACACAGATTTATTATAGTTTTGTAGGTAAGAAGTCGGAAATGGTTCTTTTTGGACTGAAATCAAAGGGTTAGCAGGATTGCATTCCTTTCTGCAGTTTCCAGGGGAGAGTCTGTTTTCTTGCCTTTTCTAGCATCTAGAGTCTGTCTGAACCTTGGCTCATGCACAACTTCCATCTTCAAAGCCAGCAATAGCTGCGTGAGTGTTTCTCATGATGTCATCTTTTTGTTTCTGACTCTTCTGTCTTCTTTTTCCTCATTTAAGGACACTGTCATTACATTGGACTTACCTACTTCATCCATGATAATCTTATTTTAATGTCAACTGCTTAGCAGTCTTAATTCCATTTGCAATCTTAATTCCCCACTGTCATCTAATATAATAGATTTACAGGTTCGAGAGATTAGGATGTGAGCCCCTTTGAGGGGAGGGAGTGAAGTATTATTCTGCTTACCACAGATGGTTTTGGTGGATTCTTGAGTCAGGCCAACCTTGAAAGAGAAGAGGTAGCTACTACTTACAGGTCTTAACAGCTTCTAGAAAAATTAGTGTTTTCTCTAATTAGTGTTTTCTCTAACCTTCTTTGGAATTTCCACATTATTCACTTCTCTAGTTTTTCTTGGGATTTCGAAAGTGAGTTTGTGTTCTAGGAGGTATAATTGATTAATTGTGTATCCAACATTAGTAACATAATTTGACAGAAATGATCAGATTAGTCCACTGGGTCTTATCTGAGTAGGATAAAGGGCAATTAAGTTTCGATGGCAGAGTTGGATCAAGAAAAGTAAAAGGCACAAGGCATTGTTTGAAAAGGTTTAGTGGGCTCTGAAAAGAAAAAGCCACATAAAAGCAAGTTGTGCTTAGGTAAAGGTATGACACTAAAGATAATATTGACCTACCTGGCAGTGTTACCTGGAGCCAGGATTCTGAGTAAAGAAATGTTAGATAATAAATCACATCTTCCTGGTACATAAATAACATCCAAGTAACACAAAGCTATGCCACGACCTTCAGAATACTCTAGGGTCCGTTCCAGTCCATAGAAATAATGACAGTCACAGACCAGAGGTGTATTAATGACAAAGACAATGGATCTCATTTGGGATGTCTATATTTGTGAAGTTTTTGCACTTATTAATGAGCCAAGTGCCCTGAAAATCCAGTTTTCCTCATGTTATTTGAAATAAACCATGAATGTGTACAAGACACTCTTAATTTCTCCTCAAATGATGTAAATTTAATGTAAAATAGATGCCACACACTTGCTGAGTTTGATAAGGAAGAGTTGTACTCTCTTTCAGTCAATTTACTGGTTATATAGGTCTCAAATCATTATGTGAAATATTGAAGCTAGAAGTTTGAGTTAGCCTTTAAACCAATCAGTAATAGGGGAATAGTATGTATTGTGTCATGTCTAAAATTCTCTTCTTACTCAGAAGCTAATTACTGGATTTTGCTCTACCAGTAAGCTCTGGAGAATTCTGTGCCATCTCCTTGATGCAGTGCTATCATCTCACCAAGATTAGGTGAATGTGTTTATTATTGGGGTTAAGCCTAAGGAAGATAGAAAGCAATGTTCCAGAGCAAAAGGCCTTTGCAGCCACTACAGATATGTATGAGGCAAAGAGTAGTGCTCATCTCAGCACACTTGAAATCATAGGAGAATGTCCCTTTATTTTAAGTGACCAGTCTTTGTGTTAGGATATTTTGCTTTTTAATAACACTTAGATTTTATTAAAGTTCAGGACTACACAATTGAGAAGTCAAAAATCTTTGACTGCTTGATTGGCACCTAATAATAGTAATTGTTGTGAAAGCAAATGCCAGAAGTTTCCTATCTATTAGTAATAAATACTGAGAATGTAATGGCTTTACCTTTATAAGGGTCCCAAAGCATAGGGGTTTATATTTGTAGCCTTTTGATAGAGATGTTCCTTAGGAACATATTTAAGGAAGAGATGGATATTTTAAACTCTTTGGATTGGCTTCTTTATGCCTTAAAGAAATGTGCAGTGCAGTGGTTCTCAAATGTTCATCTGTTGACCAGCTGCATCAGAATCACTAGGGGAGCCAGGCACGGTGGCTCAAGCCTGTAATCCCAGCACTTTGGGAGGCCAAGGCTGGTGGATCACGATGTCAAGAGATCGAGACCATCCTGGTCAACATGGTGAAACCCCGTCTCTACTAAAAATACAAAAAATTAGCTGGGCATGGTGGTGCGTGCCTGTAATCCCAGCTACTCGGGAGGCTGAGGCAGGAGAATTGCCTGAAACCAGGAGAGGGAGGTTGCGGTGAGCCAAGATCACGCCATTGCACTCCAGCCTGGGTAACAAGAGCGAAACTCCATCTCAAAAAAAAAAAAAAAAAAATCACTAGGGGAGTTTTTTACAATTTTTGCAGACATTCTAAGTGTTATGAGTCTGGGGTAGGCCCCAGACAGGTTTCTGTTTGTTTGTTTGATTTGAGGCTGGAATGCAGTGGTGTGATCATAGCTCACTGCAGCCTTGAACTCCTGGACTCAAGTGACCAGACAATTTGTAAAAGTAACCTGGTTATTCCAAGTGTGCAGCCAGACTTGGTAACTCTTACATGTTTATTCTAAAGTCAGCTTGAGTTAAAGTTTAGGAGATTATTTTCTCCTTAGTGTTATTAGACTACATCTGTCAAAAGTTGTAAGATTGATATTGATGAATGAAACTGAATAAACCTTCTTAAATAGTATGCTACCTCTAAAGGATTGACTTCAAAAATATTTTTACTTGGGAGTCAAAGAATGGTAATAATAATAATACTCATAATAGCAGTACTAACAAAAACAATAAACATTTTCATAATGTCTACTGTTTGCCAGATACTGCTCCAATACCTTTAGATCAATGTTATAGAAAACTGTAAGGTACTTACTTTATTATTGCCATTTTACATGGAAATTAGCTATATTATTTTGTCCGGGGTCACCAGACTACTAAGTGGTGAAGCTTGAAATCAAACCCTGGCCATGAGGCTTAAGAAGCTGTGCTCTTAACTAGTATGCTCCATCCTCTGCTTTTCGTTTTATCTCATGATTTCATTATGCTGTGGAGGTCCTTAATGAGAAGCAACATAATTAAGTTAGTTTAAGCCATAGGCTTTTTGGGTAAACACTGCACAGCACTGGCAAGGGAATCATTTAGGTGAATTAATTACCCTTTCAGGAGCTTAGGTAAAATAAAATGTAAAGTATATTACGTATCACACTGTTGGTAAGACTAAATTAAAAAATGTTTACAAAACGTTGAACACATAGATCTTACATAAGTACCCAATCATTGGTAGCTATAATTATTATATTATTATAAGTTTTATAATAATATAATATTGATCGGCCATTATTAAGCACAATTATTGGCATAAAAGAAGTTTTCAATACCCATTTTTAGAATAAGGCAACATTCCCGTTCTCTCTCCCTCTTTTTCTTCCTTTCTTCCTCTCCTTCACTCCTTTTTTTTCTTTCTTTCCTTCTCCTTTCAAAAAAAAAGAAAAGAAAAAGGAAAAAAAAAAAAAGAAACAAGATGCTGTTCTACATCACAGAAGCAGCCTAAAAAGAAAAATGTAAGTTTTAAAGCATTAGACAGTCAAGAAGCCTAAAAAATGAAAAATTATTGGCAAACAGGACTGTCTAGAATGCATTGGCAGGTTAGATTCCAGCAGTTATTGGGCTGTGTAGCAAATACAACAGCCAAGATAAATAATTTTTTTTTTTAATTTTTTATTGCATTATAGGTTTTGGGGTACATGAGCAGAGCATGCAAGACAGTTGTGTAGGTACACACATGGCAGTGTGCTTTGCTTTTCTTCTCCCCTTCACCCACATTTGGCATTTCTCCCCAGGCTATCCCTCCCCACTCCCCCCTCCCACTGGCCCTCCCCTTTTCCCCCCAAGTGTTCTCATTTTTCATCACCCACCTATGAGTGAGAATATGTGATGTTTCATTTTCTGTTCTTGTGTCAGTTTGCTGAGGATGATGTTCTCCAGATTCATTCATGTCCCTACAAACGACACAAACTCATCATTTCTGATTGCTGCATAATATTCCATGGTGTATATGTGCCACATTTTTCCAATCCAGTCTATTATCAATGGGCATTTGGGTTGATTCCAGGTCTTTGCTATTGTAAACAGTGCTGCAATGAACATTCGTGTACATGTGTCCTTATAGTAGAACGATTTATAGTCTTTTGGATATATACCCAGTAATGGGATTGCTGGGTCAAATGGAATTTCTATTTCTAAGGCCTTGAGGAATCACCACACTGTCTTCCACAATGGTTGAACTAATTTACACTCCCACCAACAGTGTAAAAGTGTTCCTTTTTCTCCACATCCTCTCCAGCATCTGTTGTCTCCAGATTTTTTAATGATCGCCATTCTAACTGGCGTGAGATGGTATCTCAATGTGGTTTTGATTTGCATCTCTCTGATGACCAGTGATGATGAGCATTTTTTCATATGATTGTTGCCCTCATATATGTCTTCTTTCGTAAAGTATCTGTTCATGTCCTTTGCCCACTTTTGAATGGGCTTGTTTGTTTTCCTCCTGTAAATCTGTTTGAGTTCTTTGTAAATTCTGGATTATCAGCCCTTTGTCAGATGGGTAGACTGCGAAAATTTTTTCCCATTCTGTTGGTTGCCGATCCACTCTAGTGACTGTTTCTTTTGCCGTGCAGAAGCTGTGGAGTTTGATTAGGTTCCATTTGTCTATTTTGGCTTTTGTTGCCAATGCTTTTGGTGTTTTGTTCATGAAGTCCTTGCCTACTCCTATGTCCTGGATAGTTTTGCCTAGATTTCCTTCTAGGGTTTTTATGGTGCCAGGTCTTATGTTTAAGTCTTTAATCCTTCTGGAGTTAATTTTAGTGTAAGGTGTCAGGAAGGGGTCCAGTTTCTGCTTTCTGCACATGGCTAGCCAGTTTTCCCAACACCATTTGTTAAACATGGAATCCTTTCCCCATTGCTTGTTTTTGTCAGGTTTATCAAAGATTGTATAGTTGTATGTATGTTGTGTTGCCTCCGGTGCCTCTGTTTTGTTCCATTGGTCTATATCTCTGTTTTGGTACCAGTACCATGCTGTTTTGATTACTGTAGCCTTGTAGTATAGTTTGAAATCCGGTAGTGTGATGCCCCCCGCTGTGTTCTTTTTGCTTAGAATTGCCTTGGCTATGCGGGCTCTCTTTTGGTTCCATATGAAGTTCATGGTGGTTTTTTCCAGTTCTGTGAAGAAAGTCAATGGTAGCTTGATGGGGATAGCATTGATTCTGTAAATTACTTTGGGCAGTATAGCCATTTTCATGATATTAATTCTTCCTAACCATGAACATGGAATGTTTCTCCATCTGTTTGTGTCCTCTCTGATTTCGTTGAGCAGTGGTTTGTAGTTCTCCTTGAAGAGGTCTCTTACGTTCCTTGTGAGTTGTATTCCAAGGTATTTTATTCTTCTTGTAGCAATTGCGAATGGCAGTTCGCTCTTGATTTGGCTTTCTTTAAGTCTGTTATTGGTGTAGACGAATGCTTGTGATTTTTGCACATTGATTTTATATCCTGAGACTTTGCTGAAGTTGCTTATCAGTTTCAGGAGTTTTTGGGCTGAGGCAATGGGGTCTTCTAGGTATACTATCATGTCGTCTGCAAATAGAGACAATTTGGCTTCCACCTTTCCTATTTGAATACCCTTTATTTCTTTTTCTTGCCTGATTGCTCTGGCTAGAACTTCCAGTACTATATTGAATAGGAGTGGTGAGAGAGGGCATCCTTGTCTAGTGCCAGATTTCAAAGGGAATGCTTCCAGTTTTTGCCCATTCAGTATGATATTGGCTGTTGGTTTGTCGTAAATAGCTTTTATTACTTTGAGATACGTTCCATCAATACCGAGTTTATTGAGGGTTTTTAGCATAAAGGGCTGTTGAATTTTGTCAAATGCCTTCTCTGCGTCAATTGAGATGATCATGTGGTTTTTGTTTTTGGTTCTGTTTATGTGGTGAATTACGTTGATAGACTTGCGTATGTTGAACCAGCCTTGCATCCCTGGGATGAATCCTACTTGATCATGATGAATAAGTTTTTTGATTTGCTGTTGCAATCGGCTTGCCAATATTTTATTGAAGATTTTTGCATCTATGTTCATCATGGATATTGGCCTGAAGTTTTCTTTTCTCGTTGGGTCTCTGCCGGGTTTTGGTATCAGGATGATGTTGGTCTCGTAAAATGATTTGGGAAGGATTCCCTCTTTTTGGATTGTTTGAAATAGTTTTAGAAGGAATGGTAACAGCTCCTCCTTGTGTGTCTGGTAGAATTCGGCTGTGAACCCATCTGGACCTGGGCTTTTTTTGTGTGGTAGGCTGTTAATTGCTGCCTCAACTTCAGACCTTGTTATTGGTCTATTCATAGTTTCAGCTTCCTCCTGGTTTAAGCTTGGGAGGACACAGGAGTCCAGGAATTTATCCATTTCTTCCAGGTTTACTAGTTTATGCGCATAGAGTTGTTTGTAATATTCTCTGATGATGGTTTGAATTTCTGTGGAATCTGTGGTGATTTCCCCTTTATCATTTTTTATTGCATCTATTTGGTTGTTCTCTCTTTTCTTTTTAATCAATCTGGCTAGTGGTCTGTCTATTTTGTTGATCTTTTCAAAAAACCAGCTCTTGGATTTATTGATTTTTTGAAGGGTTTTTCGTGTCTCAATCTCCTTCAGCTCAGCTCTGATCTTAGTTATTTCTTGTCTTCTGCTGGGTTTTGAGTTTTTTTGATCTTGCTCCTCTAGCTCTTTCAATTTTGACGATAGGGTGTCAATTTTGGATCTCTCCATTCTCCTCATATGGGCACTTATTGCTATATACTTTCCTCTAGAGACTGCTTTAAATGTGTCCCAGAGGTTCTGGCACGTTGTGTCTTCGTTCTCATTGTTTTCGAAGAACTTCTTTATTTCTGCCTTCATTTCGTTGTTTACCCAGTCAACATTCAAGAGCCAGTTGTTCAGTTTTCACGAAGCTGTGCGGTTCTGGGTCGGTTTCTGAATTCTGAGTTCTAACTTGATTGCACTATGGTCTGAGAGGCTGTTTGTTATGATTTCAGTTGTTTTGCATTTGTTGAGCAGTGCTTTACTTCCAATTATGTGGTCAATTTTAGACTAGGTGTGATGTGGTGCTGAGAAGAATGTGTATTCTGTGGATTTGGGGTGGAGAGTTCTGTAAATGTCTATCAGGTTTGCTTGCTCCAGGTCTGAGTTCAAGTCCTGGATATCCTTGTTGATTTTCTGTCTGGTTGATCTGTCTAGTATTGACAGTGGAGTGTTCAAGTCTCCCACTATTATTGTGTGGGAGTCTAAGTCCTTTTGTCAGTCATTAAGAACTTGCCTTATGTATCTGGGTGCTCCTGCATTGGGTCCATATATGTTTAGGATCGTTAGCTCTTCTTGTTGTTGTATCGATCCTTTTACCATTATGTAATGGCCTTCTTTGTCTCTTTTGATCTTTGTTGCTTTAAAGTCTATTTTATCAGAGATGAGAATTGCAACTCCTGCTTTTTTTTGCTTTCCATTAGCTTGGTAAATCTTCGTCCATCCCTTTATTTTGAGCCTTTGTGTATCCTTGCATGTGAGATGGGTTTCCTGTATACAGCACACTGATGGGTTTTGGCTTTTTATCCAATTTGCCAGTCTGTGTCTTTTGATTGGTGCATTTAGTCCATTTACATTTAGGGTTAAGATTGTTATGTGTGAATTTGATACTGCCATTTTGATGCTACGTGGCTGTTTTGCCTGTTTGTTGTTGTAGATTCTTCATTATGTTGAAGCTCTTTAGCATTCAGTGTGATTTTGGAATGGCTGGTACTGGTTGATCCTTTCTATGTGTAGTGCCTCTTTTAGGAGCTCTTGTAAGGCAGGCCTGGTGGTGACAAAATCTCTGAGTACTTGCTTGTTCGCAAAGGATTTTATTTTTCCTTCACTTCTGAAGCTCAGTTTGGCTGGATATGAAATTCTGGGTTGAAAGTTCTTTTCTTTAAGAATGTTGAATATTGGCCCCCACTCTCTTCTGGCTTGTAGTGTTTCTGCCAAGAGATCTGCTGTGAGTCTGATGGGCTTCCCTTTGTGGGTGACCCGACCTTTCTCTCTGGCTGCCCTTAGTATTCTCTCCTTTATTTCAACCCTGTTGAATCTGACGATTATGTGCCTTGGGGTTGCTCTTCTTGCGGAATATCTTTGTGGTGTTCTCTGTATTTCCTGCAATTGAGTGTTGGCCTGTCTTGCTAGGTGGGGGAAATTTTCCTGGATGATGTCCTGAAGAGTATTTTTCAGCTTGGATTTATTCTCTTCGTCCCCTTCTGGTACACCTATCAAACGTAGGTTAGGTCTTTTCACATAGTCCCACATTTCCTGGAGACTTTGTTCATTCCTTTTTGCGCTTTTTTCTCTGATCTTGGTTTCTCGTTTTATTTCATTGAGTTGGTCTTCGACTTCAGATATTCTTTCTTCTGCTTGGTCAATTCTGCTATTGAAACTTGTGTTTGCTTCGCGAAGTTCTCGTATTGTGTTTTTCAGCTCCTTTAATTCATTCATATTCCTCTCTAAGTTATCCATTCTTGTTATCATTTCCTCGAATCTTTTTTCAAATCTTTTTTCAAGGTTCTTAGTTTCTTTGCATTGATTTAATACCTGATCTTTTAGCTCACAAAAGTTTCTCATTATCCATCTTCTGAAGTCTAATTCCGTCATTTCGTCGCAGTCATTCTCCGTCCAGCTTTGTTCCCTTGCTGGTGAGGAGTTTTGGTCCTTTCTAGGAGGCGAGGTGTTCTGGTTTCGGGTGTTTTCCTCCTTTTTGCGCTGGTTTCTTCCCATCTTTGTGGATTTGTCCGCTGGTCGTCTGCGTAGTTGCTGACTTTTCGATTGGGTCTCTGAGTGGACACCCAGAATGTTGATGATGAAGTATTTCTGTTGCTTGGTTTTCCTTCCACCAGTCTAGCCCCTTCGCTGTACGACTGCTGAGGTCCACTCCAGACCCTGCTTGTCTGGGGTGCACCTCTAGCAGCTGTGGCACAGCGAGGGATGCTACCAGTTTCTTTTTCTGCTATCTTTGTCCCAGGATGATGCCTGCCTAATGTCAGTCTTTTGGATATACATGGGTCAGGTAGCTGCTTCAGGAGACAGTTTGTACTTTATATGGGCTTAATTGCTGAGCTGTGAGCTCTGTTGTTCATTCAGGGCTGTTAGGCTGCTATGTTTGATTCTGCTGCAACAGAGCTCATTAAAAAACCCTTTTTTTTTTTTTCTCAAATGCTCTGTGTTGAGGGGTTTGGGCTTTATTTTTGGATGTTTGATGAGGTGTCCTGCCCAGCTAGAAGGCAGACTAGCCACTGTTTGGCTGCCGAGGCTCCGCCCTGCTGTTGTGTGATTCGCCCTGTTCCTGCAGGCTCTGCTGTGCTCTCCGCCGCACCCTGCGGCGGAGTCTTTTCGTTGTAGGGTGTTGCCTCGGCAACGGCAGGCTGCGTCAGCAGTGGGCGTGTATCTCAGTAGGGACGGGTTGCCTCGGCAATGGCTGGCTGCGTCAGCAGTGGGCGTGTATCTCAGTTGGGGCGGGTTGCCTCAGCAACGGCTGGCTGTGTCAGTAGTGGGCGTGTATCTCAGTTGGGGCGGGTTGCCTCCATAGTGGTGGACGCCCCTCCCCCACAGAACGTCTCGGACCGTCTGCTCGGGATAGTTTGAAATCGCGGTTTTGTTCGTCCCACTGGGTATCCCAAACGATCTGATCCTGCAATCCCCTGGGCTGGCCTACTGTCCAAGTCTCGTTCAGTCTCAAGTCCAGCCCTCTCAAGTCTCAGGTTGCCGGTTCAACAGGGCACCCGGACAAGCGCGCCCTGTGGGGATTGCTGGGTAGGGCCGGCTGCCGCCGCCCAGGCTGCCGGCTTCGCCAGGCAGACCTACTGCCTGGCGTCCCGTGTCTTTTTTATACTTGGGAGTTTCCCCGTTCTGTGGGCAACAACGATCAGTCTGGAAATGCAGCTCGGACTCACCGTTTGTGGATTCAACGCGAGCTCCAATCCTGGGTTGTTCTCCCAGCGCCATCTTGAGTCCTCCCTCAAGATAAATAATTTTTAAGAAGCCAGAAATGAAAGAAATTAAAAATTAATGTAATAACAAATCAATAATAATTACCATTGAGAAACTTACAAATGACAAAAAGGGACAGCTTTTGCTTATGGACTATTACATACATTCTTTCTTAATTATCATGGGAATTGTGTACAAGCCTCTGAGAAGAAACTTTAGACCAATGTATATTGAGTAATATATGCCAAAACCTGTGAAGGAAACTGGTAGGATTGGGAAAGAAAACAAAAATTTGTCTGCTGTGCCCCATGGAGTAGCTGTTCTTTTATTCCTTTACTTCCCTAATAAACTTACTTTCACTTACTCTGTGGACTTGCCCCGAATTCTTTATTGTGCGAGGTCCATTTAAAAAAAAGAAAAAGAAAAATTAAATAACCTTTTGAAGATTGCAGTCACAGAATGTTAGAACTAGAGAGGAACACTATGCCTACCACTAGAATTGAGACTCACTGCCCTAAATCATTTCGTAGCATTCCAGATGAATGCCCTGATCTGTTTTAGAAAACTTAACAGCCGGGCGTGGTGGCTCACGCCTATAATCCAAGCACTTTGGAGGCCAAGGCGGGCGGATTACCTGAGGTCGGGAGTTCAAGACCAGTCTGACCAACATGGTGAAACCCTGTCTTTATTTAAAAAAAAATAAGGAAAACTTATCATCCCACATGGCTTGTAATTGGAGAGAGACAGTATAGTATATTGGAAAGAGAATTAGAAGTGTCAGTAGTTTGAGATTGGAGTCCTAACTCCCCTGGTAATTTAGCTATATGCTCTTGTGCAACATGCTTAATTCAGCTGTCTTGGTTTCCTCTGTGTGATTACTACCTTGTCCACAGAAACTAAGAAATAAATCTCATTTGTTATTCTATTAGCCAGGATTTTTTTTTTTTCTGTTAATTAAAGACTAAAGTTTACTGGCCAAGTGTGCAGATAATTCTATCACAGTCATCGATTACCGTCCAAAAAATTGCAAGAAAACATATCAAAGTTTTACAAAGTTATTTTTCTACCAAATACTTAAAATAAGCATGAATTTCTTTTATTACAATAAATAAACAACACTGTGTCCCCCTTAAGATAAATATATACATATGCCAAGGTAGCCATACTCTGAGACAGATTTTACACACTCGTTTTTTGAAAATAGCTATTCTTATAATGATATTGGATCCACTTATAATTCCAAAGTTTTCTAGGGTAGAGAACCCTGGTATTGAAATCTTACCACTTTTCCTGAATTTTCTATCTAAATTCATACCATCATTTAGCAAGTTGCCAAAGCTAGTAACTTGGGAATCTTTCATGACCTTATTTCCTTCATTATCTGCATATAATTGGTTATTAAATTTTAGCCCTTTTACTTAACTGTCTCTTCTTTACTCCCACTGTTCAAGACCCTAGTTATAAAAAAAACCCTTACTGTCTCCTTCTTGAATGACAGTTAACCTATACTTGGTTATGACAGTTTTTTGCCTATAAACCTACAATCACCATTTATGAAGAATGATGTCCAAATTTATTCATGTTTTAGCCTCACCCCACATTTCCTTTTCCACTTCTTCCACTTCATCTTCCTCAGCCCTCCCTGCCACCTCTCTTTGGTCCAGGCTTCTCTTATTTCTCTGACAATGGCATAGACTTTAGTGCATCTGTAACTGGTCCCTCTGATTTGATTTCTCTACCTTAGGAAGTTACTTATCCTTCAAATATTAACCTTTGATTAACTTACCCAGGCAAATTTAGCTCTCTCCATGTCTCCTAGGCTCTTTGTAACAATCCTGATTGTAATGTGTAGTATGTTGTAAGCTTTGTGTGCATGCTTCAAAATTATTGTTTGTTGGATATAAAGTAGTTTCTAGTCCCCACTCCTTCTTTTCTTTCATGACTGAATTGGAGTATTTTATTACAGATCACTCATGAATTTTAAATCCTCAAATAATGAAAAATAAAATAATAATTGAGAACAACTTTGGTTGAGTGTATGGGTGTTGAGGTCTGGAGAAGAGCCTTCTCAAATAGAATATTTACTGTTTGTTTTGATGTTCAAAAAAATTTTCACATAAAATCCTTTATTTAAAAACCAGTATTAAAGATAAGAAAAAATTTTAACAAACTATAAAGAATAATTTTTTAAACTATGTTTCACCAAGAAGATGTAAGTTACGAATTGCTAGTGGTAATACTGTAGAATGGTTGCTTGCACTAATGGTAATTTTTTTGTTTGTTTGTTTCCATGTTTTCTTTTTTACTGAATTCAGAACCGTAAATTCTGAAACTGCTATTTGTAAGCTGTATAATTAAAAAGAGAAAAGTAGCGAGCACTTTATATGTGTGTGTGTGTGTGTGTGTGTGTGTATAAAGTGGAATTATATATATATATTATATATATAAAGTGAAATTATATATATATTTTAAATATATATATAAAATTTCTAATTTGCCCAGTAGCTATCACATAGATATGCTTGTTTTATAGACAAGGAAACTGAGGCTTAGCGAGATGGACTATTTTAAAGTCATGTAGCAAGTAAGTAGTAGAGCTGAGGTGAAAAGAAACATTTGTTAATGTTTTAAAATAAGTAATCACATAAAGGAAATGTTTAATAATATGTTGGAATTGAATACTCTTTTAACTGACAAATTAAAGAAGGATTCATTATAGACTCATAATCTTACAAATAGGCTATTTGAAGCAGTTTTGTATCTCTCAGTAGTGTGAACCCTGAAATTCTGAGACAGGTCTCAGTTAATTTAGAAAGTTCACTTTGCCAAGGTTGAGGACAGGTGCCCATGATACAGTCTCAGGAGGTCCTGATGACATGTGCCCAAGGTGGTCAGAGCACAGTTTGGTTTTATACGTTCTAGGGAGACAGGAGACATCAATCAGCATATGCAAGATGAAAGCTAGTTTGGTCTGGAAAGGTGGGACAACTCAAAGCAAAGGCAGGAAGACTCAAAGCAGGGAGGGGATTTCCAGGTCATAGGTAGATAAGAGACAAAGGGTTGCACTCTTTTGAGTTTCTGATTATCCTCTCCAAAGAAGGCAATCAGATAGCATTTATCTTAGTGAGCAGAGGGGCGACTTTCACAGTAGTTTCTAAATATCTAGGCTGTACAAGTAGATTCTTGTCTATAAATTTGTTATCAATCTGTCTGTAAAATTCAACCACCACTCCCCACCCCACAAACAAATTAGCACTTAACCAATGCAACTCTGTTTAAGTTAGTGCCTCATTTAGCAGGGCTTTGTCAGGCTCCTTGCTCACATAAAGAGACCACCAGGCAGGCTTGTGTAATCAACTTGGCTGTTTATTCACCTAGGTATGGGCGGGCTGAGTCAGAAAAGAGAGTCAGGGGAGGGCGGTGGGATAGGAGTTGGTTTTATAGGTTCGGGCAAATGGTCAGTTAAAGGTGGTAATCTATTTTAGGGAGGGGGAGGGCGTCACAGGATGCATGTTCACAAGGGTAGGGATCATTTATTACAAACAGGCATGATCATAAGGGTGGGGGGCGGGTATCAGTTGCAAGCAGAGGGGAGGGTATGGTACATTACATAGTTACAGGGGTGGTGGTCTTGAAAAACCCAATGTCCAGGGGGAAGTTTTTGCAAGGCTGAGCAGAAACAGTGGTTGCAGGTTGCAGGGCGAGAGCAATTAGTTCGGGCAGGAACTAAGTTGTTTCACTGCTTTCTGGTTACTTGTGGTTACTTCAGACTTCCAGGCTCCTGGGGACCATCCAGAGATTTATATGAGGGTCACCAAGGCTTGGACTTGGAGGCCTGACAGGCTTGGTCTCCATCTACTGATTGCTAGTGTGTATAGTCTTTTTTGAGTCTCTAATATTTAGATTCAAAGATGTTTTTCTTTATAAAGGCACTTTCTTGCATCCACATTTCTTTATGGATCAGCATGTATATATGTAAGAGCTCTTGAATGTCTGGCCATGTGTTTCTGATGTATTAATTTTATAAAATATTTAGTTTTTAGGTTGTGTATTATATAAAAATTTACATTGTTCATTTTTAGTCAAGCATGTTTATTTCTGCTGCTAAATAGCAAGTATATTGAATCATAAGTTTTTAAACTTTTACCTTCAAATAAAATTTATATTTCTGGCATTTATTAAGATATCAACCTTTTTCAGGGTTATTTTCATATTTTATAAATTTCTCAGGACTAAGTCTATTCGTTTTGTAAAGTGTATATAAGAAGACGGCTGAAAAACTTCAAAGTGACCAGATATGAAAGGTGATATTTAGATAACTGAAGTGATGTAAGTTATTCGTTATTGTTAAACTGACAGTCAGTGCTTTTCCTTCTTAAAATGAAATATTTAGTAATGTTGTATAAAATTAAAACTGTCTCTGGAAGATGAAATTTTAATAAAAATGAGAGTTTGGAAGGTAGTACTGAGGGGCAGATAATCTTTGTTAAATTAAGTACTGAGGGGCAGTTAGTCTTTGTTAAATTAGAGGCTTCTAAGTATATACATGGAAATATATATATATGTATATGTATATGTACATGTACTTTTTAATGCAAAAAGCAAAGAGTGGCATTTTTCTATGAGTTGTTTGCTAACTATTTCGACACTATCATTATACCCAAACTACTATCAACCACTCAGTTTGATAATGAAAATAAAGATCACTGTAGACTTTAAAGTAGAGCTTTATACTACGTTTAATTAAAATATTTGAAACAGTTTGCTACAGATACTTTGGTAGTTCCTAAAGGACCAAAATTAGTAAATATCTTTATCCTTCACACTTGTAAAATTTCATAAAATAGGTTTACATATTACATGAAGCACATCAAGGAGTAAGCTGGGTACTAGGCATTCCTGGGTACTAGGTATCACACCACTGTAGCCCAAACAAGGGCATAGCAGAATCCACATGGAAGTACCAGGCTATCTTAACAGTTTCTTCAACAGATTAGACCAGGTTGAAGGCTAACAGCAGGCCAAGCTGCCATGTATATAGTGTGAAAAAAAAAAAAAAACCTAAGAAGAAAAGGAGATTATGCTGGGGAGGGGGGTGGTGATAGAGCATGGAGGCAAAATATCCTGTTATGAGGAATTCAGTTCAATTTAATACTTATTTGTTGAATAAGCCCTTGCCACGTGTCAGGCACTGTGCTAGGCACTGAGGATATGACCTCTTTCATGGAGAACCTGGGTAAGTGAAGGGAGACAAATATAAATAAAAATGAAAATAAAGTGTTATGATCATGAATAGCATTTTCTTGTGAGGTACAGTCAGGATACAAAAGAGGAAGTACTTAGTTCTACTTGAGAAGGACTGAAAAGGAGAAGGGGACATGATACTGGAGCTGAGTCTGGTAAGATGAGTAGATGTCATCTTGGAAAATGAAAAGGTTGTTGCTGGCTAGACAAGGTCAGAAATAGCAGGCTAAGGCAGTGAGAGTAATGTGAGGGCAAAAATACAGAAGCATGAATTAGCTTGGTCCTTTCTTGGAACCTCACATAGCTCAGTATAACTAGAGACTGGTAAACAGGTGGTGTGGGGGAGGGTGACAACTCAATGGCAGATTTATAGGCCATGCTAAGGATACCTTTAGCTAATAATGGGCACTGACTGCAGGCTTGCATTTTAGAGAGATCACTATTTTGGGTATGTGTGGAATCTGAGGACAAATTTACTGGGAAGCACGAGATCAGAAAGTGGAATTTAGTCAGGTGAAGGCCTTAGGTAGCATAGTATCCCTAGGGATGGAGAGAAACATGAGGCAGGAAAGCTAAGCCAAGGTGGAATTTAAGAAATGTCCTGCTAAAAACACTTATTTCAAATCTGAAATATTCAGATGTGTGCTAACGGATGTATTAGGAACTAAAAATTCATCATCCTTAGCAGTTTATTCAGGCATCAGATTACCAGAATTGTCTCAGTCACAAATTATTATAATTTGGGCGGAATTTGATACTATCATCTAATATTTATATCTTCTGATTTGTTCCTTGAAAGATTTAAGACATTATATTTTTAAGAGAGGAAATCTGAGAAAGGACAAGCAAGATTACCTAAAATAAGATGAAGCTACAGGTAAGATTAGTATACAAAACTTACACAGCTAGTACAAAAAGAAAACAAATTGATAATTGGTGTCCATAAAATAAAAACTAGTTTTTTGAGAAATTAATATTTTTGGCATTTCTAAGAGATAATCTCCCTTTAGCCCTCATAAAAAGAACATTTGATGTAGTGAAATATACTCTCAATAACTTTACTGTTTACAAGTAAGGAGAAAAATAAATTTTGGAAACCTGTTTTTATAGTACTTTTTAATGTATGCTTGTAGCATTATGTCAGCTCTGCAAGGGACCAAAGTGTTATCAAGGTATCTAGCTCTCACCCACTCATCTAGAGAATGTTTGAGTACCCATGTTATATGAGGTTGTATACAGCAGAGAGCAAAACAGACATGTCCTCTTTCTTAGAGGGAGCTCACAGTCTGTTAGTGAAGATATTAAACTGGTAAATACTATATTGTATAAAGAATATTGTAATAAGGGAGGTACAGGATACCTGAGGATATATAGCCCTGGAGTTTAGGGGCCCCAAACATAGTCTCTGATGAAGTGATATTGTACTGAAGGATGTAATGTTTACTAGAGTACAGAGAAAATGTTCTAAACAGAGAGTAGCAGGGATTTCGAGGTTATACTCTCTTGCTGATAATCTGGTCACTAAATGAGGACAAGTCCATGGGCTTTAACAATCAACCAAGCTGGAGTAGGGCCCTGGTACAATAATTAGATTGGTTTAAAACATGATAAATATTAATGGTAATATTTTTTGAATAATCTTATCTTTTAAGGTACTTTTCAGTGTTTTAATTTATTCTGAGAATATGCTTTCGGTACGGTCTTATTTTATAGATGTGAAAATTAAGGCTATATTAATACAAGAATGGTGTGCCTTGTTTCCTTTTACTCTAATGGCCATAAATGTTTAAATGACATATCCATCAGCATATCTAGATGTCAGTAAACCAAGAACAGGAAGCATGAATCACAAATGGTTAATCAAATAGCACTTGTCTCATCACATTGTCCACATTGCTTTACTGTGTTAATGCTTTTCTCTTTGATGGTACTTTCTCCTCCCTTTCTTCTTCCTTCTCTCTTATAGCAGTCTGTGCTTATATCTGCTACCAGTGTGCCTTAAGAATCTACTCACACCTTTTCACTCTTAGATTCTATCTCTAGCTATAATATATGTTTTTATATATATATCTTTATAACTAGGTTTATATTACTATAACCATATGTACACATATGTATAGATTTATATAATACATAAAAATAAATAAATATATAAACATATAGATTAATTATATATTATTTACAAATCTATTCTGCATATGTAATATACATATACTAGATTTATGTTACTAAATTTCTATGATAGTTAATTGTTTGGTCCTTATTACAATTGATCCAATGCAGCAAAATGCAGGCTTATTATTAAAAAGCGCAGGAGATTCTGTATCTAGAAAACCCCACAGTCTCAGTGCAAAAGCTTTTTCAGCTGATAAACATCTTCAGCAAAGTTTCGGGGTACAAAATCATTGTACAAAAATCACCAGCATTTCTATACACCATCAACAGCCAAGCCAAGAGCCAAATCAGGAAGGTAATCTCATTTACAATTGTCACTGAAAGAATAAAATACTTAGGAATACAGCTAAGCAGGGAGGTGAAATATCCCCACAGTGAGAATTGCTGCTCAAAGAAATCAGAAGAGACACAAACAGAAAAATATTCTATGCTTATGGATAGGAAGAATCAGTATCATTAAAATGAGCATACTGCCCAAAGCAATTTACAGATTCAGTGTTGTTCTTATCAAATTACCAATGACATTCTTCCCAGAACTAGAAAAAAAGCTATTTCAAAATTCATATGGAAAGAAAAATGAACCCATATAGCCAAGGCAACACCAAGCAAAAAGAACAAAGCTGGAGGCATTGTATTACCCAACTTCAAACTATACTACAGGGCTGCAATAATCAAGACAGCATGATACTGGTACAAAAACAGGCACATAGACCAAAGGAGCAAAATAGCCCAAAAATGAGGTTACATACCTATAACCATCTGTTCTTTGACAAAACTGACAGAAACAAGCAATGAGGAAAAGACTCCCAATTCAGTAAACGGTGCTGAGATAAGTGGCTAGCCATATGTAGCCCTTTGTATATGGTATAAGATTTTTGTATATGGTATAAGGAGGGGGTCCAACATCGAAGCTGGACCCCCTCCTTATACAATATACAAAAATCAACTCAAAATGGATTAAAGACAAAATGTAAAACTCAAAACTATAAAAACCCTTGAATACAACCTAGGCAACACTATTCCAAATATAGGACCAGGCAAAGATTTCATGACAAAGACACCGAAAGCAATCACAACAAAGCAAAAATTGAGACATCATATCTAAGTAAACTGAAGAGCTTCTGCACAGCTAAAGAAACTATCAACAGAGTAAGCAGACAGTCTACAGAATGGGAGAAAATTTTTGCAAACTATGCATCTGACAAAGATCTAATATCCAGCATCTGTAAGGAACTTAAATTTACCAGAAAAAAAAAAACCTTATTAAAATGTGGCAAAGGACAAGAACAGACACTTCTCAAAGAAGACATACACATGGCCTACAAGAATATGAAAAAAGCTCAGCATCATTAATGATTAGAGAAATGCAAATCAAAACCACAATGAGATGCCATCTTACACCAGTCAGAATGGCTATTATTGAAAAGTCAAAAAACATGCTGACAAGCTTATGGAGGAAAGGAAACACTTATATGTTGTTGGTGAGAGCGTGAAGTAGTTCAGTCATTGTAGAAAGCAGTATGACAATTCCTCAAAGAGCTAAAAGCAGAACTACTATTCAACCCAGCAATCCCATTGGTGGGCATATATGCAGAGGAATATAAATCATTCTACCATAAAAACACATGCACCCATATGTTAATTGCAGTGCTATTCACAATAGCAAACACATAGAATTAACCTATCCAATCAGTGACAGATTGGATAAAGAAAATGCAGTACATGTACACCATGGAATACTATGCAGCCATGAAAAGGAATGAGATAATGTCTCTTGAGGGAACATGGATGGAGCTGGAGGATATTATATGTGGGAGGTAAATGATGAGAACTTTTGAACACAATGAAGGAAACAGCAGACATTGGGTTCTACTTGAGAATGGAGGGTGGGAAGAGGGAGATCATCAGAAAAGACAACTATTGGGTACTGGGCTTAATAGCTGGGTGATGAAATAAGGTGTACAAAAAAAAACTCCCATGACATGAGTTTATCCATGTAACAAACCTTCACATGTACCCCTGAACCTAATATAAGTTTTAAAAAATAAAAATGCATATACCCTTTGGTTGAAAAAAACCAGAAGTAAAAAGAAATATAAATCAACTGTGATTTCATCAGTAGTGACTACTGTTAACATCTTTATAAATTTCCTATTATTACACACTTGTGTACATTTTCTATCACTCCTTTTTAAAAAAATTGAACTAAATGTTGTTTTGAAATCTACTTTTCTCTCAATAATTGTTGTGCATATACTTATAAAAATTTAAATAGCCAAATAGTATCAAAATGAATTGTTGTATCAAAATATGTTCAATTGTTGGTCAGTTGTTAAACATGTTTAAGTGAACATCATTACAGGACTGTTTTCTTAGAATAACTTCTAGAAGTAAAATGTTTTATCAAAGGATATGCAGAATTTTAATACTGCTGCTTTTTATTGCTAAATTGCCTTGTGAAAAGACTGTCAGTCATATGCTGTCTAACTAAAGGAAGTATTTTTATATACAGTGGCTTATGAAAACATAATAACTTTTCCAACTTGGTGAAGCAATGCTGTTATGAGATAATATTAGTAAAGCTAAATAGGGTTATCAAAAATCTTTAAAAGGGCATTATAGATCGGGATTCTTCTTATAAACCAAAAATAAAATTCTAAGCCCCCCAAGTTTAAGGACCCATTCTGTCTATGGGATTTCGAAGAAACCAAAAAAAAAACCACCCCAAATCATACTACACATAAACCCCAAAACCCCAACTCATTCAGGCCATGATGGGAAGAGAGTGAGACATGCCTTTTCATCCTTTCCTCTCTTTGGAATTCAGACACAGTTGACTAACATTAACATTAAAACAGAGAAAAAGAGATCTTAAGACTGACAAAACAGACTCTTGCAACAATAAGATACCAAATTCCAACCTGACTCTAGTATAGCATCACATGACAGATACAAGGCCCTAAAAGAAATTGAAGTACTTTACTCCAAAATATATTTCTTTGATTTATTTTGAAATGGCCTGGCAAAGCTGTCTCTTGTGGAGAAAGTCTGCATTCTGTAGAGAAGCTTCTTCTCTTTCCACATGTTTTCCTGATCCCAGAGAGATTTAACTGAGAGTAACATGTTTTAAGTTCTGATAAGAGATATTTGCCATCTATTCTCTCTGAAGCTGCTACCTGGAGGCTGCTTCAATATAACAAGAACCTTGGCTTCCACAACTCACATTATCTTAACCCCAAGCATTTCTTTCGCTGATTTCAACTGTTTAAGCAAAACTTAACTTTTTCAACCAATTGCCAGTTAGGAAATCTTTGAATCCACCAGTGACCTGGAAATACCCCTGCGTCAAGATGTCTTGCCTTTCCAGACCAAACCAGTGTACATCTTACATGTATTATTGATGTCTGCCTGAGACATCTGTCCCCCTGAAATGTATAAAGTCAAGCTGTAGCCCAGCCACCTTGGGCACGTGTTCTCAGGACCTTCTGGGGCTGTGTCATGGGTCATAATCTTCACATTTGGCTTAGAATATATTTCTTCAAATATTTTAGAGATTGGCGATTTTTTTTGGCAAAATTGTAAATGTAAAAATATGTGATAGAGTGCTTTCTTTATAAACTATAATTCCAATTTTAGAGTATTCTACATTTACTTCTCTTTACATATGAAACAACTGGGATACAACAAGGTTAAAAAGTTGCCTAGTATCCTACTATTAGGACATGGCAAAGCTGTGGTTCCAAGTCAAATCTGTCCAATTTCAAGGTCTGTGTTTCTTCCAGAGAAAACTACCTCACGGTGCTGTTAAAATGATTAAATGACACATGCAGCTGGCATTAGAGGACCTCAATAGTTACTGCTGTTGTTGAAAAGGAAAGCAAAAATAATAAATTTAATAAGCTCCTGAGAATACAGAGGGGTGTAGAATACTAGGAATTGAGGTTGAACAGCAAGATATTAAGTTTTCTTTTTTTTTTTTTTTTGCATTTTAGGTTTTGGGGTACATATGCAGAACCTGCAAGATAGTTGCATAGGTACACATGTGACAGTGTGATTTGCTGTCTTCCTCCCCTTCACCCACATCTAGCATTTCTCCCCATGCTATCCCTCCCCATCTCCCCTCACACTGTCCCTCCCCTGTTCCCCCCAATAGACCCCAGTGTGTAGTGCTCCCCTCCCTGTGTCCATGTGTTCTCATTGTTCATCACCTGCCTATGAGTAAGAACATGCGGTATTTCATTTTCTGTTCTTGTGTCAGTTTGCTGAGAATGATGTTCTCCAGATTCATCCATGTCCCTACGAAGGACACGAACTCATTGTTTTTTGATGGCTGCATAATATTCCATGGTGTATATGTGCCACATTTTCCCAGTCCAGTCTATCATCGATGGGCATTTGGGTTGGATCCAGTTCTTTGCTATTGTAAACAGTGCTGCAATGAACATTCGTGTGCATGTGTCCTTAGAGTAGAATGATTTATAGTCCTTTGGATATATACCCAGTAATGGGATTGCTGGGTCAAATGGAATTTCTATTTCTAGGTCCTTGAGGAATCGCCACACTGACTTCCACAATGGTTGAACTAATTTACACTCCCACCAGCAGTGTAAAAGTGTTCCTATTTCTCCACATTCTCTCCAGCATCTGTTGTCTCTAGGTTTTTTAATGCTCGCCATATTAACTGGTGTGAGATGGTATCTCAATGTAGTTTTAATTTGCATTTCTCTGATGACCAGTGATGATGAGCATTTTTTCATATGTTTGTAGGCCTCATGTATGTCTTCTTTTGTAAAGTGTCTGTTCATAACCTTTGCCCATTTTTGAATGGGCTTGTTTGTTTTTTTCTTGTAAATCTGTTTGAGTTCTTTGTAAATTCTGGATGTCAGTCCTTTGTCAGATGGGGAAACTGCAAAAATTTTTTCCCATTCTGTTGGTTGCCAATTCACTCTAGTGACTGTTTCTTTTGCCGTGCAGAAGCTGTGGAGTTTGATTAGGTCCCATTTGTCTATTTTGGCTTTTGTTGCCAATGCTTTTGGTGTTTTGGTCATGAAGTCCTTGCCCACTCCTATGTCCTGAATGGTTTTGCCTAGATTTTCTTCTAGGGTTTTTATGGTGCCAGGTCTTATGTTTAAGTCTTTAATCCATCTGGAGTTAATTTTAGTGTAAGGTGTCAGGAAGGGGTCCAGTTTCTGCTTTCTGCACATGGCTAGCCAGTTTTCCCAACACCATTTATTAAACAGGGAATTCTTTCCCCATTGCTTGTTTTGGTCAGGTTTATCAAAGATTGTATGGTAAGTAGATATGTTATGTTGCCTCCACTGCCTCTGTTCTGTTCCATCGGTCTATATCTCTGTTTTGGTACCAGTACCATGCTGTTTTGATTACTGTAGCCTTGTAGTATAGTTTGAAGTCCAGTAGTGTGATGCCTCCTGCTGTGTTCTTTTTGCTTAGAATTGACTTGGCTATGCAGGCTCTCTTTTGGTTCCATATGATGTTTAAGGTGGTTTTTTCCAGTTCTGTGAAGAAGGTCATTGGTAGCTTGATGGGGATAGCGTTGAGTCTGTAAATTACTTTGGGCAGTATGGCCATTTTCACGATATTGATTCTTCCTAACCATGAACATGGAATGTTTCCCCATATGTTTGTGTCCTCTCTTATTTCGTTGAGCAGTGGTGTGTAGTTCTCCTTGAAGAGGTCCTTTACGTTCCTTGTTAGTTGTCTTTCTAGGTATTTTATTGTTTTTGTAGCTACTGTGAATGGCAGTTTCTTCTTGATTTGGCTCTCTTTCAGTCTGTTATTGGTGTATAGGAATGCTTGTGATTTTTGCACATTGATTTTGTATCCTGAGACTTTGATGAAGTTGCTTATCAGTTTCAGGAGATTTTGGGCTGAGATGATGGGATCTTCTACATATACAATCATGGCGTCTGCAAATACAGAAAATGTGACTTCCTCCTTTCCTATTTGAATACCCTTTATTTCTTTTTCTTGCCTGATAGCTCTGGCTAGAACTTCCAGTACTATATTGAATAGGAGTGGTGAGAGAGGGCATCCTTCTCTAGTGCCAGATTTCAAAGGGAATGCTTCCGGTTTTTGCCCATTCAGTATGATATTGGCTGTTGGTTTGTCATAAATAGCTTTTATTATTTTGAGATACGTTCCATCAATACCGAGTTTATTGAGGGTTTTTAGCAGAAAGGGTTGTTGAATTTTGTCAAAGCTCTTCTCTGTGTCATTTGAGATAATCATGTGGTTCTTGTTTTTGGTTCTGTTTATGTGGTGAATTACATTTATAGACTTCGGTACTTTGAACCAGCCTTGCATCCCTGGGATGAATCCTACTTGATCATGGTGGATAAGCTTTTTGATATGCTGTTACAATCGGCTTGCCAGTATTTTATTGAAGATTTTTGCATCTATGTTCATCATGGATATTGGCCTGAAGTTTTCTTTTATAGTTGAGTCTCTGCTGGATTTTGGTATCAGGATGATGTTGGTCTCATAAAATGATTTGGGGAGGATTCCCTCATTTTGAATTATTTGGAATAGTTTCAGAAGGAATGGTAACAGTTCCTCTTTGTGTGTCTGGTAGAATTCAGCTGTGAACCCATCTGGACCTGGGCTTTTTTTGTGTGGTAGGCTCTTAGTTGCTGCCTCAACTCCAGACCTTGTTATTGGTCTATTCATAGTTTTGGCTTCCTCCCAGTTAGGCTTGGGAGGACACAAGTGTCCAGGAATTTATCCATTTCTTCCAGGTTTACTAGTTTATATGCATAGAGTTGTTTGTAATATTCTCTGATGATGGTTTGAATTTCTGTGGAACCTGTGGTGATTTCCCCTTTTTCGTTTTTTATTGCATCTATTTGGTTATTCTCTCTTTTCTTTTTTATCAATCTGGCTAGTGGTCTGTCTATTTTGTTGATCTTTTCAAAAAACCAGCTCTTGGATTTATTGATTTTTTTGAAGGGTTTTTCGTGTCTCTATCTCCTTCAGTTCTGCTCTGATCTTAGCTATTTCTTGTCTTCGGCTAGGTTCTGAGTTTTTTTGATCTTGCTCCTCTAGCTCTTTCAATTTTGACAATAGGGTGTCAATTTTGGATCTCTCCACTCTTCTCATGTGGGCACTTATTGCTATATATTTTCCTCTAGAGACTGCTTTAAATGTGTCCCAGAGATTCTGGTATGTTGTGTCTTCATTCTCGCTGATTTTAAAGAACTTCTGTATTTCTGCCTTCATTTCACTGTTTATTCAGTCAACATTCAAGAGCCAGTTGTTCAGTTTCCATGAAGCTGTGCGGTTCTGAGTTAGTTTCTGAATTCTGAGTTCTAACTTGATTGCACTATGGTCTGAGAGACTGTTTGTTATGATTTTAGTTGTTTTGCATTTGCTGAGGAATGATTTACTTCCATGTATGTGGTTAATTTTAGAGTAGGTGTGATGTGGTGCTGAGAAGAATGTATATTCTATAGATTTGGGGTGGAGTGTTCTGTAAATGTCTATCAGGTTTGCTTGTTCCAGGTCTGAGTTCAAGTCCTGGATATCCTTGTTAATTTTCTGTCTGGTTGATCTGTCTAATATTGACAGTGGAGTGTTAAACTCTCAAACTATTATTGTGTGGGAGTCTAAGTCTCTTTGTAAGTCATTAAGAACTTGCCTTATATATCTGGGTGCTCCTGTATTGGGTCCCTATATATTTAGGATCATTAGCTCTTCTTGTTGTATCGATCCTTTTACCATTATGTAATGTCCTTCTTTGTCTCTTTTGATCTTTGTTGGCTTAAAGTCTATTTTATCAGAGATGAGAATTGCAACATCTGCTTTTTTTTGCTCTCCATTTGCTTGTTAAATCTTCCTTCATCTCTTTATTTTGAGCCTTTGTGTATCCTTGCATGTGAGATGGGTTTCCTGGATACAGCACACCCATGGATTTTGGCTTTTTATCCAATTTGCCAGTCTGTGTTTTTTGACTGGTGCATTTAGTCCATTTACATTTAGGGTTAATATTGTTATGTGTTAATTTGATACTGCCATTTTGATGCTAGCTGACTGTTTTGCCTGTTAGTTGATGCAGATTCTTCATTTTGTTGATGCTCTTTACCATTTGGTATGTTTTTGGAATGGCTGGTACTGGTTGTTCCTTTCTATGTGTAGTGCCTCTTTTAGGAGCTCTTGTAAAAAAGGCATGGTGGTGACAAAATCTCTAAGTACTTGCTTGTTTGCAAAGGATTTTATTTTTCCTTCACTTCTGAAGCTCAGTTTGGCTGGATATGAAATTCTGGGTTGAAATTTCTTTTCTTTAAGGATATTGAACATTGGCCCCCACTCTCCTCTGTCTTGTAGGGTTTCTGCCAAGAGATCTGCTGTGAGTCTGTTGGGCTTCCCTCTGTGGGTGACCCGACCTTTCTCTCTGGCTGTCCTTAGCATTTTCTCCTGCATTTCAACCCTGGTGAATCTGACTATTATGTGCCTTGGGGTTGCTCTCCTTGTGGAATATCTTTGTGGTGTTCTCTGTATTTCCTGGACTTGAATATTGGCCTGCCTTGCTAGATTGGGGAAATTTTCCTGGATAATATCCTGAAGAGTATTTTCCAGCTTGGATTCATTTTCTTCATCACATTCAGGTACACCTATCAAACGTAGATTAGGTCTCTTCACATAGTTCCACATTTCTTGGAGACTTTGTTCTTTCCTTTTTGTGCTTTTTTCTCTACTCTTGCCTTCTCATTTTATTTCGTTGAGTTGATCTTCGACCTCTGATATCCTTTCTTTTACTTGGTCAATTTGGCTGTTGAGAGTTGTGCATGCTTTGCAACGTTCTCATGTTTTGTTTTTCAGCTCCATCAATTCACTCATATTCCTCTCTAAGTTGTCCATTCTTGTTATCATTTCCTCAGATATTTTTTCAACATTCTTAGTTTCTTTGCATTGAGTTGGAACGTGTTCTTTTAGCTCACGGAAGTTTCTCATTACCCACCTTCTGAAGTCTGATTCTGTCATTTCCTCACACTCATTCTCCATCCAACTGTGTTCCCTTGCTGGTGAGGGATTGTAGTCCCTTGTAGGAGGTGAGGTGTTCTGGTTTCGGGTGTTGTCCTCCTTTTTGCGCTGGTTTCTTCCCATCTTTATGGATTTATCCACCTGTCATCTGAGTGGTTGCTGACTTTCCGATTGGGTCTCTTAATGGACATCCAGATTGTTGATGATGAAGTATTTCTGTTTCTTGGTTTTTCTTCTAACAGTCTAGCCCCTCTGCTTTAGGACTGCTGAGGTCCACTCCAGGTCCTGCTTGCCTGGGGAACACCTGTAGCAGCTGCAGAACAGTGAGGGTTGCTACCAGTTTCTTCTTCTGCTATCTTTGTCCCAGAATGATGCCCACCAAATGTCAGTCTGATCAGTCCTTTGTGAGGTGACTCTTTGGATATACGGGGGTCAGGAATCTGCTTGAGGAGACAGTCTGTACTTTATAGGAGCTCAAGTGCTGAGCTGTGAGCTCCGTTGTTCATTCAGGGCTGCTAGGCAGGTACGTTTAAGTCTGCTGCAGCAGAACTCATAAAGCCCCCTTTTTTTTCTCAGGTGCTCTGTCCCGGGGAGTTAAGGCTTTATGAGTATCTATTGCACTGTCCTGCCCAGCAAGGAGGCAGTCTAGTTACTGCCTGCCTGCCGAGACTATGCTGAGCTGCTCTGGGCTCCGCCCTGCTGCCGTGGGCTCTGCCCTGTTGCCGTGTGCTCCGCCCTGCTGTCGTGGGCTCCGCCCTGCTGCCGTGTATAATTCCGTGTAGTCCTGTTTATATGGGTGTGGTTAGAACTGCCGTGGAGATGGTGGCCCGCTTCTGTAATGGCAGACTCTCTCTGTTATGGCAGGTTGTCTCAGCAACGGTAGGCTGCGTCAGCAATGGCAGAGTACCTCCATAGGGGTGGAGTGCCTCGGTAATGGTGGACGTCCCTCCCCCACTGAGCTGCACCATCCTGGGTTCAGCTGTGCTTGCTGTGAAACTCTCAACCCCGAGCGTTTCCAATTGCTGTTTTGTTTGTTTTTGTAGGGGTGGGACCTGCCGAGCCTGATCACCTGGCTCCCTGCCTCAGAGCCCTTTTTTTTTTTAAGTTGAACAGTTGACTCTCTCCCAGGTGTTTCAGTCACCTGCTGAAAGGGCGCTGGGATTTGTGTGATTTCCCATGCAGCGACCCACTGCGCCGGCTGAAACAACATCTCTGCCCAGGAATCTGCTGGCCTGGCTTACTGTTTAAGTCCCGTTTAATCAGATGAATGTGCTAATCTGCCTTCCCAAATCTCAAATTGCCGGTTTAACAGGGCAACCAGACCAGTGTATTTTGTATGGAGTCCCGCTGCACTGCAGCGCCGGCCGAAATGGCCATGCCAGCTGAAGCAGCCATGCTCGTGGCCCATGGTGCTCCTACACCTGGGAATCTCCTGGTCTGTGGGCAATAAAGATCCATCTGGAAATGCAGCATCCACTCACCCTCTGCGCTTTCACTGGGAACTGCAATCCTGAGTTGCTCCTATAGCACCATCTTCTCCACTAGATACTAAATTTTCTTTTGTTTCACCTCTTACATTTGCCCTCTCTCCAAGTAACTCCAAACAATGTAAATTGTTCCTCCAGCATCTGGACACATTACTTTGGATTTTATCATCTCAGCAACTTTGAAGGCTTTGGAAACACACTGAATCTAATTCACTAGACCCAAAGGGGAAAATTCACAGGTCTCTTTCAGTTGATTTTTACATAAAAAGATCATGAAGAGTATGTGGAAGAAATTCCAAATAAAAGCAGTCCTTGTACAGTTTATGTTATGTGCTTGGTATACCACGATATTAGTACGTACATTTAAATGGAAATAATTATGATAACTGTTAACATCTGAGCACTTCTCTGCCAGACCCTCTACTGAATTCTTCATAGGTAGGAAGTAATTTAAATGGATCTACCTTTGGGTTAGAATAGCTCATACACTATTGGCAATAGAAGCTACAATAGATAGAAGATTGCTTGTTTATTAAAGCCCAGTGTTTCATCCCAGATGACTTGATAATTCTCTTATTCATTGTGAACAGATCAAAGCTGGACTTTGTTCAATAGATCACAGTTTTTTTTCCTAACAATTCACTTTTTAAGCAATTACCTATTAATTTACCTAAGTATTTTAAGCTTATATGTTTAACTCTTTATGGTTCCATGTGCTTGTTAATCCTCTGAGCACATGAGTCCATTCAGGCCTTAATTTATCTTTCAGATTTCAAAGGATGACCTCTAGTTCTAATTTTTAATGCTGATGAGCATGGATTCTGGACTCAGACTGTGGATTTTAATTTTAGCCTTATTCTCTATTACTTAAATAACTGTAATACATTTAAAATCTCTGTGCCTCAGTTTCTTTGCTAGAGTAAGGTCACTACTTTCTGCCTTATATTGTGGCTGTGAATTAATGAGCTAATAAACTACTTAAACATTTAAGGAAACATTTCAAACATTTATTTTGATTAAGGGGATACATGTGAAGGTTTGTTACATGGGTATATTGCATGATGTTGAAATTTGGGCTTCTAATGATGTTGCTGCCCAAATGGTGAACATGGTACGTGATAAATAATTTTTAAGCCCTTTCCCTCCCTTCTCTCTCCTTGCTCTAGTAGTCCCAGTGTTTATTGTTCCCATCTTTGTGTCCATGTATACCCAATGTTTAACTTTCAGTTATAAGTGAGCACATGTAATATTAGATTTTCTGTTTCTGCATGAATTCACTTAGAATAATGGCCTCCAGCTGCATCCATGTTGGTGCAAAGGCCAGATTTTGTTCTTTTTATGACAGTGTAGTATTCCATGGTGTATATGTACCACATTTTCTATTGATGGATGGGCATGTGGGTTGATTCTGTGTCTTCACTGTTGTACTTACTATTTGCTGTGAAGAGCATACAAGTGCAGGCGTCTTTGTGGTAGAATGATTTACTTTCCTTCTGGCATATGCCCAGTAATGTGATTGCTGGGTCAAATGGTAGTACTATTTTTAGGTTTTTGAGAAATATATAAATTGCTTTCCACAGGGACTGAACTTACTTGCATTCCTACCAGTAGTGTGTAAGCATTCCCTTTTCTCCACAGTCTCACCAACATCTAACCAAAACACTTAATAAAAGTTAGCATTAGTGACAATAGCTAGCCAATATAATATAATCCATAAACTGTAATAATGTAAGCAAACCAATATAAATGCTAAGTGAAAAGTATCTATCAATATTTTTTCTCTAAGACTTTTTATTGTTTAATTGTTTTTTATTGTCTGAGAGCAAGCATTAGAAGGAATTTGTCCTTAATACCTTTCTTTAACAATGTGATATAGGCTGAGAATTTCTAATCTGAAAATCCAGATTCCAAAATGTTCCAAAATCTAGAACTTTTTGAGTGCCAACATGCTTCCACAAGTGGAAAATTTCACAACTGACCACATGTGAAAGGTCATAGTCAAAACTGTTTCATGCCCAAAATTATTTAAAATATTGTATAAAATTACCTTCAGCTTATATGAGTGTAAAGTGTGTATGAAACATAAATGAATTTTGTGTGTAGACTTGGGTTCTGTCCCCTAGATACCTAATTATGTACATGCCAAAATCAGTAATTCAAAAAAATCTGAAATGTAAAACCCTTCTGCTCCCAAGCATTTCAGATCAGGGATACTAAATCTGTCATACTTCTGAGGGATTGTATCTAAGAGAAGAACTGTTAAGGGGAAGTATATACCTAAGTATATTCCTCGTTTATATGAAAAAATCAAATTATTAGATGAGTAATTTATAACTTAGGATCATAAAGTCTATTTGAATTCAATTTATGTTAAAATATTTTTGCTCCATTTGTGTTTTAAAATTTAAATGTAGAAAGTAAATTTAGTTTGTGTTATTGTAGAGTGTACATAAAAACTTTTTTTTGTTTGTTTTATGAAAGCAAATAAAAGTGCCACTTGGCATTTTCTCCCTTGTCCAAATACACATGCTTGGTCTGAGCAACAAGAGAAATTCATTTATTATTTAGTGGCAGCTTTTACTGCAAGCTCCTTGAAGGCATTGACCATTTATTTCTCATTCATATTTTTACCTGGCCCCTATAAGAACTAAATAAATGTTAGGCAGATCTCATGAAGGAAAAAAATTCTTGAAAGGCATTAAACCTGTCACGTTTGAGAAAAATTTGTTATTTTAAGAGAAAGCTACTTACACTACTTGTGAAGAAATGTAACAATGTGATTTTTAGATGTATTTTCATAGTTTATGAATGAGCTATCTGAATAAAGACTCAAATAATAAACTCAATTTCACTTATATGCTTCCTTTTGGATTATACACTGTGTCCCCAGACCACTCATATGTGGGAAATACATCTGACACAGAATTTTCATTTAAATATTATTTTTTCTTTTAAAATATTGACATTCTGTAAACTATTATATGCATTTTATATTCACAGTCTTTAAAGAACATTGTGGTCTATTCTAACTTCAGTTCTATATTCAGTTTTTTTAAATTTAACATTCTGTAGCATTTTCTTTGTCACTAAATGTTCTCCAAATAAGACTGCAATATGTGAATACATTAAATGTTTTCACAGCCATATCTCATTGTTGAAAACTTAGATTGTTTCCAAATTTAGTTATAAATTGGTTCTTTAAATATAAATCAATATGTTCTGAATAGCTCTACTTTCCTTTAGCTAATTTCCTAGAAGCAGAATTGTTAAGGTCTTCGTTATTGACATATTGTTAGATTCTATCCCAGAAAGACTGAACCACTTTACCTTCCTACCAGCAATTTAAGGAAAGCCATTTTACTGCATGTTTTAAAATAATGGATAGCTGGGTACAAAGTTCTGATTTGCCTGCCAGTTGATCACTTCAGAGTATTCTTGCTCGGACTTGGCCTCTTCCATATTCCCAGTTACCTTCACAGGTCCTAGCACTAAAAGAGTCAGGAGCTGAAGTAGAATTAGAACAATAACATCCCATCAGACATGGCATTAGCCAGATCCCAGTTTAATCATGAGAGAGAGAGAGAGGGAAAAAAAACTCTTAGCCAATTCTTAAATAAAGCTTACTGTGTTCCAGGTTCCATTGTAAGCACTTTATATCTGTTAGTTCATATTCTTCCTTATAACCACTCTATGAAGGTGGCACTATTATCCCATCTTTTTTTTTATTCTGGAGACTGAGTCTCAATCTTGTTGCCCAGGCTGGAGTGCAGTGGCACAATATTGGATCACTGCAACCTCCACCTCCTGGTTTCAAGCAATTCTCCTGCCTCAGCCTCCTGAGTAACTGGGATTACAGGCATCCACCATCATGCCCAGCTAATCATTTTGTATTTTTAATAGTGACAGGGTTTCATCATGTTGATTAGGCTGGTCTCAAACTCTTGACCTTAGGTGGTCCACCTGCTGCAGCCTCCTAAAATGCTGGGATTATAGGCGTCAGCCACTGCACCTGGCCTCATCCTATCTTTATAGGTGAGGAAATTAATTTACATACAAAGAAATGTGGTTAAGATCTTGATTTTAGGGATATAACTCTAAAACCAATATATTTGTGCTGAGGAAAAATATATTTATTTGCTTTTATTAAAGTAATTATTCTTTTTTTTTTTTTTTTTGAGACAGAGTCTCGCTCTTTCGCCAGGCTGAAGTGCAGTGGCATGATCTCAGCTCACTGCAACCTCCGCCTCCCGGGTTCAAGGAATTCTGCTGCTTCAGCCTCCCATGTAGTTGGGACTACAGGTGTGCACCACCATGCCCAGCTAATTTTTGTATTTTTAGTAGAGACAGGGTTTCACCATGCTGGCCAGGATGGTCTCGATCTCTTGACCTCGTGATCCACTTGCCTCGGCCTCCCAAAGTACTGGGATTACAGGCATGAGCCACCACACCCGGCCAATTCTTATTTCTTTTAGGCAAAATAGAATATTCAGATAAGTAAGAAAACCTCTCTAAATTACCCACAATCTACTATTCCTATATGTGCATTTATTTGTGTAAAAATTTTGTGCTTACTGTTCTTTAGCCTTTTGTTCTTAGCAGTGTTCTCTGAACATTTTCCTCTGTATTTCATTCAATAGTTATTCCATAATTTATATAATTTCTTTTTTATTATTGTTTTTATTT
The DNA here is from genome assembly GCF_049354715.1 of Callithrix jacchus. NCBI lineage: Eukaryota > Metazoa > Chordata > Mammalia > Primates > Cebidae > Callithrix > Callithrix jacchus. The sequence goes on along the minus strand of NC_133503.1, from coordinate 145,377,578 downwards.
TTTTAGAGACAAGATCTCACGCTATCACTCAAGGCAGGGTGACTTGTGTGATCAGAGCTCACTGTAACCTCAAACTTGTGGGCTCAAATGATCCTCCTGCCTCAGCCTCAGGAAAGGTAGGACTACAGGCATGTCCTGCTATACCTCGCTTATTTTTTTTTCTAGTTTTTGCAGACATAGGGGTCTTGCTGTGTTGCGCAGGCTGGTTTTGAACTCCTGGCCTCAAGCAGTCCTCCTGCTTCAGCCTCCTAAAGCACTGGGATTACAGATGTGAGCCACCTCAGCTGGTAGGTCAGTTCCCTTCTTTGCTCACTGTTAGTTTATACTTTTTGGCCAGTACCCCTGTTCTGTGTGTGCACTTCCAGTTTTGTGATTTCCTCAAGATAAATTCCTCGAAGTGACTGTTGCTGGGTGTAGTGTTGCTTAACCTCATACCCTTGCTGCCGTCCATTTGCTTCACTTGTCACTATTCCCTTTTTAGCTAGCCATCTCGTTTTTGGCCAGGGAGATGAGCCTCTCCTTAGTAAAAGACCCTGAGCTTCCTTTTTTTATTTTTATTTTTTGACTTTTGTGGGCTCTTTATTTTAAGTAAGAACACTTATATGAGATTTACTTTCAACAAGTTTTTAAGCATAAGACTAATACAGAGAATTGGTATGAGCAGAGGGGTACTGCTATAGAGATAACCTGGAAATGTGGAAGCGACTTTAGAACTGGGTAGTAGGCAGAGGTTGGAACAGTTTGGAGGGCTCCGAAGATGTGGGAAAGTTTGAAACTTCCTAGAGTTTTGACCAACATGCTGATAGTGATACGGACCGTGAAGTCCAAGCTGATGCCGAGGTTGTCTCAGGTGGCGATGAGGAACTTACCAGGAACTAGAGCAAAGGTCACTTTTGCTGTGTTTTAGCAAAGAGACTGGCAGCATTTTGCCCCTGCCCTAGAGATCTGTGGAACTTTGAACTTGTGAGGGATGACTTAGGGAATCTGGCAGAAGAAATTTCTAAGCAGCAAAACATTCAAGAGGTGACCCGTTTTGTTCTGAAAGTGTTCAGTTATATGTGTTCACAAAGAGATGGTTTGAAATGAGAACTTATGTTTAAAAGGGAAGCAGACTATAAAGGTTTGGAAAATTTGCTGCCTGACCATGTGGTAGAAAAGAAAAACCCATTTTCTGAGGAGGAATTCAAGCCCACTGCAGAAATTTGCATAACTTATGAGGAGGTGAATATTTATAATCAAGACAATGGGGAAAATGTCTCTAGGACACATCAGAGATCTTTGCAACAGCCCCTTTTAGAGGCCTAGGAGGGAAAATGGCTTTGTGGACTTGGCCCAGGCCCCCTGCAGCTCTGTGCAGCTTCGGTCCTTGATGCCTTGTGTCTCAGCTGCTCTAGCCCGAGATATGGCTAAAAGGGGCCAAGGAACAGCTCAGCCCATTGCTTCAGAGGGTGCAAGCCTTGGAGGCTTCCACATGGTGTTGGGCCTGCGGGTGTTCAGAAAACAGTCGAGCTTTGGGAACCTCCGCCTAGATAACAGAATATATGTGGAAATGCCTGGATGTCCAGCTGCAGGATCATAGCCCTCATGGAGAACCTCTGCTCGGAAAGTGAAGAGGGAAAATGTGGGGTTTGAGCCCCTACAGTGTTCTCACTGGGGCACTATTTAGGGGAACTGAGAAGAGGGCCAGTGTCCTCCAGACCCCAGAATGCTAGACCCACTGACAAGTTGCACTTTGAGCTTGGAAGAGCCACAAGCATTCAGCGCAATTCTGTGAAAACAGACACAGTGGGTGTACTCATTAGATCAACAGGGGCAGAGGTGCCTAAGGCTATAAGAGCCCACTTGTTGCATTAGCATGCCCTGGTTGTGAGACACTGAGTCAAGAGAGATGTTGGAGCTTTACGACTTAATGACTGCCCAGTCAGGTTTTGAGCTTGTATGGGGCCTGTGGCTTCTTTCTTTTGGCCAATTTCTCTCATTTCCCATTTGGAATGGGACATTTACCCAATGCTTGTACTCCCATTGTATCTTGGAAGGAACTAGTTTTTTATTTAACAGGCTCATAGATGGAAGATACTTGCCTTGTCTCAGATGAGACTTTGGAATTGGACTTTTGAGTTAATGCTGGAATGAGTTTAATATCTTGTGGGACTGCTGGGAAGACACGATTGGTTTTGAAATGTGAAAAGGACATGAGATTTTGAAAGGGCCAGAGGCAGAATGATACGGTTTGGCTATGTGTCCCCACTGAAATCTCATCTCAAATTGTAATCCCCATGTGTTGAGGAAGAGACCTTGTGGGAAGTGATTGAGTCTTGGGGGTGGATTTACCCCTTAATGTTCTTGTGATACTGAGTGAGTTCTCATGAGATCTGGTTGCTAAGTGTCTGGCCCTTCCCCTTTCTCTCTCTCTCTCTCCTGCTGCCCTGTACGATGTGCCTTGCTTCTTCCTTCACTTTCCTCCATGATTTCAAGTTTCCTGGGGGCTCCCTAACTGTGGAATTGTGAGTTAATTAATCTACCTTTCTTTACAAATTACCCAGTTTCAGGTAGTATTTTTATAGCAGCATGAAAACAGACTAATACCTCATATAAGTGGCATCATGCAGTATTTGACTTTCCATGAGTGCTTATTCATTTAGTATAGTGTTTTCAGTGTTCAACCGTATTTTTGCATATTGCAGAATTTCCTTTTTTAAGGCTGTGTAGTATTTCTCTATATGTACATCCCACATTTTCTTTATCCATTAATCTATCAATGGATATTTGGGTTGTTTTCAAAGCTTGGCTAGTGTGACTACTGCTACAGTGAACATAGTAATTCTAATATCTGTTTGAGATCCTGATTTTAATTCTTTTGGATAAATACTCAGAAGTGGGATCACTGGGTAATATGGCAGTTCTCTTTTTAGTTATTTAAGTACCCTTTATACTCTTCTCCATAGTGGTTATACCACTTTTCATTATCATCAGTGGTATGCAAGAGTTCCCTTTTCTCCACACCCTCACTCACATTTGTTGTCTTTTGGTTTCTTTTGATAATAGCCATTCTGATAGGTGTGAAATAATATCTCACTGTGGTTTTAATGTTCATTAGTGACTGAAATTTTATCTTATTTTGAGATGGAGCCTTGCTCTGTTGCCAGGCTGGAGTGCAGTGGCACAATCTTGGCTCACTGAAACCTCCGCATCCCGGGTTCAAGCAGTTCTTCTGCCTCAGCCTCCCAAGTAGCTGGGACTACAGGCACGTGCCACAACACCCATCTCATTTTTGTATTTTTAGTAGAGAGAGCATTTCATCATGTTGGCAAGGATGGTCTTGATCTCTTGAACTTGTGATCTACCTGTCTCAGCCTCCCAAAGTGCTAGTATTACAAGTATGAGCCACCAAGCCTGCCCTCAAAATTTTTATGAACCTGTCGTTCATTTGGATGGCTTCTTTGGAAAAATGTCTATTCAGTCCTTATCCCATTTTTTAATTGGGTTATGTATTTATGTTTTGTAGGGGTTCCTTTATGTATCTTAGAGATGAACCCCTTATCAGAGATATGATTAATCTCTTTTTCTCCCTTTCTATAGATTGCCTTTTCACTTTGTTGATTGTTTTCTTTGCTGTATAGAAGCTGTTTGAGTTTGATTAGTACCAATTAACTTATTTTTGTTTCTGTTGCCTATGCTTTTGTTATCGTATCCATGAAATCATTCCTAAGGAGACCCAGAAGTTCTTAACATTCAATAATCTCATTTCATCATTCTGCAGTATTAGTTTAAACATTAGGTGGATGAAATGGCTAATAATTTTGAGGAATAATTTTATAATGATGACTCATGCTTTATGGGTGTTTTGTCTGATTCTGCTTTTGGAAAATTTACATTTCTTCTTCTAGTTAAAAGGAAAGTATTTGAGTATTACTTTGACCCATGTAAATGATTCTCCCAACAGCATCTTAGATATATGTACTTTATAAATAGTATACTTCAGGGCTTGCTATTCGAGGTGGAATTCATAGACAAGTGGCATATCAGCATCCCCTGAGAACTTGTTAGAAACATCCATATCTCAGTCCTTCTGCCACTGAATTAGAATCTGCATGTTAATACGTTCCCCAAGTGATTTATATATTTGAGAATCATCACTTTCAGCTCTCTTGTTCCCAGCTCATTTCAGCTTTATAGACAACTTACTTTGCTCCTGGTAGTAATTGCTTTTGCTGCACATTACATTTTCCTGTCTGCTAGTAGATACTACCCTTTGGAAAAGCTTGCTTTTTAAAATGTGTCTGGTTTGAAACAAGAATGAAGTAGTCTATTTCATAAGGCAGTTGTCTTTTGAAGTAACGTTTCTCAATTGAGTTAAAAGCTGTTGTATTGATTGTGACATTGAAGAGGTAGCTGAATTGTTAATTTGGCTTCATTTGGCAGATAGAAACATTTTTAAATAAGAGATTTTGTGAAATACAATGTTTTATATTATGAGTCTGTTATCTTTCTCTTAAATATATGCCAGAGCTAGTAAATATATCTCCTTGGATATAAATAACAATTATTTTTTAAGAAAAGCATTACCTTCATCTGAAAATACTTACTTTGCAAATTCATGGTTTCAGGGGAACAAATCTGTGCTTTAAATGAGAAACATGATTAAAGTTCTACTTGGTATTACAATTGTTTGCTAAATATAACAAAATATATTTTTAGATGTTACCTTTTCAAATCTTTAATTAAATGCCTAATTTACTACTCACCTATATACAGGTATTCCTCTCTATTTAAACTCAGGAACAAAACAGGTTTGAACATATTTGCAGAAATACACATTTGCTTTGTGTATTCTTGTTCCTCACTCTCTGAACTCATTAATTCAGGAATCAAATAGATTTGAATAGGAAGAGGTCCCCATCCTTCTTCCACATGAGCCATCAGCACAATAAATATACATAGACTACAACATATAACAGCATTTCCTAGTTTGCTTTTCTCAACATCTTAGTGTTTTCATAGTATATTAAATACGGAAATATTCTATGAACCATATCTTCTTTTGGAAGACTCAAAGTATAGATCAGTATAATAAAGGCTTCAGTAGGTCCTCTGTCAATTAAATCTGATAAAATTTGCTTTATCCAGCATTTTCCACACAACTATATGACAAGGATTAGCAGGCCATATGCCTAAATGAGGAGGACATAATATATTTGTAATAGAACCTATGAAAGCCTTACCTAATATGAAGCTGAGATTTCTTAAAATTATTTCTAAACTTTGTTATTGGAGTTAAACATTTTAACATGTGTCCAGATATACAGTCATTGGTGTTGCCTTCACATTGGAAATTGGGTGACAGAGTTACTTCTGCACTTTTAACCACAATGATTCCCTGAAAGTGTGGTTTTACAATATCCTACTGTGATACTATGCCCTCTCAGATAGCATCACTGATTACTTGCCCCCTTGTTCACTCTCCTATACCTACAATAGTCTTCTCACCATCTTCCTAGCATACCAAGCACCTGTTATTTCCTCTGCCTGGAAGGCTCTTCCCTGAGTTATCCACATAAGTTCATTACCTCATTTACATCTCTACTCAAATGTCACTTCCTTAAAAAGACCTTTATTAACCAACCTTTCAGAAGTAGTGACCTAACTACCATACATCTATTTTCTTTATTTCTCTACTTAATGCAGTTTATTTTTCTTCATAATGCTTATTGCCACCTAATATATATTTTAATCTTCCTCTACCCTACTACACTGTAAACTTGACAAGAAAAAGATCTTTTCAGGTTGTGTTCACTACTGTATAAATAGAATATAACAGTATTGAATGAATGACATTTTATTAAGTATATATAAATAAGCTTCATATGTAGAACTCTCCCAGTTATATTTTTAACATTAGATACATAATTTTGTAACTTTGCAAATGTAATACAAATACAGTTGTGGCAGACATTGTTAGTTCACTAACTTAGCACCTATTTCCAGCCTCCTCCTTTGCCTGCCTATACTATAGAGGACCACCTTCCCAAAAAACAAAGACACAAATTCTACATATTTTTCTCATTTCACCAGTCTCCCTTGTATCTAGGATTGACTGTGTGTCATTATTCAGATCAGTGGTACGTAAGCAGACATCTGCTGGGGCCTTCTGGGAAGGCTTTCTCTTATGTACAAAAGGGACAGATGTGGCTGATTCAGATACCTTTTCTTTCTGTGTTAAACAAGAACCCGATGCCTAAACCTGTGGAAGCCATCTTGCCAGACATTTTAGTACATAAGAATATGGATCCCTATTTGTTTGAGCTACATATGATAACTTATTCTATTTATTGCATTTGACAGCTTCCTTAACTGAATCAAAAGTCTGTGAGAGGAGGGTATGCTCAGTGTTTGGCACACAGTAGATGATACTTATACATCAATTGGAAAAACAATCCATGGACTAAAATATCTTCATAAGAGCTAAGGAAACCAGGTGAAAACCCATAGTACTTTGCTGTAGCATAATAATAATAATAATAAAAAGACTCATTGAAGACGGTAGAAAGGACAATTTTTCATTACCCACATTAATCCTCCCCAAACCCTAAGCAGCACAACACAGAGAGAGATACTGTTTTCTTGGGGATAAAAGAAAGAAGTAAGCACAGGATTTTGCCTTGGATGCTTATACCACGCCCAACACAGTAAAACCCAGCATTGGGCAGAATCCCCCAGCCCCATGGTCCATGCTGGTACTCACTGACAGATCCTCTAAAACCACCCTTAAGCTTAAATGGTTGACTTAGTCTCTAGTCCCCACCCCTACTGGGTTGACTTCAGGTTCCAGAAAGCCCTCAGTGGCAGGCAGCTCTCAGAGGCACCAGCCTTCTGACACAATCCAATGCTATGCTGTTTACATCTGCCCTGTGTTTTGGGCCTGCCCTACTACTGTGTCTGCCATAGTAGGCTCTGGCTTCTGCCAGCCTCAACTAATTGTGACTGCCTCTGGCACCGCAGCTCCACCTACATCTGCCAGAGCTTTCCCAGACAAAGCCAATTTGTGAAGACTGGAATAAGTACCTCCTGCTTCAACTCTTCAGAGATCAATGCATGAGAACAGCAATCAAAAACAATCACGGAAATGTAACATAACCAGATGGACAACATAAGGTACCAGTGACCCCAAAGAAATGGATGTATGAACTGCCTGACAACTCAAAATCACTGTTTTTAAGAAACTCACTTAAAAATATAGAGAAACAACTAAAAAAACTCAAGGAAACAATAAGAGACCTGGATGAGAAATGTAATAAGGTGAAGTAATACTACCGTAATCAAAGCAGTTATCTTGGAGTGGAAAAGTTTGGGCATCATCAAAACAGCAAATCTTTAAGTTATAGGAGTTCAAGAATGAGAAGAGAAAGATAAAGGGAAAGAAAGCTTATCTAAATAGATATTAACAGAAAATCTTTCAAACCTGGAAAAATATATAAATACTCAGGTAAAGGAGAACCAACGATCTAAAATTAGATTCAGTCCAAATAAGACTGCCTCAAGACATATAATAATCACAGGCCAGGCGCGGTGGCTCATGCCTGTAATCCCAGCACTTTGGGAGGCTGAGGCGGGTAGATCACGAGGTCAAGAGATCGAGACCATCCTGGTCAACATGGTAAAAATAGTCTATACTAAAAATACAAAAAAACCGTTGGGCATGGTGGCACGTGCCTGTAATCCCAGCTACTCAGGAGGCTGAGGCAGGAAAATTGCCTGAACCCAGGAGGCGGAGGTTGCGGTGAGCTGAGATCACGCCATTGCACTCCAGCCTGGGTAACAAGAGCGAAACGCCGTCTAAAAAAAAAAAAAAAAGACATATAATAATCACACTGTCAAAACTCAAAGACAAAGAGAGGATCCTAAAAGCAGCAAGAAAAAAGAAGCAAATATCATATAAAGGAGTTTCAATAATGCTGGCAGCAGACTTCTCAGCAAAAACGGCCAGGAGAGAGTGGGATGATTTAGTTGAAGTGGTAAAGGAAAAAACACTATCAAGAATACTATACTTATCCTAGCACTTTTGAGGCTGATGTGGGCAGATCACAAGGTCTGGAGTTCGGGACCAGCTTGAACCAGCTTGGCCAACACGATGAAACCCGATCTCTACTAAAAATATAAAAATTAGCTGGGCATGGTGCCCACACACCTGTAGTCCCAGCTGCTTGGGAGGCTGTGCAGGAGAATAGCTTGAACCCAGGAGGCAGAGGTTGCAGTGAGTCAAGATCATGCCACTGCACTCCAGCCTGAGCAAAAGAACGAAACTCCTTCTCAAAAAAATATATAGAATACTATACTTAGAAAAGCTATCCTTCAGAGATGAAGGAGAGAGGAAGGCTTTCCTAGACAAACAAAATCTAATGGAATTACCACCAGACCTGTCTTATAAGAAATGCTAAAGGGACATGCTGCCTAGAGGAGACTAACTTGACCTCTAAAGACACATGTAGGCTGAAAGTGAAGGGATAGAAAATGGTATTCCATGCAAAGGGAAACCAGAAGAGATCAGAAGTAGCCATACTTATATCAGATAAAATAGACTTAAAGTCAAAAATTGTAAAAAGAGGAAAACAGGATCATTATATAATGGCAGACAGGTCAATATAGCAATCCTTATAAGAGTTGTACATTTATATGCACTCGACATTTAAATATAGATATTTATATATTTAAATAACACTTAAATATAGATATTTATATATTTAAATAACACTTAAATATATAAAGTAAATATTAACCAATCAGAAGGATAGATGGGCTGCAATACAATAATTGTAGGGACCTTCACTTGATTTTCAGCAGTGGACAGATCATCCATCAGTTAGGAAACATCAAACTAAACTATACTCTAGATCAAATGGACTTTAATAGGTATATTGTAGCAGGAGCAGCTGCGGGAAACGGATCTCTCAAACACTGAATGCAGAGGAAGAGGGGTTTATTATTAGGGCCAGGAGACTGGGCAATAATTTGTCCAAAACCAAGCTCATCTAACAAAGGGAGGTTCAGCCTTTATATAGGCTTATGCTTTAGATATTATAGGTGAAAGAATCTTAGATTCATAGTTTTAGGACTCACATGTGAAAAGGTTTCTGTTTACAGTTTCAGGAATCACATATGAAAGGATTCCAGTTTACAGTTTTAGGACTCACATGTGAAAAAGGTTTCTGTTTACAGTTTCAGGAATCACATATGAAAGGATCCCAGTTTACAGTTTTAGAACTCACATGTGAAAAGGTTTCTGGTTTGATCTTGTTTTAAGTAAAAATAGTGCCTTCTGGAGTTTCCCCAAGGCCTAGCCTGACACCTATAAGAAGGTAAAACCAGAGGCGCCAGTCAGTCAACCTTTTCTTCTATTGAAATGCAGCATGATAGTCAAAGGGGAAGTTGATCTGAGAAGCCTGGGTATCCCTCTTCACTCCCCACTTTGAGACCCTCACCACTTTATAATTAGTGAGAGGTCTCACTTTCGTTCTCACTTTCCAGACTTTCTGAAGAAACCAACTGATAATGTTTTATATTATATACTTGTGATGTCATTTTTTGGCTAAGTACAAAAAAATGATGAAGCCCCTAATCATCTGAAGGAACAGGGGGAGTAGACAAGGGAGCAGCAAATGAACACCTATTATTATTATAACACTTAAGATGAGGGTTTCAAATCCTCCCGAGGATGAGAACCAACCTCCAAATAAGGACTCAGGGTTAAATCCGTGGCACACCTGTACAGGCACGTGTGCCAGTTTGCTCATGTCTTGCACAATATCCTCCACTGCTTGCCCCTGGTCATCTATGTGCAGACAGCAGTTGGTTAGATTGAATTTTCCACAGACTCCTCCTTCAGCTGCTAGCAAATAATCTAGGGCCAGCCGGTTCTGATAAATTGCGTTTCTCATTTGAGTTTCTTGTCAGGCCAAGAGGGACAGAGTTTTGCCCGTCTCATTAGTTAGTATTTCCAAAACAGCCTGCAACTGGATGATCTGGCTGAGCATGTAAATAGGGGTCCGGTATCCCCATGAGCTATCTTTGGCCCATGTGGCCCGCCCATAATACTCAATACTCTTTGGTGGCCACTCATCATCTGTCCAATCCCCTATTTTTAGGTCTCTTTTCTCCCTAGCGGAGTAGTCTGGATACCCTAATAGCCCACCTGTCTTAACAGATAATAGGAAGAAAGAGGGCTTAATGATGCCTATGACACAGCTACCTGTCCACCTGTTAGGCAGCTGTATGTATGCCCTATGTCCACTTATCCAGTACAACCCAGGTGGGGCTGTCCAATCTCTCCTGTACTCAGGATGATCCCAAGCATCCTGTAATTTTGTACATTTTAGGAGGGGGTTCTTCTGTGTATAATTTGAGCTCCACCAGGTTATGGTGCCCATGGTTTTATTATACAGTTGCTGCCCTAAGCAGCTAAGCTTCCCTACTGGAACAGTGAAGCCTGCTCCCTCTCTGGCCAAACAGTATTGTCCAATAATTGAGTCCTTTAAAACCCAGAAACTGTTAGTTTGAACCCTTTCAACTGAGGTCAGGTCCGGGACAGGGTCAGAAGGTAATAAGTCATGGGCTTCCAATGGCCATCTGTCACCCATGGTCATTCCTCCACATACAGAGCAAGAAGTGACATTGAGGGAATGGGCCACATTTTCAGCCAGTTGGAGAAACAAGTTCTTCATCTTTTTTGGAAGCTCTGGTATTGGTTCATCTAATATATCATAAAAGTGTTGGTACACTGGCCAGGCTGAGAGTTTCTGGACTTTTACCTGAATTTGGATACTAACTTCAGGGTCATGTCCTTTTCCATCAATTCCTAGCACTACACTCTCCCCTTTTTCCCATTTGGGGTCTTGGGGGTTCATTATTATTAATGCCACTGGGTAGCATTAATAATGGAATGGTATCTCTCCCTTTCACATGGCAAACAGGATCATTTTTATCATTTTTCCAAGTGGCCCAGGTGACACAGGACCAATAGGTGCAGTCATAGCACCAGTAGGTTTTCTGGCAGAGATATTTATGTTCTGTTGCATAACTTTGTTCCCACCTGAGAGACCCACAGCCCCCGCCACCGGAAGGATAGGCATTGATGGCTGCACAGGCATCAAACCTTAGAGTGACCTGTTTTGGGCTTCCTCTCTCTTCTGTCCTGGCTATTAATTTAGTAGGGCTATTCCATCGCCCTGTCAGGAGTCTAATTTCAAAAGTCGTATGTATAGGGGGCTCTGATGGGTTGTAACATACATCAGGCTGTCCATCCCCTGGTCTACATATCTTATACTGAGTACCACTGTATAAACAGGTTCCCTTTTATGTCCCTGTGCACTCATAATAACTGTAAAGCAAAAGATTGGCAGTGAGATTGGCAGTGACATTTTGCCCTACCCTTGTAACCTGGTGGAACCATTGAGAGCATTCTTCAAAATCAGTTAATGTCCCTACTGTACAAGTCCAAATATTAAGAACAGCAAGTCCCACAATGAATTTCCTCATGCTTCGGCTATGCGTGGACCAGCCAGCTTCCGGGATATGGCTGGAGCAGAGCTTGTTGTCCTTTTTAAGGTGATTCTGCAGTTGTTATCCATGTTTGGTATGGCTCTCCAAGTCTCGGCAGCTGCTGGTTTCACACGGCTGTGGTGGATCCAGGCTGGGATTCCCTCTACCTTCACAGCCATGGGGGTGGTCAGGATCACGGTCTGGGGTCCTTTCCACCCTGGTTGCAGAGGGGCTGCACTCCAATCCTTTATCCACACGTGATCACCTGGTGAGAAAGGGTGAACTGGGGAAATTAAGCTTACAGGACATCTGTCATTTACCCAGATTGAAATATCCTGGGTGATTTTCCCTAGAGCTCGTAATTGGCGTCCTAACTCAATCTCCCCCCATTCCCGGGGAGTTTCGGGGAGTTCCCAGGAGTCCCTGGAGTATGGGAGGGGGCCTATGATATAAGATTTCATAAGGGGAATATCCTGTCTTCCTAGAGGGGGGTTGCATCTAATTTTGAATAACACCAAGGGAAGTGCCTGCACCCACTTTAATCTTATTTCCTGACACACCTTCCCTAAGTTGTTTTTGATGGTCCGGTTCATTCTTTCCACTTTTCTGGAACTCTGAGGTCGGTAGGCAGCATGCAGTTTCCACGTGATACCCAAGGCAGTTGCTGTTTACTGGACTAAATCTGCCACAAATGCTGGTCCATTGTCTGATCCAATACGCAGTGTCAGTCCAAACCTAGGGATAAGATCTCGAAGCAGCACACGGGTTACTTCTTGGGCTTTTTCAGTCCTAGTTGTGAAGCCCTCTACCCAACCAGAGTATGTGCACACCAGGACCAACAAATATTTACTGTCACCCACACTTGGGCATTTCAGTAAAGTCTACCTGGAGATCTTCAAATGGAGCTGCTCCATAAGCTTGAATTCTAGGGGGAATAGTTGGACCCTGCCTCGTGTTGTGTTGCCGACATGTAATGCATCACTGTGCCACAGTTTTGGTCAAGGCTGATTAGTGTGAGATGTAAAAGTACCGGCCCAGCATCTTTTCAAGTGACTCTTGACCTAAATGAGTGGCCTCATGTACGGCTTGTACAACTGCAGCCCCAAGCAGCTGTGGTACTGCTATTCTTCCATCTGGCAGTTGGATCCATCCTTCTTTAATCAGTTGCCCCCCTTCTGTCTGGAGAAAGTCTCTTTCCTCCTTAGAGTAAGTAGGTGTTAGATCAGGGATCTGGGGAATCAGCGGGGCTGTAACTGCTATTCAGTAGGGAGCAGATGCTGCCTTGGGAACTGCTGAATCAGCTTGGGAATTTCCCAAGGCCACAGAGGTGTGGGCCCGCTGATGTCCTTGGCAATGCATGACCGCTACCTTGTGGGGCATCCAGACTGCTTCTAGCAGTTGCAAAATCTCATGTTGATACTTTATTTCTTTTCCCCCTGAAGTTAACAGGCCTCTCTCTTTGTACAGTGCTCCATGTACTTGGAGAGTCAAGAAGGGGTATAGTCAGTGTAAATGTTTACAACCTTATCTTTACTCAGCTCTAGGGCTTGATTTAAAGCAATGAGTTCAGCCTTTTGAGCTGAAGTGCCCTGAGGCAGGGATTTGGCCTCGATTATAGTGTCCAGAGTTACCGCAGCATAGCCAGCACATCTGTCCCCTCATGGACTGACAAAGCTGCTCCCATCCGCATACAACTCCCAATCTACTACTGTCCATGGCTGATCCCAAAGATCAGGCCTGCTGGAATAGACTGTCTAGGACTTCCACACAGTTGTGTTCAACGGGACCCTCTGACATTGGGAGCAAAGTGCAGGGTTTAAGGTGTTGCAGACTTCAATGGTGATACGGGGATTTTCACATAGCAGGCCCTGGTATCTGGTCAGCCTACCATTTGATAACCAGTGATGCCCTCTGGTATTCATTAGAGTCACTACTGCATGGGGTGCCTTGATATTTAAGTTCTGTCCCAGAGTTAGCTTATCTGCTTCTTGTGCTAGCAGAGCAGTTGCTGCCAGGGCCCTTAAGCATGGGGGCCATCCCTTGGAAACTCCATCCAGCTGCTTAGAGAGGTAAGCTACAGGCCTGGGCCAAGGTCCTACTGTTTGGACTAGGACTCCAACTGCCACTTTTTCTCTTTCTGCCACATATAATATGAAGGGCTTTGTTAAATCAGGCAGCCCCAAAGCTGGAGCTGACATTAGTTTTGTTTTCGGTTCCTGATAGGCCTGACGCTGCTGGGATCCCCATTCAAAGGGTTCCTTATTTCCCTCCTTTGTCTCATAATAGAGGGGTTTGGCTAGTACTGCAAAGCTTGGAATCCACAATCTACAGAAGCCCACAGCTCCCAGGAACACCCGTACCTGCCTTCTAGTCTTGGGTTTTGGCAGGTCGCAAATTACTTGCTTCCTTTCTGTTCCTAGGCTGTGTTCCCCCTTCCGAATGTTAAACCCCAGATACTTCACTTGCTGTTGGCAAATCTGGGCTTTCTTTTAGACACTTTATACCCACAGTCCTCCAGGTGCCGAAATAAGACATCGGTTCCTATTGCGCACCCAACGGCTGTGGGGTGTCCCAGGAAAAGATCATCAGCATATTGAAGCAGGACACAGCCTAAGTCTTTAGCTGGAAATCTTTGGAGGTCACAGGCCAGTGCCTCCCGGAAGATGGTAGGAGACTTCTTGAACCCTTGGAGGAGCCAGGTCCATGTGTACTGGGTGGTCCCACCTGTTTCTGGATTCTCCCATTGAAAGGCAAATAGCTTCTGACTTTCAAAAGCCAGCCTGATGCCAAAGAAAGCATCCTTTAAGTCCAGGCAGGTGAACCAACCATCCTCTGCTGGCAATAATCCCAGCAGTGTATATGGATTAGGCACAGTTGGGTGCAAAGTCACTGTGGCCTGATTGACCAGGTGCAAGTCTTGTACTGGCCTGTAGTCTTTTGTCCCTGGTTTAAGGACAGGCAAGAAGGGGGTGTTCCATGGAAACTGGCAAGGAACTATAATTCCATAGTCCCCTAAGTGTTTTAGATGGACCTGAATGCCTTCTAGCGCCTCTTGGGGAACTGGATATTGCTTTTGTCTAACTGGTTGAGCCCCAGGCTTGACTTCAATGAGCACAGGGGCCTGGTTAACTGCCAGTCCAGGTGGATTGTCCTCTGCCCAGACCTTAGGCCATCCTTTTGCTAACTCAGGCTCTATTTCCTGGTCTGGTTCGGTTAAGAAGAGTCTCCACCCTTCCTCACAAGGCACATTGAGGGCCATCATGACCCCAGTTTTAGGTAATGCCAACTGTAAGTTGCCATCCTTCGTGAAGGTTAGGGTTGCCCGTAGCTTACTGAGCAGATCCCTTCCTAGCAGGGGCCAAGGGCAATCAGGCATGTGTAAGAACTGGTGAATCACCTCGTGCCCCCCCAGCTCACAAGTCCAAGGCAAACAGAAAGATTGTTTTTCTGACACCTCAGTAGCTCCAACAATATCGGTTGTCTTCTTTGATAGGGGGGCCACAGGGGTGGTTACCACCGAATATTCAGCACCTGTGTCAATGAGGAAGTCAATGGCCTTGCCCCCTACTGTCATCCTGACCATGGGCTTCTTGGGGGCAATGGAGCCCGGTCCCCTTCAGTCCAGTGGTCCTTCCATTAGATTGAACAGAGCCCCTTCACTTTTGTCTGAAGCCTCGTGCTCAGGGTCTCCCTGTTTTCCTGTTAACCGTGGACATTCTTCCTTCCAATATCCTATTTCCCGACAAAAAGCACACTGGTCTCGTTGCAGGCACGGGTACACAGACTGGGGGAGGCCTTCCAGGAACCCCTTTTACCGCCCTCTTGGGGGTGCTCCTTTAATAGCAGCAGCTATCAAGCGGCATTTCGCCAAGCCCGGCACTCCCGTTCCTTACGACTTTCCCTCTGGCTCACTGTTTCTCGGTTTACAAACACCTGGTTAGCTATTTCCAATAACTCTGAGGTATTCATGCCTGCAAATCCTGCCTGTTTCTGCAATTTTTGTCTAATGTCTTCTGTACACTGACTGACTAATGTCATATTTATCATACACTGATTTTCCAGGCTCTCAGATTCAAAAGGAGTATACATGCGGTAAGCTTCACATAGTCTTTCATAGAATTGGGTAGGGCTTTCCTCTTTTCCTTGAAGAACCTCAGAGACTTTATTAATGTTTGTTACTCTCTGGGCCCCTTTTTTTAATCCTTCTGGCAAGGCTTCTCTGTACCAGATTAGCCTTTGCATGCCCTCCCGGGTGTTTGGATCCTTGTTTCTTCATCCTTCTATTATTGAATCTTAAAAATTGTTTGCACTCTTATATTGTACCTGATTTTAGAGTTATTTGTAAAAGAATAGTTTTTCTTCTGAAGTAAATTATTTCATATTTAAGTAAGAAAGGAATGAATTTCTTTGATGTTGGGATAAAAATCTTGGATTTCATGGCAAACGCTGAGTAGGTCATGTCACTTCTCTGTCTTCAGTTTCCTCATTTGTGAAATTATCTATTTAGAATAACCAATCCTTCAATTCCTTTCAGCATTGACACTTACATGGACTTGCCTGTTTCTCTCTGTTGATGACTATTCTAGAGAGGTAATTAAACATATTTGCACAAACAAAGGCTTTGGAATCAGATCAATTTAGGGTTGAACCATGGTTCTACACCTAACTGGCTGTATGACATGATCAGGTTTGTTTAACATCTCATTTCTGAGATGGTAAACAGTTTTCTCATATGTAAAATGGGAATGGTAATCCCTGTCTTAAAAGACTGTGGAAAGGTATTATATGCAATTTTCTTAGCACAGTGCTTTCCACATAGTAAGTACTATTGTTTATATTGTTGTGTGTTCCTTCCGTCATGATCAAATCAACCAGCTTAGTTCAGTTTCCTCTTTTTTTGCTGTATTTTGAGTTGGATTTAATCCAACAGTCATGCCCACATTGAATGCAAACAAATATTCTAATGCCCCAAATAGGAAAAAACCTAAACAAGATATATTTCTTTGATGTCGTACAGATTTATTTAAGCACATGCAGAAATAGTAGATTTAACTGGCTTTCTAGTTATTCTATTGTAAAATCAGAAATCATTCACTGATCTTTTGGCATATCGTATGTATGCACAACAGCAGCCTTGGAGAGAAGTGACTCTTCATGTGTCAGTTTTATCCTTTTGGATTCAGATTAGCCAATTTTTCATTCAAGAAAAGGAGATTATAAATAGTGGCTATACCATTTTTGCAAATTCATGTCAGCCTAATAAGGCTTAATTTCATTTCCTAGCATCCACCTTTCATCACAGAAAATCCTCAAGCCTGGGTAATCCTGATGAGACAATCTTGGCATTGCTTTGATAAAGCACCTGTGAAATTAGACTGGATTAAAGAATGGCATTGCTACTTGTTTCACAATTTTTTTTAAGTGTCCTTTTACATACTCCTACTACCAATGCCTTTTATTCATTGGGTTTCAGAATATTTTAAATATTTTCTATGAGGTTATAGGATATTATTTCTGAAGAAAAAAATATCTCTTATCACACACAGTAACTCATTGACTCTCTTCCTACCTCGATTCTGTTTCTTTCTGAAAATGCTGTCATCTGGTTGAATAGTATAAACACATGCTTTAAATAGTGATTTCTTTTGAGTCTCTTATAAATGAATATCAGAAGTAAATAAACAAAGCTACTCAAGTGAAAACAAGCAAATGCTATTTGTTCAGAGTTTGCTGTAGCTAAGGAGTCACCTACCATCACTTGTGCTTGGTGTTTGGCAGACCCTCAAAGGCAGGCAGATGAATGAGAACATTTTATAGTGGGAAAAAAACAGTGAAAGCTGTAGGTGTACCTTGTTTGGATTCTGTTAGCATCGGGAAGCTTTAGGAGTTAATACAACTTCAGAGTCTTACTGTCCAGAAACAAAGCTATATTGTTATTTACTTCATGGCCAGTATTATCCCTGTTCTCAAGAACTTCTTGTGACTTGTCATTTCATTGTTATACTTACCAAATGATTTTTTGAATTTAGATGACTTGGCAGCTTTTACATCTGAGACAGTATTCCCCCTGTGATCTTCCTTTACAGTGGCAACTTCCTAAGGGGATACAAAGTGGTTTAATTAAATAAATAGGAAGATATAAGGGGAAAATTGTGTGTGTGTGTGTGTGTGTGTGTGTGTGTATCAAAGCTAGATATAACTCCTTTGGATTATTCATTTTTTAAGATTACCTTCTTCCCTTTGTTATATATATAAATAAGTAAAAGCAGTCTGGGTGAATCAGGAGAATGACAAGACCATCAATTAATGAGTGTCATCTATGTGCTAGGCAGTGTACAGGATGCCTTTAATATGCCAACTTGTACATTGTTCACTTCATGTTTCAAAACTGAACAGCCACAATTAACATCATTCTTTGAATCTAAGGAATTTTTAGAAATTGATCACTTGTATCTGTTACCATGGCACAAAGTCCAAAATACCAATGAATGTGAATTTTAAATATATATGATTTACCAGTTAAATAATGAACAAATCCTCAGTTAATTGTTTTATATTTGCTTAAATAGGGAAAAATTGAGGCAGTGTTAATTTTGAGAAACACAGTGGCACTGATGAATGAGAAACATACACTCTTTCAAGAGACTTTGCCATGATTCGCAGAGGATTTTTGTTTTTTTATAACTCTCATATAGAAAATTCATTTTGGCCTTGAGTTACTTATTTTGAGCATGACAGTCCTTAAGAGGGGCTCTCCAACATTTTTGTGAGCCACAGTTACTTCTTATTTTCCCTCTAACCTTCTCTGTGTTCTCCAAAGGAATATTTGTTGTATACTGACAGTGATGTTTGTACCTAACCAGATACTCCCACTGCAAAATACATGCTTCTGTAGAAGATGCTGGTTGAAATATCCTGTTCTCTAGGAGTCCCAACAATATGTAAAATAGAAGTGGATATAATGGCCACAAAAATGGTATGGGATCATAGTCAGACAGATTTAGAAATAAGTCATGGCCCTAAAACTTCTGTCTCTGTAGTGTTGACTAAGTCACTTGCCAGAGGATCAGTTTCCTTGGAGGGATCATGATAAGAATATTCAGGGAATTAATAAGATTCTATTTATTTATTCGTCTGGATGGTGGTTAGTCTGTTGTTTTCAGTTTGTTAGAATTCATTGTGCATTTTTTTCTCTGTGTAACACTTGAGTAAAAACAGCAGTGTGTGGGTAAATTTTTCTCCACTGAGAGAAAAGCTCTGATTTGTAACACTTGCCAGTGCCCATCATGTAAATACCCTCACCACACCTGAATTTACCAATGAAGAGTTGGAAAGAGATGTGCACATTTAGCTCTTATGAATATGAGTTGTCTCTAGCACATCACTAGATAAAATAATGGTGAAAAGAAAATTAACTAGGTAATGAACCTTCAACTGTGATATTTTCTAATTTATTCTTTCAAATTTTGTTCAGCTGTTTGAAGTGAAAAAGCAATTGTCAGAATGGCTTCATGAAGACCTGTTAGCTTTTCTAATGTAAAACACTTCTTGTTTCCTCATCTGCACAGAATTTAATTTTTCTTAATCCATAGTTCATGACAAACATCATCATTGATCTTTGTATTTTATTTTACCTATTTCATTTTACTTATTTGGCTTTTTAAAATTTATTAACGATTGGATGAAGTCTTGTGAACCTACTGCTCAACCCAAAAACTGGAATATCCTCAGTCATGTGTATTTTTTATTGTGTTTTAGTTACCTTAGTTACATCACATACATGCTTGCATACAGATGTGCAATCAATATGTTTAGTTTTATCTATTTTTGACTTTTACATAAACAGCTCACTGTTTTGGGCTAATGTTTTGATTTAACCTTGTGTAACAATAATCTACCTATATTGTTTTCAAATTTAGTTTATTCATTTTCATGGCATAATTCTACTGGCCTTTTGCCTAGTGTTTGCTCTGGCCTGATTTCTTCAGTCTCCATATACTAGTCTTGTTTTCCTCAAAATCAGGTATGTTGTGCATTGTTTTGGTCCTCGTTTTCACAATTTGATGGATTATGAAATCTCTCCCCTCTTTTCTCTTATTGCCTTCTATCTCATATACATGTTCTTTGACAATGAATGTGTTTTCTTTAAAAAAGGAAAGATCTTTAAAAAAATTCTTTTAAATTATACTTTTAAGTTCTCGGATACATATGCAGAACATGCAGGTTTGTTACACAGGTATACATGTGCCATGGTGGTTTGATGCACCCATCAACCCATCATCTAGGTTTTTAGCCCCGCGTGCCTTAGGTATTTGTCCTAATGCTATACCTTCCCTTACTCCCCACCCCACAACAGGCCCTGGTGTGTGATATTTCCCTCCCTATGTCCATGTGCTCTCATTGTTCAACTCCCACCTATGAGTAAGAGAACATGTGGTGTTTGGTTTTCAGTTCCTGTGTTAGTTTGCTGAGGATGATGGTTTCCAGCTTCATCCACATCCCTGCAAAGGACAGGAATTCATTATTTTTTATGGCTGCATAGAATTCCATGGTGTATATGTGCCACATTTACTTTATTCAGTCTATCATTGATGGCCATTTGGGTTGTTTCCAAGTCTTTGCTATTGTAAATACCACTGCAGTAAACATACATGTGCATGTGTCTTTATAGTAGAATGATTTATAATCCTTTGGGTATATACCCAGTAATGGGATTGCTAAGTCAAATGGTATTTCTGGTTCTAGTTCCTTGAGGAATCACCACACTGTCTTCCACAATGGTTGAATTAATTTATACTCCCATCAATAGTGTAAAAGTGTTTCTACTTTTCCACATCCTCTTCAGCATCTGTTGTCTCCTGACTTTTATTGTTGTCTTTTGAACATTCTAACTGGCATGAGATGGTATCTCATTGTGGTTTTGATTTGCATTCTCTAATGGCCAGTGATAATGAGCTTTTTTTTCATGTTTGTTGGCTGCATAAATGTGATATCCTTTGTCCAATTTTTGATGGGGTTGTTTGTTGTTTTCTTGTAAATTTGTTTAAGTTCCTTGTAGATTCTGGATATTAGCCCTTCATCAGATGGATACATTGCAAAAGTTTTCTCCCATTCTGTTGGTTGGCTGTTCACCCTGATGATAGTTTCTTTTGCTGTGCAGAAGCTCTTTAGTTTAATTAGATCCTGTTTATCAATTTTGACTTTTGTTGCAGTTGCTTTTTCTGTTTTAATCATGAATTCTTTACCCATGCCTATGTCCTGAATGGCATTGCCTATGTTTTCTTCTAGGGTTTTTATGGTTTTAGGTCTTCCATTTAGGTCTCTATCTTGAGTTAATTTTTGTATAAGGAGTAAGGATGGGGTCCAGTTTTAGTTTTCTACATGTGGCTAGCCAGTTTTCCCAACACCGTTTATTAAATAAGGAATCCTTTCCCCATTGCTTGTTTTTGTCAGATTTGCCAAAGATCAGATGGTTGTAGATGTGTGGTGTTATTTCTGAGGCCTCTATTCTGTTCTATTGGTCCATATATCTGTTTTGATTCCAGTACCCTGCTCTTTTGGTTACTGTAGCCTTGTAGTACAGTTTGAAGTCAGGTAGCATGATACCTCCAGCTTTGTTCTTTTTGCTTAGGATTGTCTTGGCTATATGTGCTCTTTTTTGGTCCATATGAAATTTAAAGTACTTTTTCTAATTCTGTGAAGAAAGTCTATGGTAGCTTGATGGGAATAGCATTGCATCTATAAATTACTTTGGGCAGTATGGCCATTTTCAGGATATTGATTCTTCCTAACCATGGGCATGGAATGTTTCTCCATCTGTTTGTGTCCTCTCTTATTACCTTGAGCCGTGGTTTGTCGTTCTCTTTGAATAGGTCCTTCACATCCCTTGTAAGTTGTATTCCTAGGTATTTTATTTTCTTTGTAGCAATTGTGAATGGGAGTTCACTCATGATTAGGCTCTCTGTTTGTATATTATTAGTGTATAGGAATGCTTGTGATTCTTGCAAATTCATTTTATATAATGAGACCACTGAAGTTGCTTATCAGCTTAAGGAGTTTCTGAGCTGAGACGATGGGGTTTTTTAGATATACAATCATGTTATCTGCAAACAGAGACAATATGACTTCCTCTTGTCCTATTTGAATACGCTTTATTTCTTTTTCTTGCCTGATTGCCCTGGCTAGGGCAATCAGAAACATCTTAATATGTGTACCACATAGAAAAAAAATGTGTTGTGGGATACTATGAAGGTTGCCAAGGAAGTTCTGTTAATTGCAAAACTGAGAGTTGAAAGTGACACCAGGTTCACATTTAATCATAGAATTTGGGCCAGGCGCGGTGGCTCACGCCTGTAATCCCAGCACTTTGGGAGGCCGAGGTGGGCAGACCACAAGGTCAAGAGATCGAGACCACCCTGGCCAACATGGTGAAACCCCGTCTCTACTAAAAATACAAAAATTAGCTGGATGTGGTGGCATGCGCCTGTAGTCTCAGCTACTCGGGAGGCTGAGACAGGAGGATTGCTTGAACCCGGGAGGCGGAGGTTGCAGTGAGCCAAGATTGTGCCACTGCACTCCAGCCTGGCACCTGGTGACAGAGTGAGACTGTCTCAAAAAAAAAAAAAAAAAAAGAATTCGTTTATTGGTTATTGTAACTAGGATAGTTATAATAAACAGGCTTCTTGTTTTATAAAGTTATTACCATTATAGTGTATATCTGTTGTATATAATAGATGGAAAAATTGTTGCTAAGGGAATGACCCCAGAATATTATAGGCTACTCATAGCCAGAAACATGAGTTTGCACTAAAATGGATATTACTCACTCAAGATAATTACCTATTAAACATTTCATCACTGTATTCCTTTGAGTTGTAGGAAAAGACATAAGGTGGCTTTATGCTACAAGTTTAACTGCTCTAACCAGATTTTAAAGGAAAATCTTACTACTAACAATGAAAATTTAAATAATGCAGAGTAAAAAAACTATTAACTCAAAATTAAGGGGAGGGAGTAGAGTGTAGGTGTAAATTGAGAAAAGGACAGGACAGATAGATGTATATTTATTTATATATAATACAATAAGACCTCAGTTCCTTATTACAGTTCCAAATTCCAAAAAATTCCTGAAGACCAAAAGTTCAGGAGTTTTCATAATTCACTTATTTGCAAAACCTGTACTGATCTGAATGTATTTGGCAACAAAACCTGACTTTAACTATTTCTTGCTCGGATTTATTCTACTTACCATATGTTTTCATATTTTTGTTGAAGAAATATTAGTATGTTTGATTTTAGGATGCTGCTTCAGACTGTGCTGGGACATTATATTATATTCAGCTTCTCTATCTGTCTGAAATTCTAAAACACCTCTGATCTTAAGGGTTCTATTAAGAGCTTATGAACTATAGTTAAGAAATTCTTCACCCAGATCATGGTTTCTTAACCTTTTTTGTACTACCAGTCTCTTTGGCAGGCTGTTAAAGCCTATAGATACTTTCTTAAAAACAAGGTTTTAAATGCATAAAATAAAATACAGGCAAAAGAAAGTAATTACATTGAAAAAGTTTTCAAAATATTAAAACTCATAATATAGTAATATTTTTGCTTCTTTATTCAGGCATTAAATAGAAGGATCTAGTCATAACTCGAATTGTTACTGTAAAGTCATTGTAATGATTAGTGTAAATAATATTGAGGGATATCTGCAGTCACTGTAAGTATCTCTGATTTCTGGTGACAGTGTCGCAGGTAGTACTGATACTGCTGTGATTTGTCTCCTACATTTATCATTGAAGGAAATGATACATTTTAAATAGAGATTAGGGAAGATAATTATATTTGTAATTATTTTCTTATCCAAGTTCATAAAACACCTCTCCCCTCATATTTTATCCATGGGCCACAACTTAAGAAACCTTGGTTTCTTGAAACATGATTATAAGTCTGTTGATCATAAATATATCTCTCTTCTCTATTAGTTTCCACTGTTGATTCATTTAGGTTCACAAGGTGGTAAAGCTGAAGTTCAAATTATGCCTTTACTTTTAGCTAGCATTATTTTAGACAGTCCCTACCTCATTTTGGGTTTTACTTTACAATAGACAAATCAACAAAGTGTGTACTTATAGGTTGAATAGTAAGTATAGTACTACATTTTAGAGAGTATTTTCTTCCAGCCAGATTATAAATTAAGAAGCAATGGAATATTTTTCTTTGTCTTTTCTCCTTTTTTTAAGTGTCCATGACATTTCAAATAAATGAAAAAGATATTTTTCCCCTTTTCTATTATAAATTTCCCTATATCTTAGGTAAAGAGAATTTACATAGAGGGGACAAGAACCTACTTGTATATGTATCATCTGCTGACATTTCAACATTGACATTTCTAATACTACCAGCTAAGTGAGTCCTTAACTTTTAAATTCGAAATACCCCTTATACATGGAGAAGATACCAAAGTAAGATTTTTGAAACTTTCACCTTTTAGGAACCATCTGATTAATTTCAAAAGAACCAACGCATTCCAATTTCCTTCAAATGCAAAATTTAATCTCTATTGTTGCTCATTTGTCCACAGCCCAAAATCTAGTACAGCACCATGTCATATTTGGACTGCAGGAACAACCTTGGGGAAGCTGTGCTGACTTTATTGCCTCTTCTGTTAGTTTTATGCAGAGCTGTCAGGTCTTCCTTGAACATGACTTTGTATCACAGAAGCCCTTCTCTGAAATTTATATTGACTCATATCACAGCATAAAAATCCTCTATCAGGGAACCACCAACCCACATTTATCTTTTTTTATTACTTCTAATATCTCTACCTTTTGTTGCATACCTGCATCCAGATTGCTAGTTCCCATGTCTATAGCCTTGCTCATATCATCCTTGCCTCTCTTATATTCTTTCTCAGCTTTCATAGTCTATATCTGTCACTTCCCTTGAGGAATATGATTTCAAATAGTCCATCCAATGATACATTGTTAAATTAACTCCAGCCTTCTCTAGTCACTTTTTTGGAAATGCCTTTAATATGTTTATACTATCTTCATTTATATTTTCTTTCATGGAAAATTATCACACCTCTCTTATTCTGAGACAGAGTCTTGCTCTGTCACCTGAACTGCAGTGCAGTGCAGTGGCACAATCATTGCTCACTATAGCCTCAAACTCCTGGGCTCATGCAGTCTGTTGTGATTTTAAAAGAGGAAGTGTGTGATAGTTTTATTCTCCCTAACATTTTCCATGATAGGCTTGTCATTGCCAGCAGCAGCACCCTTGTGGCAAATTTGAGGTACTTCTGTGTTTTCTTGTGTCTCATAGAATACTAGTCTCTTTTTTAGTATCCCTGTGTGCCCAAGTAAAAGCCTAAAAATTATGTATTCCTTTCTATATAGAAGTGGAAGTGATTTTCAAAAAACCTTACTAAAGGCCCTGATATGTTTTTCTGAGATAAATTACTCTTATAATAAGCCACACTTAAGCTAAGCTGTGAGACATTGGAGCAAATCACATGTGACTTGGGAAATTGTGATTGGACCACTATTCACCTCTAATACTATTTTCAAACTTCAAAGTTTATTTTTGAAGTAAAGCTGATTTCCAATGGAGTACCAAAAGTTTTGGCATGAATTTGAAATAACCTACTTTTTAAAACTTTAGTTTGGAACTTAAAGGTAGCCATCAATTTTCAGTTATTGCAGGCACTCACTGCAGGAAGTGCTGTAGGCATTCATTGCCTAGCTAAAATCTATGGACCAGGTCAACCCAGCTCACCATAATGACCTTCTGATATGAGTTACCTCTTCTCTCCCTTCCTCTTTCCCAGTATAACTACAAAAAAGCAACAACAACAAAAAAGCCTTTAGTGGATCATAAAGAAATCAGTATATTTCACAGAAATACATGAAAAGATTCTAATATCTTTTCATAGAATATTCCATGGAATAAGTGGGTAAACCATTGAATGAATATCTGCCAAGTCTATTTTTATCACATTTTTAGAGAGGACTACTGTAATTGATAACTAGCACCACCTGAGTGAAGAGAAGTTAAATGGTAGGCTTCAGTGATACCGGATTTTACGTCACTAAAACAGTGTGGCCTATATCCTTCTCTCTTCAGTTTGACAGTAAATTGCTGGGCCAGGAAAAGGGAAATTAATTGAGTAAATGCACTGTTTATTTCCCTGTATAATCATCTAAACAGTAAGCAAACTACTGCAAAATGCTTTTGCCTTCCTTAGGAATTTGAGGGATTCTGGACGCTGAATATGCTTGTGGCCTTAAGCACATTTATTTTATGTGCTCATGTCATGCTCTTTATATATATATAGGCTCAGTTTTTACACCAGTTCTGTGAGGGAAGTGGCATTCTTCACATTGTGCTGATGAGTAAATTGAGACTCAGAGAGATTAAATAATTTGTCTAAGATCACAAATCTAGTAAGTGGCAAAATTGAGAACTCACTTACACCTTTCTGAAGCAGTCATTTTTTTAAGGATTTAAAATTTTATTACTGTATATTACCTATAATTTAATTGCTAGCTACTTAACTATTTTGCTTCTCTCAATTTGTTTTGCAGTTACTGAGAAAAAGATATAATTTCAAAATCTTTTGCTCATATTAAATTTTATCTGAAAGGAAATTCAAATAATTTTAACAAAAATAAAGAAGTGATTAAGGTGTAATTACAAAATACCTAATGTGTTTTTTGTTTACCCTGTACCATTGAAATATATACTCAGCTTAGAGTCATATAAATACTTGTAATTGACTTCTTTAAATATAATTCTTCATATTTGATTTCTACTAGAGTTGAAAGAAACAAAACAGAATAAAATACTTGATTTGAAGGAAAAAGATATTTCATTTGCTTGGTTATATTTCATTTGTTTGATAATGGTTGGTTTTCTGTACCTGTGTATCTGAAGTAAAAGTAAATAGCTCAATTAGAGAATGTAGAAAATAAATAAAACTACTACTAAGTGTGAACCAGATATTTGTATTAAATAAAAATCACAAAGTGTAAGTTGTATGAATACCTACTGTTAGTATTTTCTGGCATTTTAATTAAGCTGAACCATGTTTTTAATGTGAAACATTAGACATGTATGTTGCTGTTGAATATTTGATCAATACACCTTATCACTTTCATTTTATTTATATATTCTTTGATTTTCATGACCAAAATATGAAAAGTAATAATAGTATATGTCCTATAACAACATTGCATTCAATAATGGACCATGTATAAAATAGTCATCTCATAAGACAGTAACATTCTGTTTAGGTTTGTACCCTGGGAGCAATAGGTTGTATTATATATCCTAGGTGTGTAGTAGGATATACCATCTAAGTTTGTGACTTAGAAAGTCACTCTATGTGACAAAATTGCCTAATGAAACGTTTCTCAGAACATATTTCATGGTTCATATATTCCATGCATACGTTACACTGGATATTAATGTTATTCATTTAATAAATATTAAATACTTTGTGTAAGGCCTTATGCTAAGAAACATAAGGTTCAGAAAGGATATGGTCCTTGCCCTTGTAGAAATTATAATTTAATGGAAGATTCACATATCAATATAAAATTACATTGTGTTAAATTCTAGGAGGAAGAGATACATGGTGTTATGAAATTATATAATGCTGAGTTAAAAATTATGTTTTTCACAGCTGAATGTTTAGGGATTGAATGTCAGGATTTTTCATTGCTTTTCAAAAGCTATTCAATAGGAATAAATCACAGAGAATTTTAGAAATATTAAAAAGGACTTTATGTATCTTTGTATAAAAGTACAGTAGAAATTTAATACTACATCTTCATAAATTAATGGCAATGCAGTGTAAGGTTTAATTTCACCTTCCATTTATTGGAACATCAGCATACAGTACACAATGTGCTGCATACTGTAAACTAATAAACAGTTTCTCACCATTGTCACTGGTGACATTTTGGATTGGATAATTTTGTTATAGAGGCAACCATGTATTATAAGATATGTGGCAGCATCACTGGCCTCTACACACAAGGTGCCAGTAGCATTCCCACATCCCATCAGAACAATAAATGATGCTGTTAGACATTGCCAAATGTACCCTTCAGACAGAATTTTTCTGGTTAAAAATCACTGCTCTATTCTCATATTTTTTATCTATTATGAAGGATAGGAAACAATACAGATGTGTAGAATGTTAACAGTGGGAAGAGACATAAACTGTAATATTATTTTTGTAAAATAAAATCACACGAAAAGAAAATTCAAGTGGCATAGAGGACAAGGTCAGGGAGACACGCACCCAGATTGTGCTCAGAGTCGATGAGGGGGCTCGCGCTCACCTGCTCTCTCCCTGAGGGCCTCAGAGATAGCATCCTGCGCGGTACAGAGGTGACTTGGCTGAGACCCAGACCCAGCTCAAGGAGAGAGAGAAGATGGTGCTGTAGGACCAAATCAGGATTGCAGCTTCCAGTGAAACCGCAGATGGTGAGTGGACGCCGCATTTCCAGACGGATCTTTATTGCCCACAGACCAGGAGATTCCCAGGTGTAGGAGCTGCAAGAGCTGCCAGCGCACCTGTTTGGGCCAGCATGGCTGTTTGGGCTGGGGCCGCAGCACAGCAGCACTCCATACAAAGTACACTGATTTGGTTGCCCTGTTAAACCAGCAATTGGAGATTTTAGAAGGCAGATTAGCACATTCATCTGATTAAACGGCACTTAAACAGAAAGCCAGGCCAGGAGATTCCCAGGCAGCAATGTGGTTCCAACCGGCCCAGTGGGTCGCTGCACAGGAAATCACACAGATCCCAGTGCCCTTTCAGCAGGTGACTGGAACACCCAGGAGAGAGTCAACCTTTCAACTTAAAAAAAAAAGGGGGGGGGGCTCTGAGGCAGGGAGCCAGGTGATCAGGCTCGGCGGGTCCCACCCCTACAGAAACAAACAAAACAGCAATTGGAAACTCTCAGGGTTGAGAGTTTCACGGCAAGCACAGCTGACCCAGGACGGTGCAACTCAGAGGGGGAAGGGCCTCCGCCAATACCAAGGCACTCGACCGCTATGGAGGTACACTGCCATTGCTGACGCAGCCTGCCATTGCCGAGGCA
Source organism: Callithrix jacchus (assembly GCF_049354715.1). NCBI lineage: Eukaryota > Metazoa > Chordata > Mammalia > Primates > Cebidae > Callithrix > Callithrix jacchus. The sequence goes on along the minus strand of NC_133503.1, from coordinate 145,348,932 downwards.
ACCAGCCATTGCCAAGGCAACCCTCCATAACAGAGAGAGTCCGCCACTACAGAGGTGGGCCATTATCACCACAGCAGCTCTAAGAACACCCATATAAACAGATCTACAGGGAAAAACACAGGGCAGCAGGGCGGAGCCTATGGCAGCTCAGCATAGCCACTACAGGCAAGCAGTGATTAGACTGCCTCCTTGCTGGGCAGGACAGTGCAACGGATACTCATAAATAAAGTCCTAACTCCCTGGGACAGAGCACCTGAGGGAAAAAAAAGGGGGGCTTTATGAGTTCTGCTGCAGCAGACTTAAACGTACCTGCCTAGCAGCCCTGAATGAACAACAGAGCTCACAGCTCAGCACTTGAGCTCCTATAAAGTACAGACTGTCTCCTCAAGCAGATCCCTGACCCCCATATATACAAAGAGTCACCTCACAAAGGACAGATCAGACTGATATTTGGCGGGCATCATTCTGGGACAAAGATAGCAGAAGAAGAAACAGGTAGCAACCCTCATGGTTCTGCAGCTGCTACAGGTGTACCCCAGGCAAGCAGGGCCTGGAGTGGACCTCAGTAGTCCTACAGCAGATGGGCCAGATTGTTAGAAGGAAAACTAAGAAACAGAAATACTTCATCATCAACAATCCAGACATCCACTCAGAGACCCAGTCGGAAAATCAGCAACTGCTCAGACAACAGGTGGAAAAATCCACAAAGATGGGAAGAAGCCAGCACAAAAAGGAGGAAAACACCCGAAACCAGAACACCTCACCTCCTACAAGGGACCACAACTCCTCACCAGCAAGGGAGGAAAGCTGGACAAAGAATGAGTGTGATGAAATGACAGAATCAGACTTCAGAAGATGGGTAATGAGAAACTTCCATGAGCTAAAAGAACATGTTGCAACTCAATACAAAGAAACTAAGAACCTTCAAAAAAGATTTGAGGAAATGATAACAAGAATGGACAACTTAGAGAGGAATATGAGTGAATTGATGGAGCTGAAAAACACAACACGAGAACTTCGCAAAGCATGCACAACTCTCAACAGCCAAATTGACCAAGCAGAAGAAAGGATATCAGAAGTCGAAGATCAACTCAATAAAATAAAATGAGAAGCCAAGATTAGAGAAAAAACTGCAAAAAGGAATGAACAAAGTCGCCAAGAAATGTGGGACTATGTGAAGAGACCTAATATATGTTTGATAGGTGTACCTGAATGTGATGAAGAGAATGAATCCAAGCTGGAAAATACTATTCAGGATATTACCCAGGAAAATTTCCCCAACTTAGCAAGGCAGGCAAATATTCAAGTCCAGGAAATACAGAGAACACCACAAAGATACTCTGCAAGAAGAGCAACCCCAAGGCACATAATCGTCAGATTCAGCAGGGTTGAAATGAAGGAGAAAATGCTAAGGACAGCCAGAGAGAAAGGTCGGGTCACCCACAAAGGAAGCCCATCAGACTCACAGCAGATCTCTTGGCAGAAACCCTACAAGACAGAGGAGAGTGGGGGCCAATATTCAACATCCTTAAAGAAGAGAACTTTCAACCCAGAATTTCATATCCAGCCAAACTGAGCTTCAGAAGTGAAGGAAAAATAAAATCCTTTGTGAACAAGCAAGTACTCAGAGATTTTGAAAAGAAACAGTCACTAGAGTGGATCGGCAACCAACAGAATGGGAAAAAATTTTTGCAGTTTCCCCGTCTGACAAAGGACTGATATCCAGAATTTACAAAGAACTCAAACAGATTTACAAGAAAAAAACAAACAAGCCCATTCAAAAATGGGAAAAGGATATGAACAGACACTTTACAAAAGAAGACATACGTGAGGCCAACAAGCATATGAAAAAATGCTCATCATCACTGGTCATCAGAGAAATGCAAATCAAAACTACATTGAGATACCATCTCATGCCAGTTAGAATGGCGAGCATTAAAAAATCTGGAGACAACAGATGCTGGAGAGGATGTGGAGAAATAGGAACACTTTTACACTGCTGGTGGGAGTGTAAATTAGTTCAACCATTGTGGAAGACAGTGTGGCGATTCCTCAAGGACCTAGAAATAGAAATTCCATTTGACCCAGCAATCCCATTACTGGGTATATATCCAAAGGACTATAAATCGTTCTACTGTAAGGACACATGCACACGAATGTTCATTGCAGCACTGTTTACAATAGCAAAGAACTGGAACCAACCCAAATGCCCATCAATGATAGACTGGACTGGGAAAATGTGGCACATATACACCATGGAATATTATGCAGCCATCAAAAACAATGCGTTTGTGTCCATTTTAGGGACATGGATGAATCTGGAAAACATCATTCTCAGCAAACTGACACAAGAACAGAAAATGAAATACCAGATATTCTCACTCATAGGTGGGTGATGAACAATGAGAACACATGTACACAGGGAGGGGAGCACTACACACTGGGGCCTATTTGGGGGGAATAGGGGAGGGACAGTGGTGAGGGAGAGCTCAGGAGGGATAGCATGGGGAGAAATGCCAGATGTGGGTGAAGGGGAGGAAGACAGCAAATCACACTGCCACATGTGTACCTATGCAAATATCTTGCATGTTCTGCACATGTACCCTCAAACCTAAAATGCAGTTTAAAAAAAAGAAAGAAAAATTCAAATGGCATGTAAAATAAAGTTATCTTCGTCATAAGCATAAAATGTGATTTGGGGTTTTATTTTCTTTTTGTTTTTCTTCCAATTATTACCTTTTTAATCAGAAAAAGAATGTATTCTATATACTATTCAATAATTTAAATGGAAGATATGATAAATTTTCACAGGGCAATATTTTAAAATTATCTTAGAATATTATACACTGCATCATGCTGGAAAGGCAAAAGTAAATATTATATATATGAATTCAATGTTTATTGATCTTCATGTAATTAGACTAAACCATATACCTAATATTCTTTTCTTCTAAGTAACTATAGTATAAGGACTGTTCTCTAAACTTGAGGTATTATTTTGGAGAACTGGATTGTTCTACTTTTTTTCCTATTATAGTTACTTATCAAAAAAGCTTGCTTATTCCTGAAGATTAAAACTAGGACACCCCACAGTGGATACAATGGAGTGAATAAAATATTGCTTCTTAGTAATGGGTTGCTGACTAGCCTAAGAGGCATAATATGTCTCAAGGTTATTTGTACTTTTCTTGGAATTTTAGTTTTATTTAAGGAAATAAACAATTAGTTGGCAATCTAGAGTAGCAGTTAGGAGTTTTTTGGTTTTTATTTTTTGTTTTTTCACTGTGGTAACAAATGAAGAGAATTTCACACACATTCTCAGGAACGTTCCTGGGTTTATGCATGCTTCCTACCTCACCAGCCATCACCCTTCCTGTTCTTTCCCAGTCAAAGAAGAAAATTAGAATGCCATAAATTTACACTATATAAAATACAATAGACTAGAAATAAGGAATTTAAAAACTGTTAAACACATATTATAACATCTCTTTCATTCAACAAATACTAAGTGAATGGCTACTACATAATGGATAATATATTAGACATGGAGCTTAAAAGGTCTAGTGAGAGTGGCACACATTAATCAAGCCCTCTTTCACAATATGTAAAATTCAAACAATGATAAGTGCTTTGAAGGAGGACATGTTTCTGCGAGGACATATATGTAGGGGAGATATTTCAGATATAGCTGTTATGGAAAGCTTTCCAAATTGAAAAAGGTGTCTTTTTGGCCAAGATCTAATAAATGAGTAGGAGTTAACTAGGTAAAGAAGTGTGACAGCCAAACATTACAGATAAGCAAACCAACATGTACCAAGATCTGTATCCCAGAGAAGAATGGTACATTTAAAGAAGTAAAAGAAGGACATGCTGAGGCTCAGAGGGCAATGATGTGCGTGCTGAGAGGTGAAATGGATGAGGTCAAAGTGGAGTAGGAGGGACCATGATACAGATCTTTAGACTTTAGCCTGAGAACAGTAGGAAGATATTGAAGGTTTTTAGACTATGGAGTGGTGTGATAAGAATGACAGTTTGAAAAAAGCATTTTGACACAGTACGCAAAAATTATTAGATGCAAGAAAGGATGGTAAGGGAAATTAGTAGCTTATTGAAGTAGTCCAAGTGAGGGAGAGTGGTAGTTATAAACAGAGATAGATAGGAATGGAGAAATTCAGAGATTAGGATGGAAAGCATTTACTGATAAGTTGGAAAGAAAATGTCAAGGATAATACCTAGAGTACTACCTTGTGGAGCTGAATGAATTGAATTAGTTAAAGAATATTAGAATTAGTTTGGCTATGGAGAGAAGATTGTGAGTTCAGTATGGGCGTATTGAATTGAGGTGCCTTTAAGACACCACAATGAAAATATCCAAAAGACACTTAAATGTCTTTATTTGGAGATCAAATAAAAGGTCAAGGTTTTAAACTTCTGAGTACTAAATCAGAAGTTCATATGTACACAAGTATTGACAGAAGTCATAGGTCCATGGCCTAGGGTAAAGAAGCCCGCCAAAACCCACCAAAACCAAGATGGTAATGAAAGTGACCTCAGGTTGTCCTCACTCCTCGTTATACACTAGTTATAATGCATTAGCATGCTAAAATACACCCTGGCCAGCACCATGACACTTTACAAATGCCAAGGCAATGTCAAGGAGTTACTCTATATGGTCTGAAAAGGGGAGAAGCCCTCAGTTCCAGGGGAATTACCAACCCTTTTCCTGGAAAACTCATTAATAATCCACCCCTTGTTTAGCATATAATCAAAAAATAACCATAAAAATAGCCACCATCAGCCCTCAGGACTGCTCTACATGTGGAATAGTCATTTTTTATTGCTTTACTTTCTTAATAAACTTGCTTTTACTTAAAATTAAGAAGAGGAAAAAAAAAAAAAAACACAAGACAGCTTAGGACCAAGCATTAAGGAACTCTAACTTTATGGGAGGTTAAACAAAGACTTACTTGAAGAATGGACAAGGAGATAGGAAAAAAGAATGTTGTATCATAAAGATTAAAAAAAAGTAATACCTATTTCAAGGCCTTTGAAAAAAAGGTCAAGAAAGATCAAACCTGAAAAATATCTATTGGCTCCATTAATAGCAGAAAGTTGGTTGAAGAACGTTTGAAAAAGTAAGAAAAATAAGAATAGTATAGGCAATTCATTTGATAAGTTTAGCTGTAACAGGAAGGAGAAAGAGGGAGGTTGCCTGAAGGAAAATGCACAAGACTAAGAAAATTTTATTTCATTTTTGTATTTACTTTTTAAATGTCAGAAGCCACCAGAGACAAATAAATTGTAGATCCAGGAAGAATTTGAAAGGAATAGTGAAGATTTCAAGAGTCTTATCAGAGAGCAGCCAAGTGACTTTAATAAAGTGGCGAGAAAAAAAAATTGGATTGTTCCTACAGATTTGACACTAGAGTTGAGATCTGCCAGTCTAGAAGAGTCCAATATAGTTTAATTATTAGAAAATTGCATAGAACATTGTTTGAAAGATTTTCAGAGAAATTCTGATTTTAGTGCTGAATTAGATGATTTTTTAAAATTATTTATAACCTTATACCATGCTTGGGAGGTTTCAAGGAGTCTCTACCTTGTCTCCCTAAAATTAACTGAGAATCTTAATGGTTAATCGTTCCATACTTTTTTTTTTTTTTTTTAGTTTTCCAGTTTTCTAATTTTGTCTTCTTTAATCTTGCTTTTCCTATTTAAAATCTCCATTGGGGTACTTTTTCTCAAATTCACTTTTTCTTTTTTATTATGTCCTGTTCTTGCTTTATCAACTGTATTTCTCTTTTTAAATCTGTTAACACACTCAATTTTTTTTCCTTATGTATTTTTCAGTTGTATGTAGTCTTTAAAAGTGAATTCTTGTATTCATATGTCTGCTTATACTTATTCATTGGCAGTTTATTTTCTGGCATGCTTTGTAATTTATAATTGTAAGTTTATCTTTAGTGTGAGTTGTTTCTGTATGTCTTCGGTATTTTGAATTATGGAAGCAACTCTGTAGGGCCAGTTTTGTGTTTGATTTTTCTGTGCTCTATGGGTTTTACCAGTAAAAGACTTATTGTAATGTTATTTTCTCTGTTCAGCATTTCCAAGCTCCTTGGAAGCTAATTCCAAGTTAATTCAACCTCACGTCCACAAATAGTACAGATTTGGAGTGCTAGTCCTCCTTGTGACTTCTTTTCTATCCTTTGTCCATATTGGCTGGCTTCTTCTGTACTGTATTCCTCAGACCAAACAGCCTTTCTAGCCTGCTGCCATACATAAGAGTAGAAGTTTGACTCCCAACCTGTATCTCTACCATTCACATCAGGGTTTTAACCTTTTATCTAGTATTTTAATCTAATTAGCACTGGAGAAATACTTCCTGCATCAGCATGGTCCTCCGTATTGACCAAAATAATTTGTGGGCTATATAAAAACTTTTCTAGTTTTTTCTTAAAATAATTGTTCAATGACTGATTTGGAAGCTAGCATATGTTATAATTCCAAACCTGTCAAATTTGGAATATGTATATATGCAAATTTGAAGTCATATTCTAAGACTAGAAATACAAATTCTTATGACACAACAATGACATTTATAAAAATTTACATTTCTTTAGGAATTAGAAATTAAAAGAATTCTGTAACATACATCATGTCTGTATATTTAAAGTAACTTCCATATGCTATCTCTTAATCACTGGTGTTTTCCGAAAACCTTAATATCTAAACTTTCCCATGACATATGTGGACTTTGTGTCAGTCATATGAAAAATGTAGTAGAATAAGATTTAAAGAAAAGTAGGCATCCTTCCAGTTTGTGTGTGAAGAGGTTGAATGATACAGTGAAAAGAGAGGAAAGGAAATAATTTGTTTTAAGAAGGAATGACAGTCCACAAAGTCATATATTTAGAAAAATGTACTTTTCATTACTTTTAATTAAAAGTTATTTATACATAAAACAGTGGATATAGTGGGTACGTGTTGAATTAATTTCTATGTTAAGCCCAGTTTCTATGAGGAGGTAGAAACTAAGTCTTAATAAGTACAGGGCCTTCTTCTCTCTTTTCTTCCTGGATCTGGGTCCTAAGATTCTAGTGCATTTGAGTGCCAGTATGTTGGCATGGATGAATATTTGGCTTGACTGATGCTTTCTGAGCTATAGCCCTCCAGGTCACTGTACTTTCTCCCTTCTACTGACTGAAGGATGTTTCTTATTGACTCAGTACTTAATCCGTGACATCCTCTGCTGCTCCCCACCACCCTAAACATGAGAAAATTCGGAGACCTTGCTTTCTCTTTAGATTGTATTCTGGAAGTGGGACGAAGTTGGCTTCTCTGTTGATAAAACTCCAAACTTTGTGGAATATTCTGTCCTGTCATTCTCCCATCAGTTCTAAGCTGTGGCAAATATGTTGTTGAATACCTTCCCAGAGATCCATCAGCATCTTGCCCCAACCCCAAAGAATCTTTATCTACTATGTGTTGAGCATAAGGAGATGGGGAAAAGAGAAGCAGGAAAAAGAGCTTCCAGAGCTACTATTTATGTTCAGAATCCTAGGCTTCTGAAAATCAAATACCAAAAATTTAATAATTTAATATCTTTGTTATCTACATACTCCTGTGCCATCCATACCTTGAGCATTTTCTGCTTCTGCCTGAATGGAGAATAAGGGTCATGGATAACTAGAACTGGAAACAAAAATCACATTGGGGGGTGTGTGTGTGTCTATTTCCCACAAAGAAACAAAGGAGAAAGGAAAAAAGCAGGAAAAGAGGCCCAAGAGATTTAGTAAAGGAGAGGAAAGACTAAATGACCTCTTTACTCTTTAATGTATGACATGCCTGTGACTTGGGATTTAATGGATCTGGAAACAGTGGTCAAGTATAAGGATTGTTGCTGGAGGCTGAAAAATGAATTTTGTTATGGAGCCATGTTTTCTATCAAGGATGGCTCAATGGGATTTCTCACCTACCTAGAAATCAAAACTTAAGATCTTTAATTTGTTTTTTAAAAAATTTAAAAATAAATGAGGGAATACAAATCAAAATAATGTGAACTCAGGGGATATAATTATTTTAAGGCTTGTAAGGAAAAAATCAAAATTGTTCATTATAAAACCAGTGTATCTTATTCCACTCAAATGAAAATTACCTAATGGTTATTTTGCTTTCAAAATATCTTATATTACCAATACAAGCACTTGGTTCAGGGCCTTGATATCTGTGCCTTAATAGCTACCTCTTTCTGCCATTTAGCACTCACATTCTTGAAGGTATCTTCTCTTCATGTTTTTCTCCATTTTTAAAGAATTAATTCAGAGGTCCCACTTGCTCAGCATGTTCACTGTAGTATCCCTAGAGCCTCGGGTATTCCTGCTATAGATGGAATTACATCTTCCCAAAATTCGTATGTTTAAACCCTAACCCCCAATGTGACTGTATTTGGAGATAGAGCTTTTAAGATGAAATGAAGTTACGGTGCAAATCCAATAGGATTGGTGTTCTTATTAAAAGAAGAGAGAGCAGTCTCTCCTCTACCCCTTTTTTTCTTCTCCCTGCACCCATATTGCTTGGATGACCAGAGGAGATCCTTGGTCTCGCACTGATAGGATTAATGACATGTGAAGTGGTTTTAAGGAACGAAAATTTAATAGGCAAGGAAGAAGAAAACAGCTCCCCCACAGAGAGACAGAGGGAGGAGAGATTTGAACAAAGAGAGAACCTGGTTTGTGGCACAGAAGTGGCTGCTTATATTGGGATGCTGGAGGAGGAAGTGTTTGGTTTCCAAAGAGCCCAGGGGATTGGTTTGGCCAGGTATGTTATTTACATAGCCCACAAAAAACCTGGCCCTCCCACCCTAGCCTTTTAACATGCAAATGCAGGGCTCCATGATGTTCTACAGGTGGGGATATGTGGGGTCGGCCATGTTGCCAGGCAAATGTAGGAGGCAAGGGCAAGAGGAAGATGGTGAGAATCACCATGTTTGGATGGACCCAGTTTCTAATGGTCATATCAAAGCTTTCCGGCTGGTTCTAAGAGCTGGGACTTTCCTCCGCTGCTTTAAAAGAAATAAAAACTTCCCAAGGACCCCTTTTCCTATCTGCCAAAAATAATTTTTTAATAACTCCTATAACACCATCATCCCCGCCCCCCCCACCCACAACACACATGTGAACACACAGTCAGAAGGTAGATATCTGCAAGTCAGAAAGGGAGCTTTCATCAGAATCTGGCCATGCTGACTCCCTGATCTAAGACTTCCAGACTCCAGAACTATGAGAAATAAATTGTTGTTTAAGCTACCCAGTCTATACTATCTAACTTTGGCAGCCCAAGCAGATTAAAATAATCCCCAAGGCCTAGAGTAATGCTTAGCCCATTCGACAAATATTTGCTGGCTGCCATGGAAGTTAGCAGTACTACACTGTGTTCAGGAACATGATGAAACTTCCCGGCTGACAAGTAATGATGACTACTGTAGGCTTTGTTGACCATACATTCTCTGTCACAACTACAAATGGTCCCTGAGTTACAATGGTGCCATTTATGATTTTTAAACTTTATAGTGGGTTTATCAAGGTTTATGCAGTTTTGACATATTTTTTACTTATGTGTATCAGGATTTAGCCCCATCATGAGACAAGAAGCACCTGTATTTAGCTCTGCCATAGTAGCACAAAAGCAACTACTCATAATACATACACAAATGAGCATGGCTGTCTTCCAGTTAAATTGTATTACAAAGGCAGTAGGCTCAATTTAGCCCACAACTTTACAGTTTGACCCACCTTAGCTTTCCATGAAATACTGTCTACTACTTCTTAACGGCAAAGCTCTCATCCAGTGATACTGACAGGTACCTCATCCACACACTCCATGTTGTTCCCCTTGCCTCAGAATTCCTCTTCACTTCAGGTAGAAAGAAAATTGATTCCAATTTCCATTCCCTCCATGTCCAGGAATTGAGGGAAAATAAATAAAACATAGCCCATGCCCACAGGGTCTTGTAATAGAGGGGAATATATATAGCTAATCAATATAAGTATTGTAGGAGGTGTAAAAGGAATAGTAGAGACATAAAGGAAGAGGTGGAACATTTTACATAGGATAGAATAGTAAAGGGAGAGTGATAGGCCTCAGAGGAAATGAAAAGGTACAAGATGGAACACTATAAGAAGTGAGACTGCAGCCGGCTGCAGTGGCTTGTGCCTGTAATTTTAGCACTTTGGGAGACTGAGGCGGGTGGATCATGAGGTCAGGAGATCAAGACCATCCTGGCCAACATGGTGAACCTCATCTCTACTAAAAATACAAAAATTATTTGGGCATGGTGGCGTGTGCTTGTAATCCCAGCTACTCGGGAGGCTGAGGCAGGAGAATCATTTGACCCAGGGAGTCAGAGGTCGCAGTGAGCTGAGATTGTGCCACTGTACTCCAGTCTGGTGACAGAGCAAGACTCCCTCTCAAAAAAAAAAAAAAAAAAAAAAGAAGTGAGACAGCAGAGAGTGGAAAGAGGAATAAGTCTAAGACAGCAGGGAAGGGGGAAGGCAAGCAAAATGAAATAAGAGCTGAAATATAAAAAGCAGGAATGAGATCATCTTATTTATAAAAAACGTGTATCTAAGTTAAAAACAAGTAGAGAAGATTGATCAAGATATGCTAACTTACAGAGATATTCATGGTATATTGGTAAAGGAAAAATACATAAGCAGTATACTTATGGACATACATACTTTTATGTTTTGTGTGAGCCAAGGAAAGGTATGAGAAGAGTGACCAATGTTGCATCAAGCATGGTTGTCTCTGGAAGGTAGTGGTTGGGCAAGTGGTTATGTTGATTTTAGCTGTAAATAACAAAAACATGACTGACAGGGGCTTGGCAAGTTGACATTTATTTTTCTTATATAATAAGTGTAGTAGTTTCTGCAGTCCGGGATACAGACTAATTTTGTGTCTGCATTCTTCTATTCTCATGCGTGTTGCCTCATTTTGCAAGATGACACACACAGATGGAAATACCAGGGACAAATCATGTTCAAGGAAGGCAAAAGGGATAGTGTCAGTTCTTCTCCTTTCATCAGGAAATCAAAGCTTTCCCAGAAACTTTGAGCATTCTTTTCCTTTGATCTCATTGGCCAAAGGTGGGACAACTCTAGCTGAAGAATACCTAGGTAAACAACTATTTAGGCTTTCTGCATTCTATAATGGATAATGTTTTTAAAAGAAGAAGGCTGGGGAAAGTATTGGTTTATCCAACCAAGAGTATCTATGACAGTTTGTTTTGCCTTTATAAGTATTATATTTTGTTTCATTTTCTGCTATAAATGTGTTCATTTTATAGTTAAAAAATAAAGGTCTAATTTAGAACTTGCCATCAGCCAACTAGTTGGCCTCTCAGCCTAAAAATGTGATATTGCTGAGCATCGAAATGTCATGTGAAAAGAGGAAGAAGATAATGGAAGACTGGCAGAGCCTGCACTTTTAACGTAATGATCTCATCCACCAGTTAGTAAACATGATTTGGTCAGTTACCTGTAACCTGATTTACCTGATGTGTAAATTCTTTTCCAGAGACTAGATAGTGGTTTCTCTGGATTGAGAAAAGTGCAATTTTTTAATACCCTCAAGAGACACAGACAGCAACCTCTTCCAGATTATATTTTAAAAGATCTGTCTTACAGTAGTAGAGAGCATGAATTGTACAAATTATGAAAGAGGGGGAAATGCTATGTCCAAACCAGAGATTATGAGAGCTGAAGTGAGGTGGTAACAATGGCAAAAGAGAAAGGGAGTAAAGTGTAAGATCAGTTAGGCAAGTAAAATTTACATTAACTGATGGCTAGTGAAATGTAGAGACGATAATGGAAGAATCTACAATGATTGCTAAATTTCCTTTTTAGGTGAATAGTAATTGGATTGTGGTAACAGTAATTAAGATTTTGGATGAGGTATAGGCTTAAAGGTAAAGTTAACTTACCTTTGAACATGTTATGCCTTCCTTTGCCTGTGTGGCAAATCCAGAGAGATGGATGTCTATTTATTTAAATTTTTGTAGAGATGGGGCTCTCACCGTCTTGTCTAGGCTAGTCTCAAACTCCTGGCCTCAAACTGTCTTCCTGCCTTGATCTCTCAAAGAGCTGGGATTGCAGCTGTGAGCTATAATACTTGGTATGATGGGTATCTAATAGATTAATGGTTTGGGGGTTTAGGAGAGTGGTCCTAGCAAAAGCTAGAGATTGAATCATTATATTAACAGGTAGTGGAGAAACCATAGTAATTAAAGATATGACTTCTCAAGGAGAATGTGTACTGTTAGAAATGAAAACGTCCAAGGCTAGACCCTATACCATACCAACATCTATCTAACGGTTGGCCAGGGGAAACACCAGAAAAAGAGTTAAAGCTAAAAGGAAACTCTATTCAAGAGGCATCCTTGAACTGGATAATTTTAAGAGATTAGCCAACAATATTAAATACTGCAGAATTATTGAGTACATTGAGAACTAAAAATAGTCTGTTGGATATGGCAATTGGGTCATAGAGTTTTTGGCTATAGCAGTTTTATTTTAATAGTGGGTAGTGGGAAAGAACAGACAGAAGTGAACAGGAGCTGTACTCTGAAGGAAAGGAACAAAGTGATTATGGCTAGATTAAAATGTAGCATCCAGAGAGAGGTTTTTCTGTTGTTTCTGTTTCTGATTGTTTTTTGAATAGGAGGGATTTGTACATGTGTGTTTCTTTTAGGGAAGGACATGTCAAGAAAGAGATGAGACATCTCAAGAGAGAAAAATAAGATAAAAATCTTATTTTAAAAAATATTTAAAAGTATGCTTATACATAGGAAAAATCACTAGAAGGTAGATACTTAATATTAGTAATTCTGGCTAATGGGTGGCTTTTATTTTTTCTATTTTTATATCACTTAATTTTTCACAATGAATATTTATTGAGAATCCAAACACATTTCAGACTATTTAGAGTTATCTTTAATCCCACTACATTCTGTGATGAGTTAATGAAGAGTTGACTGGGTGCTTTTATTACCAATATGTCATCAAAAATATAGTCCATTTTTGGCCAGATGTAGGGGCTCACATCTTTAATCCCAGCCAAAGTATGTGGATTACCTGAGGTCAGGAGTTCAAGACCAGCCTAGCCAACATGGTGAAACCCTCTCTCTACTAAAAATATAAAAATAGTCAGCCATGGTGGTACATGCCTGTAGTCCCAGCTACGTGGGAGGCTGAGGCAGGAGAATCACTTGAATCATATCTATATATGAGATGGTATGTCAGTGTGGTTTTGATTTTTACTTCTGTTAAGGACTGGTGATGTTGAACATTTTTTCATATACTATTTGGCCACATGTATGTCTTCTTTTAACAAGTGTTTGTTCAATGAAGTTTTTTTTTTGCTGTTAAGTTTCTTAAAGATTCTGGGTATTAGACCTTTGTTGGATGCATAGTTTGCAAGAATTTTCTTCTGTTCTGTAAATTCTGATTAGTCTGTTGATAGTTTCTTTTGCTGTGCAGAAGTTTTTTAGTTTAATTACATCATATTTGTCAATTTTTGTTTTTGCTCAAGTTGCTTTTTTTATCTTTGTACTGAAATCTTTGCCAGGGCCTATGACCAGAATGGTATTTACTAAATTTTCTTCTAGGCTTAATAGTTTAAGTTTTATATTTAAGTCTTGAATTCATCTTGAGTTGATGTTTATATTGTAAATAAGGTGTCCAGTTTTAATCTTCTGCTCTGGTTAGCCAGTTGTCCTAGTATGATGTATTGACTAGGGAGTATTTTTCTTAGTGTTTGTTTTTGCTGACTTTGTTGAAGATCAGATGGTTTCAAATGTGCAGCCTTGTTTTGGGCCCCCTATTCTTTTGCATTGGTCTACGTGTCTGTTTTTGTACCAGTACCATGCTGTTTTGACATGACAAACCCACAGCCAGCATCATCCTAAATAAGCAAAAGCTGGAAGCATTCCCCATAAGAACTGGAATAAGACAAGGATTCCCATTCTCACCATGCCTGGAATAAGACAAAGATTCCCATTCTCACCAAAGCTACTACTGTAGCCTTGTAGTATAAAGTCAAGGAATGTATACCTCCAGCTTTGTACCTTTTGCTTAGGATTGCTTTGGGTTTTCTACCTCTTTTTGGTTCCATATGCATTTTAGAATAGTTTTTCCTAATTCTGTAGCAAATATCATTGGTAGTTTGATAGAAATAGCATTAAATCTGTAAATTGCTTTGGGCTGCATGGCCATTTTAATAACATTGATTCATTCTGTCCCCTATCCATGAGCATGGGATATTTTTCCATTTGTATTTGTCATGTCTGATTTCTTTCAGCAGTGTTTTGTAATTTTCATTGTAGAGATCTTTCACCTCCTTGGTTAGCTGTATTCCTAGGTATTTCTGTGTATGTGGCTATTGTGAATGAGATCGCATCCTTAATTTCACACTAAACTTGGACAGTATTGGTATATAGAAATGCTACTGATTTTCATACATTAATTTTATATCCTGAAACTTTGCTGAAGTTGTTTATCAGATCTAGGGACTTTGGGCAGGGATTGTGGGGTTTTCTGTATATAAAATCATACCATCCATGAAGATAGATAGTTTGACTTCTCCTCTTATTATTTGGATGTCTCTCTCTTGCTTGACTGCTCTAGCTGGGAATTCCAGTAGTATGTTGAATAGGCATGGTAAGAAAGGGAATCTTTGTCTTCTTCCAGTTCTTAAGCAGAGTACTTCCAGCTTTTGCCCATTCAGGATGCTGCTGGCTGTGGTTTTGTCATAGATGACTCCTATTATTTGGAGGTATGTTACTTCAGTGCCTAGTTGCCTAGTTCATTGAGGATTATTAACATGAAGGATGTTAAATTTTATCAAAAGCATTTTCTGCATATATTCAGATGATTATGTGGTTTTGCTTTTTAGTTCTGTTTATGTGATGAATCACATTTATTGATTTGCATATGTTGGACCTACCTTGCATCCCAGGGGTAAAGCCTGCTTGATCATAGTGGATTAGCTTGTTGATGTACTACTGGATTTGGTTTGCTAATATTTTGTTGAGGATTTTTGCATCAATATTCATCAAGGATATTGGCCTGAACTTTTCTTTTTTTGTTGTATCTCCTACTCAGTTTTTTGGAATAGTTTCTTTAGGAAGGTTACCAGCTGTTCTCCATGTGTGTGGTAGAATTCACCTATGAACTTGTGTGGTCTAGGACTTTTTCTGGTTGGTAGACTTTTTATTACTGATTCAACTTCAGAACTCATTATTGGTCTGTTCAGAGTTTTAATTTCTTCCTATTTATTCTTGGGAGGTTGTATGTTTCCAGGAATTTATCTATTTTTAGGTTTTCTAGTTTGTGCATATAGAGGTGTTTGTAATAGTCTCTGAGGATTATTTGTATTTGTATGGGGTCTTTCAATGCTAATTGTGTTTATTGAATCCTCTCCTTTTATGCTAATGTGGCTAGTAGTCTGTTAATCTTATTTATTCTTTCAAAGTACAAGCTTCTGCTTTTGTTGATCTTTTGTATGGTTTTCACATCTCAGTTTCATTCAGTTCAGCCCTGATTTTGGTTATTTCTTATCTTCTAGCTTTGGAGTTGTTTGCTCTTGTTTCTGTAGTTCCTCTAGGTATGATGTTAGGTTGTTAATTTGAGATCTTTCTAATTTTTTATGTGGGTATTTAGCATTATGAACTTTTCTCTTAACACTGTTTTAGTTGTTTTCCTGAGATTCTAGTATGTTATATCTTTCTCCTCATTTGTTTTAAATAATTTCTTGATTTCTGCCTTATTCAGAAGCAGGTTGTCTAATTTGCATGTGATCGTATGCCTTTTATTGAATTTAGTATTGATTTCTGTTTTTATAGTGCTGTAGTTCAAGATTGTGGTTGTTATGCTTCAGTGTTCTTGAATTTGCTTTGTTTTATGGTTGATCATGTGGTTGATTTTAAGAGTATATGTCATGTGCAGATGAGAAGCCTGCATGTTCTGTTGTTTTGGGGTGGAGAATTCTATAGATGCCTGTTAGGTTCATTTGGTCATGTGTCAAGTTCAGGTTCAGATATCTTCATGAGTTTTCTACCTCAATAATTTGTCTGATACTACTAGTGCAATGTTGAAGCCACCCAATATTATTGTGTGGTTATCTAAGGTTCTTTGTAGGTCTCTAAGAACTTGTTTTATTAACCTGGGTGCTCCAGTGTTGGGTGCATATATATTTAGGATGGATAAATCTTGTTGTTGAATTGAACTGTTTACTGTCATGTAATTCTTTCTTTGTCTTTTTTGATTGTTTTTGGTTTAAACTTTGTTTTGTCTGCTTTTTTTGTGTGTTTTCTGTTTACTTGGTAGATTTTTCTTCATCCCTTTCCTTTAAGCTGTGTTACTGGTTATAAAATGGGTTTCTTGAAGACAGCATACAGTTGGGTCTTGCTTCTTTGTCCAATTTGCCACTCTCTGCCTACTAATTAGGGCATTTAGCTTGTTTACTAATATGATTTGGCTCTGTGTCACCACCCAAATCTCACCTTGAATTATAATCCTCATAATCCACACATGTCAAGGGCAGGACCGGGTATATGTAATTGAATCATGGGGCCAGTTCCCTCTGCTGTTCTCATGATAATGAATGAGTTCTCATGAGATCTGATGGTTTTGTTAAGTGTCTGGCATTTCCCCTGCTTGCATTTCCCCTCCCTGCCACCTTGTGATGAAGGTGCCTCCCTTCCCCTTCGCCTTCTGCCATGATTGTAAATTTTCTGAGGCCTTCCCAACCATGCTGAACTGTAAGTTAATTAAACCTCTTTCCTTTATAAATTACACAATCTCAGGTATTTATTTATTAGCAATATGAGAATGGACTAATGTTTATATTCAGTGTTAAAATAAATATGTGTACATTCGATCCTATCATTGTGTTGTTACCTGGTTATTATACAAACTTGATTCTGTAGTTGCTTCATAGTATCAATGGTTTACATACTAAGTATGCTTTTGTGGTGGCCAGCAGTTATCTTTCATTTCCGTATTTAGTACTACCTTCAGGACATCATATAAGGCAGATCTGGTGGTAGCAAAATCCATTGACGTTTGCTTGCCTGAAGAGGATCTTATTTCTCCCTCACTTTTGAACCTTTATTTGGCTGGCTATGAATTTCTTTTCTTTAGGAATGTTGAATATAAGCCCCCGATCTCTTCTGGCTTGTAGGGTTTCTGCTGAAAGGTCCACTGTTGGCCTGATGGGATTCCCTTTGTGGGTGACCTCCATCTTTTCTCTAGCTGCCTGTAATATTTTTTTCTTTCATGTTTACCTTGGAGAATCTGATGGCTATGTATCTTCAGGATAGTTGTCTTGTATACTCTCTGGCAGAAATTACCTGCATTTTGTGAATTTGAATGTTGACCTCTCATGAGGTTAGGGAATTTTCTTGGATGATACCCTCAAATATGTTTTCCAGGTTGCTTGATGTCTCTGTTTCATGAATGTCAATGAGTTGTGGATTTAGTCTCTTCATAATCCCATATTTCTCGGAGGTTTTGTTTATTATTTTTTTTTATTTATGTCTAACTAAAGTTAATTTAGAGAACCAGTCTTCAAAGTCTGAGATACTTTCCTGAGCTTGATCTATTCTGCTGATAAAGCTTGGAATTGTATTATGCTTGTAGTGAGTTTTTTTATCTCTATCAGATCAGTTTGGTTCTTTCTTCAAAGGGCCATTTCATCTTTACTGTTTTGTTGAATTTCTTAGATTCCTTGGATTGGACTTCCACCATTTCCTGAATCTTGATGATCATCATCCTATCCATATTCTGAATTCTGTGTCTGTCATTTCAGCCAGTTCAGTCTGCCTAAGAATCATTGCTGAGAAACTAGTGTAGTCATTTGGAGATAAGAAGACAGTCTGGCTTTTTGAGTTGCTAGAGTTCTTGCACTGGTCCTTTCTCATCTGTATGGGCTGATGTTTAAATCTTTGAAGCTGTTGTCCTTGGGTTTTTTTTTTTTTTTGCTTTTATTTTCTTAGATGCCTTTGGGTGTCTGACCATGGCATATAGTGAGTTGACTTCAGTGGCTTCTTTTCTGGAAGATCTCACAGAGCCAAAGCTTAGCTCAGCACTCCTGGGCTGCATGCTGTAACTCTGGAGGGGGCTGGTACTGGGCCCCTTTTTTTGTTTTCTGGCCCCTAGTGTTTAGGAACCCACTGCCCTGGAGAAACCAAGATTTTCTCAGTCCACTGGCAATTATATTTTGATTGGGGGCACTGGCCAAAGTGCTTCATCTGGTCAGTGATAGCAGGATCTGTGCTCACTCACTTGCATGCCCATGTCACTAGCAGCAGCAGCAGGGTGTACTAATGTTAGATCAGGTGGGTAGCAGTGCTGGGATCAGAGTGGCAACATCCATGCACACACGCCAGCAGGGGAGAGGAGGCAAGGTCTACCCATGCTCATGCTCCAGCAAAGGAGTGAGTTTCACTGCAGGCAAGTACATGCCAGCAAAGTGGCAGGAGTAGGTTGCAGTAGGGGTAGACCTCAGATGGACAGGTGCACATCATGTGGGTCAAGTTAGCCGGAGCTCTCTGATGGTTAGGTGCACTCTGCCAATGAAGGAGCTATGATGAGAGACTATAGGAAACAGCCATCAGAGGTTGCAGGTGGATGCAGCTAGGCTGGGGCCCCCACAGAGGCCAGGAGACAGAGGGTGCTCAGATTAGACTAGGCCTGTTCTACAATCAAGACCTGGCCTGCTCTGTCTAGGTCTGACAGTCACCCAAAGGCTAAAGCCACCTTGAAGATCATGGTGAGCCCTGGGGAAGGGGTATCCCTGGTCATTCTCCACTGTAGCCAGCTGAGGAGCCAGACTCTCTGGGCTCCTCACAAGCTGGAGTCCTGCTCCTGCCATCTCTTTGAATAGCTTTTACTGCCAGCTCTAATGTCCATGGGGGTCATGGGGTCTCCTGCAGCCAGGATTCCAGATGCCCATAACAAGAGGGGGCCATTCCCCACCTGCTCAACCCACCACTTCCCCAGGAACTTCTGGAAATCAGGAACAAGTCCCAGTATGGTTTCCCATCTCCCTCCCACTTCATCCCCAGCATCAGCCTCCTCCCACCGTACACTCACCCTCAATGCCTCAGGAACTTTGTAATCTAGAAGGTTTTGTATGATGACTTGCAACCTCAAAAATACAGTTTTTAATAATATGGTGTCATTTAGATTAGTAAGTATTTAAAGAAACATCATTTATTTGATATTCTTGTAACTAGAACTATGGATAACCTTGAAGGTCCCATGCTGAAACCATAGAGCCATTGCTCTATGGCATGAGCTATATAAAGACATGATTTACAGGAAAAAAAGCACATAGTCACAAGAAAACTTGAGGATTAAACTTCTATGATCAATGGACTAGCAGGTTATAAAAGCCCAAACTCTTAACTCCAATACTCTAACAATACAGAAAGGAGTGCAATCGTCAAATAATAGATAAGGGGAAACAATTATAAAGTATTATAAAGATGAGGAGGCAGAAGAAGCAGTATTGGACCTGAAAATATTGATTGAATCACACCTGAATTACTGAATTGACTCTATGACTTTTTTGAAGCAAATTAAATCTTTCAATCAGTTCTAAGAATATTAATCTTTTACATTTTATAAAGTACTCTATTCTAAAGGCTTAAAATGAATATAGAAGTACCAAAAGTATGGCTTCTTCAGTTTACAGCCTAGTAAAGGGATTAACTATGTGAGAATGTGAATATGAATTTTACAAGAAATACAGCGAACAACCACAGGAGTTCTGGAAAAGGAACAGCAGTGGCAAGGGAAGTTACAGAGGCCTGAGAACAAGACCTGTTCATCACCGAGCAAATCACCTGTGGAAGAATATAAAGGAACAACTGGAAGGGGAGCACAGAGCAAGTAGATAATAGAAGGCCTCAAATGCTAATCTTTAAAAAAAAAAAAGTCCAGATTGCTTGATTGATTTTGAAATGATGTCCTGCTTTGTCACCTAGGCTAGAGTGCAGTGATGCAATCTCTGCCAACTGCAACCTCTGCCTCCTGGGTTCAAGCAATTCTCCTGCCTCAGACTCCTGAGGAGCTGGGATTACAGGAGTCTGCCACCATGCCTGGCTAATTTTTGTATTTTTAGTAGAGCCAGGGTTTCGCCATCTTGGCCAGCTGGTCTCTAACTCCTGACCTTATAATCCACCTGTTTGGCCTTCCCAAGTCCTGTGATTACAGGTGTGAGCTGCTGCACCAGGCCCGGATTTATTTTTATATTGTTAAATCTATTGCTTGAAAAATCAGGTTACCATAGTCAAATGAAGGAAGGAAAACCCAGCACAAATATAAAGTAGTTATTATTAGTTTACTAAATTCTTTTACCATTAGTGATTAATTCTCCAAATGAGCACACATCTAGACCGTTTCTAGAATATTTAAATTTCTGGGTTATTCAGGAACACAGATGTCCTCTGGCAAATGTGCCTGCCTCTCAGTCGGCGATTAATTTTCACTCCCATCACAGCATAAAAACCTTTCTTTTTATCCACAACCTTGCCAGCATATATTGTTTTTGGACTGTTTAATAATCTCCATCCTGACTGGCGTGCAGTGGTAAATCATTGTGGTTTTGATTTGTATTTCTCTAACAATCAGCGATACTGAGCTTTTTTTCATGTTTGTTGGCCACATGAATGTCTTCTTTTGAGAAGTGTCTGTTTATGTCCTTTGCCCACTTTTTGATGGTATTTTTTTCTTGTAAATTGAAATTCCTTGTAAACTTTGGATATTAGATTGCAAAAATGTTCTTGCATTCCAGGTAGTCTGTTCATTCTGATGATAGTTTCTTTTGGTGTGCAGAAACTTTTTGTTTAATTAAATCCCATTTGTCAATTTTTTCCTTTCTTTTTGCAGTTGCTATTGGCATTTTCATCATGAAATCTTTACCTGTGCCTATGTCCTGAATGATATTGCCTAGATTTTCTTCCAGGGATTTTATACTTTTGGGTTATACATTTAAGTAATTAACCCATTTGAGTTGCTTTTCGTATAAAATGTAAGGACAGGGTCCAGTTTCAGTTTTTCTGCATATGGCTAGCCAGTTCTCCCAGTACCATTTATTAAATAGGGAATCCTTTTTCCATTGCTTATTTTTGTCATGTTTGTTGAAGATCAGATGGTTGCAGGTGTGTGGTCTTACTTCTAAGTTCACTATTCTATTCCACTGGTCTATGTATGTGCTTTTGTACCAGTACCATGCTGTTTTGGTTACTGTAGCCTTGTAGTATAGTTTGAAGTTGGGTAGTGTGATGCCTCTAGCTTTGTATTTGTTTAGGATTGCCTTGGATATTTGGGCTCTTTTTTAGTTAGATATGAATTTTTAAATAGTTTCTTCCAATTTAGTGAAGAATGTCACTGATAATTTAGTGGGAATAGCAAATAATATAATTACTTTGAGCAATGTGGCCATTTTCATGATACTGATTCTTCCTATCCATGGGGATGAAATGTTTTTCCACTTGTTTGTGTCCTCTTATTTCCTTGAGCAGTGGTTTGTAGTTCTTCTTGAAGAGGTCCTTTACATCCCTTTTTAGCTATATTCCTAGGTATTTTATTCTCTTTATAGTAATTGTGAATGGGAGTTCATTCATGATTTGGCTCTCTGCCTGCCTGTTATTGGTTTATAGGAATGCTAGTAATTTTTGGACAGTGATTTTGTATCCTGAGACTTAGCTGAAATTGTTTATCAGCTTAAGATTTTGGGCTGAGTTGATGGAGTTTTCTAGATACAGGATCATGACATCAGCAAACAAAGATAATTTGACTTCTTCTCTATTTGAATACACTTTATTTCTTTCTCTTGCCTGATTGTCTTTACAAGAAGTTCCAATACTATACTGTCCATATAATCCTGGCTGGAATTGCTGAAATTCACACAGCAATGCCCGACTCAGGGAGGAGGGATGCATGGGGGTCCCATTCAAAGAAGCAGTCTGGCCACAGTCTGGCACAGCAGATGTGCTGTATTGGGGGGGACTCTCTCTTTTTTATGTGTTTATTTATTTCTTTGTTTAAAATATATTTTATTGCACTTTATGTTCTGGGTTACATGTGCAAAACATGAAGGATTGTTGCATAGGTACATACATGGCAATGTGTTTTGCTGCCTTCACACCCCAGTCACCTATATCTGGCATATCTTCCCATGTTATCCCTCCCCAACTCCCTACCCCCCTGTTATCCCTCCCCTAGTCCCCCACATCAGACCCCAGTGTGTGATGCTCCCCTCTGTGTCCATATATTCTCATTGTTCAACACCCACCTGTGAGTGAGAACATGCGGTGTTTGATTTTCTATGCTTGTGTCAGTTTGCTGAGAATGATGGTTTCCAGGTTCATCCATGTCCCTACAAAGGAAACGAACTCAACATTTTTTATGGCTGCATAGTATTTCATGGTGGATATGTGCCACGTGTTCACTGTCCAGTCTATCATCGATGGGCATTTGGGTTGGTTCCAACTTTTAGCTATTGTAAACAGTGCTGCAATGAACATATATGTGCATGTGTCCTTATAATAGAAGGATTTATAATCCTTTGGATATATACCCAGTAACGGGATTGCTGGGTCAAATGGAATTTCTATTTCTAGGTTCTTGAGGAAGAGTCACACTGTCTTCCACAATGGTTGAACTAAATTACACTCCCACCAACAGTGTAAAAGTGTTCCTAGTTCTCCACATCCTCTCCAGCATCTGTTGTCTGCAGATTTTTTAATGATCGCCATTCTAACTGGCGTGAGGTGGTATCTCAATGTAGTTTTGAATTGCATTTCTCTAATGACCAGTGATGATGAGCATTTTTTCAGATGTTTCTTGGTCTCATATATGTCTTCTTTTGTAAAGTGTCTGTTCATATCCTTGTCCCACTTCTGAATGGGTTTGTGTTTTTCTTGTAAATCTGTTTTAGTTTTTTTGTAGACTCTGGATATTAGTCCTTTGTCAGATGGGTAGATTGCAAAAATTTTTTCCCATTCTGTTGGTTGCCGGTTCACTCTAATGATTGCTTCTTATGCTGCGAAGAAGCTCTGGAGTTTAATTGGATCCCCTTTGTCTATTTTGGTTTATCTTACCAATGCTTTTGGTGTTTTAGTCATGAAATCCTTGCCTATGCCTGTGTCCTGAATGGTTTTGCCTAGGTTTTCTTCTAGGGCTTTTATGGTGTTAGGTCTTATGTTTAAGTCCTTAATCCATCTGGAGTTAATTTTAGTGTAAGGTGTCAGGAAGGGGTCCAGTTTCTGCTTTCTGCACGTGGCTAGCAAGTTTTCCCAACACCATTTATTAAACAGGGAATCCTTTTCCCATTACTTGTTTTTGTGAGGTTTGTCAAAGATCAGATGGTTGTAGATGTGTGGCATTGCCTCCAAGGCCTCTGTTCTGTTCCACTGGTCTATATTTCTGCTTTGGTACCAGTACCATGCTGTTTTGATTACTGCAGCCTTGTCGTGTAGTTTGAAGTCAGGTAGCATGATGCCTCCAGCTTTGTCCTTTTTGCTTACAATTACCTTGGCTATGTGGGCTCCTTCTGGTTCCATATGAAGTTTAAGGTGGTTTTCTCTAGTTCTGCGAAGAGGGTCATAGGTAGCTTGATGGGGATAGCATTGAATCTATAAATTACTTTGGGAAGCATGGCCATTTTCACAATACTGATTCTTCCTAACCATGAGCATGGAATGCTTTTCCATCTGTTTGTGTCCTCTCTTATTTTGTTGAGCAGTGGTTTGTAGTTCTCCTTGAAGAGGTCCTTTACATCCTTTGTTAATTGTATCCTTAGGTATTTTATTCTCTTTGTAGCAATTGTGAATGGCAGTTTGTTCTTGATTTGGCTCTCTTTAAGTCTGTTATTGTGTATATGAATGCTCATGATTTTTGCATATTGATTTTGTATCCCGAGACTTTGCTGAAGTTGCTTATCAGTTTCAGGTGATTTTGGGCTGAGACGATGGGGTCTTCTAAATATACAGTCATGTCGTCTGCAAATGGAGACAATTTGACTTCCTCCTTTCTTAATTGAATACCCTTTATATATTTTTCTTGCCTGATTGCTCCAGTTAGAACTTCCAGTACTATATTGAATAGGAGTGATGAGAGAGGGCATCTTGTCTAGTGCCAGATTTCAAAGGGAATGTGTCCAGTTTTTGCCCATTCAATATGACATTGGCTGTGGGTTTGTCATAAACAGCTTTTATTATTTTGAGATATGTTCTATCGATATGTAGTTTATTGAGTTTTGCATAAAGAGCTGTTGAATTTTGTCGAAAGCCTTCTCTGCATCTATTGAGATAAT
Source organism: Callithrix jacchus (assembly GCF_049354715.1). Lineage (NCBI taxonomy): Eukaryota > Metazoa > Chordata > Mammalia > Primates > Cebidae > Callithrix > Callithrix jacchus. The sequence continues at coordinate 145,324,551 of NC_133503.1, read as the reverse complement.
CATGTGTTTTTTGTCTTTGGTTCTGTTTATGTGGTGAATTACGTTTATAGACCTGTGTATGTTGAACCAGCCTTGCATCCCCGGGATGAAACCTACTTGATGGTGATGGATAAGCTTTTTGATGTGCTGTTGCAATCAGTTCGCCAGTATTTTATTGAAGATTTTTGCATCTATGTTCATTATGGATATTGGCCTGAAGTTTTCTTGTTGAGTCTCTGCCGGGTTTTGATATCAGGATGATGTTGGTCCATAAAATGATTTGGGAAGGAGTCCCTCTTTTTGGATTGTTTGGAATAGTTTCAGAAGGATTGTTACCAGCTCCTCTTTGTATGTCTGGTAGAATTGCTCTGTGAACCCATCTGGACCTGGGCTTTTTTTGGTTGGTAGGCTATTAATTGCAGTGTCAACTTCAGTCCTTGTTATTGGTCTATTTGGGGTTTCAACTTCTTCCTGGTTTAGGCTTGGGAGGGTGCAAGTGTCCTGGAATTTATCCATTTCTTCCAGATTTACTGGTTTATGTACATAGAGTTGTTTGTGGTAATCTCTGATGGTGGTTTGTATTTCTGTGGAATCTGTGGTGATATCCCCTTTATCGTTTTTTATTGCATCTATTTGATTCTTCTCACTTTTTTATTATTCAGGCTAGTGGTATATCTATTTTGTTGATTTTTTTTTTTTTTTTCAGAAAACCAGCTCCTGGATTTATTGATTTTTTGAAGGTTTTTTTTGTGTCTCCATGTCCTTCAGTTCTGCTCTGATCTTAGTTATTTCTTGTCGTCTGCTAGCTTTTGAGTTTTTTGATCTTGCTCCTCTAGCTCTTTCAATTTTGATGATAGAGTGTCAATTTTAGATCTTTCCTTGCTTCTCATGTGGGTATTTATTGCTATATATTTTCCTCTAGACACTGCTTTAAATATGTCCCAGAGATTCTGGGACGTTGTCTTCATTCTCATTGGTTTCGAAGAACATCTGTATTTTTGCCTTCATTTCATTGGGATTGTGCGAACCCCTCTGGTAAACCACACTCCTCCCATGGATCTTTGCAACCCACAGATCAGGAGATTCCTTCTCACGTTAAGACCCAGTGGTGTGGAATTCCAGCCAACCAGTACAACAGGCTGGGAAATTCCTGAGACAGAGTAGACAGGGTGAGGTGAGACCACCATTTCTGTGGTTAGGTTGACTCAGCTGTTCCTTCTGGCTCACTCTGGGAAGTCCAGGCATACTGGAGAAGAAAGAGTCCCCCACAGCAGTTCCAAGTAAGAATGCAGAGGGTAAGTGATCACTGCATTTCCAAATGAGTTTTTACTGCCCACAGACCAGGAGATTCCTGGGTGGAAAAGTGCCACGAGTTTCCAGCACAGCTGTTTCAGCCAGTGCAGCGATTCTCTGCACAAAAACTCACACAAATCTGGGTGGCCATTTCAACTGGTGCCTGGAATGCCTGAGAGACAGAGTCGCCCATTCAACTGAAAAAAAGGGAGCTGAGACAGGGAGCCAGGTGGTCTGGCTCGGCAGATCCCACATCCACAAAGACCAGCAATCTGAAATGCTCTCAATTGAGAGTTTCACAGCAAGCACAGCTGGACCTGGGATGGTCCAGCTCTGTGGTGGGTAGGGCATCTGCCATTACCGAGGCAGTCCACCATTACCAAGGCAGTTCGCCATTACAGAGACAGTCTGCCATTATTGAGCAGATTGCCATTACTGAGGCAGTTCTAACTATACCTCTATGAACAAAACCACAAGGAAGTTCACACAGCAGCTGGGCAGAGCCCACAGCAGCTCAGCAATGCCTCTGCTGGCAGACTGTGACTAGGCTACCTCCTCGCTGGGCATGGCATCTCTGAAAAAATGGCAGCAACATGTCAGGAACTTATTACTGCCTTTTTTTCCCCAGGTGTCTGTCTTGGGAAGTTGTGGCTTTATTTATAAGTTATGCTGCAGCAGACTTAAACGTACCTGCCAAGCAGCTCTGAATGGAAGTGGAGCTCACAGCTCAGCACTTGAGCTCCTATAAGGGACAGACTGTCTCCTCAAGCAGCCCACAGACCCCTGTATATCCAAAGAGTCACCTCATAAAGGAGAGCACAGACTGACATCTGGCAGGTATCCTTCTGGGACAAAGATAACAGTAGAAGAAACTGGCAGCAACCCTTACTGTTCTGCAGCTGCCACAGGTGAACCCTAGGCAAGGAGGGTCGGGAGTGGACCTCCAACAATCCTACAGCAGGGGGGACTGACTGTTGGAAGGAAAACTAAAAGAAATAACTTCATCATCAACAAAAAGGATGTCTAGAGACCCCATACAAAAGTCAGCAATTACAAAGACCACTGGTAGATAAATCCACAAAGATGGGAAGAAAAGAGGGCAAAAAGAATGAAAACAAACACCCAAAACCAGAATGCCTCTCCTCTTCCAAGGGACCACAACTTGTCTCCAACAGGGGAAGAAAGCTGGATGGAGGATGACTCTGATGAATTGACAGAAATAGGCTTCAGAAAGTTTGTAATAACAAACTTCTCTGAGCTAAAAGGACATGGTCAACCCCAATGCAAAGAAACTAAGAACCTTGAAAACAGGTTTGACGAATGCTAACAAGAATAAACAGCTTAGAGAAGAATATAAATGAATTGATGGAGCAGAAAAACACAACATGAGAACTTCACAAAGCATGAGCAAGTTTCAATAGCCGAATCAACCAAGCAGAAGAAAGGATATCAGAGATGTAAGATTAACAAAATGAAATAAAAAAAGAAGTCAGGGTTAGAGAAAAAATAAAAATCAATGAACAAAGCCTCCAAGAAATATGGAATTATGTGAAAAGACCTCATCTACATTTGATAGGTGTACCTGAATGTGACGGAGAGAATGAATCCAACCTGGAAAACACTTCAGAATATTATCCAGGAGAACTTCCCCAACCTAGCAAGGTAGGCCAATATTCAAGTCCTGGAAATACATGGAACACCCCAAAGATATTCCTCAAGAGTAGCCCCAAGGCACATAATCGTCAGATTCACCAGGTTCACAATTTCTACAAAGAGAATAAAATACCTAGGGATACAACTAACAAAGGATGTAAAGGACCTCTTCAAGGTCCTTTACAAACTACTACTCAACGAAATAAGAGAGGACACAAACAGATGGAAAAGCATTCCATGCTCATGGTTAGGAAGAATCAGTATTGTGAAAATGGCCATGCTTCCCAAAGTAATTTATAGATTCAATGCTATCCCCATCAAGCTACCTATGACCCTCTTCGCAGAACTAGAGAAAACCACCTTAAACTTCATATGGAACCAGAAGGAGCCCACATAGCCAAGGTAATTGTAAGCAAAAAGGACAAAGCTGGAGGCATCATGCTACCTGACTTCAAACTATACGACAAGGCTGCAGTAATCAAAACAGCATGGTACTGGTACCAAAGCAGAAATATAGACCAGTGGAACAGAACAGAGGCCTTGGAGGCAATGCCACACATCTACAACCATCTGATCTTTGACAAACCTCACAAAAACAAGTAATGGGAAAAGGATTCCCTGTTTAATAAATGGTGTTGGGAAAACTTGCTAGCCACGTGCAGAAAGCAGAAACTGGACCCCTTCCTGACACCTTACACTAAAATTAACTCCAGATGGATTAAGGACTTAAACATAAGACCTAACACCATAAAAGCCCTAGAAGAAAACCTAGGCAAAACCATTCAGGACACAGGCATAGGCAAGGATTTCATGACTAAAACACCAAAAGCATTGGTAAGATAAACCAAAATAGACAAAGGGGATCCAATTAAACTCCAGAGCTTCTTCGCAGCATAAGAAGCAATCATTAGAGTGAACCGGCAACCAACAGAATGGGAAAAAATTTTTGCAATCTACCCATCTGACAAAGGACTAATATCCAGAGTCTACAAAAAACTAAAACAGATTTACAAGAAAAACACAAACCCATTCAGAAGTGGGACAAGGATATGAACAGACACTTTACAAAAGAAGACATATATGAGACCAAGAAACATCTGAAAAAATGCTCATCATCACTGGTCATTAGAGAAATGCAATTCAAAACTACATTGAGATACCACCTCACGCCAGTTAGAATGGCGATCATTAAAAAATCTGCAGACAACAGATGCTGGAGAGGATGTGGAGAACTAGGAACACTTTTACACTGTTGGTGGGAGTGTAATTTAGTTCAACCATTGTGGAAGACAGTGTGACTCTTCCTCAAGAACCTAGAAATAGAAATTCCATTTGACCCAGCAATCCCGTTACTGGGTATATATCCAAAGGATTATAAATCCTTCTATTATAAGGACACATGCACATATATGTTCATTGCAGCACTGTTTACAATAGCTAAAAGTTGGAACCAACCCAAATGCCCATCGATGATAGACTGGACAGTGAACACGTGGCACATATCCACCATGAAATACTATGCAGCCATAAAAAATGTTGAGTTCGTTTCCTTTGTAGGGACATGGATGAACCTGGAAACCATCATTCTCAGCAAACTGACACAAGAACAGAAAATCAAACACCACATGTTCTCACTCATAGGCAGGTGTTGAACACCCAGATCACATGGACACAGGGAGGGAAACATCACACACTGAGGTCTGTTGGTGGGGGACCATGGGAGGGACAGTGGGGGTTAGGAAGTTGGGGAGGGGTAACATGGGGAGAAATGCCAGATATAGATGATGTGGATGGAAGCAGCAAAGCACATTGCCATGTATGTACCTACGCAACAATCCTGCATGTTTTTCACATGTTCCCCAGAACATAAAGTGCAATTATATGTGTGTGTATATATATATATGGAGAGAGAGAGAGAGAGAAGAAAACACCTCCTGCTTTTTATTTTTTATGAGAGTATTTTAATTTCATCATTTTAAATTTAAACTTGCACTGTTATAGTCATTAAATTTATTATTCTGAGAATTCTTAATCTTGTATAAACGATTAATATGTATACTGCATCAGTATATTTTTCTACCTTAAAGATATAATTTTTACTACTATATAATTACAAATATGTTAAATTAAAAATATATATTAAACTATTTGCAATGTATTATTAGGAAAGCTGGATAATAGGTAATTTATTGGTGATCTCCTTAGTATTACTTACAGATTTATGCACTTTATTTCTCAATGTCATATCAAAGAAAGTGCTAAAACTTTTTTTGTGAGAAACAGCATTATCCTAAATTGTGAACTTCAGTTAAATCTTAGTGTATATTCAATATTTTTTTCTGAAAAGTGAAATGTTTTGGAATGAAAGTTAAAGTAGAATATTCCTACCAAAGAATCATGCAGTGCATTTTTTTAAAAAAGACTTCTTATATCATGCATTATCATATTTGCTTTATAATGTAAATATATTTTTTAAAATTCATGTTTATAGCTACCTATGCATGATGTGTGGGCCTACATACTTAAAAAACACCTGCAGGAATCAAGTAGAAAGATCTCCAACAATTGTAGACTTCTAACCACTCAGTTTTGGTTTAGGGGCTTGTTTTTAAACTAATGACATTTTAAAAATCAATAATAACTAAATTGTTTAAAAATAGTTTTAAAAAGTATAATTGGATTGTTTGTAACTCAAAGAATTTAAAAAGATAAAAGGTTTGTAACTCAAACTTTGAAAAAAGGGTAAATGCTTGAGGGGATGGATACCCCATTCTCCATGATGTGCTTATTTCACATTAAATCCCTGTATCAAAACATCTCATTTGCCCATAAATATACACCCCTGCTATGTACACACCAAAATTTAAAATTCTATACTTCAAAGAAGAAAAATATTTAGTGGGGGTAGCAAATAGCCACATGCCATGTGTATTTTAATCTGTTTATACTTTAGTGTAATTTTAAAATTATATCAACCATGTATTACTTTTTTTGTAAATGATTACTATGTATACTGCATTAGTATATTTTTCTACCTTAAAAATTACATTTTAAAAAAAAACTTTCAAAAAGCTAAAGACTCTTTAACCAGTGCTTCCAATTTAGATCCTCTCCCACTTCCCACAGAATATTTATGTATTCATAGAAAACATGTAACATTGTTCTTCCTGCGTTATTTTACAAAATGGTATCATACTGTATTAAATTGCAATGTCATAGTTCATTACTGATGAATTATATTGTATAACTGTCTCAGTTTTTTTGCTGTAAACTTTACCTACGATGAAATCCATAAATCTTATACGTTCATTCACTGAATTGTAACAAGTGCAGATACCTGTGTAACCCAGCTCTCACCAAGACATAAAACGTATTACTCCAGAAAGTTTCTTTATTCATTCTCATTCAGTTTTTCTCCCATCGTTCAGAGGCAACCACTATTCTGATTTTTTAATCACAGATTAATCTTACTTGTCCTGTTAGAAAAATAGAATCATATGCTATGTAATATGTGTAAGGTTTTTTAAAATAAAGTGTTATGTTCTAGCATTTCATCCATGATGTTGAATATATGATTTTTTTCTTGTTATTCCTGAATAGTAGTTAATTATGTGAATATACTACAGTATGTTTATTTGTGCTCCCACAAATCCCCCTAGTCTCAACTATCTCTGGGTCTTTGGCCACATGTTCTGGCCTAGCAATCACCTCAAACAAGTCAGCCTGGGCTCTGCCCAGCTCTTACTCCAGCAAGCAGAACTTGCTACCTGGGATTTCTCTGTTACCACTGAAGCATGACATGCAATGAGACCTAATTGGTTCTCACATGTGTGTAACCTGGAACTGATGTGGTATGCTCCATGGGGAAAATCATGGACCATGAGGAGATGGGCCCCAGCAGATAAATTATTCTCCTTTTATCCTTCAGTGGCCTGTAGCTCATAATTCATCAAGTCGGAACATAATCGTCATGGGGCCTTTCAAAAGATTGTACTTGATACTAATTAAAGGCCTACTGAGAAATCCATGTCCTCACATTTGTTCTCTCTCCCTAACTCCCTTTTTTACCTGCTCCTGTGCTTCCTAGCAAAGTAGTATCAGGTAAACTTTTTTGCCTCAGTTCTACTTCCTGGGGAATCCTAGGTAATGCATCTTATATGTAGACATTTAGGTTAGTTTTTGTCATTTTTCTTTTACTTACCTGAAATGTTTCTCTAGAGTCTTAGTAATTTTTAAAGTATGTTGAGGTATGGTTTTCTCCTTTGTCAGTCATCAAAGTAGAGTCTTATGAGCATCTTCTCTGTGTCAAGCACTCTTCTAAGTGATAGGAACACACTGGCTAAAGATAATATTCATAATTCCTGTTTGATGAGCAAAAGTTACATAGGAATGTTATAGGGTAATTGATTAACCATTTCTAATCACTTCTGTCCCCTTGTTTCCATTGCTCTGCTCTGACGGTAGCAGAAATTAAGAGTATTTTTAGAAACGTGAATATTGGCATATTTGTAGTAAGTTTAGATTTAAAGACCTTTACTCCTAATATGACTATAGGCTACTTCAGACAGCTATGACAGGGACTTGAAAATGGACAGTAGACCTCCTGTAGAGAGGATCTCGAGGGCACTTAGGTCCACAGAAATTTCTAAAGTATGACTACTAACATATCATGATTAGCCTCCTGATATTTACCCTGTCCTACTTGCCCTGCTGCTTTGTTGCTTAAGGAAATAGATGACCGAAGTGGGAAATAGGTTTTGAACAGTTTAGTTCTAAATAAAGTGTGGATGAAAATGGTTAAGTCATGGGAATAATCTTAAATATCATCAATTTAACATTGGTGGCTTTAGGTAGTTAAATGTTGCAAATTTTATTGACTCAAGACAAAAATTCTATCCAAATGTTAAACAAGAAGTTTTAATCTGCTCCATGATCTAGCTTTAAGGAGTCTCTGGACTCCCTGAAATTTTGTGCATTATAGCATATATAGAAACTGTGTGTGTTTTTCTAGGGAGAGGATCCATAGTTTTAGGAAAAATCTCAGTAGAATTCTTTTGGGGGTGGGGGCAGGAAGCAAGCAAAAGGTTGGATTTGTTCATTTCCTAAGGTGGAAAAAAAAAAAGGAAAATGATTAAGAGTTGATGAGTCAAATGTGCTGCTGCACAAGTAATTAGAATTTTATTTTGCAACCTGTGCTCTCCTGTCTCAGGCTCTTAGAGGGAAATGCATAGTTAGAGCTGCTGCCACCTCCTTCCCAAGACTTGTACCGTCTGCCTGGATATCAGGAGGTACCATTTTCTCCACCTCTCTTGAAATAGAAGATTGATTTTGTATGGGAAAGCCCTTTCCACTATTTGTGGAACTCTCAAACTTCATTATTCTGGTTTTTTGGTAGGAAAAGAGTGACTTTTCTAACTGTATCTTATAAACTTATACAAAGTAAACTATAGCCAGACATTAAATTATATGATAAAATGTAGCCAGATGTTATGAAGATAGTTATATATAAAACAAACATTATGGCCTTCTAATGACTACTAAATAACAATTCAGGACTGGAAACATTGAAAATAATAAATTTAAATTACTCTGATTATTAGTCTCATTAAATGGTATATATACTATTCTTTTAATTCTTTGTACACTGGTGGAGATAACTTGGTTTCTCCTCATGGTTACTTTTTTTTTTTAATTTGTAGACAGATATGCTGGTAAGTTTCTCACAAAAGGCCTTGTTTCTTACATTTTTTAGTGTATTATAGAAAGTGCCAAGACCTGTATGTCCAGTCTGTTCTCTCTATAAACTGATTATTTTATATTTGTTGAATTTTAATTTTTGTAAATCCCTCAAAATTTGGCTGGAGTTTCTATTTATTAGGAGAGCTTCTTAAAAGCATTTGAGAGCAATAAAAAAAAAATTCCAGTTTTGAACCTCAGCAGAAGAAATAGACCTGACTTCGAAGTTGGGTTCAGTATCCAGTTTCTAAAGGGGCTTCGGGAGAAAACTTACAAACTTGGTTACTTTGTGATGACAGGAAAATTAAAAATATACTTAAATAGTATATTAGTTTTATGGTAATGAAATTGTATTTAGTCCATTTGAAAACATTATTGAATAAAAGGATTTTTTTTTAAACTTTGATGTTCAGGAGTACATGAGCAGAATGTGCAGGTTTGTTACATAGGAAATGTGTGTTATGGGGGTTTCTTGTACAGATTATTTCATCACCCAGGTATTAAGCCTAGTACCCATTAGTTATTTTCCTGATCTTCCCCCTCCTATCACCCACTGTCCTCCAATAGGTCCCAGTATATATTGTTCCTCACCCTGTATCCATGTGTTCTTGTGATTTAGCACCCATTTATAACTGAGAACATGTGGTATTTAGTTTTCTATTCCTGCATTAGTTAGCTAAGTATAATGGCCTCCAGCTTCATCCATGTCCCTGCAAAGGACATGATCTCATTCCTTTTTATGGCTGCATAGTATTCCATGGTGTAAATGTACCACATTTTCTTTATCCAGTCTGTCACTGAAGGGCATTTAGATCTACTCCTTGTCTTCTCTTATGAATAGTGCTGTAATAAACATGCCCGTGCCTATATCCAGAATGGTGTTGCCGAGGTTGTCTTCCAGGGTTTTTATAGTTTTTACATTTTACATTTAATCCATCTTGAGTTAATTTTTATATATGGCAAAGGGTCCAGTTTCAATTTTCTGCATATGGCTAGCTATAAAAGCATATTTTCTTATAACTTTTACTCCTTTATGTAGTGAAACTTTTTTATTGAGTGGTATTATTCCAGAAATAGAACGTATTCCTTATTCTGTATTAGCATATTACAATGGACTAAATGTTTGTGTTCCACCTCCCTCAATTCATATGTTGGAATTGTTAAACGGAAACCCTTAGACAAATTTAAATTTTGAGTTTATTTCAGCAAAGCAAAACAAAACAAAAATGGTTCAGAATTAGGCAGTCCTCTGAATTGGATCACATTCAAAGAACTCCAGCCAATAACGTGATCTGACATCATTTACAGAAAGTGGAAGTGCAGTGAAGAGACACCTTTATGGGTTACTGTTTAATTCGTTCTGGAGCCTCTTGGAATTAACTAAATCTCAGCTACTATAGCTAAACTCCCTGTTGATTTGGTCTGTTAGGCTTAGCGCAAGAGCCTAGTCCAAATCAGTGGCTTCCCACAAATTTTATTTGACAAAATCCTAGCCCCAAGGTGATGGTGTTAGTCAGTATGACCTTTGGTAGGTATTAATAATTAGGCGATAGGGTAGAGCCCCTATTAACAGAATTAGTGTCCTTTAACGAGGACTGAGTGCTCCCTTGTCCTTCCCACCATGCAGTGACACAGCAAGAATATAGTTTTCTGTCTATTAACAAGGAAATCAGGCACTCACCAGACATCAGTTCCTCCCACAATTCCAAGTAATCTGCCAGTTCCTTGATCTTGGACTTCCCAGGCTCTAGAACTTTGAGATATAAATTTCTGTTGTTTATAAGCCATTTAATTTATGGTGTTTCATTATAACTGTCTGAGTGGATTAAGACACATAGATGAATTTTTCTTGGTAACTCAGGGTCATGATTTATCAAAATAGTCATTATCCTATGCCTATACAGCAATGATGTCAGTAGTTACTGGGTTATTATACACACACAAATGCTGCATACACACAATTAGATACCAATTAAACATTCATCTTGACTGTCTTTAATTATAGAAAATGCTTCAAAACAGCTCTTTGATTTTAAAATGACAAATGTTCTTGTCTATTATTTGACATTCTGTTATATTGTTTTATTATTTTAAAAATTGACTTAACTATCTAGACCTAGCCTCTGAGACTGATGGTTCTTAACAAGAGGTGTATGTTAGGATCATCTTTTTAAAAGCATACTTGTCCAAGCCTTACCCTAGAAGATTTTGACTCAGTAGGCTTGTTTTGGAAGTGAACCATGATTTCTTGTAAGCATCAAAGTGAATTTTTATGAACAGTCAACTTTGGTAACCATGGATTTAAGGACAGACAGTAGTCCTCCTGTATCTGTGGTTTCACTTTCCGTGGTTTCAGTTAACTATAGTCGACTGTGGTCCAAAACTATTAAATAGGAAATTCCATAAATAAATGATTCATCAGTTTGAAACTGCATGCTGTTCCAAGCAGCATGGTGAAACTTTGTGCAGCCCCCCTAGATCCTGCCCAGGATGTGTATCCATGGTATGTACATTCCCTGCCCATTAGTCACTGAGTAGCTGGCTCAGTTATCAGATTGACTGCCACTGTATCACAGTGCTTGTATTCAGATAACCCTTGTTTTACTTAATAATGGTCCCAAAGTACAAAAGTAGTACTACTGGCAATTTGAATACACCAAAGAGAAGTCATACTGTATCTGAGAATTAAACCATGAAGGGCCATATTTTCAGCATTTAAGTGCTAGTGAGTATGGCACAAACATTGGATTCTCCCACTTCTTCCTTCTCTCCCCTACCATTGCACATATAAGGAAGAAATGCTTTAAGGCTTTAGAGGCACTATGTTGAGGATCATTTTATTCTCTAGTAAAGTGTCTCTCCATTTATCACTAACTCTTTTCCTTACTGCAACTCCTATTCACTACCCTTGTTTTTGTTTTTAGTTACCGTTTCTATTCATGTAAAGCAGTTAATAGTTACCAAGTTTTATACCCATACAACTGCTTTTTCATTGCTTTCATTCATTATTGGTGTATTTCGAAAAACTGCTACTGTATGCCCGGGAGCTCCTGCCTCCCTCTCAAAGACATCACAAACAATTTTTCTATCACACTTTAAAAAATTTTTTATAGTGTACTGTATATATACTGTAAAATAGTAAAGATTCATTGCTGAGTAGGAATAGAATTCCAGAGTATACAATTTCTCCTAGCTCTTCCTACTGAACAACAGCAATAAGAACAAATGATAAATGAACAAACCCAAGTATGACAGTTAAATTTATTCACTTGTTATATTTACAATTATAAATGCAAATCTGTCTCAGTCTTTTAATCCTCGGAGTCATTATGAATCTTACTCTCAAAGGATTTGACCTGCAAACATCAAAATTTCAGGATTGGGTTTATTTATCGGTCTTCCAATGATCTTACTCTCAATGTTTTTATAGTTAGTTCTGAAAATTAAATTAACCAAGTAGCTAAAAAGATGACTTTAAATTTTATTTTATGAAATTACAGATGGTTTCTGATTAACCGTGTTTTATTTTTTTGTTGCATATTTGTTAAAAAGAGAATGGTTAGATCTGGAATATGCTGTTAAGAAACATTCCTTCTTTTAGTTTTATGTTCAGACATTTATTATTCAGCAGTGAGTATGACGACTTTTTAAATAACCAAAGCAGTTGGAAATTAGAGCTGCTTTTTAACAAATTCTGCTTAGTTGTATATTTGTTGTATGCCACATCAGAGTGTGTATGTGTATAGTTTTCAGTCTAATTATTGTAAGTCTCATGGCAGAGGAAAAAGTCATGGGAGCACCAAATGATGACTCTTAAACCTTCTGTTTAGGAATGGCACATACCATTTTACTTACATTCCATTGCCCAAAACAAGTCAGATGGCCAAGTTTGAGAGTTAATAAGGCAGCAAAGTGTGATTTTTTTTTTTTTACCAGGGAATGAGAACAAATAATTGGAAGCAATAATACAGCTTAACACATATACACTTTAATATGTTTTGACCCTCTTGATCAAAAATATTTGTTTCTCAATCTTACATATGTAAAATATTTAGCCACTTCCTTCACAAGGTATATAGTCATAAGTTCCATCCCAGACTCAAAGTGCAGAATTTAATTAATGATAGCTGTTGTATCAAGTATCCATATGGCCCTTCTTGATCCAGTGAACTATGAACTAAAAAGACAAATTTTCTGCACCACATAAACCCAATATACACTGCTGGAACAGGAACAGGATAATCACAATAATTCCAATTTAGAAAGGGAAAATGGGACGGACACAGGAACCACTAGTTAGCAGCAATTTTAAAATCCCACTGGCATATGTTGCAAATGAATCCTACATTGTGGTAGGAAGTTTTTTTTTTAATTTAGCTTGGAATCTGTTCCCTACCATTATATTTCTAGTCCATTGTCTCTGTGGTTTTTAACTCTGAATTTTATGTGGCTCATTTTTTTCCATTATCTTCCTTGGCCATATCAGGAGAAAGTATTGAAGTATATATGTCTTTTTAGAGCTGAGAAACTTTTTCAGGGTACGTATTGCCATAGAGGATTGGGGCCAGAGGGCATTATAAAACTCAAATAGTCCAAGTCTCTTCGTCCATGTAAGAAGCTATCATGGCGGTATAACTGTGTAAACCTTAGCTTTTTATTTTATTCAAGATGTTTACTTGTGTCAGTAGCTATTTTGAAGACAGTTATTTTGATGACATGCCCATCTTTCTTTAGACTTAATTGCTGGCATGTTAAGCTTATAAGACTTCCAAGAGAAAATGTATAGTCTTTTCTCTGATCCACTTTTGTCCAAGGATTTGTAGAGGCTACACTTAATCTAGAAAGAACTTGAGTACCAGTTTTAATATATGAAGAGGTTATAACAAAGGACATCACAGTTATATAGTTATACCATGTATTTTTTATCTTTGCTTTATTTCACTTTGTAGACACTGTGTTTTTAACAAGTTGAAGGTTTGTGACAACGCTGCATTGAGCAAGTCCATCTGCATCATTTTTTCAGTAACTTGTTCAAGTTATCCAGAACAAAAACGTTCTCTTTTTGTGCCTCTGTGTCACTTTTTGGCAACTGTTTCAATATTTTAAACATTTTTGTTATAATATCTGTTATGGTAATCTGTAGTCAATGAACTTTTATATTACTATGTAATTGTATTTGGAGCATCACAAACTGTGCCCATATAAGATGGTGAACTGAATCCATAACTGTTGTATGTGTTTACACTGCTCTACTGACCAGCCATTCCCCCATCTCTCCCTTTCCTTGGGCCTCTCCATTCTCTGAGACACAATAATATTTAAATTAGGCTATTAATAATCCTACAATGGTCTCTAAGTGTTCATGCGAAAGAAAGAGTCACATGTGTCGCACTTTAAAACAAAGCTTAATTATTATTAAGCTTAGTGAGGAAGGCATGTGGAAAGTCAAGATAGCCCAAAAGCTAAGTTGTGAAAGCAAAGGAAAAGTTCCTGAAAGAAATTAAAAGTGCTACCCCAGTGAACACACAAATAATAATAATAAATAAAAACAACCTCATTGCTGATATGGAGACAGTTCGAATGGTTTATGTAGAAGATCAAATGAGCCACAATATTCCCTTAAGCCAAAGCCAAACAAAAAAAGTGCAAGGGGAAGCAGTAAGTACTGGTGTAGTAGCTGCAGCAAGTTATCCAGAAGGTCTAGCCAAGATCATTGATGAAGGCAACTAGCTAAGCAACACATTTTCAGTGCAGACATAATCGCCTTCTGTTGAAAGAAGATACCCTCTAGGACTTAATAGCCAGAGAGACATCAATGCCTGACTTCAAAGGATAGGATTACTCTCTTTTAGGGGCTAACACAGCTGGTGACTTTAATAGAATCCAATGCTTAATTTACAGAGCCAATGCTCAGTTTACCCGTTTCATAAATCCTAGGGCCCTTAAGAATTATGTGAAATCTACTCTGCCTATGTTCCATAAATGGAAGGACAAAGTCTGGATGACAGCATATCTGCTTACAGCATGGTTTACTGAATGTTTTAAGCCCACTCTTGAGATCTCCTTTTCAGAAAAAAAGGTCTTTGGAAAACATCAGTGCTTGTTGACAGTGTACCTACTCACCAAAGAGCTCTGCTGGAGATGTACAAAGAGATTAATGTTGTTTTCATCCCTGCTAATAAAACATCCATTCTGCAGTCTGTGGACCAAGGAATAATTCGGACTTTCAGGTCCTATATTTTAAGAAATACCTGACTTCACCCTATACTACAAGGCTACAGTAACAAAAACAGCATGGTACTGTTACCAAAACAGATACATAGACCAATGGAACACAGCAGAGTCCTCAGAAATAACACCACACATCTATAACCATCTGATCTTCAACAAACCTGACAAAAGCAAGCAGTTGGGGAAAGGATTTCCTCTTTAATAAATGGTGTTGGGAAAATTGGCTAGCTATATGCACAAAGCTGAAACTGGATCACTTCCTTACACCTTGTACAAAAATTAACTTAAGATGGATTAAAGACTTAAGCATAAGACATAAAATGATAAAAACCCTAGAAGAAAACCTTGGCAATACCATTTCAGGACATAGGCATGGGCAAAGAATTCATGACTATAACACCAAAAGCAATGGCAACAAAAGCCAAAATAGACAAATGGGATCTAATTAAACTAAAGAGCTTCTGCACAGCAAAAGAAACTATCATCAGAGTGAACAGGCAACCTATAGAATGGGATAAAAATTTTGCAATCAATTCCATCTGACAAAGGGCTAATATCCAGAATCTACAAAGAACTTAAACAAATTTACCAAAAAAAAAAAAAAAAAAAAATCAAGAAATGGGCAAAGAATATGAACACTTTCCAAAAAAAAAGACATTTATGCAGCCAATAAACATGAAAAAAGCTCATCATCACTGGTCATTAGAGAAATGCAAATCAAAATCACAATGAGATACCATCTCCGGGTAGAATGGCAATCATTAAAAAGTCAGGAAACAACAGATGTTGGAGAGGATGTGGAGAAATAGGAACACTTTTACACTGTTGGTGGGAGTGTAAATTAGTTCAACCATTGTGGAAGACAGTGTGGCGATTCCTCAAGGATTTAGAACCAGAAACTCCATTTGGCCCAGTAATCCCATTACTGGATATGTACCCAAAGGATTATAAATCATTCTACTATAAAGATACATGCCCACATATGTTTATTGTGGCACTGTTCACAATAGCAAAGACTTGGAACCAACCCAAATGCCCATCAATGATGGACCAGATAAAGAAAATATAGCACATATACACCATAGAGTACTGTGCAGCCATAGAAAGGATGAGTTCATGTCCTTTGTAGGGACATGGATGAAGCTGGAAAACATCATCCTCAGCAAACTAACAAAAGAACAGAAACCAAACACTGCATGTTCTCACTCTTGAGAGTTGAACAATGAGAACACATGGACACAGGGAGGAGAACATCACACACTGAGGCCTGTTAGGGTGGGGGGCTAGGGGAGGGATCGCATTAGTAGAAATACCTAATGTAGATTACATGTTGACCAGTGCAGCAAACCACCATGGCACATGTATACCTATGTAAGAAACCTGAATGTTCTGCACATGTACCCCAGAATTTTAAGTATAATTTTTAAAAAAGAAAATAAAAAAATTTACTAAGGCAATAGCTGCCATAGATTGTGTTGCCTCTGATGGATCTGGGCTAAGCATATGGAAAACTTTCTGGAAAAGATTCACCCTTCTAGATGCCATTAAGACCATTCATGAGAGAGGGTCCAAATATCAACATTGAGAGGAGTTTGAGAAAAGTTGATTGCAACCCTTATGGATGACTTTGAGGGGTTCAAAACCTCAGTGGAGGAAGTAACTGCAGATGTGGTGGAAATAACAAGAACCTAGAATTAGAAGAGGAGCCTGAAGATATGACTGAATTGCTACAATCTCATGATAAAATTTGGACAAATGAGGAGTTTCTTCTTATGATAAGCAATGAAAGTGGTGTCTTGAGATGAAATCTAACCCTGGTGAAGATGCTGTGAACATGGTTAAAATGACAAAGGATTTAGAATATTCCATAAACGTAATTGATAAGCAGCAGCAGGATTTAAGAGGATTAACTTCAAGTTTGAATTAAATTTTACTGTGGATAATATGCTATAAAACAACACCACATGCTACAGATAAATTTTTGTGAAAAGAATAGTCTAACAATGCAGCAACGTTATTGTTGTCTTAAGAAATTGTCACAGGCACGCCTTCCTTCAGTAACCACCACTCTGATTAGTCAGTAGCCATCAACATCAAGACAAGACCTTTCCCCTCCAAAACGGATTATGAGTTGAAGGCTCAGACGATCATTAATATTTTTTTAGCAATAATGTGGGTTTTAATTATGTACATTTTTGTAAACATAATGCTATTACACACTTAATAGACTACATTATAGTGTAAACATAACTTTTGTATGCACTGGGAAACCAAACAATTTGTGTGACTTGCTTTATTACAGTACTCACTTTAATGAAATGGCTTGTTATTAAACCCAAAGTATCTCCAAGGTGGAGCTATAATTGATTGGTCTTTGACTCTGAGTTAGCCTTTGTTTCTCAGAGCTTATTTAACTTTTATCTTTCACTGGTTGAGCATGAGAAACAACTATATGTTTTAATTCTGTAAGTCCCAGAATTTCTGGATTATTTTCTTTCTTCCTTTGTTGATGTTTGAAACCAGATTTCTTTATGAGCTTATCTTTTTCTTGTTGTATTGTGTTAAATGCAGCCAGTAGCAACAAAGGCCTGTTACTGAATTCTTTTTTTCTACGCTCATTTTGCTCAGTATCGCCTGCCAGTTTACCACAAGTGACAGTTTTACTATATGCATCACAAGTGTGTAAATTATTTTTATTATTTGTATTTTCAACCTCTAATAATAGTTTCTTGACTAAGTCACTGCCACATATTTTAGGCTATGTTACATAAGTACCTCTATTTCTGATAACAGTTTCTGTGTTAGTCACTACATTACTTACTACATGTTAATATAATAACAACCTACCCCGAAATCTCAGTGGTTTGCAAACAACAGAGAATTTATTGATTTCTCATGTTTCATGTTGGCTGCTGCTCTGATTTAGTGTCTTCTTTTTTTTTGAGATGGAGTTTCGCTTCTGTTACCCAGGCTGGAGTGCAATGGCGCTATCTTGGCTCACCACAACCTCCGCTTCCTGGGTTCAGGCAATTCTCCTGCCTCAGCCTCCCAAGAAGCTGGGATTACAGGCACGCGTCACCATGCCCAGCTAATTTTTTGTATTTTTAGTAGAGACGGGGTTTCACCATGTTGACCAGGATGGTCTCGGTTTCTTGACCTTGTGATCCACCCGCCTCGGCCTCCCAAAGTGCTGGGATTACAGGCATGAGCCCACTGCGCCTGGCTGATTTAGTGTCTTCTTAACCAAGGATCTAGTTAAGAGATGTAGAGTGATAGAATGAGATCTAGAAAGATGAAGTATCCACTATAGCAGACCTGTCACTATTAATACCAAGGTAAAAGTGCCATGGCAGAACCATGCAATGACTCTTTAAGGAAATCTGTTTATATATGGTTTTAATTGCTTCCACTCACATTCATTTTGATGAAGTAAGTCACATAGCCTAGCTTGATGTCACAGGGGTGGACATATTTTATTCTGATCCTTATAGGGATTAGAAGTAGCTAATTACCTATAGAGAACTCTAATCTCTCACAGCTGTATTTGTATTTTTATACTTTTAAAAAATGTAACTTGCAGTTATTGCATTTGAAAAGAGCTGAGTTAAACAAAACAGTACATTTCTGGAAACCAATTGCATAAGAATCATTTTTTGTGAGATCATGTTTATTCACAAAATAGTAATATAATTCAATCTGAGAATCGAAAACAACTATTTGAAATAATATATATTATACTTTTGATAATATCACAGTGGGAAGTCAAGTTCTAATCATAAATAATATATGTAAAATACTGTGGAAGCTATAACATAAACAACATTAGTTTAGGTGTCTGTTTTTGAATAAAGGGAAAATAGTCTAGCAAGCATAGAAGGTAGGACATTTTGAAAAGGGAGGTAAATTTAAACTAAAACGAGAAAGATTGTGTGACCTATACATAAGAAGTGAATATATATTTTTTAGTTTTCACTAAAAAGATGTGACCACAAAATGGTTAATGTAATCTAAAATATCTTTCAAATTATTCTAAAAAGCATAACTGTGAGCCAAAGGATAGCAGATCTCCGCATATTTTCTGTCATGTCACCTTCTGCACCCTTTGCAGGCATTAATAACCAATTATGGCTTTTTCCCATCTAGTATAAGACAAGCCCTCAGGAAATCTGAATACAATACTTACTGACACTTAAGACTTGGTTAAACTGCATTTGAAAATTAGTGTTAATATTTAGACATCTTCTTTCTCTATTATACATTTGGAATCAAAGAAATATCTGACACTTAAGACTTGGTTAAACTGCATTTGAAAATTAGTGTTAATATTTAGATATCTATTCTTTGATTCCAAATATATAATAGAGAAAGAAGAAATAAAGACTAATTAAAAGACATGGTTGAAGTCCTTATTCTCTAACTGGGAAAACAAAATATTTTAAGGCATCGAGAGAAGACTTAAAAAACTAAGTATGGGTAAGTGTATTTAGTATAAATGTAACTGATATACATATAGCCCCCAAAATATAGATGTTCCTCAACTTACAATGGGATTACATCCTGATAAACTTATCATAAGTTGAAAATATCATAATTCAAAAATGTATTTAATACACCGTACCTATCAAACAACATGGCTTAGCCTAGACTACCTTATATGTGCTCAGAATGCATCCAATAGCAAAATCATTTAACACAGCCTATTTTTTAATATAATGTTCAATATTTCACGTAATGTATTGAATACTGTACAGAAAGTGAAAAACGGAATGGTTTCATGGGAACTTGAAGTACAGTTTCTGCAGAACATGTATTGTTTTTGCACCAGTGAAAAGTTAAAATATTGTAAGTCAAACCATTATAAGTTAGGAACCATCTGTAATCTGCTAGATTGCAGGAAACAGTATGGCTGAAGCAGGTAGTCTTCGCAGAAATGAATTTTTAGTTGGACTTTGGAAGAAAATTTTAAATTTTGGGGAAATGATTAGAAGGAACATTTTAGAAGAGCTTCATAGTATGAATCAAGATACGAATTTCAGTTATTCTAAGAAGAGAGCCAAAACTATTTTGATTGCAGTGCAGTGATGCATAGGGAGAATGAAAGGTGAAAGGTAAAGAGAGTTTAGTTTATGGAGAGCTCTGAATAACTGATTGATTCAGTCAATCCTCATTTGTGGGTTCCTCATTTGTGAATTTGCCTACTCACTAAAATTTATTTGTAACTGCAAGATCAGTACTCACAGTTCTTTTGTAACCATTCATTGATATGCACAGAACAGCAAAAAACTGTAATCATCTTATGTGCATATTCCCAGCTGAGGACAAACAAGGTAACAGTCTTACTTCTTGTTTCAGTTCTATTGCTATAGACAAGTGTTATTTTGTAGTCTGTTTAGTGTTTTTGCATTTAAATGAGGTATTTTAAAACGGAAACAAAGTTATATATTGATTATTTGACAAAAATGTGGCCAGAGGCTTGCAGGAACCTAATTCTATATTTCCCCAAGGAACAATGGTTCAGTGTTCCTTAATTCGATATTCCCAGGAACTTTATAGAACATAATTACTATAAATAATGAGAATCAACTGAACATGTCATCTTCTAATAAATACGAAAAGTCCCTTTTATATCTTTATATTTTAGTATATCCATGTTCTCAAGGCATCTGATACCATCCTTTCCTTTAATATATAAATAAATAGACTTGAGCCTTTGCTTATAATGTGACAAGTCCAGCGTCCACCACCACATTTCTGAAAATTTCTGGGGAGTAGGGTTTGATGGGAGTTGATAGTGTTTCCTGTCATCTCTTATTCCAAAATACTGCACTTTGCCACCCAAGACTTGTTTCCTGTTTCACTACCACCTTGCTCAGAGTAAAAATAAAAAGGCAGATTTTCTGCATTCTTCAATTATCAGTAACTTAAAATTGAAATACGCAACAACCATTTACTGAAGGCTTAGAGATAACGACCAAGATGAGTGATTAATCTGCAGAACTAGAAACATCTTAGAATTAAATATTAAACATCACTTTTGTAAAAGTTCGTCAGCTGGCTCCCCCACAGGCAAATGCATTCTTCTACTAGTCCTGTTCTAGCTTGAGGAGGTCCACATTTCTGTTCTCCTTCCATAACTCTCTTATCTGTTGTTTTATAAAGCAGAATAATTTGCCCTCTTCTTGTCTCAACTTTGCTGTTCCTTAACCCTCATTCCAGCCTAATCTAGATGCCAGTCTACACATAATCAAAAGGTCTATTAATGTACTTCCTCAAATATTAATAGATATATTTCCATATTTTGGTGAAAATGTCATTCAACAGTCATAGGAACAAAGGCAAGGAATGTAAAAGGCCAAAAGAATTCAGGCTACATGAATTCTTTAAAGAACTCTGACTACATGAAAGTTGAGAGAGCACTTATATACTTTCAATGTTAGGGACTCTGGCTCAGCCAGCAGACAGTTTTCAAAATAGGAAAATAATTTCCCACCTACTATATTAGCATAATTTATATGACTATATTTAATTGGCAAGAAAGTATTTCTTGAATTCAGCAGAAAACAGATTCACTCAGACTGTATAATGAAAACTATGATCCCATCAACCACTAAAAATTGATTTCGATTTATTTTTTATAGATTGGAGGAGCCAAAACAGTATTTTCTTTCTCACTTGTTCCCATAAATATGGAAAATAGTTTGTCAGACTATCTTTGCCTCCATAATGTAAATTTTTATTTTTTTAATATTTTGGTAGAAAATACTAATACTGGACATTTTCACCAAATAAAGCTTAGATTAAAATGTGGTTCTAACATTGTTTTGTGTTTGTTTTTATTATTAATAATATGTGGGGATCTCTTGAACTTTTTAATATTTTCTTTAATATATTGAAGTGATTTGTTTAATGTTATGATCTATCTGAATTATACCTGTTTATAGGCTCTTTATAAACAAAATGTGGATTTAGTTGCTTCTATTTTAGTACTATAAATAATTAAATTCAGTACCACTAAAACAGTTTATTCTTTACTAACTCTTATCAGTTCTTAAATTGACTGGCTTCTATATTTGTACTAATTTCTCCACTTTTGGGGAAAATGTTATTTAACAGTCAAAGGAACAAAGACCTAAAGAATTCATGAAACCTTGACTACATGAGAGTTTCTTAGAATTGACACTTGGTAAGTTCCTACCAGATTTGTTGTAGTGCCCTTTCTCAGATGGTTATCCATGATGGGAATATTTTTAAACTCATTATATGAGGCCAGCATTACCCTCCTATAAAAAACTTACAAGAAAACTACTAGTCAGTATTATTCATAAACATAGATGTAAAAATCCTCAAGAAAATATTAGCAAACTAAATCCAACAATGTATAAAAAGAATTATTTATATACCACACCACATAGGATTTATTCCAGAGATGCAAGGCTGGATCCATATTCAGAAATTAATATGATTTTCATATGGTTTAAAGTAACAAAAGTCAATGTACACAATTTCTTTCATTCCAGCCATTTCCCCTGGAGATCTAAGCTACATGTGCACACAGTCTGCCTTCTATGTTAATATAGGTGACAGTTTACCAAATGTTATATCATTGCTTAATATATGTCTCAATCTTCTAGTCTCTGAGTATCCATCTCCTGACTGACTGCTAAACCAGTGCCTCATATTTTAGGTTTTTGTTATGACTGCAAAATACTTTTGCAAAAAGCTTGTACTGAGCAGCCAAAAAAAAAGAAACCCTGTTAACTGATATAACAGTTTTTATAGTACTTGGTAACACTAGCTGCTATAACTAATAAACTCCAGATCTCAGTTGTTTTATGTGATAAATTTTTATTTCTCACTCAAGTGAAGTTTAATTATCACATAGTTCTTTTGTAAATGATAATCCAGAGATGCAAGTTCTCTCCATCTTGTAGCTCTACTTGAGTATGTGGCTTCAGCTGCCACTCATCTGCCTCAAACTGGAAGGGGAAACAGTGTGGAGGATCACTAAATAAAGGATTTATTATATGGGCTAGCCCTGGAAGTGGCATATCTCACTTCGGCTTACATTCCTTTGGTTAAAACTCAGTCACATTGGCAATTCATATCTTCCTGCCACAGCTAACTCACAGGAAGTATGGATATGTAGTCTAGCTAAGAACCTGGGAAGAAAAATGGGTTTAATTAACTATCTTTGCCTCCATAATGTAAATTTTTATTTTTTTAATATTTTGGTAGAAAATACTAGTACTGGACATTTTCACCAAATAAAGCTTAGATTAAAATGTGGTTCTAACATTGTCTTGTGTTTGTTTTTATTATTAATAATATGTGGGGATCTCTTGAACTTTTTAATATTTTCTTTAATATATTGAAGTGATTTGTTTAATGTTATGATCTATCTGAATTATACCTGTTTATAGGCTCTTTAAACAAAATGGGGATTTAGTTGCTTCTATTTTAGTACTACAAATAATTAAATTCAGTACCACTAAAACTATAAATAAATGGATATTAATACACTTTTTATCACTTTTGGAATTAAAATACCAAGAATTTCATGGTAGAAATTACAGGTTATTTATTTGGGTGGGACACGATGGAATACTATAATCCCAACGCTTTGGGAGGCTGAGGAGGGAGGACCACTTAATGCAAGAATTTAAGACCAGGGTGGGTAATAAAGTGATACCCCATCTCTACCAAAAAAAAAAGAAAGAAAGAAAAAGAAATTATAGGTACTTTGATCTGAATAATGCTAGCTGTTAGCCTGGCTCTTGGGGATGGAGGAAGTAAGTTATGGTTGATTTAGTTGAAACTATATATTAACCAAACTGTAAAAGCATAGATTTCCATAAGACATTGGAATTTAAGTCACTGAGCACTTGCTTTGTGTCCAATACAGCATGTACTAAAGTACAGTAATAATTTCCTGATTTTCCATTAGAAAATTTATCTTTACCCCATTTATAACCAGATGTATGTGCTTTGATTACATTAAATGATTCACTATCAGTTATCTCTCTGAGTATAGGGATTTTCCTAAGAATAGGTAAACAAGTGGTCCTCTTTGGGCAAGTGAAAGAGAATGGATATCTGAGATTACACAAGAACCACTGGCAAAGACCCTCTTTATTTCTTTGGATAGTGTGATAATACAAGTATGTGAGTCTTGCAGCTGCCAGAGCCACTTGAGGGTACAAGGGAGTGAGAATGAAGCTGCTAGGCATTAGGAAAAAATTGTCATCATGGAGAGCAGAACAAGAAAATTCAGGTTCTTAGAGATGTCCTTTAGTCCACTGAGTGAATTCTTACTTGAAACTAGATAAACTTCTGAATTTTTTCAATTTCTTATACCAACACATTCCATTTTAATTGTTGAGCCACATTGAGTTTCGTTTTCAGCCACTTGTAATGAAAATATTTCTAACAAGATCCCCTCTTAAATAGCACATCCTCACAGAAACCTTTTTGGACCTGTGACTAATTAGAGTTCCTTTGTTTCATGGTTTTTTAGCACCCTCTTATTCTCCTCCTTTAGACTAAAAGCCCTATGCTGTATCTTCAGAGCCTGGGACAGTACCTGGTACATGGTGGACACTCAAATATTTGTTAAGCATACATAAAGATAAGGACCTGAGTTAGGAAGTAGCAAAAAAATAAGGGGAAGCATCAAACCACAGGGAAGCAGAGCAGAGCTTCTCTGTCCAATCAGACATTTAGCATCAAAAACTGTATTGGGGGATTCATTGCAACTTGATACTTTGCAGTGTCATCAGTCAATCATTCATCATCAGTCAGCAATTATCTCTACTTTTTTTTGCTAGAAAATACCCACAAAGGAGCAGGAGCAGGTGATACCAAAATCAAAATACCAACAACAGGTCCCTTAGACATGGTTGCATGTGTGTAGGTAGGCCTGGCTCAGATTGCAAAGATAGCACAGGAACCTCAAAAGCTGCTGTCGTGTTCAATGAGACCTCACCTCTGGGGTCTTCCAGTAACTCTTCTCATTTTAAATGAAGTTATTTATCATCTAATAGAGCTGTAAATAAAAGCTGATTGATCTATAAATTTGTACTATGATATATCTATGTGTGGCTTTTTGAAGTAAATTCAGGTTGACTATTCCCTACCTAAAATGCTTGAGACCAGAAGTTTTTCAGATTTGGGGTATTTTCAGAATTTTGAATATTTGTCTGTACATAATAAGATATCTTAGATATAGGACCCAAGTCTAAACATGAAATTTATTATTCATGTACTTATTATACACATAGGCTGAAAGTAAATTTTTAACCTTTTTTAGCTTTTAGCTTCAGGGGTAGATGTGCATGTTTGTTAAACAGGTAAATTGTGTGTCATGGGGTTTTGTTGTACAGATTATTTAACCACCCAGATAATGAGCTTGGCACCCAATAGATAGTTTTTTTTTTTTTTGCTCCTCAATGTCTTCTCTTCTTTTACCCATACATAGGCTCCTGTGTCTGTTATTCCCTTCTTTGTGTCCATAGGTACTCAAAGCTTAGTGCCCACTTGTAAATTAGAACATGTGGTATCTTATTTTCTGTTCTGTGTTAGTTTATCTAGGACAATGGCCTCCAGCTCCATCCACATTGTTGAAAAGGACATGATATCATTTTTTATGGCTGCATAGCATTCCATGGTGTATATTTCCTTTATCCAGTATACCACTGATGGGCATTTAGGTTGATTCCATGTCTTTGCTATTGTGACTAGTGCTGCAATGAACATAACGTGTACAAGTGTCTTTATAGTAGAACAATTTATATTCCTTTGAGTATATACTCAGTAATGGGATTGCTGGGTTGTGTGGTAATTAAGCTTTGAGTTCTTTGAGAAGTCACCAAACTGCTTTCCATAATGGCTGAACTTGTTTACATTCCCACCAACAGTGTATAAGTGTTCCCTTTTCTCTGCTACCTCACCAGCATCTATGACTTTTTGACTTTTTAATAATAGCCATTCTGACTGGTGTGAAATGGTATCTTGTGGTTTTGATTTGCATTTATCTAATGATTAGTGATACTGAACATTTTATCATATGCTTGTTGGCCATGTGTATATCTTCTTTTGAAAAGTGTTGTTCATGTCCTTTGCTAATTTTTTTAACGGGGTTGTTTTTTACTTGTTAAGTTTCTTACAGATTCTGGATATTAAACTTTTGTTGGATGCATAGTTTGAAAATATTTTCTCCCATTCTGTAGGTTGTCTGTTTACTCTGTTTAACAGAGTTTATGTACATTGAACCATCAGTAAGCAAAGGTGTCAAGTGTGAAATTCCACTTGTGGTATTTTAGCACTCAAAAAGTTTCAGATTTTGGATTAGGGATGCTCAACCTGTACTAAATAATTTTTCTCCTCTGCCATTCTAAAATCTACAGCCTGGCAACATTTTTTATGCTTCTTTGAGCTTTTATTTCTTTGGGTCTCAGGTAGATAGAATTTATCATTATTTAGATCCTATGTTGAATTTTTACCCTAAATCTTATTTACTATTATCATCAATATTGCCAGTTTATTATTAAGTACTTATAAACCGTAATATAGTACCTAATAGATGTCTCCTAATATGTCAGTTCTTATTACACTTTTTGGTCTTAAGATCCCTTTACAATCTTAAAATTATTTGAGAGCCCAAAAGAACTTTTGTGTATGTGGATTATAAATATTTCCCATATTAGAAATTAAAACTAAGAAAAATTTAATATATTCATTCATATAAAGATAATAAACTATTGCATGTAGTATAACTACTTGAGAAGAATGTCATTATTTTACATTTTTGCATTCTCTTTAAAATTTGACTTAATAGAAGACAGATGTATTCTCATGTCTGCTTCTGCATGCAGTCTATTGCCACTTGTTTTGGTTGAATTATGTGAAGAAAATCCAGGTAGACATGTAGTCAGAAAAGGGAATAGTAGTAAAATAGTTTTGCAGAATAACTGTGGACATTTGTCTTTGATAACTACAGCAAAACTTGACAAGTACTAGATCTTAAAGGCTAGTTGCAATGTAGTCTTGACACATTGATAACTAACTTTAAATACTCTATTACATTAAAATCCATGGGTCTGTCATTGCATTTTAAATGGTTCATTTACACATGCATGATTTTTGTAACATCGTGTTTTAGACATTTGGAAAATATTGGTTTACTGAATTATGTAACTCTTCTAAATGTTGACACATTTTATTATGCAGTGTCAAAAGGTATTTGTTAATATCACCAAGGGATCACAACTTCTCACCAGCAAGGGAACAAACCTGGATAGAGAGTGAGTTTGATGAAGTGACAGAAGCAGGCTTCCAAAGATGTGTAATAACAAACTTCTCTGAGATAAAGGAACATGTTCTAACATGCAAAGAAACTAAGAACCTTGAAAAAGGTTAGACGAAATGCTAACTAGAATAACCAGCATAGAGAACAAAATAAACGACTTGATGGAGCTGAAAAACACAGCACAAGAACTTCATGAAGCATATGCAAGTTTCAGTAGCCGAATCGATCAAGCAGAAGAAAGGATATCAGAAATTGAAGATCAGCTCAATGAAATAAAATTAGAATGCAAGATTAGAGAAAAAAGAGTGAAAAGAAATGGACAAAGCTTCCAAGAAATATGGGATTATGTGAAAGGACCTAATCTGTGTTTGATCCAGTGTACCTGAATGTGATGGGAAGAATGAATCCAACCTGGAAAACACACTTCAGGATATTATCCAGGAGAACTTCCTCAAACTACCAATGCAGGCCAACATTCAAATCCAGGAAATACAAAGATACTTCTGAAGAAGAGCAACCCCAAGGCACATAATCATCAGATTCACCAGGGTTGAAATTAAGGAAAAAATGCTAAGGGCAGCCAGAGAGAAAGGTCGGGTTACCCACAAAGGGAATCCCATCGGACTCACAGCAGATCTCTTGGTAGAAACCCTACAAGCCAGAAGAGAGTGAGGGCCAATATTCAACATTCTTAAAGAAAAGAACTTTCAACCTAGAATTTCATATCCAGCCAAACTAAGCTTCATAAGTGAAGGAGAAGTGAAATCCTTTACGTACAAGCAACCGCTGAGAGATTTCCTCACCACCAGTCCTGCCTTACAAGAGCTCCTGAAGGAAGCGCTAAACATGGAAAGGAACAAACAGTACTAGCCACTGCAAAAACATAACAAATAGTAAAGACCATCAACACTATGAAGAAACTGCATCAACTAACAGGCAAAACAACCAGCTAGTATCAACATGGCAGGATCAAATTCACACATAACAATATTACTAGCCACTGCAAAAACGTAATAAATAGCAAAGACCATCAACACTATGAAGAAACTGCATCAACTAATAGGCAAAACAACCAGCTAGTATCAACATGGCAGGATCAAATTCACATATAACAATATCAACCTTAAATGTAAACGGGCTAACTGCCCCATTCAAAAGACACAGACTGGTAAATCAGATAAAAAGGCAAGACCCATCAGTGTGCTGTATTCAGGAGACCCATCTCACATGGAAAGACACACATAGATTCAAAATAAAGGGATGGAGGAAGATTTACCAAGCAAATGCAGAGCAAAAAAAAAAAAAAAAGAAAAAAAAAAAAAACGGGTTGCAATCCTAGTCTCTGATAAAACTGACTTTAAACCAACAAACATCAAAAGACACAAAGACAGGCATTACATAATGGTAAAAGGATCAATGCAACAAGAAGAGCTAACTATCCTAAATATATATGCAGTTAATACAGGAGCACCCAAATACATAAAGCAAGTTCTTAATAACCTACATAGAGACTTAGAATCTCACAAAATAATAGTGGGAGACTTGAACACTCTACTGTCAATATTAGACAGATAAATAAGACAGAAAATTAACAAGGATAGCCAGGACTTGAACTCAGATCTGGACCAAGTGGACCTAATACACATCTATGGAACTCTCCACCCAAAATCCACAGAATATACATTCTTCTCAGCACCACATTGCACTTAGTCTAATTGGAAGTAAATCACTCCCTATCAAATGCAAAAGAACAGAAATCATAACAACCAGTTTTCAGACAACAGTGCAATCCAATCAGAACTCAGTATTAAGAAACTCACTTAAAACCCCACAACTACATAAAACTGAACAACCTGCTCCTGAATGACTAATGGATAAATAATGAAATGAAGGCAGAAATAAAGATTTTCTTCAAAACCAAGGAGAATGAAGACACAATGTATCAGAATCTCTGGGACACATTTAAAGCAGTGTCTAGAGGACTGTTGCATTTATAGCAATAAATGCCCATATGAGAAGTGAGGAAAGATCTAAAATCAACACCCTATCATCAAAATTAAAAGAACTAGAGGAGCAAGATCAAACAATTTCTAAGACTAGAAATAACTAAGATCAGAGCAGAACTGAAGGACATAGAGACACAAAAAACCCTTCAAAACAATCAATAAATCCAGGAGCTGGTTTTTTGAAAAGATCAACAAAATAGACTAGTAGCCAGACTATAAAAAGGAAAAGAGAGAAGATTCAGATAGATGCAATAACAAACGGTAAAGGGGATATCACCACTGATTCCACAGAAATACAAACTACCATCAGAGATTACTACAAACAACTCTTTGCACATAAACCAGTAAATTTAGAAGAAATGGATAAATTCGGGGACACACCCTCCCAAGATTAAACCAAGAAGTTGAATCCTGGAATAGACCAATAACAAGGTCTGAAATTGAGGCATCACTTAATAGCCTGCCAACCAAAATAAGTCCAGTACCAGACAGGCTCACACCTGAATTCTACCAGACATACAAAGTGGAGCTGGTACCATTCCTGCTGAAACGATTCCAAACAATACAAAAAGAGGGAATCCTTCCCAACTCATTTTATGAGACCAACATCATCCTGATACCAAAACCGGGCAGAGACACAACTAAAAAAGAAAATTTCAGACCAATATCCATGATGAACATCAATGCAAAAATCTTCAGTAAAATACTGGCAAACCAAATGCAATAGCACATCAAAAAGCTTATTCATCAGGATCAAGTAGACTTCATCCCAGGGATGCAAGGCTGCTTCAACATATGCAAATCTATAAACATAATCCATCACATAAACAGAACCAAAGGCAAAAACCACCTGATTATCTCAATAGATGCAGAGAAGGCCTTCGACATAATTCAGCAGCCGTTTATGCTAAAAACTCTCAATAAACTAGGTATCAGTGGAATGTATCTCAAAATAATAAAAGCTATTTATGACAAACCCACATCCAGTATCATACTGAATGGGCAAAAACTGGACGCATTCCCTTTGAAAACTGGCACTAGACAAGGGTGCCCTCTCTCACCATTCCTATTCATCAAAGTATTGGAATTTCTAACCAGAGAAATAAGGCAAACAAAAGAAATAAAGCATTTTCATTTAGGAAAAGAAGAAGTCAAATTGTCTCTAACTGCAGAAGATATGATTGTATATTTAGAAGACCTCATAGTCTCAGCCCAAAATCACCTTAAGATGATAAGCAACTTCAGCAAAGTCTCAGGATGCAAAATCAATGTGCAAAAATCACAAGCATTCCTATCTACCAATAGTAGACAAACAGGGAGCCAAATCACAAGTGAACTCCCATTTACAATTACTACAAAGAGAATAAAATACCTAGAAATACAACTTAATAAAGGACATGAAAGACCTCTTCAAGGAGAACTACAAACCACTGCTCAAGGAAATAAGAGAGGATACTAACAGATAGAAAAACATTCCATGCTCATGTTTAGGAAGAATTAATATTGTGAAAATGGCCATACTGCCCAAAGTAATTTACAAGTTCAATGCTATCCCCATTAAGCTACCATTGACCTTCTTCACAGAACCGTACAAAACCACCTTAAACTTCATATGGTACCAAAAAAGAGCTCGTATAGCCAAGACAGTCCTAAGCAAAAAGAACAAGGCTGGAGGCATCACGCTACCTGACTTCAAACTATACTACAAGGCTACAGTAATCAAAACAGCATGGTACTGGTACCAAAAGAGAGATATAGACCAATGTAACAGAACAGAGGCCTCAAAGGCAACACCACACATCTGCAATCATCTGATCTTTGACAAACCTGACAAAAACAAGCAATGGAGAAAAGATTTCCTGTTTATTAAATGGTGCTGGGAAAACTGGCAAGCCATGTACAGAAAGCAGAAACTGGACCCCTTCCTTACACCTGACATAAAAATTATCTCCAGATGGATTAAAGATTTAAATATAAGACCTAACACCATAAAATCACTAGAAGAAAACCTGGGTAATATCATTCAGGACATAGGCATAGGCAAGGACTTCATGACTAAAACACCAAAAGCAATGGCAACAAAAGCCAAAATAGACAAAGGGATCTAATTAAACTTAAGAGCTTCTGCACAGCAAAAGAAACTATCGTTAGCAAGAACTGGCAACTAACAGAATGGGAAAAAATTTTTGGAAGCTGCCCATCTGACAAAGGGCTGATATCCTGAATCTACAAAGATCTAAAACAACTATACAAGAAAAACAACAAACAACCCAATCAAAAAGTAGGCAAAAGATTTGAACAGACACTTTTCAAAAGAAGATATTTATGTGGCCAACAAACACGTGAAAAATGCTCATCATCACTGGTCCTTAGAGAAATGAAAATCAAAACCTCATGCCAGTTAGAATGGTAATCATTAAAAAATCTGGAGATAACAGATGCTGGAGAGGATGTGGAGAAGTAAGAATGCTTTTACACTGTTGTTGGGAGTGTAAATTAGTTCAACCACTATGGAAGACTGTGGTAATTCTTCAGGGATCTAGAAATAGAAATTCCATTTGACCCAGCAATCTCATTACTGGGTATATATCCAAAGGATTATAAATCATTCTATTATAAAGACACATGCACACATATGTTCATTGTGGCACTGTTTACAATAGCAAAGACTTGGAACCAACCCAAATGCCCATCAACGATAGACTGGATAAAGCAAATGTGGCACATATACACCATGGAATACTATGCAGCCATAAAAAACAATGAGAATACATGGACACAGGGAGGGGAACATAACACACTGAGGTCTGTTGGGCAGTGGGGGCTAGGGAGATTGGGGAGAGATAACATTAGGAGAAATACCTAATATAGATGATGGGGGGAATGGAAGCAGCAAACCACCATGGCATGTGTATGTATACCTATGTAATAACCCTGCAAGATCTGTACATGTACCCCAGAACTTTAAAAAAAATCCCATCAAAAAGTGGGCAAAGGATATGAACAGACACTTCTCAAAAGAAGACATTTATGCAGCCAACAAACATGAAAAAAAAGCCTAACATCACTGATTGTTAGAGAAATGCAAATCAAAAGTACAATGAGATACCATCTCATGCCAGTCAAAATGGCGATTAATAAAAAGCCATGAAACAATAGATGCTGGTGAGGCTGTGAAGAAATAGGAACACTTTTACACTGTTGCATATATATATAAACAGAATACTATTCAGCCATAAAAATGAATGAAATAATGGCATTCTCAGCAACCTGGATGGAACTAGAGACCATTATTCTAAGTGAAGTAACTGAGGAATGGAAAACCAAACATCATATATTCTCACTCATAAGTGAGAGCTAAGCTATAAGGATGCAAAGGCATAAGGAATGACACAGTGGACTTTAGGGACTTGGGGAAAGGGTGGGAAGGGAGTTAGGGATAAAAGACTACAAATTGGATTCAGGGTATACTGCTCCGGTGATGGGTGCACCAGAATCTCACTAATCACCACTGAGGAACTTACTCATGTAAGCAAAATTACCTGTTCCCAAAAAAACTATGAAAATAAAAAGTGAAACAAAAATAATTCAAGAAAGAGGACAATAAGGAATATGAGAAAGCATTGTTAAATAAGCCAAATAATGAAAATAAGCAGAATAATAAAATATAGTTATAATGCATAGATTAATTCAGTTTTAAAGAACCTGTTCCTGACTAGTAAAGGCAGAGAGCAGTCTTTGTGTTTTGGAGTTGAGAATAAAATGTCCTGTTTAGAAGGAGGAGATTATAGACACTGACCTGCAACTATTTTTGTTAACAGTTAAGATTAATCTTAAGAATACAAATGGGATATAGTCTGGGCATGGTGGCTCACACCTGTAATCCCAGCACTTTGGGAGACCAAGGCAGGTGGATCACTTGAGCCCAGGAGTTCAAGACTAGCCTGGCCAACATAATGAAACCCCATCTCTACTAAAAATACAAAAAATAGCCGGGTGTCATGCTGCATGTCTGTAATCCCCACTACTCAGGAGGCTGAGGCAGGAGAACCACTGGAACCCAGGAAGGAGAGGTTTCAGTGAGCAGAGATCATGCTACTGCACTCCAGCCTGGGCGACAGAGCAAGACTTGGTCTCAAAAAAAAAAAAAACATCAAATAGGATATAATAATAACAGTAAACACTTAGGCACTGTTTTAAATGCCTGGTTTGAGAAGAATATTCTCAAGGCTGTAGCAAAAACTACAGAACCTATAGAGAAAAGGCAAAAGGGATAGGATAGGGGAGGATGGAGAAGTATGGCTGTGGCTTACGTTTTTTGATAATTAATTACTATGTTCCAGATATCATACTAAATGTATTAAGTGTACTACCTCGTTTAATCCTCATAGCCACTTACTTCACAAATGAGGAAGTTGTGAGTTACAGGAATTCTCCTAATAGACCTTATACTATTATTAGATACCTCTGAGCTGCCTCTTTGCTAACTACAGCAAATCCTCATTTATTTTGCTTAAAGTCTCCATTTCCAAGAACCTACTGGTAATGTTTTAGGTGGATGCAAAGGTAATTACAGTTTAATGGCAAATTACTTTTGTACCAACCTAATATTATCGGTGACTTTAAGCAAAATAACACCACCAATTTTACCATGGCTAATTGATTTAAACAAGTTGAGTTTATACAGCCTATTGCTGATCACAAAAGAATCAGCAAACTTCTAAAGATCAAAACACTTCTAATATTAAACACTGAAATAAATGTGAGCTATACATACATTAACAAAAGATGAATATAAACAACATAATTACTTGAACCTATCCTGGCAGCTCAGGGTCCAAGGCAGGAACCAGGCCTGGACAGGACAGCATCCCATCACAGGGCACACCCACATACATCCACACTCACTACAACTGGGACCATTTAGACACGCCAGTGCACCTAACGTACATATCTTTGGGCTATGAGAGGAAACTGGATTGCCCAGAGAAAACCCACACAGGGACAGCATGCTAACTTCACAAAGAAGCAGCCCCAGCTGGAAATCATTTTTTTTTCTCATTAACGTTATAACTAGACAACGTTGAATGAAGTGACATTATTCAAGAACCTGCTATACCTTTCTCCTAACTATTCCATTTAGGAGGGAGAGAGTCTCATCGTGTTTCCCCAGTAGCAAGGCTAATCCCATAATTACTCTCAGCTTCTCCGCTTTGCTTTCCTCCTGACACCCCTTAGGCTTTTGCTCCTTTGAGGTCCAGGAAGACAAAAAATACAGAATAGAGATTGTTCCATGCACAGTATAAAGATGAAGTGTGATGCCTTCTGCCTTCACTTTTCATCATGTGTGTATGCTCATATTAAAACTCTATAACCTTGTGACAACCAGCTTATTTGCTGTGATAGGAATGAGGTAGATAGAGAATCTACAATTCTGGGACTGGTACACCTAACACCTATCCAGTGTTTATTGAGCCAAAATACAGGTATACTTAATATATTTAGGTATATTTTAGCACTTAGCACTATGTCACAATACTAAAATGAAAAATAGTCTTCTGGGTTTTCATGTACATTTTTAATTTCTTCACCTTGAAAGGTAGCATTTCTGTCACTTTGAATATGCCACAAAAAGATTATATGCTTCTCAAATATTTTTGTTCATTTTAACAAAATATAAAGGCTATCTTAAAGAAACCAATCTCGTACTAAAATAAGAAAAAAATTCCTTATGTTTTGCAGACTTTGAATAATGAGATGAGTACAGATGAAGACAATGAATATGCAGAAGAAAAAGATAGCTACATCTGTGCAGTGTGTTTGGACATTTATTTCAACCCTTATATGTGTTACCCTTGCCACCACATCTTCTGTGAGCCCTGCTTACGGACTCTGGCCAAAGATAATCCTTCAAGCACACCATGCCCATTGTGTCGGACAATTATTTCTAGAGTCTTTTTCCAGACAGGTAACTATTTTATTTTATTAACTTAATTGTCTGATTATTCTACCTCTTTGTTACAGCACTAAAGGTATTTTATAAATTATTAAAACATTATTGAAAATCACATATAGCATAATTTGTTATTCTCCAGTTTATAAAACAATACTTACGCAACTCATAAAACTGTTAGAATCGTAGATGAGAATAGATTCTCATCTTGAATTTCTTACGTGACACTCAGATCTTTTCTAAAACACTGTAACTAGTAGTTGTTCCATCTTGGACTTTTCTAGTGTTAAGGAAGTTTCATTTGAAGCAGTGCTGTTGATTATTAATTCCTCATGTCTGCCTTCCACTACTCCTTATCCTTTGGCTCTTGTTTTTTCCTCTGGAGTCACAGAGAATAAATATATAAATATCTAAGTATAATTATTACATCTTTCCCCCAAACTCCAAATCTTCTCAACCTTCTTAATTTACTTAAGGTCTTTCTCCTTGGACAGGGAAAAAGTCAAATTGGAGCAAGAATTTGTCAACCTAATTTTCATGTAAAGACGTAATATAACACAAAATTTAAAACACTAATGAAGAGATAATAACTAGTGGATATGGAACATAGAGAATGACTAAGGGTAGAATGATAGAATACACTACTGTGTGCCAAATGTTAGGTGGGAAATTTTCTATCTTCACATTCTCCTCTCAGCGATAAAGGAGCCAAATGAGGATCCAAGTATGTACTGAATAAACAGTTAGTTCATAGTAAAACTGAAGAGAATATATGGTATATCTGTCTTCCCTCAAGAAAATCCAAGGCCCCACCCACATGGGAGAATCAGATTATTAAAGCAAGCTTTGACTCTCATATCCCACCAGCTGCATAAAGGCTTGCAAACCTTTATAGGCTCAGTAATCAAAGAAGAGAAACTAAAACTATGCCTCTCTGTTCTACCTAGTGCATGTAGACTGCAGCACAGAATCACTGCACTGAGCTTAGGCAGATCTAGAGACAAAAGGAGTTGCCAAGCACAGCAGCTCTATCCAGTTGAGAAATGTGGTCAGGACACCAGGATGTCATCAGTCTCACCAGGCAGTTCATTTACTCCTTTCATAGGAAAGACCAATTAAAGGATACAGAAAGGAAAGGAAGCACTTCCGTGAGAGGATCCAACCTTACTGGAAGTTCTTCTCTGGCCTCTGGCTGGAATGTTGAGATGTGGGAGAAAAGGGTTCTTTTCTACTACCAGATCTCTTGCCAGGTCCTTTGCGGTGATGAAAAAGAGGAGCACCAATAACACCACTTCCTCCGTGTTATCTCTGGCCAGCTTTACAAGCAAACATATACTAAAAACTTGTTTTGATAGGAAGCATCTAGGCAATGTACAGTGTCTAGGCAAATGTTGTCCCTGCCTTCCATGATCTCACTTAACACTGGTAGGGGTTATAAAATTTATTTTCTTCAGGTCTTAAAGTGGTAATGAATCAAATCTTTCTTGGTTCAGTTATTAAAACAACAATTTCATATTTTCCTTTATTTTCAAAATCAGTTATTCTAAAATAAATCATATTAGGAATATTTATAGTCTCTTCCAATATAGACTATATTTGGTTGTGTGCTATCATTTAAAGGCTGATAATAATGGGAATATCCTACTTATTTATACTCTACCTCAAAAAGATTTGAGATTATTTTTAAAATACACTTAATGAAGTAGCAGGACAAGGGAATTATGAATTGAAATAGATTACAAAGATCAGGTAAGGGGAGGTAGACAGATATATAAGCCTACGATCCCACATAGTATTTTATTTTTAATTGTGGCAAAAAACACAATTACTTTTGCACCAGCCTAATAGTACAATTAGATGAGGTATTTGCTTATAAATTTGCTTTTACTGACTGCCTAAAGAAAAATAAAAGTCAGTACACAAAGGATTCTCAGAATCCATGAAAAAAAAAGCATACCAGTTTCTCCATAAGCACAGGTTTTTCTAGCAATTATCTTTAAAATTTTCTTTTTTGTTACTTCCCCTCTAGGGCATATTGGGGGAGAGTAGGCAATGTCCTCAAAAACATCATCAGAGCAAATGCAACGCCAGGCTTTCTGACATTGTATCTCATGCTATTTTTTGATGAAAACTGAGGCAATATCAGAGTATAAATTAGGGAAAGTAACATTGCTAGTAGCCAAAGAATGTAGTTGTTTTCTTATAAAAATAACATGAAATTATATAGATAATACAGTTTCATTATAGGAAAAATTAGAAAATATAAACAAGTAAAATTGTGAGCTCAAAATTAGCCACATTTCTATCATTTAAAAATAGTGAGTATACTTCCAGAATATATTAGAATATTTTTGTTTTTACCCCCCCCCAAAAAAATCAGATTATATTGTACATATGGTCTTTAAGCTGTTATGTTTAACTTGAAGTTCTTGTGATTAATTATGGGACATTTATTTTATTTATTTATATTTATTTACTGATATATGTGGATAAATATTTGAGCACATCACATAGTACTTCCTTGAGATGAATTTCCAGAAGTAGAAATGGTAGTTAAAGCCTACATATTTTAAGGGTACATATGTATTGTAAAATTACACTCAAATTATTGTAACCAGAAGTGTGTGAGGGCTTGTTGTCTCTAGAGTTTTGACTATCCTAATTTTCCTTGTTAAATTTGTGACCAGCAGGATTTTTTATATTTGGTGTCAACTGTTGTCATAGATGGCAAATAACTTTTCCTTTCTGTCATTTGTACTTAAATTAATCTTGTTTATGGTATTTTTTGAATTTGCAGAACTGTATTTATGTAGTGACATGTGGTGACCTTTGCCATTATTATTTATAATTTTAAAGCTAGTTATAAAAAGGCCTTCCCCACTACCGAATTAAATAAACATTCTCTTTCCCTACATTTGTTTAAGGTTTCATTTTGTCCTCATGTCCCCACATATAACTGCCGTCCATTTATTCTGGTGCATGGTTTGGTAAATAATAAAGTACATTTTTTCGATTCCTTAGGCAAGTGTCCTGGCAACATTCATTGAACAGTCTACTCTTACTATGTTGATTGAATTGTATTTCTTTAAAAAGCAATTATAATAATTTCTAAAGTGTTCTTTGGCAGTCTTTCTTTTCATCTTTATCTTGTCCTATACTATTATTCCACTTTTATAATTATTCGAGCACTTATATTTTAATTGCTCACAAGTGACTTATCTAAATTTGGAGATAATTGGCATTTTAATTGACATTTTTATAATATTGAGTGATTGTTGTCATGGTATATCACCTCTCAATAAAGTTCCGAAATTTCCTTCCTAAAGACTCTGCACATTTCTTATTAGCTTTATGCCTATATATTTTTGTTGTTGCTATTGTAAATGAGATTTTTTTTTCCTCATTTAGTTTTTGCCTCTTTTGATATTTTAGGAAACTTAGTTTCCCAGTCTTAGACTTTTCTGTTACTAGTCACTTTACTGAACCCTCAGAGTTATTTATTAAATAATTTAATTAGTATGTCAGCTACCTTAATTGTCACCATTCAAATTGTGTATAAACCAGGGACAGTTATTGTCATGGGATCTTTTTAAACATTAAAGTGGGACAGCTGTCATTTTCTAAAGGAAATCTAGATGTGTGTACAATAAGGGATTAGTTGTAACAGTTCTATTACAGTAGCTCAATGAATAGAAACATAATGAAGTTCCTCCCAGATTTACTCCATTCAGTGCTCTTTAGCAAATTAATGACTTTAAAACTGAACTATAACATTAATATCTTGCTTAAATTACTTTACACTGTTAGCTGTTGAGAAGTTGATGTGGGATCGGATGTGTACAGGAAAGGGTAGAAACATTAATGTCTTTTTTTTTTTCATCAAAGTCAAGGTATACTGTTGAAAGTTGATTAAAAAAAAAAGTATTGGTGTTCACTGTTGGTTGCTAATTAGTATGCATAACCTCATTCTTTCTTCTTAACATAACCCTGAGTATTCAACTATTCCAACACAGACCAGGTGGCCCCTGGTAGCAGACCCTGTCTTCTGCTCCGAGGTAATCTATCCCCTTTGCCAGTAATTGGTTCACAAATAGGCATCTGGTCATTTGGTCAAGGAGATGGGGAGAAGGTTTGTCTTTGCTTTTAAGACATGAAATGAAGAAACCATTTTCTCTCCCTTTGGATATAAATAAGAAAGTATATAACAGGGATAGTTATAAGACTTAGTATGAAGTCTTATTTTTGGATTGTAGAACTTAGGACAGACCTGAACATGGGGTCTTGATGACACTGTTGAACCACCAATTCAGCCAAGTTTTAAGCCCATGCTTCCATACATGAAATATTAAATTTGTTAATTAACTGTCAGTTTAAGTAAGCTTTCTATTAGTTTCAACTAAGAGCAACCTAACTGATAAAAGCATACCAATTATAACCAGTAAACAAACTAAAAATTATATAATTCACAAATATTTGATAGGTGAGAAGGAAGGAAAGTAGTTTTTAAAACTTGGATCTCCTTAGAAGGACATTAATAATAAAATTTATAAATGAATAAATAATTCTGGATTGGTGCTATGAGAAGCTCAATGGACACTTACCCCCAGCAAAACCACCATTTAGCTAATGAAAATTATTTTTTAAAAAGATTAGAAATGATCCTAAAGACATACAGCAAATGAAGCATTTATTCAAAAATATCTACTAAAATCTGCTATTATAGGTAAGAATGACAGTCTGTAGCATTTGAGATAGGACCAGCTTTCAAACCCCTCATTGCTAGCTCAATGTGACAAAAGCTCTAATTCAAGTCGGTACAACTAGGAAGATGGAGCTCTCTCCATCCATTCTCCCATTCCCTGGTCTAGCACTGCAGTTTCACCCCAGGAGAAGTAGACCACTGATATCACTTATCCTCTCAGCTTCATGTTGCAGAAGCACAGCCAAGAGCACTGGAGCTCCCTTCCCCAGCTGTCCCCCACTTGTAAGGTGAAGCTCTACTCCCGGCACATCAGTCTTAGTATCCTGAACCCTGATCTCCCTCACTCCAATTTGCTTATAGGACAGAGGTTCTAAGCCAGAAGAGCCAAGCCAAACCAAAGAAGGTCAGGAGTTACCATTCCTGTCCAGTGCCCTACTCATAGAGCAGGAGTGTTATACTGGGAGAAACAGACCAGTGTTCCTGTGCCCAGCTCTAATGCAGTGGTGCAGAGGTTCTGCCAAAGGGAGAAGACAGATACTAAGAACAGAAAGCTCTGCAGCTCTAATTGAACTATTGAACTGATTTTAATCAGAACAGTATGTAGGGAAAGTCTTGCCTATGAATTGTGTGTTGTTGAAAACAGTGGAGTTTTTGGTGGTAAGCAAATTAGAGGAGACTGGTAGCTCTGGTACCAAAAAGCAAAATAATAAACTAGAAGATAATCAGAGAAAGAGACAGCTAAGAAGAGCCTTCCTAAGGTGCAGTGAACCTCAGACTGGCAGCCCAGGGCCCCTGCCAAAGAGGTGGACTTTAAATGAATCAGACTATAGAGCAAGTTAGGCCCCAGGGAATTGTTAGAAACAGTAGAGCAATCACCAAGCAATTAGTAGAGTCTAACAGCTGAGTGTGATACTAATAAAGACAGTCCAGACAGAAGCTTAAAGGAGAGATTGGGGAAGGAGACAGTCAAAGAGAATGTGGCTAAAGCTATGTACAGTCATCCTTGGTGATCAGAGAGACTGGTTGCATACCTGAGGCTGTATCTGGAATATCATCAGAGGCTGCAGACAGCAGGGGAAATAGAATTCGCTAAACTAATTTACTCAAGTTACCAAACATAAAAGAAAATAACTAAAGCCTCCAGGAGGAGAGACCAGAAGAAAGCCATACATCTATGGTTAACTGATTTTGACAAGAGTTCTAAGAATTAAGCTTTGTGTCATTTCACAAAATGGCACTGGGACAACTGGATACCCACATGCAGAAGAATGAATTTGAACCCCTACCTCCTGCCACATATAGATGTTAACACAGTATAGAAGAACTAAACATGAGAGTTGAAAATATAAAACCCTTAGAAGAAAACATACAGACTTTTGTGAACTAGGATTAAGCAGCATCTCCTTAGATATAACATCTAAAGTATAAACAGCCAAAGAAACAATAAATTAGACTTTAAAGTTAAAAACTTCCTTGCTTTAAAGAATTTATCAGGAAAGTAAAAAGACAACCACAGAATGAAAGGAAATACTTATAAATCATGTGTATGGTAAGGATCTAGTATCTAGGATATATAAAGATCTCTTATAACTTAATAAAAAACCCAACCGAAAAATGGGCAAAATATTTGATTAGACAGTTCTCCAAAGAAGATTTAAAAATACCCAATAAGCATATGAAAAGATGCTCAACATCATTAATCAACAGACAAATGCAAATTACAAGTATAATGAGATATCACTTCACACCCACCAGCATGGCTACAATCAAAAAGGTAGAAACAAGTATTGGTGGGGATATAGAGAAATTGGGACTTCTGTATATTGCGGGCTGGAATTATAAAATGTTTAGTCACTTGAGAGAAGAGTAGAACAAATTTTCAATTTGGCAAACTCCAAGTATGTTTGTGGGTTGGGAAAAGTTCTGGAGTGTCCCAAATTAATTAGAGTTTTTTGTTGTTGTTTGTGGAAATAAGGATTCCAGTGTAGGTAGGGCTGAGGAAGACCTTAGGATGGGTGGGACACTTCACAGTCATTGACTGATAACCTCACATCTTTTCGTACTAGGGGCTACCACATTTTAAAAGAGGGCCTGTTCAGGGAGCTGCTATGTGCTTTCCAAAAGAATCTACACACCAAGGAAGGGAAAAGGGCATGACTTACAAGCCTTATGTGGAATGGGGTTGTCCAGGTGAAAGGATCTCTTCCACAAAGAGACCATTGTCTTGGGTTGAGAGGATCCACTGTCTTTTCTTGTTGACTGACTCTGGAGGGCATTCCTATCCTCCTGCAAGCATTCCTACTAACAGACCCAATTTCAGCTGTTCAGATCCCAGCCCATAGTCACATAGAAGATAGGAGGATTTCATGTGTTGCAAGAGGAGCCACAGGGTCATTGCAACCTACCTCCCCACACCGAAATCCCTCACTGCTCTCACCCCCACCCCAATTCACAATGCACCCCACACCTCATCAAGGAAGATTTCTTTTATTGTGACATTATTTTCCTCCCTCTCCCACTAGACCATACACCACCCCTAACACCACTGCTCATGGGCCTTTATATAGTGGAACCAGGTGCTGATGAGCAGATGTATGGGTGAACTCCACTGGAAATAGGAAAAGGAAATAGCTAATTCTCTACTTTGTCCATGGAAATCCCAAAGTAGGTATGGAAGTTACATTTAAACCAAGTAGGAATTATAGTGATGAAACAGATCTGTGATTTTTCACCAGGGATATTTTGGTTGTCACAGTAATTGGAGGATGCTCCTAGCATTTAGACAGCAGGTTGGGGACAACAGATACCCTGCAGCACTTGGTCATTACCAAACATGAAGAATATCCTGAGTTCTGTCTGACATTCTAATGTCCTGGGCATTATCCAGGATATACAACTCATCTGCAAGAATATCACGCTTCTCTTCTTACCCACCATGACAATTTATTATTTGTCTTCGTCTATTATCCATATTCCCATTAAGGCCATTTCACACTTTCTCTCACTTTATACCAATAAGTTCGATCCGTTAATTCTAATGCTAATAGTGGTTTTATTCTTGCCTCCATATATACCTCTACTCTTCGTTTTTCTGTTGATCTTGTACAGAATAGTTTCTGCCTCTAAAAGCCATACTTGTCATGATACATTCTAGTGTGGTTATTCTCAAACTTACAGAATTAAATATTTTTAAATAAAAAAAATAGCAAAATAGGCATGGTAGTTAGAGCACTGTTTCTCAAACATTTTCGTACCACCTTTACAATTTTCACTAAATTGACATACCTTGTGATTTTTTTAAATGTAAGGGTTTTCTTTATATCAACAGTTTCTTTCTTGAGTAGTTATTTTAACTTTATCCTTAGCAATACTTTTGTGAATTTATAGGATTTGATAATTACTTTATATATTTTTTCTAATACCTTAAGTAGGTAACTGAAAATTGAATGAATATGTTCATTCAATTCAACCCAAAATTATCTCACATATTATGCTTTGCAAACCAATTTTTGAAACACACTAACTTACACACATGCAGGTATCTCTCTTAAAAAAAAAAAAACCTGAAGACAGAAACATCTTAAAACAATTCCTGGAGTTTAGGGGTAAAAATAGAAGAGTAAGACAGATCATTGTATCATACTTTATCATTTGATTTTTTTTTAACCGTCAGAATGAGTTACTTTTACCCTTTTAAAAAGGTAAACAAATGAAACTTCAGCATTGAATGATGATGGGCATGGAGGGTGAAGTCCTATGTCTTTTCACACAGAACAGAAAGAATCATAACTAGTGTGAAGCCAAGGATGGATGCAGGGATCACCTTTTGTGGAGACACCAATATATTCCTATTCATAGCTTTCAGAAGACTTTTCTAAATGCTTAAGCATGAATTTACATAAAAATAACTATAAGTATCATAAAAGTATAAAATACTTAACATGTTGTCTGTAGCACAGTAAAAGCCCAAAAAATGTTATAGTTGAATTGGTCTTACTTTAATAGACTTTTTTTTGGCCTTATTTCTGTAACAGTGGCCAAACCAATTATTCTTGGTCACACAAACAACTACCAAAATGATTTTTCAATGCTCCAAAGCCATTAATGGACATCAGTAAGCACAAGATAAACAGAACTTCCTGAGGCAAAAAGCTTAGATAAATGTTCTAACCTAAAAAAGTTTACTAATACTACAGATTTTTTCCTGAGGGAAAAGCTTTAAAAATGATTGCAATCCATCTTTTTATTCTGGTTAAAAAAAAAAATTACAGTGAATTTTGAGTACTAAATATTGTACTACCAAAAACTAAATGGAATTATTAAAATGGACAAATTTTAACTAAATCTCACTTAATAGAAACTCCTAAATATTAACATTTTGCTTACTATAATGACTCACATATTTTAAAATCTATAACTCCATTTTGACAAAGTGTCAGACAAAGAAATTTGGGGTTTTGTTTATTTTTGTCAATTTATATTCCTCTGTCATCAGGCTGCATATTCAGCTGGAGATTGGGACTTCTCAAACTAGACTTTAACCTTTTAACAGTTCTCTAGGA
This sequence comes from Callithrix jacchus, assembly GCF_049354715.1. Classification (NCBI taxonomy): domain Eukaryota; kingdom Metazoa; phylum Chordata; class Mammalia; order Primates; family Cebidae; genus Callithrix; species Callithrix jacchus. The sequence continues at coordinate 145,280,132 of NC_133503.1, read as the reverse complement.
AAAGATGAAAATCAAATTCAAATATACTTTCTGCTTCACCCATGTTTCCATGAATTTGTTGAACCATCCTTGCATTTGTGGGATAAATTCCACTTGGTCATGGTGTATCATCTTCTTGATGTGTTGTTGGATTCCGTTTTCTAGTATTTTGTTGAGGATTTTTGCATCTATTTTCATCAGGGCTATTGGCCTGTAAATTTCTTTGTTTGTTTTGTTATTGTCTTGTTTTGGTATCACAGTTATGCTTGCCTTGTAGAATGAGTTAGGAAGACTTCCCTCTGCTTCAGTTTTTTGGAATAGTTTGAGAAGAATTTGTATTAATTCTTCTAAGATTCAGTAGATTTGAGTAGTGAAGGCATCCAGACCTGGACTTTTCTATGTTGGAAGACTTTTTGTTACTAATTCAATCTTATTATCTGTGATTGGTATTTGGCTTTCTATTTCCTGTTTGTTCAATTTTGGTAGGTTGTATGTGTCTAGAAATTTATACATTTCTTCTGTGTTTTAGAATTTACTGGTATACCAGTAAATGGAGAATTTACCAGTAAATTCCAAACCTGTAGGAAATGTATAAATTCCTAGACATATACAGCCTACCAAGTTTTGTTGTTCATAGTAGTCTTTAATGATCCTTTGTATTTGTTTGGTATGTGTTGTGACATCTTTTTTGTTTCTGATTTTATTTGGGTCTTCTTTTTTCTTAGTCTAGCTAATAGTTTGTCAATTTGGTTTACCATGCCAAAAAAAAAAGGTTTTTGTTTTGTTCATTTTTTCTGTTGTTTTCTTAGTCTCAATTTCATTTATTTCTACTCTGGTCTTTATTATTTCTTTCCTTCTACTAACTAGGGTTTGGTTTGTTCTTGCTTTTGTAGTTTCTTGAGGTGCATCATTAGGTCATTTATTTGAAATCTTTCTAGTGCTTTGATGTATGCATTTATTGCTGTGAACTTGCCTCTTAACACTACTTTTACTGTGTTCTATAGCTTTTGGCATATTATGTTTCTATTTTCACTTGTTTCACAGACTTTTTAAATTTAAATTCTTTCTCATTTGTCATTCAGGAGAATATTGTTCAATGTCTACATATTTGCATAGTTTCTAAGGTTCCTTTTTTTGATGTCCTGCTTTATTCCATTGTGACCAAATAAGCTACTTGACATAACTTTAAGTTTTAAAATTTTGTTAGACTTCTTTTGTCCTAACACATGGTCAACCCTAGACAATGGTTCATGTGCTGATGAAAAGAATGTGTAATCTACTGCTGCTGGGTGACATGTTCTGTAAATGTCTGCTAAGTCCATTTGGTCTGTGGTGCAGCTTAAATCCAATGTTTGTTAATTTTCTGTCTAGATCTGTGCAATGCTGAGAATGAGTTATTAAAGTCTCTGACTATTATTGTATTGGGATCTCTCTCTCTCTCTTTAGATCTAATAATATCTGCTTTATATCTGGGTGCTCCAGTGTTTGGGTACATTTTTATAATATTTATAATTATCATATTCTCTTGCTGAATTTATTCCCTTGTTGTAATATAATATCTCTGTCTGCTTTTCAGCTTTTAACTTGAAGTCTCTTTTGTCTGATACATCTGTTTCTGCTTGCATTTGGTTTGTTTGCATGGAATGTCTTTTTTTTAATTTACTTTCAGTCTATCTGTGTCTACATGTAAGGTTAGGTTCTTGTATGCAGCACAGATTAATTCTTAGGGTTTTGTTTTCTTTTAGTCCATTCAGCAAGTCTTTATCTTTTAAATTGTGAATTTAATTCATATACATTCAAGGTTATTACTGATAGGCGAAAACTTACTCCTGTCATTTTATTGACTTTTTTCTGGTTGTTTTGTATCCTTTGTTCCTTAGTTCCTCTCTCATTGTTTATTTTTGTAGTTGGGTGTTTTGTTGTTGTTGTTGTTTTGTAGGAATAAGCTTTCTTTTATCTTTCATCTTTGTGTTCTGATTCTACCAGTGAGATTAGTAGTTTCATTCTACCAGTGATGTTTATAGTTTATGTTTTCATGATGGTTATTGTCTTTTCAATCCCAGATGTAAGAAATTTGAACATTTCTTGTGAGACCAGTCTAGTAGTGATGAATTTTCTTATTTTTTTGCTTGTCTGTGAAAAATTTTATTTCTCCTTCACATCTGAAGTACTGCTTTGCTGGGTATAATTTTTCTTTTACACATGACTTGACACCTTTTTCTTGATGCTTTTAAAATTGTCTTGGACCTTTGACAATTTGACTATAATGTGCCTCAAAGAGGACCTGTTTGGGTTGAATTTATTTGGAGTTCTTTGAGCTGCCTGTACCTGGATGTCCATCGTTTCCCAAGACTTGGAAAGTTTATTCTATTATTTTGTTAAATAAGTTTTCCACATCTTTTTTCTCCTCCTTCTGAAATGCCTATAACACAAATATTTGCTCAGTTAATGTTGTCCCATAAATCCTGTAGATGTTGTTCATTCTTTTTTCTATTTTTTCATCTCCTTCTGTTATTACAAAATACCTGTGTTCAAGTCATTTCTTTTGCTTGGTCTAGTCTTTTATTGAAGATGTATTTTTATTTCATTGAGTTCTTCATCTGTAGAATATTTAGTTCTTTTAAAAAATATTTATCTCTGTTGCATTTCTCAATCAAATAATGAGTTGTTTTCCTGATTTCATTGAATTTTCTATCTGTATCCTCTCTTGGCTCTGAGTTTCCTTAAGATTGTTATTTTGAATTATTTTTCTGACATTTCATATATTTCCTTATGATTGGGTCTCTTACTAGAGAATAATAGTTTTCCTTTGGAGGTGACTTTTTTTTGCTTTTTCATGGTTCATGTTTCTCTACATTCATTCTAATCATCTGGTAAAAAACTGACCTCTTTCAGTTTTATGGAATAGGTTTTAGGTGGACTTATTTGTATAAATGGTCTTGAAGTATCAGTTTGATGGGGTACATTGGCCTTGGTTCTAGGTGGATACAGTTGTCTTCATGTAGTTTCTTCAACTGTAATCCACATTAGTTGTGTTTGTGAGTTACTCAGTGGCCTAGTCTGAGAGAGTTTGTGGTGTTGATGTAGCAGCTTTGCTAGGGGTGGACTCACTGAGCTGTTTCTCAGGACTGGGTCATGTGTGTACATACAATAAGTCAGTCAACTTGGAGTCTGGCTTACTGGGGTTTGTGCCACAGTGCTGTTACTCTGCCTGGGAGCATGGGCATGCAGTTGCTTAGCCAGCCTGGGGATATGCCTACCAGGACCAGCTCATGGGGCTGTTTCTAATAATGCCTAAGAGACAGGCATACAGTGGCTCAGCTGTCCTGGAGACATACCAGGGACTTCCCATCATACTGAGTTCCCTGAGAACTGAGGCCATGTTCTCAGGCCTACAACATGGTCACAGGGTGGCTCAGATGACCTAGGGATGTACACACTGGGGATGACCCACAGGCTGTTTCTCAGGCCCAGGACACAGCTGTATGGCTGAATAGCTGTCCTACAGGTGATTCAGAAGGGTAGGGAGCGGCCCATGGGGCTGTTTCATAGAGCTGGGATGCAAGCCCAGGATTGCTTAATAGGCCTGGGTGTGTGCTCACCAGAGGTGCCCGAGGGCTGTTTATTGAGCCTGAGACATAGGTGCACAGCTGCTCAGCCAGGCCCTTTGGACATGTCTGCCAAGGATGTAGGTATAAGACTGCATGGTTAGCTCATGGGCATGCCTCCCTAGGGCAGCCTGCAGGACTGTTTCTCAGGCCCATATTAGGGGTACACAACCATTGGGCATGCCAGGGCTATTCTTTCAGGTGAAGGGTGCTGTATGGCTGCTACTCAGTTCCTGAGCATGGATGAACAGCCCTTCTGCTGGCCCAGAGGTGTATCAGCTGCTTGGAGGCTCCAGGGCGGTTGTCTCTTCTGCTTAGGGGAGGATATGCAGTAGTTTGGCCAGCACAAGGGCAGGTTGCCCTGGCTGGGACTGACAGACTGTTTCTCCAGCTGGAAGTGTGGCAGCAGGGTTTGATTTCCCTACTATGCTTAATCAGAGTCACAGCCAATTCATGCAGCTGGAGTTGTGGCTCTCAGCCACATGTGTTAGGCTTGGTATAATGAAGATGGGGCCCCAATGCTGGAGAGATGCATAGGCTACTGGCCCCCAGAGCAGCGTACTCCAGGGGCAGCTCTGGATGATGCCAAGCTGCAGCAGCTTGGCTTACAGGGGGTTGGTACGAGTGGAGCATGCATCATTTGTCCTAATCTTGGGCAATGCAGCTGCATAAATTCCTGGAAGCTTTCCAAACTGGGATCAGGGCTTGCAAGGACTATGGAATTCTCCCATTGTAAGGACTGTAGGTGTTTGTCAGGGAGATAAGGTCAAGGAATGATCTTCGGCTTACCTTTTCCTGACACAGAAGTCCATCTGGACTCCAAACAGATGTGATTTTGGTCAGGGAGATGGGGCTGCAGAAGCCAGGTGCCGCCACACTGCCGTCCTGGACTTCAGTGACCACAGATGCATCTCCACTCCTCTGCTATACTCCAGCACTCTCCCTTCAATACTCAAGTCAAATCATAACTACTTGTTGTTTTAGTCCTTTCCCATGCGGGGGTGGGGGATGAATGCCAGATGTCTCTAGTCAGCCGTCTTGCTGGCTTTGTCCTCTAAACTTACTTCCAGAAGATACATACATAAGCATTTGTCAGTATGGGGTGAGATATTCCTGGTTGGCCTCTCTTTTCCCAGCATACAAAACCTATTTTGGCCCCAGATTCCACAGGGCGTGCTGTTACTAGTAAACCTTGCAGCTATCACATGGTGAGCTCCTGCTATGTCTCAAGAGCTGGCTCCGAGACTTAAACAGTTCGAATTTCTGTGATTTATAGTGATAATTTTCTGTTGAATATAAGCTTTAACAGTAAACCCAAACTTTTCTCTAACTTGTGTTGTCCCCCTTATAAATAAATATTTTGGGTGCCTCACATGAGTACAAAATGAGTTTCACCAGAAGGGTCTCTTACAAGCAGGACTTCCTTACCTTCTTGGAAAGGTGCAAAGCAAGCATTGCTCCTGAAGCCCTGAAAATTGTTTTGAGACAGTTTGTGGATTTTTATTGATATACAACAAGGTGGGTTCAAATGCCAAATATATGAACTCATCACCATTCTTATGTAAGGGAAGGATATCAGATGTACTTAGCACAGCATCCTAACTCAACCATACTCTTGCCTACTGTTCAACAATACAAAGAAAACTATATACCATTGAAAAATAGTAAAACCAGTGTTTTAAAGGATATGAGTAAAATGAGATTAAAACTTGTAAAGATCACCTCATAAGAAATTACTAAACCAAAAGCTATTTTAAGTATCCAGGATTTAGCATCTGCTGGTAAAGATTATTTTGGTAGAGGTCTCCCTTTTTACACAGATTGCTTACTGGAACTCTGATTCCCAGTCTTGTCTATTCCTTGCAAATGTCCTTTATTGTACATTAATTTCCTGGAGCCAAAGAATGCCTATAAATAAGCATATACAGCACCTACTGAAATTTGGGATAGTTAGATCTCCTCTCAAGCACAGAACCCATCCTAAACGTAGGTATACAATGCAATACTTTTGAAGTAGTCTATTATTATTGTTATAACACATTATAAATTTGTCACATCTTTTTTTGAAGTTTGTATCTCCAGGAAAAAAAGAAATACCATGTATTAAACAACAAAGAATGAAGAAGGGAAATATGAGCAGAAAAAGCTTTCAGAATTATGAGATAATTTTAAATGAGTAAACAGGGCCTTCAGTAATCTGAATGAGATGGCTAGACACACATCTAGTCTTTTAAATTTGAACATAATACTGTTGAGTCCACTTAAATGACTGTGCCTTATATTTATAATAATGTTCTTATCTTCCCCTCCTGAGTAAGACTAAGGCACCCTGAATAAATGTATCAAAATACTTATAACTGTAGAATTATCTTTTTACTAGATAGGATTTAAATGATACTTTACCTATTATACAGCTTTAACTCCTACATTTAGCAGAATGCCTGAAACTATTCCTAACATATTTACTTAATTACAATGAATTGTTTACATTAAAAGTTACCAATATTTAAGCATAATGATGAAATCAAAGTTGCACCACCATATTGATGCAATTTCTGGTTTAAAATTATCCTAATATGTGTGGTTGTTCTTTTTCACACTGTGATGTAATACCATGAAACCCCATGGTAATACATCCTGTAATCATGTGAATCCTGATTTTGTCTAGTTGGTGATTGTCCCCTGCCCTCAGGCAAATTAAGAATAGAATTCCTTTATTCTAACAGTCGTCGATAGCATCACACAAAAATGCTGCTCTTTCCACTGCCACTACAACCACATTTAACTAAATGTATAATTAAAATACACTTTAGAACTTTCCAGAATATTCAGTTTTTTTACTTTTTCTAGCATATTCAACAATATTAAATACTGATTAAATTCAATAAATGTGTTGAAATAAGAAGCATTGATTCCGTAATAGTCGATTGGCTGAGGAGGAGATAAAGGTAGTTTTCATCACCCTTTACTCCGAGCCATACATCTTGGTCTGCCTTCAGATTTTTCTTAATGGTTCTTTCCGGTAATTTTAGGAGATGTAGTGTTAAATATTGTATTCAACGAAGTTTGTATTTGTTGCCAAATTCTGCATTTCCAAATTCAGATACCACTGAAATGGGGCAACACAAATCTATAGACAGAACAATATCCTTGGATATGGTTAGTAAAGTTTTATAATGGAATGTGATAAACCTTAACATATTTAAATATACTCAAATAATTTAATTATAGAAAACGACCATTTCATCTAGTGGTTATCAAATCTAGCTGTGCCTCAGAATCACCCAAGCAGCTTGTTAGAAAGCATAGATTCCCAAGTCAAATACATAGTAATTGTGCTTCCACATGTGTGGGTGAGGTGCTAGAATTTGTCATTTTAACAACCACTCTGGGTGATTTTGATACCCAGCCAAACATTTTGGAATCACTGATCTAGTACAATGCCCTACAGACAGGAATTACATTTAATTCATCTCTGTATTACTAGCTACATCAGCAAAGTGCCATGCATGTAGCAGGTGCAAAATAAATGTTTGCAGGAGATAGGGCAGAAAGTTGGTACAAAGAAAAGTTCTGTAACTTGCAGAAGGTCCTCCAGTTAAGAAATATTAGAACCCACTCCTTATTTGGCCCAGCAGTGAAGGAACAAGGGCTTCAAGATCCTCTTTTAACCGTTTTTCCAAACAAGTGTAATATAGTAAATCATCCAAAATTGGTCTCATAAGATTACAGTATAGACATGCAGGTGTATATGTTCAACAGTATGTTGCAGGAACAATTCCCATCTCATCTTGCAAATTTCAATATAGCAGTTTCTCTAAAAATATTTTAGGCATTATAAAATATTTATAACCCTTTCCTGCTTCAGTGCTTTAATATGAGAGTTTGTTAAATGCTTAAAAGTACATTGTGTAGTAAGTTCCTTGAAGCCAGAAAACAAAATGTCATGGACATCATTATTACTTTTACTTCTTTCATCTACCCCCTGGAAAGTTTGTGGCCAGTTATAAAAACTGCAGGTATTAGATGACTCTTACAATGCCCTTTGATCTGTTGTACTAGAATTCAATTACATTTCCAAATAAGTTTTCAGTATAAGAGAGGGCAATGCAATGGCATTCTCCAGTTATTGCATCAACATTTTAGAACATGGCTACCAATTTTCCAGAAGGAGGAGGAAGAGGGAAAAGAAAAGAAGAAAGGGAAGGGGAGGAATAATAAGAATCCTTAAGTTGTAAACTCTTCACTTGCATTTGTATTATCTCCAATATGACCCATCACATGGGTCTCATTTACAAGGGCATTTAGAAAGTTGTGAGTCAATTTGCCCAAGAGTTAATACCACTTACTTGGGGGGATTTTTAACCTCTCAGTAGATATCCTGAATCATAGTCATCCGTTCTTAAGTCCTGCAAAAAGACTAGTATGACTGTAAGTGAATGTTATTTGATAACTTCTTTCATTTTCTTCATCAATATGAATGATACTGACAAGCTCCTTTAACCAAGTGATAGTGTCATGACCATCTTACACTAAGGGGCTATAAATGGGCAGTGGGAAAAGTGGACTTTAATAAAACAGCTGTGCATGGCTCTAGAAACCAGTGAGAGAATATCCAACTTGAAATGATCTAACTTTTAAGCATATGAAGGATTTTTAAATGCACTAGTCATGTCAACCCCCCAGCATACGTGATGAGTATTAAAATACCTTTTCTCTAACTTGTATGCTGGTTCATGGGTGTGCAATTGGGAAGGGAGTTAGAGTTGCAGGTTAAATAGATAACTTTACTTGCCTGGGGTAGTCTTTTTTTAATGTTTTCCCTTTTGTTATTAATTGTAAATTTTGTGAATCAGTTTTCCCTTCAAATTTCTTAGGTAAAAATTAATGCAAGGCAGTGATTAAGAAAACTTGAGAAAATTTAATTCAAATCATTTGAGCCAAAGCTTAAGACTTTGAAGTAGGATGGAAACTGAGGAAATGCCACAGGTGATCATTGCAGGATGAAAGTAACGGGATGGTTAGTGGAAAGCCTAGTTTACTTCTCAGATTAGTAACTAGCTCTGCACTGGCCTAAGAGGCTGTTCTCCATTCAACAGTCCAACTCAGCTCATGCCTTGCTTTCCATGGCTCAGATATAGAGACTTTCTACCATTTAAAATGAATACCATCATGTGTGTTCTCCAGTTAGTCTGTGTGTACTTCAAATGACTATTTCCTTTCTAACTCATTAGTAAGCTTCTGAATGACTATTTTCAAATTTTTTAAATTACCACAAATTTATAGCAATAGATTTGGTAGATGATCAATTCATCACATACAGACTGAAATGGATTATGAAATTTAAACTTCTGAAAGTGTTTTTCCTTTTCACCATCACTCCTGAGCCCTGATTATACTCTAGCTATTGTATCACTACACTCATACATTATTCCCCTTTTTTGTCTAGCTGTTTATTTCTATCTTTTAGACCAGCAGTCCTCAACCTTTTTGGCATCAGGGACCAGTTCTGTCCCTGATGGAAGACAGTCAAGACCATGGAAGACAGTTTTTCCATGGTCTTGAAGTGGGGATGATTTCAGCATGAAACTGTTCTACCTCAGATTATTGTGCATTAGATTCTTATAAGGAGTGTGCAACCTATATTCCTCGCATGCACAGTTTGCAATAGGATTCACCTCCTATGAGAATCTAATGCTGCCATTGATCTGACGGGAGGCGGAGCTCAGGCAGCAATGCTCACTTGCCCATGGCTCACCTCCTGCTGTGAAGCCCAGTTCCTAACAAGCCCCATTCGTGGCCGAGGGGCTGGGGACTGCTGTTTTAGACTATAGTTGTTTTAACGTCAGGGACGATATTCTTATCCATCGTTATATATTCCATACTACCTGACATAGGAGCTACTTAGTAGATTTATGTTTTATGTGTAGACATGTCAAAGTTGCACCAAATATGAACTTGAGGAAGTTGTATTTGCTTGAGTAAAAAAAAAAAAAGTTGAATCTACTTTTGTCTTCATTGACTTAGAGGTCTGACTTTATTATTATCAAAATACTACAGTAGTCACTTGTCATTTTCTTGCCATTTTACTCAAATTAATTTCAAAAGCCTATTTTCTTTTGCTTTATTCTAGAACTGAACAATGCCACAAAAACTTTCTTTACTAAAGAATACTTGAAAATAAAGCAAAGCTTTCAGAAATCCAACTCTGCAAAATGGCCCCTCCCAAGCTGCAGAAAAGCATTTCATCTTTTTGGAGGTAAGGAATCTAATGCCAAAAAAAAGTCTGGTAACTTTGTCTAAGGTCTCAGTGGCTCAAGCCTGTAATCCCAGCACTTTGGGAGGCTGAGGCGGGTGGATCACGAGGTCAAGAGATCGAGACCATCCTGGTCAACATGGTGAAACCCCGTCTCTACTAAAGATACAAAAAATTAGCTGGGCATGGTGGCGCGTGCCTGTAATCCCAGCTACTCAGGAGGCTGAGGCAGGAGAATTGCCTGAACCCAGGAGGCAGAGGTTGCCGTGAGCCGAGATCACGCCATTGCAATCCATCCTGGGGAACAAGAGTGAAACTCCGTCTCAAAAAAAAAAAAGTAACTTCTTCCTGTCTCAGAAATATTAGTGGAAACATATTTTTGTATTGATCAATTTTAAATCAGGGTTTTGCTAAGTATCTCCTTGCTAAAAACTACAGATGTACCTATGAAAAAAATCAAGACTATGCAATAAGAGCAAATTTGAAGACTAATGACTAAATTGACTTTACCACACTATCACTGTTTAGTTTGTAGACAATGAAAATACATCTCAAAGTATCAGATTTGAAAAAAGTCATACTTATGGCAGCAGTAGCCCATCTGAAGTGGCTGCTGCCATGAAGCCAGCTCCAGTGGGGGAGGCACAGCCCACTCCACAGAGCTGGCAGGAGCCAGTAACAGGCAGGAGCCCCACCCTCCCAGGCCAAGCTGTAGCTGCTGAGCCATGGCTGCAGACCCAATCATCCTTGTACTCTCAGGGACTGGGGAAGGCCCTTTTCCCCTACAGGCTCGGAAGTGCCTACTCCCACTGTCTGGCCTCTCCCTGCTCCCGGCACCCAGTCTAATTTCAGAGCAAACTTGAGGCCAAGCCCAGGCACTGTCACGACCCAGCCAGGTGTACACACACTCAAGGCAGTGCTGATACACCAGCCCCCTGCTCCCTTGGCTCACTCCAAACTTTGGGTGCTGACAAGCAGTGGAGGAAGGCTGAGGGGGGCCGAGGGCAGCTCAACGCAGCCTGCAAGCACCCCTTGGCAAGAATAGCCTGGGCACTGTGGGCACTGTGGATAGCAGGTTGATAGTGGCAGGAGGCAGACATGCTCCTGGGCAGAAAGGGACAGGTCCCCATTAAAGCCCTACCTTCAAGACAGGGACAGCTTGAAGACTGGGAGCTGGGCTCTCAGTTCTATAGACCAGAGTGAGAATTTATGGTGCTTTTTCAGGGCCTGCCCATGGCTGCCCATGAACCACTCAGCATGCACTTTCTCCCCTTTTTAGCCCATAAAATCCCTAGGCTCAGGCAGACAGTTGGACAACTTACCTGCCAATATGGCCTGCCTGTGGATAGGGGCTGCCCACTCTGGGTCTCCTCTCCACTGAGCACTGTAGAGGACAACCTGCTGCAGATAGTAGATACCTGCTGTGGGTCTCCTGAGAACTGTTCTGCTTCTCAATAAAGCTCTTCTCCACCTTGCTCACCCTCCAGTTGTCTGCATACCTAATTCTGCCTGGATGTGGAACAAGAACTCGGGACCTGCTGAATAGCAGGACTAAAAGAGCTATAACACAATAAGGTCTGCAACACACCCCCCACCAAGAAACACGCTCACCATGTTGTGGGTAATGACAAGAGAAGAACTGTGGCCCTTCGGGGAACCCAGATGTAGAGAATCCCTGAGCCAGGGCTAGGACACCCTCTTTGGGGTTCTGCAGTTCCTGGAGTCACCAAGCTTCCTGGCACCACTATATTTCCCTCATTCAGACTCAGGTGCCCGCAGCAGAATTCACGTAAAGTATATCTGGTCTAGCCACAGCCTCACACAGAGCCGGCACCTGGAGCTGCCTGCCTCACCACAGCAGCCAGCATGCCTGGCTGTGCACAGTGGCTGGACCTCACGCTTGCTCAACCACACAGCCCTCACCACCCCACGCCTGGCTCACACTTGGCAGGTGTGAGATCTGAGCTGGTAGTAAGAGCCGAGCACAGCCTGCCTGGTGAAGTGGGTGGAACAAGCCCAGCAGGCACAAGCAATACTCAGGCAGAAGGTGCCGCTGGCATAAGAGGTTTCCAGCTGGTGAGGTGACAACCTAGGGATCCTATGACAATATTTGAGACAAAGGCACTAGCACTCTGTATAAAGATTCCTAATAATACATTCATTAGCAAAAGCTAAATTTATTTAGCTTTAAGACACCCTGACAAGGCTCTGTTACTTTCTACTTGTTCTAAACTTGTGGGACAACTGTATTTTATAGTTAGAGGTGTGCAACTCTAAAATACAATTGTCCCACAAGTTTAGAACAAGTAGAAAGTAACAGAGCCTTGTCAGGGTGATAGTTGTCCCACAAGTTTAGAACAAGTAGAAAGTAACAGAGCCTTGTCAGGGTGTCCTAGAGTTATGCAGTGGTTGAGGAATACCAATTTCTGGCTTCAGGTCTAAGTATCAGAATGACTTCAAAGGTATCATAGGATCTATTTTTGTAAATAGATCGTGTAAAATAGGAATAATTATGTCTTCCCCACCTAACTAATATAGTAGTAAATATGAAATGGACTAATGTGAAAGTACATTCCAAATTTTAACTGATTGGACTATATAGATATAAGGAATAAAGGTAATATAATCTCTTATACCTTTTTTAGCTTTGGGAATTTGTTACTGTATGAGCATACAATATGGACATAACATGTAATTTCATCTTTTATGAATAGATCGTGTAAAATAGGAATAATTATGTCTTCCCCACCTAACTAATATAGTAGTAAATATGAAATGGGCTAATGTGAAAGTACATTCCAAATTTTAACTGATTGGACTATATAGATAAAAGGAATAAAGGTAATATAATCTCTTATACCTTTTTTAGCTTTGGGAATTTGTTACTGTATGAGCATACAATATGGACATAACATATAATTTCATCTTTTATGAAACTACAGTTTATCACAGCATGAACTACTGTGCAGTTTTCATAATTTACTAGTTTATGACATCATAGGACCTGGTAGGAAAAATCCAGATATGAGGAACTATGATCTTCAGGAAACAGAAGGAACTTCTGCATAAGATCAACAAGATCAGTACAGCAATAACCAACACCAAAAGGAGATAGAAGCGGAGCCCCTATGGTTGTGGCAAAAGATAAATTGGTGCATAAAATTACTAATCTCAAAGAAAGTTATATAAAAACCGCTGTAACTTTACACAGTGATTTGAATGAAGAAAATAATTTAAGGGCATTAATAAGTACATCCTACTTTATAAAGTAGTCACTGTAAAAACTTAATATCTAGTGATTTGGTATAGATAGGTTTTTTTTAATTTATTTTATTTTTTTGAGATGAAGTCTGGCTCTGTTGCCCAGGCTGGAGTGCAGTGGCACTATCTCAGTTCACTGCAACCTCTACCTCCTGGCCGCAAGCAATTCTCCTGCCTCAGCCTCCCAAGTAGCTGGGATTACAGGTGCCCGCCACCATGCCAAACTAATTTTGGTATTTTTAGTAGAGACTGAGTTTCATCATGTTGGCCAGGCTGGTCCTGAATAATGAATGACCTCAGGTGACCCACCTGCCTTGGCCTCCCAAATGCTGGAATTACAGGTGCGAGCCACTGTGCCCGGCCATAGATAGGTTTTAAATAGGTCACATTTAGCCCCCAAAATAGAAAATCAAATATAAGAAAAAACTAGTCTTCAAGTATGTCATACCTAAGAAAAAATTTATCATTTCAAGTATGTTCTTTAAAATAATCCCTTGTATCTACCTTCTACTCTATACCCAAATTCTAAAAGAATGAAGTACCTTCACAATTACTCCATTTTCCCCTGTCTTTTTGTATTCTGAGGTAGTACAGAAGCTATAATTTAAGCAGTTGCTTCTTTATGATTTCATCTTATTTGCCTTCCCCATTGGAGTTCCAAAGAACTTAATTTTTTAAATGTGTGTTTATGGAGGAGATTCAAAGTAGCATTATTGTACCACCCAACTTAAGAAATATATATATTCTATCAGGAGCTCAGCTGAGCTGGCCAAGAGCTGAGTTATCAGGTTTCTGGAGTAGCCTATTAAAGCAACAAGCCAAAATTGAAAGAGTTAAGCCTTTAATCATTTACTGCAATAATATAAGCAAGAGTCTAAAACAAGAGGAAATGCTGAGTCCTCCTGTTCTATTATCTCATGCAATAGTACACACTCATCCAGGGCCACATAGAGCAGGGCAGAAGTACAGGTTCACTCTCTGTTGAGAATGCCCCAAACAAAAGGTTCCAGCAGTTTTTCAGACCCTGAGGTCAGGAGGAGTGGCAAAGCCGAAAGGCTAGGGGTGGTAAAGCACTGGGTACTGAGTCAGAGTGGAGAAAAGTGTTTCCGCCTCCAACCTCCATAAGACAGACTTTGTAGAGGCACGGAAAGACCTCCAACCAAGCCCTCAGATAAACATAACTAGTAACAAAGGTGCTGGGAACAGGAATATAAATATGTGAATGTGTACCTGCAGCCAGGGGTGACTGAGAACTTGACTGCAGCTCCCTTCAGAGACTGGAATGCATTTGTTGTACACCAAATCTGGCTTTCTCCCATGAATCCTGCCAGATAAAGCCTTTGTAATGGTCTGTTGAGGCCTGAAAAAAATCACACATAGGATTTTAATCAGGAACTGGACTCCTCAGTTACCAGTATTATTGAAGTACCTTCTGTAGTTCTCCATTTTTTACCCTCTGCTTCCCCTGACTTGTGTATTTATCATTTCTTTGTGTAAGTATACATATATATACTTAATCATGTTATTTAATTTTGCTTGTCTTTTAACTTTTATAGGGGTAGCGATGTATATATTCTCCTTTGCTTTGTCATTCAATATGTTTCTGAAATTCATCCATTTCAGTAAGTAGAGCCACATTCTTCTTACTACTACACTGTAGTGAATTACATGAAAATACCCCAACCCAACTTATCCATTCTCCCGTTGGTGAACAATTGAGTGGTCCAATTTTTATTATAAACAGTGTTGCTATAAACAGTCTTGTGATGTCTCCTGGAGCACAAGGGTTTCTCTAGAATAAAGACCAGCAGAAACTGGCTGGGTCATAGGAAAACCACATCTTTATCTTTATAACCTAGCCCAAATTGTTTTCCTAAATGGCTGTGATGAAAAATCACCAGCTTTGACTAGCACATTGGTATTTTCAGTCTTTTAGATTTCATTAATTTTATAGATATAAAATGATATCTCATTGGGGTTTTAATTTCCATTACTGTGAATACTGATAGGGGTTGAACATAGCTTTATATGTGTATTGACCATTAAATTTCTTCATCTGTGAAATGCCTTTTCACAAATTTTATTTTTCTATTGATTATATTTCTACTGTTTGGAAGTGTTAAAATATTTTCCAGTGACTTTTTTTCTGTTAATTATATGAATGGCAGCTATTGTCTTTTTTTACTTTGACATATTTTAATGAACTGTAGTTCTTCAGTTTCTTTACCATCTTTCTGGTATATATTTGCTTAAGAAATTTTTCCCTTTCCCCAGGGTCATAAAAATATTTTCCTGTGTATTTTTCAAATAGTTTTAAAGATCTTTGAAATTGATTTGTGTTAATATAGTTTTTACTGGATCATTTCTTTCTTTGTTGTAGGTAGAGACCCAGTTTCTTTGGCTATTTTTCATACCACCATTTGTTGAAAATAATTTTGCATTTCCTCACTGATCTACAGTACTAATCTGGCATATTTCAATTTCCACATGTAGCTCTGTTTTGAGGTCTTTGAGACCACTCATACAATTTTTTGTTCCTATAACAATACCATGCTATCTCAGTTACTAAAAACTTTATAAGTCTTTATATCCCCCCTTCCAATTTGTTTCACTGCAAGAGTATCTTGGCTATTTTTTGGCCCTTTGCTCAATTTTTAAATCATCCTGTCTAGTTGCATGAAAAACTATGTTCTACTTGGGAAATGGGGTCCTATTAAATGTTTAAATCAATTTGGGGAATATTGATACCTTCAAGTAAAAATTATTCTATCCATTAATGGGGTTTATCTCTTCATTTGTTTAGATCTCCTTTGATGTCCTATAATAAAGTTTTATAATGTTTTTATAAATATCTTGCACACATTTTGACTAGATTTATTCCCATGTACTTACTATGTTGTCCTCTTCTCTTTTTTGAAAATTCAGTGCAGAAAAATTGTCCCAGTCACACTTAATTTATGGCTACCATCATCACTGTTCCATGTACTCATTTGTTTTCTGTGCAGATATCTTTAATTTATGAAAATGGCCTTACATATTGTATTGTTTCTCTTTTTCACCTAGCACTAGCCTTTTAAATCCATTCAAGTGGCTATGTGTACCTCTAATCTGACTTCTAATTAATGCTCTACTAAGGGGTGCACTGATCACATTTTATCTATTCACTGTCTAGAATACTTCCAACTTTCTGCCATAATAAATCTCTAATGAATATCCTAGTGTGGACTGTGAATATCTGCTTGGCATATAGACTCCAAAGCAGAATGTCTGGGTCATAGAATATGAGTACACTTGACTAAGTAGTGCCAACGGTTTTCCCACATGACTAGCCTAGACACCTATTAGCAGTGTGTACGGTTGGGAAAAATTTGCACTATGGAAAATGACAAGTGTTGGCAGAGAATGAGAATTCAAAACCCTCATTATTTTTATTTACATTCATCTGATAATAATTTAAGATCATTTAAAATACTTAGCCTTTCAGATGCCTCTTTTGTAATTACTTTGCTTATTTTACTAAGGAGGTTTCTGCCCTTACTGGTTTTATAACATTTCTTTCATATTCTAGATACTAATCTTTTATCCACTTTGGACATTACAAATTTCTTCTGCCATTTTTATCATCTACATATTGTTTGTCCATGGTATCTTTCATTGTAAGGAATTCTTCACTTTGATATTATTACTTTTTCTTTTTGCTTTGTGTCTTAAATTTTTATTTAAGTTCTTCCCTAATTCCCAGACAACAGGGGTTTTCACTTTGATTTTGTTGTTGTTGTTGTTGTTGTTGTTGTTATCTGAAATATGGTCTCACCCTATTATGCAGACTGGAGTGCAGTGGTATGATCACAGCTCATTACATCCTCAACCTTCCAGTTCAAGCGATTCTCCCACTTCAGACTCCTGAGAGCTGGGACTACAGGAGCATACCACCATGCCTGGCTCATTTTTGTATTTTTTGTAGACACAGTGTCTCACAATGTTGCCTAAGCTGGTCTTGAACTCCTGGCTCAAGCAATCCTCCTCCTTTGGCCTCCCAAAGTGCTAGGATTATAGACATGAGCCACCATGCCCGGTCTCACTTAGATTTTTTTAAACATTTTTTTTTGTAGTTTTACTTTTCACATTTAGGTCTTTATCTAGAATCCTCCCTTTATGTTTTGTTACAAAGGGTTCAACATCTGTTTTTTTTCATATAATAGCCTACTTTTCTGAATATCATTCAATCTTGCTGAGATTTTTATATGGTTTCCTATTGTTGTCTAGAAATATATTGATATTGTTATGTTGATATCATACTTAACCTTGAGAAATTATCTTATTAAGTCTAATTATTTATAAGTTTTTGGGGGCTTTCATTGAAGACAATATTATCCTAAATAAGGACAGTTTTATATCTCTTCATTTCATGTATATGCCTCTTTCTCTTTTTACTTGCCAGACTTTCTGAGCTAGAACTTCTGTTCGATTTTGAACAGAAAAGATGATCATAGTATCCTAATTTTAAAAGGAATGCTTTTAATATTTACAAATAGGTATAATTGTTGCTCTGTATTCTTGGTGTACCTTTCATCAGGTTTTAAGAATGTTCTCATCTGTTCCTGATTTCAAATACCTGTAGTTTTTCTTGAATGGAGTTTAATTTTGTGAATGTTTTTTTGGAATTTCTTAAAATGCTAATATGGCTTTACTTCCTCAATTTGTTAATGCACTGAATCATATTAATTGATTGTAATTGATGTTCTAATGTTAGGACATTAGAACACTGCTAGATTTGATTTGCTAATATTTTGTTTCAGAATTTTACTTATATATTTATGAGTAAAATTGTATTTATTTTTTATACTGGTTTTGTAAATTTCTTCCTAAGTCAGTTTACATATCATTTTGCTGAGAATTTTTTTATTTTTGTTTCAAATTTGTTGGCCTTTGTTTTTAATATTGACTATTGTATCTTTATTTTCTATACATTTCTGTTCTTTATTAAATCCTTTGTTACTGTCTTTGGATTTATTGTGTTCTTTTTATACCATATTAAGGTGACTTTCTAATCAATTTGCATCCTTTTTACTTTATTTAAATTATTGTTCAAGGCTATAAATTTCCCTCTCATGTATTTATTTCTCGTTTCTAATTATTTTTATAATAAACCACATAATCACATACTAGTTGAATCATCTTGATTAAAAATAACAGAATTATAAAAAATCAGAGTTATGTTGGAAAGTTAGCATCTGTGATTTCAAGTTATACCACACTATTTCATATAAGATGTCATCTGTGCAACATTAATAGGTTCCCTAAGAAATTTACTTCTAAGCTTAGTTTTTCATGGTTGGTAGATGGAAGTAAGGTGGAAAGGGGGCATCTTATGGGAAAAAATAGACATTCCCATAAATGCTTTTGGCTCCACAAAATTAGTGTTTTTTTCACACAAAAATAATTTGCAAAAACAAACAGTTATAGATTTCCGAATCAAAGAAGCTTGTATAAAGTCTTGAACTCAGGCATAAAACTAGCTAATACTTGTCCTTTTCACCCTATGAAATGTCTTAGATATATTAATAACTAAACAGACATGTTTTAAATTTTTTCTTCTGACAAATACATATTTCATGTATTGATACATAAAATGGGTAATAGGAAAAGGATTGGAAATATTCTAGATAACTGTCAGATAGCACTTTAAAAATTTTATCAGATATTAATTGCACTGATGATTCTGTCAATTGCAATTTCTTTCCCTGATATACCTAATATTTACAGGCATTTAATCCTCAGTTTATTTGAAAGTATTCACTTGACAGGGTTTCTATCTATGCTATGTTAATTTATTCCCTTAGAAACCAATCATTCATACATATATAATTACATAGTGTATGTATACACAGATACATACACAAAGCAAAGTAGCAAAGAGGTTTCACTAAATCATTTTTGCAAAAAGTTCTACATTGTTGAGTTTCTTTTCTACACATACTGAAGCCAAAGGAATTTTTAACAAGAATTTAAAATTCCATGTCTTAATTTTACTCACTGTAACAAAAACATGCAACTGAAATGCAGGTGTCTGATACGTATTTATGACAATTTATCCATTTGTCATGAAAGCCTAGGGAATTGTTTTATTTGGTCATTAGTTTGTCTGAAGGTGTTAGATTGGTGCTGCAAGTTTAAACATGTTCAGTATAAATCAAAGAACTCCACATGGAACAAAAAGATTATCTCTAATAGAAAACAAAACAGTACATGCTTACACAGCATGAGTGTGAATATAACCCAGAAATCTGCCTTCTCAGAAAGTTGGAGGTAAGTCAGAGAAAATTTAAAATATGCTGTGGACTAGGGGCTGCCTTGGAGCTGAAAGATACATTAACCCTTACATTTTCTTTGAAACTGCAAAAATTTTGTTCACAAGATAATTTTTTTAAGAGGCCTGCAAATTCTGAACTTTTTCTTTCTTTTTAGTTTGGCAGAGTCAGGCTCTACTTTTTTTACACAGTTTAGAATTTCAGAATCCTTTTGCTTCTCTATTAAGTTTATGATCCAAATGACCTATAATGCAAATTGTACATTTTGTCCGAGTATCACTTCTAACTTACTTTAAAAATAATGAGCAGTGTTTCATTCTCTCCTTTCCTCCCTCCCTCTTCCTTTACCTCCTTTCCTCTTCTTTTACCTCCCACTTTCCCTGTGACTCTTCCTTTTGCACACACTCTCATGATTTTTATTCTTTATTTCAGATATATAGAACTTGCTTGTTAATTCCATATGAAATTGGATGTTGATGGGATATGATGCCTTCATTTTAAAGCACTTGCATTTATAACATAAGTGCACATGTATGCTTGTGCAGTAAAAATTCAACCAATAACCACAAAACTTATGAAATTAGCATGAGAAATAAATTCTCCTGGTATGAAAGGGTGGCCGTGTAGTCTTGACCTTAGCCCTGATCTTACAGTTTTAATAATGTGTCCCAAGTTAATGCTTTACCTAACTACCCTGCAGAATAAGTGACACCAAGTAAAAGTGTTCAAAGATATAATAAGATGACTCTGATACTGGATTTTTATAACCTTGATGAAGAAAGGGTATTGAAGGATCTCAGTATAGCTCCTAATTCAAACTAGACTGTTGATATCAGCAAATGGTGTCATTTAATTTAAAAAATTTTTTCAGAAATGTTCAAGTGTTCTACAGTTTGATCTCTGTTGGGGCCATGGACAATATATGTGCACATTGTGTATCATTGTAGGAAATTGTGGCCAATGCTGATATAGAATATGAAGATTGAGTATACAGGCTTTAAGTGAGATGATGGAAAACATACTCCATTTCTGGGAGACTTCCTAAGTGTAGGTTTATCCTGTCCTACAATCATGAAGAGTAGAGTACTCTTGGAGTGATGGTGGATACCACTCCCAGGACACAGAGGTGAGCAAAGAGTACAAAGGGGTATGCTGAGGATGTGTCCATGTCTGGGCAATGGCTGCAGGTTATTCTTGATGTTGTGTCACACCTTTTATCCCAAATGATCAAAAAATCTTATGAAAAGTTACAGCAGATCTCTTCTATATGACATTTGAGACACAGTAGCAAAAGGGGGTTCAGGGCTGTCCTCTTCTGTGTTTCAACACTAGAAGAGTAGAAATCTCATTTGATCAGCAGCAGCAAAGATGGAATTGGCAGATGAGGAGGCCAGATTAGAGGGATGAATGTGACCTGATTCTTAGTACAACAATGAGAAAACCACCACAGAACTCTGAGAAAGAGCAGGGACAGATATAAGTCAAGTATGTTATTTCTGGCAACAACAGGAGTGGGAATTTCTGCTTCTGAGTAGGATATAGTAAGTGGTGGCAAGCCATCAGTCTCTGTGCAGATATCTCGGGAAAATTATAAATTATAAGAATCATATTTACAAATAAATTTGAGAGCTATGGAATTGAAGACTAGGTGAATTAAAACTCCAGTATGGTCAAAGCCCCTTAAGAAAGCTAATATTGTCACCTCTTTGCTTTACTGGGAGTATTTTTTTAGTCTAAGCATTAGTCTAACCATAAGCAGAGGACTCTAGAATGGGGAGGAGAAATCAGCAGAAGTTTTGATAACCATAGAGACTGACATGTCAGATTGGAAGAGGAGTTCAAACATATGGCCGATTTTCCACATGAAACATTTGCTAAGAGCTTTTGGGAGTACAAAAGGCTAAAAAAGTTGGCTAAAAACAACAGAATGAAATCTCTTGCAGTCTCAAAGTTTAGGAATTAAGTTATCCTACATGAAGAGACCTATTAACAGATACATAGCAACATCCACAACCTCAGAAAAGCACAGCTTTCAGATTAGAGAAGCTAGGGACCTTAGAAACTGTTAAGCAAAAAATACAGAGAACCATGCTTTTTAGTAAGGGGTCTAGACCTGAGAAACAGAACACACTGAACACAAAAAATTTTCTGCAGTCCCATTGTGAACTTCATAGTGCTTTGGAGATAAAGTCCCATTAAAGGAATGAGGCTGTAATAAACACAGCATATAGGTCATGTGTCCTTAAGACATTTGAAATTCAATTGAGTACAATGAAAGTGCAACCTAACTTCGAACCCAACCCTGCTTATTCATTATTAGATTGAGGGGATGAGCCTCGCACTCTATCTGCCTGACAAAAGAAAGGTGCAGTACTATCTGGAGGAAAATATCAACTTCAGTTTCCATGGATCTTTCATAAAAATTATGACATATGAAAGGGTGAGGAAAATGTGACCAATAATCAAAAGAGAAAGTACAAAATAGAAACACATCTGCCCGTTGATTTAGATGTTGGAGTTAGCAGACTAGGACTTTAAAATAACCATTAGGAAAAAAAATTAATGAAAATAGAGAAAAAGAATAGATAAAAAGGCAAAAACTACCAATAGAAAACAGAAGCTATAAAAAAATTAAACAGCCTGGGACTACAAAGTGCAATAGCTGAATTAAAATGCATTATATGGGTTCAACAGCAGACTGTGTGGGATATAATCTGTTGAATATGTATAATTGGAGACCCTGAAGGAGAAAGAAGGGAATAGAAAAAATGTATCTGAAGAGCTAATTGTCAAGAATTTTCCAAAACTGAAGACAGACATCAGTACATATTGATAACTCTCAGCATAGCCTAATTAGGATAAACAGAAAGAAAACCATATCTAGAGACATCATCCAGAACAGTCAAACTGCTGAAATCAAAATATAAAGAAAAATATTCTAAAAACATCTAGAAAAAAAAAGTTACCTTCACTGAAGCAAGGATGACTGGCTTGAACAGAAACCACAGGACCAGACAGTGGAATAACATCTTTAATGTGCTCATGGAACATTAAAGATGCTATTTAATCCTTACTGCTAACCAAGAATTCATTACCTAGCAAAAATATCCTTCAAAAATGAAGGTTAAATAAAGACATTCCAGGTATCCTGTAGACCTACACTATAAGAAAAACTAAAGGTATTTCCTTAGGGCAAAAGAAAAGGATCCTAGCTGGAAGCACAGAACTTAAGTAAGGAAGAACACCAGAAAGGGTAATTATGTGGATAAATATGAATAAATGTCATCTGTTTATAATGACAATAATATCTGGTGAGTTTAAACATAGAAAATGAAAGATATGACAGTTATTGCAATACACTATATGCTGTATGCAAAAATGGTAAAAGTGTTAAGTGGAGTTAAAATGTTTTAAGGTTCTTATATTGTTTGTGACAAAAATACTAATTTAGAGTATACAGTCATAAGTAAAAGTTGCATAGTTACTCACTGTAGTAATCTACTCAAGGAAAAATGAATAAATGTATAATTAAAAAGCTAACAAGGACAGCTCACTGCAATTCTCTGGACTTCCTCCCCAAAACCCATAACCCATGACTCATGGGAAATATATTATGACTCTAATAATAATGTAATAACATTGGCTAACTAATTGTGGCATATACTATATTAATATTAATAAGGGAAATCGAGTGTGAAGTATACAGGAACTCTGTACTATGTTTAACTTTTCTATGAACAAAAAATTATTCTAAAATAAAACATTTATCAAAAACAAAAAGCTAATAGAGATGGGAACAATATTAAAGTATTTGGTTGATCCATAAGAAAGCAGTAAATGAAATACAAAATAGTAAAGACCAGATACAACAAATAAACAAATGTAAACATTAAAAATTCATACTAAAATAGATTGGCAGATGGGTTTAAAACGACAAGATCCAGTGGTGTTTATAAGAGACAACATTTAAATATAAATGCACAGAAAGGTTGGAAGTATAGAAAATTATGTATATGTAAACAGTAATCAAAAGAAAGCAGCTGTGGCTATGTTAATATAAAAATTAGACTTTAAGTGAACAGGAATTACTAGAAAAAAGGAATATTTTATGGTAAAAGACGCAATTCCATAGGAAAACATAAAAACATAAATTTGCATGCAACTTAAAGTTTCAAAATATGTAAAAAAATTTTAAATGTAAAACAAAAGTTGACAGAATTAAAACAAGATATAGATATAAATCCACTATCACAGTTGGAGATTTCAACACATCTCTCAGGAACTGCTAGAAAAAAAAAAAAAAGAAAAACACGCTTACTCAATAAAATTGTACAGGATCCTTCACCTGTGAAGAGTGGTAGCTAATCTGAAAGGTTAGGGCTTGTGTTATCAGTAGCTTGGGTCTTTGTGTTCAAAGTTCGTGCTTTGGAGTAGAATTGCTTACTTCTATCCCTTTCACTTCTACTTCCTGTACTGTAGCATAGTGTTTGCCCTTGCACTTTCTCTCTGAATCCAGGAAAGGCCTCTTTTAGCCAATTCACTCTTCTCATTCTCTTCTGCTTGTTACAGGTTAAATGACAGTAACCTGCCATCTGTTTCTGAGTTCTACTTATGTGGCTGAGTTGACTGAATAAATAGACTAAGACTTCAGTCTGTAGGCTTAGTTCTGTATCTTACTATTTATACAGATCCCAAGATAAGTAAAGAGAACAAGAAGCCCCTCCTTCAAGCCAGTTAACCAATAAACCTTGCATTTAGGAGACTACTGGTGATTGCCTATATTAGTAAAAGCAGTGTTTTGTTTCTCATTTGGCTAGGGATCCATTCGCCAGACTCTAGATAATGCAATTCGCAAGGTATAATTTATAAACTTAACTTATAGCCCCCTAAAGGGTTTCTAGCCCACATCATCATAGAGAATTATCCACCTGAGTTTATGCACCTCCAGCACTCTTCTAATTTAGGAAAGCAATGAGAGCTTTAAAATCAGGGATCCCATACTGCCCAACTCCAGGAAGCACTTTTTCCATAGTTGTATATGAAGGGTGCCCTCTGGAGTTGTGCAGTGCACAGCAGAAGTGTCCATATATTGCACTCTGTGTCTTATCCTCTTTCCTGATAAACAGGGTTTCCACTTAGTTTTGGCTTCTCAATCCTGAGGAATGCCTCTCACTGGAAAGATAACTATCCATAGGGGGCATTTCTTGGTCTCTGGGCACAACTTTATCAGGAAATACCATAATAACTCCAACACTGATATAAGAGAAAAATAATGGAGAGATAGTAAATGAAAAACTTAAAATGCATTAATTAAAGATGGATTGAAGAGATGCCATCCATAGTCTAAGCAATTTCTTAGTGAAATTTTCACAACATTCAGATCTAAATGATTTGAAAGCTAGGATTTCTTTTTAAAGGCTGGGCCACTTCCAGTCAACCACACTCATAGCACTTGTCATGACAGATGCAAAAAGGAACACATTATAAACAATTTGCTTTTCTTCATGTAAGTTAAGGATTCGATAATTATATAACTCACATTACTGACCAAACCCCTACTATTATGCATGAGCCATTATTTTGAATATATGTAAAATCTTATAAATTTAAGAACCAAAAAAATTCTTAAATTTGGAAGGAATTTTTGTCTGATTTTTTATGTGTGTGAAGTACAATTTTATTGGTAGTTAAAATATTTTTCAAAATGACACGAAATAACCAGCTTATAGGAAATTACAGTTTGTAATCATTGATTTATTTCTAGGGAAAGTAAAATGTGAATTTCTCAGATTAATTTCAAATCAATCAAATGAGCATTTGGTTTGATGATACTAATAAAGTGGTAAAGAACTTCCAGGAGAGAGAAATATCAGCATTCATAATCTTAATTTAAAATTTCAGGAATTGGGCTTCCCAAAATAGAGCAACTACAAAACAAGACCATTACTATGAAACAGAACTTTTCAACTAGTCTTGGAAAATTCCAGGGTCTTCAACTCACGTTGGCAGATGGGGAAAAAAATGCACAAGGGAAGACAAGAGCTAAGGTTTGGTTTGGTTTTTTTAAAGACAAAAAACAATTCTGGCTACTATTTTCTATATATTTTTTTTCTGACATAGAGTTTCGCTCATCACCCAGAAGTAGTGCATTAGCACAATCTCAGCTCACTGCAACCTCCCTCTCCCAGGTTCAAGTGATTCTCTGTGCTCACCACCACCCCCAGCTAATTTTTATATTTTTAGTAGAGATTAGGTTTCATCATGTTGGCCAGGCTGGTCTTGAACTCCCGACCTCAAGTGATCCACCCATCTTAGCCTCCCAAAGTGCTGGGATTACAGGCATGAGCCATGGTGCCTGGCCTAGTTTCTGTTCTTTCATATTTATGGCCTTGACTGAGTCCCAGTGCCCAGGCCATATCCCAGACCAATTAATTCAGTATCTTTGGAGATGGGTCTCAAACCATGAGTATTATTTAAGGCTCCCCAGGTGATTCCTACATGCAGCCAAACACTCACGGTTAAGATTACACTGCTCTAAAAGATAATAGGACTTGGGAATATAAGAATAGAATTATGGACTCAGAATGGAAAGGTACCTTAAAAGATTATTTTGTTTATACTCTGACTTGTTTATTTTCTGCATACCTGAATTATGATGAAGAAAGAATTAATCAGAAGAAATGCAACACTATAAATAAAAGAGATGAACAGTGTTTGCCTTACACTGAAATAAAGTTAACTCTGGCATAGTAGAGTGATACTTTACTAGTGCATGGCTATTGTCCTTTTGTATAGCAGATACAAGTTTGGTTGAAACTACCGTGCAAATTTAAGAAATCTGTAATTGTACAAACTGGAGTTGTGTAGCCATTATGCTGAGAACAACAAGCACTCTGTGGAAAAGACCATGGGATTTGTGAGACCACCAAGCGTTTATAGCACTTCAATACCGTATTCGAGGCATTAAGTTTATTTGCCTTTTTTTCCCATCCATAAAAAATTACATTCAAAAAAATCTGTAACAAAGAGAGTGGTTTTAAATGGATATCAAGGTAGTCCCAGAAGAGGAAAAGAAATTCCAAAAAGTAAGGTAACAACTATCTGGAGAAGACGGAAGGTCCAGTTCCAACTTCTTTGTTTTGGAGACTTCAGGAATACGTTAATGATCTGAAGACAGGCTTAAAAGTGTCAGACCTTTTTTGCCAGGTGGTGGAGCTACTACCATGATTTACCATCCCATAACTATAGCTGCATCTTTCATTGTTGTGGTGCACATGAAGTAGGGCATATTTATTATGATTTAAAACAGATTAATATTAAATGAAATATATACTCAAATTTCAGCAGCTAGTAGAACATTCATTAAAATAGGACAATTGAAATGTTTTAATATTTATAGATATATAATTTGCAGTTGAAAACTTGCAAACAACTGAACAGTTTAAAAGTTGAAATCTTTGCCTTACTAGTAACAGGACTGTGTTATTAACAAAAGCAGCTTCAAATGTTATTCACTTAAAAATAAAGTGTTGCAGAAAAACTTCATAACTATGCTGGCAATGAAATGGTTTTTGTTGGCAAAATCTTACTCTACATACATGTTTATGTATTGCAAAGATTATATTGTAATAATTCAAGATTTTGTTAAGAAATAATAGATAACTACTATTATGTAAACAAGACCATTATTTTGTTAATAATAAAGATGCTACTGAATTATATTATCACTTAAAATATGTATCTCATGCATTTCTGGTATGCTGAAATATTGTATGGGTAGTTGAATATAATGCAAGGTTTTATATAAATTATAGATTTTATAATATAAATTTAAATATATTTCATTGTATTTTATTAATTTTTCTCTCAATACTACATTTAAATATCTTTTTTTAAAATAGCAAAAAGAGAAAACAATAATACATACTACAGGTACTGTGTGTTCTTTTATCACTTTTTCTGGCCTGGGAAAATGAAAAGCCATAGAATAATTTCTAAAAATATTCCGAAGAGAATTTAAGAGAGAGAATTTGAGAGAATTTAAGTGACTTGAAAAAAACCTATGCTTTCAAGTTATTTTATTCTGCATTCTTTAGAGTCCTAAGAATTCACACATTAAAAAAGGATAGGTTAATATTCACTTTTAAAAGAGATTTTGCAATCAACTTGTGGCCATAGGAGGTTTTTCAAGCTGAATCTCCACTTCCTTTCAAATGAGCATTGATTTTGTCAGAAACACAAGCAGCAGAGCTATGAAAAGATAAGACATAATAAACTGAAGCAATAGTGATTTTTCAACCCTCAAAACAAACTCTCAACCAGATAAAATTTTTTTCTAAATTGAATTGTCATTAAATTGAGTCTGACTTTTCTCAACAATATTTCCTGTTGAGATGATACTTAAAATATTAAGTTTTAGTAACAAAATCTGTATATAAGTCTAAAATTATCAAATAGATTGCTTTGTGTTCTCTAAAAGACTATATATATTTATAAAACTGATTACCAAGTGATAGAACTTAATATTAACCATGTCAAATATTTTTATTTGTAGATTTAGAAAGTATAGCATTGTTTTGATATGAATATTGCTACTTAAATGATACCTTGTCTGAGACACGATCTGACAAGAGAGGTTTATCCAATAAGCTTGAGTTAAAATTTTAACCAACTATGAGTCATTTTCTCCTTAATTCCTTAATTTGTTTCAGAAAGATTGCTAAATAACCTCTAAAGTGTTTCCTAAAAAGACACTGTTGGTCAGTTCTAACCCAACAATGCTTGCTACAAGACCAAATCAACACTCCTGAACACTTAGCATACCTAACCAGAAGTAAATCTCCTCGTTTATTATATTAAAAAGCCCCCTTATATTTCCAAATGTCTCCCACCAACCCTCTTGAGAACAACTGAGGTTACAAATAGACGACATAAACATTAATTAGAGTTGCTTATTCCTTTAATGCCAAAGAAAGGATTTTAAAGTGAGATATATTTGTGTATTTAGAGAGAACAGATAGAATGATTTTTAAAAAATAGCTGTCTTCTCAAAAAGCAATTTGTTTGAAATATAATATAAAATGTCAGGCTACTGAGAGAATATTTTTGAATTGTCTTAAAGTTTGAAATATCTGAAATTCACAGTACTATCATAGATATATAAACAGAAACTGACTGAAGACTCAGCTCCATCACTTACATGTAACCTATGACAAATCAACTAAACTCTGAAAGGTAGAGTCTTCTTTTTTTATTTTTAATCTGTAAAATTAGAGAACATACCTATCCTAAATGACTGTTAATTATGACTTAATACATTCTGTTCCACAACCTAAATGAGATTCTTTGATGTATTTTCTGACAAAATATAATTTTGTAATATGTTAGAGATTAGGTTAAATTTAAGAGGATCTCTAGGCTAAATTTGCTGTTGAAACCTTACCAATTATAGCTGTAGATTATAAATAGACTAATTGGTAAGATCTAGTTTATTCTGTATTCCATATTAACAGAAGTAAAGAAAAACATTTTCTGTTTATTACAGAAAAAAACTAATTTGTGCTTCATTCATTTGGAAAATAATCCTCAATTTTGAAAATAAAATGACTACATTAGAAATGTAATTGAACATAAACTGAATGCTATTAAAGTAAAACAAACAAATTAGAGATTGTATTTATCTCAATCTTGGAAAGCAATCATTCAGTCAAAACTAATTGCTTAAGCGCTGTTTGCTTATCTTTTTAATAGAAAAATTGCCTTCTAGTATTTATTATATTAATATATGTACTCTGGAAAGAAAATAAAAAATAAATCATGTGTAGCCTAATTGTATCCAATTTGAAATAGTATAACATAAACCCAGAATTCATGAATATAAATATATAATGTTGTATGTCGTATAACCTAATGATAAGTATAGCCCCTAGCAACTAAGGAAAAAATTGAAATATGTAAATCCATGTTTATTTTTGGTACTTAGAATCATAAAAGTTAAAAAGACATCATATTACCACAAAGTAAGTCTTGATACATTTTAAAAGATTGAAACTATACAAAATACCTTTTCTAATCACATGGAATGAAGCTAGAAATCCATACAAACAGAAAACTGAAAAATTCACTATTATATGGAAATTAAACAACACACTCTTAAACAACCAATTGGGTCAAAGAAGAAAGCATGAGGGAGATTGGAAAATACATTAATATGGATGAAAACAAAAATACAGCATGCCAAAAATTTACAGGATCCAGCAACAGTAGTGCTAAAAGGGAATTTTATAGCAGTAAATGCCTCCATTAAAAAAGCAGATCTCAAGTCAACACAATTTTATACTTTGAACTAAAAAAATGAGCACTCTAATCCCCAAGCTAGCAGAAGGAAGGAAATAATACATGATTAGAATAGGGAAATACAGAATAGAAAAATATAATCAACAAAACTAAAATTTGGTCAGGAAAACATAAAAACAACTGGGCAAGCTTTTATCTACACTGACAAAGAGGATGCACAGCAATAAAAGCAGAAATGAGAGTAGAGACATTACTACCAATTTTACAGAAATAAGGATTATGAGAGAATACTATGAACACTTACATACCAACAACTTAGAGGACTTAAGTGAAATGTAGGAATTTTTGAGAACATACAAATCATCTGAACTGAATCAAGAAGAAATAGAAAATCTCAACAGATCTATAACAAGTAAAAAGATTGAAGTTGTGATCAGTAATCACAAACTTCCCAAGAAAGAAAAGTCCAGGACCAAACGGCTCCATTGAAGAATTCTGCCAAATATTTAAAGAAGCAACCCAATCCTTCTCAAACTCTTTAAAAAATAATTGAAGAATAAACACTTCATGATTCATTCTATGAGGCCAGCATTACCTCAGTATGAAAGCTAAAATTATCACAAGAGAATTATAGACCACTATCCCTTTGGAGTATAAATGCAAAAGTTCTCTGCAAAATACTAACAAACTGATTCTAACAGCATATTAAAAGGATTATACATTATTAGCAAATGGGATTTATCTAGGAATGCAGGCATGGTTCAACATAAGAAAATCAATGTAATGTATCACCTTAATAAAGGGGGGAAAGGGATTGTTTTACATGATATAGAAAAGCATTTGTCAAAATCTAGCACCCTGTAATGATAAACACATTCAGAAGACTACGAATAGAAGAAGACTGCTTCAACATGACACTGGGCACCTATGAAAACCTCATAGCTAATGTCACACTAAATGGTGAAAAACTGAAAGCTTTCCCCCTAAAATTAGGAACAAAATGAGGATGCCCACTTTAAACCACTGCTATTCAACATAGTTCTAGAAACTCTAGCTGGAGGAATTTG
Source organism: Callithrix jacchus (assembly GCF_049354715.1). NCBI lineage: Eukaryota > Metazoa > Chordata > Mammalia > Primates > Cebidae > Callithrix > Callithrix jacchus. The sequence goes on along the minus strand of NC_133503.1, from coordinate 145,249,354 downwards.
GTTTTAAAAAATAAACACATAAAAGCCATCCAAATTGGAAAAGATGTAGTAAAACTATCTCCATTCAGATGTCCTAAGCCTGTATATAGAAAATCTCAAAAGAAAGCTACTAGAGCTAATGAATTTAGCAACATGGCAGGTTATAAGATCAGCCCAGGAAAATCAGTTGTGTTTCTGTACACTAGCAATGAACAATCCAGAAAGAACACTAAGAAAGCAATTTGACTTACAATAACCTCTAAAAGAATAAAATACCTAGGAATAATTTTAAGCATGGATGTTAAAGACTTGCACACTGGAAACTATAAGACATTGCTGAAGGAAATTAAAGAAGATTCAAATTAGTAGAACGACATCCTGTGTTGATAGATTATAAGATTTAATACTGTTAAGATATCAGTACTGCCCAAGGCCATTTAACGTAATACCTATCAAAATTTCAACAGTGCTTTCTGTAGAAATGGAAAGGATGATCTTCACATTCATACAGAATTTCTTCTGCATAACCAAAAGATATCCTGAAAAGAAGTACAGTGTTCATAATTTCAAAACTTACAACAAAGCTACAGTAATCAAAACAGTGTAGTACTGGCATAAGGATAGGCATATAGACCAGTGGAACAGAAAGTACAGAAATAAATTCATATATCTATGGCCAATAGATTTTTGACAAGGCTACTAATGAAGTTCATTCATTTGGAAAGGAATAGTCTCTTTGATAAATAGTGCTAGGATAGCTGGATTTACACATGCAAAAGAATGAAGTTGGACCCCTTAACTCCCAGTTGATCAATAACCTAAATATAAAAACTAAAAAACATAAAACCTGCAAAATAGGGGTATTTATGAACAGTGGAGTCTTAGATATGACATCAAAATCACAAGCAACAAAGTAAATTGAACTTCATCAAAATTAAAAATTTTGAAAGAAATCTCTCGAGGCCTGGAGTTCAAGACCAACCTGGGCAACATAACAAGACCCTGTCACTAACATCAACAACAACAACATTGCAATTAGCTGGGCATAGTGTTGCATGCCTGTAGTCCTAGCTACTTGGGAGGCTGAAGTCTGGAAGCGTTTCTTGAGCCTATGAGGGTGAGGCTGAAGTGAGCTATTGCTGTTCCACTGCACTATAGCCTGGGTGACAGAGGGAAACCATCTCAAAAAATTATAATAATAATTAAATGTGGTGCAAGGGACATTATCAAGAATGTAAAAAGACAACATGGCTACCTACAGAATGGAAAAAAATGGTTGCAAATCATTTCTGATAATGGCTCAATATCCAGACTATATATACAAAGTGTTAACAAGGAGAAATTGAAACTGATACATTGCTAGTAGGAAATAAATTCATCAAAAAGCTAAATATAAAATTACCATATGACTCTACAGTTCTGTGTATACCCAAGAGCATTGAAAACAAGGACTCAGAAAGATACTTGTATGCCAGTGTTCACTGCAACATTATTCACAATAGCCAAAGGTGGAAACAACCTATGGATAAACAAAATGTGGTATATACATATAATAGGTAAAAAAGGAATAAAAACTATAAAAAGGAATGATGTTCTGATACATACTGAAATATGGATGAACCTGGAAGACATTATACTCAGTAAAGTAAGCCAAACACAAAAAGACAAAGATTGAGTGATTCCACTTACATGAAATACCTAGAACAGACAAATTCATATAGATAAAGTAGAATAGAGATTACCAGTGGCTGGGGAAAGGGAGTCATGAGTTCTAGCTTAATGGCTATAGTTTCTATTTGGGATAATGAAAACACTTGAAAATAAATAGTGGTGATGGTTGGACAATTCTGTAAATGTAGTTAATGCCACTGAGTGGTACACTTAAAATTGATTACACTGACAAACATGTTATATTATATATACCTTACCCAATAAAAACTATTTGTTTTTAAAAATGGTATTCAATTCATACCTGGTTATTGAACTAAAACAAAATTTTATAATTTAAACTGATAACTTTGTAAACTATATTGAAATTTAAGCAGATGTTACAGTTATAAGTAATGTGCAACAGATTTTAACTTATTCAATATAAAAGGTTAACTTTCAGAATTAATACTTTTTACTCTAAGAGCCTAAAGATATAAGAGAAAAGATGAAATTTAACGTCTATTTTGCATTAATTTTGCAAGTACATTAACAGTAACTCTATACCTAGTTGTGACTATAAATAAATTGCTCCACCTCTGCTAAGACCTACTTAGATCAATCAACTTTTGACACAACAAAATTCTTATGTAATATAAAGCAGTAAAATATTGTGCTGTAACATTTTATTTTTCCCATTATATGTGAAATATAGGACATGTCTCTTATTTAATACTAATTTCAAGGCTCTGAATTAGCCTGTAAAGAACCTACAAAATTCTTTAAGATATATTCATATTAATTTTCAATTCCTGCTGAAAATATATTTGAAAGCCTCGATTTAGGACAGTCTCAAAAATTTGCAATTATTCATTTTATATTCTATAAACTCTATCCTTTTATGCAGGCACTCATCCATCCACTCAAAACCATACTGAATGCCCACTATTAGCACAGTACAACCTACCAAAATGACAAAAATTAGTGAGATAACTGTTCAGATATAGTTTTTCTATCTCTGAAAGAAACTTCAAGATAATAGAGTTCACTTTATGGTCTTTGTTGGTGAATATAAATTTGAATCATATACTATGGGGGAAAAAAGTCATAGACTTGTTTTCTAGGATATGAGAGAGAAATCACTCTGAGGTAAATTCTACAAAATAGAATTGAAGAGGAGACAGGAGTAACTTTGTAATCTTTATAATCTCCTAAACCTGATAGCAACTTGAATATTTTCTTCATGCATCCTTCATGCTCTTTGATTTCACCACAATGAATTTCTCCAAGAGCTTGTTTCTCCATGTGGGAAAATTCAACTTCCATTTTTATCACCTGTTTCTTCAGTGGTTTTATTAGTTACATCACTGTTTTCAGTACGAATTCATAGTAAGATTAAAATTTTCCCTGAACTGCTGGGTGCTCTACCTCACATCCTAAACCATGGAACCCAACCTGAATCACCATGACAGAGCAGTCTCTGTCTGGTATATTACTGGTTACTGTGGCAGAGAAAAAGAGACTGCTGCAGAGAAACTTAAACTGATAAATGCTTCAACCCAGAAACAGCACACATTGCTTTCATCGGACAATCATTTTCACTGGTCAAGTCCCATGGCCATTCTTAACCTTCAAGGGACAGGATCTACAAACCATGTAATCAGAGACTAGAATATTTCTGAAAAGCCTTAAGGGTACAATTAATCAAAGTTTTAGTCCAATTTATTTGAAAACTTGAATATAATGGATAATTTTGTATTAAAGTTATTAGAAATGGCTCAAGAAGAACTAGAAAACATGAAGAGACCAACAAGTATTAAAGAAATTAATAGGTATTTTTAAATCTGCTCCTAGACCTGAAAAAACTACAGGCCCAAGGGCTTTCATAGGCTAGATTTATGAAACCTTTAATAAAAGGTTTTATTAAAGATTTTTTTTAAATAAAAGACTGCCTCCTACAGCCTTCCACAGTTTGTTGTTCCTTGTTTATATGTTACTCATAACCAGTTTATGTAGGCACTCTAAGTATAAGAATTTTTTTTTAATTTTACCTTAAGTTCTGGGGTACATGTACAGATCTTGCAGGATTGTTACATAGGTATACACATGCCATGGTGGTTTGCTGCCTCCATCACCCATCACCTACATTAGATATTTCTCCTAATACTATCCCTCCCTAATCTCCCCATTCCCTGCTATCCCTCCCCTAGCCTCCCAACCCCCAACAGTGTGTGGTGTTTCCCTCCCTGTGTACATGTGTTCTCATTATTCAATACCTACTTATGAGTGAGAACATGCAGTCTTTGGTTTTCTGTTTTTGTGTCAGTTTGCTGAGAATGATGGTTTCCAGGTTCATCCATGTCCCTGCAAAGGACATGAACTCATGTTTTTTGTTTTTTGTTTTTTTTTTTGAGACGGAGTTTCGCTCTTGTTACCCAGGCTGGAGTGCAATGGCGTGATCTCGGCTCACCGCAACCTCTGCCTTCTGGGTTCAGGCAATTCTCCTGCCTCAGCCTCCTGAGTAGCTGGGATTACAGGCACGTGCCACCATGCCCAGCTAATTTTTTGTATTTTTAGTAGACACGGGGTTTCACCATGTTGACCAGGATGGTCTCGATCTCTTGACTTTGTGATCCACCCACCTCGGCCTCCCAAGGTGCTGGGATTACAGGCTTGAGCCACGATGCTCAGTTGAACTCATCCTTTTTTATGGCTGCATACTATTCCATGATGTGTATGTGCCACATTTTCTTTATCCAGTCTATCTTCGATGGGCATTTGGGTTGGTTCCAGGTCTTTGCTATTGTAAACAGTGTAGCAGTGAACATACATGTGCATGTGTCTTTATAATAGAAAGATTTATGATCCCTTGGGTATATAACCAGTAATGGAATTACTGGGTCAAATGGTATTTCTAGTTCTAGATCCCTGAGGAATCGCCACACTGTCTTCCACAGTGGCTGAACTAATTTATACTCCCATCAAAAGTGTAAAAGCGCTCCTATTTCTCCACATCCTCTCCAGCGTCTGTTGTCTACATATTTTTAAATGAAAGCCATTCTAATTAGTATGAGATGGTATCTCAATGTGGTTTTGATTTACATTTCTCTAATGACCAGTGATGATGAGCATTTTTTCATATGTTTGTTGGCCACATAAATGTCTTCTTTTGAAAAGTCTCTGTTCGTATCTTTCACCTAGTTTTTTATGGGGTTGTTTTTTTTCTTGTAAATCTGTTTTAGTTCTTTGTAAATTCTGGATATTAGCCCTTTTTCAGATGGGTAGATCGCAAAAATTTTTTCCCATTCTGTTGATTGCCGGTTCACTCTAACGATTGTGTCTTTTGCTGTGCAGAAGCTCTTAGGTTTAATTAGAACCCATTTGTCTATTTTGACTTTTGCTGCCATTGCTTTTGATGTTTTAGTCATGAAGTCTTTGCCTATGCCTATGTCCTGAATGGTATTGTCTAGGTTTTCTTCTAGGGTTTTTATGGTGTTAGGTCTTATGTTTAAATCTTTAATCCCTCTGGAACTAGTTTTTATACAAGGTGTCAGTAAGGGGTCCAGTTTCAGCTTTCTGTACATGGCTAGCCAGTTTTCCCAACACCATTTATTAAACAGGGAATCCTTTCCCCATTGCCTGTTTTTGTGAGGTTTGTCAAACATCAGATGGTTGTAGATGTGTGACATTACTTGTGAGGCCTCTGTTCTGTGCCATTGGCCTATATCTCTGTTTTTGTACCAGTACCCCGCTGTTTTGGTTACCGTAGCCTTGTAGTATAGTTTGAAGTCAGGTAGTGTGATGCCTCTAGCTTTGTTCTTTTTGCTTAGTATTGTCTTGGCTATGCAGGCCCTTTTTTGATTCCATATGAAGTTTAAGGTGGTTTTTTTTTTTTTTCAGTTCAAAACCATATGATTATCTCAATAGATGCAGAGAATGCCTTTGACAAAATTCAACAGCCCTTTATGTTAAAAACCCTCAATAAACTTGGTATTGATGGAATGTATCTCAAAATAATAAAACTATGACAAACCCACAGCCAATATCATACTGAATGGGCAAAAACTAGACAAGGGTGCCCTCTCTCACCACTCCTATTCAACATAGTACTAGAAATGCTAGCCAGAGCAATCAGGTAAGCAAAAGAAATAAAGGGTATTCGATTAGGAAAGAAGGAAGTCAAATTGTCTCTATTTGCAGACAACATGATTGTATATTTAGAAAAACCCCATCATCTCAGCCCAAAATCTCCTTAAACTGATAAGCAACTTCAGCAAAGTCTCAAGATACAAAATCAATTGCAAAAATCACAGGCATTTCTCTACACCAATAACAGACAAACAGAGAGCCAAATCAAGAGCAAACCCCCATTCAAAATTGCTACAAAGAGAATAAAACACCTAGGAAGATAGGGAGGACTCAAGATGGCGCTGTGAGAACAACCCAGGATTGGAGCTCTCGTTGAATCCTCGGAGAGGTGAGTCGGAGCTGCATTTCCAGACTGATCTTTGTTGCCCACAGAACGGGGAAAATTCCCAAGTATAAAGGAGACACTGGATGCCAGGAAGTACCTCTGCCTGGTGAAGCCGGCAGCTGGGGTGGCGGTGGCCTGCCCTACCCAGCGCTCCCCACAGGGCGCGCTTGTCCGGGTGCCCTGTTGAACCGGCAACCTGAGAGTTGAGAGGGCTGGACTTGAAACTGAACGAGACTTGGACAGTGGGCCAGCCCAGGGGATTGCACGGACAGAGCATTTGGGGTAGCCCAGTGGGACGAACAAAACCACGATTTCAAATGATCCCCGTGCAGACGGTCTGAGACGCTCTGCGGGGGAGAGGCGTCCACCATTACCAAGGCAACCCGCCCCAACTGAGATACACGCCCACTGCTGACGCAGCCAGCCGTTGCCGAGGCAACCCGTCCCTACTGAGATACACGCCCACTGCTGACGCAGCCTGCCGTTGCCGAGGCAAACCGCTACAACAGAGAGACTCTGCTGCAGGGCGGAGCTGGTGGCGGAGACCGCAGCAGAACAGCAGAGCCTGCAGCAACAGGGTGAACCACACAACAGCAGGGCGGAGCCTCGGCAGGCAAACAGTGGCTAGTCTGCCTCCTAGCTGGGCAGGACACCTCAACGGACATCCAAAAATAAAGCCCGAAACCGCCAACAAAGAGCATTTGAGAAAAAAAGGGTTTTTATAATGAGCTCTGTTGCAGCAGAATCAAACATAGCAGCCTAACAACCCTGAATGAACAACAGAGCTCACAGCTCAGCAATTGAGCTCTTATAAAGTACAGACTGTCTCCTCAAGCAGCTCCCTGACCCCTCTATATACAAAAGACTGACATTTGGCAGGCATCATCCTGGGACAAAGATAGCAGAAAAAGAAACTGGTAGCATCCCTCACTGTGCCACAGCTGCTATAGGTGTACCCCAGACAAGCAGGGCCTGGAGTGTACTTCAGCAGTTGTACATCAAAGGGGCAAGACTGGTAGAAGGAAAACCAAGTAACAGAAATACTTCATCATCAACAATCTGGGTGTCCACTCAGAGACCCAATCAAAAAGTCAGCAACTACGCAGACGACAAGCAGATAAATCCACAAAGATGGGAAGAAACCAGCGCAAAAAGGAGGAAAACACCCGAAACCAGAACACCTCGCCTCCTAGAAAGGACTAAAACTCCCCACCAGCAAGGGAACAAACCTGGACGGAGAATGACTGTGACGAAATGATGGAATTAGACTTCAGAAGGTGGATAATGAGAAACTTTTGTGAGCTAAAAGAACATGTATTAAATCAATGCAAAGAAACTAAGGAACTTGAAAAAAGATATGAAAAAAGATTTGAGGAAGTGATAACAAGAATGGATAACTTAGACAGGAATATGAATGAATTAAAGGAGCCGAAAAACACAATACGAGAACTTCGCGAAGCATGCACAAGTTTCAATAGCCAAATTGACCAAGCAGAAGAAAGAATATCAAAAGTTGAAGATCACCTCAATGAAATAAAACAAGAAACCAAGATCACAGAAAAAAGCACAAAAAGGAATGAACAAATTCTCCAAGAAATGTGGGACTATGTGAAAAGACCTAACCTACGTTTGATAGGTGTACCAGAAGGGGATGAAGAGAATGAATCCAAGCTGGAAAATACTCTTCAGGACATCGTCCAGGAAAATTTCCCCCACCTAGCAAGACAGGCCAACACTCAAATGCAGGAAATACAGAGAACACCACAAAGATATTCCGCAAGAAGAGCAACCCCAAGGCACATAATCGTCAGATTCAACAAGGTTGAAATGAAGGAGAAAATACTAAGGGCAGCCAGAGAGAAAGGACGGTTCACACACAAAGGGAAGCCGATCAGACTCACAGCAGATCTCTCGACAGAAACAGTACAAGCAAGAAGAGAGTGGGGGCCAATATTCAACATCCTTAAAGAAAAGAACTTTCAACCCAGAATTTCATATCCAGCCAAACTGAGCTTCAGAAGTGAAGGAAAAATAAAATCCTTTGCCAACAAGCAAGTACTCAGAGCTTCTGTCACCACCAGGCCTGCTTTACAAGAGCTCCTGAAAGAGGCACTAAACATAGAAAGGAACCACCAGTACCAGCCATTCCAAAATCACACTAAATGCTAAAGAGCATCAACATAATGAAGAATCTACATCAACTAACGGGCAAAACAGCCAGCTAGCATCAAAATGGCAGTATCAAATTCACACATAACAATATTAACCCTAAATGTAAATGGACTAAATGCACCAATCAAAAGACACAGACTGGAAAACTGGATAAAGAACCAAAACCCATCGGTGTGCTGTATCCAGGAAACCCATCTCACATGCAAGGATACACAAAGGCTCAAAATAAAGGGATGGAGGAAGATTTACCAAGCAAATGGAGAGCAAAAAAAAGCAGGAGTTGCAATTCTCATCTCTGATAAAATAGACTTCAAAGCAACAAAGATCAAAAGAGACAAAGAAGGCCATTACATAATGGTAAAAGGATCGATAAAACAAGAAGAGCTAACGATTCTGAACATATATGGACCCAATGCAGGAGCACCCAGATACATAAGGCAAGTTCTTAATGACTTACAAAGAGACTTAGACTCCCACACAATAATAGTGGGAGACTTTAACACTCCACTGTCAATATTAAACAGATCAACCAGACAGAAAATCAACAAGCATATCCAGGGCTTGAACTCAGACCTGGAGCAAGCAAACCTGATAGACATTTACAGAACTCTCCACCCCAAATCCACAGAATACACATTCTTCTCAGCACCACATCACACCTACTCTAAAATTGACCACATAATTGGAAGTAAAGCACTGCTCAACAAATGCAAAACAACTGAAATCATAACAAATAGCCTCTCAGACCATAGTGCAATCAAGTTAGAACTCAGAATACAGAAACCAACCCAGAACCGCACAGCTTCATGGAACCTGAACAACTGGCTCTTGAATGTTGACTGGGTAAACAAGGAAATGAAGACAGAAATAAAGAAGTTCTTCGAAACCAACGAGAACAAAGACACAACATGCCAGAACCTCTGGGACACATTTAAAGCAGTCTCTAGAGGAAAGTATATAGCAATAAGTGCCCATATGAGGAGAATGGAGAGATCCAAAATTGACACCCTATCATCAAAATTGAAAGAGCTAGAGGAGCAAGATCAAAAAAACTCAAAACCCAGCAGAAGACAAGAAATAACCAAGATCAGAGCTGAACTGAAGGAGATTGAGACACGAAAAACCCTTCAAAAAATCAATAAATCCAGGAGCTGGTTTTTTGAAAAGATCAACAAAATAGACAGACCACTAGCCAGATTGATTAAAAATAAAAGAGAGAACAACCAAATAGATGCAATAAAAAATGATAAAGGGGAAACCACCACAGATTCCACAGAAATTCAAACCATCATCAGAGAATATTACAAACAACTCTATGCACATAAACTAGTAAACCTGGAAGAAATGGATAAATTCCTGGACTCCTGTGTCCTCCCAAGCCTAAACCAGGAGGAAGCTGAAACTATGAATAGACCAATAACAAGGTCAGAAGTCGAGTCAGCAATTAAGAGCCTACCACTCAAAAGAAGCCCAAGTCCAGACGGGTTCACAGCCGAATTCTACCAGACACACAAAGAGGAGCTGGTACCATTCCTTCTAAAACTATTCCAAATAATCCAAAAAGAGGGAATCCTTCCCAAATCATTTTACGAGACTAACATCATTCTGATACCAAAACCCGGCAGAGACCCAACAAGAAAAGAAAACTTCTGGCCAATATCCATGATGAACATAGATGCAAAAATCTTCAATAAAATATTGGCAAGCCGATTGCAACAGCAAATCAAAAAACTTATTCATCATGATCAAGTAGGATTCATCCCAGGGATGCAAGGCTGGTTCAACATACGCAAGTCTATGAACGTAATTCACCACATAAACAGAATCAAAAACAAAAACCACATGATTATCTCAATTGACGCAGAGAAGGCATTTGACAAAATTCAACAGCCCTTTATGCTAAAAACCCTCAATAAACTCGGTATCGATGGAACGTATCTCAAACTAATAAAAGCTATTTATGACAAACCAACAGCCAATATCATACTGAATGGGCAAAAACTGGAAGCATTCCCTTTGAAATCTGGCACTAGACAAGGATGCCCTCTTTCACCACTCCTATTCAATATAGTACTGGAAGTTCTAGCCAGAGCAATCAGGCAAGAAAAAGAAATAAAGGGTATTCAAATAGGAAAGGTGGAAGCCAAATTGTCTCTATTTGCAGATGACATGATAGTATACCTAGAAGACCCCATCACCTCAGCCCAAAAACTCCTGAAACTGATAAGCAACTTCAGCAAAGTCTCAGGATATAAAATCAATGTGCAAAAATCACAAGCATTCCTCTACACCAATAACAGACTTAAAGAAAGCCAAATCAAGAACCAACTGCCATTCACAATTGCTACAAAAAGAATAAAATACCTTGGAATACAACTCACAAGGAATGTAAGGGACCTCTTCAAGGAGAACTACAAACCACTGCTCAATGAAATCAGAGAGGACACAAACAGATAGAGAAACATTCCATGTTCATGGTTAGGAAGAATTAATATCGTGAAAATGGCTATACTGCCCAAAGTAATTTACAGAATCAACACTATCCCCATCAAGCTACCATTGACTTTCTTCACAGAACTGGACAAAACCACCATGAACTTCATATGGAACCAAAAGAGAGCCCGCATAGCCAAGGCAATTCTAAGCAAAAACAACACAGCGGGGGGCATCACACTACCGGATTTCAAACTATACTACAAGGCTACAGTAATTAAAACAGCATGGTACTGGTACCAAAACAGAGATATAGACCAATGGAACAAAACAGAGGCACTGGAGGCAACACAACATATCTATAACTATATAATCTTTGATAAACCTGATAAAAACAAGCAATGGGGAAAGGATTCCATGTTTAACAAATGGTGTTGGGAAAACTGGCTAGCCATGTGCAGAAAGCAGAAACTGGACCCCTTCCTGACACCTTACACTAAAATTAACTCCAGATGGATTAAAGACTTAAACATAAGACCTGGCACCATAAAAACCCTAGAAGGAAATCTAGGCAAAACTATCCAGGACATAGGAGTAGGCAAGGACTTCATGAACAAAACACCAAAAGCATTGGCAACAAAAGCCAAAATAGACAAATGGGACTAATGAAACTCCACAGCTTCTGCACGGCAAAAGAAACAGTCACTAGAGTGAATTGGCAACCAACAGAATGGGAAAAAATTTTTGCAGTTTACCCATCTGACAAACGGCTGATATCCAGAATTTACAAAGAACTCAAACAGATTTACAAGAAAAAAAAACAAACAAGCGCATTCAAAAGTGGGAAAAGGATATGAACAGACACTTTACGAAAGAATACATATATGAGGCCAACAATCATATGAAAAAATGCTCATCGTCACTGGTCATCAGAGAGATGCAAATCAAAACCACATTGAGATACCATCTCACGCCAGTTAGAATGGTGATCATTAAAAAATCTGGAGACAACAGATGCTGGAGAGGATGTGGAGAAAAAGGAACACTTTTACACTGTTGGTGGGAGTGTAAATTAGTTCAACCATTGTGGAAGACAGTGTGGCGATTCCTCAAGGCCTTAGAAATAGAAATTCCATTTGGCCCAGCAATCCCATTACTGGGTATATATCCAAAAGACTATAAATCGTTCTACTATAAGGACACCTGTACATGAATGTTCATTGCAGCACTGTTTACAATAGCAAAGACCTGGAATCAACCCAAATGCCCATTGATAATAGACTGTATTGGAAAAATGTGGCACATATACACCATGGAATATTATGCAGCAATCAGAAATGATGAGTTTGTGTCGTTTGTAGGGACATGGATGAATCTGGAGAACATCATCCTCAGCAAACTGACACAAGAACAGAAAATGAAACACCACATATTCTCACTCATAGGCCGGTGATGAAAAATGAGAACACATGGACACAGAAAGGGGAGTACTAAACACTGGGGTCTACTGGGGGGAAAAGGAGAGGGCCAGTGGGAGGGGAGGTGGGGAGGGATAGCCTGGGGAGAAATGCCAAATGTGGGTGAAGGGGAGAAGGGAAGCAAAGCACACTGCCATGTGTGTACCTACACAACTGTCTTGCATGCTCTGCTCATGTACCCCCAAACCTAAAATCCAATAAAAAATTTAAAAAAAAAAAACACCTAGGAATACAACTAACAAAGGACATGAAGGACCTCTTCAAGGAGAACTACAAAATGGCTCAAAGAAATAAGAGAGGACACAAACAGATGGAAAAACATTCCATGCTCATGGTTAGGAAGAATCAGTATCGTGAAAATGGCCATAATGCCCCAAGTAATTTATAGATTCAATGCTATCCCCATCAAAGAATTCTATTTTTATGCAAATTATTTAAGATAATAAGAGATTACAAGATTGCCAATGTCTAGAATTATTAATGGCCTGAGATTTTACCGTATTTGTAAGCTAACAGTTTTATTTGACCACTGTCATAGATGGTGGCAGAAGACAGAAGACACAAAGGATGGTTTGTTACTCACAGCTGTAGCTGGAGTAGCAGCATATGTGATGGATACCTGAGCCTCATTTCCCATAGGGGATCGTGATATCCATATATGCATGGGGTGTGTTACATGGAAGAACTCTAAGCTTACAAAACTCAAATCTTTTATAACAGACATTAAATATGCTATGTTCTAAGAATACAAACAAACCTACATTCAATTCCAAAGGAACTTGTCTTCCAAGACAGTTTGCTATGCAAATATCTTTCAAAACATAGTCCAGAACAAAGGCAGTAAGTACTTCTGCTTGCAAGATGTGCAGACACACAGAGATCCATGGAAAATTGTCACCTAACATCCAACATGTTATATGAAGCCAATATCATGATACACAAACCAGGCAAAAATAACATAAAACAGAATACTATAGACCAATATCCCTCTTAGCATATGCATTAAAATGCCATATAAAATTGTGAAAAGCTAAGTTCCTCAGTATATAAAAACCAATATTAGGGACATATGGAATGTATCCATATGAAGGAATGGTATATATGAAGGAGGAAAATCAATTTAATAAACTTAATATTCAACATTAGAAAAATTCACAAGTTGAATTCATCACATTAACAGATTAAAGGAGAAAACCATATGAACATCTTCATAGATACAGAGACATTATTTTGACTTGTGAATAATGAGTATGTGGAATAATGGCACAAGAATTTAATTCTTCATATTTCTTGAAGAGTAAAATTTTCTCTGCAGTTTGCCTTTTTTCACTGGATTATGTGGCAAATGAAGTATGTGTCCTTATTATGTTTCTTATTTTAAAATAGCATAGTTAAAATGAACTATAGCATAGTTACAATGAACTATAAATATTGAGTATTCTTTAATCCAGGTCTTAATACCAAAGTAATTATCAGCTTATCACAAAGAGTAAATTATGATTATGCCTGTAAAAGCGAATTCCTGGTGCAGAAGCTTCTCTTACTATTAACTCCAATCCAAATCCTTTTTAGAATGAAGTGGTTGTGTATATTAAAACATATACATTGATTATCATGTGATCATATTAGTTTTAAGTGTATTGTCTCCTATCCCATACGTTTTAAATGGGGACAAAAATTGGTATTTGGTAGACAAAAGAATAATCTTGGATATTAGAGTGGCTCGTGATCCTCATAAGCTCAACTATACCAGACAAAATCTTATACTTACTATTTAATTTATCCTATTAGAAATAAGAAATTTAAATTTAAGTTAAATTTAAATTTATAGATTAAAATAATTTTTTAACTTTTAGGTTCAGGGGTACATGTGCAAGTTTGTTATATAGGTAAACTCATGTCACAGGGATGTGATACACAGATTATTTCATCACTCAGGTAATAAGCCTAGGACCTAATAGTTATTTTTCTGCTCATCTCCCTCCTCCCACCCTTTATCTTCTGATAGGCCCCAGTGTCTATTGCTCCCTTCTTGTATCCATGTGTTCTCATCATTTAGCTTCCACTTATAAGTGAGTACATGCAGTATTTGGTTTTCTGTTCCTACATTAGCTTGCTAAGGATAATGGCCTCCAGCCCCAGCCATGTTTCTGTAAAGGCCATGATCTCATTCTGTTTTATGGCTGCATAGTATTTCATAGTGTATATGTACAACATTTTCTTTATCCAGTCTACCGTTGTTGAGCATTTAGGTTGATTCCATGTCTTTGCTATTGTGAATAGTGCTGAAAAGAACATACACATGCATGTGTCTTTATGATAGAATGATTTATATTCCTTTGGGTATATACCCAGTAATGGGGTTGCTGGGTCAAATGATATTTGTTTTGAGGTCTATGAGGAATCACCACACAGTTTTCCACAGTGGTTGAACAATTCACACTCCCATCAACAGTGTATAAGCATTCCTTTTTCTCTGCAGTCTCACCAGCATGTGTTATTTTTGGACTTTTCAATAATAGCCATTCTGCCAGGTGTGAGATGGTATCTCATTGTGGTTTTTATATGCATTTCTCTAGTGATCAGTGATAGTAAGTTTTTTTGCTGTTTATTGGCCGCATGTATGTCTTTTGAAGAATGCCTGTTCATGTCCTTTGCCTACTTTTTAAATGGGTTGTTTTTCCTTGTAAATTAGTTTAAGTGCCTTATAAATGTTGGATATTAGACCTTTGTCAGATGCATAGTTTGTAAAAATTTTCTCATTCTGTAGGTTGCCTCTTTACTCTGTTTAAAGTTTCTTTTGCTGTGCAGAAGCTCTTTACTTTAATTTGATCTCAGTTATCAGTTTTTGCTTTTGTTGCAGTTACTTTTGGCATCTTCCTCATGAAATCCTTGCCCATTCCTATGTCCAGAATGGTATTGCATATGTTGTCTTCCAGGGTTTTTATAGTTTTGGGTTTTCCATTTAAGTCTTTAATCCCTCCTGAGTTTCTTTTTATATATGGTATAAGTAAGGGGTCCACTTCAATCTTTTACATGTAGCAAGCCAGTTATCCAAGCACCACTTATTGAATAGGGAATACTTTCCCCATTGTTTGTTCTTGTCAGCTTTGTTGAAAATCAGATGGTTGTAGATGTGTAGCCTTATTTTGGGGCTCTTTATTCTGCTCCATTGGTCTGTGTCTACTTTTGTATTAGTATCATGCTGTTTTGGTTGCTGTCACCGTGTAGTATAGTTTGAAGTCAAGTAACATGATGCCTCCAGCTTTGTTCTTATTGCTTAGGATCTCCTTAGCTATTCAGGCTTTTTTGGTTACACCAATAAATAATATTACATATATGTCATAAAAATGTACAATATTTGTATATCAGTAAAAAACATGTTTTTAAATCAAATCAGATATGATAGAAAGTCAACCAAGACCAATTAGAAATTATTTTAAAACCTGTTTCAGTGTAGCTCTACAATTATTTTTAAATATCAGTTATTTTTAGCTGGGCACAGTGGCTCATGCCTGTAATCCCAGCACTGTGGGAGGTTGAGGGAGGTGAATTGCTTGAGGTTAGGAGTTTGAGACCCCGTCTCTACTAAATATACAAAAAAATTTAGCCAGACATGGTCGCATATGCCTATAATCCCAGCTACTCAGGAGGCTGAAGCAGGGAGGGAGAGGTTGCAGTGAGCCAAGATCATGCCATTGCACTCCAGCTTGGGTGACAGAGTGAAACTCCATCTCAATAAAAATAAATAAATAAGAATAAAATAAAGTATCACTTACTTCATGTTTATCTCATCTTTTTAAATTTCATATTTTGAACCTACTTAAGTAAACATAATTTTCAAATAAACTTAATACATAAAAAATAGGATAGTTCTTAATTAAAGAGATTTGACTTTAAATGACCACACTAATACCCAGGTAAACACAACCTTGTCATCAGAATAAGCAGCGTGACCTAGAGTATAATATTTAACATTACTCGATTGTTATAATGAATGAACCAGAATTTGCTTCAAGCTAGAGCTTCACAGAACTTTTATCACCAGAGTTGCTAGCAAGCACCAGAATTACATTTTTTTCTGCCTAGTGTATTATGCTATCCCTGCTACCCAACACGAATAATCACAGAAATATTTAAAGTTGGAAGTAGATAAGTAAAAAGTAAAAAGCAAAAGATTGATAGGTTATCAGTCCTCAGAATATTGAATTTCATTTTTTAAATGACTGAGTTTTTATATATTGGTCAACCAATAAAAGCAAGTTTCTATTCAGCAGGTTTATTCTCAAGCTTTCATTAGCATGTAAATATACAAAGAAAACATTGTATTTCATGAGATGTAATATTTCTCAGAAATGTTATATTTCATTTAGTAATAAGTAGACTATAGCCTACTTTCAAGATTTACTTTTTATGTACCAACCAATCCCCATGCTTTGAATTCTATGGAAATCAAAGCTAATTTTCCTTAAAGGCATATCATTATGTCTGTCCAGTTTATTCAATGCCAAAATGAAGTAAGATTCTTCTTAGAACTTTGCTCAAAGAACTAAACTAAATGAAATTCTTGAAGTATAAGGTTAAGCTGGTGATCAGAAGTTATAAAGCAGTTGTAAAAATAACACATGAATAAAGTTTAAATTTAGAAAATGTTGTCCTGAAAATAATTGCATTTGATCCTTACAAAGTTTTGAAGAAATTAGATGGTATAGATGAGAAATCCAAGACCAAAAGAGATAAATAACTTGCCCCAATGAAGTGGCAGACCTAGGTAAATCTCTTGACTTTGTATCCTGTGTTCTCTGCTATCCTGCCTTTAATGCTCTGAACTAGAAGGGGCTTCTAATAGTTGTTTGTCATTGAAAAAAAACTCTCAGGAATACAACATAACTCCACTCAGTGAAATCAAGATATGCTTTAATTGTACTTGTGTTCATATTGCAGCTTCTTTTCTGAATTCATGCTTGAATTTAATGGGCTTTAAAATATGTTCATACATCTTCTAGGTTTCCACAGACATGCAGCTCCAGTTACAAGAAGGCAGTTCCCACATGGTGCACACAGGATGGATTACCTGCACTTTGAGGATGATAGCCGTGGATGGTGGTTTGACATGGATATGGTGATCATATATATTTATTCAGTGAACTGGGTCATTGGATTCATTGTTTTCTGCTTTCTTTGCTATTTTTTCTTTCCGTTTTAGGAATTTTCATACATTACTACAGTTGGCCAACCATAAATGATGTAAATAACAATTGCTTAAACATTTTTTAAATGTGCTTTGAAGTACTTTTAATGTTGCATTATACTGTTGGTGTTTATAGAAACTGTTGGTGTTTATAGAAAGCCTGAGAATAATGAATTTATTTATTAATGTTTTTCATGTAACAAACTAAACTTTATTCAAGAGCTAACCTACCCAGCACTTAACAACAATGCACTATTAATTTCATAGTTGTTCTTGGGTTAGGATTTGGGGCTCTGATTTTATAATATCACTTTAATACTTATTTTGATTGTAAAAAACTGAAGTTTTTCTCTCCAGTTAAAAATAATAAAGATATAAAAAGAAATGATAATCTAGGGAGGTATTATCTTTACTGATAGAATATTTAGTCAATCGCTTATTCTCAGGCAAATTATATGTATTAAAGATAAACCATATTCTCTGGGAACTAATCTAGCAGGGTATATTCAGTTTTGGTTTCTAATTATCACTACTTATATCCCTTTCTATTACCAAGAAAACTGACTATTCTTTTTGTATAGGTCTAATTAGTGCAACATTTTAAATTATTATAAACAGAATAGTAAATATAAATTATGAGACTAATCCCTACCAATAGACACTTTAGAAAGCTGTGTTAACATTTTTCTAGATTGAAGGATGAATCACCCGAAGATATAGAAAATGTACTGACTTTCGTAGTCTAAAAGAGCAATGCATGACCAAATGTAACTTAGTGATTCATTTAGGAGTTTGAGACCAGTAGGAGATTGTCAGATATGTTGTACATGTGCAATAAAGAGTGGCTTTTAAATTTTTTATTGTTAATTAAGTTTTTAATGTCTGGAATAAAGAATTGTTAAAATAGGCTTATGGATTTATAGAAAGAAAACTTGACATTTTTAATTATAGTAATCCTTAATTTTTTATTATTAAAATTTAAAAATAAGATCTGAATCACTACAATGTGAAATAGAATTGGGGCAGTTACCCAATTTTAAAAATGAAAAACTGGAAGAGAGACTTAAGCTTATTTATTCAATTATTCTAGTGGTCTTTGTGAAACCTGGGACAAAAATTTTTATTATGAACTGCTAATCTAATATTACTACACTATGATGTCATATATCTGGAAATTCAATAAGCATACTTTTATGTGAAATATGTGAATCTTACATGGTACTACAAATACTACCACTATCCAAAAACATTAGGGTCAACTGGGCTTTAACAGTTCCAATCTGTGAAAGCCAAAATTTAGCCTAATTGCTACTAACTATATTTCAATAAAAGCACTTGACTGGTGGTATGTGATGTTCTAAGAAATGTAGAAGAATGGGTACTGATTTCTATTCTAATGCTGTTCTTATTATTGTGTTTAAAATTATATCTATTAAAGAAAGTAGTATATATTAGACATCAAATCCAGAAAGCAGAAAACTAAATACAATTTAGAAACACAGATAAATTTATATTCAAATGGATATTTGTAATTACTGATTTACTGCTCAAAGTGAATAAACATAAGGGAAAATATCATCCCTCTTAAAATATATAACAAGATTGAAAAGTTAACAACACATGTATGTGAGAAGTTTCAAAATTTTAAGAACTTTAAAATGAATTGCAGCCATTTCCTAGGCAACTTCTGGCTTATACACTCTAGCAAATATATCTTGATTTATTTCTAAATTACAATAAAAGTTTATTTTAATTATACATAACTGAATAAGTGTTATTAAAGATGCAGAGCTCTCATAGAAACAAAGTTGATTTCCAAAATATATTTGTTAGTCAGGTCAATGATATGTATCAGTGTATAGATCTCAATCTATTAAATATTTATCATACCCTTAAATAAATACGAACCCTTCAATGAAGACAGCATAATCTGGAAAAGCATTCAAAATGGATTGAGTATATACATCTTGACTAATAACCTGATCTGAAAATTAAAGAATATTAAAAGTAGAAGTAAATTCGTAAAATTATAAATTACTAATTTTTCTTTAAAATATTCTTAAATTTTATACAAATGGAGATTAAAACTGCTATATATTAAGAAGTATAGCATTTCCTAGATCTGCCAGCTTATAAGAAGCCAGATAAAATCTGAGATGGAAAGAAACCAGTTTCTTCTGGTATGTAGTACACAGTAGCCATTCAAAATAAAATACATGGATGAACTTTAAAGTAAAACAAAAAATTAAATGCTCTTCTTTAGCATCTCTCACAGTAAAAACTCATTGGCCAATACAGAGCCAAAGAAAGGAAAAGAAGAAAAATGTTAAAGTTAATGAAGTATAGTACTTTTCCCAAGTAATATTATTTAACAAGCTTAATTTTATGATTTATCATTATCAATAATTTCTATTTCTCCCAAGCTGAATTATGGTAAAGGTTACTTTTAAACATGTTCACACATTTTTTTAAATGCCCTAATTGAGGTACATTTCTGAATAGACTCAGCAGATTGTTTATTTTTTAATTTTAAAAAAGCTAATTCACAAACCCAGACCCATTTCTTTTATACTTAGAAGAAGCTAGGGGAATTTAAATTGGACCAAATTGAAAAAGAATCAGAATTTATATTTTACAAAGCTTCTACCACTGTGAATCACCATAATCCAAAATGGGGGGAAAAAATGTCTGTATCTGCTATATTATTAATGCCACTCTAGTATTATACACTAAATATAAATGCAGTGCTGCCATCAGTTTCACTTCTGCCTTGGAATCTTGTTCCTAAGATAGCTCTATGGCATAACAAAATTCCAGTGAATAACATTTTCATTTAAATGTCTTTTGTATGGCTAAATGAATACACAGATTCTTAAACATTTAATTTTTATATGGATTTCTCAAAGAATGCCTTATAGAAGAGCATTCTCTGATTAAATGCAATTATAGTTGAAGTCTTTGATTCTTAACAGAATTCTGTAGTTGAAGCCAGAGAACACTGTCATTTAGGAAAGTGTTCCTAAAGGTTTGCATGCTTCAACATGCCCAACTCTTACTTCTTGAAGTGTTTCTGATTGTCAGTCAATTATCAAAGAACATTAAAGTTCTACCAATGTATATTTTTTTCCCCAGAATGCATTTATTTTCCTATGCTTTTTCCTGAAGACAACACCTATAATAAGTCTTTACACATTTTACACATTTTAGTTATTACTTTTTCTTGCATAGATCCTAGGAGAACCATCATCAAAAAGTATCTTTTGACCATGGTATTAACATATTACAATAGCAAGTGTCTACTAAAATATGTACTTATCTTACATTCATGCTTCTTTTGTAGCCTCAGGAAAACAAATACTTCACCATTCCCACTGTCCTTGAGGTTCTTTCATATGGTACAATAGCTATACTTTGACCATTATGTTTTCTTTTTTTAGTACTTTTAAAAATAATTTTTAGACTGTTATCACGAAGTTTGTGGTTATTTCTCTTTCTACATGTAACCATTAAGTACTGTAAAACACAGTCCTTCTAAACTTCCTTACTCTTTTACATATTAAATCTAAGAACCTCATCCAGTGTGTATCCAGTAAGTAAAGAGAATAGTTAATTAACTGCCCACTAAAGTGAACTTTTATTACTGATAACAGCCTTGCAAGAGACAAATACTGTTCTTCTAGGACATGATATATATTTTACTTGCTTTACAAGAGTCACCTTGTCTACAAAAAAGACTATTCAGAGGAAAGGGAAGTGAGAGAAGACAGCAGCCAACATTTATAAATTTTCTGTATCTTCCTTTACTGGTTACATTAACATGTTACCTAATTTAATCTCTTAGAAAGCACATCTGAAAAGATGGCTATGAATCTTGCTTTCTCATCATTAATTGTCCCCAAAAGACAAATTTCACATTGTTTTTGCACTTGATAATTACATTATACTGGTTAGCCAATATAAAGGAAGAATAATGAATTATGCTATAAATAATTTTATATAAATCTATTGACTAAGCTTTTGACATTATCTGACAGGTATTAAAGTCTAGGTATCAATATATAAGTGTTCTATTTAAAATCTGTAATTCAAACTTTTTCTTTTCTTTAAACAAAAAATAATTATTTTCCCACTTTTTTCCTATTCTCTCTCATTACCCATTCTTTGGCTATCTCTATCTAGACTCTAGTCAAATAGAACAAATGTGAGATTATATATATAGCCACTTATAATACCACAACTAGAAATAGAAAACAAAATTTACTCTGGCACTTCTGCTCACTTCTAGTTTCTAGTATACATTATAACTGTAGAAATCAAGAGACCATATCATCCTGGGTTATATGACTAAAATTCACTTTATCTTTCCTCATTTTCCTCACCTGTAGAACTATGCATAATAACACAGACCTTCCCAGAATTCTGCTGCAATAAAATTCTATTTACAAGAAAATTGTGAATTGAAACACCTATTATCCATATATTTTCATGGTGATTCTTCATAATAGAAGGAGGAGCTATAGTTGTTTGATGCTAAATATATGCCAAGTATTACATAGTGTTTTGCATGCAGTATCTCATTTCATTTAACAACCCTAAGATACTTTTATTACCACATCCATTTTATAGACAAGAAAACTGGAGCTCAAAGAGGTTAAGTAGCTTTCTTAAAATCTGATAACTACCAGTGGTACAGCTAGGAGTCAAACGCAGGTCTGACTAGTTATTGAGGTTATGTTCTTGTCACTCTTTATGCCCTTACAAAGTTCACTTCCCGATTTAGTGTTTCTTTAACAGCAACGAAGTGAAACAAAAATTCCACTTTAGTGAAATTTCTAGGGGTCCAGTGATGTATAAAATGTCGATACCTTCCAAGGTAAAAGATAAAGTGCTGCATCTAACCCTATTACCACTAAAAAAGAGGCACAGTGCCCAGGGGATTCTCTTTGGATTTTGTATATAAAATATACCTTATTGGGGTGGCTATTCTGACCCATTTGCCAAATAAGGCAAAGAGCTGGCAGTAGAGAATATGGCCCAGACAAAAGAAGGCTCTTCAATAGGTTCATGTTGCCATACAATCTGCTCTGTCATTTGGATCACATAATCCAGCAGATCCAGTGGTGCTTAAAGTATCAGCGGTAAATGGGGTTGATACTTGGAGCCTTTGGCAAGCTTCATTAGGTAAATCACAGCACAGACCTTTAGGATTTTGGAGCAAAGCTACACCATCCTCTATGGATAACTACTCTCCTTTTGAGAAACTGCTTTTGGCCTATTACTCAGCCTTAGTAGAGACTGAACACTTGATCATGAGCCACTAAGTTGCCCTGCTACCTGAACTTCCCATCATGAGTTGGATGTAATGTTGAGTGTGCACAGCAGTGCTCTATTATCAAAGGGAAGCAGTATATATGAGATCAGACTTGAGGAGGCCCTTAAGGCACAAGGAAGTTACATGAGGAAGTGGCAAATATGTCCATGGTCCCTATTCCCCCTACATTACCTTCTCTCTTTAATTCATACCTAAGTCTTCCTGCCTAAGCCAAGTTGATTGAGGCAGAGAAGGAAAAATAAAAACCTCAGGTCTGTTTAACAAAGGGTTCTGCACTGTATGCAAGTACCACTCAAAAGTGGACAGCTAGAACTCTACAGCCTTACTCCTGGCATCCCCGGAAGACTGTAGTAAAGGAGAATCCTCCCAGTGGGCAGGACTTCTAGCAGTGCCCTTGCTTGGTTATTTTTCCTGAGAGAAGAAAATACCCAGAGATACCAGTCTGTAATTGATTGACTTTGACAAATGGTGTGGCTGAAGGGTCAGGGATTTAGAAAAAACACACTTGAAATGTTGACAAGGAGGTTTGGGAAAGAGGAATATGGATGGACCTCTTCTAGAATGGTACCCAGAAATATCTGTGTCAATATGAATTCTCATTAGAGAGTTAACTCAGCGGAGGAGAATTTTAAAAATAAAATGGAAAGAATGACCTGTTCTTTAGACACCAGTCATCCTCTTTCCTCAGCTACTCTAGTTATTTCCAAAACACTTTGTTTGATGAGCTCATTAACAAAGTGGCTATGGTGGCAGGAACTGAGGTTATGCATGGGCTCAACAACATGAATCTCTACTCACCACAAAAAACACTGCTGAGGACCCAAACTGCCAGCAGCAGGGACCAACAATAAGTCCCTGAAATGGTATCATTTCTGGGTAACAGGCTGGTGGCAGATTTATCATACATTGGACTGCTTTCTCATAGAAGGGAAAGCATTTTCTTCTTAGAAGGATAAATTTTTACTCTGAATATGATTTTTTTCTTCTGTGCATATGATGCTTCTGCTAAAATGAGCAAGTACAGACCTACAGAATGCTTTGTCCACCATCTGTATCCCACTTAATATCAATTTTAATCAAGAACTCATTTCGCAACTGATGGAAGTTACTGGTCTCCTCATTTTGTCCATAATCCCAAAGCAGCTGGTATGACAATTTTGGAATGGCGTTTGAAGACCCAGCCAAGGTAACAAGTGTTGTTACTTTGCAGGGCTGGGGCAATGTCCTCCAGAATATGGTATGTGATCTAAATTAACATCTAGTATACAGTGCTGTTTTTCCCATTACCAGGATTCACACATCCAAGAATCAAGAGGTGGAAACAGGAGAGGCCTCTTTACTACTCCTAGGGATCCACCACCAAAATTTCTTCGTCTTGTCCTCATAACTTTAAACTCTGCTGGTTTAGAGGTACTAGTTCCAGAGGGAGAAATGCTTCTACTAGAGGACACAATGATTCCGCTAAACTGAAAGTTGAGACTGCTCCCCAGTCACTTTGGATTCCTTATGCCTCTGAATGAACAGACAAACAAGGGGGTTACTGTAATAGCTGAGGTGACTGCTCACATCTAGAGGGGACTGGGTTGCTACACAGTGGAGGTAAAGAAATGTATGCCTGAAATTCTGAGGATCTTCTAAAGTACTTCCTAATATTCATACCTTGTGATTCATATCAATAGAAACCACAAAAAAGCTATTCAGGCAGGACTGATAATGGCCCAGAGGCTTCGAGAACAAGGGTTTGACTCCAGCTCAGGTGATTGCTGAGGCCAAAGAATATGGAACAGATAAAAGGTGGTTGTTATAAATGCCAGCTACAACTACATGACCAGTTGAAGACTGCATTAGTTATGAGTTTTCTCTCAATGTGAATGTTTGTATAATATTAAGTATTTTTGTTTTCTTCTCTCCCTTATCCTCTTATCATCTAACACAAGATGTGTTAATAGCTAACTTTATGTCACAAGATGTGTTGATGGTAGTTAATCTTAGAATTTAAATTTCAAAAGAGAAGAGAAACATTACTCTTCAGAAGAGGATTTTGTATCCTCTTCTGAGGAAACGTTTGGCATGTTTGCAGTTGTATATGGGATAGTTGTATCATATAGGCAGTATGTTTTAAGGAAATATGGGCACCAAGTTGACAGGGGTGGTCTGTGATGGCTTTGTGATGTGTCAGCCTGGCTAGGCTAAACTCCATTCCCCAGAATTTTCTTTCCCCAGTGTATAGTCAACCTGATAAGAGCCATAAGTCACTTTGGGGAAATACTGAAAGAAAAGTTAACAGTATAAATTTTTGGCAGTAGAGTGGGTTTCTTTCTCAAGGGGTTCCGAGTCTGTTAACTGACTTAAATTTGGAAATGAAGGAATTAACTCTATATTTTGGAAATTCAGGCCAGACTTCTATTTATACTAGACCTAGAACTCCTCTACTTATACAAATCAAATAAGAATAGATTAACTGTCTATTTCTGCTCTTGGGACATCATGAGAAGTTCGATCATCATGAGAACCAACAGCATGATCTCTTCAAGTCAAACTAGATATATATATATCTTTTTTTTTCTTGAGACGAAGTCTCACTCTGTCACCCAGGCTGCAGTGAGTGCAGTGGTGTGATCTTGGCTCACTGCAACCTCCGCCTCCTAAGGTCAAGTGATTCTCCTGCCTCAGCCTGCCAAGTAGCTGGGATTACAGGCAAATGTCACCACGCCAGGCTAATTTTTGTATTTTTTGTAGAGATGGGGTTTCACCATGTTGGTCAGGCTGGTCTTGAACTCCTTACATTAGGTGATCCACCCACTTTGGTCTCCCAAAGTGCTGGGATTATAGGCATGAGCCTCCAGCCAGCCTCTCGTTACTATTTTAACTCTGCTATCCATTATGATAACCCTGCCTATCTTATCTTTGGCAATAAAATGTCACCATTTGGCCCTTAACATACCAGTATCCATTATCTCTATTGCATTTAGAGATTCTTCAATGGTAGCAGTTTACTTAATAATTTCTGACCTACACAGAAAAAAGACTATAGAGCTTCTCAAGGATGCTGATGCTCCCCTACAATTTATTTTTCAAAGCTGTGGTGAAATACATGATTTTCCAGGACTGGAGAGCAATCTCGCATGGTGAATACACTCAAACATTGGAATTTCAAGCCTTTAACTATCTTCCTCTATCATATAACAAGGCATTTCAACCTCATTTAGTGTAGGCCACCCTTTTGTTCCAGACAACCAGCCAACCAACCATCTAATTAAGCCCTTCCTAACTTCTTGAGCTAAAACATTGAATCTTCGAACAGTGAACCTATAAATTAGGCCTGATGACATATTCCTTACACCCTGATTACATACCAGTATCCATTCTCACACATATTTACTAGATTTCTATTTATATAAATGAAAAATAGCCATGCAGTTCTGTTGGTGTTTATCACACCTCTTCATGAGTTATACATTGTACCTTATTTTTTTAGAGCTGCTTCTAGTTGAGTCTAGTTACAGAAACAAAAAGGGGTGTTGGGAAGTGGATCCTGAGGGGCATCAGGAGCACCTTGTAAGCAACTTCCTGAGGATTAAGATCTGAGGTTTTTTTATCTTGCCCAAATCCTGCCTGAGGGGTATGTAGAAGAGTCAGGCCCTACAAACTGTAAATTCTTATCAGACAGTTTTTTCTTAACCCTGTATATTGTGACTTACTTTCCAATCTGACTCTGTTATAACAAGGAAGAAAATCAAAATATTTTACACCAAAACATGTTTCTCCGCCGTAGCTTGAAATGGTCCTGCAAAGACATCCCTTGTGGGAAAAATCCACATTGTATAGAGAATCCCCTTTCCTCTTGTTTTCCTTCCTTCCTTTCCGGATTCAGGAGATAATCAGCTAAGAGCCAGGTGCCCTTTTAGATCCAATAAGAAACATTTCACAACCTGTTCTCTTTAAGTCTGCTATCTGAGAACTTCCTGTGCACAATAGAACTTGATCTCCAAAATTCTTTCTTAACCTGAACATTTCCTTTTTATTGATCCCAGCTCTTCAGATAAACTCAACCAATTGTCAACCAGAAAATGTTTAAATTTACCTGTAGTCTGAAAGCGCTCCCGTCCCCCCAGCTTTGAGTTGTCCCCCCTTTCTGAACCAAACCAGTACATTTCTTAAGTGTATTTGATTGATGTCCCACGCCTCTCTAAAATATATAAAACCAAGCTGTACCGCAACCACCTTGGGCACATGTTCTCAGGACATTCTGAGGGCTGTATCATGGGCCATCATCCACTCATATTTGGCTCAGAATAAATCTCTAAAAATACTTTACAGTTTGACTCTTTTCATCAACATTCCTCAGGGGAGACTATTCCAGGTTATTCAGGTAAAGGGGACTATCTTCCCATATTAATCAGGGTTCTCCACAGAAACAGAATATATACATATATTTATTATATATATTATAGATATTTATATTGTTTAAATTGTTTAAATGTATATATTTATGATATATATTATAAATATATATATAATTTATAAGGAATTGGTCAACATAATTATGAAGGCTGGCAAGTCCAAAATCTGCAGAGCTGATGTCAGTTCTAGTGCAAAGGCCAGAAGCTGCTGTGGAACCAGAAAAAAAGACCCAGTGTCCCAGTTAAAGTCTGAAGGCTGGCAGGCTGTTGTAGAATCAGGAACAGCTGATTTCCCGGTCCAAAGGCTATCAAGCAGGAAAATTATCTTTCGTGGGAGCATCAGCCTTTTCCTCACTTTAGGACTTCAACGCAGGATTGTAGCCCACCCCCATTATGGAAGGCAATCTGCTTCCCTCATTCTACTGATTTAAATGTTAATTATCCAAAAATGCCCTCACATAAACAACCAGAAAAATGTTAAACTAAGTATCTGGGTACCAGGTGGCCTAGTCACCTTACTCTTCCTCAGGCAGAGGTAGAAAGACTGGTTCTATGGGCAAAGATTCAACTTCATATGGGAAGCCGAGATCCCCAGCTTTATCAGAATCTACCCATATTTCCCCACTCCCATTGGTTGGGGCCCATCCCTTTCCAATCACCGGCCAAACTTTAACAGAAGTGGTTAGGAATTCAGTTTGCCACTCACAGGAGGAAACTCTGGCTTTCATTTTCAGAAACCCCAGTGTCATAGCTACAGGATAGTTTCTTTGAGGGCAAATGTAGAAGTTTTCAGGACATTTAGCTAGAAATTTAGAGCCCTAAGTTCATTTTTCTATGCCCACTTTGTCTGAAGCAGTTAGGAATTATCAACCAACTCCATTACACTTCTTATTTTGACTAAAATGTTCTCAGTGGCTCATACTTAGATATCTTGAATCTCACCGTTTATAAGTATTCAATTATAGTATCCAAAGGTGACAATTTGAGCAACTCTTTCACCACATCATGCCAGGACTACCAATGCCTTTTAAACCATTAGAAACAAGCTTATTAGTGCCTTAAGTTTTATCACATAGGAAAAAAATTCCAGAAAATCAGAACCAATTCAGAGAACTTGCCCATAAGATCTGTGCCTCTGGATCCACTTTTGATAGAAAAATCTGTGTCAGAGTCCATCTAGACAAACAGAACTAATAGGAGATATCTATCTATGCAAACGTGTGTGAATTAACGCATACATATAACAAGGAACTGGCTTACATGGTTTCGGAGGCTGGATAAGCAAATCCAGAGTCCATAGGGCAGAGAAGATCACAAGAAGGCTGAATGAAGCCTCACAGACACTGGCTGAAGCTGTTGTCCACAGGCTTATCTCTTTTTCTAGGAGAGATTGATATTAGCTTTTAAGGACTTTCAACAGATTAAATGAGGCCCACTCAGGGTAATCTTCTTGACTGATTAGGAACTTCAATTATACCCACAAAATCTTTTCACAGCATCAGCTAAATTAGTGTTTGATTCAATAATTAGGAGAAGGTGTATCTAGATCACAAAACAGCTGGTGCTTTCTTCCACCTTCCTAATCTTGAGAGAATATATTTTACAGCTCACTTCTCTAGAAACTTACCAAAAAAGAAATTCAAAGGAATGTAGTTTTTTTTTTTTTTTTTTTTTGAAACAGAGTTTCGCTCCTGTTACCCAGGCTGGAGTGCAATGGCGCAATCTCGGCTCACCACAACCTCCGCCCCCTGGGTTCAGGCAATTCTCCTGCCTCAGCCTCCTGAGTAGCTGGGATTACAGGCACGTGCTACCGTGCCCAACTAATTTTTTGTAATTTTTAGTAGAGACGGGGTTTCACCATGTTGACCAGGATGGTCTCGATCTGTTGACCTCGTGATCCACCCGCCTTGGCCTCCCAAAGTGCTGGGATTAAAGGCTTGAGCCACCGC
Organism: Callithrix jacchus; assembly: GCF_049354715.1. Classification (NCBI taxonomy): domain Eukaryota; kingdom Metazoa; phylum Chordata; class Mammalia; order Primates; family Cebidae; genus Callithrix; species Callithrix jacchus. The sequence continues at coordinate 145,220,296 of NC_133503.1, read as the reverse complement.
GCCCAGCCAGGAATGTAGATTTTTTAGCCTAGCCAAGACAACATACCAGAGTCACCTCACATGCTGTGCCTAACTGACTGCCCTTTCACCAAATTTTATCCTTGGCCTGTTGATACAAAATGATCAACCTATCATTTAAAAATCATAGCATAACTTGTAATGATTATTCTCCAGTACCATACAAGTTTTTAGATGATCTCTGTGGGTGGTTTGGCTATCTATTGCTGAGTAACAAGTGAGCCCAAATTTAATGGCTTAAAAAAATTTTATTATATCTAACAATTTTGTGTGTCAAAGAATCAAACAGGGCTCAGCTGGATGATTCTTCTGTTTCAACAGAAGTTAGCTGGTGGAATGAACAGAAATTAGCTGGTGGTATTCAGCTAACAGTCAAACTAGTCTGGAGGGTCCAAGACAACTTCATTCATGTGACTGGTATCTTAGAAGGGATGGCTGAAAAACTAGGCACAGCTGAAAGGATCAAATAAAGCTCCTAACACATGATCCCTCTCACATGGCAGTCCCAGGTACTTGTTCAGAATTAATATCAAAAAATTAAATTTTTTTAAGAGATGAGGTCTCACTCCATCACCCAGGCTGGAGTAGACTGGCACAATCATAGCTCCCTGCATCCTTCAACTCCCGGACTCAAGGGCTCTTTCCACCTCAGCCTCCAAATATCAATAAATTATTAAAGCCAATTGTAAGTTATAGTGTAAACAACTAATAGCCCAATTTTTATACATGCTGTCTTCTCTTTATCCTTGCTGATGCTCTTTAGTTTTCCTTCATGAATTCTCTCCCTTTATGGTTTTAACTTCCTTAATTATATTTTTATCTACTCTAAAGCTTTCATATAAAACAGAACTTCTGGCAAGGCACGGTGGCTCACACCTGCAATCCCAGCCGTTCGGGAGGCCGAGGCAGACCGATTGCCTGAGCTCAGAATTTTGCAACCAGCCTCGGCAACACAGTGAAAGCCCGTCTCTACTAAAAAAATACAAAAAAATTAGCCAGGCATGGTGGCATGCAGCCGTAGTCCAAGTTACTTGGGAGGCTGAGGCAAGAGACTTGCTTGAACACGGGAGGCAGAGGTTGCAGTGAGCCTAGTTCCCACCACTGCACTCCAGCCTGTGCAACAGAGCAAGACTCCAACTCAAACAAAATAGTACTTCTGAACCCAGTAAAACTCAGCAATGACACATACTTACAAGGCCCCCTAATTTGTTCTTTCATTCAGCAAACAAAACAGTACATATTCAATAAATATTTATTGAATAAATGAATGCCCACTTACTCTATCACTCATACTCAAATTGAAATTTTCTCCATGATCTAAAGGCCACTTAAACGCCAACCACATATCTTGAGGATTTCAGAATGAAGTTCTTATGACCTAGGAGTTTATATACTCCTTCTAATTTAAAAATAGTGTTCAGAAATCTAGCTCGTATCTGACTGTTCATGTAAAAACTAAAACTACTGTTGGAAACGAAGTTCTCTACTCATCTGTTTTCTATTGTCATGGATTTCAGAGATAATTGGTATATATGTGAGCACATCCAATTTTACTTATGGCTGATAGAAGGCTAAAAGTAGAGAAAAAATTAAATGAAAATAGCACCACTACAGTTCTTTCTACCACACAAACCTGCACTTATGGTTCTGCTATTTATCTTCCAAGCTAGACACCAACTGGGTGTGTCTTTCTTTCTATGATAGAAAATGGCCTCCCTAGAAATGTCCCTTTGCCCTAATTATGATATGTAGCTCTTTAACGGAGAAAAGACAGGAAGACTTAAAGGATGGTGTGTTTTACTTCCAAAACTTATAAACTTAAAACTGGCAGAGATGAGGTTTATTTAGGAAAGACCATTATTTTATCAAGCAATTAGCCAATTATAAATTCATTATTAATTTGGTCCCATCTGGTTTAAATTATTGTGAAGTGAATGTTTTTATCATAGTTTATTGATAAATGCTACAATACACCCTCTCATTTATTTCTACTAAGACTAAAGACTGCTATAATTGAAATAACAGGTAAGCAAACTACATAAGTTCACATTGTTTGTTTCATTAAGATGAAAAACTCAGGACTTCTAAAAAGAAAGTATTTAATATCCCATTCTATGCCTTACAATGTCATCATCATCTTTACTGGAACAAAAATGTAATAATCAGTGTCATATACACATTTATCTTCTTTTTCCCTATTCTGGATCAAGTATGAGTGACAAGAGAGAGTGAAATTAAGTGGCTTTAAACCAATGGAAGGAAAAGGACATGTATTTCATTCAGATAGAAAAAAATAATATTAAAAGCAAAAATGGATAATGTATAAATAAGTACTTTGAAAAGGTGAGCATGGAAGTAATTTAATCTGGAAACATTATGTAACATAGATATGTAAATCACAAACATGTTCATAAGTGTATATAAATTGTTTCCTTTACAACACACTGAAGATATTTCACATTGAAGAGTGAAAGTTACATGACTTGGTAAGAATCAGATGAAAAGGGTTGGGTGCAGTGGCTCACGCCTGTAATCCCAGCACTTTGGAAAGTCGGGGACAGCAGATTACCTGAGGTCAGGAGTTCAAGACCAGCTCGATCAACATGGTGAAACCCCATCTCTACTGAAAATACAAAATTAGCCAGGCATGGGAGCTGGGTGCCTGTAATCCCAACTACTCAGGAGCCGAGGCAGAGAATTGCTTGAAACCGTGAGGAGGTTGCGGTGAGCTGAGATGGCACCATTACTTTCCAGCCTTGAAAACAAGAGTGAAACTCCATCTCAAACAAACAAACAAAAAGAACATTTACAGCAATGTCCCTGAATTAAAATCAATTCTAGAACAATATAAAAGAATCAAAATTATATTACTATGCTTAACAATACTAAAATTATGTTAATTTGTCAGATTAATTTGGCATTGACTAATAAAACACATTACCAATATAGTATTTCAATCAGAATCAGAATTTTCAGATGTATTATCGCTAACGGTGGAGAAAGCTCTTAAGCCTTGTTTTCCTGTAGTTCTGAGTTGGTGCAAATGTTCTTCATGTCCTGAGAAATATGACAAATTCATCCTTCTATGCCAGGTACTGCAATTGCTGTTGATGGCTTATCTGATCCCTCCTTAAAGGCTGTAAGTACAGTAAAACCAGTTCAAATACATCATAAATACTGTACATTTAAAAAATACTGTACATTTAAGCTTAAAAGTTCATTAGAAAGAATGAATTGAAATTCACATCAATAATAAAATTTTAGCCAGGCTTTCTGAGTATCACTTTTCCACAATCAACTGCATGTTGACATGTATGAATAACATGCTAATTAAAACATGTGTATGTATGAATATACACACATACATAATCAAAAGGATATTAGCATTTAAGAGATGGTGCACTTCACTTTCAAAAATATAACTTTCAGAAATTGGTTATATTTATGAACACAATTATTTTATCAAACAGCCAATTAATAAAACCTCATATAAATTTGGTGCAATATGACCTTAAATTGTTGCTAAGTGATTTTTTTTAAAAAAATAGAACCTCTAAAGCAAATCAATAAAATGAGCTCTATATACCAAGACACCATACTTGTTAGGTAGGTAGGAGGAGAAGATGAGGTTTTTTAGGTTAGTAAAGCCAATTTTACTAATTAGAATGAATTAAAAGATAGTTGAGGTAAGATTGTGAATTAAAGATTTTGAAAAGTATATCATTTCCTACCATTTATTTGTGCTTTTGAACCTTTATTTTTTGGTTACACCTTTCTTATAATTCTTTGTATTTCCCTCAGGCCTAGCCATTTGCCTTGGCAAATAAAGCTCAATCTTTGTTATTCTGATGATTTTGTTATTGTATTTCCCCAAATATAAGAAAATAGAGTGCCAAATTTTATTTATGCAATGCCCAAAATTTAATTTTAAAAAGTCATCTAAAAAAAAAACCTTAATAAAATAAAACTACATTATCACCTGTTAATGATGGTGATTGGTTTGTAGTAGTAATTAAACTCATTGGATAATCCAAAAGGCAGTGCTTTCCTTCCCTGCAAAATTTTTATTAATTCAAAGTGATTCATGACTATCGTAGAAAGTACTTGTGCAGTTTCTGTGTCAAACATTCAAGGACAACATTTTAGCATAGTGTAACCATCCTTTCCCTGAAATACAAGACATTTCTCTATTTTGAATACAGGAATATGAATAAATCAAAACAAATATATATTTAAGTTTAAAGTTTGCATTGAAATGTAATTTCATATATGTACAAAAAAGAAATACATTTTCCTAGATTTAAAGCATCAAACTTTAAATTCCTGTTCCACTCTCTAGATCTGGACATGATAGCCGTGAACCTGTTGTCCTTACCTCTATTGCCTAACAGTTTTATGAATGGGCTACCTACAATCCTTAAACAAGGCTGCAAAATAGAATCAACTGGGAGAGCTCTTTAAGAATGTATGACTGAACCTCATCAAAAACCCACTAAACAGCTCTCAGCATTAGAACTCTGGAATCTACTTTTAACAAGCTTCCTTACACTACCCTAACACTACTCTAGTACTAAAGAATCCACTGAAGTAAACAAAGTAAAAGTCCTTATAGATTTAGTCATGTAAGTTTTATTTGACATAACTAAACATAAGCATTTAAAATATACTCAAAATATGTGAATTATATGGGTTAACACTCTTGGCCACTAAATTTAAAGTTCTGCAATCCATTACGGCATTTTTTTTGTAGATGGTTAGCCACCTCTGGCTATCTCTATCAGTCACTTATAGTATTAATAAGCATGAATTTTGGACATTCTGTATTTTTTAATCTGGTAATACAAAAAATAACAATGAAATCATATCTGTATATAATAAAATGAAATAAATTTAATTCATATATCATAAAATACAATGGAAAACCTTTAAACTAACAAGGGCTGAAATTATCAAAAGAAAATTATCTGTGCATTTGTGTGCATGCACAGGAATATGTGTATTAACATAATGACTTTATTTAAAATGTTTTCAAAGGAAATGAATCTCACATTTGCAATGTACTCCTTAATAGCAAGAAGATAATTTATTTTTCCGTAAGTATTGTCCTTGAACTTTTACACTATCTCTTGTGATTCAGTGTCCTAGCTCTGCATCTGGACCAAATTCTATTCCAGCAACTTGAGGAAATCTGAAATTTATAAATATATTATTGGATAATTCTGTAAAAGATATACTAATAACAGGTAAGATAAAGCATTGAAATTTAAGTGAACATATTTTATTATGCTACTTAAACTGCCAAGAGTGTATACAGGTTGTGGACTTTACCACATCTGGAAAGAACTTGCCAAATGACCTGTGTTTTCAAGAAATAAAGGATGATAGTAAGTTCTTTCCTTATTTCTTCCACTCAAAGAGAATTTCAATAATTTCTATACTCCTATAACTTTAAGCTGCTCAAAGACTTCTGTTGTCTCAGTTTCCATCCTCAGTTCCCAAAGGAAGCAGTGATAGAGCAGACAATATATATGTCTGTTAAAATTTTTGGCTATCTATATACAGTCCATACCAAACATAAATAATACTTCAGAATTCCTATTATTTTAACATCAAAAAATGGCTAGAAATACCTTTACTAAGTTTTAAGCCATTATTGGGATGGTCTGGCTTAAAATACAGACCGTGTAGCAAATGCGGATTTTACTCTGGGAGTTTCCAGGGAAGCACCGTAAAAAGTCCTGTAGAGTAACTGAAACCATAGTATAAGAAACATATTATTTCGAATAGTAAAACATACCATTAAGATATTTTGGGTGAGAAAAAAGCTAGTTTTTTGTTTTTTGTTTTGAGACAGAGTCTTGTTTTGTCACCAGACGCCAGGCTGGAGTGCAGTGGCCCTATCTCAGCTCACTGCAACCTCCGCCTCCTGGGTTCAAGCAACTCTTCTGTCTCAGCCTCCCGAGTAGATGGGACTACAGGTGTGCACCACTACACCCAGCTAATTTATATTTTTTTAGTAGAGACAGGGTTTCACCATGTTGGCCAGGATGGTCTTGATCTGTTGACCTCATGATCTGCCCTCCTCGGCTTTCCAAAGTGCTAGGATTACAGGCATGAGCTACTGCACCCAGCCAAAAGCTAGTTTTAAACAGGATTACCAAACTGAATGTCTTAAGAGCATATTCTCTAAAATTTCAATTAAACTGCTTCTCATTTGCAGAACTTTATATAATGTGCTCAAAGTGAATAGCAGCAGAAATTGTTAATGTTTTTTATTATTATGGTTAATTATTCTCCTAAGTAATATACGGTATAAGTAAAATACAGCTTTTCATATTAGCAAGCATTTTTTGGCTTATTCAACCTCACAATTAGAATACACAAAAATTGTCATGTTTCCCTTTGCTTGCAATGGATTTATTGTTATGGCTATTTTTTAATATTTTCAAAATACATTTATTAATAAAATAATCACTGAGCACCTTCTGTGTTTCAGGAGCCATGGTTGGTTATGGAAGTATCCACCAAAAAAGATACAACTCCTACCATTAAGAATATTGTCATCTAATTTGGTAAACAGTTAAGTAAGTAGGAAATGATCACAAATAGTGATGAGAATTAAGGGAGAAGTAAACACAAGATGCTGTGAGTTCACAAAGGAGGGGTACCAGACCGTGGCCTGGAGGAAGCAAAGTCTCTGTCTCATCTTTAAATTGTACACCTAAACAATCTCATTTTTCTTCAATAATCATTTCTGATTATAGCTATTACCTCTATTTTCTCTATTCCTTTAGGCTTTTGGTGTTTTTGAGGTAAAACTGGAAAGGCGGGGAAAGAAAAATCAGAATGGGTTTATTCCCTTGCAGAGTCTGCCTTCTAAATTCATGAACTCAGTCTTGCATGAGCTTCTTGGAGGACTCTTTATTTTGGTTTCACTACCTGCTCTCTCTTTTCCTCTCCTACTGCACCTGCCCACTCATCTTGAGGTTCCAGACTGAAAGGAACTGGCCTGTTTTATACCCGAAATTGCAGTAGGATAAGTAAATAATTATTCCTTTATTCATAAATAAAATATAATTAAAAAGCAATAAAGTTAATATTCAGTATTACCTAATTAGTACTAGAACCATGATTATATACAAATTTCTTATTTTTCCTTCTAAACTTTGACACAGTGTAAAAGCACTAAATACAGCATCAAAAAGTAATTCATATAGCTAGCTAACAAAAGAAAAAAACAGCACTACTTGTTTTAATCTTAAAGAAATAAAAACCAAATTATGCAAAGCCTCGAGCTTCCAATATGTCTCCAGATCACTAATATAGTACCCATAAATATACATACAAACACCACAACAGGTTCTGATTAAGGAAAAACAACACAGAGACAAAGAAAACAATACATGCGATTTTCACTATAGTTGGTACATTGGTAGAATAGAAAAACTAGATGGATGTGGGATTTTACATAAAAGCAGAGAAGTATGAGAAAAGGAATAGTCAGAAAATACAAAAAAGACAGGGGCAGGGGGTGGGGAATGAATGAGAAGCACATAGGACTGACATGAGCAGATCTGCTAGCAGTGATAACATGGCAATCAGGGCAATCAGTAATGGTGACAGAGATGGCAAGGAGAAGACTCAGTCAATGTTGGAAAGATGCCAACAATAAAAAGAAAGAAAATGGTTTTGCAATAGGATAGAAGAAAGAAAGCCACATGCACCTTTCTGTTTTCCCTTTACCAGTTTATGTAAAAGACCAAAAGTAACCAGATTTTAGAAGGAAGGGAGGAAAGGAGGGATGGAGGAAGGGATGGGGGGAGGGAGAGAGGAAGAGAGTGGGGGAGTGAGAGAGAGAAAGAAAGAAGGAAGAAAAGAGGGAGGAATGAAAGCAAGCAAGAGAGAGACTTGGATGGCCTAATACTTTAGGTTGACCAAAGATGGTCACACAATCACAATCTGTGGTCTAAGGGAGGAGGTTCCAATCTAAGGGAGGAGGTTCCAATTCTGGATTAGAGATAAGCATACCCTACCCTGTATATCCTAATGAACACATCCATAAAACCTGAACAGAACAGATGGAACAGATATAGAAAAGATTTTGAGTAGTAAACTGCTGCATGTGGATTCTGGAAAAAGGACAGAATTTGAAATACACTGAACTGAGAGTGAGTTTACTATCTTTTTTGTCCTCCAGTAACTCCCAGCCTAACTTTAACATACCAGAAGTGGGCACAACATGTAGGCAGAGAGAGCTCCAGGAGAAGCCCACTAGCTCTGGCGGCAAGCAGAGAAAAAGATCAACAAAAGCTCAGAGACTGCTTTTTTACACTGCACCCAGCCCCCAAGCAATACAGTGGTGGCATCAACAGGCAGAGGCAGCAGGAGACTGCAAGAATCAGAACTCTAAAAGAGAGGAGCTATAATTCAAAGAGTGTACAGAAACTCCCCATTGCTTTTATTCTCCCTTAGTTCCCCCTGCCTGCTACCACTTGCCCCTTGATGCAGGGTACTTGAAGAAGTACATGGCAATGTATGATAACTAAAGTCTTAGTTTTCTGGGTGAACAGCTAGAAAGAGGAGTCTTGAGGAACCAGAAAGTTTGAGGGAGATTGTGGAGAGGTGAAAGCTCAGGAAAGCAAACCCACAAGTCATTTATGAACTCCTAAGCTCACGGCAGACCTGCGTAAGTGTGAACCTGATCCTAATCAACATAATGGTGACTGAAAACTGAACAGACAGACCATAGCCAAGGTCCAAGACTGACCACTGGGTGGCACACGTCCAGGAAAGATACATAGTACTTTATTTTTTTTTTTTTCGCTTAAATATAGAATTTCTCTATTTTATTTATTTATTTATTTTTTATTTTTTATTTTTTCTTTTTAATTTTTTATTGGATTATAGGTTTTGGGGTACATGAGCAGAGCATGCAAGACAGTTGCGTAGGTACACACATGGCAGTGTGCTTTGCTTTTCTTCTCCCCTTCACCCACATAGTACTTTAAAGACTTTGAGAATAAAACTGACATTGAAGCCGCAGCTTACAGAAGACTGCTGGAACCAGTGGCCTGAATCTAAGCAGGTTGATTATCTGCTAAAACAAAACTATTTAACATTCTCCATAGAAATGAAATAAGATCAGATTCTTGCAAGATCATATTCAAAATGTGCAGTAATTCAGGTTACCCAGCAAAGAACAAGGTAATTTTAGTTACCTAGTAATTTATTACCTGTTATACTGGACATTTTGAATATGATCTGGTAACCTGAATTACCCAGCAAAGAACTAGGAAAATGCCAAAGCACCAGGGAAAAGATAATCAAAAGATGCCAGTGTAAAAATAACACAGATGTTGAACTTTTCAAAGACTTTAAAGCAGCCGTTATAAAAATGCTCCAGCAAGCAATCAAAAGAATTCTTGAAACCAATAAGACAATAGTAAGTCTTTGCACTGAAAGAAAAGTTTGACCTGAAAATAAAATAATCAAAATTTAAAATTCATTAGATAATAAGGAAGGGAGGGAAGGAGGGTGGGAGAGACGGAGACATTCAATAGCAGAATGTCAATAACAGAAAATAAAACTCAGTGAACTAGCAAATATTTTAATAAAACTGAATCAATCTGACAAAGAGAAAAAAAATATTTTTGTTAAAGAACTAAACAGAGCCTCATGGATATTTAATACTATAACAGAAAGTCTAATTTGGGTTATCAGAGTCTCAGAAATACAGAAGAAACAGGGTGATGCTAAAAAAATTTTAAAGAAATAATGACAGAAAACTTTGCAAATTTGATACCAAACAAACATACAGATTCAAGGGCTCAGCAAACCCAAAAAGCTGAAATCCAAAGAAATTATACCTAGGCACATCAAAATCAAACTGCTGAAAATAAAAGACAACCAGAGTAAAACAATGCTGTATACATAAAGGAAAAATAATTTGAAAGACTGAAAATTTTTATCAGAAATCCTTGAGTTTAAAAAGGAGTGGAACTAGAGATTTAAAGAGCTAAATGAAAAGAACTATCCACCAAGAACTCCATGTCCAGCAAAAATATTCTTCAGGAATAGAGGCATTCTCAGATAAAGAAAAACTAAGATAATTCATTGTCAGCAGTCATGCTTTAAAAGAAATTCTGAAGCAACTTCTTCAGACAAAAAGGAAATGAGATCAGAAAATAAATTTGGAATATCATAAATGAAGAAAAAGCAATAGAAATGGAAAATATATGGGTAAATAGGAAACTATATTTGTTTTGAGTTCTCTAAAATATGTTTAAATAGTTGACAGAAAAGTTATAATACCTTGTGATGAGATTTATCATGTAAATACATGTAATGTATATATAACACAAAGAGGAGAGACTACATAGTATTACATAGTGAGAAAGTTTCTGTATTCCACTTTAAGTAGCAAAAATATTAATTCTAAATAGTCTGTGAAAAGTTAAATATGCACATAGGAAGTCCTAGAGCAACTACTAAAAAATATATATATAAACACTATACACTAAAGCTGGACACTAAAAATGTTCAAATAACCCCAAAGAAGGCAGGAAAAGAAAAACAAATGGAAAACAAAGAGAATAAACAAAAAAAATACTAAAATTTTAGAAATACTCCAAACATTGAATTAATTAGAGGCAAATTCAACCTACAAAAGGCAAGACAGAAATTGTGGAATGGACCTTTTTAACGCATGAACCAACTATATACTGTCTATAAGTAACTAGCTTCAAATTTATAATGACATGGTTCAGTTAAAAATTAAAGGATAAAAATGATCTATCGTAAAACACTAATCAAAAGAAAGCTAGACTGGATATACTAATACCAGCCAAAGTATTCCACAGAGCAAAGTGAATTACCAGTGATAAAGAGAGATATTATAATCAGAGAACAAGAAACTTTTTCTATAAAAGTCCAGATAAATATTTAGTCTTTACAAGCCATATAGTCTCTGTTCTGACACTGTGGTACAAAACGAACCATAGAAAATACATAATGAATAGACTTGAATGTAGTATAATAAAATTTTACTTACAGTAACAGACAGCAGGCTGGATTTTGGCCTGCCATAGTTTGTACCACAGTTTACAGAACCCTATAGTTTATCTAAAAGTAAAATGGTCAACTGGTCAAGAAGATACAACATTGCATATGTATGTACCTATCAACAGAGCTACAAATACATGCGGACAGAACTAAAATAAACAAAACCACAATTACAGTTGGAGAGTTCAATATTCTTCACTCACTAACAGACAGAAGCAGTTAACAGGAAATTTTTAAGGATAGACAAGAACTGAACCTAATTGATTTAATTGACATTTACAAAATATTTGCACCTACAACAGTGGGATATATAATATATTCAAGTATACATGGAACATTAATCAAGGCAGATCATATCCAGGGTCATAAAAATCTTTCAATATCAAAGAAATCCTACAACATATATTTTCTAACTATAATAAAATTAAACTAGAAATCAATAATAAAGTTAACAGGAAAATCTTAGAAATTAAATTATATACTTCTAAATAATCCATAGTTTAAAGGAATTCTCAAGGAAAATTTAAAAATATTCTAAACTAAACAAAAATAAGAATATAACATATCAAAATCTGTGTGATATGGTAAAGTAGTGCTTAGATTGAAACTTACAGCATGAAATGCTCATGTTAAAATGGAAGAATGGTCTCAAATCAGCAAGTTTAGCTTCCACCATAAGAATCAAGAGAGAGAAGAGGAAAATAAACCCAAAGCAAGGTAAAGAAGATAGTGATATAAATAGGAGCAGAAATAAATGAAACCGAAAATAGAAATCAGTAAAGAAAATCAATGAAACAAAAAGCTGATTCTCTTGAAAGGAACAATAAATTGATAATTATCAAGAAAGACTGACAAAGACGAAAAGGAGATACAAGTTACTAATATCAGATATAAAAAAGAGCTTTTACTACACACCCTACAGACATTGTAAAGTACAATAAAGGAATACTATGAAAAACTTTACACAAGGAAATTCAACAAGTTAGATAAAATGAACCAATTCCTCAAAAGCCGCAACTTGCCCAAACTCACCCAAAATGAACTGAATGGCACTATATTAACAAATTTTATCTGCAGTCAAAATCCTCCCAAAAAAGAAATCTCTGGATTCAAATGGTTTCACTGGTAAATTATACCAAACTTTTAAATTTTATTTTGTTATTTTTTGTTTTATTTTATTTTATTTTTTGAGACAGAGTCTCACTCTGTCGCCCAGGCTGGAGCACAATGGCATCATCTTGGCTCACTGCAACCTCCACCTTTCAGATCAAGTGATTCTCCTGCCCCAGCCTCCTGAGTAGCTGGTATTACAGGTACCCTCCATCACACCGGGCTAATTTTTGTTTATCTGTAGAGAAGGGGTTCCACCATGTTGGCCAGGTTGGTCTTGAACTCCTGACCTCAAGTGATCCTTTCACCTTGGCCTGCCAAAGTGCTAGAATTACAAGTGTGAGCCACCGCACCTGGCCTCCAAATATTTTAAAAAGAAGGAACATCACTACTGTATTGCAGAAAATGGAAGAGAAAGAAACACTACCTAACTTATTTTATGTGACCAGCATTGCCTTCATATTAAACCAGACAAAGACAGTATAGAAAAAGAAAACTGCACAACAATATTCTTCATATAGAAGTGAAAAAAATCTTAACACTATCCATTAAAATCCAACAATACACCAAAAAACAAATACACCATGACTAAGTAGGGTTTATTCCAAAATGTAAGCCTGGTTCAACATAGAGAAATCAATCAATATAGTCTACCATATCAACAGTCACAAAGAAGAAAAAGAATACATGATCCTTAAATTAATACAAAAAAAGCTTTTGACAAGATTCAACAGTCATTCATAATTTTTAAAAAACACTCTCAGTGACTAGGAATAAAACTCCCTATCATTTGGTAGATGATAAAGTTCATCGTTTTTTTAAAATCCCATAAGTAAAATCATACTTAACAGTGAAAGACTGAATGTTTTCCTCCTGTAATGGGAAAACAAACATATTCACCAAATTATTCATTTCATACTGGAAGTCCTACCTAGTTTAATAAAGCAAGAAAAATAAATAAGATAGGAAGAAACTGAATTGGCCCTGTTTGTAGAGGCCATGATAGTCCATGATGAAAATCCTGAGAAGTCCACACCAAACTGCTACACTATCTGAATGCAGCATGGGGACATGATACAACCAACATGAAAAACTGACTATATTTCAATATACTATGAATCTACAATTGGACAAGCAAATTTTTTTTAAAAGTACCAAATATCTCCCAAAAATACTGAAATACTGATTAATTAAAAATGGTAAAATGAATTCAGATCTCACCAATTTAACATAAACCATTTGTGTGTCTGTGTATTTCATTCTACACAATTTTATTACATGTGCAAATTCATATTACCACCACAGCAGTAAAAAGTTCCATTACAGGGACTTTTAGTGCCGGCCTTTTATAGGGACAGCCTTCCCCACCTGCTGGCAACCACTAATCTGTTCCCCATCACTATAATTTTGGCATTTCAAAAACGTTATATACATCAAATTATATAGCATATAACTTTTTGAGATTGACTGTATTCACTCAGCATACTGCCCTTGAGATCCACTCAAATTATTGTGTTAATCAATTATTTGTTCTTTTTTTTATATTAGAGTACTATATCAACAACCTGAATGAGTTTTTTTTTAATATATATATTCTTATTTTTTTATTGCATTTTAGGTTTTGGGGTACATGTGCAGAGCATGCAATACAGTTGCATAGGTACACACATGGCAGTGTTTTGTTTGCTTTCACCCCTTCACCCACATTTGGCGTTTCTCCCCAGGCTATCCCTCCCCACCTCCCCCTCCCACTGGCCCTCCCCTTTTCCCCCCAATAGACCCCAGTGTTTAGTACTCCCCTCTCTGTGTCCATGTGTTCTCATTTTTCATCACCCGCTTATGAGTGAGAATATGCGGTGTTTCATTTTCTGTTCTTGTGTCAGTTTGCTGAGAATGATGTTCTCCAGAATCATCCATGTCCCTACAAATGACACAAACTCATCATTTCTGATTGCTGCATAATATTCCATGGTGTATATGTGCCATATTTTCCCAATCCAGTCTATCATCAATGGGCATTTGGGTTGATTCCAGGTCTTTGCTATTGTAAACAGTGCTGCAATAAACATTCGTGTGCATGTGTCCTTATAGTAGAATGATTTATAGTCCTTTGGGTATATACCCAGTAATGGGATTGCTGGGTCAAATGGAATTTCTATTTCTAAGGCCTTGAGGAATCGCCACACTGTCTTTCACAATGGTTGGACCTGAATGAGTTTTAAAGATATTATACTGAGTGAAAGTCTACTTTCAAAAGGTTACATACTGTATAATGACATTTATGTGGCATTATCATAAAGAAAAAAATTACATATATAGTGATTGAGAATAGATCAATGGTTGCAAAAGGAAGGAGATATGACTATGTAGAATAGCGTGACAGAGTTCTTTGAGGAGTAATAGAGGTACTACAGTTTCTTTAACCATTCACATATCAAAGGAGAGTTGGGTTGTTTCCAGTTTTTGCTTATTATGAGAAAAGCCGCTATGAACATTTTGGCATAGCTTTTGTGTGAACATAAGTTTTCATTTTTCTGAGATAAATGCCTAAATATGCAACAGCTATGTCATATGATAAGGCATAATTTTCTGGGGTAAAAAACTGCCATAGTCTTTTCCAGAGAGACTATATGTTCCTACCAGCAACATGGTATTTTCCATCAGCAGCATTTGGTGTTATCACTATATATTTTTTAATTTTTTTGCCATTCTAATAGGTGACTATTCTCTTTGATAAACCATTGGTATATGTCTTTTGCCTACATTTTTATTGTGCAATTTTTTTCATCACTATTGAGTTTTGAGAGCTATTTATATATTCTAGATACAAGTTCATTGTTAAGAATGTGTTTTGTAAGTATTTCCCCACAGTTTATAGCTTGGTATCAATCTCTTTACAATATTTTTCAGAGCATGAAAGTTCTCAAATTTGATAAAGTCCAATTTATATTTTTTTCCTTTTTTTGGATCATGCTTTTTTCAAGTCTAAGGACTCTTTGCCTAGTCCTCTGTCCCCAAAATTTTCTCCTGTGTATTTTTCTAAAAGTTTTATAGTTTTCAGTTTTATATTTAAGTCTTTGATCTATTTTTAGTTAATTTTTTCATAAGGCATGAAGCTTAACTCAAAATCTATTGAGCATATATGTGTGGTTTATTTTGGGGTTCTCTATTCTGTTCCATTTATCTATGTATTTATTTCACCATTAAATACCACAGTCTTTATTACTGTAGCTATGTTAAGCCTGAGAATCAGTTATTCACATTTTACACTTTTTTGCCAACATTTGAGTCTAGATTTTATGCATTTCAATATAAATTTTAGAATAGACTTTTTTACATCTACAAAAACCTTTCTAGGATTCTGAAAAGAACTGAATTAAACCCACAGATAAATTTGGAGAGAAATGACATTTTTACTATATTGAGTCTCTCAATCCATGAACATGGTACATCTTGGTACTTAGTCAAGTTTCCTTTGATTTCTTTCATCAGTACTTCGTCATTTTCAGCATACGTGTTCTATATGTACTTTGTTAGGTTTGTACCTAAGCATTTCATTTTCTTTGAATAAATTGTAAGTAGTATTGTGTTTTTAATTTTGGTTTCCACATCTGCATTGTTAATATATGAAACGCTGATTGATTTTTGTAACCTACAAACTTGCTGAGCTCATTTATTACTTATAGGGATGATTTTTATAGATTCCTTAGGAAGCTTTTTATGTAGATCTTCATGTCATCTGCAAATAAGTATAATTTTATTTCTTCCTACTTAATCTGTATGCCTTTTTTTCTTACATATTGCAATGGCTAGCACCTCTGGTGTTATACTGAATAAGAGAGGTGATAGCAGATTATCTTTGGCTTATTCCCAATATTGGAGAAGAAGATTCAGAAGTATGATGTTAGTTTTAGGTTTATAGTTGTTCTTTATTAAGTTATGGAAGTTTTCCTCTCCTTCAAATTTGCTGAGAGTTTTCACCAGAATTAAGCAATTTGTAAAATGTCTTTTCTACAAACATTAATGTAATTATTTTACTCTTTAGCCTGTTGATATGGTGAATTTTTATTGACTGATTTTCAAATATGGAACCAGCCTTGCATAAGTGGAATAACCATGATTGATCATGTGTTATAATTATTTTTATACATTGTTGAGGATATCTGTGCCCAAGTTCATAAATATCTGTGCCCAAGTCTATAAGTATATTGTTTGGCACTATCTTCATCTGGTTTTTGTGTTGATGTAATAGTAGCCTCATAAAATAATTGGGAAATGTTCCCTCCTCTTCTATTTTGTGAAAGATATTGTACAAAATTTGTGTTAATTTTAATTTCAACATTGAATAGAATGCCACAGAGAAATTATGTTAGCCTAAAGATTTCTTTTGGTGGAGTTTTTAAATCATGAATTCCATTTATTTAAAGATAATTGGATTATTAATATTGTATTTCATTATGGATGAATTTTGTATTTTGTAGTTTTCTAGGAATTGATTCATTTCTTCTAAGCTGTCAAATCAAATTTATCTATGTGGAATATTTGCTGTATTCCCTTACTATTATGTTAATGGCTACAGAATTTATAGTAATATCTTGTTTCACTCCTGATACTGGTATTTTGTGTCTTCTCCTTCTTTTATCTGTCTGGGCCATTGGTTTTTCACAGAGATGCAAAGGGAATTCAATAGGGAAAGGTTAGTCTATACAACAAAGTAAAGTATTGGGACAGTGGAATATACATAAAGAAAAATAAAATGAATTTCAACATATGTAAAAATATCTTATAATGAATCTCACAATTTACACAAAAATATCTTAAAATGGATCTCTGATCTAAATTATATAAGACTTTTAGCAAATATAGAAGATAAAACAAAGTATAGTATTGGAACAATGGAATATACATATAGAAAATAAAATGAATTTCAACATATGTAAAAATATCTTAAAATGAATCTCACAATTTATACAAAAATATCTCAAAATGAATTTCTGATCTAAATGATATAAAACTTTCAGCAAAAATAGAAGATATTTTTGCTAACTGGAGTCAGACAAATAGTGATTATATATGATACCAAAAGCAAGATCCATAAAGGAAAAAGTAATTAATTAAATTATATTAAAATTAAAATATTTTGTTTACAAAAGATATTCAATGAAAAGCTGCAGACTGATAGATATATCTGTAAATAACTTAAAATAAATTTCCTATGTTCAGAACATTCCAAAAAGTCTCAATACTCAACAATAAGAAAATAAAAAATATACATATATATATAAATGGGCAAAAGACTTGTATGCTTCACCAAAGAAAATATATGGATAGAAAATAAATACATGAAGGAGGCTGAGGCAGGAGAATTGCCTGAACCCAGGAGTTGGAGGTTGCAATGAGCCGAGATCACACCATTACACTCCAGCCTGGGTAACAAGAGTGAAACTCCATCTCAAATAAATAAATAAATAAATACATGAAAAGATGCTCAACATCATTAGTCACAGGAGAAATGCAAATTAAAACAACAATGAGATACTACTACTGACCTATTAGAATACATAAAAATACTGGCAAAAACAGCAAGCAGCCAAAACTCTCATATAATGTTGGTAAAAATGTAAAAATACTACAGCTCCTCTGAAAAAAGTTAGCAGTTTGTTCTAAAAACAAATATACACTTACTATGTTACAAGGCAATCCCACTGCTGGCTACCTACTCCAGAAAAAAGAAAAAAAATTATATTCCCATAGATATCTGTACAAAATGTTTATAGCAGTTATATTCATAATTGTCAAAACCTGGAAATAACACAAAGGTCTTTCAGTGGGTCAACAGATTAACAAACTGGGGTACCTCCATACAATGGAAGGCTACTCAACAATCAAAGGTAACAAACTTTTAACATTCAACGTCTTGAATAAATATCAAAAGTATTATACTGGGTGAAAATAAAGCTACTCTCAAAAGGTTATATGCTGTATAATTACATTTGCATGACATTATCAAAAAGAAAAAACTGTAGTGATTGAGAATAGATCACTGGTTGTAGAGCTTAAGAAGAAAGAACATAAAATTAGAGTCTAAAGAATAGCATGAAGGAATTTTTGGGAGACGATAGAACTTTTCTATAACCTGATTGAGGTAATGGTTACATAAACCTATACATGTATTGTTAAACTTCACTGAACTGTATAACAACAAAAAAATAAATTTTATTGATTTTTTAATAAATAAATAAAACGAGAGAAAAGATAGAATGCAGTCACTGCATACAACAACAAAGTTCACTTATAACATGATAGAATATTGGCTCTCAGCTATTGTTGGTATATAATGCTATAGCTCAGAAGAGAATAAAAAGAGTTAAACCAAGTGCTGTAGGAACTATACCTAAATTCTCAGCCCATCTTTTTCATACAGAAGCCTATATTGGAATAATTCTTAGTGATAAAATTGGAAAAAATTAAAGCATTTGACAATACCAAATGAGAAAATTTGAACCTTATACACTGAAGGTGTGAGTGTTAATTTTTATGACCACTATGGGGTCATAAAATTCTGTAAAGGTGAATATGTACACATCCAGTGATTCCATTTCTCCATGTAGATCCAGAGAAAATCAGTGCTTCTACAAACAATACTAGGTGAGAGAGGATATACTCATCAATGCTGTTTATAAAAGGAGAAAACTGGAAACAACTCACGTGTCCTTTCCAAAAAAGGACATCTAGCCCTGAGGGTTTTAATAAAGACTTCTATGAAATGCTTAAAACAGAATTAACACTATTTCTACATATGTAACCAAAAAACAGATGAGGAAGAACACTACCAATTAACTTCATACAGCCAATATTTCCCTAATAGCAAAACCAGTAAAAGATAAAAACAATACCTACAGACTATTATGCCTACTGAATATTAAATATGGACACAAATATCTTTAACAAAATATTAAAAATAGAATTCAGTAATAAGAAATGTACACCTTTATCAAGGGACATTTATTTCAAGGATGCAGGACAGTTCCCATTAACAATCTAAAGAAGCAAAATCACAGGATCTTATGAATTGATGCAAAAAATGCATTTGAAAAAATTTAACACTCAATTATGTTAAAAAATCACATTAAAAACTCTCTGAAAATTGAGAAGAGAGCAGAATCTCCTTAACTTAATAAAGAGCTCCTAAAAGAAACCTACAGCTAACATCACACTTAATGGTGATAGCAAGAGTGTTTTCTCCCTTAAATCAGAAGAAGGCAAGTATGTCTGCTCTCAATAACCTTATTCTGCAGTGCTGGAAGTGCTAGCCAGTGCAACAAGGCAAGAAAAGGAAATTAAAAGCATAGAGACTATAACAGAAAAATTTTTTTGCCTATTTACAGATGGCACATGGTTTAAATCAAAGGAATATACAAATAAAATCCTGGAATTAACTAGTAAGATTACAGGATACAAGATCAACATTCAAAAATCAATGGTATAGCTCCCATCCAAGTACTAACCAGGCCCAAACCTGCCTAGCTTCTGAGATCAGACAGGATCAGGCACATTCAGTGTAGAATGGCCATAGACAAAAATCAATAATATTTCTATACAAATGTCACATTTGTATAGAATTTTTTGACTTTACAATTTTTTGACTTTACAATTGTGGAAATAATATCCATTCCCTATGCTCATTGACTTACAATGGTGTTACATCTGGGTAAAACAATTTTCATCATAAGTTAAAAATACCTTAAGTAGAAAACATACTTTCCATGTACAGTATTTTCAACTTATGATGGGTTTATCAAAACCACATCATAAACTGAGGAGCATCTGTATAGCAAAGAGCACATGGAAATGAAATTAAAAATACAAGACTAATTACAATTGCACATACCAATGAAATACTTAAGTATAAACCAAAAAAAAATGTACATGACTTATATGCTGAAAACTATGGAATTCTGACTAAAGAAATCAAGGGAATATATAGGTAAAGTGGAGTGGCTTACCACATTCATAGATTGGAAGACTCAACATAGTGAAGAGTCAGTTCTTCCCAAATTGATATACAGGTTTAACATAATTTCTATTAAAAATAAGCAAGATTTTCTACTATAGACAGGCTTATTCTAAAGTTAATATGAAAAGGCAAAGGAACTAAAATAAAACAGTTTTGAAAAATAAGAAAAAAGTAGTCTCAAGACATGTAAAATATAATAATGAAGACTATGTAGTATTGTTAGAAAAGAACACAAACCAATGAAACAGAATAGCAAATCCAAAAATAGACACATATTATTATGGCTAACTGATTTTTTTTTAAAGGTTAAACGAGTAATTCAATGAAAGAAGGATAGAAGGAAGATTCAAGATGGCCCTTTAGGAGCAGCTCAGGATTGCAGTTCCCAGTGAAAGTGCAGAGGGTGAGTGGATGCCGCATTTCCAGATGGATCTTTATTGCCCAGAGACCAGGAGATTCCCAGACAGAGGAGCCCCATGGGTCACCAGCATGGCTGTTTCAGACAGTGTGGCTGTTTTGCTGGCACCTTGACGTGGCAACTCTCCATACAAAATACACTAGTCTGGTTGCCTTTTTAAGCTGGCAATTGGAGCTCCAGGAGGGCAGATTCACCCAGTCATCTGATTAAACAGGGATCTGAAGCAGGGAGACAGGACAGGAGATTCCTCAGCAGCAACGTTGTTTCAGCCGGCGCAGTGGGTCACCACATGGGAAATCACACAGATCCCGGCACCCTTTCAGCAGGTGACTGGAACACCTGGGAAGAATCAACCATTCAACTTAAAAAAAAAGTCTCTGAGGCAGGGAGCCAGGAGATCAGGCTTGGTGGGTCCCACACCCACAAAAATAACAATTTAATAAAACCAGCAATTGGAAACACTTGGGGTTGAGAGTCTCATGGCAAGCACAGCTGACACTGGGACAGTCCAGCTCTGTGGGGGAGGGGCGTCCACCATTACCGAGGCACTCCACCCCTATGGAGGTAGTCCACCATTGCTGAGGCAGCCTGCTGTTGCCAAGGCAACCCACCATAACAGGGAGAGTCCGCCATTACAGAGTTAGGCCACCATTGCTGAGGCAGTTCTAACCACACCCATATAAACAAGACTGCAGGGAAGTTCACATGGCAACAGGGTGGAGCCCACAGCAGCTCAGGAAAGCCTCTACAGGAAGACAGTGACTAGGCTGCCCCCTTGCTGGGCCAGGCAGCACTGAAAAAAAAAGGCAGCAGCACAACAGATACTCGTAAATAAAGCCCTAATTCCCCGGGACAGAGCACCTGGGGAAAAAAGGGGGTTTATGAGTTCTGCTGCAGCAGACTTAAATTTACCTGCCTAGCAGCTCTGAATGAACAACAGAGCTCACAGCTCAGCACTTGAGCTTCTATAAAGAACAGACTGTCTCCTCAAGCAGCTCCCTGACCCCCATATATACAAAGAGTCACCTCAAAAAGGACTGATCAGACTGATATTTGGTGGACATCAAACAGGGACAAAGATAGCAGAAGAAGAAACTGGAAGCAACCCTTACTGTTCTGCAGCTGCTGCAGGTGTACCCCAGGCAAGCAGGGCCTGGAGTGGAGAGGGGCCAGACTCTTAGAAGGAAAACTAAGAAACAGAAATAACTTCATTATCAACAATCTGAATATCCACTGAGACCCAATTTGAAAATCAGCAACTACATAGATGACAAGTGGATAAATCCACAAAGATGCAAAGAAACCAGTGCAAAAAAGGAGAAAACACCCAAAACCCGAACACCTCTCCTCCTACAAGAGATCAAACTCCTCACCAGCAAGGGAACAAAGCTGGATGGAGAATGCGTGTGATGAAATGACAAAATCAGACTTCAGAAGGTGGATAATGAGAAAATTCCATGAGCTAAAAGAACATGTTCTAACTCAATGCAAAGAAACTAAGAACCCTTGAAAAAAGATTTGACAAAATGATAAGAATGGACAACTTAGAGAGGAATATGAGTGAATTGATTGAGCTGAAAAACACCACATGAGAACTTCGCAAAGCATGCACAAGTTTCAACAGCAAAATTGAACAGCTGAAAGGATATCCGAGGTCAAAGATCAACTCAACGAAATAAAATGAGAAGGCAAGATTAGAGAAAAAAGCGCAAAAGGGAATGAACAAGGTCTTCAAGAAATGTGGGACTATGTGAAGAGACCTAATCTCCGTTTGATAGGTGTACCTGAATGTGACGAAGAGAATGAATCTGAGCTGGAAAACACTCTTCAGTATATTATCCAGGAAAACTTCCCCAACCTACCAAGGCAGGCCAATATTCAAGTCCAGGAAATACAGAGAACACCACAAAGATATTCCGCAAGAAGAGCAACCCCAAGGCACATAATCATCAGATTCACCAGGGTTGAAATGAAGGAGAAAATGCTAAGGGCAGCCAGAGAGAAAGGTTGGGTCACCCACAAAGGGAAGCCCATCAGACTCACAGTGTATCTCTCAGCAGAAACCCTACAAGCCAGAAGAGAGTGGGGGCCAATATTCAACATCCTTAAAGAAAAGAACTTTCAACCCAGAATTTCATATCCAGCCAAAGTAAGCTTCATAAATGAAGGAAACATAAAATCCTTTGCGAATAAGCAAGTCCTCATAGATTTTGTCACCACCATGCCTGCTTTACAAGAGCTCCTGAAAGAGGCACTACACATAGAAATAAACAGCTAGTACCAGCCACCCCAAAAACATACAAAATGCTAAAGAGCATCAACAAAATGAAGAATCTGCATCAACTAACAAGCAAAACAGCCAGCTAGCATCAAAATGGCAATATCAAATTCACACATAACAATATTAACCCTAAATGTAAATGGGCTAAATGCACCAATCAAAAGACACAGACTGGCAAATTGGAGAAAAAGTCAAAACCCATCAGTGTGCTGTATCCAGGAAACCCATCTCACATGCAAGGATACACAAAGACTCAAAAAAAGGGATGGAGGCAGATTTAACAAGCAAATGGAGAGCAAAAAAAAAAAACCAGGAGTTGCAATTCTCGTCTCTGATAAAATAGATGTTAAAGCAACAAAGATCAAAAAAGACAAAGAAGGCCATTACATAATGGTAAAAGATATAACAAAAAGAGCTAACAATCCTAAATATATACGGACCCAATACAGGAGCACCCAGATAGATAAGTTCTTAATGACTTATAAGGAGACTTAGACTCCCCCATAATAATAGTGGGAGACTTTAACACTCCACTGTCAATAACAGACAGATTAACCAGACAGAAAACTAACAAGAATATCCAGGACTTGAACTCAGACCTGGAACAAGCAAACCTAATAGACATTTACAGAACATTCCACCCCAAATCCACAGGATATACATTCTTCTCAGCACCACATCACATCTACTCTAAAATTGACCACATACTTGGAAGTAAATCACTCCTCAGCAAATGCAAAAGAACAGAAATCATAACAAACAGTCTCACAGACCACAGTGCAATCAAGTTAGAACTCAGAATTCAGAAACTAACTCAGAACCGCACAGTGTCATGGAAACTGAACAACTGGCTCTTGAATGTTGACTGGATAAACAATGAAACGAAGGCAGAAATAAAGAAGTTCTTCGAAACCAATGAGAATGAAGACACAACATGCCAGAATCTCTGAGACACATTTAAAGCAGTCTCTAGAGGAAAATATATAGCAATAAGTGCCCACATGAGAAGAGTGGAGAGATCCAAAATCGACACCCTATCATCAAAATTGAAAGAGATAGAGGAGCAAGATCAAAAAAACTCAAAATCTAGCAGAAGACAAGAAATAACTAAGATCAGAGCAGAACTAAAGGAAACAGAGACACGAAAAACTCTTCAAAAAATCAATAAATCCAGGAGCTGGTTTTTCAAAAAGATCAACAAAATAGACAGACCACTAGCCAGATTAATAAAAATAAGAGAGAATACCCAAATAGATGCAATAAAAAACGATAAAGGGAAAATCACCACAGATCCCAAAGAAATTCAAACCATCTAAGAGAATATTACAAACAACTCTATGCACATAAACTAGTAAACCTAGAAGAAATGGATAACTTCCTGGACACTTGTGTCCTCCAAAGCCTAAACCAGGAAGACGTCTAAACCATGAATAGACCAATGCTAAAAACCTCCAATAAACTCGGTATTGATGGAACATGTCTCAAAATAATAAAAGCTATTTATGACAAACCAACAGCCAATATCATACTGAATGGGCAAAAACTGGAAGCATTCCCTTTGAAATCTGGCACTAGACGAGGATGCCCTCTCTCACCACTCCCATTCAATATAGTACTGGAAGTTCTAGCCAGAGCAATCAGGCAAGAAAAAGAAATAAAGGGTATTCAAATAGGAAAGGCAAAAGCCAAATTGTCTCTATTTGCAGACGACATGACAGTATATCTACAAGACCCCATTGTCTCAGCCCAAAAACTCCTGAAATTGATAAGCAACTTCAGTAAAGTCTCAGGATACAAAAATCAATGTGCAAAAATCACAAGCATTTCTATACACCAATAATAGACTTAAAGAGAGCGAAATCAAGAATGAACTGCCATTCATAATAGCTACAAAGAGAATAAAACACCTAGGAATACAACTAACAAGGAGTGTAAAGGACCTCTTCAAGGAGAACTACAAACCACTGCTCAACGAAATCAGAGAGGACACAAACAGATGAAGAAACATTCCATGTTCACGGTTAGAAGAAAACAATATCATGAAAATGGCCATACTGCCCAAAGTGTTTACAGATACAATGTTAACCCCATCAAGCTACCAATGACCTTCTTCACAGAACTGAAAAAAAAACACATTAAACTTCATATGGAACCAAAAGAGAGCCCACAGAGCCAAGGCAATTCTAAATAAAAAGAACACAGAGGGAGGCATCACACTACTGAACTTCAAACTATACTACAAGGCTACAGTAATCAAAACAGCATGGTGCTGGTACTAAAACAGAGATATAGACCAATGGAGCAGAACAGAGGCATTGGAGACAACACAACATATCTACAACCATACAATCTTTGGTAAACCTGACAAAAACAAGCAATGGGGAAAGGAGTCCCCGCTTAATAAATGTTGTTGGGAAAACTGGCTAGCCATGTGCAGAAAGCAGAAACTGGTCCCCTTCCTGACACCTTACACTAAAATTAACTCCAGATAGATTACAGACTTAAACATAAGACCTAACACCATAAAAACCCTAGAAGAAAATCTAGGCAAAACCATCCAGGACATAGGAGTAGGCAAGGACTTCATGACAAAAACACCAAAAGCATTGGCAACCAAAGCCAAAATAGACAAATGGGATGTAATCAAACTCCACATCTTCTGCACGGCAAAAGAAACAATCATTAGAGTGAATTGGCAACCAACAGAATGGGAAAAAATTTTTGCAGTTTACCCATCTGACAAAGGGCTGATATCCAGAATTTCGAAAGAACTCAAACAGATTTACAAGAAAAAAACAAGTCCATTCAAAAGTGAGTGAAGGATATGAACAGACACTTTACAAAAGAAAACATACATGAGGCCAACAAGAGTATGAAAAAATGCTCATCATCACTGGTCATCAGAGAAATGCAAATCAAAACTACACTGAGATACCATCTCACGCCAGTTAGAATGGCGATCATTAAAAAATATGGAGACAACAGATGCTGGAGAGGATGTGGAGAAATAGGAACACTTTTACACTGTTGATGGGAGTGTAAATTAGTTCAACCATTGTGGAAGACAGTGTGGCAATTCCTCAAGGACCTAGAAATCGAAATTCCATTTGACCCAGCAATCCCATTACTGGATATATATCCAAAGGACTACAAATCGTTCTACTACAAGGACACATGCACATGAATGTTCATTGCAGCACTGTTTACAATAGCAAAGACCTGGAATCAACCCAAATGCCCATCGATGATAGACTGGACTGAAAAAATGTGGCACATATACACCATGGAATACTATGCAGCAATCAAAAACGATGAGTTCATGTCCTTTGTAAGGTCATGGATGAAACTGGAGAACATCATTCTCAGCAAACTGACACAAGAACAGAAAATGAAATACCACATATTCTCACTCATAGGCGGGTGAGGAAAAATGAGAACACATGGACACAGGGAAGGGAGTACTACACATCAGGGTCTATTGGGGGGAAGGGGGAGGGACAGCGAGGGGGGAGCTGGGGAGGGATAGCCTGGGGAGAAATGCCAAATGTGGGTGAGGGGCAGGAAGGCAGGATATCATGAGGTAAAGAAATTGAGACCATCCTGGCCAACATGGTGAACCCATCTTTACTAAAAATACAAAAATTAGCTGGATGTGGTGGTGCACACAGAGGATCGCTTGAACCTGGGAGGCAGAGGTTGCAGTAAGCTGAGATTGCACCAATGCACTCCAGCCTGGTAACAGAGCAAGACTCCCTCTCAAAAAAAAAAGAAAGAAAGAAAGAAAGGAAGAAAGAAAAGAAATGGTCAGAGGGAAAGTGATAGGTGTGACTATACAGAGTAGGTAACATGAGGGTGAAATGTCGATTCATGTTTCTCTTGGTCATTTTTTAATTGTATTTTTTTTTTACTGTTGAGTTTCAAGACTTCTTCATACATTCCAATTATCAGTCCTCTGTCAGATATGTGGTTTGCAAATGTTTTCTTCCAGTTTTTAGCTTGCCTTTTCATCTTCTTAATAGGGTCTTTCACAGAGAAAAAGGTTTTACTTTTAATTAAGCCCTACTTACTGACTTTTCTCTTTCATGTATCATGCTTTTGGTGCCATGTTTAAAAACTTTTCACCAACCTGAAGATTTCTCCTATGTTTTCTTTCAAAAGTTTTACAGTTTTATGTGTTATATTTAAATCTGCAGCTCATTTTGAATTAAATCTTTATAAGGTGTGAGGGTTAGATTGAAGTTATTTTTTCTGGTTTTTTTTTTTTTTTTTGCCAATGAATATCTGATTCCTCCAACTTAATTTGCTATCCTTCTTTTTTTTTTTTTAATTTTCTATTGCATTTTAGGTTTTGGGGTACATGAGCAGAGCATACAAGACAGTTGCATAGGTACACACATGGCAGTGTGTTTTGCTTCCTTTCTCCCCTTCACCCACATTTGGCATTTTGCCCCAGGCTATCCTTCCCCACCTCCCCCTCCCACTGGCCCTCCCCTTTTCCCCCCAATAGACCCCAGTGTTTAGTATTCCCTTCCCTGTGTCCATGTGTTCTCATTTTTCATCACCCGCCTATGAGTGAGAATATGCGGTGTTTCATTTTCTGTTCTTGTGTCAGTTTGCTGAGGATGATGTTCTCCAGATTCATCCATGTCCCTACAAATGACACAAACTCATCAGTTCTGATTGCTGCATAATATTCCATGGTGTATATGTGCCACATTTTTCCAATCCAGTCTATTATCAATGGTCATTTGGGTTGATTCCAGGTCTTTGCTATTGTAAACAGTGCTGCAATGAACATTCGTGTACATGTGTCCTTATAGTAGAACGATTTATAGTCTTTTGGATATATACCCAGTAATGGGATTGCTGGGTCAAATGGAATTTCTATTTCTAAGGCCTAGAGAAATTGCCACACTGTCTTCCACAATGGTTGAACTAATTTACACTCCCACCAACAGTGTAAAAGTGTTCCTTTTTCTCCACATCCTCTCCAGCATCTGTTGTCTCCAGATTTTTTAATGATCACCATTCTAACTGGCGTGAGATGGGATCTCAATGTGGTTTTGATTTGCATCTCTCTGATGACCAGTGATGATGAGCATTTTTTCATATGATTGTTGGCCTCATATATGTCTTCTTTCATAAAGTATCTGTTCATATCCTTTGCCCACTTTTGAATGGGCTTGTTTGTTTTCTTCCTGTAAATCTGTTTGAGTTCTTTGTAAATTCTGGATATCAGCCGTTTGTCAGATGGGTAAACTGCAAAAATTTTTTCCCATTCTGTTGGTTGCCGATTCACTCTAGTGACTGTTTCTTTTGCCGTGCAGAAGCTGTGGAGTTTCATTAGGTCCCATTTGTCTATTTTGGCTTTTGTTGCCAATGCTTTTGGTGTTTTGTTCATGAAGTCCTTGCCTACTCCTATGTCCTGGATAGTTTTGCCTAGATTTCCTTCTAGGGTTTTTATTGTGCCAGGTCTTATGTTTAAGTCTTTAATCCATCTGGAGTTAACTTTAGTGTAAGGTGTCAGGAAGGGGTCCAGTTTCTGCTTCCTGCACATGGCTAGCCAGTTTTCCCAACACCATTTGTTAAACAGGGAATCCTTTCCCTATTGCTTGTTTCTGTCAGGTTTACCAAAGATTGTATAGTTGTAGATAGGTTGTGTTGCCTCCAGTGCCTCTGTTTTGTCCCATTGGTCTATATCTCTGTTTTGGTACCAGTACCATGCTGTTTTGATTACTGTAGCCTTGTAGTATAGTTTGAAATCTGATAGTGTGATGCCCCCCGCTGTGTTCTTTTTGCTTAGAATTGCCTTGGCTATGCAGGCTCTCTTTTGGTTGCATATGAAGTTCATGGTGGTTTTTTCCAGTTCTGTGAAGAAAGTCAGTGGTAGCTTGATGGAAATAGCATTGATTCTGTAAATTACTTTGGGCAATATTGCCATTTTCACGATATTAATTCTTCCTAAACATGAACATGGAATATTTCTCTATCTGTTTGTGTCCTCTCTGATTTCGTTGAGCAGTGGTTTGTAGTTCTCCTTGAAGAGGTCCCTTACGTTCCTTGTGAGTTGTATTCCAAGGTATTTTATTCTTTTTGTAGCAATTGTGAATGGCAGTTTGTTCTTGATTTGGCTTTCTTTAAGTCTGTTATTGGTGTAGACGAATGCTTGTGATTTTTGCACATTGATTTTATATCCCGAGACTTTGCTGAAGTTGCTTATCAGTTTCAGGAGTTTTTGGGCTGAGGCAATGGGGTCTTCTAGGTACACTATCATGTCATCTGCAAATAGAGACAATTTGGCTTCCACCTTTCCCATTTGAATACCCTTTATTTCTTTTTCTTGCCTGATAGCTCTGGCTAGAACTTCCAGTACTATATTGAATAGGAGTGGTGAAAGAGGGCATCCTTGTCTAGTGCCGGATTTCAAAGGGAATGCTTCCAGTTTTTGCCCATTCAGTATGATATTGGCTGTTGATTTGTCATAAATAGCTTTTATTACTTTGAGATTCATTCCATCGATACTGAGTTTATTGAGGGTTTTTAGCATAAAGGGGTGTTGAATTTTGTCAGATGCCTTCTCTGCATCAATTGAGATAATCATGTGGTTTTTGTTTTTGGTTCTGTTTATGTGGTGAATTACGTTGATAGACTTGCATATGTTGAACCAGCCTTGCATCCCTGGGATGAATCCTACTTGATCATGGTGAATAAGTTTTTTGATTTGCTGTTGCAATCGGCTTGCCAATATTTTATTGAAGATTTTTGCATCTATGTTCATCATGGATATTGGCCTGAAGTTTTCTTTTCTTGTTGGGTCTCTGCCGGGTTTTGGTATCAGGATGATGCTGGTCTCGTAAAATGATTTGGGAAGGATTCCCTCGTTTTGGATTATTTGGAATAGTTTTAGAAGGAATGGTACCAGCTCCTCTTTGTGTGTCTGGTAGAATTTGGCTGTGAACCCATCTGGACCTGGGCTTTTTTTGTGTGGTAGGCTCTTAATTGCTGCCTCGACTTCTGACCTTGTTATTGGTCTATTCATAATTTCAGCTTCCTCCTGGTTTAGGCTTGGGAGAACACAGGAGTCCAGGAATTTATCAATCTTCCAGATTTACTAGTTTATGTGCATGGAGTTGTTTGTAATATTCTCTGATGATGGTTTGAATTTCTGTGGAATCTGTGGTGATTTCCCCTTTATCATTTTTTATTGCATCTATTTGGTTGTTCTCTCTTTTCTTTTTAATCAATCTGGCTAGTGGTCTGTCTATTTTGTTGATCTTTTCAAAAAACCAGCTCTTCGATTTATTGATTTTTTGAAGGGTTTTTCATGTCTCAATCTCCTTCATCTCAGCTCTGATCTTAGTTATTTCTTGTCTTCTGCTGGGTTTTGAGTTTTTTTGATCTTACTCCTCCAGCCCTTTCAATTTTGACAATAGGGTGTCAATTTTGGATCTCTCCATTCTCCTCTTTTGGGCACTTATTGCTATATACTTTCCTCTAGAGACTGCTTTAAATGTGTCCCAGAGATTCTGGCATGTTGTGTCTTCATTCTCATTGGTTTTGAAGAACTTCTTTATTTCTGTCTTCATTTCATTGTTTACCCAGTCAACATTCAAGAGCCAGTTGTTCAGTTTCCATGAAGCTGTGCGGTTCTGGGTTGGTTTCTGAATTCTGAGTTCTAACTTGATTGCACTATGGTCTGAGAGACTGTTTGTTATGATTTCAGTTGTTTTGCATTTGCTGAGCAGTGCTTTACTTCCAATTATGTGATCAATTTTAGAGTAGGTGTGATGTGGTGCTGAGAGAAATGTATATTTTGTGGATTTGGGGTGGAGAGTTCTGTAAATGTCTATCAGGTTTGCTTGCTCCAGGTCTGAGTTCAAGCCCTGTATATCTTTGTTGAGTTTCTGTCTGGTTGATCTTTCTAATATTGACAGTGGAGTGTTAAAATCTCCCACTATTATTGTGTGGGAGTCTAAGTCTCTTTGTAAGTCATTAAGAACTTGCCTTATGTATCTGGGTGCTTCTGCATTGGGTCCATATATGTTTAGGATTGTTAGCTCTTCTTGTTGTATCGATCCTTTTACCATTATGTAATGGCCTTCTTTGTCTCTTTTGATCTTTGTTGCTTTAAAGTCTATTTTATCAGAGATGAGAATTGCAACTCCTGCTTTTTTTTTTTTTGCTCTCCATATGCTTGGTAAATCTTCCTTCATCCCTTTATTTTGAGCCTTTGTGTATTCTTGCATGTGAGATGGGTTTCCTGGATACAGCAGCCTGATGGGTTTTGGATTTTTATCCAATTTTCCCATCTGTGTCTTTTGATTGGTGCATTTAGTCCATTTACTTTTAGGGTTAATATTGTTATGTGTGAATTTGATACTGCTATTTTGATGCAAAGTAACTGTTTTGCCCATTAGTTTTTGTAGATTCTTAATTATGTTGATGCTCTTTAGCATTTAGTGTGATTGTGGAATGGATGGTGCTGGTTGTTCCTTTCTATGTGTAGTGCCTCTTTCAGGAGCTCTTGTAAAGCAGGCCTGGTGGTGACAAAATCTCTGAGTACTTGCTTGTTTGCAAAGGATTTTATTTTTCCTTCACTTATGAAGCTCAGTTTGGCTGGATATGAAATTCTGGGTTGAAAGTTCTTTTTTTTAAGAATGTTGAATATTGGCCCCCACTCTCTTCTGGCTTGTAGTGTTTCTGTCGAGAGATCTGCTGTGAGTCTGATGGGCTTCCCTTTGTGGGTGACCCGACCTTTCTCTCTGGCTGCCCTTAGTATTCTCTCCTTTATTTCAACCCTGTTGAATCTGACGATTATGTGCCTTGGGGTTGCTCTTCTTGCGGAATATCTTTGTGGTGTTCTCTGTATTTCCTGCAATTGAGTGTTGGCCTGTCTTGCTAGGTGGGGGAAATTTTCCTGGATGATGTTCTGAAGAGTATTTTCCAGCTTGGATTCATTCTCTTCATCCCCTTCTGGTACACCTATCAAACGTAGGTTAGGTCTTTTCACATAGTCCCACATTTCTTGGAGACTTTGTTCATTCCTTTTTGTGCTTTTTTCTCTAATCTTGGTTTCTTGTTTTATTTCATTGAGTTGGTCTTCAACTTCAGATATTCTTTCTTCTGCTTGGTCAAATCGGCTATTGAAACTTGTGCATGCTTCGTGAAGTTCTCGTATTGTGTTTTTCAGCTCCTTTAATTCATTCATATTCCTCTCTAAGTTATCCATTCTTGTTATCATTTCCTCAAATCTTTTTTCATATCTTTTTTCAAGTTCCTTAGTTTCTTTGCATTGATTTAATACATGTTTTTTTAGCTCACAAAAGTTTCTCATTATCCACCTTCTGAAGTCTAATTCCATCATTTTGTCACAGTCATTCTCTGTCCAACTTTGTTCCCTTGCTGGTGAGGAGTTTTGGTCCTTTCTAGGAGGCAAGGTCTTCTGGTTTCGGGTGTTTTCCTCCTTTTTGCGCTGGTTTCTTCCCATCTTTGTGGATTTATCCACTTGTCATCTGCATAGTTGCTGACTTTTCGATTGGGACTCTGAGTGGACACCCAGATTGTTGATGATGAAGTATTTCTGTTACTTGGTTTTCCTTCTACCAGTCTAGTCCCTTCGCTCTACAACTGCTGAGGTCCACTCCAGGCCCTGCTTATTTGGGGTGCACCTATAGCAGCTGCAGAACAGCGAGGGATGCTACCAGTTTCTTTTTCTGCTATTTTTGTCCCAAGATGATGCCTGCCAAATGTCAGTCTTTTGGATATAGAGGGGTCAGGGAGCTGCTTGAGGAGACAGTCTGTACTTTATAGGAGCTCAATTGCTGAGCTGTGAGCTCTGTTGTTCATTCAGGGCTGTTAGGCTGCTATGTTTGATTCTGCTGCAACCGAGCTCATTAAAGAAACCCTTTTTTTCTCAAATGCTCTGTCTTGGGAGGTTCGGGCTTTATTTTTGGATGTCCGTTGAGGTGTCCTGCCCAGCTAGGAGGCAGTCTAGTCACTGTTTGCCTGCCGATGCTCCGCCCTTCTGTTGTGTGGTTCACCCTGTTGCTGCAGGCTCTGCTCTCCTGCTGCGGTAGCTGCCACGGGCTATGCCCTGCGGCAGAGTCTCTCTGTTGTAGTGGGTTGCCTCAGCAACAGCAGGCTGCATCAGCAGTGGGTGTGTATGTCAGTAGGGGCGAGTAGCCTCGGCAACGGCAGGCTGCATCAGCAGTAGGCATGTATGTCAGTAGGGGCAGGTTGCCTCGGTAATGGTGGATGCCCCTCCCTCACAGAGCGTCTCAGGGACCGTCTGCATGGGGAGAGTTTGGAATCGCGGTTTTGTCCGTCCCACTGGGCTACCCCAAATGCTGTGTCCCTGCAATTTCCTGGGCTGGCCCACTGTCCAAGTCCCATTCAGTCTCAAGTCCAGCCCTCTCAAGTCTCAGGTTGCCGGTTCAACAGGGCACCCGGACAAACGCACCCTGTGGGGAGCGCTAGGTAGGGCCGGCCACCACCACCCCACTGCCAGCTTCACCAGGCAGTACCTCTGCCTGGCGTCCCACATCTCCTCTATACTTGGGAATTTCCCCATTCTGTGGGCAACAAAGATCATTCTGGAAATGCAGCTCTGACTCACCTCTCCGCGGATTCAACAAGAGCTTCAATCCTGGGTTGTTCTCACAGCGCCATCTTGAGTCCTCTCCCCCCTTCTTTCTTTTTTAAGTTCTTTTTTCTTTTTTTTAAATTGCATTTTAGGTTTTGGGGTACATGTGAAGAACATGCAAGATAGTTGCACAGGTACACACTTGGCAGTGTGATTTGCTGCCTTCCTCCCCTTCACCTATATCTGGCATTTTCCCCCATGCTATCTCTTCCCAACTCCCCACCCCCTGCTGTCCCTCCCCTATTCCCCCCAACAGTCCCCAGTGTGTAGTGCTCCCCTCCCTGTGTCCATGTGATCTCATTGTTCAACACCCGCCTATAAGTAAGAACATGTGGTGTTTTATTTTCTGTTCTTCTGTCAGTTTGCTGAGAATCATGTTCTCCAAGTTCTTTTATGTCCCTACAAAGGACACAAACTCATCATTTTTTATGGCTGCATGATATTTCATGGTGTATACGTGCTACATTTTCCCAGTCCAGTCTATCATCGATGGGCATTTGGGTTGATTCCAGGTCTTTGCTATTGTAAACAGTGCTGCAATGAACATTTGTGTACATGTGTCCTTGTAGTCCTAGAATGGAAAATTACAGAAATAAAACATCATAAGTTTTAAACTGCACACTCTCCTCAGTAGCATGATGAAACCTTGCCTGTCAGTCACTTAGCTATCAGATTGATTGTTGCAATATCACAGTGCTTGCAACACAAGCACACTTATTTTAACTTTTTATTTATATTCGTACCCTTACAGTAAACAAGTAACCCTTAGTTTACTTAGTAGCCCAAAAGCACAAGAGTGCTACACCTAATTTTGAATTAAACTTTATCATCATTATATATGTATAAGAAAAAACATAGTATAGATAGGTTTTTGTACTATCTGTGTCTTCTTCATGATCCACTGGGGATCTTGGAATGTATCCTAATTGGATAAGAAGGGGACTACTGTACATCCATA
Organism: Callithrix jacchus; assembly: GCF_049354715.1. Lineage (NCBI taxonomy): Eukaryota > Metazoa > Chordata > Mammalia > Primates > Cebidae > Callithrix > Callithrix jacchus. The sequence goes on along the minus strand of NC_133503.1, from coordinate 145,185,791 downwards.
CCATGCAATATTACTTAGTAATGAAAAGAAATGACTACTGACACATGCAATAACTTGGATACATCTCAAGGGCATTACACTGAGCTAACAAAGCAATCATAAAACATCACATTACTTATAAATCCATTTATATGATATTCTCAAAATGAAAAAAAAATGATAGAGATGGAGAACAGGGTAGTGGTTGCCAGGCATTAGAAATGGTGAGAAGGGGCTGGGAACAGTAGCTCATGCCTGTAATCACAGCACTTTGGGAGGCCAAGGAGAGGATATCATGAGGTCAAGAAATTGAGACCATCCTGGCCAACATAGTGAATGCATCTTTACTAAAATTACAAAAATTAGCTGGATGTTGTGGTGCACACCTCTTCAACTACTCAGGAGGCTGAGGCAAGAGGATCGCTTGAACCTGGGAGGCAGAGGTTGCAGTAAGCTGATATTGCACCAATGCACTCCAGCCTGGTAACAAAGCAAGACTCCCTCTCAAAAAAAAAAAAAAAGAAAGAAAGAAAGGAAGGAAGAAAGAAAAGAAAAGAAAAGAAATGGTGAGGGGGAAAGTGATAGGTGTGACTATACAGAGTAGGTAACATGAGGGAGGTCTTTGTGATGACTGAACAGACACTTCTCAAAAGAAGACATTCATGCTGCCAATAAGCATATTTTAAAAAGTGCAACATCACTGGTTATTAGGAAAATGCAAATCAAAACCACAATGAGATACCATCTCATGTCAGTCAGAATGATAATTATTCAATTGTGAATAGTGCTGCAATGGACATAAAACCAGATGATGGTGAGGTTGCTTTTAAACTGTTGGTGGAACTATAAATTAGTTCAACCATTGTGGAAGATAGCATGGTGATTCCCCAAAGATTTAGAAGCACAAACCCCATTTGAACCAGCAATCCCATTACTGGGTGATATGGTTTGGTTGTGTTCCCATCCAAATCTCATTTTGAATTGTACTTCCCATAATGCTCACATGTCATGGGAGGGACCTGGTGGGAGATAATTGAATCACGGGGATAGTTACCTCCATGCTGTTCTCATGATAGTGAATTCTTAGGAAATCTGCCAGTTTTATAAGGGGCTTTTGCCCCCCTTTACTGTACACTTATCCTTGCAGCCACCATGTGAAGAAGGACATATTTCCTTCACCTTCTACCATTTTTGTAAATTTTCTGAGACCACCCCAGCCATGCTGAACTGTGAGTCAATTAAGTCTCTTACCTTTATAAATTATCCAGTCTTGGCTGTGTCTTTATTAGCAGCATGAGAACAGAATAATGCACTGAGTATATACCCAAAGGAATGTAAATCATTCTATTATAAAGATACACTCATGCTTATGTCCATTGCAGCACTATTCACAATAGCAAAGGCATGGAATCAACCCAAATGCCCATCAATGATAGACTGGATAAAGAAAATGTGCTACCTATTCATCATGAAATACTATGCAGCCATAAAAAGGAAAGAGACTATGTCCTTTGTGGGGACATGGATGGAGCTGCAAGCCATCATCCTCAGCAAACTAACGTAGGAAAAGAAAACCAAATACCACATGTTCTTACTTGTAAGTGGGAGCCAAATGATGAGAACACATGGACATCTGGTGGGGAACAACACAGACTAGGGTGTGTTAAGGAGGGTAGAGGGAGAAAGAGCATGAGGAAGAATAGCTAATGGATGCTGAGCTTAATACCTAGGTGATGGGTTGATCTATGCAGCAAACCACCATGCCACGTGTTTATTTATATAACAAACCTGCACATGTACCCTGGAACTTAAAAGTTGAAAACGTATATATAAAACAAAACAACACTGAATGAAATGTTACTCTGGGATCTGATGTTTCGTTATTCTTGGGATATATATGCATACATATATGTATATAGATACAGACAGATATAAAATTTGCTACATGATAAGCTCCTCATGGACATAAACCATGCCCTATTTATTTTTTTTTATTCTTCAGAACCAATTATAGTGCCTAGTATACAGCAGGGATTCAATAAATTTTTTATGAATAAAATAATAAATAATAAACTAAGAGATATTTTATCAGTGATCTTATAGGCTTTTCTGAAGAAACCACTAAATAATCTTTTCAGAATCATAGGTTTGCCAAAGAATATCAAAGCTATTGTTTTAGAACATAATTCTAGAATTTACTCCCAAAGCATTGCTAGTGACTAGGAATATTTTTCCATTGTCCTGCCGCCCCTCAGTGTTATTCAATATATGCAAAATGATATTCAAACTATGAAGACACTCCATAAGATAATGGGTTCATCATTCAGGTACTATCCAGAACTTTCAATCTTATATTTCTTATAATATTTAGATGATTTTTTAAATGGTGTTAACAAGTGAAAAAAACACAACAGTTAAAAAAAATGGTAACTCTGTAGAGGGAAAGCCACTTATGAAAAATTTCAGTCTTTGAGCTGCTAATCAGTTTTACAGAAAGGCAGCCATTCTACATTCTATACTGCCTAAGATAAGATGTCTTATCAATGTACATGCATAACTCCACCTTGTGAGAAAAAAAATAATAATAAGAGCCACTCCTATACTACTAGGTAAATACCAAAAAAAAAAAAAAAAGAAAACATAGACCCACACAGAAACTTATACATTAATTTTATTACATCATTATCTACTATAATAGAATAAAAAGAAAAATCAAATGTCCGTCAACCAATGAATAAATAAAACATAGTTTATACATATAATGGACTATTATTCATTAATTAAAAAATAATGAATTATTGATACATGCTACAACATGGATGAAACCTGAAAATATTTGCTGAGTAAAAGAAGCCAATCACAAACATTACATATTGTATTATTTCATTTGTATGAAATGTGCAGAGTAAATAAATCTATTCAGAAGGAATAGACTGGTGGTTGCCTAGGACTGAAGGTGTTTTGTGAAAATGTGAGGTAATTGTTGATATGGACAAAGTTTCTTTTTGAGATGATGAAAATATTCTGAAATGAACTATGGTGATAGTTACAGAACTCTATGAACATATGATAAATCATTAAATTGTATATTTTAAATGGGTAAACTATATGTGAATTATGTCTCAGTAGAGCTATTAAGTTTTTTCAGTGATATGTGGAACTTTTTCAAGAGAGCAAAATCTAAGTAAATTATTTCTGTGAGGACTTACATCACTGATGTTTGCATATAATTATACCTTCAGCATATTACAGTACCTACAGTTAATGATAATGACTTCATGTCATTAAACAGGATCAACTTTAGAGATACATTTGAAGGCAGAAAACAAAATAGTACATTCTACTAAGTTTTCATCCAAAATAAAATTTAAGTTCTGGTATGAAAGAGTTACCCTAACTGGAAAAAGTAAAGCTTTTCCTAACAGCAGACTTGGAGTATAAATCACTGAGTATTTTCCTGCAAATATATTAGAAGTTAACACTAAATAATACAATAATTTATGTACATCGCAGTTTCATGATTACCTGAGACAGGGCACATGCAAATGCTTGCCCAATAGGTATTCTGTAAGAAAGGCTGACAAAGTACTTCTGCATGCCTGAAGCTGGTTGACTTTGGCATTTTATCAGTTTCCCCTTCCCAGCCCAATTAATTCTGACAGCCAGAATGATGCCTGTTTCAGTAAGCCCACCTCCAGGCAAACAGCAACACCTGTCAACTAGCTCAGGTCAGTTTTAATCCTAGAACATCCATTAGCCACACTGATAAGATGGAACTAGAAAGTACTTCTATATACCTGACATTATCTCTTTGTAACTGTTTCATCCTTCCTAACACAATCTTAATCCTACCAAACATTTTACAATTTGACCAAAACTCAGTCAACCAAGATAAAGTCTGAAACAGTATAACATAATCTTTTAAAAGGTTTCACTTTTGACTCCAAAAATCTATCCTGTTCCTGCTATGCCTACCCCTCAGCCTTTATGCCAACAAATAGGTCAAAATATTATTATTGCCTATAATTCCATATTATCATGTAAAATCATGTTAAGAATTTATGAAACACCTTTCTGTGTGCAAGATATTATTTTTGATACTGTAGATATTCAAAAAGGAAAATAGCATAGACTAACTTTACACCAGAAAGACTGCAAGAGAAAAAAAACTGCTTCCAAGAGCAGAATATATGCAATCCTCATAAAATCCATTTCTACCTGTGTTTGTAATTGTTCTGAAAGAAATGACCAATACTGGAAAGGAGGACATAGGATAAGGAGCTACAAAGTCAAGTAATATAACTATAGTTTAAAGAAAACCCAAAAATCTAAATAAAACTGGTCTAAAATCTAGGCTAAATTAAAATCATGTTGGAAATCCCTTTGTGATACATGCCTATAATGAATATCAAGAAATTGACTACCTTAAAAAAAAACACTACTGGTTATATATTACTTTTCTTAACTACACTTATTATGCGAAATTAACATTTTTTCTTTGGAAAAAGAAGGTAGTTATAGATCTTCCTAAGCATTTCACCTTAAACCATATACACAGAAAGCCAGTTACCCTGCTATAAATTTCTCCTTGAGTTTATTCTCCACATTAATGCTGTTAGTTTGATGTTAAAACACAACTGACTCAATATACAAACCCAATTGTATTTCTATACACTAACAATGAAGAGTCAAAAGAATTAAAAAAACAGTTCCATGTATAATACTACCCAAAATAATAAAATATTTAGGAATAACTGTAATAAAAGAAGTGTAGGCCGGGCGCAGTGGCTCATGCCTATAATCCCAGCACTTTGGGAGGCCAAAGTGGGTGGATCATGACATCAGGAGATCAAGACCCTCCTGGCCAACATGGTGAAACCCCATCTCTACCAAGAGTAGAAAAATTAGCTGGGCATGGTGGCATGCACCTGTAGTCCCAGCTACTTGGGAGGCTGAGTCAGGAGAGTTGCTTGAACCCAAGAGGTGGAGGTTTCAGTGAGCCAAGATAACACCACTGCATTCCAGCCTGGCAACAGAGTGAGACTTCATCTCAAAAAAAAAGAATTCAAGTGTAAAACTTCTTAAAACTATAAAACATTGTTTAAAGAAATTAAAGAAGAACTAAATAAATGCTACAATATTCTGTGCTGTTACAGTAAAACTTAATATTGTTGAGATGGCAATACCCCTAAATTCACATATTCAGTGCCATTCATATCAATTCCCAGGTACCTTTTTTGTAAAAATTGACAAGCTGAGGACACATGCACACGAATGTTCATTGCAGCACTGTTTACAATAGCAAAGACCTGGAACTAACCCAAATGCCCATCGATGATAGACTGGACAGGGAAAGTGTAGCACATATACACCATGGAATATTATGCAGCCATCAAAAACGATGAGTTCGTGTCCTTTGTAAGGACATGGATGAGCCTGGAAAACTATCATTCTCAGCAAACTGACACAAGAGCAGAAAATCAAACACCGCATGTTCTCACTCATAGGCGGGTGTTGAAAAATGAGAACACATGGACACAGGGAGGGGAGCACTACACACTGGGGTCTGTCGTGGGGAAATAGGGGAGAGACAGTGGGGGGTGGGGCATTGGGGAGAGATAGCATGGGGAGAAATGCCAGATATAGGTGATGGGGAGGAAGGCAGCAAATCACACTGCCAAGTGTGTACCTATGCAACAATCTTGCATGTTCTTTACATGTACCCCAAAACCTAAAATGCAATAAAAAATAATAAAATTCATATGGAAATACAAGGGACCCTGTATCACTAAAACAATCTTGAAAGAAAAAAAGTCAACATTGGAGGACTTACATTTCCAGATTTCAAAACTTACCACAAAGGTTGAATAATCAAGACAATGTGGTACTGAAATTAAGGAAAGATATACATAGGTCAGTGGAGCACACTTGAGAGTCTAGAAATAAACCCTTACACCTAGGGTAAATTGTTTTTGATGAGAGTACCAAGAGAAGTCTATGGGTGATGGAGTAGAGTCAACAGTCTTTTCAACAAGTGGTCTGGAATAACTGGATATCCACTGGGTAAAGAATACAGGTGAACTATCTTGCTATGCCTTATGCAAACTCTTACTCAAATGGATCAGAGGCCCAAAAATAAGAGCTAAAATCACAAAACTCTTGGAACATAAGCATAAATTTCTATGATATTGCATTAAGCAATGGTTTCTTACCATTACAACAAAAGTACATTTAACAAAAGAAAAATAGAAATTAATTGGGTACTAAAATTTAAAAATGTTTGTACTTCAAAGAACACCATCAACAGAGTAAAATGGCAAACTACAGAAAGGGAGAAAATGATGCAAATTATATATCACTGATAAGAAACTTCTATCTAAAAATACCAAGAGGTCCTATAACTCTATAATTTTAAAAAACAAATTTTAAAACAGCAAAATATATGAATAGACATTTCTACAAAGGGGATATACATATGGCCAACAAGCACAAGAAAAGATGCTCAATATTAACAAAAATCAGAGAAATGCAAATCAAAACCAAAATGAAATACTACTTCTTATCTATCTAGAATGCTTTATCAAAAAGATAAACAACAAACTTTGGCAAGGAAGTAGAGGAACTGAAACTTGCACACACTGCTAGGAGGAATGTAAAATGATGCAGCCACTTTGGAAAACTGTCAGTTTCTCAAAAGATTAAACTTAAGGGTTACTGTATGACCCAGCAAATCTATTCCTAAGATATAACTCAAGACACAAAACATATGTCCACATAAACATTTGTACATGAATTTCCATAGCCACATTATTCATAATAGCCAAAAAATTGGAACAATCCAAATGTCTACCAACTGATGAAAGAAAAATGTGTTATAACAGAATGTTATTCAACAATAAAAAATGTGATACATGCTACAACATGGATGAACCTTGAAAACATGCCCAGTGAAAGAAGCCAGTTAATAGGCTACATATTGTATGATTCTATTTGTAAGAAATATGCAGAATAGGGAAACCCAGAGACAGAACATAGATTAGTGGTTGCCTAGGACTGGGGACTGATTGGTAATGGATACAAGGGTCTTTTTTGGGGTGAGGAATATGTTCTAAAACTGATTGTGCTAATAACTACACAAGTCTGTGAACATAATATGTTCACAGTCAACATAAATGACTGAATTGTATGGTATATAAATAACATCTCGATAAAACATTTTAAACAAAACTTGATGTAACATTTTATAAAAGCAAAAGATTTTTCTATAAGCTTTCTTGCCATATGGTCAGTCTCATTCTTTTTCAGCCTCTTATTGACTATTGCCACTTTAATACTCTATAATATGTACACTGTAATGATACCATAGATTACACTATCAAATTGCTGGTTCATCATGTATTTTTGTTTAAAAATTAGACAAAAGATGAGAAGTACCTCAACACTTTAAATCTAATAGTTTTGCATCATTTACCTAAGAATTCTACAGCGGGATGTGGGTATAAATCCAGCTAACGAGGTAGTACCTTATTTCTTAAACAAGAAAAGGAAGGGAAAAAAAGAATATTATGTAATTAAATATTGAAATTAAGGACTCACCCCAAAATAACCATATACATCTAAAAATAATCCTAATTTTCAACAGAAAGTATAATTTTTACAGATCAACATTTTGCCAATCTCACATTTCATTTAAAAAAGAACTTTAAAAGAATTTAAAAATTTAAAAGAAAATTTTGAAAATCACCCTTATGTACTAACATTGTAAAGTTTTATATATTTAAATTTTTAAAATGGTAACTCACATTTAAATTCAGAGTTTTCTTTCAGTTCCATGATACAAAAAAAAATCGTTGATGAGTACATCAATCTAGTATATATACATACCTCCCATCTGGAGCAGGTACATATAAACACCATTTTCAAGTGCTTCAAGCAGCTGAGCACCTGTTACTCTGACAACTAAAACTGGATCCACTTTGGGAAGAATAGCCAAAACATCATGCAAAGTGAAATTCCCACTGGATTTATTCAATTAGATCTGAGAGTTCTTATAGCAATTTAAGAGAAAAAATATGTATTTTAATATTTTCCATAAAATATCACCTTTTTGACTCAATGCTATGTTTAAAACTACAGTTATACACTACATTGCCAAAAGTTTCTAATTATTTCTCCAATCCTTTCTCCACATTTACTGCCATCTTAATCATGTAAATTAGATATAACTTACTCCTTTTTGGAACATTTGATTTCATGTTAACTACCATTTTGTCTTTAACTATGGAACATTAAAACTGAAAAACTACTATTTCTCCTCTGGCTTTCAGACAGGATCATGCCTACGGCATCCCAAAGCAAAGATGTTCTTTTGGGATATGTGGATTTGGAATTGGAGCATCGAGAGTTGGCAACATCCTAGATACCACACAATAAAATATTGGAGGAAACGGTCCATGTCAATGACACGAAAAATGTTCAAAATATAATGAAAAAATGACAGAAAATTCTGTATATCTTAAGATACCCCCCAAGCAAACAAAATTTTACATGTAAGTATAGAGGAACCCAGGCGTTATTTCTGATAAGTGGAATTAAAAATTACTTTGACTTTTTCCCATTTTCATAAATATGCTTTCAGTCTCCATGGATTTGCCTATTCTGGAAATTTCATATACATGAAAGCATACAGTATGTGGACTTTTCTGTCTCACCTCTTCACTTTGCACCAAAACATGTTATTGTTATTTTGCCTGTAGCCATCCAAGTTCTATATGAAGTAGCATCTCATCATAGTTTAGATTTTCACTTACCCAACAGCTAATGTACATCTCCTTGTAGGATTATTAGCCATTTGTATATCTTTGAAGAAAAATGTCTATTTAATTAGGTCATTTCTTTTCATTGTTCAGTCACTGGAGTTCTTTATATATTCTGGATATTACTCTTTTATATAGCTATAAATTGCAAATATTTCCTCTTTCTATGGACTTTCTTTTTACTTTAATTATTATTATACTTTAAGTTCTGGGGTACATGTGTAGAACATGCAAGTTTGTAACATAGGTATACACATGCCATGATGGTTTCTAGCTTCATCCATGTCCCTGCAAAGGACATGAACTCAACCTTGTTTATGGCTGCATAGTATTCCATGGTGTATATGCGCCACATTTTCTTTATCCAGTCTATCATTGATAGGCATTGGGTTGGTTCCAAGTCTTTACTATCGTGAACAGTGCTGCAATAAACATATGTGTGCATGTGTCTTAATGGTAGAATGACTTATAATCCTTTGGGTATATACCCAGTAATGGGATTGCTGGGGCAAATGGTATTTCTAGTTCTAGATCGTTGAGGAATCACCACACTGTCTTCCACAATGGTTGAACTAATGTACACTTCTATGAAAAGTGTAAAAGCATTCATATTTCTCTACATCCTCTCCAGTACCTGTCTCCTCACTTTTTGATGATCACCATTCTGTCATGAGATGGTATCTCAATGTGGTTTTGATTTGCATTTCTCTAATAACAGTGATGATGAGCTTTTCTTCATATGTTTGTTGGCTGCATAAATGTCTCCTTTTGAAAACTGTTTGCTCATATCCTTTACCCACTTTTTGATGGGTTTTTTCTTGTAAATTTGTTTAAGTTATTTATAGATTCTGGATATTAGCCCTTTGTCAGATGGGTAGATTGCAAAATTTTTCTACCATTCTGTAGTTTGCCTGTTCACTCTGATGATAGTTTCCTTTGCTGTCAGAAGCTCTTTAGTTTAATCATATCCCATTTGTCAATTTTGACTTTTGTTGCCATTGCTTTTGGTGTTCTAGTCATGAATACTTTGCCCATGCCTATGTCCTAATGGTATTGCCTAGGTTTTCTTCTAGGGTTTTTGTGATTTTAGGGCTCACATTTAAGTCTTTAATCCATCTTCAGTTACTTTTTTGTGTAAGGTATAGGGAAGGGATCTAGTTTCAGCTTTCTGCATATGGCCAACCAGTTTTCCAAACACCATTTATTAAACAGAAAATCCTTTTCCCATTGTTAGTTTTTGCAGGTTTGTCAGAGATAAGATGGTTGTAGATGTGTGGCATTGCCTCTGAGGCCTCTGTCCAGTTCCATTGGTCTATGTATGTGTTTTGGTACCAGTACCATGCTTTGTGATTATGGTAGCCTTGTAGTATAGTTTGAAGTCAGGTAGTGTGATGCCTCTAGCTTTGTTCTTTTTGCTTAGGATTGTCTTGGCTATATGGGCTCTTTTTTTATTCCATATGAAATCTAAAGTAGTCTTTTTTTCTTCTGTGAAGAAAGTCCAATGTTGGCTTGATAGCCCTGAATCTATAAATTACTTTGAGCAGCATGGGCATTTTCACAATATTGATTCTCCCTAACCATGAGCATAGAATGCTTTTCCATCTGTTTGCATCCTCTCTTATTTCCCTGAAGAGTGGTTTGTAGTTCTCCTTGAAGAGGTTTTTCACATCCCTGTTAAGTTGTATTCCTAGGTATTTTATTCTCTTTGTAGCAACTGTGAATGGGAGTTCACTCATGATTTGGCTCTCTCTTTGTCTGTTATTGGTGTATAGGAATGCCTGTGGTTTTTGGACACTGATTTTGTATCCTGAGACTTTACTGAAGTTGCTTATCAGCTTAAGGAGATTTTGGATTGAGACGATGGGGTCTTCTAAATATACAATCATATCTTCTGCAAATAGAGACAATTTGACTTCCTCATTTTCTAATTGAATACCCTTTATTTCTTTCCCTTGCCAAATTACCCTGGCCATAACTTCCAATACTATGTTGAATAGGAGTGGTGAGAGAGAGCATCCTTGTCTTGTGCTGGTTTTCAAAGGGATGCAGCCAGCTTTTGCCCATTCAGTATGATATTGTCTGTGGGTTTGTCATAAATAGCTCTTATTATTGTGAGATACGTTCCATCAATACCTAGTTTATTGGGAGTTATTAACATGAAAGGCTGTTGAATTTTGTCAAAGGCCTTCTCTGCATCTATTGAGATGATTGTGTGGTTTTTGCCTTCTGTTCTGTTTATATAATGGATTACATTTATTGATTTGCATATGTGGAAAGAACCTTGCTTCTCAGGAATGAAGCTGACTTTCTCATGATGGATAGGCTTTTTGATGTGCTGTTGGATTTGGTTTGCCAGTATTTTATTGAGGATTTTCACATCAATGCTTATCAGGGATATTGTGCTAAAATTTTTTGTTAATGTGTCTCTGCCAGGTTTTGGTATCAGGATGATGCTGGCCTCATAAAATGAGTTAGGGAAGATTCCCTCTTTTTCTATTGTTTCCAATAGTTTCAGAAAGAATGGTACCAGCTCCTCTGTATCTCTGGCAGAATTCGGCTGTCAAACTGTCTGGTCCTGGACTTCTTTTTGGTTGGTAGGCTATTAATTGCTGCCTCAATTTTAGACCTTGTTATTGATATATTCAGGGATTCAACTTCTTCCTGGTTTAGTCTTGTGAGGGTGTAAGTGTCCAGGAATTTATCCATTTCTTCTAGATGTTCTAGTTTATTTGTGTAGAGGTGTTTATAGTATTCTGTGATGGTAGGCTGTATTTCTGTCAGATTGGTGGTGATATCCACTTTATCATTTTTTATTGCATCATTTGATTCTTCTCTCTTTTCTTCTTTATTTGTCTGGCTAGCAGTCTATCTATTTTGTGGATCTTTTTAAAAAACCAGCTCCTGGATTCAGTGATTTTTTGAAGGGTTTTTTTGTATCTCTATCTCCTTCCATTCTGCTCTGATCTTAGTTATTTCTTGTCTTCTGCTGCCTTTTCAATTTGTTTGCTCTTGCTTCTCTAGTTCTTTTAATTGTGTTATTAGGGTGTCAGTTTTAAATCTTTCCTCCTTCCTCCTATGGGCATTTAGTGCTATAAATTTCCCTCTAGACACTGCTTTAAATGTGTCCCAGAGATTCTGGTACATTGCATCTTTGTTCTCATTGGTTTTAAATAACATCTTTATTTCTGCCTTATTTTGTTATTTATCCAGTAGTCACTCAGGAACAGGTTGTTTAGTTTCCATGTATATGTGCAGTTCTGAGTGAGTTTCTTAACCCTGAGTTCTAATTTGATTGCACTGTGGTCTGAGAAACTGTTATGATTTCTATTCTATTGCATTTGCTGAGAAGTGTTTTACTTCCAATTATGTGGTCAAATTTAGAATAAGTGCAATGTGGTGCTGAGATGAATATATATTCTGTTGATTTGGGGTGGAGGTTCTGTAGATATGTTAGGTCTGCTTGGTCCAGAGCTGAGTTCAAGTCCTGGATATCCTTGTTAATTTTCTGTCTCGTTGATCTGCCTAATGTTGACAGTGGGGTGTTAAAGTCTCCCACTATTATTGTGTGGGAGTCTAAGTCTCTTTATAGGTCTCTTAAGAACTTGCTTTATGAATCTAAGTGCTCCTGTATTATGTGCATATTTATTTATGATAGTTAGCTCTTCTTGTTGCATTGATGCCTTTACCATTATATAATGCCCTTTTTTGTCTCTTTAGATCTTTGTTGGTTTAAAATCTGTTTTATCAGAAACTAAGATTGCAACCCCTGCTTTTTAAAAATTATTTATTTGTTTATTTTGCTTTCTATTTATTTGATAAGCCAAACTTCTGGCTTGCAGGGTTTCTGCTGAGAGATCTGCTGTTAGTCTCATGGGCTTCCCTTTGAGGGTAACCCAACCTTTCTCTCTGGCTGCCCTTAACATTTTTTCTTTCATTTCAACCTTGGTGAATCTGACAAATAAGTGTCTGGGGTTGCTCTTCTTAAGGAATATCTTTGTGCTGTTCTTTGTATTTCCTGAATTTGAATGTTGGCCTGCCTTGCTAGGTTGGAAAATTTCTCCTGGATAATATCCAGAAGAGTGTTTTCCAACTTGATTTCATTCTCCCCATCACTTTCAGGTACACCGATCAAATGTAGGTTTGGTCTTTTCACATAATCCAATATTTCTTGGAGGCTTTGTTTATTTATTTTCACTCTTTTTTTCTCTGAACTTGCCTTTCTCTTTATTTCATTGAGTTGATCTTCAAAAATCTCTGATATCCTTTCTTCTGCTTGGTCGATTTGGCCATTGAAACTTGTGTATGCTTTAGAAGTTCTCATGCTGTGTTTTTTAGTTTCATTAGGTCATTTATGTTCTTCTCTAACCTGGTTATACTAGTTAGCAATTCATCCAACCTTTTTCAAGGTTCTTCGCTTCCTTGCATTTGGTTAGAACATTCTTCTTTAGCTCAGAGGAGTTTGTTATTACCCACCTTCTGAAGCCTGCTTCTGTCAATTCATCAAACTCATTCTCCATCCACTTTGTTTCCTTGCTGTCAAGGAGCTATGATTCTTTGGCAGGAAAGAAGCATTCTAGTTTTGGAATTTTCTGCCTTTTTGTGCTGGTTCCTCCCCATCTTCATGGATTTTTCTACCTTTGGTCTTTGAAGTCGATGACCTTTGGATGGGGTCTCTGAGTGGACATTTTTTTTTGTTGATGTTGAGACTATTCCTATTTGTTATTTTCCTTTCTAACAATCAGGCCCCTCTGCTTCAGGTCTGCTGGAGTTTGCTGGGGGTCCACTCTCGTAGCTTTGTCCCAGAGGGGTACCTACCAGATGCCAGCCAGAGCTCTTCTATACTAGGTATCTGTCAGCCCCTACTGGGAGATGTCTACCAGTCAGGATACACAGAGGTCACAGAGCCACTTTAGGAGGTAGTCTGTCCCTTATCAGAGCTGGGAGCTCCTGCTGCTCTCATCAAAGTTGCCAAGCAGGGACAGTTAAGTCTGCTGAAGCTGTGTCCATAATCACTCCTTTGCCCAGGTGCTTTGTCCCAGGAAGGTGGGGTTTTATTTGTAAGTCCCTGAATGAGGCTACTGCCTTTTTTCAGAGATGCCCTGCCCATCAAGGAGGGAATCTAGTGAGACAGTCTGCCTACAGCATCCTTGTTGAGCTGTGGTGGGCTCTGCCCAGTTCAAACTTCCCAGGGTCTTTGTTTACACTGTGAGGGGAAAACTGCCTACTTGACATTCAGCAATGGCAGACACCCCTCCCCTGACTTAGCTTGAGCATCCCAGGTCAAGCTCAGACTGCTATGCTGGCTGTAAGAATTTCAAAGCCAGTAGATCTTAGCTTGCTTGTCTCTGTGGGAGTGGGACCTGCTGAGCCAGATCACTTGGCTTCCTGGCTTCAGCCCTCTTACCAGGGGGGTGGGCAATTCTGTCTGTCTGGTGTTCCAGGCATCACTGGGGTATGAAAAAAAAAAAAGCTACTGTGGCTAGCTCAGTGTCTGCCCAAATGGCCACCCAGTTTGGTGCTGGAAACCCGGAGCTCTGGCGGTGTAGGAGGTGTACTGGAGGGAATCTCTTGGTCTGAGGGTTGTGAAGACTGTGGGAAAATCACAGTGTCTGGGCTGGAGTGCAGAGTACAGTCCCTAATGGCTTCCTTTGGCTAAGAGCAGGAGTTCCCCAACCATTTGCACTTCCCAGGGGAGGTGATGCCCCACCTTGCTTTAGCTTGCCCATCTTGGGCTGCATCCAATGTCCAATGAGTCCCAGTGAGATGACCCAGGTACCTCAGTTTGAAATGCAGAAATCACCCACCTTCTGCATTGATCTCGCTGGGAGCTTCATGCCAGAGCTGTTTCTATTCAGCCATCTTGGAAACTCTCCAAAGATGTTCTATTTTTAAAAATCTCCACAGAAGGAATTCCAGAAACTTCCTAAGTAAATAATACCAAGGCTTTACAAATTTCACTCTTAGGAAATTTTTCCGTAAACTAATCTAAATTATCCATGTGGAAGATTAAGATCACTTGTATTTTCAGTGAAAATGGCATTATAAGAAGTTTATGATTAGGATGTTACATGAAGTAACATTCCACATTTTTGAAATAATCAGTAACCTAGTCACAGCATCTAAAGCTCTGGATTATGGTACATGAATCAAGATTGCTTTCAAAAAAGGGTTATTTTTAATGTTCTATTCTCTATAGAGATTCTTAATACTTTATAACCCTAGCTAGGCCAACTACAGATGATTATAGTGGTACATAAAAATACTAAGATTAAGGAAGAGTTACCCCATTCACTCTACAAGATTTCTCTTACCACTTCCTCTTATTGCACAGGTAAGAAAACAAAACTGGTAAAAGAGCAAGAACCTAAATAAAAGATTTTGAGACAATATAGGGAAGAGATTTTGTCCTGGCAGAAAAGGGACATGGTAATGAAGGGCCTGATGGGCCTTACATATCCAAGCATATTCCCTCCCCTACCTTTTTTCCTCCCTTAACAAACTGATCCAAGTCACATAGCAGGAAAGGGGGCCTCGCCTAACTTAGCTGACCAGGCTGAATTCCTAACTATAAAAGGAAGAACCTAACCATTTATCTCTTTGAATCATGCCCTCCAAATTCACTGAAACAAGACTGTGGCATTCCTGATAAGAACCTGACCAGATCCAGTGGCTGAAGACAAGATGGACCCCAGCACTGACATTTTACCAACTTTTTCCTCATTAAAAGCTCATTGTAATACTAAAATCTCTGCTCAAGATGAGGCATGTCCACCATTTTCTAGTAATGTGACGCATGTTAAAGCAGGATGTCCCACTTCATAAGCATGAAAAAGACCCTGCCTAAACATGCTTGTATGTCATTGCTTTTCTTATCTCAACTTCCTTAAAATGACAAGAGCCTAGCCCCTTGGAGAGCTAGCACCAGGATCCCCTTCCCATATGCTGCTCCCTTATGATTACTTAAGCTGCAAGCCTATTAAACATTGCCTGAAGAAAGTTTCTATTTGGCCTGGTATTAATTTCTATTTTCATGAGAGCCAAGAACTTAAGGTCCAAGCTACAGTAACAATTTCAGTCCATTGCTTTTTATATAAATAAAAAATTCACTGTTTGTCTACCTGTATAATTTGAGTAAAATCTTTTGCTATTGCTTTAATATATGAATCTTCCAAATAATTCAAACGGTTCAATTTCTCAAATATATACTGGAAAGATGCATCAAAGAGTCTTATATTTATTTTTGTTAAGCTTTTAAAATCTGATCCACTTTTGACAACCCAAGTTTCATTCACCTTACTGATTCCCTAATCATGGTCATAACCTCCTAGAATCAAATTGACCCCTTCTGCTCTTTGGGCAAGCTTTGTATCATTTCCCCATTTCAGAGTTATTGCTATAACCAGATCTGCTCCTTCTTCTTTAAGTTCTACTGCTATTTTATTAGCAACTTGAACATAATCTTTATAGTTTACATTTGACTTATTAACTGTAGCCAATGTATCTACCAATATTCTTCAACTAATCCCATTAAGTCAAATTTTATATTGTTCCAATTAACTATTTTTTTACTGCACCATGTTCAAGAGGTTCAGAAGTAAATCAGCACAGACATTACTGAGAAACCATGTAAAATGTATTTGTTTGATGTACTCTTCCAAAATATCCACACCAAAATCAAACTCCTAATAATAAACACAAAATGTTTTAAAATGAATTCACAAGCATGTTATTCCACTTTCATATTTAAATATTGTTCTCTAAGAAGTAAAGTTTCCTATACTTGCAAGACTATATGTTAAGAAAATGCATTTTGTCTTACACTGCATTTAATTATGCCAATGTTTACTTACAAATAATAAAATTTTAGAAGGTTTTATTATGAAAAATTTCTCTGTAATCCAGGTAGCACTACATTCAAAAAAAAAATTCTGAAGTAGGATGGAAAAAATGCCTTATGGAGGAAATGCAATGATATGATGCATCTTAGGTAAATAACATGCTAACTTAAATAGTATTTTTAGTCAGTGTAGGCACACTGGCCTACTTTATTAAAATACATATTGTTATTCCTAACTGAAATAATTTTTTAAAAATCATTTATAGTTACTGCAAAGGATGAAAAAGAAATCCTGATGTTTTTCTCCTGCATTTTCTGAACTAGCTGGATTCCTTATGATAGTGAATAAGTACTGATTTTGAAAATTAGAATCAGTGATGTGTTGAAATCCCTAATATAAGTTGGTACTAAAAATAATCCTGTGGTAGGGTCCTTTGTAAATTTTTAAAGACCAATAATATTAATAATTTTCCATTGACTGATTTTATCATTTAATATTTTAAAGCATCAGACCGAATAAAGTAGGATGCTTGAACAATAGAGCAAAAAGAGTATATGCATTTTTAAATTAATCAGCATGATATAGGAAACCAGCTATTCCAAGAAAAATTAAAAGCAAACTGCTTTCCTTTATTCTGAAAATGTATTGACAAATGATATGAATGTATGTGCACTTTCTTTTAAAAATCAGAGATCCTTATGAACTACATTTGCCTTTGTACACCCTTAGGGAATTCTATAATTGTTAAGTTAGTTCCAATCTTTTATCACGGATACCTCTGGCATCTTTTCCTCACAGCACTTCTTTGGAAAATGCTTCAGTGGGACCATTAGGGCATATGAAGTAGGAGTTGAAGAACTGCTGACAATTTCCTATAATAACACTTTTGATGTTCACAAATTTACCCTCTTATGAAGATATAAGAGGGTAAATAATGAGCAAGAGTGGAAATAATTATAGCAAGATTGTAAGGTTAATATATGAAAGTCAATCACTTGTCTATACACAGTATTCCCCCTTTATCTGTGAAGAATACATTCTAAGAGTACAAATGGATGCCTAAAACCACTGTATTAAAACTTATATATACTGTTTTTTCTTATACATATACATCTGTGACAGAGTTTAATATATAAATAAGATGTAGTAAAAAATTAATAACAATAATCAATAATAGAACAATTATTATAATAATATGCTGAAATAAAAGTTATATAAATGTGGTCTCTCTATCTCAAAATATCTGACTGTCTGTACTCACCCTTCTTCTTCCTATGATGTGAGATAATCCATAATATGCCTACAGGATGAGATGAAGTGAGGTGAATGACATAGGTATTTTGATACAGCATTAGGCTACTACTGACCTTCTGACAAGACATCAGAAGGAGGATCAGCTGCTTCACATGATTCTAGATCATCAAGCCATGGCAGTGTTGATGCTTGGAAGTCAGAAGCAGACTATATTCATGACTAAAGGCAGGGAGCATATATAGTGTGAATACACTGGACAAAGGGATGGTTCACATTCCAGAATAGGTGGAGTGGGTAGGTGCAACATTTCATTATGCTACTTAGAACAGTGCACAATTTAAAACTTATGAGTTATTTATTTCTAGAATTTTCCATTTGATATTTACAGTTCATAGCTGGCTACAGGTTACTGTAGCCACAGAAAGTGAAACTGTAGTTAAGAGGAGACAACAGTGCTAGCAATCAAGAACTGGAATTTGAAATTAAAAACACAATGCATGCACTGAAATAGGTATAAAACTAACAAAATATGTATAATGTATAAAATCTATATGATGAAAACTACAAAACTCTGACAAGAGGAAAAAAGAACCAAATAACTGGATAGATATTCCATGTTTATGGATAGGAAGACAATATTGTCAAGATGTTAATTCCAGGCATTTAATAACATCCAATTCCAATGACAATATAGAAGCAGCCTGGCTTCAGTCATCCCCAACCTCCCAGAAAACCAAAAACATACACAAAATTATCACTAGCAATATCACAGAACTCAAATATAACAATAAGGCAGGTCCCACAGTTACAGAAAAGTGAAAAAATTCTGAACAGATAGTAAGAGAATCAGACGCATCCACAATGCTCCTACCCCCAATCTGCTGACACCAAGCATCCAAAAAGTATCCCCCCCACCCACCTCAATTTCTACACTCGAAAAATGATACTGAGTTAGACAACCAGCTTCCTCACCATCTTGGGTTGCCTGGCAAGAGACCTGTCTTTGCCCTAACACATAGGAAGCATCAGGAGTGCTTGAAGGGAGAAATATCCCTGAGAATAATCAAAGTGGGGAGACAGAACTATCATCTTCTATTCCTAGAAACTCTGCTCTGTAACTCGATCAAAGGATATGCCAGATCAGAGTGACTGTTCAGTGGCACCACACTATAGGAGGCTTGTTACACAAGTTCTTGGACACAAACTTCTAACCAGCCTTCCCACACTACTGGTTTATCACCATTAGAACATCCCCAATTTGGAAGAGGAAGTACTCTGATTATCATAATAGAACCAAGACAAACATGGGCATAAGGTGTCATCTAGTTCTAAGAAGGAGGACGTGACAGAGCAGAAAGTAAAAACAATCAACAGATAAATTACAAAAAAAAAAATCAAGGCAAACATAGTCAATAAAAAACAAACAAAGCCAAACAGAGAAAACTGGAACTAAGCTTGCAATGAATACACAAACGTGCATCCACAAGAAACAATGGTAAACAAAACCAAGACCTCCCCAAACAAAGCAAAAACCCAATAATTAATCCTAAAGACAGTGATATGTGAACTCTGTGACCAAGAATTAAAACAAACAACAAAAAAATGTTTTAAGGAAACTTAGTGATCTCTAACATAATACAGAAAAGCAATTGAGAAATTTGTCAGAAAAATTTAACATAGATTAAAATAATGAGCCATGTGTAATGGCTCACACTTGTAATCCCAGTACTTTGGGAGGCTGAAGTGGATCACCTGAGGTCAGGAGTTCAAAACCAGCCTGGCCAACATGGTGAAATTCCATCTCTACTAAAAACAAAAAAATTACCTGGGCATGGTGGCGGGTAACTGTAATCCCAGTTACTTGGGAGGTTGAAGCAGGAGAGTCACTTGAATCTGGGAGGTGGAGGCTGCAGTGAGCTGAGATTGCACCACTGCACTCCTAGCCTGGATGACAGAGCAAGACTTCATCTCAAAATATAATAATAATAATGCAAAAAATCAAACAGAAACTTTGGAATTGTGAAATCCATTTGTTTAATTGAAAAGTTCATTGGGGCACTCAACAGCAGAATAGATCAAGCAGCAGAAAGAATCAGTGTACTTGAAAACAAGCTGTTTGTGGAGCAGAGCAAGATAGACTAAAAGAAGGCTCCACTGATCAGGAACACAAAATTTATCAAATATCTATATACAAAAAAAAGCACCTTCATAAGAACCGAAAATCAGATGAGTACCTGGTTTTAACTTCATATAGCTGAAAGAGACACTTAAGTAGAAAAACATATTGAATTGCTAATGCCACCCTCCCCCATTTCCTGGCAGCAGCCATTTGGCATGGAGAGAGAATCTGCACACTTGGGAGAGGGGGAGTGCAGCAATTATGAGACAGTGTGTTGAACTCAGTGCTGCCTTATCAGAGCAGAAAGCAACACCGGACTGAATTCAGCTGATACTCACCCCAGAGGGAGTATTAAAACCAGCCCTAACCAGAAGGTAATCACCCATCCTGGTGGTCAGAATGTAAGTTCTGGCATGCCTCACCACCACAGGCTAAAGTGTTCCAGTGCTCTAAATAAACTTAAAAGGTAGCCTAGGCAACAAGGACTATAACTTCTACATGAGCCCTACTCCTGAACTAGACTCAGAACCAGTGGATGTGGGGGACACACCTACTAAGATACCAGTGGGGGTGGCTAAAGGAGTGCTTGTGCCACCCCTCTCCCAACCCCAGAGTGCATATCCCACAACCCCAAAAAAGACCCCTTTCTTCCACTTGAGGAGAGGAGAAGGAAGACTAAGAAGGCGTTGTCTTGCATATTGGATATCAGCTTACCACAGTAGGATAGGGCACCAATCAGAGTCGTGAGGCCCTCTTTCCAGGCCCTAGCTTGCAGACAACATTTCTAGACATGCTATGAGCCAGAAGGGAACCCACTGCCTTGAAAAAAAGGAACAATCACCTGCTGACTAAAGAGCCATTGGACCCTGAATAACCAGACCCTGAATAACTACATAATACACTGTAGGCCATGGATGAGACTCTGAGACTTACTGGCTTCAGGTAAGACTCAGTGCATTCCCAGCTGTGGTGACTACAGGACAAAATTACTCCTCCTTGAGTAAAGCAGAGGTAATCTAAAAAAAACCCTGTATTACACACCTTAGATACCAGTTCAGTCAAAGTGAAGTAGAGCAACAACTGGATTCCAATGGTCTACAATTCTAAGCCGTGGCTCTTGAATGGCATTTCTGGACCTGTCCTGAGACACAGGGGAGTTCACTGCCCTGAAGAGTGAGTCCTAGGCCTTGCAGCATTCAACACAAGATGACTGAAGAGCCCTTGGGTCTTAAGTGAACATCGTCAGTAGCTTGGCAGTACTTCTTATGGGCCTAGATGGTGGTAGCCACAGGGTGAGGTTCCTCTATCTGTGGAAATGGGAGGGAAGAGTGCAAAGAACTGCAGTTTATGGTTTTAGTGCCAGCTCAGCCACAGTATAAGAAACACCAGACAGATTTCTAAGGTTTTTTCTCTAGTTCCTGGATCCCAGATGGCACCTCTGGAATCACTCAGGGCCTAAAGGAATTCAGTGCCCTGAAAAGAAGGACACAAGCTTGGCTGGCTTTGCTAACTTCTGATTGTAGAGCCCCAGGGCCCTGAGCAAAAATATAGGCAATATCCAAGAAGTGGTTACAGTGAGTCTTGGATGAGACCCGGTACTGTGCTGGCTTCAGGTCTGACCCAGCGCAGTCCCCGTGGTGGTGGTCACAGAGGTCCTTGTGTCACCATACCCCCAGATTCAGGCATCTCAGAACAGAGTGAGAGACTCATTTATCTGAGAGAAAGGGAAATGAACAAGTGTCTCTGCCTGGTAATCCAGAGAATTGTAACCAATCTTATCCAAGACCACCAGGGCAGTATCTCTACAAATCTGCAAGGGAGGTGTTACTGAGCTTGGGGTATCCCCCAATACAGATATGACTGAGACCACAACACCCAAGTCCACTCAAATATCTAGAAAGGAAGGATGGGTACAAACAAGACCAGACTGAGAAGACGACAGTAAATATCAGCTCATCAATACCCAGACACAGACGAACATCAAAATGCATCAAAACCATCCAGGAAAACATGACTTCACCAAACAAACTACATATGGCATCAGGTACCAATCCTAGAGAAACAAAGACTTTCAACTTTGCAGAAAGAATTTTAAGTAGTTGTTTTGAGGAAACAAAAAATTAAAACTAAAAAAAAAAAAGAAGAAGAAGGAAGAATTCAGAATCTTATCAGATAAATGTAACAAAGAGACTGAAACAATTTTAAAGAATCAAGCAGAAATTTTGGAGTTGAAAATGCAATTGCCATACTGAAGAATGTGTCAGAGTCTTTTAATAGCAGAAATGATCAAGAAGAAAAAAAAATGGTGAGCGATATTTGAAAATACACAGTCAGATGAGACAAAACAGAAAAGAATAAAAAATAATGAAGTACTCCTGCAGGATCTAGACAATATCCTAAAAAAAGGGAAATATAAGAGTTATTGGCCTTAAAGAGAAGCAGAAGAAAGAGATAGAAATAGAAAGTTTATTCAAAGGGATAATAACAGGGAACCTCCCAAACCTAGAGAAAGATATTAATATTGAAGTACAAGAAGGTTATAGAATAACAAACAGATTTAACCCAAAGAAGAATACTTCAATGCATCTAATAATAAAATTCCCAACAGTCAATGTTAAAGAAAGGATCATAAAGACACATGTGCATGTATGTTTACTGTGGCACTGTTCACAATAGCAAAGACTTTGAACCAACCCAAATGCCCATCAATGATAGACTGGATAAAGAAAATGTGGTGCATATACACCATGGAATATTATGCAGCCACAAAAAAGGGTGAGTTCATGTCCTTTGCAGGGACATGGACGAAGTGGAAACCATTATTCTCAGCAAACTCACACAAATACAGAAAACCAAACACTGCATGTTCTTACTCATAAGTGGAGTTGAATAATGAGAAAACATGGACACAGGAAGGGGAACATCACACACCAAGGCCTGTTGGGGGTGGCAGGCTAGGGGAGGGATAGCAGGGGGTGGGGTGCTAGGGAAAAGATAGCATTAGGAGAAATACCTAATGTAGGTGATGGGGTGATGGATGCAGCAAACCACCAAGGCACATGTATAACTATGTAACAAACATGCACATTCTGCCCATGTACCCCACAACTTAAAGTATATTTTAAAAAAAAACTCTAAAAATAATTAGTAAAGTTTGCCTTTTAAGATTCTGATGCCTATATATATATATATATATATATTATAAATTTTTTACCAGTTTTTATTTCTCTTTTAATTTTTTATGCCGTTTTAGTTTTTGTAAATTCATATATATAATAAAAATACTTTCCTTTAAAAAAAAAGAAAGTAACACACAAATAACATACAGCAGAGTTTCAATATGTCCAGCAGCAGACTTTTCTTTTCCTTTTTTTTTGAGACAAAGTTTCGCTCTTGTTACCCAGGCTGGAGTGCAATGGCGTGACCTTGGCTCACCGCAACCTCTGCCTCCTGGGTTCAGGCAATTCTCCTGCCTCAGCCTCCTGAGGAGCTGGGATTACAGGCACGTGCCACAATGCCCAGCTAATTTTTTGTATTTTTTTTAGTAGAGGCGGGGTTTCACCATGTTGACCAGGATGGTCTCCATCTCTTGACCTTGTGATCCACCCGCCTCGGCCTCCCAAAGTGCTGGGATTACAGGTTTGAGCCACCACAGGAAAATTTGTAGGCCAGGAGAAAGTTTCATGACATATTTAAAGTGATGAAGAAAAAAAAGCTTTTACCCTACAATAGTATTTCCAGTGAAAATATCCTTCAAACCATGAAAGAGAAATAAAGACTTTCCTAGACAAACACAAGCTGAAGGATTTCATCAACACCAGACATGTCCTGTAAAAAATGCCAAAGGGAGTATTTCAATAATAAAAGGATGCTAATGAGAAGAAATCATCTGAAGGTACAAAACTCACTGTTCATGATAAGTACACAGAAAAACACAGAATATTACAACTTGGTAACTGTGGTGTGTAAACTACTCGTAAGCAGAAAGACTAAAAAATGAACAATCAAAAATAGTAACTATAACATATTTCTGTTCAGATCTATATTATGTCTTTTCTTCAACTAATTTTGGATTTAGTTTGCTCTTTTCTAGTTCTCTAAAACTGCATCATTAGGTTCCTTATTTGAAGTTTTTCTTCTTTTTTTCATGTGGGCGTTTATAGCCATAAACTTTACTCTTAAGTACTACTTTCACTGTATTCCATAGGTTTTGGTATATTTCCATTAACATTTGTTTCAAGAAAAAAATACAAAAGATTAACAAGACAAAAAAGATTAAAATTTACAAACCTTTAGTCAGGCTCACTAAGAAAGAAGGAGAGAAGAACAAAATAAATCAGATGACAAAGGAGACATTACAGCTGATACCACAAACATTTAAAGGATCATTAGTGACTACTATAAACAATGATATGCCAATAAAATATTTCCATTTCATTCTTAATATCTTCATTGACATACTGGTCATTCAGGAACATGTTGTTTAATTTCCATGTGCTTTTATAGTTTCTAAAATTGCTCTTGTTACTGATTTCTAATTCCATTGTGGTTAGAGAAGATGCTTCATATTATTTCAGATTTTTGAAACTGGAAAATCTAGAAGAAATAAATAAATTCCTAGAGATATACAGTCTACCAAGATTGAACCATGAAGAAATTCAAAACCTGAACACGTGAATAATAAGTAACAAAATGGAAGCCATAAAAAGGTCTCCCATTAAAAAAGGCTAGACCCCAGTGCCTTCATTGCAAACACTTAAAGAAGAACTAACACCAATCCTACTCAAAGTATTCCAAAAACAATATAGGAGGAGGAAATACTTCCAAACTCATTCTGTGAGGCTGGTATTACCTTCATACCAAACCATAAAAAGACACACTAAATAAAAAAAAAGGAAACTACAGGCCAATATCTCTGATGAATATTGCTGGGAAAATCCTCAACAAAATACTATAAAATCAAATTCAACAACACATTGAAAAGCCCATTCATCATGAGTAAGCAGAATTTATCCCAGGGATTCAAGAATGATTCAACATATGCAAATCAATCAATTTGATACATCATGTCAACAGAATGAAGGACAAAAATCATACGGTCATTTCAACTGATGCTGAAAAAGCTTTTGATAGAATTCAACCTCCCTTGAGGATAAAAACCCTCAAAAAACTGAGCATAGAATGAACATACCTCAACATAATAAAAGCTATATACATCAGACTCATAGCTAGTCTTATACTGAAAGAGGAAAAACTGAAAGCCTTTCTGCTAAGACTGGGAACACGACAAGGATGCCCACTTTCACCATTGTTATTCAACATGGTACTGGAAATCCTGGCTATGGCAATCAGACAAAGAAATAAATAAAGGACATTGGCAAAACTGAATCAGAAGGAATAGAAATCCCTGAACAGACCAATAATAAGCTCTGAAACTAAGGCAAAAATAAACAGCTTACTGGAAAAAAAAAAAAAATCCCAGGACCAGATGGATTCACAGTTGATTTCTACCAGATGTACAAAGAGATGTACCATTCCTACTGAAACTATTCCATAAAATGAGGAGGAGGGACTCATCCCTAACTCATTCTATGAGACCAGCACGATCCTGATACCAAAACCTGGCAGAGCAACAACAGCAAAATGATTTCAGGCCAATATTCCTGATGAGCGCTGATACATGAATCTCAACAAAACACTGCAAATCTAATCCAGCAGCACATCAAAAAGCTTATCTACCATGATCAAGTATGCTTTATATCTGGGATGCAAGACTGGTTCAACATACACAAGTTGATAAATGTGATTCATCACATAAACAGAAGTAAAGATTCTGGTAAACCACATGATTACCTCAATAGATTCAGCAAAGGCTTCTGATAAAATTCAACATCTCTTTATGTTAAAAATTCCCAATCAACTTGGAAGCATTTCCCTTAAAAACTGGCATAAAACAAAATGTTATCTCTGCCATTCCTAGTAAACATAGTATTGGAACTCCTGGTCAGGGAAATTAGGCAAGAGAAAGAAATAAAGGTATTCATATATAAAGAGAACACGTCAAAATATTCCTGTTTGCAGAAGACATGATCCTACATCTAGAAAACCCCATTGTCTCAGCCCAAAAACTTAAGATGATAAAAAAACTCACCAAACTCTCAGATTATAAAACTAATGTGCAGAAATCACTCACTAGCATGTCTATACATCAACAACAGCTTGACTGAAAAAAAAATACAAAAGATTAATTTTTTTATGCTAGTGAGTAAACACATGTTTACAACTGCCACAGAAAGGATAAAAATATCTAGAAACACAGCTAACTAGGGAGGTGAAAAGTCTCTATAAGAAAAACTACAGGGAGGGGACTCAAGATGGCGCTGTGAGAACAACCCAGGATTGGAGCCCGAGTTGAATTCGCAAACGGTGAGTCAGTGCTGCATTTCCAGACTGATCTTTGTTGCCCACAGAACGGGGAAACTCCCAAGTATAAAAAGACACGGAACGCCAGGCAGTAGGTCTGCCTGGCGAAGCCGGCAGCCGGGGCGGCGGCGGCCGGCCCTACCCAGCAATCCCCACAGGGCGCGCTTGTCCGGGTGCCTTGTTGAATCGGCAACCGGAGACTTGAGAGGGCTGGACTTGAGACTGAACGAGACTTGCACCATAGCCCAGCCCAGGGGATTGCAGGGACAGATCGTTTGGGATACCCAGTGGGACGAACAAAACCGCGATTTCAAACTATCCCGGGCAGACGGACCGAGACACTCTGTGGGGGAGGGGCGTCCACCACTACGGAGGCAACCTGCCCCAACTGATAAACACGCCCACTGCTGAGGCAGCCAGCCGTTGCCGAGGCAACCCGCCCCAACTGAGATACACGCCCACTGCTGACGCAGCCTGCTGTTGCTGAGGCAACACGCTACAACGAAGAGACTCCGCCGCAGGGCGTGGCGGAGACCACAGCAGAGCCAGCAGGAACAGCGCGAATCACACAACAGCTGGGCGGAGCCTCGGCAGCCAAATAGTGGCTAGTCTGCCTTTGAGCTGGGCAGGACACCTGATCGGACATCCAAAAATAAAGCCCAAACCCCTCAACACAGAGCATTAGAGAAAAAAAAAGGGTTGTTTAATGAGCTGTGTTGCAGCAGAATCAAACATAGCAAGCAGCCTAACAGCCCTGAATGAACAACAGAGTGCACAGCTCAGCAATTAAACCCCTATAAAGTACAAACTGTCTCCTCAAGCAGCTCCCTGACCCCTCTATATCCAAAAGACTGTCATTAGGCAGGCATCATCCTGGGACAAAGAGAGCAGAAAAAGAAACTGGTAGCATCCCTCGCTGTGCCACGGCTACTAGAGGTGCACCCCAGACAAGCAGGGTCTGGAGCAGACCTCAACAGTCGTACAGCGAAGGGGCTAGACTGATATAAGGAAAACCAAGCAACAGAAATACTTCATCATCAACATTCTGGGTGTCCACTCAGAGACCCAAACGAAAAGTCAGCAACTACGCAGACGACCAGCGGACAAATCCACAAAGATGGGAAGAAACCAGCGCAAAAAGGAGGAAAACACCCGAAACCAGAACACATCGCCTCCTAGAAAGGACCACCAAGACTCCTCACCAGCAAGGGAACAAAGCCGGACGGAGAATGACTGTGACGAAATGACGGAATTAGACTTCAGAAGATGGATAATGAGAAACTTTTGTGAGCTAAAAGATCATGTATTAAATCAATGCAAAGAAACTAAGAACCTTGAAAAAAGATTTGAAAAAAGATTCGAGGAAATGATAACAAGAATGGATACCTTAGAGAGGAATATGAATGAATTAAAGGAGCTGAAAAACACAATACGAGAACTTCGCGAAGCAAACGCAAGTTTCAATAGCCGAATTGACCAAGCAGAAGAAAGAATATCTGAAGTCGAAGACCAACTCAATGAAATAAAACGAGAAACCAAGATCAGAGAAAAAAGCACAAAAAGGAATGAACAAAGTCTCCAAGAAATGTGGGACTACGTGAAAAGACCTAACCTACGTTTGATAGGTGTACCAGAAGGGGACGAAGAGAATGAATCCCAGCTGGAAAATACTCTTCAGGACATCATCCAGGAAAATTTCCCCCACCTAGCAAGACAAGCCAACACTCAATTGCAGGAAATACAGAGAACACCACAAAGATATTCTGCAAGAAGAGCAACCCCAAGGCACATCATCGTCAGATTCAACAGGGTTGAAATAAAGGAGAGAATACTAAGGGCAGCCAGAGAGAAAGGTCGGGTCACCCACAAAGGGAAGCCCATCAGACTCACAGCAGATCTCTCGGCAGAAACACTACAAGCCAGAAGAGAGTGGGGGCCAATATTCAACATTCTTAAAGAAAAGAACTTTCAACCCAGAATTTCATATCCAGCCAAACTGAGCTTCAGAAGTGAAGGAAGAATAAAATCCTTTGCGAACAAGCAAGTACTCAGAGATTTTGTCACCACCAGGCCTGCTTTACAAGAGCTCCTAAAAGAGGCACTACACATAGAAAGGAACAAGCAGTACCAGCCATTCCAAAATCACACGGAATGCTAAAGAGCTTCAACATAATGAAGAATCTACAACAACTAACAGGCAAAACAGCCACTTAGAATCAAAATGGCAGTATCAAATTCACACATAACAATATTAACCCTAAATGTAAATGGACTAAATGCACCAATCAAAAGACACAGACTGGCAAATTGGATAAAAATCCAAAACCCATCAGTGTGCTGTATCCAGGAAACACATCTCACATGCAAGGATACACAAAGGCTCAAAATAAAGGGATGGAGGAAGATTTACCAAGCTAATGGAAAGCAAAAAAAAGCAGGAGTTGCAATTCTCATCTCTGATAAAATAGACTTTAAAGCAACAAAGATCAAAAGAGACAAAGAAGGCCATTACATAATGGTAAAAGGATCGATACAACAAGAAGAGCTAACGATCCTAAACATATATGGACCCAACACAGGAGCACCCAGATACATAAGGCAAGTTCTTAATGACTTACAGAAGGACTTAGACTCCCACACAATAATAGTGGGAGACTTTAACACTCCACTGTCAATACTAGACAGATCAACCAGACAGAAAATCAACAAGGATACCCAGGGCTTGAACTCAGACCTGGAGCAAGCAAACCTGGTGGACATTTACAGAACTCTCCACCCCAAATCCACAGAATACACATTCTTCTCAGCACCACATCACACCTACTCTAAAATTGACCACATAATTGGAAGTAAAGCACTGCTCAACAAATGCAAAACAACTGAAATCATAACAAACAGCCTCTCAGACCATAGTGCAATCAAGTTAGAACTCAGAATACAGAAACCGACCCAGAACCGCACAGCTTCATGGAAACTGAACAACTGGCTCTTGAATGTTGACTGGGTAAACAACGAAATGAAGGCAGAAATAAAGAAGTTCTTCGAAACCAACGAGAATGAAGACACAACGTGCCAGAACCTCTGGGACACATTTAAAGCAGTCTCTAGAGGAAAGTATATAGCAATAAGTGCCCATATGAGGAGAATGGAGAGATCCAAAATTGACACCCTATCGTCAAAATTGAAAGAGCTAGAGGAGCAAGATCAAAAAAACTCAAAACCCAGCAGAAGACAAGAAATTACTAAGATCAGAGCTGAGCTGAAGGAGATTGAGACACGAAAAACCCTTCAAAAAATCAATAAATCCAAGAGCTGGTTTTTTGAAAAGATCAACAAAATAGACAGACCACTAGCCAGATTGATTAAAAAGAAAAGAGAGAACAACCAAATAGATGCAATAAAAAATGATAAAGGGGAAATCACCACAGATTCCACAGAAATTCAAACCATCATCAGAGAATATTACAAACAACTCTATGCACATAAACTAGTAAACCTGGAAGAAATGGATAAATTCCTGGACTCCTGTGTCCTCCCAAGCCTAAACCAGGAGGAAGCTGAAACTATGAATAGACCAATAACAAGGTCTGAAGTTGAGGCAGCAATTAAGAGCCTACCTCACAAAAAAAGCCCAGGTCCAGATGGGTTCACAGCCGAATTCTACCAGACACACAAGGAGGAGCTGGTACCATTCCTTCTAAAACTATTTCAAACAATCCAAAAAGAGGGAATCCTTCCCAAATCATTTTATGAGACCAACATCATCCTGATACCAAAACCCGGCAGAGACCCAACGAGAAAAGAAAACTTCAGGCCAATATCCATGATGAACATAGATGCAAAAATCTTCAATAAAATATTGGCAAGCCGATTGCAACAGCAAATCAAAAAACTTATTCATCATGATCAAGTAGGATTCATCCCGGGGATGCAAGGCTGGTTCAACATACGCAAGTCTATCAACGTAATTCACCACATAAACAGAACCAAAAACAAAAACCACATGATTATCTCAATTGACGCAGAGAAGGCATTTGACAAAATTCAACAGCCCTTTATGCTAAAAACCCTCAATAAACTCGGTATCGATGGAACGTATCTCAAAGTAATAAAAGCTATTTATGACAAACCAACAGCCAATATCATACTGAATGAGAAAAAACTGGAAGCATTCCCTTTGAAATCTGGTACTAGACAAGGATGCCCTCTCTCACCACTTCTATTCAATATAGTACTGGAAGTTCTAGCCAGAGCAATCAGGCAAGAAAAAGAAATAAAGGGTATTCAAATAGGAAAGGTGGAAGCCAAATTGTCTCTATTTGCAGACGACATGATAGTATACCTAGAAGACCCCATCACCTCAGCCCAAAAACTCCTGAAACTGATAAACAACTTCACCAAAGTCTCAGGATATAAAATCAATGTGCAAAAATCACAAGCATTCGTCTACACCAATAACAGACTTAAAGAAAGCCAAATCAAGAGCGAATTGCCATTCGCAATTGCTACAAAAAGAATAAAATACCTTGGAATACAACTCACAAGGAACGTAAGGGACCTCTTCAAGAAGAACTACAAACCACTGCTCAACGAAATCAGAGAGGACACAAACAGATGGAGAAACATTCCATGTTCATGGTTAGGAAGAATTAATATCGTGAAAATGGCTATACTGCCCAAAGTAATTTACAGAATCAACGCTATCCCCATCAAGCTACCATTGACTTTCTTCACAGAACTGGAAAAAACCACCATGAACTTCATATGGAACCAAAAGAGAGCCTGCATAGCCAAGTCAATTCTAAGCAAAAAGAACACAGCGGGGGGCATCACACTACCGGATTTCAAACTATACTACAAGGCTACAGTAATCAAAACAGCATGGTACTGGTACCAAAACAGAGATATAGACCAATGGAACAAAACAGAGGCACCGGAGGCAACACAACATACATACAACTATACAATCTTTGATAAACCTGACAAAAACAAGCAATGGGGCAAGGATTCCATGTTTAACAAATGGTGTTGGGAAAACTGGCTAGCCATGTGCAGAAAGCAGAAACTGGACCCCTTCCTGACACCTTACACTAAAATTAACTCCAGATGGATTAAAGACTTAAACATAAGACCTGGCACCATAAAAACCCTAGAAGGAAATCTAGGCAAAACTATCCAGGACATACGAGTAGGCAAGGACTTCATGAACAAAACACCAAGAGCATTGGCAACAAAAGCCAAAATAGACAAATGGGACCTAATGAAACTCCACAGCTTCTGCACGGCAAAAGAAACAGTCACTAGAGTGGATCGGCAACCAACAGAATGGGAAAAAATTTTCGCAGTCTACCCATCTGACAAAGGGCTGATATCCAGAATTTACAAACAACTCAAGCAGATTTACAGGAAAAAAACAAACAAGCCCATTCAAAAGTGGGCAAAGGATATGAACAGATACTTTACGAAAGAAGACATATATGAGGCCAACAATCATATGAAAAAATGCTCATCGTCACTGGTCATCAGAGAGATGCAAATCAAAACCACATTGAGATACCATCTCACGCCAGTTAGAATGGCGATCATTAAAAAATCTGGAGACAACAGATGCTGGAGAGGATGTGGAGAAAAAGGAACACTTTTACACTGTTGGTGGGAGTGTAAATTAGTTCAACCATTGTGGAAGACAGTGTGGCGATTCCTCAAGGCCTTAGAAATAGAAATCCCATTTGACCCAGCAATCCCATTACTGGGTATATATCCAAAAGACTATAAATCGTTCTACTCTAAGGACACATGTACACGAATGTTCATTGCAGCACTGTTTACAATAGCAAAGACCTGGAATCAACCCAAATGCCCATTGATAATAGACTGGATTGGAAAAATGTGGCACATATACACCATGGAATATTATGCAGCAATCAGAAATGATGAGTTCGTGTCGTTTGTAGGGACATGGATGAATCTGGAAAACATCATCCTCAGCAAACTGACACAAGAACAGAAAATGAAACACCGCATATTCTCACTCATAGGTGGGTGATGAAAAATGAGAACACATGGACACAGAAAGGGGAGTACTAAACACTGGGGTCTATTGGGGGGAAAAGGGGAGGGCCAGTGGGAGGGGGAGGTGGGGAGGGATAGCATGGGGTGAAATGCCAAATGCGGGTGAAGGGGAGAAGAAAAGCAAAGCACACTGCCATGTGTGTACCTACGCAACTGTCTTGCATGCTCTGCTCATGTAACCCAAAACCTATAATCCAATAAAAAATTAAAAAAAAAAAAATAATAAAACAATAAGAACATGAAAAAAAAAAAAAAAAAAGAAAAAAAAAAAAAAAGAAAAACTACAAACCACTGCTAAAGGAAATTGGAGATGATACAAACAAAGGGAAAACATTCCATGCTCATGGATAGGAAGAATAAATATTGTTAAAATGGCCATACTGCCCAAAGCAATTTACAGATTCAATGTTATTCCTATAAAACTATCATTAAGATTTTTCACAGAGCGGGAGAAAATGATTTTAAAATTCATGTGAAACCAAAAAAAGAGCCTGAATACCCAAGGCAATCCTTGGCAAAAAGAACAAAGCTTAAGGCATTATGCTACCCAACTTCAAATTATATTATAGGGCTACAGTAACAAAAACAGCATGGTACTGATACAAAACAAACAAACAAACAAAAGACACATAGATCAGTGGAACAAGACCACACACCTGCAACTAGCTTATCTTCTAAAAACCTGACAAAAACAAGCAATAAGGAAAAGATTCCTATTCAACAAAAGGTGCTGACAGAACTGCCTAGCCATATGCAGAAGATTGAACCTGGACCCCTTTCTTACACCATAAACAAATATTAATTCAAGATGAACTAAGGATTTAAATGTAAAACCCAAAACTATTAAAACCCTGGAAGATAATGCAGACAATACCATTTAGTACATAGGCAAGAGCAAAGATTTCATAATGATGATGCCAATAGCAGTTGCAACAAAGCAAAAATTTACAAATGGGATCTAATTAAACTAAAAAGTTCTGCACACCAAAATAAAGAACTATGTTCTTCATAGAAACAACTATCTTGTTAGTATCAACATAATGGGAGAAAAATTTTACAAACTATGCATCTGACAAAGGTCTAATATTCAGAATCTATAACTACTTCAACAAATTTACAAGAAGAAAACAAACAACCCCATTAAAAAGTGGGCAGGGACATGAACAGTCACTTTTCAAAAGAAGACATACATGTGGCCAACAATCAGATGAAAAACACCAACACCACTGATCATTAGAGAAATGCAAATCAAAACCACAATGAGATACCATCTCACACCAGTCAGAATGGCTGTTATTGAAAAGCCCAAAAATAACAGATGCTGGTGAGGTTGTAGAGAAAAAGAAACACTTTTACACCATTGGTGGGAGTATAAATTAGTTCAACCATTGTGGAAGAGAGTGTGGAAATTCTTCAAAGACCTAAAGACAGAAGTATCATTTGACCCAGCAATCCCATTATTGCATATATACCCAAAGGAATATAAATTTTTCTATTATAAAGACACATGCACATGTATATTCACTGTAGCACTGTTCACAATAGCAAAGACATGCAATCAACCTAAATGCCCATTGATAACAGACCGGATGAAGAAAATGTGGTACATATACACCATGGAATACTATCCAGCCATAAAATAAGAATGAGATCATGTCCTTTGCAGCAACATGGATGGAGCTGGATG
Source organism: Callithrix jacchus (assembly GCF_049354715.1). Taxonomy (NCBI): domain Eukaryota; kingdom Metazoa; phylum Chordata; class Mammalia; order Primates; family Cebidae; genus Callithrix; species Callithrix jacchus. Next base: position 145,151,603 of record NC_133503.1, on the reverse strand, counting down.
CCATTTTCCTTAGCAAACTAAGCAGCAAAAGAAAACCAAATGCCACATGTTCTCGCTTATAAGTCAGAGCTAAATAATGAGAACACATGGACACATAAAGGGGAACAACACACACTGGGGTCTATTGGAGGGTAGAGGGTAGAGAGAGAGAATCATGAAAAATAACCAATGGATACTAGGCCTAATAGCATGGTGACAAAATAACCTGTACAACAAACCCCTTGTGACAAATTTACCTATGTAACAAATCTGCACATGAACCCCTGAATAGATGAGGGGTTGATGGATACAGAAAATCATCATGGCACACACATACTTTTGTAACAAACCTGCACATTCGCACAGGTACCCTATAACTTAAAGTATAATAATAAAAATTAAATTAAACTAAATTTTAAGATAAAATAAAATTAAAATTTTTAAGAAGAAAGAAAGGGCAACTAAATGGAGGAAGTCAAATCATTCTTCTTTGCAGTTGATATGATCTTATATTTAGGAAAACCTAGACTCCACCAAAAAAACTATTAGAACTGATAAATTCAATAAGTTGCAGGATACAAAATTAGTAGACAATAATTGGTAGAAATGTATATGTGTACAGCAAACAATCTGAAAAAGAAATCAGGAAAGTAATTCCATTTATAATTGCTATAAGTAAAATATGTAGGAATTAACCAAAGAATTGAAAGTTCTTGACAATGAAAATTATAAAACACAGATGTAAGAAATTGAAGAAGACAAAAAAAAAGAATAGATTGGAAGAGCCAATTTTGTTAAAATGTTCATACTATCCAAAATAATCTACAGATTTAATGCCATCCTTATCAAACTACCAATGACATTCTTCACAGAAATAGAAAATAACTATCCTAACATTCATATAGAACCACAACAGACTCCAAATAGCCAAACATATCTTAAGCAAAAAGAAGAAAACTAGAAAAATTACATTACCTGACTTTAAATTATACTACAGAGCTATAGTAACCAAAACAAAATGGTACTGGCATAAAAACAGACACATAGATCAGTGGAACAGAACAGAAAACCCAGAGATAAATCCATGAGTCTATACTGAACTCATTGTTGACAAAGGTGCCAAGAATGTACATTAGGGAAAGAAAAGTGTCTTCAATAAAAGGTGTTGGGAAAACTGGATATCCATATGCAATGGAGTGAAACTATACCCCTCTCCTACCACATACAAAAATCAAGTCAAAGTGGATTAATGACTTAAATCTAAAAGTATAAAACTACTGAAAGCAAACATTGGAGAAACTTTGAAGGTCATTATACTGGGCAAAGATTTCTTGAGTAATACTCCATAAGCAAAGGCAACCAAAACAAAAATAGACAAATGAGATCACATCAAGGTAAAAATTTCTGCACAGCAAAGGAAACAATTGACAAAATGAAGAGATGACCTGCAGAATTAGAAAAAAATATTTGGAAACTACTAGTCTGATAAAGAATTCATAATCAGAATACATAAGGAGGCAAAACAACTTTATAGGGAAAAAACTAATAATCTAATTGAAAAAATGGGTAAAAGATCTAAATAAACATTTCTCAAAACAGGACACAAATGGCAAGCAGGTATATAAAAAAGGTGCTCAACATCACTGATCATAGTAGAAATGCAAATAAAAACTACAATGAGATATCATCTCACCCCAGTTAAAATAGCTTTTATCCAAGTCAGGCAATAACAAATACTGGGGAGAATGTGGAAAAATAGGAACCCTCGTACACTGTTGGTGGGAAGGTAAACTGGTAAAACTATTATGCAAACCAGTTTGGAGTTTTCTCAAAAAAAAAAAAAAAAAAAAGAGCTACCATATGATCCAGGAATCCCACTCCTAAGTATATACTGAAAAAAAAAGGAAATCAGTATATTAAAAAGATTTCTACTCTCCCATGTGTAGTGCAGTTCTATTCAAAATAGCCAAGATTTGGAAGCAACCTAAGTGTCCATCAACAAATAAATGGAGAGAGAAAATTTGGTACATACACACAATGGGGTATCATTCAGCCATAAATAATGAAATCCTGTAATTTGTAACAACATGGATGAAACTGGAGGGCATTATGTTAAGTGAAATAAGCCAGGAAAAGAAAGACAAACATCACACATTCTCACTTATTTTGGGAAGCCAAAAATTAAAACTATTGAACTCATAGAGACAGAGAACAGAAGGATGGGTAAAGGAGGCAAAAATTAAAACTATTAAACTCATAAAGATGGAGCATAGGATAGATATCAGAGGTTTGGAAAAGCAGTGGCGGGCAGGAGTGGTAAGCGTGGGTGTCTAAGGGGCACAAAAAATAGTTTGAAAGAATAAGACATAGTAATTTCTAGGAGAGCAGAGTGATTATACTCAATAATAATTTCATTGTAAACTTTAAAACAACTAAAAGAATATAATAAGATTGTTTCTATCATAAAAGATTAATGCTTGAGGTGATGGATATCCCATTTGAAGTAATACTGTGCATTGCATGCCTGCAACAATATATCTCCTCTAATCCATAAATATACAAACAGTATATACCCACAAAAATAAAAAAAATTTTAAAAACAGGCTATTTGAAAATAAACAATAAGAGGAGAAAAAAGAATAAACAATAAAAAGGAAATGAAAAGGCTAGGTGAGGTAGCTCATGCCTGTAATCCCAGCACTTTGGGAGGCCAAGGAAGGTAGGACACTTGAGCCCAGGAGTTTGAGACCTGCCTGAGCAACATGGTGAAACTCTGTCTCTACAAAAAAATACAAAAATTACCCGAGTATGGTGGTATATGCCTGTAGTCCCAGGTACTCAGGATGCTGAGGAAGAGAATCATTCAAGTCCAAGAGGCAGAGGTGGTAGTGAGCCAAGATCATGCCACTGCACTCAAGCCTGGACAACAGAATGAGACTAAGTCTGAAACAAAACAAAACAAAAAAGGCTGGCAAGATGACCAAATAGGACAGCTCTGGTGTGCAGCCACCAGCGACAGCGACCCAGAAGGCAGGTGATCTCTACATTTCCAACTGAGGTACCTGGTTCATCTCATTGGGACTGGTTAGACAGTAGCTCCCACCTAAGGAGGGTGAGCCGAAGCAGGATGAGACATCGCTTCATCCAGGAAGCACAAGAAGTCAGGGAACTCCCTCTCCTAGTCAAGGGAAGCCATTAGGAACTTTCCCAGCACTTTGGCATGCTGTCTCAGATACTGCGCTTTCCCCTCGGTCTTCACAACCCATAGACAAGGAGATGCCCTCCAGCACCTACAACACCAGTGCCCTATGTTTTCAACACAAAACTGAGTGGCTGTTTAGGAAGACACCAAGCTAGCCACAGCAGTTGTTATTTTTTTCATGCCCCAGTGGCACCTGGAATGCCAGTAAGAACCACTCATTACCTTAAAAATGGGGGCTGAAGCCAGGGAGCCAAGTGATCTGGCTCAGTGGGTCCTACCCCCACAATGAACAGTAAGCTAAGATCCACTGGCTTGAAATTCTCACAGCCAGCAAAGCAGTCAGACCTTGACCTGGGACATTCAAACTCAGTGGAGGCAGGAGCATCCACCATTGCTGAGGCTTGGGTGGGCAGTTTTAACCTCGCCTATATAAATAAAGTCACCAGGAAGTTTACACAGCAACTGGCAGCTCAGTAAGGCTTCTGCAGAAAGACTGTGCCACTAGATTCCCTCTTCACTGGGCAGGGCATTTCTGAAAAAAAAAAAGCAGCACCACATCAGGGTCTTATAAATAAAGCCCCCAGCTTCCTGAGACAGAGCACCTAGAAAAAGGGACAGTTATGAGTACAGCTTCAGCAGACTTAAATGTACCTGCCTTGCAGCTCTGAAAAAAGAAGGGAATCTCCCAGCAGAGCATTTGAGCTCTGATAAGGGACAGACTGCCTCCTCAAGTTGCTCCCTGATCCCCAAACATCCAGACTGGGAGACACCTCCCAGCAGGGCTGAAAGACACCTCATACAGGAGAGCTCTGGCTGGCAGCTGGCAGGTACCCTTCTGGAATGACGCTCCCAGGGGAAGGAAAAGGCAGCAATCTTCGCTGTTCTACAGCTCCCCCTGGTGATTCCCAGGCAATCAGGATCTGAAGTGGACCTTCAACAAACTCCAGCAGACCTGTGTAAAGGGGCCTAACTGTTAGAAGGAAAATTTTTTTTTTCTTTTGTTGTTATTATCTTTATTTGTCTGGTTATCTTCTAATTATGATGAGTGATTTTCATATCCCACTGATAGTAGTGATACCAAAAAAGAATAAAAGTATGATTTAACTTGACAAGCACCATGAAGTGATGTGAGACTGGCTGGTGTTGGGGACATGGCTTTCCATGGAGCTTGAGAGATAGGCCACAGATGGCCCACTGTGACAGAAAACATGCAATTTGCCATTTCCCATGGCAGTCTTTGACATATCAGAAGTCAGCGCTCATGTGTCCCTTTAGCTTTTCCTTCTTTTTTTTTTTTTTTTTTAATTTTTTATTGGATTATAGGTTTTGGGGTACATGAGCAGAGCATGCAAGACAGTTGCGTAGGTACACACATGGCAGTGTGCTTTGCTCTTCTTCTACCCTTCACCCACATTTGGCATTTCTCCCCAGGCTATCCTTCCCCACCTCCCCCTCCCACTGGCCCTCCCCGTTTCCCCCCAATAGACCCCACTGTTTAGTACTCCCCTTTCTGTGTCCATGTGTTCTCATTTTTCATCACCCACCTATGAGTGAGAATATGCGGTGTTTCATTTTCTGTTCTTGTGTCAGTTTGCTGAGGATGATGTTTTCCAGATTCATCCATGTCCCTACAAACGACACAAACTCATCAGTTCTGATTGCTGCATAATATTCCATGGTGTATATGTGCCACATTTTTCCAATCCAGTCTATTATCAATGGGCATTGGGTTGATTCCAGGTCTTTGCTATTGTAAACAGTGCTGCAATGAACATTCGTGTGCATGTGTCCTTATAGTAGAACGATTTATAGTCTTTTGGATATATACCCAGTTATGGGATTGCTGGGTCAAATGGAATTTCTATTTCTAAGGCCTTGAGGAATCACCACACTGTCTTCCACAATGGTTGAACTAATTTACACTCCCACCAACAGTGTAAAAGTGTTCCTTTTTCTCCACATCCTCTCCAGCATCTGTTGTCTCCAGATTTTTTAATGATCGCCATTCTAACTGGCGTGAGATGGTATCTCAATGTGGTTTTGATTTGCATCTCTCTGATGACCAGTGATGATGAGCATTTTTTCATATGATTGTTGGCCTCATATATGTCTTCTTTCGTAAAGTATCTGTTCATATCCTTTGCCCACTTTTGAATGGGCTTGTTTGTTTTTTTCCTGTAAATCTGTTTGAGTTGTTTGTAAATTCTGGATATCAGCCCTTTGTCAGATGGGTAGACTGCAAAAATTTTTTCCCATTCTGTTGGTTGCCGATCCACTCTAGTGACTGTTTCTTTTGCCGTGCAGAAGATGTGGAGTTTGATTACATCCCATTTGTCTATTTTGGCTTTTGTTGCCAATGCTTTTGGTGTTTTGTTCATGAAGTCCTTGCCTACTCCTATGTCCTGAATGGTTTTGCCTAGATTTCCTTCTAGGGTTTTTATGGTGCCAGGTCTTATGTTTAAGTCTTTAATCCATCTGGAGTTAATTTTAGTGTAAGGTGTCAGGAAGGGGTCCAGTTTCTGCTTTCTGCACATGGCTAGCCAGTTTTCCCAACACCATTTGTTAAACATGGAATCCTTTCCCTTTCCCCATTGCTTGTTTTTGTCGGGTTTATCAAAGATTGTATAGTTGTATGTATGTTGTGTTGCCTCAGGTGCCTCTGTTTTGTTCCATTGGTCTATATCTCTGTTTTGGAACCAGTACCATGCTGTTTTGATTACTGTAGCCTTGTAGTATAGTTTGAAATCCGGTAGTATGATGCCCCCCGCTGTGTTCTTTTTGCTTAGAATTGACTTGGTTATGCGGGCTCTCTTTTGGTTCCATATGAAGTTCATGGTGGTTTTTTCCAGTTCTGTGAAGAAAGTCAATGGTAGCTTGATGGGGATAGCGTTGATTCTGTAAATTACTTTGGGCAGTATAGCCATTTTCACGATGTTAATTCTTCCTAACCATGAACATGGAATGTTTCTCCATCTGTTTGTGTCCTCTCTGATTTCGTTGAGCAGTGGTTTGTAGTTCTCCTTGAAGAGGTCCCTTACGTTCCTTGTGAGTTGTATTCCAAGGTATTTTATTCTTTTTGTAGCAATTGCGAATGGCAGTTCACTCTTGATTTGGCTTTCTTTAAGTCTGTTATTGGTGTAGACGAATGCTTGTGATTTTTGCACATTGATTTTATATCCTGAGACTTTGCTGAAGTTGCTTATCAGTTTCAGGAGTTTTTGGGCTGAGGCAATGGGGTCTTTTAGGTATACTATCATGTCGTCTGCAAATAGAGACAATTTGGCTTCCACCTTTCCTATTTGAATACCCTTTATTTCTTTTTCTTGCCTGATTGCTCTGGCTAGAACTTCCAGTACTATATTGAATAGGAGTGGTGAGAGAGGGCATCCTTGTCTAGTGCCAGATTTTAAAGGGAATGCTTCCAGTTTTTTCCCATTCAGTATAATATTGGCTGTTGGTTTGTCATAAATAGCTTTTATTACTTTGAGATACGTTCCATCGATACCGAGTTTATTGAGGGCTTTTAGCATAAAGGGCTGTTGAATTTTGTCAAAGGCCTTCTCTGCGTCAATTGAGATAATCATGTGGTTTTTGTTTTTGGTTCTGTTTATGTGGTGAATTACGTTGATAGACTTGCGTATGTTGAACCAGCCTTGCATCCCTGGGATGAATCCTACTTGATCATTGTGGATAAGTTTTTTGATTTGCTGTTGCAATCGGCTTGCCAATATTTTATTGAAGATTTTTGCATCTATGTTCATCATGGATATTGGCCTGAAGTTTTCTTTTTTGGTTGGGTCTCTGCCGGGTTTTGGTATCAGGATGATGCTGGTCTCGTAAAATGATTTGGGAAGGATTCTCTCTTTTTGGATTGTTTGAAATAGTTTTAGAAGGAATGGTACCAGCTCCTCTTTATGTGTCTGGTAGAATTCGGCTGTGAACCCGTCTGGACCTGGGCTTTTTTTGTGTGGTAGGCTCTTAATTGCTGCCTCAACTTCTGACCTTGTTATTGGTCTATTCATAGTTTCAGCTTCCTCCTGGTTTAGGCTTTGGAGGACACAGGAGTCCAGGAATTTATCCATTTCTTCCAGGTTTACTAGTTTATGCGCATAGAGTTGTTTGTAATATTCTCTGATGATGGTTTGAATTTCTGTGGAATCTGTGGTGATTTCCCCTTTATCATTTTTTATTGCATCTATTTGGTTGTTCTCTCTTTTCTTTTTAATCAATCTGGCTAGTGGTCTGTCTATTTTGTTGATCTTTTCAAAAAACCAGCTCTTCGATTTATTGATTTTGTGAAGGGTTTTTCGTGTCTCAATCTCCTTCAGCTCAGCTCTGATCTTAGTTATTTCTTGTCTTCTGCTGGGTTTTGAGTTTTTTTGATCTTGCTCCTCTAGCTCTTTCAATTTTGACGATAGGGTGTCAATTTTGGATCTCTCCATTCTCCTCATATGGGCACTTATTGCTATATACTTTCCTCTAGAGACTGCTTTAAAGTGTCCCAGAGGTTCTGGCACGTTGTGTCTTCGTTCTCATTGGTTTCGAAGAACTTCTTTATTTCTGCCTTCATTTCGTTGTTTACCCAGTCAACATTCAAGAGCCAGTTGTTCAGTTTCCATGAAGCTGTGCGGTTCTGGGTCAGTTTCTGAATTCTGAGTTCTAACTTGATTGCACTATGGTCTGAGAGGCTGTTTGTTATGATTTCAGTTGTTTTGCATTTGTTGAGCAGTGCTTTACTTCCAATTATGTGGTCAATTTTAGAGTAGGTGTGATGTGGTGCTGAGAAGAATGTGTATTCTGTGGATTTGGGGTGGAGAGTTCTGTAAATGTCTATCAGGTTTGCTTGCTCCAGGTCTGAGTTCAAGCCCTGGATATCCTTGTTGATTTTCTGTCTGGTTGATCTGTCTAGTATTGACAGTGGAGTGTTCAAGTCTCCCACTATTATTGTGTGGGAGTCTAAGTCCTTTTGTAAGTCATTAAGAACTTGCCTTATGTATCTGGGTGCTCCTGCATTGGGTCCATATATGTTTAGGATCGTTAGCTCTTCTTGTTGTATTGATCCTTTTACCATTATGTAATGGCCTTCTTTGTCTCTTTTGATCTTTGTTGCTTTAAAGTCTATTTTATCAGAGATGAGAATTGCAACTCCTGCTTTTTTTTGCTTTCCATTAGCTTGGTAAATCTTCCTCCATCCCTTTATTTTGAGCCTTTGTGTATCCTTGCATGTGAGATTGGTTTCCTGGATACAGCACACTGATGGGTTTTGGATTTTTATCCAATTTGCCAGTCTGTGTCTTTTGATTGGTGCATTTAGTCCATTTACATTTAGGGTTAATATTGTTATGTGTGAATTTGATACTGCCATTTTGATGTAAGTGGCTGTTTTGCCTGTTAGTTGTTGTAGATTCTTTATTATGTTGAAGCTATTTAGCATTCAGTGTGATTTTGGAATGGCTGGTACTGGTTGATCCTTTCTATGTGTAGTGCCTCTTTTAGGAGCTCTTGTAAAGCAGGCCTGGTGGTGACAAAATCTCTGAGTACTTGCTTGTTCTCAAAGGATTTTATTTTTCCTTCACTTCTGAAGCTCAGTTTGGCTGGATATGAAATTCTGGGTTGAAAGTTCTTTTCTTTAAGAATGTTGAATATTGGCCCCCACTCTCTTCTGGCTTGTAGTGTTTCTGTCGAGAGATCTGCTGTGAGTCTGATGGGCTTCCCTTTGTGGGTGACCCGACCTTTCTCTCTGGCTGCCCTTAGTATTTTCTCCTTTATTTCAACCCTGTTGAATCTGACGATGATGTGCCTTGGGGTTGCTCTTCTTGCGGAATATCTTTGTGGTGTTCTCTGTATTTCCTGCAATTGAGTGTTGGCCTGTCTTGCTAGGTGGGGGAAATTTTCCTGGATGATGTCCTGAAGAGTATTTTCCAGCTTGGATTCATTCTCTTCGTCCCCTTCTGGCACACCTATCAAACGTAGGTTAGGTCTTTTCACATAGTCCCACATTTCTTGGAGACTTTGTTCATTCCTTTTTGTGCTTTTTTCTCTGATCTTGGTTTCTCGTTTTATTTCATTGAGTTGGTCTTCGACTTCAGATATTCTTTCTTCTGCTTGGTCAATTCGGCTATTGAAACTTGTGTTTGCTTCGTGAAGTTCTCGTATTGTGTTTTTCAGCTCCTTTAATTCATTCATATTCCTCTCTAAGTTATCCATTCTTGTTATCATTTCCTCAAATCTTTTTTCAAATCTTTTTTCAAGGTTCTTAGTTTCTTTGCATTGATTTAATACATGATCTTTTAGCTCACAAAAGTTTCTCATTATCCATCTTCTGAAGTCTAATTCCGTCATTTCGTCACAGTCATTCTCCGTCCAGCTTTGTTCCCTTGCTGGTGAGGAGTTTTGGTCCTTTCTAGGAGGCGAGATGTTCTGGTTTCGGGTGTTTTCCTCCTTTTTGCGCTGGTTTCTTCCCATCTTTGTGGATTTGTCCGCTGGTCGTTTGCGTAGTTGCTGACTTTTCGAATGGGACTCTGAGTGGACACCTGGAATGTTGATGATGAAGTATTTCTGTTGCTTGGTTTTCCTTCTACCAGTCTAGCCCCTTCGCTGTATGACTGCTGAGGTATGCTCCAGACCCTGCTTGTCTGGGGTGCACCTCTAGCAGCTGTGGCACAGTGAGGGATGCTACCAGTTTCTTTTTCTGCTATCTTTGTCCCAGGATGATGCCTGCCTAATGTCAGTCTTTTGGATATAGAGGGGTCGGGGAGCTGCTTGAGGAGACAGTTTGTACTTTATATGGGCTTAATTGCTGAGCTGTGAGCTCTGTTGTTCATTCAGGGCTGTTAGGCTGCTATGTTTGATTCTGCTGTAACAGAGCTCATTAAAAAACCCTTTTTTTTTTCTCAAATGCTCTGTGTTGCGGGGTTTGGGCTTTATTTTTGGATGTTCGATGAGGTGTCCTGCCCAGCTAGAAGGCAGACTAGCCACTGTTTGGCTGCCGAGGCTCCGCCCTGCTGTTGTGTGATTCGCCCTGTTCCTGCAGGCTCTGCTGTGGTCTCCACCATGCCCTGCGGTGGAGTCTCTCCATTGTAGCGTGTTGCCTCGTCAATGGCTGGCTGCGTCAGCAGTGGGCGTGTATCTCAGTTGGGGTGGGTTGCCTCGGTAGTGGTGGACGCCCATCCCCCACAGAGCGTCTCGGACCATCTGCTCGGGATAGTTTGAAATCGCGGTTTTGTTCGTCCCATGGGTATCCCAAATGATCTGTCCCTGCAATCCCCTGGGCTGGGCTACTGTCCAAGTCTTATTCAGTCTCAAGTCTCGCCCTCTCAAGTCTCAGGTTGCCGGTTCAACAGGGCACCCAGACAAGTGCACCCTGTGGGGATTGCTGGGTAGGGCCGGCCGCCACCACCCCAGCTACTGGCTTCGCCAGGCAGACCTACTGCCTGGCCTCCCATGTCTTTTTATACTTGGGAGTTTCCCCATTCTGTGGGCAACAAAGATCAGTCTGTAAATGCAGCTCTGACTCACCGTTTGCGGATTCAACGCGAGCTCCAATCCTGGGTTGTTCTCACAGCACCATCTTGAGCAACCCTCTCAGAAGGAAAATTAACAAACACAAAGAAATAGTTTCAACATCAACAGAAAGGACATCCACTCAAGAGACCCCATCCAAAGGTCATCAACTTCAAAGACAAAAGGTACATAAATCCACAAAGATGGAAGGAAAAAAACAGCACGAAAAGCCTGAAAATTCCAAAAACGAGAATGATCTCTTCTCTTCCAAGAAATCACAACTCTTCACCAGCAAAGGAACAAAACTGGATAGACAACGAGTTTGACAAATTGACAGAAGTGGGCTTCAGAAGGTGGGTAATAAAAAACTTCTCTGTGCTAAAGGAACATGTGCTAACCCAATGCAAGGAAGCTAAGAACCTTGAAAAAAAGGTTAGCTCAGTTGCTAACTAGAATAATCAGCATAGAGAAGAACATAAACGACTAGATGGAGCTGAAAAACACAGCACAAGCAATATACACAAGTTTCAATAGCTGAATTGATCAAGCAGAGGAAAGAACATCAGAGATTAAAGATCAACTTAATGAAATAGGGTGAGAAGGCAAGATTAGAAAAAAGAGTGAAAAGAAAGAACAAATCCTCCAAGAAATATGGGATTATGTGAAAAGACCAAATCTATGTTTGATCAGTGTGCCTAAAAGTGATTGGGAGAATGAAACCAAGCTGGAAAACACTCTTCAGAATATTATGCAGGAGAAGTTCACCAACCTAGCAAGGAAGGCCAACATTCAAATTCAGGAAATACAGAGAACACCACAAAGATACTCCTTGAGAAGAGCAACCCTAAGACATATAATCATCAGATTCACCAGGGTTGAAATGAAGGAAAAACTGCTAAGGGCAGCCAGAGAGAAAGGTCAGGTTACCCACAAAGGAAAGCTCAACAGACTCACAGCAGATCCCTCAGCAGAAACTCTACAGCCAGAAGAAAGTGGGGGACAATATTCAATATCCTTAAAGAAAATAATTATCAAGCAAGAATTTCACATCCAGCCAAACTAAACTTCGTAAACAAAGGAGAAATAAAAACCTTTACAAACAAGGAAATGCTGAGAGATTTTGTCACCACCAGGCCTGCCTTACAAGAGCTCCTGAAGGAAACACTAAACATGGAAAAGATCAGCCAGTACCAGCCTCTGCAAAAACAGACCAATTGTAAAGACCATCAATACTATGAAGAAACTGCATCAACTAATGAGCAAAACAATCAGCTAGCATCAAAATGTCAGCATCAAATTCACACAAGAAATAACTAACATCAGAGCAGCACTGAAGCAGATAGACACACACACACACACACACACACACACACACACCCTTCCAAAAATCAATAAGTCCAGGAGCTGGTTTTTTGAAAAGATCAACAAAATAGATATACTATTAGCCAGACTAATAAATAAGAAAAGAGAGAAGAATCAAATAGATGCAATAAAAAATGATAAAGGGGATGTCACCACCAATGTCTCAGAAATACAAACTACCATCAAAGAATATTATCAACACCTCTATGAAAATAAACCAGTAAATCTAGAAGAAATGAATAAAGTCCTGGGCACTTACGCCCTCCGAAGACAAAACCAGAAAGAAGTTGAATCCCTGAATACATCAATAACAAGGTCTGAAATTGAGGCAGAAATTAATAGCCTACCAACCAAAAAAAGTCCAAGACCAGATGGGTTCACAGCAGAATTCTGCCAGAGGTACAAAGAGGAGCTGGTACCATTCCTTCTGAAACTATTCCAAACAATACAAAAAGAGGGAATCTTCTCTAACTAATTTTATGAGGCCAACATCATCCTGAAACCAAAACTGGGCAGAGACACAACTAAAAAAGAAAATTTCAGGCCAATATCCATGATGAACATTTATGTGGAAACCCTCAATAATAATTGGCAAATTGAATCCAACAGCACATCAAGAAGCTTATTCATCACAATCAAGTTGGCTTCATCCCTGGGATGCAAGACTGGTTCAACATACACAAATCAATAAATGTAATCCATCAAAAACACAGAATGAAAAACAAAAATCTCATGATTATCTCAATAGATGCAGAGAAGGCCTTTGACAAAATTCAACAGCCCCTTATGCTAAAAACTCTGAATAAACTAGATATCGATGGAACATGTCTCAAAATAATAAGAGCCATAATAACAAACCCACAGACAATATTATACTGAATGGGCAAAAACTGGAAGCATTTCCTTTAAAAACTGGCACAAGACAAGGATGCCCTCTGTCACCACTCCTATTCAACATAGTATTGGAAGTTCCACAAAGGGCAATCAGGTAAGAAAAATAAACAAAGGAGAAAGTAAAATTGTCTCTATTTGCAGAAGACATAATTTCATATTTAGAAGACCCCATGGTCTCAGCCCAAAATCTCCTTAAGCTAATAGGCAACTTCAGCAAAGTCTCAGGATACGAAATCAACGTGCAAAAATCACAAGCATTCCCATACACCAATAACAGACAAACAGCCAAATCATGAGTGAACTCCTATTCACAATTGCTAGAAAAATATTTAAATACCTAGGAATGCAACTAACAAGGGATGGGATGGATGTCTTCAAGGAGAACTACAAACCACTGCTCAAGGAAATAAGAGAGGATAGAAACAGATGGAAAAACATTCCATGATCATGATTAAGAAGAATCATATCATGAAAATAGCTATACTGCCCAAAGTAATTTGTAGATCCAATGCTATCCCCATCAAACTAACATTAACTTTCTTCACAGAATTGGAAAAAACCACCTTATACTTCATATGGAACCAAAAAAGAGCCCACATAGCCAAGACAATTTTAAGAAAAAAAAAAAAAAACTAGAGGAATCAGACTACCTGACTTCAAACTATACTACAAGGCTACCGTAATCCAAACAGCATGCTACCAGTACCAAAAGAAAGATATAGACCAATGCAACAGAACAGAGGCCTCAGAAGTAATGTCACAAATCTACAACAATCTCATCTTTGACAAACCTGACAAAAAGAAGCAATGGGGAAAGGATTCCCTGTTTAAAAAATTGTGTTGGGAAAACTGGCTAGTGATATGCAGGAAGCTGAAACTGGATCACTTCCATGCACCTTATACAAAAATTAACTCCAGATGGATTAAAGATTTAAACATAAGACCTAACATCATAAAAACCCTAGAAGAAAACCTAGGCAATACCACTCAGGACATAGGCATAAGCAAAGAATACATGACTAAAACACCAAAAACAATGGAAACAAAAGCCAAAATAGACAAATGGGATCTAATTAAACTTAAGAGCTTCTGCACAGCACAAGAAACTATCATTAGTGTGAACCAGCAACCAACAGAATGGGAAAAAATTTTTGCAATCTACCCATCTGAAAAAGGGCTAATAACCAGAATCTACAAAGAACTTAAACAAATTTACAAGAAAAAAAAAAGGCAACCCCATCAAAAAGTGGGCAAAGGATATGAACAGACACTTCTCAGAAGAAGATGTTTATGCAGCCAACGAACATGAAAAAAAACTCATCATCACTGGTCATTAGAGAAACGCAAGTCAAAATTACATTGAGATACTGTCTCATGCCAGTTTGAATGGCAATTATTAAAAAACAAGGAGATAGATGCTGGAGAGGATGTGGAGAAATAGGAACACTTTTACACTGTTGGTGGGAGTGTAAATTAGTTCAACGATTGTGGAAGACAGTGTGGTGATTTCTCAAGGATCTAGAACTAGAAATACCATTTATCCCAGCAATCCTTTTAATAAGTATATACCCAAAAATTATAGATCATTCTATTATAAAGATACATGCACATATATGTTTACTGTGGCACTGTTCACAATAGGAAAGACTTGGAACCAACCCAAATGCCCATCAATCATAGATTAGATAAAGAAAATGTGGCACAGACACATCATGGAATACTATGCAGCCATCAAAAAGGATGAGTTCATGTCCTTTGCAGGGACATGAATAAAGCTGGAAAGCATCTTTCTCAGCAAACTGACACAAGAACAGAAAACCAAACACCACATGTGCTCACTCATAAATAGGTGTTGAACAATTAGAACACCTGGACACAGGGAGAAAAAATCACATACTGGGGACTGGTGGGGGTGGGTGGCTAGGGGAGGGATAGCAGGGTGTTGAGGGATAAGGGAGGGATAGCATTAGGAGAAATATCTAATGTAGATGATGGGTTGATGGATGCAGCAAACCACCAAGGCAGGTATATACCTACGTAACAAACATGCACATTCTGCAGAAGTGCTCCAGAACTTAAAGAAGAACAGAAAGCCTACACAATATACAAAATTACCTCAAAATACCAAAAGTAAGAATCACTGGTGTTCAAGAGGTAATTGAGCAAGACTTATGGGTAGAAAGCTTATTCAAAGAAGTAATAAAAGAAACCTTTCCAAAACTTGAAGAAGATATAAATATCCAGGTATAAGATGATCAGAGGACACCAAACAAATTTGACCCAAATAAGCTTATATGAAGGCATAAAATTACACTCTCAAAAGTCAATGAAAAAGAGAAGATCCTACAAACAGCACAAGAAGGAATTGACATACAAAGAAGCTCCAATTTGTCTGGCAACAGTCTTCTTGATGCAAACGATACAAGCCAGGAAAAAGTATACAACATTTTCAAGGTACTAGCATCTAAATAAAACTAGCATCTAACAATAGTCTATCCTGCAAAGCTATCATTCAAATATGAAGGAGAAAGAGTCATTCCCAGATAAACAAAAGCTGAGAGAATTCACCACCACCACTAAATCAATCTAACAAGAAATGATAAGTTCTTCAATCTGAAGGAAAAAACACTAACATGCAAAAAAAAAGTGAACATACAAACCCACTAATAAAAGTAAGTACATGAAGAAATATACAATAATACTGTAGCTGTCATTTACAATCCATTTATAATTCTAGTATAAAGTCCAAAAGAATAATTACCAAAAACAGTAACAGCTACAGCAGCTTGTTAAGAGATAGATTAAAAACATGTAAAGTGAGACAATGTAAGGTCAAATACTGGAGGGTGATGAAGTTAAAGTGAAAAGGTTTTTTTCCCCCTTTTTCTATTGGTTTCTATTTTTTCATTATGATCTAAGATATCATCTCTTTAAACTAACTTTTTATAAGATGTTTTCGTAAGCCTCATGGTAACCACAATGCAAAAGTCTACAATAGCTTAAATAAAAATACAAGGCAATTATTTAAAATTTACTATCAGAGAAAATCACTTCACTACAAAGGAAGACAGTAAGAAAAGAAGAGAGGAAACAAGAAGTTACAAGACAACCAGAAACCAAGCAGCAAAATCACAGTAATGCGTTCTTATCAGTAGTAACAATGAATATAAATTGACTCAATTCTTCAATTAAAATGCATAGAGTGACTAAATGGAGAAAGGAACAAGACCCAACTATATGCTGTCTATAAGAAACCCACTTCATCTATAAAGACACAAACAGAGTGAAAGTGAAGGAGTGGATAAAGTTATTTCATGCAACTGGAAAGCAGAAAAAAAAGAAAATAAAAACTCAGGAATATTTATATCAGATAAAAATAGACTACAAACCAAAGATTGTAAAAGAGACAAGGAAGGTCTTTTATATGAAAATGAAGGGGAAATTCAGTAAGATGATATAACAATGACAAGTGTCAATGCACACAACAATAGAGCTCCAAAGTATATAAAGCAAAGGTAAGTATAACTAAAGGGAGAGATAGACTGCAATGTAATAATAGTAGAAGATCTTAGCAGGCCACTCTTAGTAATGAACAGAACATCCAGAACAAAAATCAACAAAGAAACATTGCTGTTACTATACTTTAGACCAAATAGGTCTAATGGACATTTACTGGACATTTCACCCAAGTACTGCAGAACACACATTCTTTTCATCACTACATGTAACATTCTCCAAAATACACCACATCTTAGGCCACCAAACAAGTCTCAACAAATTCAAAAAGGTAGTAATGACATCATTTATCTTTTCTGACAATAATGAAAGAAACTGGACATTAATAACAAGAGGAACCTCAAAAATACACAAACCCTTGGAAATTAAACATGCTCCTGAATAACCAATGTGTCAATGAAGAAATTAACAAGAAAATTTAGGCTGGGTGTGGTGGCTCACACCTATAATCCCAGCAATTTGGGAGGCTGAGGTGAGTGGATCATGAAGTCCAGAAATTGAGACCATCATGACCTACATGGTGAAACCCTGTAGAAAATACAGAAAAATTAGCCAGGCATGGGGGTGCATGCTTGTAGTCCCAGCTACTCATGAGGCTGAGGCAGAAGAATAACTTGAACCAGGAGGCAGAGGTTGCAGTGAGCAGAGATCGCACCACTGCGCACCAGCCTAGTGTCAGAGCGAGATTCCATCTCAAAAAAAAAGTAAAAGAAAAAAAAAAAGAAGAAAATTTAAACATTTATTGAAACAAATGAAAATTGAAATATAGTACATGAAAATGTATGGGGTACAGCAAAAGCAGCACTAAGGAGGATGTATATAGTAATAAACACTGACATCAGAAAACAGAAAGACTTTCTTTTTTTTTAAATTTTTTATTGGATTTTAGGTTTTGGGGTACATGAGCAGAGCATGCAAGACAGTTGTGTAGGTACATACATGGCAGTGTGCTTTGCTTTCCTTCTCCCCTTCACCCACATTTAGCATTTCTCCCCAGGCTATCCCTCTCCTACTCCCCCTCCCACTGGCCCTCCCCTTTTTCCCCCAATAGACCCCAGTGTTTAGTACTCCCCTTTCTGTGTCCATGTGTTCTCATTATTCATCACCCGCCTATGAGTGAGAATATGTGGTGTTTCATTTTCTGTTCTTGTGTCAGTTTGCTGAGGATGATGTTCTCCAGATTCATCCATGTCCCTACAAATGACACAAACTCATCAGTTCTGATTGCTGCATAATATTCCATGGTGTATATATGCCACAATTTTCCAATCCAGTCTAATATCAATGGGCGTTTGGGTTGATTCCAGGTCTTTGCTATTGTAAACAGTGCTGCAATGAAAATTCGTGTACATGTGTCCTTATAGTAGAACGATTTATAGTCTTTTGGATATATACCAAGTAATGGGATTGCTGGGTCAAATGGAATTTCTATTTCTAAGGCCTTGAGGAATCGCCACACTGTCTTCCACAATGGTTGAACTAATTGACACTCCCACCAACAGTGTAAAAGTGTTCCTTTTTCTCCACATCCTCTCCAGCATCTGTTGTCTCCAGATTTTTTAATGATCGCCATCCTAACTGGCGTGAGATGGTATCTCAATGTGGTTTTGATTTGCATCTCTCTAATAACCAGTGATGATGAGCATTTTTCATATGATTGTTGGTCTCATATATGTCTTCTTTCGTAAAGTGTCTGTTGATATCCTTTGCCCATTTTTGAATGGGCTTGTTTGTATTTTTCCTGTAAATCTGTTTGAGTTCTTTGTAAATTCTGGATATCAGCCCTTTGTCAGATGGGTAAACTTCAAAAAGTTTTTTCCATTCTGTTGGTTGCCAATTCACTCTAGTGACTGTTTCTTTTGCCGTGCAGAAGCTGTGGAGTTTGATTACATCCCATTTGTCTATTTTGGCTTTTGTTGCCAATGCTTTTGGTGTTTTGTTCATGAAGTCCTTGCCTACTCCTATGTCCTGGATGGTTTTGCCTAGATTTTCTTCTAGGGTTTTTATGGTGCCAGCTCTTATGTTTAAGTCTTTAATCCTTCTGGAGTTAATTTTAGTGTAAGGTGTCAGGAAGGGGTCCAGTTTCTGCTTTCTGCACATGGCTAGCCAGTTTTCCCAACACCATTTATTAAACAGGAAATCCTTTCCCCATTGCTTGTTTTTGTCAGGTTTATCAAAGATTGTGTGGTTGTAGATATGTTGTGTTGCCTCCAATGCCTCTGTTTTGTTCCATTGGTCTATATCTCTGTTTTGGTACCAGTACCATGCTGTTTTGATTACTGTAGCCTTGTAGTATAGTTTGAAATCCGGTAGTGTGATGCCCCCCACTGTGTTCTTTTTGCTTAGAACTGACTTGGCTATTCGGTCTCTCTTTTGGTTCCATATGAAGTTCATGGTGGTTTTTTCCAGTTCTGTGAAGAAAGTCAATGGTAGCTTGATGCGGATAGCATTGATTCTGTAAACTACTTTGGGCAGTATAGCCATTTTCACGATATTAATTCTTCCTAACCATGAACATGGAATGTTTCTCCATCTGTTTGTGTCCTCTCTTATTTCGTTGAGCAGTGGTTTGTAGTTTTCCTTGAAGAGTTCACTTACATTCCTTGTGAGTTGTATTCCTAGGTATTTTATTCTCTTTGTAGCAATTGTGAAAGGCAGTTCGTTATTGATTTGGCTTTCTTTAAGTCTGTTATTGATGTAGAGAAATGCTTGTGATTTTTGCACATTGATTTTATACCCTGAGACTTTGCTGAAGTTGTTTATCAGTTTCAGGAGTTTTTGGGCTGAGGCGATGGGGTCTTTTAGGTATACTATCATGTCGTCTGAAAAAAGAGACAATTTGGCTTCCACCTTTCCTACTTGAATGCACTTTATTTCTTTTTCTTGCCTGATTGCTCTGGCTAGAACTTCCAGTACTATATTGAATAGGAGTGGTGAAAGAGGGCATCCTTATCTAGTGCCGAATTTCAAAGGGAATGCTTTCAGTTTTTGCCTATTCAGTATGATATTGGCTGTTGGTTTGTCATAAATAGCTTTTTTTACTTTGAGAAACGTTCCATCGATACCAAGTTTATTGAAGGTTTTTAGCATAAGGGGCTGTTGAATTTTGTTGAATGCCTTCTGTGCATCAATTGAGATAATCATGTGGTTTTTGTTTTTGGTTCTGTTTATGTGGTGAATTACGTTTATAGACTTGTGTATGTTGAACCAGCCTTGCATCCCCAGGATGAATCCTACTTGATCATTGTGGGTAAGTTTTTTGATTTGCTATTGCAATCGGCTTGCCAATATTTTATTGAAGATTTTTGCATCTATGTTCATCATGGATATTGGCCTGAAGTTTTCTTTTCTTGTTGGGTCTCTGCTGGGTTTTGGTATCAGGATGATGTTGGTCTCATAAAATGATTTGGGAAGGATTCCCTCTTTTTGGATTATTTGAAATAGTTTCAGAAGGAGTGGTACCAGCTCCTCTTTGTGTGTCTGGTAAAATTTGGCTGTGAACCGATCTGGACCTGGGCTTTTTTTGGTTGGTAGGCTCTTAATTGCTGCCTCGACTTCTGACCTTGTTATTGGTCTATTCATAGTTTCAGCTTCCTCCTGGTTTAGGCTTGAGAGGACACAGGAGTCCAGGAATTTATCCATTTCTTCCAGGTTTACTAGTTTATGTGCATAGAGTCATTTGTAATATTCTCTGATGATGGTTTGAATTTCTGTGGAATCTGTGGTGATTTCCCCTTTATCATTTTTTATTGCATCTATTTGGTTGTTCTCTCTTTTCTTTTTTATCAATCTGGCTAGTGGTTTGTCTATTTTATTGATCTTTTCAAAAAACCAGCTCTTGGATTTATTGATTTTTTGAAGGGTTTTTCGTGTCTCTATCTCATTCAGTTCAGCTCTCATCTTAGTTATTTCTTGTCTTCTGTTGGGTTTTGAGTTTTTTTGATCTTGCTCCTCTAGCTCTTTCAGTTTTGATGATAGGGTGTCAATTTTGGATCTCTCCATTCTCCTCATATGCGCACTTATTGCTATATACTTTCCTCTAGAGACTGCTTTAAATGTGTCCCAGAGGTTCTGGCACGTTGTGTCTTCGTTCTCATTGGTTTCGAAGAACTTCTTTATTTCTGCCTTCATTTCATTTTTTATCCAGTCAACATTCAAGAGCCAGTTGTTCAGTTTCCATGAAGCTGTGCGGTTCTGGGTTGGTTTCTGAATTCTGAGTTCTAACTTGATTGCACTATGGTCTGAGAGACTGTTTGTTATGATTTCAGTTGTTTTCCATTTGCTGAGGAGTTCTTTACTTCCAATTATGTGGTCAATTTTAGAGTAGGTGTGATGTGGTGCTGAGAAGAATGTATATTCTGTGGATTTGGGGTGGAGAGTTCTGTCAATGTCTATTAGGTTTGCTTGTTCCAGGTCTGAGTTCAAACCCTGGATATCCTTGTTGGTTTTCTGTTTGGTTGATCTGTCTATTACGGACAGTGGAGTGTTAAAGTCTCCCACTATTATTGTGTGAGAGTCTAAGTCTCTTTGTAAGTCATTATTAACTTGCCTTATGTATCTGGGTGCTCCTGTATTTGGTCCATATGTTTAGGATTGTTAGCTCTTCTTGTTGTATCGATCCTTTTACCATTATGTAATGGCCTTCTTTGTCTCTTTTGATCTTTGTTGTTTTAAAGTCTATTTTATCAGAGATGAGAATTGCAACTCCAGCTTTTTTTTTTTTTTTTTTTTTTTTTTTTTTTTTTTTTTGCTCTCCATTTGCTTGGTAAATCTTCCTCCATCCCTTTATTTTGAGCCTTTGTGTATTCTTGCATGTGAGATGGGTTTCCTGGATACAGCACACTGATGGGTTTTGGTTTTTTAGCCAATTTGCCAGTCTCTGTCTTTTGACTGGTGCATTTAGCCCATTTACATTTAGGGTTAATATTGTTATGTGTGAATTTGATACTGCCATTTTGATGCTAACTGGCTGTTTTGCCCGTTAGTTGATGTAGATTCTTCATTATGTTGAAGCTCTTTAGCATTTAGTGTGATTTTGGAATGGCTGGTACTGGTTGTTCTTTTTATGCGTAGTGCCTCTTTCAGGAGCTCTTGTAAAGCAGGCCTGGTGGTGACAAAATCTCTGAGTACTTGCTTGTTCACAAAGGATTTTATTTTTCCTTCACTTCTGAAGCTCAGTTTGGCTGGATATGAAATTCTGGGTTGAAAGTTCTTTTCTTTAAGAATGTTGAATATTGGCCCCCACTCTCTTCTGGCTTGTAGGGTTTCTGCCGAGAGATCTGCTGTGAGTCTGATGGGATTCCCTTTGTGGGTGACCCAACCTTTCTCTCTGGCTGCCCTTAGTATTTTCTCCTTTATTTCAACCCTGGTGAATTTGACGATTATGTGCCTTGGGGTTGGTCTTCTTGAGGAATATCTTTGTGGTGTTCTCTGTATTTCCTGCATTTGAGTGTTGGCCTGCCTTGCTAGGTGGGGGAAATATCCCTGGATAATACCCTGAAGAGTATTTTCCAGCTTGGATTCATTCTCTTTGTCACATTCTGGTACACCTATCAAACGTATATTAGGTTTCTTCACATAGTCCCACATTTCTTGGAGACTTTGTTCATTCCTTTTTGCACTTTTTTCTCTAATCTTGGTTTCTCATTTTATTTCATTGAGTTGATCTTTGACTTCTGATAGTCTTTCTTCTGCTTGGTCAATTCGGCTGTTGAAACTTGTGCATGCTTCGTGAAGTTCTCGTGTTGTGTTTTTCAGCTCCTTCAATTCATTCATATTCCTCTCTAAGTTATCCATTTTTGTTATCATTTCCTCGAATCATCTTTCAAATCTTTTTTCAATTTCTTAGTTTCTTGGCATAGATTTACAACATGTTCTTTTAGTTCACAAAAGTTTCTCATTATCCACCTTCTGAAGTCTAATTCCATCATTTTGTCACAATCATTCTCTGTCCAGCTTTGTTCCCTTGCTGGTGAGGAGTTTTGGTCCTTTGTAGGAGTCGCGGTGTTCTGGTTTCGGGTGTTTTCCTCCTTTTTGCGCTGGTTTCTTCCCACCTCTGTGGATTTATCCACCTGTCATCTGAGTAGTTGCTGACTTTTCGATTGGGTCTCTGAGTGGATGCCCAGATTGTTGATGATGAAGTATTTCTGTTACTTGGTTTTCCTTCTACCAGTCTAGCCCCTCCACTGTACGACAGCTGAGGTCCACTCCAGGCCCTGCTTCTCTGGGGTGCACCTATAGCAGCTGCGGAACAGTGAGGGATGCTACCAGTTTTTTATTTCTGCTCTCTTTGTCCCAGAATGATGCCTGCCAAATGTCAGTCTTCTGGATATAGAGGGGTCAGGGAGTTGCTTGAGGAGACAGTCTGTACTTTATAGGAGCTGAAGTGCTGATCTGTGAGCTCTGTTGTTCATTCAGGTCTATTAGGCTGCTACATTTAATTCTGCTGCAGCAGAACTCATAAAAAAAAACAACCTTTTTTTTTCAGATGCTCTGTCTCGGGGGGTTGGGGCTTTCTTTGTGAGTGTCTGTTGTGCTATCCTGCCCAGCTAGGAGGCAGTCTAGTCACTATTTGCCTGCCAAGGCTCCGCCCTGCTGGTGTGAGGTTCACCCTGTTGCTGCAGGCTCTGCCCTGCTGCTGCGGTCTCTGCCCTGCTGCCATGGGGTATGCCCTGAGGCAGAGTCTCTCTGTTGTGGTGGGTTGCCTTGGCAACGGCAGGCTGTGTCAGCAATGGGAGTGTACCTCAGTAGGGGCAGGTTGCCTCGGTAATGGCAAACGCCCCTCCCCCATCGAGCTGCACCGTCCTGGGTTCAGCCATGCCCGCAGTGAAACTCTCCACCTGGAGCATTTGGAATCACCATTTCGTTTGTCCCACTGCCCTGGCCAAAATGCCGTTTCCCTGGAATCTCCTGGCCTGGTTCACTGTCAAAGTCCCGTTCAATCAGATGGATATGCCAGTCTGCCCTCCCAAGTCTCAGATTGCCGGTTCAACAGGGCACCTGGACCAGTGCACTTTGTGTGGAGCGCTGTGGAGCACTGCTGCACTGCAGCGCCAGCCACTGGCTGCACCGGCCACCAGCTGCACCAGCCAAAACCGCTTCACTGGTGTCCTACGTCTCTTTTATACCTGAGAATTTCCCCATTCTGTGGGCAACAAAGATCCGTCTGAAAATGCGGCCCTGATTCACCCTTCATGCATTCACCAAGAGCTTCAATCCTGGGTTGTTCTCACCACGCCATCTTGAGTCAGTCCCCAGAAAGACTTTCAAATAAACAGCCCAATAATTCATCACAAGAAAGTGAAAAATCAAGGAAAAAAACAACTGCAAAATCAGTAGAAATAAATCAATCAATAAATAATAAAATTAGAGCAGAAATAAATGACATTAAGTTCTGAAAAAATACAGAAGATCAACAAGAGGAAAAGTTGGTTTTTATGAAAGATAAGCAAAATGAACAAACTCGTAACTGGACTAATAACAACAACAAAAAGATGGGAAGGGGCCAAATAAATAAAATTGTAAACAAAAAATATTGTGACATAATTGAGAACACAGCAATAAAAAGAATCATTAGAGATTATTATGAACAACTGTATTTTAACGAATTGGAAAACCTAGAAGAAATGGATACACTCTGAGATATTCACAACCTACCAAAACTGAACAATGAAGAAATAACCTCAATAAACCAATAACATGTAACAAGATGAGGCCCTAATAAAAAGTCTTCCATCAAAGAAAATCCCAGAACCTGATGGCTTCACTGAAAATTCTACCAAACATTTAAAGAAAAATTAACAAGGAGGGATCCAAGATGGCCGATTAGGAGCAGCTCAGGATTGCAGCTCCCAGCAAAAGTGCAGAGGGTGAGTGGATGCCACATTTTCAGATGGATTTTTATTGCCCACAGACCAGGAGATTTCCAGGGGGAGGAGTCCCACGGGTTGCCAGCATGGCTGGTTTGGACGGTGTGGCTGTTTTTGCCAGCATGGCTGTTTAGCCAGCGCCCCAGTGTGGTGGTTCTCCATGCAAAATACACAGGTCCAGGCACCATTTTAGCTGGTGATTGGAGCTCCGGGAAGGCAGAGTCACCCATTCATCTGATTAAAAAGGGGAATGAAACAGGGAGCCAGGCCAGGAGATTCCCAGGCAACAAAGTGCCATGAATCTCAGTGCTGCTGTTTCAGCCAATGCACTGGGTCACCGCATGGGAAATCACACAGATCCTGGCACCTTCTCAACAGGTGACTGAAACACCTGGGAGAGAGTCAACCGTTCAACTAAAAAAACCAAAAAGGCTCTGAGGCAGGGAGCCAGGTGATCTTGCTTGGCTGGTCCCACCCCACACAAAACAGCAACTGGAAATGCTCTGGATTAAGAGTTTCACAGCAAGCACAGCTGAACGTGGGATGTTCCAGCTCTGTGGGGGAGGGGTGTCTGCCATTACTGAGGCAGTTCACCACTATGGAGTTTCATTAGGTCCCATTTGTCTATTTTGGTTTTTGTTGCCAATGCTTTTGGTGTTTTGTTCATGAAGTCCTTGCCTACTCCTATGTCCTGGATGATTTTGCCTAGATTTCCTTCTAGGGTTTTAATGGTGCCAGGTCTTATGTTTAAGTCTTTAATCCATCTGGAGTTAATTTTGGTGTAAGGTGTCAGGAAGGGGTCCAGTTTCTGCTTTCTGCACATGGCTAGCCAGTTTTCCCAGCACCATTTGTTGAACAACTATGGAGGTAGTCTGCCATTGCTGAGGCAGCCCACCATCACAGACAGAATCTGCCATTATAGATGTGGGCTGCCATTGCTGAGGAAGTTCTAACTACACCTGTATAAGCAGAACTGCAGGGAAGTTCACACAGCAGCTGGGTGGAGCCCATAGCAGGTTAGCGAAGGCTCTGCAGGCAGACAGTGACTAGGCTGCCTCCTCACTGGGCAGGGCAGCCTTGAAAAAAGGCAGCAGCACAACAGAAACTCAAAAATAAAGCCCTAACTCACTCAGACAGAGCACCTGGGGGAGAAAAAGGTCTATGAGTTCTGCTGCAACAGACTTAAACATAACTGCCCAGCAGATGAATGAACAATTGAGCTCACAGCTCAGCACTTGAGCTCCTATAAAGGACAGACTGTCTCCTCAAGCAGCTCCCTGACCCCTGTGTATCCAAAGAGTCACCTCATAAAGGAGAGCTCAGACTGACATCTGGTGGGTATCTTTCTGGGGCAAAGATAGCAGAATAAGAAACTGGCAGCAACCCTTACTGTTCTGCAGCCACTGCAGGTGATTCCCAGGCAAGCAGGGCCTGGAGTGGACCTCAGCAGTTCTACAGCAGAGGGGCCTGACTGTTAGAAAAAGAAGTAAGAAACAGAAAGAAATAACTTCATCATCAACAAAATGGATGTCCACTCAGAGAACCCATCTGAAAGTCAACAACTACAAAGACAATAAGTGGATAAATCCACAAAGATGGGAAGAAGCCAGTGCAAAAAGGATGAAAAGAGCCAAAACCAGAACACTTCTCCTCCTCCAAGGGCTCACAACTCCTTACCAGCAAGAGAACAGGACTGGATGGAGAATGACTCTGATGAATTGACAGAAACAGGCCTCAGAAGATGGGTAATAAGAAACTTGTCTGAGCTCAAGGAACATATTCTAACCCAATGGAAAGAAACTAAGAACCTTGAAAAAAGGTTTGACAAAATGCTAACGAGAATAAACAGGTTAGAGCAGAATATAAGTGAATTGATGGAGCTAAAAAACATAACACTACAACTTCGCGAAGTATGCACAAGTTTCAACAGCCGAATTGGACAAGCAGAAGAAAGGATATCAGAGGTCAAAGATCAACTCAATGAAATAAAATGAGAAGACAAGATTAAAGAAAAAGGGTAAATAGAAATGAACAAAGTCTCCAAGAAATATGGGACTATGTGAAAAGATGTAATCTACATTTGATAGGTGTATATGAATGTGATGGAGACAATGAATCCAAGCTGAAAAATACTCTTCAGGATATTATCCAGGAAAACTTCCCCAACCTAGCAAGGCAGGCAAATATTCAAGTCCAGGACATGCAAAGAACACCACAAAAATATTCCTCCAGAAGAACAACCCCAAGGCACATAATCATCAGATTCACCAGGGTGGAAATGAAGGAGAAAATGCTAAGGGTAGCTAGAGAGAAAGGTTGGGTTACCCACAAAGGGTAGCCCATCAGAGTCACAGTGAATCTCTCGGCTGAAACCCTACAAGCCAGAATAGAGTAGGGCCAATATTCAACATCCTTAAAGAAAAGAACTTTCAATTCAGAATTTCTTATCCTGCCAAACTAAGCTTCATAAGCAAAGGAGAAATAAAGTCCTTTATGAACAAGAAATTACTCAGAGTTTTTATCACCACCAGGCCTGCTTTACAAGAGCTCCTGAAAGAGGCACTAAACATAGAAAGGAACAACCAGTACCAGCCACTCCAAAAACAAACCAAATGGTAAAGAACATCAACACAATGAAGAAAATGCATGAACTAACACAGAAAACAGCCAGCTAGCATCAAAATGGCAGCATCAAATTCACACATAACAATATTAATCCTAAATGTAAAAGGGCTAAATGCCCCAATCAAAAGACATAGACTGGCAAATTGGACAAAAAGTCAAAACCCATCAGTGTGCTGTATGCAGGAAACCCATTTCACATGCAAGGATACACAAAGGCTCAAAATAAAGGGATGGAGGAAGATTTAACAAGCAAATAGAGAGCAAAAAAAAAAAAAAAAAACCAGGAGTTGCAATTCTCATCTCAGATAAAATAGACTTTAAAGCAACAAAGATCAAAGGAGACAAAGAAGGACATTACATAATGGTAAAAGGATCAATGCAACAAGAAGAGCTAACAAACCTAAATACATATGCACCCAAAACAGGAGCACCCAGATACATAAAGCAAGTTCTTAATGATTTACAAAGAGACTTGGACTCCCACACAATAAACTTGGGAGACTTTAACACCACAGTGTCAATATTAGCCAGATCAATGAGACAGAAAATTAACAAGGATATCCAGGACTTGAACTCAGACCTGGAACAAGCAGACCTAATAGACATTAACAGAACTCTCCACCCAAAATCCACAGAATATACATTCTTCTCAGCACCACAACATACCTACTCTAAAACTGACCATATAATTGGAAGTAAATCACTCCTCAGCAAATGTAAAAGGATGGAAAACATAACAAACAGTACCTCAGGCCACAGTGCAATCAAGTTAGAACTCAGAATTCAGAAACTAACTCAGAACCACACAGCTTCATGGAAACTGAACAACTGGCTCTTGAATGTTGACCAGATAAACAATGAAATGAAGGCAGAAATAAAGATGTTCTTCAAAACAAATGAGACTGAAGACACAACATACCAGAATCTCTGCAACACATTTAAAGCAGTCTCTAGGGCAAAATATATGGCAATAAATGCCCATATGAGAAGCAAGGAGAGATCTAACATTGACACCCTATTATCAAAATTGAAAGAGCTAGAGAAGCAAGACCAAAAAAACTCAAAACCTAGCAGATGACAAGAAACAACTAAGATCAAAGCAGAACTGAAGGAGACAGAGACACAAAAAAACCTTCAAAAAATCAATTAATCCAGGAGCAGGTTTTTCTAAAAGATCAACAAAATAGACGACCACTAGCGAGATAATAGAAAAAAGAGAAGAATCAAATAGATGCAATAAAAAACGATAAAGGGGTATCACCACAGTATCCACAGAAATACAAACCATCATCAGAGATTATTACAAACAACTCTATGCACATAAACTAGTAAACCTGGAAGAAATGGATAAATTCCTGGGGAGTTGCATCCTCCCAAGCCTAAACTAGGAAGAAGTCGAAACCCTGAATAGACCAATAACCAATAATAGACCAATAACCCTGAAATTGAGGCAGCTATTAAGAGCCTACCACACAAAAAAAGCCCAGGTCCAGATGGGCTCACAGCCGAATTCTACAAGACATACAAAGAGGAGCTGGTGCCATTCCTTCTGAAACTATTCCCACCAATCCAAAAAGAGGGAATCCTTCCCAAATCATTTTATGAGACCAATATCATCCTGATACCAAAACCCGGCAGAGACTCAACAAGACAAGAAAACTTCAGGCCAATATCCATGATGAACATAGATGCAAAAATATTCCATAAAATACTAGCAAGCTGGTTGCAACAGCACATCAAAAACATTATCCGTCATGATCAAGTAGGCTTCACCCTGGGGATGCAAGGCTACTTCAACATACATAAGTCTATAAATTTAATTCACCACATAAACAGAACCAAAGACAAAAACCACATGATTATATCAATTGATGCAGAGAAGGCCTTTGACAAAATCCAACAGCGCTTTATCCTAAAAACCATCAATAAACTAGGTATTGACAGAATGTATCTCAAAATAATAAAAGCTGTTTACAACAAACCAACAGCCAATATCATACTGATTGGGCAAAAACTAGAAGCATTCCCTTTGAAATCTGGCACTAGAAAAGGATGCCCTCTCTCACCACTCCTATTCAAAATAGTATTGGAAGTTCTAGCCAGAGCAATCAGGCAAGAAATAGAAATAAAGGGTATTCAAATAGGAAAGGAGAAAGTCGAATTGTCTCTATTTGCAGACGACATGATTGTATATGTAGAAGACCCCATCGTTTCAGCCCCAAATCTCCTGAAACTGATAAGCAACTTCAGCAAAGTCTCAGGATATAAAATCAATGTGCAAAAATCACAAGCATTTCTATACACCAGTAACAGACTTAAAGAGAGCCAAATCAAGAATAAACTGCCATTCGCAATTGCTACAAAGAGAATAAAATACCTAGGAATACAACTAACAATGAACGTAAAGGACCTCTTCAAGGAGAACTACAAACCACTGCCCAGTGAAATAAGAGAGGACACAAACAGATGGAGAAACATTCCGTGTTCATGGTTAGGAAGAATCAATATCGTTAAAATGGCCATACTGCCCAAAGTAATTTACAGATTCAATGCTATCCCCATCAAGCTACCAATGACATTCTTCACAGAACTGGAAAAAAAACACCTTAAACTTCATATGGAACCAAAAAGGAGCCCACATAGCCAAGTCAATTCTAAGCAAAAATAACAAAGTGGGAGGCATCACAGTACCGGACTTCAAACTATACTAACAAGGCTACACTAATCAAAACAGCATGGTACTGGTACCAAAACAGAGATATAGACCAATGAAACAGAACAGAGGCCTCAGAGGCAACACCACACATCTACAGCCATCTGATCTCTGACAAACCTTACTAAAACAAGCAATGGGGAAAGGAGTCCCTGTTTAATAAATGGTATTGGGAAAACTGGCTAGCCAGGTGCAGAAAGCAGAAACTGGACCCCTTCCTGACACTTTACACTAAAATAACTCCAGATAGATTAAAGACTTAAACATAAGACCTAACACCATAAAAACCTTAGAAGGAAACTTAGGGAAAACCTTTCAGGACATAGGCATAGGCAAGGACTTCATGACCAAAACACCAGAAGCATTGGCAACAGAAGTCAAAATAGGCTAATGGGACCTAATCAAACTCCACAGCTTCTGCACAGCAAAAGAAACAGTCATTAGAGTGAATCAGCAACCAATAGAATTGGAAAAAAGTTTTGCTGTCTATGCATCTGACTAAGGGCTGATATCCAGAAACAACAAAAAACTAAAACAAATTTACAAGAAAAAAAAAGCCCATTCAAAAGTGAGCGAAGCATATGAACAGGCACTTTACAACAGAAGACATACATGAGGCCAGCAAACATATAAAAAAATGTTCATCATCACTGGTCATTAGAGCAATGCAAATTCAAACTACGTTGAGATACCATCTCACGCCAGTTAGAATGGCAATCATTAAAAAATCTGAAGACAACAGATGCTGGAGAGGATGTGGAGAAAGGAACACTTTTACACTGTTGGTGGGAGTGTAAATTAGTTCAACCATTGTGGAAGACAGTGTGGCGATTCCTCAAGGACCTAAAAATAGAAATTCCATTTGACCCAGCAATCCCATTACTGGGTATATATCCAAAGGATTATAAATCTTTCTACTATAAGGACACATGCACACGAATGTTCATTGCAGCACTGTTTACAATAACAAAGACTTGGAACCAACCCAAATGCCCATCAATGATAGACTGGACAGGGAGAATGTCTCACATATACACCATGGAATACTATGCAGCCATAAAAAACGATGAGTTTATATCCTTTGTGGGGACATGGATGAACCTGGAAACCATAATTCTCAGCAAACTGACACAAGAACAGAAAATCTAACACCACATGTTCTCACTCATAGGTTGGTGTTGAACAATGAGAACACATGGGCACAGGGAGGGGAGCATCACACACTGGGTTCTGTCGGGGGGAAATAGGGGAGGGACAGCAGGGGGTGGGGAGTTGGGGAGAGATAGGTGATGGGGAGGAAGGCAGCAAATCACACTACCATGTGTGTACTTATGCAACAATCTACCACAAAACCTAAAATGCAATAAAAAAAAAAAAGAAAACCTAACATCAACTCTACTCACACTCTTAAAAAGCATTTTGAAAAGGAAGGGGAATGAATACTTCCAAACTAATTCCATAAGACCAGCATTACCTTGATAGGAACACCAGATAAGGGACTCAGTGGAAAAAGAAAACTACCAGCCAATATCACTGATGAATATATATGCAAAAATCCTCAACAAAATACTAGCAAATAAAATTGAACAAAACATTAAAAATATTATTAACCACAATCAAGTGGGATTTATCCCAGAAATGCAAGGATGGACTGACATATGCAAATCAATAAATATGATTCATCACATTAACAGAATAAGGAACAAAAATCACATGGTCATTTTAACAGGTGCTGAAAAATCATTTGATAATAAATCAACATTGTTTATGATAAAATCTCTCAACCAAACTGGGTATAAAAGGAACATATCTCAAAACAATAAAATCAGCCTGTGCAAATCAGGAACCTTTATATCCACCAATAGCAAAAAATTTCAAAAAGAAATCAAGAAGCAATATAATTTACAATAGCTAAAAAGAATAAAAATATATTTACAAATAAATTTAACCAAGACAGGAAACTCCTATCCAAATAAAATTATAAAACACTGATTTTAAAAGTTGAAAAAGAAACAAAAAAAAATGGAAAGATGTTCCATGATCATGAACTGGAAGAATTAATATTGTTAAAATGACCATACTACCCAAAGCAATTTACAGACTCAATTCAATTTATATCAAAATACCAATGACATTCCTCACACAAATAGAAAGAACCCTAAAATTTATAATGGAACTACAAAAAAACCCTGAAAGCAAACCTGAGCAAAAAGAACAGATGGAGGCATCATATTTCCTAACTTCAAAATATACTACACAAAGCTCTAGAAAACAATGTTTTCAAAATTCATTTGGAAATAGAAACTTTTTTTTATTCAAAACACCTAGTGATAATAATGTTTTGTAAAAGCTACTTTGAGAAATATTACTCTAGGCCTCACAACTGTTCAATTCCTTGCCGAAAAAGAATATAATACTTAAGCTACTCTATATAAACAGGGTTTTGAATTCTTTCAGTATTTTACTAAAGTTTACCCTAGCTATCCTACACCAACAATGTGTCCAGTTTTTTAAATACAGTACTCCTTCAGGAGCCTGAGGCTCCCAAGCAAATCTAGCATTGTAACAATATTTATTTATTTATTTATGTTACTTGTCTTTTCATAACTGAAAAATGAAAATCTCATATACTTAACATATTGAAATACGTATATGTTGTGAGATGGCTAAATCAAGCTAATTCACATACACATAAAAACAAGTCTTAAAGAATTTAAGAGGACTGAAATCATGTCAAGTATCTTTTATGATCACAATGGTATAAAATTATAAATCCGTAATGGAAGAAATCTTGGGAAATTCACAGTATGCCAAATTATACAACATGCTCTTAAACAGCCAATGGTCACAGAAGAAATCAAAAAGAAATAAAAACTTTATGACAAACATAGAACCACAACATACTAAAACTTATAGGTTCCAGTGAAAACAGTCCTTAGAGCGAAATGTATAGTAATAAACACCTGTATCAAAAAGGAATAAAGATCTTAAATAAGCAGTCTAATTCATACATCAAAGAACTAGAAAAAGAACAGACTAAGCCCAAAGTTTGCAGTTAAGCTACTCAGTTAAGCAAAGATCAGAGAAGAAACAAATAAATTAGACTACCAAACAATTTTAAATTCAAAACTAAGAAGTATTTTTTTAAATAAACAAAATTGACATATAGTTAGCTAGACTAAGGAGAAAAAGATTCAAAATCAGAAATTAAAGTGGAGACATTACAACTCATGCCACAGAAATACAAATAATAATAATAATTATGAAAAATTATGCAACAAAAATTGTATAATCTAGAAGAAATAGATAAATTCCTGCAAACATATAACCTACCAAGACTGAATGGTGAAACAAAACCAGAACAGATCAATAATAAGTAAGAATATTCAATGAATAATAAGTCTCCCCTCAAAAAAAAAAAAAAAAGCCCAGGACTGCATAGAATCATAGCTGAATTCTACCAAACATTTAGAAAAGGACAAATCCCAATCCTTCTCAATGTCTTCCAAACAAATTAAGGAAGAGGGAATATTTTTAAACTCCTTTTACAAAGCTCAGATAACAAAACTCCCTGATAACAAAGCCAGATAAGGATACTACAAAACAAGACAACTACAAGTCAATATCCCCAATGAACATTGACATAAAATCCTTAGCAACATACCAGCAAACTGAACAATATATTAAAAGAATCATTCACCATGAATAATAAGTGAGATTTATTCCTGAGATGCAAGAATGGTTTAATATTCACAAATTGATAAATATGATTTATTACATTAACAAAATGAAGGATAAAAACCACATGATCATCTCTATAGATGCAGAGAAAACATCTGATAAAATTCAACATTATCATTTCATGACAAACACTCTCAAAAGAAGAGGTATAGAGGAAATGTACCTCAACACATAAAAGTCATATATGATAAACCCATGGCTAACACCATACTCAATGATAAAAAGTCTAAAACTTTTCCTCTAAAATCAGGGACACGACAAAGATGTCCACATTCACCACTTCTTTTTAACATAGTTTTGGAAGTTCTAGACAGAGCAATTAGGCATAAGAAGAAATAAAAGCCATCCTCATAAGAAAGTAAGAAGTGATCTTGTCTCCTTTTGCTGGTGACATGTTTTTATATATAAAAAACCCTAGAGATTTCACCAAAAAAACCTGTTATAATTGATAAAAGAATAGACTGATCAAAGTTGCAGGATATAAAATCAAAATGAACAAAAATCAGTAGCATTTCTATACACTAATAATGAGATAATTAAAAAGTAAATTAAAAAAGAATCTCATTTACAATAGTAACAAAAAAATAGGTATAAATTTAACTAAGGAGGCACAAGACATGTATACTGAAAACCATGAAACAGTCATGAAAGAAACTGAAGAAAACAAAAATAGGGGAGATTTATTCTGTGCCAATGTAAGTGCAATGTATATCCCTTGTTCGTGGGTTGGAAGAACTAATATTTGTTAAAATGTCTATACTACTCAAAGTGACCTACAGATTCAATGCAATCTCTATCAAAATCCAATGTCATTTTGCACAGAAACAGAAAAAATAATCTATCAATTCATATGGAATCACAAAAGGCCTCAATAGATAAAACAATCTTGAGCAAAAAGAATAAAGCTGGAGGCATCACACTACCTGACTTCAAAATATATTATAAAACAGTTGTCATCAAAACAGCATGGTGCTGGCATAAAAATAGAAATGTGGACCAATGGGGCACAACAGAGAACCTAGATATAAACACGTAAATATATAGTCAATTGATTTTTTACTAAGATCACAAGATCATATGAAACCAAGGGGTTAATCTGATCAGGTCTGCCAAACAGCTTGCTCTGCTTGCTTTTGGTCACTTGTTTTTGGTTATTTTATTTTTCCATGAAGCTGAAGGCCACAGTTGCTAAAAGTCACATTACTGAATACTGAAACAACTTTCACTGGCTACCTTATAGATAACATTTATAAGTCACCTTGGTGATAGCTATTTCAGTTAGTTTTCAGGAACTTGGGGTAGCTCCTGTCCAGTTGAAACTGGTTCAGACTGGTGATCCTTCAACTGTGCCTGTGCAGGTGCCTAAGAGGTGACTTTTTGACATCTGAGAACCAAAAACTCCACCCTCAGATCATGCTAACACTGCTATTTTCCGTACATATGTCCTTTTAAATGCCATGTGATATGGTTTGGCTGTGTCCCCACCCAAATATCATCTTGAACTGTAGTGCCCATAATTCTCATGTGTTGTGGGAGAGAGCCAGTGGGAGGTAACTGAATCATGAGGGTGGTTACCTCCATGCTATTCTCATGACAGTGAGTGAGTTCTCACAAGATCTGATGGTTTTATATATATAAGGAACTTTTCCCCCACTTTGTTCTGTACTTCTTGCCACAGCCATGTGAAGGACATGTTTGCTTCCCCTTCTGCCATGATTTTAAGTTTCCTGAGGCCTCCCCAGCCCTGCATAACTAAGAGTCAATTAAACCTCTTTCCTTTATAAATTACCCAGTTTCAGGTATGTCTTTATTAGCAGCATGGGAACAGACTAACATATCATGAATCCTGACTACACTTGTCCAGAACAAACCTGTTACTACTTCATTTTTCCTCACTGCCCATCACTTTTCCCCAGGCCTTAGACCAACTACTTCTCTAACTCATAAATATCCCTAAGCATTATCTTTAGAGAAGTGGATTTGAGAGCTGTTATTCCTCCTCCTTGTTAAGTGGCCTTATGAATAAATCTTTTTTCTCTTGCATAAAAAAAACATAGTCACAGTCATTAATTTACTGTGCACAGGCAGAATGAACCTGAACGTGGCTGATAACACTTACACAATGGGGAAAGAATAATCTATTCAATAAATGAAGCTGAGAAAACTGTTGTCCATATACAGAAGAATGTAATTAGACTCTTTATCTTACATCAGACATAAATATCATCTTTAAACATATTAAGACTTAAATGTAAGACCTGAGATTGTAAAACTATTAGAAGAAAACATAAGAGAAAAGCTCCATGACATTAGTCTAGGCAACAATGTTTTGGATATGACCCTGAGCGCTCAGGTAACAGAAGTAAAAACAGACAAATAGGATTTCATCAAACTAAAAGCCTTTTGCACAGCAAAATAAGATAAAATAAAATAAAATAAAAATTTGCAAAATAATTAACAAAGTAAGGAGACAACCCACGGAGTGGTAAAAAATATTTGCAAACCAAAATGTGGCATCTGATAATTTTTATTGCCTTAATCTTTGTTGACTATATCTGAGTAATTCTGTGTTACCAAAAAAATAATAATAATGAAGTGTACTGTTCGACACAAGAAAAGCAAATCAGTGTTGTGAGCTAAAAGTACAATTTCAAAGGTCATTACCAACAGCAGCATTTTTTTATCTTTTAGAAACATTATGCTACATATCATTTCCATCTTTCTTTTCATATTTGGGGGTTTTGCTACTCTTCTACAATGAAATTAGTGAAAAGGACATCCAGCCACTGAATTCGCAGTATTAAAAAGTTTCTAAGATGACAGTTGTCACTATTTTCTGTTTTATCTCCATGCTGACACTTGAAAGAAGGTACTAGAAATCCCTCTAGCCAGATTGTTCAGTTTTTTGTGGTAATCAAACAGCAGTTGTACTAAAGGAAAGCAATGATAGGACCTAAATCAGAATCATAGTTGTGGCATACATGGTAACAATGTTGTGTGCATTTGCTTTCTCAGTGATGAGTGAGGGGATGAGGAGAAATTATTTGACTGACATTTTTCTGTGGTTGAATAGAAGACATCTTTTTTTATCTTTAGGTTTAGGAGAAGATACTAAGATACTGGATGTTTATTCTGTCATAGTTTGATTTGGAGTAATAAGAGAGAAGAGGATGAACTTTGGGTTTTTCAGTGGTTTTTCCCCTAAACGGTGATATTGCCCATCTTTCTATCAATTTTACACATATGTGTCTATGAAACTCTATATCTCACTTAAGTAACTAACAATCTTAGTCTATTATTTAAAGCCAACAAAACATTATAACAGTTTTAAGTTCAATAATGTTAATTATTGTATTGTAATATATTGGAAGAAAAGTTCAGTTGATGACAACTGTGTATATGTTACTGATACTCTAAATTATTTTTAATAAAGGAAATTGTATTATCACAAAAGAATATTTGCAAACCACACATCTGATAAAGTGTAAATATCCAAAATATGTGAGAAACTCAAACAACTCAATAGCCAGAAAACAACCCAATTTAAAAGGGAGCAGAGAGGCTGGGCACAGAGGCTCACATCCATAATCCCAGCACTTTGGGAGACTGAGGCAGATGAATCACATGAGGTCAGAAGTTCGAGACTAGCCTGGCCAAAATGGTGAAACCCTGTCTTTATTAAAAACAAAAACAAAAACAAAAAAACAGACATAGTAGTGCATGTCTGTAGTCCCAGCTGCTCAGGAGGCTGAGGGCAGGAGAATTGCTTGAACCCAGGAGGCAGAAGTTGCAGGGACTTCTGGGGAAAAGCAGAGTAGGTACCACAGACCCCATTCTTGGAAAAACCTCTGTTTTCCTCATGAAACTCCAGGAATTAAAAATGGATAGATCCTTCTTAAAATCTAAGGCTCTGCTCTGTTTTGCACTGGGTTAGCTGACAGTTTTGACTTTTGGAGACATTAAAAATTGCTTATGGGAGAGCTATTAGCCTTGGTATGTAATAACTAGGTAAGGAATATATGGGATGGCTAATGGCAGTTTTGGAGGGATATTTGCCTCCTTGCACACTTGGATCAGAGAAGCATGCTCTTGGTCACCTGGAAGATATGGAAACATCCCCACCCAACACTGAGAGATGAGACTCCCATGGGAGATGGGCTGATTACAAAATGGGCTGATTGGCTTTGGCTTGCCACCCAATGAAATGAATGTCATTTCAACAAATCAGCAAAATTTTAGGCAAAAAGCCAAAAAAGATAATACTTCAGTCTTATATTTGAACATTTTTCCTCTAATGTCACAGTCTCCCAAGTTATCAATCAGAAACCTGAATTTAAGAGTACGTGTTTGAATTTCATAGCCATCATTTAAAGAAGATTAAAACAAGCCAACAGTTTTCTATGGATGACAAAAAGGGAAGCCACAGTTAGACTCACTTGACAAGGAAATTTTTTACCTCTGTAGCACACAATAGTTTGTGTGTGTAGGAAATGTAATTCTGTCTAGCTTAGAGGGCTTTAAAGATTGTTTTAAAACTTTAAATGTAGCAGGACAAAACTGAAGGTTTAAACAAATTCAAAAGGGCTTGTGAAGGGTTGGTCTTGTAAAGAAAGTTCTGTGGGTATAAGAAAGTTGGCTAAGATTTGAAGGGGATTATTTAACTTATTTTCATAGGTTGAACATTAAAATAAAAGCACACTAATACAGGGCTGGAATCTGGGACCATGTGTCTGAATCACAGCAGAAACTGATTTAACAGAAAGTTGTAAAGGGTTCTAAAAAATTGATGAAAATCTTACCTTATGGCCAATCTAATTAAAACTGGATAGCTTTCTAAAATTTTATTTAACAGCTAGCTATAGCATTAAATGTTTTAATACAAACATAAAGTTTGGTTTCTTCTTTTTAAAAATGTTTTTATGTAATATTGAGAGTAAAGTACAAAAAAAGGTTGGTGAAGAAGAGACAGATTCAGTTGGCCTCATGTTATCTTCTTTGGGTATTATTGTTTGGAAAGCAAAGTCTCCTCTATCAGAGTAAAGCTTTTTCTTTTTTTTTTAATGTTTGGAGTTATCATTTTGGTCAAATGAATGATGTATGATGACCTGAAATCCTATTTTGTGATTTCCAGTGTTTTAAATCTTTGGTATTTGACAAACATTCCAAAATCAAATTATAAATTCTGTCTCTTTCTAACCTAAGCTTTTAGATACTAAGCCCTCTAAAGTCTAAAAGTGGCACCTGACTTAAGTGGCATAAATCATATGGGAAGCAATATCAAATATGAAATGATATTTCACTTTCTTTGGGCTATATTTGTGTAAATGTGTTATTGGTATGTGTTCCAAAATTATGTGAAACTTCTATAATTGTGATATGACTTAGTATATGTCATCAGCAATAATTATGTTAAATTATTGTGTGCCACAGAAGAAATTTCCTTGTCAATTGTGTCTTTAACTGTGGCTGCACTTTGTCATCCATAGAAAACTGTTGTCCACATATATTCATTGCAGCACTGTGCACAATAGCAAAGACTTGGAACCAACCCAAATGCCCACCAATGATAGACTGGATAAAGAAAATGTGGCACATATACACCATGGAATACTATGCAGCCATAAAAAAGGATGAGTTCATGTACTTTGCAGGGACATGGATGAAGCTGGAAACCATCATTCTCAGCAAACTGACACAAGAACAAAAAAACAAATATTGCATGTTCTCACTCATAAGTGGGTGTTGAACATTCAGAACACATGAACACAGGGAGGGGAACATCACATACTGGGGCCTGTCAAGAGGTGGGGGAGCTTGGGGAGGGATAGCAGGGGGTGGGGGGATTGGGGAGGGATAACATTAGGAGAAATGCCTAATGTAGATGATGGGAGGATGGATGTAGCAAACCACCATGGTATGTGCATACTTATGTAACAACCTTGCATGATCTAAACATGTACCCCAGAACTTAAAATATAATTTTAAAATAAGAATTTAAAAAACTGTTGTCTTGCTTTAATCTTTTTTAAATGATGGTTTTATAATCAGCTATGAAATTTTAACAGGTACTCTTAAATGCAGGTTTCCGATTGATAACTTGGGAGATTGTGACATTAGCATAGAGGAAAAATGTTCAAATATAAGACTGAAGTAATCTTTTTTGACTTTTTGCTTAAAATTTTGCTGTTACTTTTTTGTTTTTCAAAGCCAAAACTTTTCTTTTGAGCTGTTTACAGCTTTTAACAATTGAGTAACATATGCTCCTAGTAAACACAATTCAAAGCATATTTGTTTATCTCTACCTGCTTTCTCCAGAATTTGGAAACTATTTGTGAGTATTTATAGCAATTTAGCTATTTGCGTAAGTGCAATAAGAATGTTTTCTTTTGCAACAGGACACAATTGGAGAAACTGGTTATTTTACCCCCTGCTATCCCTCCCCAAGCCTTTGACAAGAATGGTGTGCTTTACTTTACAGAATAAAACTTGACTTACTCAGCCAATAAAAGCCCCTTGGGAAAACTGGCCGCATAACTTGTCTACACAGTCCTTGTACAAGGTTCTTGACCAGTGGTAAGTAAAGAATGTAACTTTCTAACAGGCCTAGGAGCCCTAGGTTATCTGGGGTCCTCAAGAGGAGAGAAATTTACCAAACTCACAGGTATTTGAGGGTACAAAACCATGGCTGGGCTCAGTCATACAAAAAAGTCTTAACTGAGATTCCTTATGAAACAGAGTTCCATCAAAGCCAACTTCAAAAGCCCATGTAAAAAATAATTATTTTTGTTGTGCTTTATGCAAATAATCCAGCCAAGTAAATGTATTTTGCAAACCAATCAGTCTTATCATGATTTGTTTTTAATAAAAATGGGGACTGGAGAGAAAAAAATTATGTTTAAAAAAAAAACTACAGTATATCTGTTGTTAACTTGGGTTTTTTCTCCAGTTTGGACTAAATCCTAAACTCTTTGTAAGCTACAAATCCCCAAACTGATGCTTTCAAATCGTGTCTGCATGAGTTTTTCAACTGTTTGCTCAAATAGTTGCAAAGTGGTTTCTGTCCTCTCACCTTGGAGTCAACACCTTCCCCAACTATGCCCCTGTTCAGCTGGAAGAAGTTACAGCAGTCTTCTTCACCCTTTCTCCAACTTCATTAGCCAACCCCTTAAGGTTAATGGGTTATAAAACCCAAACGGTGGGATTGAAACTGCCATTGCAAAACCCTAACTGAGACAGTGAAAGAGATCTGACCTAACCAACTCCAACTTGCTTCTAACCTCCAAGCTGTCCTTCCACTCCTGGGCATAGGCTGAACTAACTTTGGGAGGAACTTAGTTTACAGTTTAAACAGAGATAACAGCCCTTTCCCCTAAACAAATCCCCTTCTTGCCTGGGGACTTAACTGACTTAGTAGGGCTAAGATATTAGCCACAAGGTTAGAAATTATAGTTTAGGAGTCAAGAAATTGCAGACTACAAGACTCTGACCCTACCCAAATTGCTCCTAGAAATAAAATCACTATTGTAAAACCTGCCACCAATGCTTGAGATATTTTTCAGACCCTGCACCTGATGGATTAGCTGGCAACACCCAGATCAATAAATGGACTCATCTGTTCTTGCATTCTCCCATCCAGGAATTGACTCTGCAAAAGAAGACAACTTTGACTCCCTATGATTTCATCTCCGACTTGACCAATTAGCACCCCCAGCTCACTGGTTTCCCCTAATCCACCAAGCTGTCCTTAAAATCTCTGATCCCTGAATGCTCAGGGAGATTGATTTGAGTAATAATAAAACTCTGCTCTTCTGCAAAAAAATCTAAATATTAGATTTTATATCTAAATTAAATTTACTTTTCATTTGGATATCAGACTTACTTCTAAAGTAGCTGAAGACTATCGTTCATTTTAGATATGAAGTTAGATATCACAGACATGAATTTAGATATTAGTGCTATGTTTTAAATTTAAGTGTGTGGCTTTCTTCTTTATATTTTTAAAAGACTGATAGGTTACTTTTGCCTGGTCAGGTTTCTGAACCCTTGATCACTCTCAGAATACCTGGGAGTTCATTCCTTAATGCCAAGTCACTTTTATTAAAACCTATATCTATACCAGCTAGATTTGAAAAGCAAAAGACCAATGAATAACTCTCTGAAATAACTTAATAAAAGAGCAGATGCAACATCTCATATCACTACTTTTACCCACCATTTGCTGAGGTAGTGCTTTTACTTCCCCAAAGAGAGGATGAGAAACTCAGTTTCCTGGGAATCCACAGGCCATAGGAACAACTCCAACTACAATTCCCCATCATTGGCTTGCACTGAATCCTACCTGGTACAACACTGGTAAAAGAAAAAAGACTAGAAAGGCAGAAAAACTTACCAAAGAACAACATTCCAAAAAATCTTCCCATAGTACAGATTACAATTTTGGTATAATATTTCTTCAATAATTAAAACAAAGAAGAAGAAGAAGGGAAGGTCACAAAACAGAAATTGTTTTAATGTAGGAAAAAGATGATGAGAAAAAAAGTGCCTGACAACAGTTTTGAAGAACATAAATTATCATTTTTTTCTTAAAACACTTTCAGAACTAAGCATAAAGAAATCTACAGTTGAATATTGTCTCTCTACACATATCAATGAGCAGAACAATTATCTATTGAAAGTTTCATATGCTGCAAGTTTAATTCTGAAATGACTAATACAAAATAGAATTAGGAAAAATGAAATTGTAATATCTATTCCACTAATTTTGAACTGAACAGATGTTTATATTGTAATGTCTATGATAAAAGTACAAAGCAAAAATACACTGGAGGGGCACAGCTAAAGCTACTTGAAAACAAACTAAGGATTTTGAAAATGATAGTGTATTCTCCTTGAAAGTAAGAAATCATATTATATCTACATTGTAGTTGACAGACACTCAGTTTTTTAGATAAGTGGGTGGAAAAAGAAAGTCCTAGAGAGCCTTTTAAGTCTTGTATTTACCAAACCTTCATTTAGCAAGTGATTCATATTATGTGTGCATTTAATGAATAAAATTACATTTTTAAATGCTCTATCATTTAAAAGTGAAATATACTACTAAATTTCATCACCTTGGAATCAAGTTCCATTAAAATGAATTAGATTATTCAATCCATATCTCAGAATTAAAGCAATGCATGGAAACAAATTAAAGAAATACAACCCCATAAATCAAGGTTGTGTACTCCACTAACAGTTTAGATGGGGAAAAAAAATTAAATTTTAAAGAAAATGTTACCTTTAAATATGGAGCTAAAGTAGGCAACATCAAAATTCTATTGATTTTCAGATTATGGAGTACACTTTGAAAAACTCTATCAGTGAACTGCTTGTTTGCTGTTCTAATCAAAAACTCAGTTTATCTTTTATTTATATTAAATGAAACTATAAACCCTAAATAATTCCCATAATTAGGTTACATTACAACTTTGCCCAAAGCATTTACAATACAATATAACATGATGCATAAAATGCAATATGCAATCCTGGAAAATTAAATTTGAAAAGTATTATAATGAGGCTATATGCTGGATATCTTCAGTAGGCTCCTCTAGATTTACTCTCTGTTTTTCCACCCTGAGCGGGATCAGATAAGCCAAACTCTATAAACTGCATCAACTGGCTCCATTTGTTGGCTTCCTTTAGATTAAACCAATGGTAGACACAGCCAGGAATCTGACAGCAAATAGTCAAGGTAGATAACAGGGTTGTGGATTTATTCTCCAAACCACCTTCTTTCTTATGGGTCAATGGAGACTGGCTGTAACCCTCTACTAAAGGTCATGTAGCCTATCAGCTGACCTTTCCACAAGCTCCTGCCTTCGTTTTTCAGGCTTAGAGATGCCTCTCTATTTATACCTTATGCTAGCACTATTAGAAATAAAATGTAAGCAACGTGTTTAATTTTGATTTTTCTAATAGCCACATTTTAAAATGAAATAGGCTAATATAATTTTAATATATTTTATTTTTAATACACATCCAAAGTATTATCATTTCAGATGTGTTAAGTGTAAAAATCATTAATGAGATATTTCACATTCTTCTGCTTTCACTCTAAGTCTCAGAAACACAGTGTACATATTAAACTTACATCACACCTCCATTTTGATTGGTCACTTTTTGCATGTTCAATTATATTATCCCCTCCTGATGACTTCCTTCCTCCTCCCCATTCCTTTGTAGTCTTTTCATTAAACTCTCCTTAATTATCCTCATGGTTGTCTCAATTATTTCCCTCAGGATGGAACTGTTACACATGGGGAAATCCTTGAAATAATGTTCATGAAAAAGGAGTATGTGAAATTGTAC
This sequence comes from Callithrix jacchus, assembly GCF_049354715.1. Taxonomy (NCBI): domain Eukaryota; kingdom Metazoa; phylum Chordata; class Mammalia; order Primates; family Cebidae; genus Callithrix; species Callithrix jacchus. The sequence continues at coordinate 145,107,850 of NC_133503.1, read as the reverse complement.
AATTACGCTATGATCTCAACTCCATGAATAATGAACATAAAAGAAACTGAAATAAATATCACAAGATGTTAATCTAAACTGATGGTACTGTAAGTGATTTTTTTTGTTTTTTGGTACTTTTTTGCACTCTCCAAATTGCATTAAATTCATAAAAACAATTTAAAATGTCAAAATGAAAATGCAATATAATACTTTGCAAAACCGATCAGCTGAATATAACAAACAGGAACTATTCTCACCTTCTTACAATAGAACCTACTCATAAAAAGCCTATAAAAGGAAAATTGAAATAATTCAAATACAGATTTGTGGTATAAACAGAGTATCAAATACATTGAAAGCAGTATTACTTGCAGCAAATCTCAGAAAGGGGAGTCATTCCTCAAAAAGGGGAGTCAAACACTAAAGAGCTCAGAGTATACAGCTAGTATAGTAGGTTTTCAACATTTACAGGTCCCTTCTTTCACAATACAGGCAAGTAGAAAAAGTCAGGACATTTGGCCCAATTCAATGTGTGGACTAAAATTGGTTACCAAATATATACTGAATTTAAACATGTAAAATTTCTAGGTTTTAACATCTTAGTCCACATGGGAATGAGTTCCAGAATTCTAATTCTGTCTAATGGCAGACAAAACAAAGAACATGGTAAGCAGGTTAAGATGAAGAGAGAACAGTTATATCCCAGGGCTGATTCTGCTTCTTTTCCTCGATCTTCTCTTTCACCCAAAGAAACAAAGTCCATTCAGGGTGTAAGAAGGATGGCATAAATGACAGAATTCTATGCAACCATTTCATTCCTTAACTACTTGGCGTTGTCATCCTACCTATTCTTAAAACAGACATTCCCTAATATATGTGTGAAATATTTCAACATCCTTTTGTTCCCTAGATCATCCTCTCCAAACTCCCAGTTTTATTCTAATAACAAAAAAATGAAAATCATCTAAATGTCTAATAGATTAAATAATGAAACATCATCCATTGAATGTAATACTGTTTATTTATAAATATTTTTAAAATTATTTAGTATACAACAATGTGAATGTACATAATACCAGTAAAGTTTATACTTAAAAAATGGTTAACATGGTAAATTTTATGTTATATATATTATACCATAATAAAATGATTACTCCATGATATGGAATCAAGTGAAAACATCATATTATGATGAACCAATGCGAACAAATAATTAAACATTGGGAATCAGTGATCCCATCAGTTTACCGTATAAAATATAGAAAAGCTCACAGAAAAAAAAATCTTATACCATCCAGATACAACCACAATTAATCACTATATATCCTATGATAGGATGGTGGTTAGTTACAAAGATTGGTCCCTATTAATCTCAGCCTGTCTCTAAACTCCCTAATTTTCTCTTCACATTAGCCAAATAATGTCAAAACTGTTATCTTCTCATCAAAATCCAGCCCATTTCACCAACAGTTCAAATATCCTTTTTCTAAATCTGTTATCTGTTCATCTTAATAAAAACAGCTAAAATGTGCTGAGTGCTTACTGTGTGCCTGGTATTATTTCACTTACTTTATTATCTTGTTTAATCCTCATAAATAGCTTGTGAGGTAGGAACCATTATTTTCCTAATTTTACACCTGATAAAAATGAGGCTTTGAGCTATTATTCAGTTTTTTAAAAAATAACTAGAGGACAGTGGAATCATGATTCAGACCCAGGCCAAGCTAACTCTAAAGTTCACAATCTTAACTATTCTGATAATATTTCTCACTTTTGTACAGACACAATAAAATATCTTACCACATACAATCAAACCTAGGTCTCATTACGAATTTTTAGATTCATTGAACAATCCTGTTAATGGGCTCCCAAATGCTCTGTCTCAGTGCCTATATGCTGATAAACAGATCTATTCAATTCCTCTTCCATCAATTAATCTAAAAGTAGTCCTTAGTAACATTATAAGCTTCAAATAAAGAGTAAAAATAATAACTTACAAATACTTACAAAAGACTACAAATGTACTCCCAATTCATTTAATACAGGAATCATATGTTTTCCTTTAGTTATTGTACTTAAAACCAAAGGATTTCAGCGGTCACCACTAAAAAACAAAAGTTAATTCAGGAAACTGAACTTTTTCACAGCTGTTGCAAATCTTAAAAAAAAAATTAATAATTTAATGTGCTGTAATTTTATGTCTATCAAAAACAAAGAAAATATTTTAAATAACATGAATTTTTTCTTAAAATTAGAATAAAAACTAAAGTAAGTTGGAGAAAAAAATTTAAAAAATTTTTTTTTAATTGTAAAAAATTTTCTTAGAGGCAGGGTCTTGCTCTGTTGCCCAGGCTAGGATGCAGTAGTGTCATCATAGCTCCCTGCTCAAGTGATTCTCTTGGGCTCCAGTGATTCTCCCACATCAGCCTCTCAAGTAGCTAGGACTATGAGTGCACGCCACCACATTCAGCTGATATTTTTAAAGTGATAGGGTCTTGCTGTTTTTCCCAGGCTGGTCTCAAACTCCTGGACTCAAGCAATCCTCCTGCCTCAACCTCCCAAAGTGCTGAAATTACAGGTGTGAGCTACCATGCCCACGCTTCAAAAATGTTTTTAATACGATCACCTCCTATAACCAACATACCTCACCTTTTAGCATATTTGCATTCTGAAAGGATAAGTTAAAAACAAATTTCTTAAATCCATCATATTTTACATTTAAATGTGAAATGTATTTATACCACAGAAGATGTCTTTGATTATAATTTGAAATCACTTAAAAGAAAACATTTTAAAATATACAGGAAAACTCAAACTATGTTACAAAATACAAATCATTAAATATAAATTGTGTCCCCCGAGAACAAGATGAAAGATTTTCCTGATGTCTTACTAGGTATTTAAAATTAAATTTATTGCATAAAGTTTGACATACGATAATGCCTCTCTGCAACTTTATAATCCAATGTTCCAATGGTAAACAAATCTACTCAATCTCATTACTGAATATTTCCTTCATCCTTCTGCCTCCCCTTGCTTTTCTTTGAAATCTGAACATCCCCTGAGGTAAGCATTAACTATGCTAGCCCTCTCTAGTGGCCACTACCCATTCTCTGATTCCCCACAATGCACAGAACAGGGAATGAAGGGAGTGGGAGAAAAAAAAGCAGGCATTCCTCAATGCTAATTTCAGACTGGACAAAGAATCTCCTGCTTTGTATGCCTCAGGGTATCTAAATCTAAGACTCTTCGTGCCTGGGAATTCTGAAGTATATCTTATAACAGCCTTAGCTTTGGGGACCAATGTGTATATTCTGAAAAATCTACCCAGGTAATTCTGATCTGCTGCTTTCCCCCAATGAAAACCACTATTCATTTCCTCACATTTACGTGGCTTACACCTTTCCCTGTACTTCATATTCTGCCACCAGCTTGGTGACTTTGACATCTTACAGAATAAGCCTTAGTTGGATACTCTAACTTAATGACAAGCTCCTGTTCACTTCAGCAACTCACTTTTGTGACCACACTGTCTATTAAAAAGGGAAGATCAGGCCAGGCACTGTGGCTCATGTCTATAATCCTAGCATTTTGGGAAGATTCAGTGAAAGGATTGCTTGAGCCCAGGAGTTTGAGACCAGCCTGGGGACCATGGCAAAACCCCATCTCAACCAAAAACACAAAAATTATCCAGACATGGTGGCACTTGCCTGTGGTCCCAGCTACTAGGGAGGCTGAGGTGGGAGGATCACTTGAGCCAGGGAGGCAGAGGTTACACTAAGCCAAGATGGCTCACTGCACTCCAGCCTGGGTGACAGAGCCAGACCTAGTCTCAAAAGAAAAGGTGGGTTGTGAAGGAGACGTTTTAAAGGCACTACCTGGTTCCCACATATCTTTCCAGTTTTATCTCCTCCTTTAAAATGCACTCTAGTTACAGGGACCTTGGAGCAGCTCTCCAAAATCTCCATTTTATATTAGCTGCTCCTTCAAAACCAGAATATCCTTTCCCAATCCATCCAGGACACTCTTACTTGGTCTCTAAGACTTTCTTTAAGGCCTGCTAGCTCTGTGAAGAATCTGCTGATATCCTTATAATGTAAGTACGACATTTAATCTATTTATATATCTTCTTTCAGTCCCCTAAGACTGCGTAGCTTCTGGGGATAAATGCTTTTGTCTCGGTTAACTTTAAATTCCCAATGCTTTAAAATATGTGGAATACCTAGCACTCTGTTTGTAGCCAATAAATATATCCTAATTTTACATTCCTCTGTTGTAAAATTTATCCACTCACATGTTCTCAACTATGGTCTGTATTTTTATAAAATTCTAAAATTGAAATCTCTGCTCAATCACCAAATAATTAGTAAATACCAAGTAGTGCACTATAAAAGGTATAAGGAATACTACCTAAACTTGAGCTTAAAAAATCTGGTTGCAGCCAAAGTGAAATGTCTGGTCTCAGGTAGGATGTGGTAGATGGTGACAGACCACATTCCCACTTCAATAAACAAACACACAAACAATATATTTTAAGACATTATAGAACTAAGGTAGTAAAAAGAATTAAGTTACCTGAAATTCCAGAAAGTAGAAAACCTTTCTGAGGTAAGCAATCTATCACTGGCTATTTTCTTCTCTGGGGATATTTGTCTTATTATAGAGGAAAGAGAACAAAGGAATGAGCTTGGTCCACAAAGGATGAGTTTTCTAGGGAAAAAAAAAAAAAGCCAGCAATGTGTTAGTGATCATACAAAGCGGGTGTATGATCTTACAAAGCTGGTGTGTGCAACAATTTGGAAATTTCAGGTCTCCTAATATGTGCCTAATTAATCACAATATATTTGCTATATTCTGATGCCTTCTGGAGGGGTAGGAAACTTCCATAAAATAGAATAAAAATTTCTGTAGCTGCATAGTAGGTAGGAGACTACTTTCTACTAAAAGAATAATACCTGCCAAATCGGTAAACAGTATGGGAAGCCGAAGAGCAAAGTTCCAAAGAGCAGTCTGAATCACCCAATCTTTCAAGGTTAATGAGGTAAAAACCTGGCAGGTTCTCAATCAAAAGTCCAGAAGGGTTAAATCTAAGGAATAAGGAAGAACCAAAGACAGAATAAATTTTGCCAAAACTGCAATCAAAACGGACTCAGCTGATAGAATTGAAGTGATCAGCCCCTAATCTTATCTATATGACAAAGGAAAAGGGAATTCATTTCTGGAAGAAGAAGAGCATCATCTAGAACTTCTATAGTTCTTTGATGTATGTCTGGCATATATTAAAGATTACTAAGTACATAAAAAGGGACAAGACTGGTTGAGAAAAAAACACAAATTACCAATAACAACTAAAAATTAGAACATCACTGTAAACCTATGGATTTAAAAAAGATAAAAAGATGACACTATAAATAACATTCTATCAATAAATATAATTTAGATAAAATAGACAAATTCCTTGAAAAATATAACAGCAAAAATGGCACAAAAGATATAAAAATCTGAAGTTTTCTGTATCAAATAAATTAAAACCACAACTTGAAACTGTTCAACAACAAAAAACTCTAGTTCTAGGTCTTCATTGGTGAATTCTCTTAAGCATTTTTAAGAAGAAACAATACTATTATTACACAAACACTTCCAGAGAAGATAAAAAGTAACATTTTCCAACTGAATAATGTCAGAATTATCTCGATACCAAAACCTGAAAGACATTACAGGAAAAGAAAATTATAGGCCAATGTCCCTTGTGAACATTGTCACAAAATTCTTAAACAAATTCTAGCAAATTGAACCCAGTATATATAAAAATAATAAGACATCATAAGCACGTAGGTTTATTCCAGGAGTTCAAGAATGGTTTAATATCAAAAAATATAACTTTATCACATTAACATAATAAAAGATAAAACAATTATTTCCTGCACCTTTCTTAAAGAGGTACAGAAAAAGCATATGAAAAATTTCAATTCCTATGCATGATTTTTTAAAAAAATTATCAGCAAACTAAAGATAAAGAGGTCTGGGGGTAGAAAACACTTTGGAACCCTCAATAAACTCGGTATTGATGGAACGTATCTCAAAGTAATAAAAGCTATTTATGACAAACCAACAGCCAATATCATACTGAATGGGCAAAAACTGGAAGCATTCCCTTTGAAATCTGGTACTAGACAAGGATGCCCTCTCTCACCACTCCTATTCAACATAGTACTGGAAGTTCTAGCCAGAGCAATCAGGCAAGAAAAAGAAATAAAGGGTATTCAAATAGGAAAGGTGGAAGCCAAATTGTCTCTATTTGCAGACGACATGATAGTATACCTAGAAGACCCCATTGCCTCAGCCCAAAAACTCCTGAAACTGATAAGCAACTTCAGCAAAGTCTCAGGATATAAAATCAATGTGCAAAAATCACAAGCATTCGTCTACACCAATAACAGACTTAAAGAAAGCCAAATCAAGAGCGAACTGCCATTTGCAATTGCTACAAAAAGAATAAAATACCTTGGAATACAACTCACAAGGAACGTAAGGGACCTCTTCAAGGAGAACTACAAACCACTGCTCAACGAAATCAGAGAGGACACAAACAGATGGAGAAACATTCCATGTTCATGGTTAGGAAGAATTAATATCGTGAAAATGGCTATACTGCCCAAAGTAATTTACAGAATCAACGCTATCCCCATCAAGCTACCATTGACTTTCTTCACAGAACTGGAAAAAACCACCATGAACTTCATATGGAACCAAAAGAGAGCCCGCATAGCCAAGTCAATTCTAAGCAAAAAGAACACAGCGGGGGGCATCACACTACCAGATTTCAAACTATACTACAAGGCTACAGTAATCAAAACAGCATGGTACTGGTACCAAAACAGAGATATAGACCAATGGAACAAAACAGAGGCACCGGAGGCAACACAACATACATACAACTATACAATCTTTGATAAACCTGACAAAAACAAGCAATGGGGCAAGGATTCCATGTTTAACAAATGGTGTTGGGAAAACTGGCTAGCCATGTGCAGAAAGCAGAAACTGGACCCCTTCCTGACACCTTACACTAAAATTAACTCCAGATGGATTAAAGACTTAAACATAAGACCTGGCACCATAAAAACCCTAGAAGGAAATCTAGGCAAAACTATCCAGGACATACGAGTAGGCAAGGACTTCATGAACAAAACACCAAAAGCATTGGCAACAAAAGCCAAAATAGACAAATGGGACCTAATGAAACTCCACAGCTTCTGCACGGCAAAAGAAACAGTCACTAGAGTGGATCGGCAACCAACAGAATGGGAAAAAATTTTCGCAGTCTACCCATCTGACAAAGGGCTGATATCCAGAATTTACAAACAACTCAAACAGATTTACAGGAAGAAAACAAACAAGCCCATTCAAAAGTGGGCAAAGGACATGAGCAGATACTTTACGAAAGAAGACATATATGAGGCCAACAATCATATGAAAAAATGCTCATCGTCACTGGTCATCAGAGAGATGCAAATCAAAACCACATTGAGATACCATCTCACGCCAGTTAGAATGGCGATCATTAAAAAATCTGGAGACAGATGCTGGAGAGGATGTGGAGAAAAAGGAACACTTTTACACTGTTGGTGGGAGTGTCAATTAGTTCAACCATTGTGGAAGACAGTGTGGCGATTCCTCAAGGCCTTAGAAATAGAAATTCCATTTGACCCAGCAATCCCATTACTGGGTATATATCCAAAAGACTATAAATCGTTCTACTATAAGGACACATGTACACGAATGTTCATTGCAGCACTGTTTACAATAGCAAAGACCTGGAATCAACCCAAATGCCCATCGATAATAGACTGGATTGGAAAAATGTGGCACATATACACCATGGAATATTATGCAGCAATCAGAAATGATGAGTTTGTGTCGTTTGTAGGGACATGGATGAATCTGGAGAACATCATCCTCAGCAAACTGACACAAGAACAGAAAATGAAACACCGCATATTCTCACTCATAGGTGGGTGATGAAAAATGAGAACACATGGACATAGAAAGGGGAGTACTAAACACTGGGGTCTATTGGGGGGAAAAGGGGAGGGCCAGTGGGAGGGGGAAGTGGGGAGGGATAGCCTGGGGAGAAATGCCAAATGTGGGTGAAGGGGAGAAGAAAAGCAAAGCACACTGCCATGTGTGTACCTACGCAACTGTCTTGCATGCTATGCTCATGTACCCCAAAACCTATAATCCAATAAAAAATTTAAAAAAAAAAAAAAGAAAACACTTTGGGTAGAAACCGACCATATAAATGTTTTACATCTCCATAAAAAATGTGTGTGAAAATGCAAAATCTAGTAAACAAGTAAATACTAAAGAACTAGAAAACAAACTCATATGGCTGTGCATCAAGACTTTTTATAAAGCTAGAGTAATTAAGACAGCATAGTATTACCTAAGATTAATAGAAGAGAGCAGAGTCTGGAACTAGACAAATAAATACATAGCCGCTTGATTTAGTACAAAGGCACCCCTGCAATTCAGCGTGAAAAATGATAGTCTTTGCAATAGAGGTGCTGGTGCAAGTAACTATAAATGTATATGTAAATAAATATATATGAATGATACAAAGGAATAAAAGACCCCTACTTTAACCATATACAAAAATTAACTCACGGTGGATCACAGATCTAATGTAAATACTAAAACAATAAATGTTCTTAAAGAAATCATAGAAGAGTATCTTCATAACCATGGAGCAAAGATTCCTTTAGCCAGACCAGAAAAGAACAAACAATAAAATACAATATTGGTAAACTGACGTTCATTTAAATTAAGAATTTCTGTTGATCAAAATACACCATTCAAAGAGTGAAAAGGTAAACACCAACTAGAGAATATATCTGTGAAACAAACATTCACCAATGAAAACATTCAAAATATTAAGAACTCTTACAAATCACAAAAAAAATGATAGACAACCCTATTTTTAAAAGTGGATGTAGAAAGAAAGGCTTTCCCAAAGTACAAATCCAACGGGCCAATAAACATGAGAAAAATGCTGAATGTCATTACTCAGTTGGAAATGCAAATTAAACCCATAATTCCATGCCACTACACACTCACCAGAATGGTAAATTTTTTTTTTTGAAGACGGAGTTTTGCTCTTGTGACTCAGGCTGGAGTGTAATGGCGCAATCTCGGCTCACTGCAACCTCCGCCTCCTGGGTTCAGGCAATTCTCCTGCCTCAGCCTCCCGAGTAGCTGGGATTACAGGCACGCGCCACCATGCCCAGCTAATTTTTTGTATTTTTAGTAGAGACGGGGTCTCACCATGTTGACCAAGATGGTCTCGAGCTCTTGACCTCATGATCCACCCGCCTCGGCCTCCCAAAGTGCTGGGATTACAGGCTTGAGCCACCGTGCCCGGCCCAGAATGGTAAAATTAAACAGACAATACCAAATGGCAAGGATGTGGAAAAATCAAAACTCTCATACATTGCTGATGGAAATATAAACTAGTAAAATTATCTGGGAAAATGTTTCGTAACATCTGCAAACATTATACATATAGCTATATATGATACAAAAATTCCACTCCTGGAGATATACCCAACAGAAATGATTGTTTCTGGCCATCAAAAAAATTATACAAGTATGTTGATAGTAGTAATTCCATGATAGTAAATACTGTAAACAATCTAAATGCCATTCAACAGTAGAATAAATAGATTATGGTATATTCACAAATTAGAATACAACTCAGCAATAAAAAAAAGAACCAATTACTAATGTGTGCAATAATATGGATGAATCTCAAATAATATTGAGTGAAAGAAGCCAAACATAAAAGAGCACATGGCATATGATCTACAGTGGTAAATGAAAGAATAGCAGTATACGACTGGAAGGACAAAAGGAAGTCATGTAGTGTAATATTTCATATTCTGGAAATATTTCATATTTTGACCTAGTAATTGATTATATTAGTAAAAAATTATTGAACTCTGCACTTAGAATCTGCATCCTTCAGCATATTTAAGTGATGTTTCTCCTTTTAAAACTGAAAAAACTGAAAATAATCATATGCCCTATGTAAGACAGTAGAAAATATACGAATACAAAACCTGAGCAATATAGAAATTCAGGACAGTTGTATCTAAGGTGGAAAGTAAAAGCCAATGATATGGCTTGAGTCTTGAACAAACAGGAACTGGATAATAAAAAATAGTTAATATATAATCAAAATTATATAGTAAAGAAATACAAGGCATATGTGATGACTGATAAGTGTTTCAGCTAAAATGGTAAGACTCAGTTGCTCTTAAAGTTGGATCTTTCTATCTGAAGAATACATTTTTAAAAACAAGCAAACAAATGACTAAGAAGAATGGACTGCTGCAAATCTCTTTCATGTCTAGCTTAATAAGGACGGGTGAAATCTCGTATCTGCTGCTGCATTCAATCTATTAGAGTAAGTTGTTCTGGTTAAAACATATGAAGAAAATCTGGTCTCACACAAACAGGTAAATAGAAAAATATTTCAATAACATTTCCAGATAACTGTAGATATTTTTCTTTGATATGATACCAAATTTCAACAAGACAACTTCTCAACTAGGTGCTATCTCAAACCACATCAATTAAATTTTCAAACTCTGTACACTCATGCAAAAATGACAGTGGATAAGGTAAATAACATTTATTAGGTCTGTTAATAAAAATCGTTTTGGTTTGTGGTTCCTCTAGAAGGATCTCATAGAGCACTCTAAGGGTCACTGGACTACACTTTGAGAACTGCCAGTTTAGATTTACAATCCAAGTGATAGCTCAAAAGAAAACAAGCACGTGCTCTACATGGCACACATTTTGTGTAAGTAACCCATACTCATCCATTACCCTCAGCTTAAACATTCCCCAGAGAAACACTTCCAGATAACTCTCCAATCAAAGAAGTACCACGTTAGGCATTCTCATTGCACTTAGCACATGATAATTTTACTTTTATTTATGAGGGGTTTTTTTTCAGCCTAATGCTAGTCTATATGTTCCACAAGGGCTGAGATCATTGAGAGAATGTCTAATTTTGTTTATGGTTACATCCCCAAAATCTCTCTCCCTAAGATCTATTCTCAATATAGCAGAGAGTTCCTTTCAAAATCTAAGTCCTTTACTTCATTCCTCTTCCCAAACTTCCCAGTGGCTTCTCAGCTCACGCAAGGTAAAAGCCCAAATTGTCAACATGGCATACACAGCTTTGTATAATCTGATTCCTGCTGCCTCTCTGATCTCACCTTTACCGATATCCCCACTACTTACTCTGCTCCAGACACCATGGCCTCCTGATATCTTTGGAACCCACTAACCACATTCCTACCATAGAACCTTTACTTTTGCAATTTCTTCAGCCTGAAACACATTCTTACAGACAGCCAAATGTCTCACACTACCTCACATCACTCAGATCTCTCCTCAAATAAAACTCTATCAGTGAGGACTTACCTAAATAACCTTTTTACAAGTAGCAACCATCCCTACCCTCAACTCTCCACACTTCCTATTCTTACTCTGCACTATCTTCCTCCATAGTGTTTATTAGCATCTGACATATTACAGTAGTCTCCTCTTATCTATGGGGAATATGTGGGTGCCCCAGTAGATGCCTAAAACTGCAGATAGTGGTCGGGCATGGTAGCTCACACCTGCAATCCAAGCACTTGGGGAGGCTGAGGTGGGCAGATCACGAGGTCAAGAGATCGAGACCATCCTGGCCGACATGGTGAAACCCCATCTCTATTAAAAATACAAAAATTGAAGAGGAGGGGACTCAAGATGGCACTGTGAGAACAACCCAGGATTGGAGCCCGCGTTGAATTCGCAAACGGTGAGTCAGTGCTGCATTTCCAGACTGATCTTTGTTGCCCACAGAACGGGGAAACTCCCAAGTATAAAAAGACACGGGACGCCAGGCAGTAGGTCTGCCTGGCGAAGCCGGCAGCCGGGGCGGCGGCGGCCGGCCGTACCCAGCAATCCCCACAGGGTGCGCTTGTCCGGGTGCCCTGTTGAACCGGCAACCTGAGACTTGAGAGGGCTGCACTTGAGACTGAACGAGACTTGCACAGTAGCCCAGCCCAGGGGATTGCAGGGACAGATCGTTTGGGATACCCAGTGGGACGAACAAAACCGCGATTTCAAACTATCCCGGGCAGACGGTCCGAGACGCTCTGTGGGGGAGGGGCGTCCACCACTACGGAGGCAACCTGCCCCAGCTGATATACACGCCCACTGCTGAGGCAGCCAGCCGTTGCCGAGGCAACACGCCCCAACTGAGATACATGCCCACTGCTGATGCAGCCTGCCGTTGCTGAGGCAACAAGCTACAATGAAGAGACTCCGCCGCAGGGCATGGCGGAGACCACAGCAGAGCCGGCAGGAACAGCGCGAATCACACAACAGCAGGGCGGAGCCTCGGCAGCCAAATAGTGGCTAGTCTGCCTTTGAGCTGGGCAGGACACCTGATCGGACATCCAAAAATAAAGCCCAAACCCCTCAACACAGAGCATTTGAGAAAAAAAAAAGGGTTGTTTAATGAGCTGTGTTGCAGCAGAATCAAACATAGCAGCCTAATAGCCCTGAATGAACAACAGAGTGCACAGCTCAGCAATTAAACCCCTATAAAGTACAAACTGTCTCCTCAAGCAGCACCCTGACCCCTCTATATCCAAAAGACTGTCATTAGGCAGGCATCATCCTGGGACAAAGAGAGCAGAAAAAGAAACTGGTAGCATCCCTTGCTGTGCCACGGCTACTAGAGGTGCACCCCAGACAAGCAGGGTCTGGAGCAGACCTCAACAGTCGTACAGCGAAGGGGCTAGACTGGTAGAAGGAAAACCAAGCAACAGAAATACTTCATCATCAACATTCTGGGTGTCCACTCAGAGACCCAAACGAAAAGTCAGCAACTACGCAGACAACCAGAGGACAAATCCACAAAGATGGGAAGAAACCAGCGCAAAAAGGAGGAAAACACCCGAAACCAGAACACATCGCCTCCTAGAAAGGACCAAAACTCCTCACCAGCAAGGGAACAAAGCTGGATGGAGAATGACTGTGAAGAAATGACGGAATTAGACTTCAGAAGATGGATAATGAGAAACTTTTGTGAGCTAAAAGATCATGTATTAAATCAATGCAAAGAAACTAAGAACCTTGAAAAAAGATTTGAAAAAAGATTCGAGGAAATGATAACAAGAATGGATACCTTAGAGAGGAATTTGAATGAATTAAAGGAGCTGAAAAACACAATACGAGAACTTCGCGAAGCAAACGCAAGTTTCAATAGCCGAATTGACCAAGCAGAAGAAAGAATATCTGAAGTCGAAGACCAACTCAATGAAATAAAACGAGAAACCAAGATCAGAGAAAAAAGCGCAAAAAGGAATGAACAAAGTCTCCAAGAAATGTGGGACTATGTGAAAAGACCTAACCTACGTTTGATAGGTGTACCAGAAGGGGACGAAGAGAATGAATCCCAGCTGGAAAATACTCTTCAGGACATCATCCAGGAAAATTTCCCCCACCTAGCAAGACAAGCCAACACTCAATTGCAGGAAATACAGAGAACACCACAAAGATATTCCGCAAGAAGAGCAACCCCAAGGCACATCATCGTCAGATTCAACAGGGTTGAAATAAAGGAGAGAATACTAAGGGCAGCCAGAGAGAAAGGTCGGGTCACCCACAAAGGGAAGCCCATCAGACTCACAGCAGATCTCTCGGCAGAAACACTACAAGCCAGAAGAGAGTGGGGGCCAATATTCAACATTCTTAAAGAAAAGAACTTTCAACCCAGAATTTCATATCCAGCCAAACTGAGCTTCAGAAGTGAAGGAAGAATAAAATCCTTTGCGAACAAGCAAGTACTCAGAGATTTTGTCACCACCAGGCCTGCTTTACAAGAGCTCCTAAAAGAGGCACTACACATAGAAAGGATCAATCAGTACCAGCCATTCCAAAATCACACTGAATGCTAAAGAGCTTCAACATAATGAAGAATCTACAACAACTAACAGGCAAAACAGCCACTTAGAATCAAAATGGCAGTATCAAATTCACACATAACAATATTAACCCTAAATGTAAATGGACTAAATGCACCAATCAAAAGACACAGACTGGCAAATTGGATAAAAAGCCAAAACCCATCAGTGTGCTGTATCCAGGAAACCCATCTCACATGCAAGGATACACAAAGGCTCAAAATAAAGGGATGGAGGAAGATTTACCAAGCTAATGGAAAGCAAAAAAAAGCAGGAGTTGCAATTCTCAGCTCTGATAAAATAGACTTTAAAGAAACAAAGATCAAAAGAGACAAAGACGGGCATTACATAATGGTAAAAGGATCGATACAACAAGAAGAGCTAACGATCCTAAACATATATGGACCCAACACGGGAGCACCCAGATACATAAGGCAAGTTCTTAATGACTTACAAAAGGACTTAGACTCCCACACAATAATAGTGGGAGACTTTAACACTCCACTGTCAATACTAGACAGATCAACCAGACAGAAAATCAACAAGGATACCCAGGGCTTGAACTCAGACCTGGAGCAAGCAAACCTGGTGGACATTTACAGAACTCTCCACCCCAAATCCACAGAATACACATTCTTCTCAGCACCACATCACACCTACTCTAAAATTGACCACATAATTGGAAGTAAAGCACTGCTCAACAAATGCAAAACAACTGAAATCATAACAAACAGCCTCTCAGACCATAGTGCAATCAAGTTAGAACTCAGAATTCAGAAACCAACCCAGAACCGCACAGCTTCATGGAAACTGAACAACTGGCTCTTGAATGTTGACTGGGTAAACAACGAAATGAAGGCAGAAATAAAGAAGTTCTTCGAAACCAATGAGAATGAAGACACAACGTGCCAGAACCTCTGGGACACATTTAAAGCAGTCTCTAGAGGAAAGTATATAGCAATAAGTGCGCATATGAGGAGAATGGAGAGATCCAAAATTGACACCCTATCGTCAAAATTGAAAGAGCTAGAGGAGCAAGATCAAAAAAACTCAAAACCCAGCAGAAGACAAGAAATTACTAAGATCAGAGCTGAGCTGAAGGAGATTGAGACACGAAAAACCCTTCAAAAAATCAATAAATCCAAGAGCTGGTTTTTTGAAAAGATCAACAAAATAGACAGACCACTAGCCAGATTGATTAAAAAGAAAAGAGAGAACAACCAAATAGATGCAATAAAAAATGATAAAGGGGAAATCACCACAGATTCCACAGAAATTCAAACCATCATCAGAGAATATTACAAACAACTCTATGCACATAAACTAGTAAACCTGGAAGAAATGGATAAATTCCTGGACTCCTGTGTCCTCCAAAGCCTAAACCAGGAGGAAGCTGAAACTATGAATAGACCAATAACAAGGTCTGAAGTTGAGGCAGCAATTAAGAGCCTACCTCACAAAAAAAGCCCAGGTCCAGATGGGTTCACAGCCGAATTCTACCAGACACACAAGGAGGAGCTGTTACCATTCCTTCTAAAACTATTTCAAACAATCCAAAAAGAGGGAATCCTTCCCAAATCATTTTATGAGACCAACATCATCCTGATACCAAAACCCGGCAGAGACCCAACGAGAAAAGAAAACTTCAGGCCAATATCCATGATGAACATAGATGCAAAAATCTTCAATAAAATATTGGCAAGCCGATTGCAACAGCAAATCAAAAAACTTATTCATCATGATCAAGTAGGATTCATCCCAGGGATGCAAGGCTGGTTCAACATACGCAAGTCTATCAACGTAATTCACCACATAAACAGAACCAAAAACAAAAACCACATGATTATCTCAATTGACGCAGAGAAGGCATTTGACAAAATTCAACAGCCCTTTATGCTAAAACCCTCAATAAACTCGGTATCGATGGAACGTATCTCAAAGTAATAAAAGCTATTTATGACAAACCAACAGCCAATATCATACTGAATGGGCAAAAACTGGAAGCATTCCCTTTGAAATCTGGTACTAGACAAGGATGCCCTCTCTCACCACTCCTATTCAATATTGTACTGGAAGTTCTAGCCAGAGCAATCAGGCAAGAAAAAGAAATAAAGGGTATTCAAATAGGAAAGGTGGAAGCCAAATTGTCTCTATTTGCAGACGACATGATAGTATACCTAGAAGACCCCATCGCCTCAGCCCAAAAACTCCTGAAACTGATAAACAACTTCAGCAAAGTCTCAGGATATAAAATCAATGTGCAAAAATCACAAGCATTCGTCTACACCAATAACAGACTTAAAGAAAGCCAAATCAAGAGCGAACTGCCATTCGCAATTGCTACAAAAAGAATAAAATACCTTGGAATACAACTCACAAGGAACGTAAGGGACCTCTTCAAGGAGAACTACAAACCACTGCTCAACGAAATCAGAGAGGACACAAACAGATGGAGAAACATTCCATGTTCATGGTTAGGAAGAATTAATATCGTGAAAATGGCTATACTGACCAAAGTAATTTACAGAATCAACGCTATCCCCATCAAGCTACCATTGACTTTCTTCACAGAACTGGAAAAAACCACCATGAACTTCATATGGAACCAAAAGAGAGCCCGCATAGCCAAGTCAATTCTAAGCAAAAAGAACACAGCGGGGGGCATCACACTACCGGATTTCAAACTATACTACAAGGCTACAGTAATCAAAACAGCATGGTACTGGTACCAAAACAGAGATATAGACCAATGGAACAAAACAGAGGCACCGGAGGCAACACAACATACATACAACTATACAATCTTTGATAAACCTGACAAAAACAAGCAATGGGGCAAGGATTCCATGTTTAACAAATGGTGTTGGGAAAACTGGCTAGCCATGTGCAGAAAGCAGAAACTGGACCCCTTCCTGACACCTTACACTAAAATTAACTCCAGATGGATTAAAGACTTAAACATAAGACCTGGCACCATAAAAACCCTAAAAGGAAATCTAGGCAAAACTATCCAGGACATAGGAGTAGGCAAGGACTTCATGAACAAAACACCAAGAGCATCGGCAACAAAAGCCAAAATAGACAAATGGGACCTAATGAAACTCCACAGCTTCTGCACGGCAAAAGAAACAGTCACTAGAGTGGATCGGCAACCAACAGAATGGGAAAAAATTTTCGCAGTCTACCCATCTGACAAAAGGCTGATATCCAGAATTTACAAACAACTCAAGCAGATTTACAGGAAAAAAACAAACAAGCCCATTCAAAAGTGGGCAAAGGATATGAACAGATACTTTACGAAAGAAGACATATATGAGGCCAACAATCATATGAAAAAATGCTCATTGTCACTGGTCATCAGAGAGATGCAAATCAAAACCACATTGAGATACCATCTCACGCCAGTTAGGATGGCGATCATTAAAAAATCTGGAGACAACAGATGCTGGAGAGGATGTGGAGAAAAAGGAACACTTTTACACTGTTGGTGGGAGTGTCAATTAGTTCAACCATTGTGGAAGACAGTGTGGCGATTTCTCAAGGCCTTAGAAATAGAAATTCCATTTGACCCAGCAATCCCATAACTGGGTATATATCCAAAAGACTATAAATCGTTCTACTATAAGGACACATGTACACGAATGTTCATTGCAGCACTGTTTACAATAGCAAAGACCTGGAATCAACCCAAATGCCCATCGATAATAGACTGGATTGGAAAAATGTGGCACATATACACCATGGAATATTATGCAGCAATCAGAAATGATGAGTTCGTGTCGTTTGTAGGGACATGGATGAATCTGGAGAACATCATCCTCAGCAAACTGACACAAGAACAGAAAATGAAACACCGCATATTCTCACTCATAGGTGGGTGATGAAAAATGAGAACACATGGACACAGAAAGGGGAGTACTAAACACTGGGGTCTATTGGGGGGAAAAGGGGAGGGCCAGTGGGAGGGGGAGGTGGGGAGGGATAGCCTGGGGAGAAATGCCAAATGTGGGTGAAGGGGAGAAGAAAAGCAAAGCACACTGCCATGTGTGTACCTACGCAACTGTCTTGCATGCTCTGCTCATGTACCCCAAAGCCTATAATCCAATAAAAAATTAAAAAAAAAAAAAAAACATACAAAAATTAGCTGGGCATGGTGGCATGCACCTACAGTCCCAGCTACTCAGGAGGCTGAAGCAGGAAACTCTCCTGAACCCAGGAGCTGGAGGTTTCAGTGAGCCAAGATCATGCCACTGCACTCTAGCCTGGTTACAGAGCAAGACTCCGTCTCAAAAAAAAAAAGAAAAAAGGAAACTGCAGATAGCACCAAACCCTACATATGCCATGTTTTTTCATATACATACATATCTTTGATAGTTTAATTTCTAAATTAAGCACAGTAAGCAAGCACTAATAATAAAATAGAACAATTATAACAACCTGCTAGCATCACTGCTTGCAGATTCACTGGACAAAAAGATTATTCACATCCCAGGCAGAGCAAAGCAAGCTAGTACAAGAGTTCATCATGTGATTCAGAATGGCCCTCAATTTAAAACTTACAAATTGTTTATTTCTGGAATTTCCCATTTAATATTTTTAGACCATGGTCGGCCATGGGTAACTGAAACTACGGAAAGCAAAACCACAGATGGGGGGGGGGTGCTTTATGCATTTTCTTATTTATGGTCTGCTTCCCCAACTAAAACACAAGCTCCCCATGAAAGCAGGGATTTTTTTTCTCTTCTGTTCCCTGCTATATCCCCACTGCCTAGAAGAGTGCCCAGCACTGTAAATTCAATAATTCACGCATATTTACTGAATTCTTACCAGGTATTCTATACCTAGTAAATGGTATGCTCTCAATGAATATTAGTTAAACCAAATAAATACTGGATGAATCTGTTTCCATACACAGATAACAGCCCAGCAAAGAAAGCCTCCAGAAGTCTATGCACTTAGATTTCTCCAGAGAAAGAACTCAAACTGGGTTACCCCAATCCTCTGGGACCTAAGCTGCTACAGCACAGCATTATTTTAAGAACAAAGCCACTGCTGGAGTGTTTACTGCCCTGGAGCCCCACCAGCGTCCCACCATACCCACACAAAAGGCTGCAACACCACGACTCCAGCTAAACCAAGCAGCAGAGCAAGCACATTGCACCTGAGCTTACCCAGCACCCTAAACACTCAAGGAACAGGACAGCTGGCTGCCAGCTGCCATCATTGATCCTGCTCCCTAAACTAACAGAGCTGCCCATGCATTGCATGCCTGCCTCAGTAACAAAAGAATAGCCCACCCAACATTGAAAGCCGCCAGTGATCCCACCGAGGTGACTAGCAGAACTGCCATGCATGACCCCCAGGAACCAAGAACCAGCCCATCCTATACTCACCACCACTGGCAACCCCAGCCCCACAACCAAAAGAGCCATAAAGGCCAGCACATACCCTCTTCAAAGCCTGAGAAACAGCCCACCTGGCAGCTGCCAGCTTCAGTAAAGGCATGCTGCTGCCTCCACAAACACCCACAGTCTAAGCCACTGAGACATTCACAGACACCACTGACATAAATTATAGCTGAAGAAATCCTATGGAGACTACACGTTGGCACCTACCCAAAATCAAAGCCAAAACACCCTACCCAACCAACACTACAGGGCACATTTACAGGAAAAATTCTTTCCCTACAAAAGCTACTCCCATAAAATTGAAGGAAGTGATTGCAGATACATAGCTGTCAACATAGAAACACAAAAGACATGAAAAAGCAAGGAAACAGGACAACCCCCAAAAACAAATAATTATCCAGTAACAGATTCCAATGAAAAGAAAATCAAAATAATGATCTTGTGGAAATTCACCATGAAATGACTGAAAAAGGAATTCAAAGTAATAATGTTATGGAAATTCACAGAGATACAAGACAACTCAGTGAAACCCAGATAACAATTCATGATCTTAATGAGATATTCAACAAAAAGATAGAAACAAAGGCAGAAGAAAGGATATCTGAACTTGAAGACAGGTCTTTTGGTATAATCCAACCAAGCAAAAAAATTTCAAAAGCATGAAGAAGGGCTAGGACTTCTAGAAAACCATTAAGTGTACAAATACCCACATTATGGAAGTTCCAGCAGGAGAAGAGACAAGGAAAGGCAGAAAAACTAATTTAATAAAATAATAGCTGAAAACATCTCAAGTCTAGGGAGAGATATGGACATCCATGTCCAGGAGCTCAAAAGACCTCAAATAGATTCAATCCACACATATTTATTGAATTTTTACCAGGTACTTTATATCTAGTAAATGGTATGCTCTCAATGAATATTAGTTCAACCAAATGAATACTGGATGAATCTGTTTCAATACACAGGTAAGTGAGCCTAGTATAGGAAGCTGCCAGAAGTCTATACACCTATAATCAAAGCAATTAGAGTTAAACTGTAAAAACTCCAAGAAAAAGAAGAAATTCTAATATCAGCAAGAGAAAGCAGTAAGTCACATATAAGGGAAATCTCCAATGGAGCAACAGTGGACTTCTCCACAAAAACCTTACTGGTCAGGAGAAAATGAAAAGATATAGTCAAAGTACGACAAAAAAGTCATTCAAGCATCTAAGGATATTATATCAAGCAAAGCTATCCTTCAGAAATTAGGAGAAATAAAGTCTTCCAGACATGCAAAAACAGAGAATTCATCAGCATTTGACCAGACTTATAAGCAATGCTAAAGGGAGTCATACATAGGAAGAGAAAAAACAATAACTACCATGTTGACAATACATGAAAGGGTAAAGCTTACTGGTGAAGCAGATATACAAGTGGAAAAGAGGAATCCAATCTTATCACTACAGAAAACTGCTAACCCACAAAAATAAACAATAAGAGATGAAGAAAAGAACAAAAGATATACAAAACAATCAAAACAATTAAAATGACAAAAGTAAGTCCCCATTTATCAATAACTTAATGTATATAGATTATGTTCTCTCAATTAAAAGACACAGACTGGCTGAATGGAAAAACAAAAAACAAAAACGGGAGTTCAAGACCAGCCTGACCAACAGGGTTAAACTCCATCTTTACTAAAAATACAAAAATTAGCTGGGCATGGTGGTGTGTGCTTGTAATTCCAGCTACTCAGGAGGCTGAGGCAGGAGAATTGCTTCAAACTAGGAGGTAGAGGTTGCAGTGAGCTGAGACCATGCCACTGAACTCCAGCCTGGGTGAGAGAGGAAGACTCAGTCAAAAAAAAAAAAAAAAAAATCTCCAACTATATATTGTCTACAAGTAAAGGCACACATAGACTGAAAGTATAAGGATAGAAAAAGATATTCCACAAAACAGAAACCAAAAATAAGCAGGAATAGCAACATTTATATCAAGTAAAATAGACTTTATGTTGAAAACTATTTTTAAACAAAAATTATCATAAAATGACAAGAAGATTAAACCAGCAATATGATGTAACAATTTTAAGTATATATGCACCCAAAGCCAAAGGACTCAGATACATAAAGCAAATATAATTAAACCTAAAAGGAGAGAAAGACTGTAATATAATAACAGTTCAGGACGTTAATACCTGAATATCAGCGCTGGAAGATCATGGAAACAGAAAATCAACAAAGAAACATCAAAGTTAGAGTGCTCTTAGACCAAATGGACTCACTGATATTTATAAAACGTTTCATTCAACGTTTTATATAGAATGCACATTCTTCTCATCAGCACATATAACCATCTCCAGGATAAATCATATGATAAGCCAAAAAACAAGTCTCAACAAATTCAAAACAGTAGAGATCATATCAAACATTTTTCTGACCACAATGGAATAAAACTAGACATCAGTAACAAGAGGAATTTTGGTAACTGTACAAACACATTAAAATTTAACAACAAATTCCTGAATGATCAATAAGTCAAAGAAAAAAAATTTAAAAGAAATTTAAAATGTTCTCAAAACAAATGGATCAGAAACACAACATGCCAAAACTTACAAGATAAAGCAAATGCAGTACAAAGAAGAAATTTTACAGCAAAAAATGCCTGCATAAAAAAGATTTTCAATAACTTAATTATACACCTAAAAAAAAACTAGAAAAGTAAGAAAAAAAAAAACAAAATTTGTAGAAGGAAATAAATAATAAATATCAGAGCAGAAATAAACAAAAAAAATACTAAAAAAGTCAACAAAGCAAAAATTTGTTTTTGAAAAGATAAACAAAACCAACAAACCTTTGTTCAGAATAACTAAGAGAGAGAAGATTCAAATAAATCAGAAGCAAAAAAAGAAGGTATTACAACTGATACCACAGAGACACAAAAAATCACTAGAGACTATTATGAACAACTATACACTAGCAAAAAGGAAAACCTGGAGAAAATAGATAAATTTCTGGACACATACAATATACCAAGGTTGAACCAGAAAGAAACAGAAAACCTGAACAGACCAATAACAAGTAGCAAGATTAATGCAGCAATGAAATTTCCTAGCCCTAATGACTCATGAGGCTGAGGCAGGAGGATCACTGGAGCTCAAGAGTTTAAGGCTGCAGTAAACCATGATTGAACCACAGAATTCCAGCCTGTGCAACAGAACAAGATCCTGTTTCTAATTCATTCATTAATTAGTCTCCCAACCAAGAAAACCCCAGATGGCTGTCAAAATTGAGTATCAAACCTGGAAGAAGAATGAACTCTAATTCTTCTAAAATTACTCGAAAAAAAATTATAGGGAAAGGAATTCTTTAAACTCATTTACAAGGCCAGCATTACCTGATAACAAAATCTGACAAGAACAGAACACAAAGGAAAATGATATGCCAATATCCCCGATGAATATAGATGCTAAAATCCTCAAGAAAATACTAACAAACTGAATCCAAAAACATATAAAAGGTTATACACCACAATCAAGTGGGATTTATTGTAGAGATGCAAGGATGGCTCAATATATGTAAATCAATAAATGTGACACATCACACCAAAAGAATAAATAACAAAAACCATACAATAATCTCAGTAGATGCCAAAAAGCATTTGATATCCCTTTAGGATTCAAAAAAAAAAAATCCTCAACAAATTGGGTATAGAAGGACAATACCTCCAAATAACAAAGGCTATGTATGACAAGCCCACAGCTAACATTGTACTGAATACTAAAAAAAAGTTGAAAGCTTTTCTACTCAGCCTTGGAACAAGAAAAGGATGGCCACTTTCACCACTCTTATTCAACATAGCATTGGAAGTCCCAGCCAGGTCAATTAGGCAAGAAAAAATGTAAAGGACATCCAAATTGAAGAGGAAGAAGTCAAAATATCTGTTTACAGAAAACATGATTTTATATATGGAAAAAGCTAAAGGCTCCATCAAAGAAACTCTTAGAACTAATTTTAAAATTCAGCAAAGTTGCAGAATCCAAAACCAACATAGGATAACTAGCAGCATTTCTATACACCAATAATGAACAAGCTGGAAGATAAATCAAGAGAGCTATCCTATTTATAGTAGCTACAAAGAATATAAAATATTTAAAAATAAATTTTATCAAGGAGGTGAAAGATTTCTACAATGAAAACTATTAAACACTGATAAAAGAACTTGAAGAGGAAACCAAAAAATTGAAAGACATTCCATTATCATGAATTGGAAGAATTAATATTGTTAAAATGACACACTACCCAAAACACTCTACAGATTCAACTCAATACTCAATCTCCATCTCCCCATCAAAATATTAATGACATTCTTTGCAGAAATAGCAAAAACAATCCTATAATTTGTATAAAAATACAAACTACCCCAAATAGCCATGGCCAAAGAAACCCAAGGGGGAAAAAAATACTAAGGCCAGGGACATTATACTACCTAATGTCAAAGAATACTACAAAGCTAAAAAAACAAAAACAGAATGGTACTGGCATGAAAACAGACACACAGATCAATGGAACAGAATAGAGAACCCAGATTTAAATCCCTGCATTTACAACCAAATCGCTTTTTACAAACATGCCAAGAAAACTCATTAGGGAAAGGACAGTCTCTGCAATAAATGGTGCTTGGAAAACTGGATATCCATATGCAGAAGAATAAAACTAAATCCCCATCTTCCGCCAAATAGAAAATTAAAATTAAAATAGATTACAGACTTAAATGTAAGACATGAAACTACTAGAAGAAAACACTGGAGAAATGTTCCAGAACATTGGCCTGGGCAAAGAGTTTTTTGGGTAACACCTCAAAAGCACAGGCAACCAAAGCCAAAATGGGCAAATAAGATTATATGAAGCTAAAGAAAACTCCTACCCAGTAAATGAAAAATCAACAATGTGAAGAGACAGCCCACTGAAAGGAAGAAAATATTTGCAAACTATCCATCTGACAAGGGATTAATAACCAAAATATATAAGGAGCTCAAACAACTCAATAGCAAAAAAAACACACACACACAACAAAAAACTTATTTTAATAGGTAAAGATCTGAGTAGGCATTTCTCAAAAGAAGATACACAAATAGCCAACAGGTATATGATAAAATGCTCAACATTACTAATCATCAGAGAAATATGAATCAAAAAAACAATGTAATATCACCTCACCCCAGTTAAAATGACATTTATTAAACAGATAGGAAATAATGAATGCCAGTGAGGATATTAAGAAAAAGGAACTCTTGTGCACTGTCGGTAAGACTGTAAATTAGTACAGCCACTATGGAGAAGAGTATGGTGGTTCCTCAAAAAACTAAAAAATAAAGTAACCACATGATCCCGCAATTCTGCTACTGGCAATATATCTAAAACAAAGGAAATCAGTATGCTGAAAAATAACTTCACTCCTATATTTACTGCAGCACTATTAACAGTAGCCAAGATATGGAATCAACCTAAGAATCCATCAATGGATGAATGGAGTAAAAATGCAATATCTATCACAATAAAACACTGTTCAGCTATAAAAGGAGTAAAATCCTGTCATTTGCAGCAATATGGATGAGCATGGAGGATATTATGTTAAGTAAAATAAGCCAGGTACATAAAGATAAATACCATGTTTTCATTCATTTGAATGCTGGAAAAAAAGAGTGAGTTCATCGAAGTAGAGAGTAAGACAGTGGTTATCAGAGACTAGGAAATGCAGGGAGAATGGGGGATAAAAAGAAGTTTGTTAAAAGATGAAACTACAGCTATATATAAGGAATAAATTCTAGTGTTCTATAGCACGGTAGTGTGACTATACTATAGTTAACAATAGCTCAATGTATATATATAAATATATATATTTATATGTATATATAATTTTTTAAGATATGCGGTCTCACTTTGTTGCCCAGGCTGGAGCACAGTAGCATAATCATAGCTCATTGCAGCCTCAAACTCCTGGGCTCAACCAACCCTCCCTATTAGCTTCCAAGTAGCTAGGACTACAGGGATGTGCCACCATGTCTGGCTAATTTCTTTAAAAAATTTTTAGAGATGAGGTTCATTATGTTGGCCAGGCTAGTCTCAAACTCCTATCCTCAAGCAATCCTCCCACCTTAGCCTCCTAAATGGCTGGGATCATAGGCACAAGCCACTGTGCCCAGCTCATTGTATATTTTAAAACAGCTAGAAGAGAGAATTTTGAATGTTCCCAACATACAAAGAAGCAATAAATGTCAAAGGTGATGGATATGCTAATTACCTTATTTGATCATTACCCACTGTATACACGAATGGATATATCACACAGTACCCCATAAATGTGAACAATTATTGTGTGTCAATTAAGAGTAATGAAAAAAAATCTGTGACATCCATGAATCTGCACTTGTAAGAATCTGAATGATTTGTTGTAGTCCTAACCTCTGGTACCTATGAATGCAACATTATTTGGAAACAGGGTTTTTACAGATGTAACCAAGCTAAGATTAGGTATTAGGGTTAGCTCTAATTCAATGACTAGAGTCCTTAAAGTACAACAAAAATTTGGTCACAGAGATACACAGAGAGAGAACGCCATTTGAAGACAAATCAGAGATTGTAAATAATACAACTACAAGCAAAAGAACATCAAGGATTGCTGACCTTCCCCAGTCTCTAGGAGAGAGGCATGCAACAACCTCTCCCACAAAACACTTAAAGGAGCCAACATCTTGATTTCAGACTTCCAACCTCCACAACTGTGAGACATTAAATTTCTATTGTTTTAAGCCATCTTATTTGTAGTACTCTGTTATGGCAATCCTTGGAAACTAATACAATACTGATATAAATAAGTATCTGAATAAATAAACAAATAGGGAGACACAAACCTCACATTCAGAAGTATTCCAAATAATTAAGATACTTCACTTTCAAGGAGGTGGGGCATAACTCCCCACTCCTTAAGTGTTCGCTGCACAGAGTTACTTCCTTCCAAAGAGTACAGTATAGAAAGAATGTGCAAAAGAGTAACTTTACAGGAAGAAACATGACAAACCATGATATGTCATATTGATAATATGTATCCCTGAAATAATGTGATGATGGCAGTCTACTTCTCTGATTTTCCTCCCCAAATATCATAATCCCATTCTAATAATGAGAAAAATCATAAAATTCCAAATACAAGACATTCTGCAGAATACCTTGTCAGTCCTCCTCAAAATTGTCAAGTGCACTGAAAACAAAGAAAGTCTAGAAAACTGTCACAGACACAAGGAGTATGAACACCAAATGCAATGTGGTATCCTGTATGGCATCCTGAAACAGAAAGGATATTAGGTAAAAGCTAAGAAAATCTCACCAATTTCCACCAATCTGACCAAGTAGGAACAGCTCCGGTGCACAGTTCCCAGCGAGAGCATTGCAGAAAACAAGTGATCTCTGCATTTCCAATTGAGGTACCAGGTTCATCTCATCAGGACTTGTTAGACAGTGGGAGCCCAAGGAAGGTGAGCCAAAGCAGGGTGGGTGTCACCTCACCCAGGAAGTGCAAGGGGCCAGAGAACTGGCTCTCATAGCCAAGGGAAGCCATTAGGGACTTTTCCTGACACTCTGGCACTTTAGCTCAGATATTGCACTTTTCCCATGGTCTTCCCAACCCACAAACCAGGAGATTCCCTCCGGTGCCTACAACACCAGTGACCCAGATTTCCAGCACAAAACTGGGCAGCTGTTTTAGCCATAGCAGTTTTTCTTTTTTTCCACAAAACCCAGTGGTGCCTAGAACACCAGTGAGACAGAACCACTCATTCCCCTGAAAAAGGGGGCTGAAGCCAGGGAGCCAAGTGATCTGGCTTGGTGGGTCCCACCCCCATGAAGACCAGCTAGCTAAGATCCACTGGCTTGAAATTCTCACAGGCAGCACAGCAGTCTGAGCTTGAACTGGAACATTTGCGCTCAGTGTCGGGGAGGGGTGTCCACCATTGCTGAGGCTCAGGTAGTCAGTTTTAACCTTACTTGTGTAAACAAAGTCACCAGGAAGTCTACACAGCAACTGGGTGGAGCCCATGGAAGTTCAGCAAGGCCCCTGAAGGCAGACTGTCACCAGACTTCCTTCTTGCTGGGCAGGGCATCTCTGAAAAAAGGCAGTAGCCTGTCAGGGACTTAAAAATAAAGCCCCGGGAGGACTCAAGATGGCGCTGTGAGAACAACCCAGGATTGGAGCTCTCGTTGAATCCGTGGAGAGGTGAGTCGGAGCTGCATTTCCAGACTGATCTTTGTTGCCCACAGAACGGGGAAATTCCCAAGTATAAACTAGATGCGGCACACCAGGCAGTACCTCTGCCTGGCGAGGCTGGCAGCTGGGGTGGCAGTGGCCGGCCCTACCCAGCACTCCACACAGGGTGCGCTTGTCCGGGTGTCCTGTTGAACTGGCAACCTGAGACTTGAGAGGGCTGGAATTGAGACTGAACGAGACTTGGAGAGTGGGCCAGCTCAGGGGATTGCACGGACAGAGCATTTGGGGTAGCCCAGTAAAACGAACAAAACCGCGATTTCAAACGCTCCCCGTGCAGATGGTCCAAGACGCTCTGTGGGGGAGGGGCATCCACCATTACCGAGGCAACCTGCCCAAACTGAGATATACGCCCACTGCTGACGCAGCCAGCTGTTACCGAGGCAACCCATCCCTACTGAGATACACACCCACTGCTGATGCAGCCTGCCATTGCTGAGGCAACCCACTACAACAGAGAGACTCTGCCGCAGGGCATGGCGGAGACCACAGCAGAACAGCAGAGCCTACAGCAACAGGGCGAACCACACAACAGCAGGGTGGAGCCTCGGCAGGCAAACAGTGGCTAGTCTGCCTCCTAGCTGGGCAGGTCACCTCAACAGACATCCAAAAATAAAGCCCAAACCCCCCAACACAGAGCATCTGAGGAAACAAGGGTTTTTTTAATGAGCTCTGTTGCAGCAGAATCAAACATAGCAGCCTAACAGCCCTCAATGAATAACAGAGCTCACAGCTCAGCAATTGAGCTCCTATAAAGTACAGACTGTCTCCTCAAGCAGCACCCTGACCCCTCTATATCCAAAAGACTGACATTTGGCAGGCATCATCCTGGGACAAAGATAGCAGAAAAAGAAACTGGTAGCATCCCTCACTGTGCCACAGCTGCTATAGGTGCACCCCAGACAAGCAGGGCCTGGAGTGTACCTCAGCAGTCGTACAGCAAAGAAGCTAGACTGGTAGAAGGAAAACCAAGTAACAGAAATACTTCATCATCAACAATCTGGGTGTCCACTCAGAGACCCAATCGAAAAGTCAGCAACTACGCAGACGACAAGTGGATAAATCCACAAAGATGGGAAGAAACCAGCACAAAAAGGAGGAAAACACCCGAAACCAGAACACCTCGCCTCCTAGAAAGGACCAAAACTCCTCACCAGCAAGAAAACAAAGCGAGACGGAGAATGACTGTGACGAAATGACGGAATTAGACTTCAGAAGGTGGATAATGAGAAACTTTTGTGAGCTAAAAGAACATGTATTAAATCAATGCAAAGAAACTAAGGAACTTGAAAAAAGATATGGGGAAATGATAACAAGAATGGATAACTTAGAGAGGAATATGAATGAATTAAAGGAGCTGAAAAACACAATATGAGAACTTCGCGAAGCATGCACAAGTTTCAATAGCCGAATTGACCAAGCAGAAGAAAGAATATCTAAAGTCGAAGACCAACTCAATGAAATAAAACGAGAAACCAAGATTATAGAAAAAACCGCAAAAAGGAATGAACAAATTCTCCAAGAAATGTGGGACTACGTGAAAAGACCTAACCTACGTTTGATAGGTGTACCAGAAGGGGACGAAGAGAATGAATCCAAGCTGGAAAATACTCTTCAGGACATTGTCCAGGAAAATTTCCCCCACCTAGCAAGACAGGCCAACACTCAATTGCAGGAAATACAGAGAACACCACAAAGATATTCCGCAAGAAGAGCAACCCCAAGGCACATAATCGTCAGATTCAACAAGGTTGAAATGAAGGAGAAAATACTAAGGGCAGCCAGAGACAAAGGTTGGGTCACCCACAAAGGGAAGCCCATCAGATTCACAGCAGATCTCTCGGCAGAAACACTACAAGCCAGAAGAGAGTGGGGGCCAATATTCAACATTCTTAAAGAAAAGAACTTTCAACCCAGAATTTCATATCCAGCCAAACTGAGCTTCATAAGTGAAGGAAAAATAAAATCCTTTGCGAACAAGCAAGTACGCAGAGATTTTGTCACCACCAGGCCTACTTTACAAGAGCTCCTAAAAGAGGCACTACACATAGAAAGGAACAACCAGTACCAACCATTCCAAAATCACACTAAATGCTAAAGAGCATCAACATAATGAAGAATCTACAACAACTAACGGGCAAAACAGCCACTTAGCATCAAAATGGCAGTATCAAATTCACACATAACAATATTAACCCTAAATGTAAGTGGACTAAATGCACCAATCAAAAGACACAGACTGGCAAATTGGATAAAAATCCAAAACCCATCAGTGTGCTGTATCCAGGAAACCAATCTCACATGCAAGGATACACAAAGGCTCAAAATAAAGGGATGGAGGAAGATTTACCAAGCAAATGGAGAGCAAAGAAAAGCAGGAGTTGCAATTCTCATCTCTGATAAAACAGACTTTAAAGCAACAAAGATCAAAAGAGACAAAGAAGGCCATTACATAATGGTAAAAGGATCGATACAACAAGAAGAGCTAACGATCCTGAACATATATGGACCCAATGCAGGAGCACCCAGATACATAAGGCAAGTTCTTAATGACTTACAAAGAGACTTAGACTCCCACACAATAATAGCGGGAGACTTTAACACTCCACTGTCAATATTAGACAGATCAACCAGACAGAAAATCAACAAGCATATCCAGGGCTTGAACTCAGACCTGGAGCAAGCAAACCTGATAGACATTTACAGAACTCTCCACCGCAAATCCACAGAATACACATTCTTCTCATCACCACATCTCACCTACTCTAAAATTGACCACATAATTGGAAATAAAGCACTGCTCAAGAAATGCAAAACAACTGAAATCATAACAAATAGCCTCTCAGACCATAGTGCAATCAAGTTAGAACTCAGAATACAGAAACCAACCCAGAACCGCACAGCTTCATGGAAACTGAACAACTGGCTCTTGAATGTTGACTGGGTAAACAATGAAATGAAGACATAAATAAAGAAGTTCTTCGAAACCAATGAGAACGAAGACACAACATGCCAGAACCTCTGGGACACATTTAAAGCAGTCTCTAGAGGAAAGTATATAGCAATAAGTGCCCATATGAGGAGAATGGAGAGATCCAAAATTGACACCCTATCGTCAAAATTGAAAGAGCTAGAGGAGCAAGATCAAAAAAAACTCAAAACCCAGCAGAAGACAAGAAATAACTAAGATCAGAGCTGAACTGAAGGAGATTGAGACACAAAAAACCCTTCAAAAACTCAATAAATCCAAGAGCTGGTTTTTTGAAAAGATCAACAAAATAGACAGACCACTAGCCAGATTGATTAAAAAGAAAAGAGGAACAACCAAATAGATGCAATAAAAAATGATAAAGGGGAAATCACCACAGATTCCACAGAAATTCAAACCATCATCAGAGAATATTACAAACAACTCTATGCACATAAACTAGTAAACCTGGAAGAAATAGATAAATTCCTGGACTCCTGTGTCATCCCAAGCCTAAACCAGGAGGAAGCTGAAACTATGAATAGACCAATAACAAGGTCAGAAGTCGAGGCAGCAATTAAGAGCCTACCACTCAAAAGAAGCCCAGGTCCAGACGGGTTCACAGCCGAATTCTACCAGACACACAAAGAGGAGCTGGTACCATTCCTTGTAAAACTATTCCAAACAATCCAAAAAGAGGGAATCCTTCCCAAATCATTTTACTAGACCAACATCATTCTGATACCAAAACCCGGCAGAGACCCAACAAGAAAAGAAAACTTCAGGCCAATATCCATGATGAACATAGATGCAAAAATCTTCAATAAAATATTGGCAAGCCGATTGCAACAGCAAATCAAAAAACTTATCCATCATGATCAAGTAGGATTCATCCCGGGGATGCCAGGCTGGTTCAACATAAGCAAGTCTATCACCTAATTCACCACATAAACAGAACCAAAAACAAAAACCACATGACTATCTCAATTGATGCACAGAAGGCATTTGACAAAATTCAACAGCCCTTTATGCTAAAAACCCTCAATAAACTTGGTATCGATGGAACGTATCTCAAAGTAATAAAAGCTATTTACAACAAACCAACAGCCAATATCATACTGAATGGGCAAAAACTGGAAGCATTCCCTTTGAAATCTGGCACTAGACAAGGATGCCCTCTTTCACCACTCCTATTCAATAGAGTACTGGAAGTTCTAGCCAGAGAAATCAGGCAAGAAAAAGAAATAAAGGGTATTCAAGTAGGAAAGGTGGAAGCCAAATTGTCTCTATTTGCAGACGACATGATAGTATACCTAGAAGACCCCATCGCCTCAGCCCTAAAACTCCTGAAACTGATAAGCAATTTCAGCAAAGTCTCAGGATATAAAATCAATGTGCAAAAATCACAAGCATTCCTCTACACCAATAACAGACTTAAAGAAAGCCAAATCAAGAACCAACTGCCATTTGCAATTGCTACAAAAAGAATAAAATACCTTGGAATACAACTCACAAAGAACGTAAGAGACCTCTTCAAGGAAACTACAAACCACTGCTCAATGAAATCAGAGAGGACACAAAAAGTTGGAGAAACATTCCATGTTCATGGTTAGGAAAAATTAATATCGTGAAAATGGCTATACTGCCCAAAGTAATTTACAGAATCAATGCTATCCCCATCAAGCTACCATTGACTTTCTTCACAGAACTGGAAAAAACCACCATGAACTTCATACGGAACCAAAAGAGAGCCCGCATAGCCAAGGCAATTCTAAGCAAAAAGAACACAGCGGGGGGCATCACACTACCGGATTTCAAACTATACTACAAGGCTACAGTAATCAAAACAGCATGGTACTAGTACCAAAACAGAGATATAGACCAATGGAACAAAACAGAGGCACCGGAGGCAACACAACATATCTATAACTATATAATCTTTGATAAACCTGACAAAAACAAGCAATGCGGAAAGGATTCCCTGTTTAATAAATGGTGTTGGGAAAACTGGCTAGCCATGTGCAGAAAGCAGAAACTGGACCCCTTCCTGACACCTTACACTAAAATTAACTCCAGATGGATTAAAGACTTAAACGTAAGACCTGGCACCATAAAAACCCTAGAAGGAAATCTAGGCAAAACTATCCAGGACATAGGAGTAGGCAAGGACTTCATGAACAAAACACGAAAAGCATTGGCAACAAAAGCCAAAATAGACAAATGGGACCTAATGAAACTCCACAGCTTCTGCACGGCAAAAGAAACAGTCACTAGAGTGAATCGGCAACCAACAGAATGGGAAAAAATTTTTGCAGTTTACCCATCTGACAAAGGGCTGATATCCAGAATTTACAAAGAACTCAAACAGATTTACAAGAAAAAAAACAAACAAGCCCATTCAAAAGTGGGCAAAGGATATGAACAGACACTTTACGAAAGAAGACATATATGAGGCCAACAATCATATGACAAAATGCTCATCGTCACTGGTCATCAGAGAGATGCAAATCAAAACCATGTTGAGATACCATCTCACGCCAGTTAGAATGGCGATCATTAAAAAATCTGGAGACAACAGATGCTGGAGAGGATGTGGAGAAAAAGGGACACTTTTACACTGTTGGTGGGAGTGTCAATTAGTTCAACCATTGTGGAAGACAGTGTGGCAATTCCTCAAGGCCTTAGAAATAGAAATTCCATTTGACCCAGCAATCCCATTACTTGGTATATATCCAAAAGACTATAAATCGTTCTACTATAAGGACACATGTACACGAATGTTCATTGCAGCACTGTTTACAATAGCAAAGACCTGGAATCAACCCAAACGCCCCTTGATAATAGACTGGATTGGAAAAATGTGGCACATATACACCATGGAATATTATGCAGCAATCAGAACTGATGAGTTTGTGTCGTTTGTAGGGACATGGATGAATCTGGAGAACATCATCCTCAGCAAACTGACACAAGAACAGAAAATGAAACACCGCATATTCTCACTCATAGGTGGGTGATGAAAAATGAGAACACATGGACACAGAAAGGGGAGTACTAAACACTGGGGTCTATTGGGGGAAAAAGGGGAGGGCCAGTGGGAGGGGGAGGAGGGGAGGGACAGCCTGGGGAGAAATGCCAAATGTGGGTGAAGGGGAGAAGGAAAGCAAAGCACACTGCCATGTGTGTACCTACACAACTGTCTTGCATGCTCTGCTCATGTACCCCAAAACCTAAAATCCAATAAAAAATTAAAAAAAAATAAAAAATAAAAATAAAGCCCCACCTTCTTGGTACAGAGCACCTGGAAAAAGGGGTGGTTGTGGGTTCAGCTTCAGCAGACTTAAATGTTCTTACCCAACAGCTCTGAAGGGAGCAATGTATCTCCCAGTATAGCACTCAAGCTCCAGTAAGGGACAGACTGCCTGATCAAGCATCTCCCTCACCCCCATGTATCCTGACTGGGAGACACCTCATACAGGAGAGCTCTGGCTGGCAGCTGGCAGGTACCCTTCTGGAATGAAGCTACTAGAGGAAGGAACAGGCAGCAATCTTTCCTGTTCTGCAACCCCCACAGGTAAATTACCAGGCAAACAGGATCTGAATTGGACCTCCAGCAAACTGCTGCAGATCTGCAGCAGAGGGACCTGACTCTAAGAAGGAAAACTAGCAAACAGAAAGAAATACGTTCAACGTCAATAGAAAGGACGTCCACTCAGCGACCTCATCCAAGGTCACTAACTTCAAAAACTAAAGGTAGATAAATCCATGAAGATGGGAAGAAGCCAGCACAAAAAGGATGAAATCTCTAAAAACAAGAATGCCTCTTCTCCTTCAAGGGATCACAACTCCTCACCAAAATGAATAAAACTGGATAGAGAATGAGTTTGATGAATTGACAGATGCAGGCTTCACAAGGTGGGTAATAACAAACTTCTCTGAGCTAAAGGAGCATGTTCTAACCCAATACAAGGAAGCTAAGAACCTTGAAAAAAAAGTTAGATGAAATGCTAACTAGAATAAACAGCTTAGAAAAGAACATACACAACCTGATGGAGCTGAAAAATGCAGCACAAGAACTTCATGAAGCATACACAAGTTTTAATAGCTGAATTAATCACGCAGAAAAAAGGATATCAGAGATTGAAGATCAACTCAATGAAATATAGTGAGAAGGCAAGATTAGAGAAAGAGTAAAAAGAAATGAATGAGGTCTCCAGGAAATATGGATTTTGTGAAAAGATCAAATCTACATTTGATTGCTGTACCTGAAGGTGATGGGGATAATGAAACCAAGTTGGAAAACACTCTTCAGGATATTATCCAGAACTCCCTAGCCTAGCAAGGCAGGCCAAATTCAGATATACAGAGAACACCACAAAGATATTCCTCAAGAAGAGCAACCCCAAGACATATAATTGTCAGATTCACCAGGGTTGAAATAAAGGAAAAAATTCTAAGGGCAGCCAGAGAGAAATACCCATTTACCCACAAAGGAAAGCCCATCAGATTCACAGCAGATCTCTCAGCAGAAACCCTACAAGCCAGAAGAGAGTGGGGCCAATATTCAACATCCTTAAAGAAAAGAATTTTCAACCCAGAATTTCATATCTGGTCAAACTAAGCTTCATAAATGAAGGAGAAATAAAATCCTTTATGGACAAGGAACTGCTGAGAGATTTTGTCACCACCAGGCCTGCCTTACAAGAGCTCCTAAAGGAAGCACTAAACATAGAAAGATAAAACTGTTACCAGACACTACAAAAAAATACCAAATTGTAAAGACCATTGACACTATGAAGAAACTGCATCAACTAATGGGCAAAACAATCAGCTAGCATCAAAATGGCAGGATCAAATTCACACATAATAATATTAACCGTAAATGTAAATGGGTTAAATGCCCCAATCAAAAGACACAGACTGGCAAACTGGATAATGAGTCAAGACCCATGGATGTGCTGTACTTGGGACATCCATCTCACCTGCAAAGATACACATAAGCTCAAATAAAAGGGATGGAGGAAGATTTACTAAGCAAATGGAGAGGGAAAAAAAAAGCAGAGGTTGCAATCCTAGTCTCTGACAAGACTGTAAACCAACAAAAATCAAAAGACAAAAAGAAGGGCATTACATAATGGTAAAGGGATCAATGCAACAAAAAGAGATAACTATCCTAAATATATATGTACCCAATACAGGAGCACCCAGATACATAAAGCAAGTTCTTAATAACCTACAAAGAGATTTAGACTCCCACACAATAATAGTAGGAGACCTTAACACCCTGCAGTCAATATTAGACAGATCAACAAGACAGAAAATTAACAAGGATATCCAGGACTTAAACTCTGATCTGGACCAAGCAAACCTATTAGACATCTACAAAACTCTCTACCTCATACTCACAGAGTATACATACTTCTCAGCACCACATCACACTTATTCTAAAAGTGACCATATAATTGGAAGTAAATCACTCTGCAGCAAATGCAAAACAAATGGAAATCATAACAAACAGCCTCTCAGGTGACAGTGCAATCAAATTAGAACTCAGGATAAAGAAACTCACTCAAAACCATGGAAACTCAACAACCTGCTCCTGAATGACTACTGGATAAATAATGAAATGAAGGCAGAAATAAAGATGTTCTTCTGAACCAATGAGAATGAAGACATAATGTGCCAGATTCTCTGGGACACATTTAAAGCAGTGTCTAGAGGAAAAAAATATAGCACTAAATGCCCATAAGAGAAACGAGGAAAGATCTAAAATCCACATCCTATTGTCATGATTAAAAGAACTAGAGGAGCAAGGCTCTGCATCTATTGAGATGATCTCTAAGATGAGAGCAAAACTGAAGGAGATAGAGACACAAAATAAGCCTTGAAAAAATCAGCTGGCCGCGGTGACTCAAGCCTGTAATCCCAGCACTTTGGGAGGCCGAGGTGGGTGGATCACGAGGTCAAGAGATTGAGACCATCCTGGTCAACATGGTGAAACCCCGTCTCTACTAAAAATACAAAAAATTAGCTGGGCATGGTGGCACGTGCCTGTAATCCCAGCTACTCAGGAGGCTGAAGCAGGAGAATTGCCTGATCCCAGGAGGCGGAGGTTGCAGTGAGCCGAGATCGTGCCATTGCACTCCAGCCTGGGTAACAAGAGCGAAATTCTGTCTCAAAAAAAAAAAATCAATAAATCCAGGAGCTGGTTTTTTGAAAAGATCAACAAACTAGATAGACTGCTAGCAAAACTAATAAAAAAGAAGAGAGAGAAGAATCAAATAGATCCAATAAAAAATGATAAAGGGGTTATCACCACCAATTCCACAGAAATACACAGCACCAACAGATTACTACAAACAACTCTATGAACATAAACTAGTAAATCAAGAAAAAATGGATAAATTACTGGACATTTACACCCTCCCAAGACTAAACTAGGAAGAAGTTGAATCCCTGAATAGACCAATAACAAGGTCTAAAATTGAGGCAGAAATTAACAGCCTACCAACCAAAAAAAGTCCAGAGCTAGATGGGTTCACAGCCAAATTCTACCAGAGGTACAAATTCCTTCTAAAATTATTTCAAACAATAGAAAAAAGAGGGAATCCTCCCTAACTCATCTTATGAGACCAACATCATCCTGATACCAAAACCTGGCAGAGACACAACTAAAAAAAAAATTTCAGACCAATATCCATGATGAACATTGATGTGAAAATCCTCAATAAAATACTGGCAAACCAAATCCAACAGCACATCAAAAAGCTTATTCATCATAATCAAGTTGGCTTCATCCCTGGGATACAAGGTTCAACATATGCAAATCTATAAACAGAACCAGACAAAAACCACATGATTATCTCAATAGATGCAGAGAAGGCCTTCAACAAAATTCAACAGCCTTTTATGCTAAAAACTCTCAATAAACTAGATATCGATGGAACATATCTCAAAATAATAAGAGCTATTTATGACAAACCCACAGGCAATATCATACTGAATGGGCAAAAACTGAAAGCATTCCCTTTGAAAACTGGCACAAGACAAGGATATTGTCTCTCACCGCTCCTATTCAAAATACTATTGGAAGTTCTGGCCAGGGAAATCAGGCAAGAAAAAGAAATAAAGGGCATTTAATTAGAAAAAGAGGAAGTCAAATTTGCAGAAGACATAATTTCATATTTAGAAGACCCCACCATCTCAGCCCAAAATTTCCTGAAGTTAATAAGCAACTTCAGCAAAGTCTCAGGATACAAAATCAATGTGCAAAAATCACAAGAATTCCCGTACACCAATAACAGACAAACAGGAAAATCATGAGTGAACTCCTATTAATAATTGCTACAGAAAGAATTAAATACCTAGGAATACAATTAACAAGGGATGTGAAGGACCTCTTCAAGGAGAACTACAAACCACTGTTCAAGGAAATAAGAGAGGACACAAACAGATGGAAACACATTCCATGCTCATGGTTAAGAAGAATCAATATCATGAAAATGGCCATACTGCCCAAAGTAATTTGTAGATTCAATGCTATCCCATCAAACTACCAATGACTTTGTTCACAGAATTGGATAAAACCACCTTATACTTCATATGGAACCAAATAAGAGCCCACATAGCCAAGACAATCCTAAGGAAAACAAAACAAAAAACAATGCAGGAGGCATCACACTACCTGACTTCAAACTATACTACAAGGCTACAGTAATCAAAACGGCATGCTACTGGTACCAAAAATGAGATATAGACCAATGGGATAGAACAGAGGCCTCAGAAATAACACCACACATCTATAACCATCTGATCTTTGACAAACCTCACAAAAACAAGAAATAGGGAAAGGATTCCCTGTTAATAAACGGTGTTGAAAAAACTGGCTAGCCATATGCAGAAACTGAAACTGTATCCCTTCCATGCACCTTATACAAAAATTAACTCCAGATGGATTAAAGATTTAGACATAAGACCTAACACCATAAAAACCCTAGGAGAACACCTGGGCAATTCCATTCAGGACATAGGCATAGGCAAGGACTTCATAACTAAAACAGCAATGGCAACAAAAGCCAAAATTGCCAAATGAGATCTAATTAAACTAAAGAGCTTCTGCACAGCAAAAGAAACTATCATTAGAGTGCACTGGCAAGCAACAGAATGGGAGAACATTTTTTACAATCTACCCATCTGACAAAGGGCTAATATTCAGAATCTGTGAATAACCTAAAAAATGTACAAGAAAAAAACAAACAACCACATCAAAAAGCGGGCCAAGGATATGAACAGACACTTCTCAAAAGGAGACATTTATGCAGCCAACAAGCTGCATAAAAACTCATCATCACTGGTCATTAAAGAAATACAAATCAAAACCACATCGAGATACCATCTCACGTCAGTTAGAATGGCAATCATTAAAAAATCAGGAGACCACAGATGCTGGAGAGGATGTGGAGAAAAAGGAACACTTTCACACTGTTGGTGGGAGTTAAATTAGTTCAACCATTGTGGAAGACAGTGTAGCTCACCAGCTACCCCAGAACCATTGGATGAATAAACAGTCTTTTCCTTCTTGTTTAATTTTGTTGACTCCATCAAAGATTATGTGGCTGTAGGTGTGTGGCTTTATTTTTGGATTCTCTATTCTGTTCAGTTGATCTACATGTCTGTTTTGGTAGCAGTGCCATGCTGTTTTGATTATTGTAGCCTTGTATTATAGTTTGAAGTTAGGTACTTTTTTCTTAGGATTGCTCTGGCTGTTTGGGTTCTTTGTGTGTGTGTGTGTTGTTCCATGTGAACGTTATAATAGTTTTTTCCAATTCTGTGAAAAATGACATTCGTTTTGATAGGAATAGCGTTGAATCAATCTATAGGTTGCTCTGGGCAGTATAGCCATTTTAACAATATTGATTCTTTCAATCCATGATCAGAGAATGTGTTCAATTTGTTTGTCCAAGGTTGACCTTGGACAGTCTGGTGACCATATGCCTTGGTAATGTTTGTTTTCTATAGTATCTTACAGATGTACAGGAAGAGTAGGGAAGTTTTTTTGAATTATTTCCTCAAGTACAACTTTCAGTTTCTTCTCCTTCTCTCTCATGAATGTCAATAATTCACACATTTGGTTGCTTTATATAATCATGTATTTATTGGAGACTTTAGACATTTTTCTAATTTTTTTTCTTCCCGGGTACAGTGGCTCATGCCTGTAACCCACTCTGGGAGGCCAAAGTAGGTGGATCACCTGAAGCCAGGCATTTGAGACCAGCCTGGACAATATGGTGAAACCCCATCTCTACTAAATATACGAAAATCTGCTGGGTGTGGTGGCACACACCTGTAATCTCAGCTACTCAGGAGCCTGAGGCAGCAGAATAACTTGAACCTGGGAGGAAGAGGTTGCAGTGAGCTGAGATTGTGCCATTGGACTCCCGCCTGGGTGACAATTGCAAAACTCCATCTCAAATAAATAAATACCTTTTTTCTTTAGCTTTGTGAGATTGGGTTAGTTCAAGAGAGTAGTCTTCAAGCTCTGAAACTCATTCTTCTACTTGGTCCAGTCCATTGACAAAGCTTTTAATTGTATTTTGAAATCCCCTAAGTGAGTGTTTCAATTTCAGCAGCTGCAGTTGATATTTTTAAAGATGTTTATCTCTTTCTTCATTTCCTGGATTGCTTTAGAAGTTTCTTTGTGTTGGTTTTCAAGCTTGTCTTGGATCTCAATGAGCTTCCTTGCAATCCGTGCTTTGAATGCTTTATCTGTCATTTCTGAATTTTCATTTTGGTTAGGGATCATTGCTGGAGAGCTAGTGAAATCCTTTGGTGGTGTCACTACATCCAGATATTTCATGGTGCCAGAATTCTTGCATTGATTCCTTCTCTTCTGAAGAAGTTGACACTTCTGATTTTTGTAATTATTTTTATGTGGGTAGGATTTTTTTCTTTTTCTTTTCTTTCCTGTTTTCAGTAGGGCACTGTCATGGGAGCTGTTTGCTAGTGTTCTCTTCTCCAGAGTTTTGGGTGTCCTTCATGCTTCAGTAGATTCTCATTTTCTTTTCCTTTTTTTTTAAATTAAAGTTCAGAGAGTTGGGCTTTCTGTACTAACTTACTGTTTCCAAGTGGCTGAGGCTACCAATGCTGAAAGCCTCCAATCCACCATCTTGGAAAAAAACTTTGTTTCTATATAAACATTTAAGGCTCTAAATCACCCTATAGTTATTACTTTAGATGCATCAAACAAATTTTGATATATATTTTTTATATCACTCAAATGGAAATATTTTTGAATTTCTATTATGAGTTATTTGAGACATTAGCTATTAGAAATGTATGTTTTTTAAATTTCTAAGCATATGGAATTTTCTAATTATCTCTTGTTTGTGATTTATAACCTAACTGCATTGTAGTCAAAGAATGAAGTCTATATGCTTTTTTTTGAAAATTGTTGAGAATTGCTTTGTGACTCAGCATAGGGCTGGTATTCCTAAATGTACACATTCTAAAGTTGCATATCCTGGGCATATGTCAATTTATTGTTCTATTCAGATTTTCCCTCTTACTGAAATTTTTAACAGTTTGATTTCTGAATTATTGAGAAAAATATATTTAAAATCTTTTATTATGATTATGGGTCCTTCTCCTTTAAATTGTCAGTTTTTTGCTTTACATATTTTGAGGTTTTGTTATTATATAGCTTCCTAGTAAATCAAAGCTTTTACCACTGTGGATTGACTCCATTATTGCACATTAATGCTTTTTATTTTAAGATCTATTTTGCCTGGTGTTAATATACCTATTAATTTTCTTTTGGTTATTATTTGCAGGCAATATATTTTCTCATTCTTTAATGTTCAACTTTTCTTTATCTTTATATTTAGATAGCAAATTCTTTCACTTTTTGTAAAAGAATTTTACAAAATTCTGTTGTACACATTCTCCTGGAGCATGATTTTGAAGTAATTATAGAGTCACAGCTAGTCAAAAACATCTTACAGAGAGATTCTGTGTACCTTCACACCATGTCCCCCAGTGCTTACATCTTATAAAACCATAGTTTAGCAAAACCAGGAACCTGACATTGGTATAATGTGTGGGTATAATTCTATATCATCCTATCACATGTGAAGTTTTGTGTAACTACCACTGCAATCAAGATACAAACATCTAAACAGCCAGTGAACAAGATGACAGCCAGTTGACATTAAGCAGCCTTTGTCAGTGCCCTTTCCTTCCCTCCTCTCTAGCCCTCTAATGTGGCTTGATGGCATATAAATAAATACTCATGTTGGCAAACATGCAGTAGAACTAAATTCAGAAATGTCTGGTTCTAGGAATTTAAATGATGGCATTGGGACCCTGTGTGGGCTTCATTGTGAGGCAGGCTTCCTTTATATTGTGGGAAAGAGGCTACAGAAAGTTTCTGGCTTCCACCCCCTGCATAATGAGTCTGGAGAAAAGAGTTAGGTCTCTTTGGACCAGTCACTATATCTAGGGAACAGGTGCTTTGATTATCAATACTGAACTGCAGGCCTTTTATGGTGTGGATAGTGGAATCCCATAACCTTAGCTCCCCCATCTCCCCACAGAATCATATGGAGAGGAAGAAAACGAAAATAATTGATTGTTATCAGAAGAGGGAAGGCAGGCAGAAGCAATAGCTGCTCACTGCACCAGTGATTATGATACACAGGCTGGGTTGGAATCGCTGTTGTACACATTCTCCTGGAGCATGATTTATCAAATTAAGGGTTTAAACTTTTACTTCTACCAGAAAAATTGTCAGACATGTATCTTTGCCCCTAATCTGTTCACTGAATTTTAGATGTGGCATGTATAATTAGCTGCAGGACTCTTTCCCTAAGAAACCTCATTATTACCCAAATTTAGCACAACTACATCCCACAAACCAGCTTCCCCTCTGACTTTTGGTGTTTCAGACAATGATTCTACCATTATTGAGTCTCCTAAATATAAAACCCTGGAGACATTCTTCATACCTCCCTTTCCCATCATTCCCAGTTCTATCCAGTCTTCCTTCGTAATGTCTTTCACAACTCCCCCTTTCCTTTCCCACTGCTGTTTTTAAATTCCAGGCTCCATTATTTTACAGCAATAATCTTTCTCATTCTAATCTCTATTCATTCTATACACTAATGCCACATTAATCTTCTCAAAACATTGCTAGACTTTCACTTTCAAAATAAAAAATGAAATCAATTTTCTCTGTAATTTATAGGATGAAGTCCAAAATACTTAGCCTAGTATTTCAAGATCTGTTATAATCTGGCTCCAATCCACTTTTCTAATCTTCTTGATTATTTGCTTACATATATCTGCTGATCCAGCCAAACTATTATACTTGTCATTCCCCATGCATAGTATGTATATTTGAACTCTCCTCTTGTGCATACTGATTCTCCTGCCTTGAATGCTTTCCCCATCCTTTTCTCCTTATCTAAAGTCCCATCTCTTTTCTTCCAGAGTGACATCAAATGTTATCTCTCCCTGAAACCTTTCTTTACAACTTCAGCAATATGTTGGCTCTCTCCACTAAACTTTTGCAGCACTCTGGCCCACTACTCATTTTAGTAACAAAATGTGAGTCCTTTCCTTCCCCAGCCATGGTCAAATACTGTGTATACCCAAGCCAATTCATCTCTCTCTACTCCCAGCTTCCCAGACACTCCTGTCTAATGCAGGTAGGGCACAAGAAAACCCCACACCAAAAACTAGTCTTGTTGCCAAAGGTAAGAAGCCTGGTGTGAATAAGTTTGTGTACCAATGAGGTCATTGAAATATTCTCTGCTCCCAGGAGTGTTGGCATTGTTCATATTACTGAACTTCTGCTTCAGATTTTTCTTCAGGTTCTTCAGTTTCTTCTAAAAAATTGAGCCCAGCTTGAAATCTCAGTCAACTTCTCTGTGACCTCAGAACCTTAGTAAGCTCTTGTTAGCTTGATTCCCTATTCCCTGTGTGCTGGGAGACTTACTCCCAACAAACTTCTCTCACAGATGTGTCTGACACACTATATATATTGCTTGCCATTTCTGCTTCTGTTACAGTTAGCTCCTCTTAGGCAAGAACCTATCTTGTTTGTCTTTGTGTCCCCAGAAACTAGCACATGGTAGGTATATAAGTCATGCTTTTCAAAATAAACTTTTAAGTTTTGAATAAGTATAGATTTATGAAAATGTTGAAAAAATAGCAGAGAGTTTCTGTAATCCCTTTTCCCAGCTTTCTTCAATGCTAACTTCTTATGTAACTATGAAACACACTTATCAAAACTAAAAAATTAATATTGGTACAGTACTTTTAACAAATGGTATGGACTCCAGATTTTACATATTATCCACAAATATCCCTTTTCTGATCTAAGATCCAATCAAGGATACCACATTGAATGTAATCATCTTGTCTGCTTGGTTTTCTCCAATCTTTGATAGTAAATCAAAATAATCTTTCCTTGTTTTCAATGACCATGACTTTTGTGAAGAGCATTAGTCATGATTTTAGGGAATTTTCCTTAACTTTAGTTTTCTCTGATGTTTCCTTTTGCTAATTTATTTGTTTTTCTTAAATGATAAATAAAAATTGCATATATTTATCGTGTAAAACAGGATGTTTTGAAATATGTATACATTGTAGAAAGCCTAAATCAAGCTAATTAGCAAATGTAATATCTTGCACACTTACCATTTTTGTGGTGAAAACACTTAAAATCTACTCTCAGTGATTTTCAAGGATATAATGCATTATTAACTATAGTCAACACATTGTATAATAGAACTCCTGAAATTCTTCTTCCTATCTAACTGTAATTTTGTACCCT
Organism: Callithrix jacchus; assembly: GCF_049354715.1. Taxonomy (NCBI): domain Eukaryota; kingdom Metazoa; phylum Chordata; class Mammalia; order Primates; family Cebidae; genus Callithrix; species Callithrix jacchus. Next base: position 145,063,330 of record NC_133503.1, on the reverse strand, counting down.
TTGACCAACATCTTCCCAAAACCCCTTCCCCAACACACAGGCCCTGGTAACCATATGAGTCATATTTTTTGAACCAAAGAAATCTCTGCTAAGTTAGACCTCTTTAGATATTTGTACAGTAGACCTCTTTAGATATTTGTGCTAATATGAATCATGCCAATTTTGTCCAATCCCTTTGAACATGGCAAAATGGACAGTTAGTTCCCCATCAAGGGTAAGTTCTTCTTGTCCCAGTTCTGTCTAGACTCTGTTCCTCCTTTTCCTTGTAAAGTCTCACAGTCAGACATGAATTATGACATTTTTTCCCTTAGATTCATGTCAATTTGTGTGGCTCTAAAGGTGGAAATGTGTTATCTAATTTCTTAGGCTCCCTATTGTATAGCCTAATGCACTGAGTACATCAGACATTCAATAAAGTTTTGTTGATGTTGCTCTGAGTTAGTTGTATGTCTTAGGCTATTTTGCATTGCTATAAAAGAATGTCTGATACTGAATCATTTATAAAGAAAAGAGATTTATTTAGCTCATTTTTCTGTAGCCTGAGAAGTTGAAATGCATGGCCCTGGTTTCTGGTAAGGGGTTTTATGCTATATCACACATGGCAGAGAAGATAAAAATGGAATTGAACATGTGAAAAGAAGGGAAAACCTGAGGAACATTCTGACTTTGTAACAACCCACTCTTGTAGGAACTAGCTCATTCTCAAGATAACTGATTCAATATCCAGAGAGTGAGAACTCATTCACTACTGCTAGAACAGCACCAAGCCATTCAGGAGGGAGCCACCCTCAAAGCCCAAACACCTCCCACTGGGTCTCATCTCCCAGCATCACCACACTAGGGATCATTTTAACACAGGCTTTGGTGGGGGCAAACAAACCATATCTAAACCACCATAGCATTGTATAGCACAAAAATACATTTTAACATAGTAATGAATGCATTATAATCAATTGTCTTTTAGCCTTGTAATAAAGAATTATCTATCCATCAATCCTTCAATTCCTCATTTCTGATTCCTCAGTACATTCCTCAGTATCTAGACTGATAGATTCAGATACTTCCCCTAGATGTCTAGTATTTCCCAATCTACTTATCCAATAACTTTTCCATAATTTTTATTGCAGTTATAACTTTGGAGTAATAAGAAAGATTTGATTTATGAAAAGAAGTTATTAGCTCTTTTAAATGCACACCAAAAAAATTAAGTGATGATAAAGCTCTTTCCTTTTGAAATTTCTGTATTAATCAATTTTTATTTCTGTCTTATCTATTTATATCTCTTTTTAGGCCAGGTCTAAAAGCTTATTTTAGAAGGAGTCAAGATGATCAACTAGATGCAGCTAGGAGGAATATCTCCCAGTGAAAGAGTGGGACATTGGGAAGACTGGAACACTTTGAGGAGATCTTCAGAGAAAAGGCATTGAGAGTGGATGGAGGGAGAACACAGATGCTAAACCAAAAAGAGAGAAATCTGGGAACCCTGCATGGGGCTGCTGAGCACCAGGATCCACCCCTGGCCCCCAGAAACTCCTGGGGAAGGGGTAAGTGGAACAGTTAAGGAGTGGCCCACTGTCATTATGGACCTCCGGAATCCTAGCTGCAGAAGATCCCACAACCACCACTTGAGCTGGTAAGCAAAGCTGCTTAGAGTGGTGGCAGGCACAGAACTCCAGCTTGTGTGGAGCCCAGAGGGTGTGGCAAGGGAATGGCTGCAGTGGAACGCAGCCAGGGATGCCCCTTCCCCAAGGCTTGCCAAGATCTTGTAGGTGGCTTTAGCCTTTGGATTACTGTCAGACCTGGACAGAGCAGGGCAGCCTTGCCTATGAGACAGGGCCAGTCTGATCTGAGCAACTCCCTGTCTGCCAGCCTCTTCTAGGTTCCCAGCCTGGCCATGCCCACTTGCAGTGTAGCCTCAGATGCCCAATCACAGTGCTTCCTGGGGGCCTGCATCATAGCTCCTTTTTCAGGAGACCACACCTAACCATTAGAGACCTCCAGCAGATGGGCTCCTGCTGACAAACACAGCCTACCCTCAGCCTCACCCCACTGCAGCCTCCCCAGCCATGTTCTGGCCCATAGGGCATGCACTGTATTAGTCTGTTCTCATGCTGCTAATAAAGACATACCCAAGACTGAGTAATTTATAAAGGAAAGGGGTTTAATAGACTCACAGTTCCACATGGCTGGGGAGGCCTCACTATCATGGTGGAAGGCAAAGGAGGAGCAAAGTCTTATCTTACATGGGGACAGGCAAGAGAGCTTGTGCAGGGTAACTCCCATTTTCAAAACCATCAGATCTCATGAGACTTATTCACTACCATGAGAACAGCATGTGGGAAACCAGCCCCATGATTAAATTATCACCACCTGGACCTGCTCCTAACACATGGGGATTATTACAATTCAAGATGAGATTTGGGTAAGGATACCACTAAACCATATCACTACCACTTTGCCAGCATGTGCACAGGAGTACCTTGCCTCCACTCTCCAAAAAGTAAATGTGTGCACAAGCAACCCACCTCCCCACTGCCATCAGAGTAAGCACACCCCACCACCCTGGCCACCCTTCCAGTGCCCCACCCCCACTGAGGCATGGGCAGCCCTTCATGCCACTGCCACTGCTGATGGCACTAGTGCAAGCACAGATGCTTAAACCCTGTCCCTGCTGGCACCACACCACTGCCACAGGCACAAACGCACATAGGCACCACTGCCTTGCTTCTGCTGGCCCCCTACCCCAGCCAATGTGTGTGCACCCCACCACATGGCTGTAGGGGCTGGCATTCATGAGCAAGCATGGATTTTGCTGCCACTGACCCTACAAAATGCTTTGGCCAGCATCCCTCATTAGAGTGTTGTGGTCAGTGGAAGAGAACACCTCAGTCCTGCCAGAAAAACAGGTTCCTAACTTTAAGGTGCTAGAGATCAAAGCTGGGGGCCTGGTACCAGACCCCTAGGCTTAGAGCATGAAACCCAGTAATGCTGAACTTAGCTTTGGACCCCTGAAGTCTTTCAGGATCAAAGTCAGTTGACTGAACCCGCCTTACACCAATCAAACCCCTAAGGACGTTAAAGAAGATAGAAACAAAAACACCCATCCAAAAGACAAGAACTTCAAGACTAAAGGAATATCAGCCCACATGGATGAGAAAGAACCAGTGCAAGAACTCTAGCAACTCAAAGAGACAGACTGTGTTCTTACCTCCAAACAATCACAGCAATGATTCATAAGCAGGCTAAAATGGCTGAAATGACAGACACAAAATTTAGAATATGCATAGGAACAAATATCAAATATCAAGACTCAGGAAAAAATGGAAACCCAATCCAAGAAATCTACGGAATATAATCAATTGATACAGGAGCATAAAGATGAAATAGCCACTTTAAAAAAAGAGCCACACTTATCTGATAGAGCTGAAAAACACTACAAGAATTTCATAGTACAGTCAAAAGTATTAACAGGAGAAAAGACCATGCTGATGAAAGCATCTCAGAGCTTGAAGACTGGTCCTCCACGTTAACTTAATCAGACAAAAACTTTTAAGAAAAGAATAACAAAATCTTAATGAAATAGGGATTTGTAAAGAGATCAAATATACAACTCACTGGGGTCCTTGAAAGAGAGGGAGAGAAAGCAAGCAACTCGGAAATCATATTTGAGGATATCAGCCACAAAAATTTCCATAGACTCGCTAGAGAGACCAACATTCAAATTCAGGAGATGCAAAGAAACCCTTGAGATATCATACAAGATGACCAACCCCAAGACATATAGTCATCATATTCTTCAAGGTTAACATGAAAGAAAAAATACTAAAAGCAGCTATAGAGAAGGGGCAGGTCACCTACAAAGGCAACCCCATCAGGCTAACAGCAGACCTTTCAGCAGAAACCCTACAAGCCAGAAGAGGTTGGGGGGTCAGTATTCACATTCTTAAAGAAAAGAAACTTCAAGAGTTTCATATCCAGCCAAACTAAGTTTCATAAGTGAATGAGAGATAAGATCCTTTTCAGACAAGCAATTGCTAAGGGAATTTATTACCACAAGACCTACCTGACAAGAGAGATCCTCAAGGGAGTGCTAAATATGTAAACAAAAACTTTACCTGTCACCACAAAAAAACCACTTAAGTACATAGACCATTGACACTATAATGCAACTACACAACCAAGTCTGCTTAATAACCAGCTAACAACACAATGACAGAACCAAATTTGCACATATCAATATTAACCTTAGACAACCTACTGAATGGGAGAAAATATTTGCATATGGCAATGCAAATATTGTTCTGGATATTAGACCTTTGTCAAACTATGCATCTGACAAAGGTCTAATATCCAGAACCTATAAGGAACTTAAAAAGCAGAAAACCCAAACAATCCTAAATAAAAAGTGGGCAAAGGACATGAACACTACTCAAAAGAAGACATACATGCAGCCAACAAGCATATGAAGAAACATTCAATAACATTAATTATTAGGAAAATGCAAACCAAACCACAATAAGATACCATCTCCTACCAGGCAGAATGGTTATTATTATAAAGTCAAAAAATAGCAGATGTCAGCAAAGTTGTGAAGAAAAGGGAATGCTTATATGCTGTTGGTGGGAGTGTAAATTAGTTCAGCAACTATGGAAAACAGTTTGGTGATATCTCAAAGAACGTAAAACAGAACCAACATTCAACCTAGCAATCTCATCATTAGGTATATACCCAAAGGAGTACAAATTGTTCTGCCATAAAGACACATGCACACATATGTTTATTGTAGCACTATTCACATGTAGCAAAGACATGGAATCAACCTAAATGCCCATCAATGGTAGACTGAATAAAGAAAATGTGATACATATATGCCATAGAATACTCTGCAGCCATAGAAAGGAAAAAGATCATGTCCTTAGCAGCAACATGGATGAGGCTGGAGGCCATTATCTTAAGTGAACTAACGTGGGAACAGACCAAATACTGCATGTTCTCACTTAGAAATGGGAGCTTAACATTGAATATACATGGACACAAAGAAAAGAACAATGGACACTTGGCTTGACTTGAGGGTAAAGGTGGAGAGGAAAGTGAAGATTAAGAAAAAGAACTACCTACTTATTAGCTGGGTAATGAAATAATCTATGCCCCAAACCCCCATGACATGCAATTTACCTACATAACAGATGTGCATGTGTACCCCTGAAACTAAAATAAAAGTTAGGAAAAAATACATAACTGAATATGAAACATTTAAATTATACATTCTCTGAAGTCACATCCTATGTCTCTCATATAAGCCTGCCATAAATCTAAGCACATAGTAAAGGCACTATTTATTTTTATTTTTTTATTTTTACTTTTGGAGATGGAGTCTCACTCTGTAGCCCAGGCTGGCATGCAGTGGCATGATCTAGGCTCACTGCAACCACTGCCTCCTGGGTTCCAGCAATTCTCCTGCCTCAGTCTCCCAAGTAGCTGGGACTGCAGACGCCCACCACCACGCCCGGCTAATTTTTTGCATTTTTACAAAATACAACAGAAATTTCTTGGAGAACTTAAGACAGAACCGGAATTCAACCCAGCAATCTCAGTAGAGATGGGGTTTCACCATGTTAGCCAGGATGGCCTCAATCTCCTGACTTCATGATCCACCTGCCTTGGCCTTCCAAAGGGCTGAGATTACAGCTGTGAGCCACCACGCCCAGCCATGACTTTTTAAATGAGCAAAAACTTAATAAAAACCAACATCGAATAATATTATATGATTCCACTTATATGAGGTACCTATAGTGGGCAAATTCATAATAACACAAAGTAGAAGGGTTACCAGGGCTAGGGGAGGAAGGAATGAGGAGTTATTTAATGGGTACAGAGTGTCTACTTGGAACGATAGAAATGTTCTGGAAATGGATAGTGCTGATGGGTGCACAACATTTTGAATGTAGCTAATGCCACTGAATTGTACACCTTAAAATAGTTAAGATGGTAAATTTTGTCATGTATATTTTACTGCCATAAAAATTTAAATAAAAATAACAAATACTGAACTCTAGTTAATAATATGCATTCTGAAATATTTAAGGGGATATGTACTGACATATGTATGTAATTTAAAGTGTATAAAAAAACTCAAGATGGATTGATGGATGGTTAGATGGATAGGTATGTGATAAAGAAATTAAACTATTAAGGATAGAATCTGTACAAGTACTTACTATAAAATTTTTTCAACTTTTTTGTATACCCCAAACTTTTTATTATAACATTAGAAAGAAACTAAAAATCAGATCAGCAAACTTTAACTGAGAAATATTTTTAAAAGAATGAGTGGAAAGACAATTATATTTAGCTGAAGAGATTATATAGTGCCAGAATTTTAGTCCCACATTAATTCATACATTTTACACAGTTTGGAATTTTGATTTTAAAAGCGATTCTAAATTCCATTAGAGAAATCAAGCATTGCCCCCTCCCAACAGAAGTACATTATTATAATGTATTTGACATATGTAGTACTATAGTTAAAACATTATAGCATTATATAGCAATTAAAATATCATGGAATAGAAGAGACAATCTTAAGTTACATGCTAGAATACCTACGAGCTTAATAGAAGATAAAACAAATGCTAATTCTTTGGAAAGGGATGGATTTTTAAATGAATGTTGAAAAAAATCAAATAAGAACTTTACCTCACATCATATCCCAAATTATAAATGGGTTGAAGAGTTTATTTTTTAAAATATAGGCAGTTACTGCTTTAGGCAGTTATGATATATGCAAATTTTACTTAATACAGCATTGTGAAAAGTTTGAATGCCAGTATGAAAAACTCGAATAATGTATAATAAACAGTTAATTTATTTTCAGATGAAAACCATACTACTAAGATCAAAGAAACCTAAAAAATAAGAATAGTATATTTAGCTACTGGCTAATTTCTATGTTTTCAAAAATGTTATAAACAACAGAAAAGAAAAATGTCAAAACTGGAAAACTACTTACAATATATTTGGCAGAAGCGTTACTATCCTTAATAGAGGCTTGATATCCTTAATATTGATCTTGTAAATCAATACATAAAAAAGTAAACCAAAGCAAAAGGCCATAAGACTTACAAATATAAGTTATCGAAGCGTCAAAAGACCATACGTTCATAAAAAACTCTCTCTCATTACTATGGAAAACTTTAAAAATGAGATATGGCTGGGAATGGTGGTACATGTCTATAATTCCAGCACTTTAGGAAGCCAAGGAGAGCAGATCACTGGAGCCCAGGAGTTCGAGACCAGCCTGGGCAACATGGCAAAACCCCATCTCTAAAAAAAATACAAAAATAGCAGGATGTGGTGGCCTGTGCCTTTAGTCCCAGCTACTCAGAAGCCTGAGGTGGGAGAGTCACTTGAACACAGGAGATGAAGGCTGCAGTGAGCCATGATGGTGGCACTACACTCCAGCCTAGGCAATGGAATGAGATCCCATTTCAAAAGAAAAAGACTTTTACTTTTTTATACTCTTCTTGTTTACGTTCGTAAAGATTTTTTAAAATACCTTCTCTGAGATAGTTTTGTTAAATGTGTTTCTCTTGTTTTGCCATTGGGGTGATGCTGTTGTGTGCATCCTCATACATCTTGCATACCTCTGATTATTTTCTCAGGATAATTATTCACATTGATGCTGTTTTCTTCTATTGATGCCTTATTCCTTATGTTGATTGGTAAACATTTAACAGTTTGTTACATATATGTCTTTTAAGATGTCAAAAATAATATTGGATAAATTAAAAGGTTTCAGAATGCAAAAAACAGAAAATGCATTAAAATATACATAGTGACTATCAACTGCATGATATTTTAGATAATGTCTCTTTTCTTCCTTATAGTTTTTCTTCATTTTCTAAAACTTGAAGAATCATTTACAAAATGAAAGAGATACTCAGTTTACAGATTTGACCTGGATTTTATGTTAGCACCTGCTATAGTGCCTGGCTATATCAAGTATATGGTTGATACACACTTATTAAAACAGCTTTATTGAGATAGAATTTACATATCTTACAATTCGTCCATTTAAAATGTACAATTCAGTGGTTTTTAGTGTATTCACAGATATGTTCAGTTGTCTTCACAGTCAACTTCAGAACATATTCTTCACCTCAAAAGGAAATTCCCCTTTGGCTATCATTCCCTTATCCCCCATCTTCCCCAGCCCTAAGTAAACACTAATCTACTTTTTGTCTCTACAGATTTGCCTATTCTGGTCATTACATTTAAATAGAATTATATAATATGTGATATTTTGTGTCTGGCTTCTTTCACTTACCTTAATGTTTTCAACATCCATCCATGTTGTAGCAGATATCAATATTTAATTCTTTCTTGTGGCTAAATTTTATTCTGTTGTATGGTTATACCACATGTTATCTATTTAACATCAGATTATTTATATTTGGGTCTTTTCTACCTTTCGTATACTATGAACAATTCTGCCATAAACATTTGAGTAAAAGTTAAAAAATAAAAATATATAAAAATGAAAGCTCATTTTAAATCATTTCTTTTGCTGGTATTGTCATATAAAGAATTGTGTCTGTCATTTAGACCTCAAAGTTAATACAGATTATTAGCTTGGCTGTTTAACTTTAGAAGAAGTAGTTGGAGCCCCAATGTATTAATTAGACATAATATGATACATTAAAGTTACTTTTACTTCAATCAGGTTATTATTAGAGATCTTATTTTAGAGGCTGGTTTCAGTTACTTTGAAATAACTAAAATGATTGTGTACATCTTTCAAGAAGGGTGAAGGAATTAAATTACTTTTGCCTGGAAGGAAAAAACCTGAAAGGTGACCTGGATATGAATCTGAAGGATACAAGAGTTAATGTAAAGAGGATAGTGGCCTCATTTTACCTATGGTCATGTAACAAATCAGTAGAGGTTGTGGTGGACTCTGCATTTGCAGTTTTGAATTAGCCAGGGTACTGCAGCTGCATTTGCTGCCAAAGTGGAATTCAGACACACTCTACTTCTGCCAGACTACCAGAACAGAGACAATCAGATAAGTCCTTCCAACTTCCACAGAAATGGAGATAGGACAGAATGAGCCAAAGAGAAGGGACTGGTATCCATCATAATCTGATGCTAAAACTTCCATCTGTCTGCCCTCTTATTCTCCAATTCCCTTTGGGAGGAGAAACCCTAGATTCTCCACACCTTGGAGTTATTCTCTCTCCAACCTAGTTCTCTGTCCATTTCTATCAGGGGTAAAAACTTATCTACCCCATCATTTTGAAAACACAATTTTTATTTTTTAGTTATCTGTCTTACTTGAAGTCTGAAAACACATGCTATTTATTTCCCATATTCACTAAGAAAATGGAATTAAATTGCTCCAAGGAGAAACTTGAAATATATATAAATATGAATGTCCTGACTTGTTGGATGCTAGAACAGGTTATTGAGAGGAACTGTAGAATGTTCTTTTAGGACCAACCTCAGAAAAAACACAAACTCCTTAGCAGAAGATTGAATTTCCCTTATCACCCTCTAATGCATCGAAGTTTCAAAAATTAGAAAACTCAAGAGTTCTAACGCCTCAATCCGCAATGCCAGCTGATGCTGTTATTTTGTAGCCCTTGTTTGTTCAACTGATTATTTTATTATTAACGTATTCTAAGGACCTAGACACTTTAAACCTAGATTTTATTGTCGGTGTTAAACTGAGACCAACAGCACTGAATTCCTACTAGTGTCTCCTGGGAAGACTCGCCTCATTTGCAAAGAGAAAAAAAATCAGTAGATTTCCATTCATTTGTACATTAGACCATTTCTTTCTTTTCTCAGCTGACACTGTATTTACTATAACTATGCCTTATTAAAGCAATGTCTATCTTTGCTTATCTACTGGTTATTTCCTTCTTTTTCAAACACGTCCTTTTCAAAAATATACATGCACTGATCAGAACCTGCCATTTGTGGGTATCTGTTTGTCTCCTTCTTGCCTTTGTACTTGTGATCTTTGCCTGCTTCCACTTTGCATACTCATTGCTCACTTCTAATTTGGGTCTTGTTTTTTTTTATTATAAATACACAACTTTCCACAATGACCTCTTCTTTCCAAAAGACATTTTTCTCAATCCTCTTTTCCTTGATAGCTCTGGGGCAAATACAGCTCACTCCTTGAAAGTGACTCTGCCCTTTGCTTCTGGGTCACTGTATTCAGTGGATTCTTCCTGTCTTTCTGGCAGTCCCCTCACCAGGTCTCCGCAGACTCGTTATCTCATTCTACCGCTTATCTGTTGACATGCCTCAGGACTTTATCCTCACCTTTTTTCCTCTCTGTACTACTCCTTCCTGGAAACACATTCATGTTTAAGATGTACTTGATTTTTTTTTTTTTTAAAGACGGGTTTCACCATGTTGGTCAGGCTGGTCTTGAACTCCCGACCTCAGGTGATCTGCCTGCCTTGGCCTCCAAAGTGCTTGGATTACAGGCGTGAGCCACCACGCAAAAATAAGAATAAAAATAAAAAAGACGTACTTGAACACTTTTTGTTTCTGACTTCTCAATTTACATTGCCAGCCTCAACCTGTCACCTAATCTAATATTTTCAGTTGTCCAATTCTGTCAGGGAAAGCTCCATTTTTGTAATTTCTCAGATTAGGAAATTCAAATTCATCTTTTACTCTTTCAGCAGTGGGTTCCATCCACTCAAGGTTACTGATGTGAGCAGGAGTTTGAGAGCCATAGTGGGTGGGAGGGTAATGTATGAGTGTGGGGGTAGGTTGGAGGGAGGTGGATGGAAGCATTATCAAGTGTGATCCCGTAGAGATTCTCTGCTAAATCAAAATCAATGAAAGCCTGTGAAGAGGAATTAGAAGGTTGAGAGATAAGAATATGGCATTGAAATAGAAAAAGCAAGTTGGAACAAATTCAAAAGCTTAATGATGTTAAACTGGCCTTTCAACTGGCCAGTGTGTGGAAAAAAAGGTACTTTCATAAATAGCCAGCACACATGTAATCTGATACAACCATATTGGAAAGAAATTTCAGAGTGCTTCTTAAAAATGTAAATGCACATACTCTATGACCCAGCAATTTCACTTCTTTACATACACTTATGATATTCTCATATGAAGAAAAGAGCATGCTACAAACCAAGTGCTTCCATTATTCATGTTGTGAATAAAAAAAGAACAGAGTATGCTTAAGAATTTCATTGCAGTCTTGTTAATAATACTAAAACATTGAAAATCTCAATGTCCCAACTTGGGAATGATTTAGTAAGCTATGATATATCTATTATTCTAGAATATCATTCAGAAGTACAGGATTGAGGTAGATGTCTACTAATATAGAAGCGTCTCCAAAGACTTAGTGTTAAGTAGAAAGAAAAAATGTCTGGTGACTGTGGCTCACACCTGTAATCCCTGCACTTTGGGAGACTGAGGCAGACAGATCACTTGAGCTCAGGAGTTCAAGACCAGCTTGGGCAACATGGTGAAACCCAATCTCTACCAAAAATACAAAAAAATTAGCCAAGCATGGTGGCATGCACCATGGTCCCAGCTACTGAAAAGGTTGAGGTGGGAGAATCACTTGAGCCTGGGAGATAAAGTGTGTGGTGAACCATGATTACACCACTGCATTCCAGCCTGAATGAGAGAATGAGACCCTGTCTCAAAAGAAAAAAAAAAAAACGTATTGTAGAAAGACATACAATGTATGATTTCTTTAAAAACACACACATGCATAAACAATACCAAAAACACTACATGTTTTTTCAGGAAGTTATACATATACAATTACATAATGGAAAATCTACACAGAAAACCTATAAGAAAGATTATTTTAGGGGAGGCAGGAGAGTACTAGGGCTGGATTGGTGCTCAAGAAGGACTTCATCCTTATCTGCAATTCAGTTGTTTTAAAATAAGGAAAATACATACATGCATTAATTGTGTGGTTATGAGAGAGAGAGAGAGAGAGAAAGCGCAAAGAAGACACAGAGAATAAAGCAGACGTAGAAAGAACATGGAATGGCCAGAAATGAGCCAGGGCACAGATGCGTCAAAGGAAAGTTAAGGAACTGGTTCTGCAGACACATCTTGTCCACTGCAGTGTTCCTTCAACGTGTGTTTCAGCATACTTGGCAGGCCCAGAAGTGTCCTTAAAGGAACCAAGTTTTATTGGAAAAGTAGCCACTGCAGACAGAGTTGATGAGGCCAGCAGAAGGAAACAGGGTCAGAGAAGCAGGGGCTGACTAGCGTCTGGATATAGGTATAGTGCAGGTTAGGTTTAGGCCAGAGCTGTGGTTGGCTAGAAAGAGGTCTAGTCAAATGGGTTAGAGGTCTCAGTAGAACTCACAGACAAAGTAGGCTGGCGGATTTGACTGATGGGTATACATCCTGGGTACATATCAGGAAAGACTCTATGGAGCCAGGACTAAATGCAAATTTCAGGGACAATTGTCAATGAGTTTTGTTATTTCCATTGGAAATTAAAATACCTGTTGCTTTTTACCTTAGATAGTTTAGACTTTTTTCTAGTCGGTCCTGTGTTGAGATAATGCTCTGACCCTAAAACCATCTGAAATTTCTCCCTGATTCTGACTCTCCTCCCAGCACAGTCAGGTTCCTCTTCCACTTGGATTATTATAATAGTTCAGTAGATGGATTCACTCTCTTCATTCCAATGCATTGTACATATCACTGCCAAAGCAGTTTTCTTAAAACATCACTTGCTCATTAGTTCACTTAAGAAATGGCAATGGTCCTCTTCTGCCAATGTTCTATCCCAAACCAGCATCAGAATCAAACTGTTCTGTTTGGCTCTAAAAGCTCTAAGTAATGTTAACCATGCTCTTGTTAGCTACCATTAACTTCCACTCTACCCATAACTTGCATCAACATTTTCTCACTACACTGGAGTTTAGCCTCCAAGTTCACTTCTGCAAAGCTGCAGGAAGTCAATAGTAGACATCAGATAAGTCCTGTGGGTGCATGTACTCCCAATGCAGTCTCAAATCATGTACGTTATTGTCACCCAGAGAAAACTGTTAGGCTTTCTCTGCTGCTAATGTACTGTCTTTCTTTCTTTCCTAAGCCAAAGGAACGAGATCATTTTTTCTACGTCTGTGGCCTCACCCACAACACTTTCACAATGGCCTCTCCTCCTTGTGTTCAATTCAGGTCCAACTCTTGATGCTCTCCACACTTTTCTACTTTACTCCTGCTCTTAGTCAACCACTGAAAAGCTGTCCCACACTCTTACATCTATCCTGATCCTACATACATATACATTAATACCTATCTCAGGTTCCATCTCTATCATGTAGCCTTTTCTAATGACCTCAGCATACAGAGCTTCATCCCATCTCTAAATTCCTGCAGTATTTATATATAGCAGAAAGTAACACTATTGCATATTTTATTGCTCTTAGTGGTTTCTTGTCTGTATATTTTATCTCCCAAGTGTAAGTGCCTTAAAAAGAAGAATCATATCTTTACTCTTATTATATTTCTCTTGTCATTAATGTAGTACCTTGCTCATAGTAAACATTTAATAAGTATTAGATGTATTGATTTGATGTATCCTATACTTTTTCACAATTATTCTTTACACATTATTTTAATCAAGACTCTTTTGGTTGTAAGTGATAGTAATCCAAATAAAACTGATTTAATTTGAAAGGAAATTTTTTGGTCCACCTAACTGATATTGCCCATGTAGTTTGACTTAAGGCAGGAATGGATCTACAAACTCAAATAATATAATTAAGAATCAATATCTCTCCATCTCTCCATTCTGATCCTTGAGATTAGATCTCAGGCAGTGTGTTAACCAGGAATGGCAAAAGTAGCCACCAGAAACTCCAGCTTGCATCTTACCAACCTACCAACCCAACGGAAAGAAAAAAAAAACTAAATATTAGGTTGAAACATATAAAATTGCTATTTATGTAGGTCAAAATGGTTGAATCATGGCAGTTTCATATCTTTCAACCTAACAGTTCCAGCAAAAGTCCCAATGCTAAAGTTCATTGGTCCAGCTTAGATTTCATAACCATTATTAAACCAGTCATTGTGGCCACTGAGATGCACTATTGGTATTGGTCAGTCTTGAATCATATGCCCACACACTGAGCCATGTGGACAAAAAGCAAAAGAGGACTGATTTCTCATAGGAAATTTAAGGTGCTATCATTAGAAAAGGGAGAATAAAAACTAAGCAAGCAAAACACTAGATGCCCATTATGCATACAAGAAACACTCCAAGGTTGAAATTTACCGTGAATTTAATGAAGCCTAAACTTCAGGGAACCTCACTTGCATAAGCTCCTTCTAAGACGATGTATCTCATTTTTGTATTTAAATTTTTGTGTTCCTTTTCTTAAAGAAGGGTTCCCAAGTTGTATAAGCTTCAAGACCAACACAACCTGGATCTGCCCCTCCTAAAAATACTCAAAAACATTTGTAAAATTAATAAATAAATGTTCTCAACATATTGCACCCTCTCCTGCTTTTAGCAGAAAGAAACCATCTGTTAGTTTATTCACTAAATTATTCACAATAACTTAATCTCTTATCTTTTGACCTGAACAAAAAAATAACTTGATTGTGCCCTTCAGATCTCCCTAGCTTCTGGAACTCAGAATCTTAATGTATTTTTCTCTGCCTCTATCATAGACTCGCTCAGATAAGGCCCCCCAACTTTTTTTTCACTTCTCTGAACTTTAGTTCCAGATGAAACCTGCCTCCTAAGATCACCTTTCATAAGAGGCCAATCAATCCATTATGAGGTGTTCATTTCTGGGTCCCACTTTGGTTCTCTACAGAACGAATTTGAAGAAACTCAGCAATTGCTGGTATTTATTCTAAACTGATATTCTTTTTTTTTTAATTCCAAATCAAAATGAATTCTCTAAACTATCACAGAGAGAACACAAAATGTAAGATATATCTTATATTGGAGTGAATCTAGGATGTGACTCTTGGCAAAGCCACATACCTATAGGGGACCAAAGATCAGAGATGTCCCAAAATCAGATCTCGGTAACCAGAAAATGTGCCCGTTGTTGAGATTTCCAACTACACTTTACCCTTCTACTTGGCAGTCAGACAGCCTCAGGAATGTAAATTCATGCAGTTTTGAATGTGGGGGAAGGTTAGGAAACTAAGCCTGCCTGCTGCTATTCTGATTACAGCATTTGTCGCTGGCTGGGAGAGACAGCTCTGAGATTGATGCTATTTTTCTCCCTTCTCAGGAAAATGACTTGGGCTGTGTATCAAGGAAGGCCAAGGGGCACCTATGAGTGACAATTTCCGCTTAATCCCCCAGCAGGTTCCTAAGTCAATAGTCCTTCAGATGTGGCATTGCATTTGACCTATTTATTCCATCCCCTGCTCCCTGCCCCCCAGCTCCTGCAAGAAATATGGCATAGAAACAGGGCAGTGCAATTATATTGCCTTTTTTCTTTTAATTTGTTAAAATTGTTTCTAGGCAGAAGAAGTGAGGTGGGGGTTAGAAACCAGATGGTTGTAACTAGAGTAGAAACCTACTACTCAGTAGCTTTGAGATGCTCAAATCTGGTAGAAGTGGCTATTTCCAAGAAGGAAAAGGGGAAGAAGTAACAGAGCCATGGAAAAAGATTTCCAGCAGATTGATCTCTAGTGTCTTATCCTTTCTAACCCATGTTCACACACATGTAAAAGGTAGCCTCTTTTCCCTTCATTCTCCAAAGCACCACCAACAATGGGTTATAGCAGACTTTTCCTGAAAGTTGTGGGGAAGGTGCAAGGGTAAGCTGTTGATAATGAAAGGGGTTTATAACACAGGACTTAAATCATCTACAAATGAATATTATCCATCCTTCTTTAAAGCCCCTCAGCCTCTCTGTTATATTCCTCCTCATCATCCCAAGCATCCTCACCCCTCACAAACCCCCAGGCACCTGATGTATTTCTCTGGTTCTCTCTTTACACACATGAAGTAAAAAGAAAACTGGGGCCAGGCCTGGTGGCTCATGCCTGTAATCCCAGCACTTTGGGAGGCTGAGGCAGGTAGATCACCTGAGGTCAGGAGTTTCAGACCAGCCTGGCCAACATTGTGAAACCCCATCTCTACTAAAAATGCAAAAGTTAGCCAGGCATGGTAGCACAGGCCTATGGTCCGCTCAGCTCAGATTGCAGGAAGGGGTGTCTACAACCTCCTTCTCAGATTTGATAATTCACTAGAATAACACAGCACTCAGGAAAGAGATTTACTTACTATTACCAGTCTATTGTAAAGAATACTGCTCAGGGGCAGCCAACTAAAGTATGTCTGTGGAGCTACTCAGAAGGCTGCACTCCAGCCTGGGAAACAGAGTAAGAGTCTGTAAAATGAACAAATGAACAAAAGAAAGAGACTGAGAGGAAGGAAGGAAGGAAGGAAGGAAGGAAGGAAGGAAGGAAGGAATGAATTTGACACTGACACTGAAGGAGAGAAAAAGAGTCAGGTAGCTGACTAACCACTAACCTGTTATTTTCTTATATTTGGGGAGATTCAGCCAGCAGAAGAGCCCTTTCTCTTGGTCTCTGGGCCAACTAAACACCTGAAGGATAGCAGCACACACAGGTCTAGGGGTAAGGGCTGATGCCTCCTTCCTCTAGTCTTTGATAGAGAAAACTGACTCTCAAGCTCCTGTGAAGTTCTGGTCAGGTGTAGTGGCTCACACCTGCAGTCCCAGCACTTTGGGAAGTATGGATCACTTGAACTCAGCCCATGTTGCTAGCCTGGGCAACATGGTGAAACTCTGTCTTTACAAAATATTAGCTGGGTGTGGTGACATGTGCCTATACTCCCAACTACTTGGGAGGCTGAAGTGGGAGGATCACTGGATCCCGGGAAGTTGAGGCTGCAGTGAGCTGTGATGGTGCCACTAAATTCCAAACTGGGTGACGGAGCAAGACCGTGTCTCAGGAAAAAAAAAATGCAGCCAAATATCCACTCGGTTATCCACCTGTTAGAGTTTTTTCCTCACCCCAAAAAACGATGTCTTTTCCAAAAGCACTTCTCCATCTCTCTGACACCAATTAGGTGGCCTTCAATTCATTTCTGGCACTAACTACCCAGAATTAGCACCAGATTGACAGCCTTAAGGGCTCAGAGGCCTTAAGGGCAAGACTGCCCTCACCTCAGAGGCCAGTTACAAGTTCAGGGGTTCCTACAACCTCCTTCTCAGGTTTGGTAATTCACTAGCCTGACTCACAACACTCAGTAAAGAGCTTTACCCTCTATTACCAGTCTATTCTAAAGGAGCCAACTCAGGAGCAGCCAACTGAAAGAGAAACATAGGGCAAGGTATGGGAAAGGGACATGGGACTTCCATGCTCTCTCCTGGTGTACCACCCTTCCAGCACCTAGACGTCTTCCACAACCCAGAAGCTCCCCAAACTCTATTGTGACTTAGGAGTTTTACAGAGGTTTCTTTACGTAGGCATGATTGATTAAATAATTGGCCATTGTCACTAGCTCTTCTCCTTTCCCCTGTGATTGGGGATGAGGGTGAAAGTTGCAAGCATCTAATCAAGCCTTGGTCTTTCTGGTGACAAGATGACTTATCCTAATAACTAAAGGCAATTTCCAAGGGTTTTAGGAGTTCTGCACCAGGAACTGAGGACAAAGACCAAATAATTCTCTTATTATAGCACCTAATTGTGTTTACTTGTCTTGTAAAGAAAAAGGGTGTATAGCCACCCTCCTTAGGATATTAGCATTCCTGGCTATTTCTCTTTCTATATGCTCTCCATATCCCTTTAACAGACTGACCAGGAACCTCCAATCTGTACTTATTAGACTTACTAATACATAGCTAGTTTTTCCTGTGGCAGACCCCTTTATCTCCCTCTCCAAACAAATCATTCAGGAGAACAAGCATCCTTAAAGCATTAGAGTTGAATGCCCACAACACTCTTTCTTCCTCCCAGAAGAACCTTAGGCGGATGTCAGTGGGAAGGGTGAGCTTAAATGGCTGAGGGCCTCGCCCCCACTCCTTTTCATGCAGGCATCATCCCCACTTTTCTGGGCCACCTCTGTTGGCCTCTGAGTTACTGATATCCCATAAAGGAGAAGAAGATCATTTTGAGTGTCCAGGGAGACATCTTGGCTCTTATTTGTTCAAGTCTCTGGAAAGAACTCTAGGAGCTGGGTCCTGAGACCCTGGAATTCAAGACCAAGAGCTTTACTAGTTGAAATGGGGTGGAGACGAGGGCCAATCTGAGTGAATGCCTCTGTGCGTTCTGCCTCACTGGCTTTCCTCCTTCCCCCTCCATGAACAAAGACAAAATAAAAACAAAAACAACTCAGGGAAACAAAGCTTTCCTTTTAGGTTATCAAGAGATCTTCCAGTTGGAGCAAAACCTCACTCTTTCCTGCGACCCCAGACAGTCTCAATCTCAGATGGTGAGGGCCTCAAGCCCAAACTGGTTTATTTGAAATCCATGTTTAGGTCCCAGCATGTGGCATGTGCTCCACTCTGATGACACTTTTAGTTTCTAATAATAGAGCAGATGAAGTAATATTGCAATTGATGTTCCCGGGGATTTGATTGGATAAGTGCATAAAGTGTGGAGGGGGAAGGGGGTTGCATGGACAGATCACATTAGTATTCCCGTCCTATCAATGTGCGGGCCCGTGAACAACGTCAGCCGGACCGATTCTCTGCGTCTGCCAGTCCCGCCACAGATTCATCTGGGATCTTCAAACAGACCAGCCCTTAGAGACGAGGGATCAAGGCAGCCGATTAGAGCCAATTGCTTGCTTTGGGGACGGCCAGTCCTTCCAGGCCTGGCGACAGTAGAGGGAGGGGAAAGACGAACCGAGCGCCGCTGCGGGAAGACACTGAAGCAAGAGCGACACCCCTTTCCGCCCCCCACCTTGCAGCGCAGGCTTTGAAAGCTGCTCCCCCACCTGAATGGAAACTCAGAACCGCCTGGCGGCGCGTTCCTTCTCGCCCAGCCTTGCAATCCATGCCGAGAGGAAGGCAGAGCGAGCCCGCGCCAGCGCCCAGCTCCCGGGACAGGGTCGGCAATGCTGCTGAGCAGAACTTGATCGCGCCCCTTCCTCGCTGCTAGTGGAAGCGATGCTGCAAGGCACAGCCAACGCTTCCCCGGCTCTCCTTCAAGCTGAAGGTTACCGACCCGCGCAGCCAGCCCCAGCACTGTGAGCTGCGCGCCTCAGGTCCGGGCTCCGGGTGCTTGGCGGCGGCGCGCAGGGCAACGACCGGGCCGCCCGCGCCGGGGCGCACTGCACCAGCGGCTTCGGCTTGGTGGATGTGTATGCATGAGTTCTGCACCGAATGGGCGCAAAAAGCGCCCCAGCCGGTCCACCCGCTCCTCGATCTTCCAGATCAGCAAGCCCCCGCTGCAGAGCGGAGATTGGGAGCGCAGGGGCAGCGGCTCCGAGAGCGCCCACAAAACCCAACGAGCCCTGGACGACTGCAAAATGGTGGGTGAAAACTGCCCTTCTTTCTTTTTTTTTTTTTTTTGAGAGGGGGTGGGGGGAGTCCTGTATGTTAATCATTTGCTTGAGTGCCAGCCACTCCCCCACCCTCAGCTCCTCAATGACGATCACGTGGCACATGCACTATTTTTAAATCTGCAGTCCCCCAAATTCGGGGTGACACCCCGGTCGTAAGGGCCCTACAGAGAGAGTCACAGCAAGGGTCTTGGGAATCAGCGGCTATGGGCTGTGCCTCTACCCCCTCGAAGAATGGTGGATGGATGCGAAAGACACAGTTAACTGGCTCGCTCACATGGGGAGGGAGGGATGAGGAGGTGGGGATTCTGCTTTCTGGGGAGAGAGTAGCAAACACCCAAATACAGCGCACAGGGCGCTGCGGAGGGGTCGAAGGTTCCAGCGCAGAGCCTGTAGCTGGTCTTCCCGTCAGGCTGTCTGGCCGAGAGGTTCAGTGGCTCAGCAAGAGGTGGTTTGCCTATTACACCCTACCTGTGGTCTACCCCGCCCCTCCCGCCGTGCAACTTAAAAGCCACATCCTAGCAGTAGCGGAGGGGAGCATCTATGCCAGAGTCCCCAGCATCTTTCTCTGTTGACTTGGGAGTGGCACAGTAGCGCTCCAAATATGCTCTCTTGCTCTTCAGAAACTGAGTCTGAAGGGTGAGGGCAAGTAGGTCTGGAAATAGAGCTTCCATGGCCAGGCTTGCCGATGAAAATAAACACTTGCCTTTGACAAAGAGACTTACCATCTGGTTTAAACAATTCCTAGGCTCCTTAGCTGGAGATCTGGGGAGCTGACTCAGGGGTCTGTGAAGGTCCCTGCTTATGTACTCCGAAATAGGAAACTTTCTTATGAGAAATGTTTGGTTAAAAAAAAAAAAAAAACTCACTTCTTTTCCAGCTTGTCCAAGAGTTCAACACACAAGTGGCCCTGTACCGAGAACTGGTCATTTCTATTGGGGATGTCTCCGTCAGCTGCCCCTCACTCCGGGCGGAAATGCACAAGACAAGAACCAAAGGCTGTGAAATGGCCCGTCAGGCACACCAAAAACTGGCTGCCATCTCAGGGTAGGAGACTCGGCATTATTTGGTAATTCATATACATGATGCATGGATGCTGACAGAATTTTACGGTAGCCAAGTCCTCAGAGATGATCTCCACATATTTGAGATTTTAACCTTGAGATCAGAATTCTCTAGAATTTCTACAGAGCTATACACAAACTATAGGCCAAACTATAATTTGAAGGCTGAGTGATTCTTGTATATATGTATATATATTTAGAAGATATGGATCAAGTGATTTTTTTAAAAACTTAATTTTCAATATGCTGGCCACATATTGGAATTTGGAGCATAAGATTTGGGGTGGACGGTTGGGTATCAAACTGAAGTTAAATCATCATGCCTCAAGATTATTTTGTCATCTGCTACTGAACAAAAGGCCTGTGCTGTAGAGAAAAATCTTTCCTAAATCCCAGATTTACTAAACTATTTATACCATGAGATAAATTCCTATGATACGGCCTAAAATAAAATTCCTAAAATAAGGTCTTGGATATAAATTACTCTCTTCACTGTGGTGATTTGAAGGGGTAAGTTTTAGCATAAGAACAGTTTTTAAAGATTAGGGAAATTCACAAATCTCAGTAAACCTAAGCTGACATTGTACCCCAAATTTTTATTTATTTTCATCAGATTAATGTTTTTTCAAGCTTGTATTAGGAGATAATTCAGTATGTGAAAACTTCTCTCTTGGGACCCTACCTATTCCTTCTTTCATCTCTTAATATTGGGGGGAAAAGTTAGCCATGGCTTTTGTTAACAGTTCCTATTTTCAAGATAAGTACTTAGATCAAAGAAACACAGGAATCCTTATACAAATACATTGATACATTAATTTAAGTGCTTGATTCAGTCTAGAGATAGCCTTTATCTATTTATCTATGTGAGTATAACTTTATCAGAGTAGAAGTTCAAATCAGTCACTCACCTGACAATGTTACAAATTGATCACCTGTAGGAATTATATCTAATTTACCTATTTGAAAGAATCACTCTTTGCCATCTTTAATTCCAATAATATGTATAGTGACTATTATATGTTGCCTCTCTTAATAATTAGTTTACATTTGACCACAGGCATTTTATATCATGAAAAATGATACACTATAATCATCTCCTTGAAGAGAGGGATAAACAAAGTATGTTATAACCCTATTTTATTTGGTAAAAATATTGAGAGGTTATCCTTTCCTGTTTTAACTCTTTTACTATTCTTAACAAGAAGAATCTGCAAAAATCTGAACCACTTAATTCTCCAAAAAGGAGGGGAATTAAGTGGTTCAGGAGTTTGGGGAAGAAATGTAACTGTGTTAAATCCCAGACAAGGAGAGAGGGTGGGGGGAAATTAGAAATGTGAAGGAACACTGGTAAATTTAAAGGTACAGAGAAACAATAATTCAGAAGGAAAAGCAGATTTCGGACAGGAAATTCTCTCTCTAGCAGCTCTGTAAACTTTACGTCCTGCAGTATAGGATGGGATTGCATTTAGGATCCCTTTGAGTTGGGGCTCAAAATGAGAACATGTTCTAATCAGAGAAGGTGGGCTGGAGAAATGAACAAGGGGTTCGATTCAGTCTATTTTGCTACACACAAGAAATTCAAGGTCTTCTAAAGATTCAGGAAAGAAAGGGTCTGAAACTATTGGCTAAGAGTTGAGTTTGGAGGATTTCCAGTGGATTTTTTTTTCTTTGAGAGGTGTGCTAGCTCTGTTACCCTGGCTGTCTTAAACCCTTGTACTCGAGCATTCCGCCTGCCTCAGCCTCCAGAGTAGCTGGGACTGCGAGAATGCACCATGGCATCTGGCTTCCGGTGGATGTTATTTACTCTGGTGTTTTTAGCTCTTTGCTACTTGCTTACATGTTATCCACGGATTGATGTTAATGGGGGCAGTTTTATAAGAATTAGTGGGAAAATAAGGTGTTACTAGATTGTTGCAAAAGGAAAGTCGACTCCGTAAAATATTCTAGGATAGAATTTGACACCTTTCCCTCCTTACAATAATAATTAAATGCAATTTAACATTCTTTATAAAAAATGACAGCAATATAATTGAAGGAAATCCCTTTAGTTCCTCACCATCTGGGCTCCATTAATGAAGGATGTGATTCCCTTTGGCGGAATCCATTTCTGATATGGCTTGTTATGTGGGCTCTTGTTTCAAGCTTGACGTGGAGGCTGGGAGGGAGGCTGTAGGAGTCAATTTAAAGTTTGAAGCAGGGATGAGAAAAAGCAAAGGTTTTTGGCAAAATTTAGAGAGAAGAATTGGATTTCTTGAGCGCCCACTATTTGCCATCACAATCCAGCTATTTCCTTTCAGCTGAGAAAGGGATTATTATTCTTAGTCGACAGATAGGTCTAGAGAGATTGAGGAACTTGCCCAAAGTCACACAGCTAAGAAGTGACACAGCTTTGATTCTACCCCATGTTTGCATGCTTCTCATATTCATGCTTTTTCCTCTATATAATGCTGCCATTCAAAAGGTATTATGTAAAAAGGATACATGTTAAAATATGAATGAACTTTAAAAAAAGTATGCTAACTGAAAGAAGCCAGTCACAAAATACCACATATCATATGATTCTGTTCAGGTGAAATGCCCAGAAAAAGAGACAGAAAGTAGATTTAATGGTTACCTCGGACTGGAGGTGAGAGCAGGTAGAGACTACAGATGAGCTCGAGGAATCTTTTTGGGATGATGGAAATGTTCCAGAATTAGACTGTGGTGATAGTTGTACAACACTGCATATTTACTAAAAGTCATTGAATTGTTTACTAATAATGAGTAAATCTTATGGCATATAAAGTATAACTGAATAATTGTTTTTTTAGAAACGTATTATCACCATCACCTTGATTAACACTTGTGTTTTTTTTTTTTTTGTCGACTTTATTATTTTCTACATATGTAGCTTTTAATGAAGGGGTATGAGCTATAGGGTGAGAGAAAGTCACACTTGGCTTCCCATGCATTTATCAAGACACCTGCCTCATGTCTATTGTTTAAGCACCAATGCTTTGCTCTGTGTAGGAATACAAGTGTGGGAAAGGCAGGACTTGAAGGAATAAGTGAATTTATTTATTTTTTACCAATACAGACCCTCACTTCCTGGTCTGCCAGCTGGCTTTGGGGCCACAGGCGGTAGACAGTATTGCAGGTGGACAGGGTAAAAATAAGATGAGGCAAGATAGAGAGGAAGAAGGAAAACAAGGAGTTTGTGTCAAACAAGCAACTAATGCTACATACCTTTCATGCCTGACCAACTGAAGCCCTTAAGGAATGGGGGAGCTCACAAGAGAGGAAAACAGATGTTTTTTCTAACTGGCCCTGTATCAGAAGGCCATCTTCACAAATGCAATCAACACACTTTCTCAAATTACGGTTATATCAGCAGAGTTCAGTCACAGCCTTTTCTTTCAAAGGCATCAGATATCTGCATTCTGGACGACCCTGTCAGATGAACACAAAGTCTCCTCTGACTGGCTTGATTTACTAAAGTTATGATACCTTTACAACTCTGATCCTCTCCCAGGCTTTAAAGCTAAGAGGGGCCTTAAAGATCATTTGCAAGAATGGGCCTCAAAGTCTTTAACAGTAAATCCTCCCCTCAATCTAAATATATAAGGCCACATTTATAAAGACGGCCACAGTGCCATTATCCTGCACTGCTTGGGGTGTGTGTGTGTGCCCACGTACATATAAGGAGTAGGCCAGGTCCTGCCTTTTGGACTTCCTACCCAAAGTGACTTCTGAGACACTTCAAAGAATCCCTAGGGCTCCATGGTACTTTATATTTAAGGAGTCTGAGATTCAGAGGATTTAAGTGACTTTCAAGGGAACTTGACAAAGAATACGTGAAGATTTTAGAGTCAGACAGACCTGGACTGAGTATCACCTTTTATGACCTTGATAGAATACTTAACTCTCTGAGTCACAATTCCTTCATCTGTAAACTAGTGTCATGCCCACTCACGGGGCAGTTGAGAGAGTTGAGCTAGGTACGTGAAGCAGGGACCACATGTCCAGCCTGTCAATGGCACTGCCAGTCAGAGGCTGCTCTAAGACTGTAACCTGGGTCTCCTCTTCCCTGGTCTAGTACCTATTCCATCAACCACACCTGAGAATGAGAAGAGACAAGCACGGTCTACAAGGTACGAGTGGCCCCAGGAGCCAACATCCTCCAGCACACCTCGGGAGTTACTGCTATGGCAGTAACCAGGGGGGCTGGTGGTCAGGATTCCCTTTCTGCTTCTGTGGTGTCTGTGTTGGACTCAATCTTTCTCACACTGCTGCTTTTGGTTAATGGCTGCTCAAGATAATCAAAATGTAGAAGGATTTACTCCAGATCTTAAGTTTAAGTATGACAATGTGAGAGACAGTAGAGTGTGATGGGAAAGAGCACTGATTCTAAATCAGATTAGACCACTTGCTAAGGACATGTGTGAATTTGTAGGCAGATTGATTCACAGAGTGGTTAGTGGCACTCTGGTATAGTGGTTAAGTACATAGACTTTGGGGCCAGACTGGCAGTCTGATGGTGCTGCTATTCACATGTAGTATAAAGTCGGGCAAAGATACTGTCGCTTCCTCTCTGCCTCAGTTTCCTCAACAGCAAAATGGAGTTAATGAATAATGAGACCAGAATATATGGCATGGTGAGGATCAAGTACTTAGGAGACTGCAAGCATACAGTAAATGCTATTAAGCACAAGTTAGTGTTAATATAATAAGATATTTAAAAATAAAAATTAAGATACATTTATATAAAAAATGTTAATCCATCAAATATCTTCCAAATAAATACTTTGACTGGAATAAATCTTTGTTTACCTTGGTTTCTTATATTCTGAGACATTTTCTATGTTGAAGTTTCCCAGATGGCTCTCAGAAAGCCTGTTCAGGGATACCATAAAATTTACATGGAGATGTGAAGCTTCAAAAGTAGCTCTCTTTAGAAATTTTTTGTATAAATCAGCCTAGATTCTTCATATATAAACTAATATTTACAAAACCTTTTGGCCTAGTTTTAGTGTAGGCTATATGACATTGGATAAGTCTGTTAAATTCCCTGCACGTCAAAATTATAGTCTTAAATTAAAGGACTTCTGAATCTCCCGGCTTCCTCATTCCATTATTCTACATTAATTCATAGAGAATCATGTGGACCTTGTTTACAGAACTGAGCTATGAAAAAATAAATATCATGCAGGAAATTTGATGATTGAATTCCAGAAATAATTTGTTGAGATCCAAACATAGTACATTCACAAGAAGAATCTTAATTTCCTGTTGGCTTTCTAGGGCAATGTAATGACCATCCTAGAGGTCCATAATCACAGATTTCAGGTTTTTCCCTCCAGCAATGATTTTCCTGACCAACCAGACCTATGTTTCTCTCCTTTTCTCCTTCTCTTTCCTCATGTTCTTTCCTTCTCCTCTCGCCTTTTTTCGGGGGTAGGTAGAGTCTGTTTTTATTTTTATCTGTATTAATTTTTTTTGCCCTGTGTTTTTTCAGTTGCACTTCTAGTTGGTTTCGTTTTCCTACCCTTGTTCTGTTGACTAGGAAATTGGGAGGTGAGAGAGTGAGGTAAGGAGGAATAAAGAATTGCAGCTTAGTGATAGTCCTTTCAGCACTTCGGCTGAGCCAGCAGCAATGATATGTAGTGATAGAGTATGGAAGAGCTTGGTGACCATGGAAGCAGCTCTCAGCTTTCTGTGATCCGCGCAGTGGAGGAGGCCTTATGTGGGCAGTGACAGCCTCTGCCGTTAGTAAAAGGAACCTGTGGTTGGCAGGCATGCCAGGCCACCTACTCTGTCTTTTCTTTTCTCTTCCTATTAAAGGTGTTTTGCTTTAAAATGTTTAGCTCTCACTGGTCAAATAGTGAAAGGCAAGTTATGTCTCTACCAAAAGAATATACTATCCATAAAGATAACGATGGAAGAACAATTCAGTATTAGTTTGCTAAGGCTGTCATAACAAAGTGCCACAAATGGAGTGGCTTAAACAAAAGAAATTTATTGTCTCACAGTTCTGGAGGCTGGAAGTTTAAGGTCAAGGTGTCGGCAAGGTTGGTTCCCTCTGAGGGCTGAGAGGAAGTATCTACTCCATGCTTCTCCCCTGCCTTCTGCTGGCTTGCTGACCGTCTTTCGCAGTCTTTGGTTTGATGAAGCATCTCTGCCTTCAGCTTCACAGGGCATTTTCCTTGTGTGTGCAACCCATGTTCAAATTTCCCCTTTCTTACAAGGACACCAGTCATATTGAATTAGGGGCCAATTCTACCCCAGTATGACCTCATCCTAACTTAATTATTTACAACTGCAATGACCCTAGCTCCAAAAAAGGTCACATACTCAAGTACTGAAGGGTTAGGACTTCAACATGTGAATTTAGTGGTGGAAAGGGGGACATAATTTAACCCAAAACAAATTTTCTTGACCTATCTGCACCTAAATACACACTTTGGGTTGTTTTGCCCAGACTGGGGTTGGGGTTTTGCCTAGGGCTTTCTATATAATCTCTCTATACTTTCATATAAAGGCATCCTCAGGCCCAATGTTTAATCATCTGCAAGATCATAACTCTTATAAGGGGAGAGTTTGTGACCATGGAATCGAATGTTTTCTGTATGAAATGGATTGTTCACAAAGATACTGAGTCTCTAATACAGTTAGCACTTTTCTCTAACCGATTTAATTATATTATAAAGGTGAACCAAAGCCCAGCTATAAGAGAGAATACTAGGGAGAACTGGTGAGGCATCTGACAACCCATACCCACACAGGGGGTATTCACTTTCCCTAGTGTGCATGAGAGAATTGAGCAGGTGGTAGCCCCTCAATGGTGCTAATACTGTTGCTTAAGGACCGTAAGCATACTTTGGAGCAAGTGACAAGGTTCTGACTCACACCAGATTAAAGAAGAGTGCTATTATTAGCAACTCAACTAAATGTGATATGGTGTCTAGACAAGTGTTCTCCCATTGCCTATTGAAGTTTAGCCTTTCTATGTTTCAAACAGCTTTAATGACTTTCACCTTGTTAGTCTTCTTAATAGATATTCCAATTAGAGAGAAAAATTAAATCTAAAACTAACTTTGGAAGAATTCATTGTCACTTTATTATGTATACCCTGAACTGCAAGAGAGCAAGGCTGTTTCATTCATCTTTGAACCCTGAGTGGTAAGCTCAGTGATGATATATATTTGTCTTCCCTGTTCATTAAGTTTACTTGGTATTTTAAAATCTATTCTAAAAGAAAGTGTGTCTTGGTACAGACTTTAGTAAGAATTGAGAGATTAGATTAGTTTACATCTTTTACATTTCTATTACATTTAACTATTTTTTTTTTCTGTTTTGTAACTCCAAAACCAACATGTTGGTTTTTAAATAACAGAGGACTTGAAGAGCATACCTAAGAGCAATTTCTGAGGCATAGGTGTTCATTATTACAACAAATCAGCAGGCAATGTGTATCTTAGAATTACTCATAAAGTAATTATGTTTAATTTAGGTTACTTGATAAAGTATTACCATAACATCTCTCTGCTTAGTGGCCTTATGTTGAATAGTTAAGTAATCATTAACCATTGAGATCACCTTTTCAAATTGTTCTTTTAACTTCTAGGCCTTGAGAGTTTAGTTGTGTCTTATCCCAGAAAGATACCTATACAAAGCACAGCTCCAGAGCTGTATCTATGCTGCCTGTTCATTTATTTCCTTTGCTTTACAAGACATGACATTAAAAAGGTAAAACGTCATGAAAAATATTTAATTACTTGCCTATATGCATACATGTATATACATATATAATACACACACAGAATAAACTTATTTGTGAGATTGACTCTTGTTAGGTTAAAGTATCTGAGCCTTTAAATAGAAGTGATTTAGCAAGTTATTATTATTTATTTTTAGAGATGGGGTCTCACTCTGTTGCCTAGGCTGGTCTTGAACTGGGCTCAAGCAATCCTCATGCCTCAGCCTCCTAAGTAGCTGGGACTATAGGCATGCACCACCTGACACAGCTACTTTTTAAAAAAAAAATTATTATAGAGACTGAAGTCTTCCTACGTTGACAAAGCTAGTCCTGAACTCCTGGCCTCAAGCAACACTCCCACCTCAGCCTCCCAAAGTGCTGGGATTATAGGTGTGACTCACGGTTCTCGACCTAAACAAATGTTTTCAACTTAATGGAAGACTCTAGATACAAAAAATTGTTGTTGTAAAAGTCAATTTTACATTTACAGCTGTAGATACATAGCAAACTAATAATCTATACCGATCTGAGTTTGAGCACTAGGGGGAAATATATACTAACCCAGAAGAAGCCAAAGCCTTCCAGTATTCTTCAGTTACTGAGAATATCTTGAAGAGCTCCCCCACCACCCCGCCGCCAATCTCATAAGTTACCAAATCCTGTAGTGGTTTATCTTTTTCAGTGTCTATTGTGTCCCTTCTTTTTTTCCCATTTCTCTGGCCACCTCTTAATTCAC
The DNA here is from genome assembly GCF_049354715.1 of Callithrix jacchus. Lineage (NCBI taxonomy): Eukaryota > Metazoa > Chordata > Mammalia > Primates > Cebidae > Callithrix > Callithrix jacchus. Next base: position 145,034,270 of record NC_133503.1, on the reverse strand, counting down.
AAATGTATCCCTGCAGGCCATCAGCTGTTGTAGTACCTCCCAATCGGTCTCCTTGAGTTCAATCTCTTACCTCTTCTCTTCAATTTATTCACTAGATCCAGGTTAATCCTCCTCCTAAAACACTCCTCTGATCTTGTCACTTCTTTGCTTTAAAACTTCCAAAAATATCCTATTGCCTAAAGCAGCATTTCTTCAAATTTGATCCCTAGCTTTCTTATGTCAGAATCACCTGGGTGGGATGTCCTCAGACCTGAAGAATCAAAACCTCTAGGGAGGTAAGGACAGGAAATACAAATTTTAAACAAGCACCACTGCATCCCCCAGGAGATTGTTGAACATGCAACATATGAGATCTATCTGCCTAGAACAGCGATTCTCAACAGGAGCTGCACGTGGGAATCACCTAGGAAGCTTTAAAAATTTGCTGATGCTGGAATTCCATCCCTAGAGTTTGTGGTTTAATTGGTCTGGGATGCTGCCTGGGCATTGGGGTATTTTTAAAAGCTTCCCAAGTGAGCATCTGTGTCAAAAAGATTATACTTGGCTATATTTAATAGAAAATTCAAAGTAGCAATTGCTTAAAGACACCAGGGCTTATTCTCACCCAGAAAAAAAAAAGTCCTATGTTGGGCAATTTGAAACTGGTACAGTGGCTCCACCAAATCATATGGTTCTGCTGCCCATTCTTTGTTTATGGCTTCTATCCCCAACCTCACTTTAAGAGGCAGGAGGAGCACAGAAGCCCAGCCATCAGTTCATGTTCCAGCATAGAATAAGGAAGAAAAGAGGAAGGGCAAAAAGGTCATGTCTAAACAGGTCATCTCGCCTTAATCAGTTTCAAACAAAACTTCCAGAACTGTACCATATGGTTACACCTAATTGCAAGAGAGACTGGGAAATACAGTCTTTTTTCATTGCCACCTTAAATAAAAAGGCCTTCATTACTAACGAAAAGGGGAAGAATGGATATTGGGAAACAACTAACGATTTCTCTCACTGTATCCAACCTATATTTCTGGAATTTTTACCCCCTAACTTTTAAACATTCCACTTCCTCAAACTGGTCTACGTTTTATTCCTGAATTGTGTGTAACAGAGTGATCCTATCCTAGTAGTCTACATATATGGTTTCTATATGTAAATCCATTCTCCTTAGCCAGGAAAAGAAAAAATTCACTGCCCTGCATGTCAAGGTCTTACCTGTACTCTCATTATAGTTCACCATGCTCCTCACACTGAAAACCAGAACAGAGGAAAGGGTCCAGAAAGGATTGAGAAAAGGATTTTGCTGCTTTTAAATGAACTCGTGAAAAAGATCTGAAGTTTAGAAACCACTGAGAGGGCAGGATGTTAGGCGAGGTGCCTTTGAAAGGACTTAAGTATAATTTTCACAAGTCAGGATGTGAAATGGGATAGAGCTTTCAAGGAGTATTGGTAGTGGCACTCAAGAAATCAATTTTTAAAAAATCTACCTGAGATTGAGTGGGACTCTTTAAAAACAAATTTTAAACCTCCTATAAATAAATTAAAGAAAAAAATATCATGAAGGAGTTAAAATCTGACAGACTGTTATGAATAAAAGGTGAGAAGCAGCTAGACAACTCAAGGAAGCAGGAAGGGTTTTCTGGAGATGGGAATAAACTGCAAAATGATCTATGGTCATGATCATAATGAGCTCATTAAGGGAAATTGGACTTGGAACTCATTATCCCATATCAACGATGTTATACATAGTACTTAGGTCATAAACAGTATTTAACCCACAATTTCCTAAATTATAAACCTTTTCATCAAATATAACAGTATTTTCTATGGGAAAATAACACTCATGTCAAACTCCAGAAGTCATCTTTCCTTCTGGGAATCTACTCATAGTACTCTTCTAGGTGTGGTAGATACAACAGCTTTGAACAAAATAAAGTCCTTGTATTCATGGTGTGTGTGGTGGTGGCAGCGGGGGTGGGGTGGTGATTGAGAAGAAACAAACAAAAGAGAGCATTTCAGGTAGTGACAAATGCCATGTGGAAATAAAACAAGATGATATTGTTAAGGAATGATACACGCTGTGTGGGTAGTTATCTTCTGATAGGGTGGTCAGAAAGGCACCTCTGCGAAGGTAACATTCTAACTGGATGACTGACTTTGAGAAGGGACCAGTCCTATGATAATTTTAGAGAAAAGCATTTCAGGCATAGCAACAGCAAGGATAAAGCTCCTTGAAGACTGCATTATCAGTTTGGAATTGTCTTCAGCTACCAGTAACATAGGCCAGACATCAGTAACTTAAATATATAAAGGTGGCTTTTTCCCATATAATTAAACACCCAAAGGGGTAGGGATGGCAAATATTGGTTCATGATTGAAGAACATCATAACTGAGATTTCTGTAGTTCTCTGGGGCTTTTCCTGAAGATCCCAAAATGGATGTTGCTGCTCCAGAAACTGTATCCATGTTCCAGAGAAGTAGAAAGGTCAGAGAGCACAGACATAAGCCAATTAAATGTGGCCCTTCCTAAAAGAGTTTCTCAGAAACCTCACACAGCAACTTCCATGAATTTCTCCGTGGCCAGGGCTGTGTCATGTAACTTCCCTACCTGCAAGTTTCATGATCTGATTTGCATACATCTCTCTCCATACCAGCTGCCTGCTGAGAACACAAATTTCCTAATCTATAAGCCAAAGTCATGCTTCCTGAGGCTAGGGGCAGGATCTCTAGCAAGACTGGGGAGATAGGAAGAGTAAGGAGCTTGGATGTGAGAAGTGAGGGAAGGGGTGCTGGAGTGGGAGAAAGAAGTAAAAGTCGATTCCTCAGCAACGACCTCTCCTTCCTGCTCATTTTCCTCTTAGTTTATTTATTCTTTTCATTAAACATTGAACACATATTATGGGCCAGACATTGTGCGAGCCTCCAGAAACATAAAGATGAATCAACATGGCCCTTGCCCCTGAGGAACTTATCACTCAGCATCTGTATAGAGATAGACATTAAGCAAATAATTGCAGAACAACGGAATCAATGTTGCAATAGAAATAGACAGAGGATACAGTAGAGGAAGAGTCATCAGCTCTGCCTGACTGGGTGTAGGCAGGGAAAATGACTTCATAAACAGAATGATGTCACTTGGGCTGAACTTTGAAGAGCAAATAGCAGTGTCCTTTCTCTTTTATTTATGCAGCCATAGGCCTCCTGCCATATTGGTAAACCTCAGGAGACAATATTTGTCTGTTTTGAACCATAAGGAAACAGAACTAGGAGTTTAAATGTGCTAAGAGCCTACTGTGTGCTGTTCCCTTTGCACGTATGATTTATGATTAAATCGTATTCATGATGAAATGAGTTCATCTGAAATAATATTTACCTACAACCTGGGAATATACTGTTTTTAAAGGCTGGTGTGTTGACTGGGAAGCACATGTACCTGCAAATAACAGACCAACCTGTTCACAGAGTGGCCTCATAGAGCCAATGGTGTAGGTTGCTGGAAGCTGAGACTATTTCACCAACTCAAGAATGTCAGAACTGAGATCCTTGTGATTCTTTTGACTTTTCCCCGTTGTTCCAAGATGTTGGTCCTGTCCAGGGCAAATAAGGCTCCAGAGCTGTCTCTGGATTTTAGGTGAGACTCATTCGGAAGCTTTCTAGAGAACCCAAAATGCTAGGTATTTTTTAAGTCCTCATTTAGTAGTGAACTGGGGTTCTGAAAGGTTGAGATGTTTGGTCAAGATCTTTGGTGGCGCTGGAGTTTGAACACTCGTCTACCTGGTGCCAGAGTCTTTATTCTTGCCACCATATTGGGCTGTTTCCTGACAGACCCTTCTTTCTCTGACTGGCCACAGGATTGCTTTCCTTCTTTTCTACTGCCACAAACTATTATTTCCACTCAGAGCCTCTCTTCCCCTGGACACACTTCAGAACAAGGATCTCTTCAGCCAGCAATCAGCCGATTTGAGGGTTTTTAAGGTTTCCTCAGCTACTAAGAGGAGGAAAACAGGCGGAAAGGAAAAAAATAACAAAATTATGGCCTTACTGCAGCCGCCAGTGGAATGTAAATGGATCTTGGCTCTGCATTCCTGAGGCCTCAGCACTTTTCTCTCGACCCCAAATTTTTCAGACTTTCTTTTCCTATACTAGGTTTACTCACATCTCTTCATCTGGGGGCACCTTCTTTCCTGGTTTTTTGAGTGTGCAAGTCCTAGACATGACCCTATGGGATCGGACTCTGACTCAGGTCTGGGTGGACTGAATTCTGGGTCTTTCAAGAATCGACCTACTTTTTCCCAGGGGAGGACATGTTAGCAGGGCAGGACACCCCATCACCACAGTGGAATTGGCCACCCAACTCCACTGCAGGTTACCAAAAAGCATGGGGGGTGAGGGTGGGGAATGGTAGTAAGTGTGGAGGGTTTGAGGGAGATACAGCCTCCCACTGGGGTGACAGGAACACTCCTAAGAAAGTAACATTGAGGGAGGCTGGGAGAAAAGATGGGAAGAACTCATAGGAAATGAGATTGGGGAGAGATTATCAGATCAATCTCAAAAACACTACTTCTTAAAATACTGAAATCCCTTGTCAATAAATCCACAAGAGCTCCTGTTCTCCCACAAATGGCATTTAAAATCATCACGGTAATTATCTAAATTGTCTCCCTGGTGAGATTTCTAGTTTCTAGTCGAAACGACTGATTGTTAGGGCTTCAGGCTCTGAAGTTTAGACTCTCATTCCCTTAGTGGGTCTAATTTTGAAGTGTTCCATTTTGGCATGGATTTCTTATTTCCAGTCTTGCCATCCACTCACTAAACTGAGAAAATCTGTAAATTTGATGGGTTTTTCTCTCTTTTATTTATTTTTTTGAGATGGGGTCTTGCTCTGTCACCCAGTCTGGAGTGCAGTGGTGTGACCTTGGCTCACTGCAACCTCCATCTCCCAGGTTCAAGGAGTCTCCTGCCTCAGCCTCCTGCATAGCTGGGACCACAGCCGTGTACTACCACGCCCAGCTAATTTTTGTATTTTTAGTAGAGATGGGGTTTCACCATGTTGGCCAAGCTGGTCTTGAACTCCTGACCCTGGCCTCCCAAAGTGCTGGGATTACAGATGTGAGCCACTGTGCCCACCCTGTTTTCCCTTTTGGATATTGTCAGTAAACAGATATTTTCTGATTTTTCATCTTTTATATTATATTCCTGTTTTTTCATTACCATGAACAGTCCTATTTATCTTAGAATTAAAGAATAAATCATCTTCCCTTACCCTCACCAAAATATTGCTGAGGTAGGAAAAATTTAGGTAGAAATAGAAATTTGTTGCTAAAATTGTCCTTGATATACAATAAGCACATAATGCTTCTCGAAGTGTGCATCACAAACATTTTGGGTTTCGTGTATCCTTTTTTCTAATAAATGATTCTACTCCATTCTGTCCTATCCTGATGTAACAAAAAGGAGGTGGGAGGAAATGGATACATTTCCACAGAGTAAAAAGTAACTGGAAAGCAAGTCAATGACAATCACCTTCAGACTCTTGCTCCTGTTCTTACAAGCATTTTATTAACTTTGACAAAAATCTATTTGTTTTGGAGTTGTGATAATCCTTATCTGGGTCCTGCTCAAAAACAGTGGCCAGTGTAGAAAGACCTTCCCTGTGAGGACTACAACAGATTCTCTATCCTCAAGTAAGCTAGGTGAGGCAAATATAAATGGTCAGAATCTTTTTGTGGCCATAATTTGGCAGTATCTAGTTCCAACGAGTATAGCTGTCCCCTGCCTGAAAGAGAAATACTAGCCCTGCTGAAGGCTGAATGGAAGGTCTTTTCCCAGCTGAGTCAGTTCCGTTGACCATAGCAGATGACCAAAGGTCCCAGTTTTCATCATTTGGAAAGAGTGTAGCTGTGGGGTGGTCAACTGTGGACATTTGAGAAACCTTCTGTGTGTGTGCACAGAGAGACAGCCCCTGCCAGTCAGCAGAGTCAGGAATCAGAACATAACTCAGCCCTCACCAAAGAGTGAGGGAAGAATGCAATTTGAAGGAGATTGCTGTCTCTTCCAAATTGGGTGACTCCCATGAATGTCTTTCCACCATAAGTCACATTTTCTTACTATCTGAAGTTTGAGCTCGAATGGCTGCATCTGTTCGAGTACTGTACCGTCATTGAATAATGAGGATTATTTTAGGCCACAGCATGCACCATAATGCAAAATCACTTGGCAAATGTTCCTTCCATAAAACAAGCCATATCAACTGTTTCTATATTCATGGATTCAATCTTTTGTTTTCTGAGGATGAAATATGTTTTAAGCTACCAAATCTGTTCAGACTCAGAGTGGTTGGTTCTCTAAATTTTAGTATTAGTTATTGCACAGCGCCATTGCAGATCTAATGTGAAAATGTGAGGTGAGTTCAGATATCTATTTAGATGTAATCTTTCCAAAAGATATATGCGATCACACAGTTCATTCCGGGAAAGTCTTGCCCCACGTGTCAGCATTATAAAGGCATTCTCCATCTTCAGAGAAGGAAATTCTGTGGGAGTGAGGGGGAAAGAGGCAGGGAAGGAGAATGATTCAGCTGGAAAAGAAAAGAGAAAATGGGGAAGGAGGGCCGAACCAGTTCTTTGGGAACTATGCTGACTAAGGAGTGGGTACTGCCAGGAGATAAAGGAATGTAGTTGAAGGAAAATAAAGGGACTACCCAGTTGCAGGGTTAGTGATTGGAGAGAGTGTGCAATTCAAGGTCTCCAAACCCAGGTTCAGTAGGGCCCTGAGTAGGTGAAGTGAAAAAGTGAAGTGGACAAGGAGGGGTGGTGCTGTTGGGGCAGCACATGCTCCTGGATTGGAAGCAGGCAGCTGCCGCCCAGGCTTCACTGTTTGCTGATTTCCATGGGGAAATATTGGCCCAGTGTGCCATTGTTTTTTGTGGCTTCTTTTTTAAGAGAATCTATGAATTCAAGTTTATGTCTGAAACGTCACGATTTTTGTATGTTGGCCCACAGAACAAGTCTGCTGACTAAAAGTGGTTCTCAGCCATTAGTGTCTACCTCTGTTAATTATCACCTGCTTGTTTGTTCAGAATATTTGTGGATTGTCGGATGTGAACAATTAAAGAAACGCCTGAGTGTTTTATCACATTGAGTTTATATTAGTAACTGTGACCTTTATCACCTTCTTTCTTTGTTGCTTTCAGAATGGTACATTGTTGAGTGCTAAAACTTGTCAATACTTGTCACATAATTAAAATAAAAATAATATACCAAATATTGAGAAAAAAGGAAATATAATTTGGCTTTGAATTAGTTAATGAAGATCAAATCTTTTTAATTAGCCTCAGGAACATGTTAAACCTTTCTGGAATCGAACATAAATTATAATATTTGTTAATTTGTTCTGAAGTCAAATTGCTTGGAAGACCCTCTCTTTTGCCAAGATGACAAATGCAAATTATCATATGGCTCACATATTACTCTCTTGTATCAAACAGGAGCCGTCAACCTTATTATAATTAAGATCAAGACAAATAGCCTGTCAGGTATATAAGTCTGAGGTCGGCATGTGTGCTAAATATTGGGCATACATATTTAATTTTACCTAAATGAGACCCTAAGGGGAAAAAAACTTCTTAACCTACTTTCTTCTTATTTATATGATTTAGTAGCTGGTAGGATTTAACTGCAAGAGAAAACTGTATAGGAAACATCGACAAATGCCAATCTACACAAAAGAGTTATGGCCATTTCTACACAGCTATTTCTGAATTCCCAGCACAGTGTTCTATGATCGGCTTTTCCTGCTTACAAGTGTGGAAGCTACATCAAACATTTCCTTTCCAAAACTTAATTTGTCCCTATTCTAAGACTCAAAATTTAATGTAGCCCATCCATTTTTCTCCTGCCTTTTCCTCTCCCTCCTCCAATAAAGTAGTCAAGTGAAATGGAATTAAGGTGAAGGAGATTAGGGATCCAGAAGCACAGGTATTACCTGTGGAGTGATGTTTAGGGAAGAAATGTGTGCATTTGAAGGGAAGCTGGATCATATGACTAACTCAGAAGTTCATTAAAACTCTAAGATCTGGATTTCTATGATAATTTAATTTTAATTTTTTCCTCAGTAGTATCTTCTAGTTACAGATTCAGCATCAACATTTTAAACATCACTATTATATTGCAAATGCAATTGCATTTTCTGGGGCTTTTGAGGACAATTGAGTCCCTAACTCCTACACTTTCTTGTTCTTTAAAAATTTTATTTTTCAGCTGGGCGCAATGCTCAAACCTGTAATCCCAGCACTTTGAGAGGCCAAGGCAGGTGGATCATGAGGTTAGGCATTCGAGACCAGAGATGGTGAAACCCCGGCTCTACTAAAACTACAAAAATTAGCCAGGAGTTGTGGCACACATCTGTAATCCCTTTACTCAGGAGGCTAAGGCAGAAGAATTGCTTGAACCTGGGAGGCAGAGGTGGCAGTGAGCCAAGATTGTGCCACTGCACTCCAGCCTGGGTGACAGACTCCATCTCAATAAAAAGCTATTGTTATTATTGTATTAATCCCCAGAGACATAACTCTGTCTCAAAAAAATTATTTTTATTATTGTATTAGTCCCCAAAGAGATAGTGCACATGAGCCCACCACTCAGTCTGCAACCATAGGCATGGCACAGCAACTTTAACCCTGCTCTCCTGCTCCTGCTTCAGCTGTCCTTTGTCCATGCCCACTGCCCACAAGGCTCCTTGGCACAACTTTCTTGACATCATTTGAAAAATCCAGGTGAGAGGTGCTCTGAAAGCTCACAGTCCCCAGAGTGGGTGGGTTATATACTGAAATGTGAGTTGGCCTCCCCACCAATTCTATGCCATACCCAGTGGCCTGGGGCTTGAGAGAGCACCACTCATAAATTGTTCATGTATTTCTTTTCACTTCTGCCTCTACTCCATCTCTTCGAGGTTTGAGTTTATTCTAGGCTCTAGGCGATAAACATACCACTCAACCCACCATCATCCTCTACCTTTCTCCAGGTCTCTTTCCCACCCAATTTAACTTCCTCCTTCCTCCAGAGTTAAACAGAGATGCCCCCAAGCATATCCATATATGTAAATACTGGTGATGGAGGTGGAGATGGAAAAGAGCAAGTGATATAGGAGGTGTTCTTGATGTGGGAACATCTTCATCCTAGCTCAGCAGTCCAAGCCAAGGAACAATGAAAAGAACAGCTATTGGTACTGTATTCCTTCCTAGGTGGCTCATGAAATCCCTTAGAGTTTTTGTTGTTGTTGTTGTTGTTATTGTTGTTGTTTAGACTTCAACTTTGGAGCTAAGGGGGTGCCGTATCCTAGTCATTGATATCTTGGAGCCTGAGAGACCTCTGAGAGGCACTCTTACCCTTTACTGAATAGGTGGACCCCACTATCACTGTGGATATTCTACGGCTTTACAAGACATAATATGCTTCCACCAATATTATGTCATTTAATCCTTTCTACACCTCTATGTGGTGGGAATTATTGTCCTCATTTTACATATGAGGATAATATCAATATGAGGAAACTAAAGCCCTGAAAGGTGAGGTAACTCACCTCAGTCACACAACTTGTGGGTGATTGAGTTGGAATGAGCAGCCAGGTTTCCTGACTTCTAGCCCCTGAGCTTGCCTACTACCCACAGGTGTCCCTCTCTAGCCATCCTGTTATTTATCATTAAGGAATTTCTGAGTAACCAGAGCTAGGACCAAGCAGATTCTTCTATCACTTGTAAATGGACACCCATCTCCTCCATTTTTATCATTTATCTTCAATTGGTATCCTGATGTATTATATAGTCCTGAAGCATCGAGACCACAGGAGGGAAAGCAGGAAGTCTGCAGGAGCAAATCCACCATAAGGGAGAAGGGAATTTAGCATTTTGCTGTGGTTTCTAATGTTACTGAACACCAAGGGTCCAGAATAGGTCCTGTTGCTCACTGCACAGAAAGCCAATCACTGAGACGATGAGTATTGACAAGGGAAGAAGGCTTCATTATATTACGGGTGGCATCAACCAGAGAAACGGGAGCCAGATCTCCAACCCATTCCTGACTAAAATTAAGCATTTATATAGCTGGAAAGGAAAACAAGAGGGGCAAGGAAAAGGAGTTGGTCAACAGGCAGCAGCTATGTTTCATTGTACAAATGTAAGTTTGCTTCAATTCTATTGGAATCTGGCTTGTTGGAAAATTGGGCCAGTTTCACTGAGAGAGTGGTGCTCTGGGTATATCATGGCCCCAAACTCTTCTCAGCTCAGGCCCTAAGCGGGAACCTGTGGGTATGAACTGAACTGCTGAATCGCTAAATCCTAGAGCTTTGCGGGCCAGTTCATTTTGCCTCCTGACCCTTGTCTAAATAACTGGAAAACACAGAAGGCAGTCTTTTCCTAACTCGCAATCTTTGGCCTGAAAACATGGTGAGTGAGCACCATTTCCCCTACCCTCAGCTTATAACCTGTTTCCAATTTCACTGCAACCAAAAGGCACAATGAATGGCAGCGATGGCCAAGTGCTAGTCCGATTGATATTTCTGTAGGAGAGTTAGGGCCTGAGGCTGCAGATGCTCAGGCCAGCTTACCATGCCGGTGAGCAACTAATGGAATCATTTAGACACATACCAGTATTTTACAGAAATTCAACCCTGGGGTTCCTGGAGATGCCTGAAGAGGCTAGCTGCAGCCAAGCAGGTGGGGGCTCAGAGCCATGGAGATCTGTGTGTGAGCTAATGCTAAAGGGCTCTGTGGCTGGGAGTACAAATGGGAAAAGCCTGAGATACTCCAGTCTCCCTCAAGCTGCAGCTCCTCATTTGCTCTCCAGCCCTTCCCCTGTACCAGCTGTAAAGCAAACATCAAAGCTCTCTTAAAACCTGAGCAGTTACATGAAGCAGCACTTCTCTTCCAATATATTCTCCTGAATACACACTTGAAATTTCTCTTTCAAGACCAAATGCCCCAGGAAAATGGACCAAGAAGTTACCAGAGTAACATATTCGGGTCTGGTTAGCTCAAGAAATAATAATTATAGGATGTTTTGAGAGGCTCTATTATACCATTCCCTCTTTAACTTGCGGAAGCTAATGCTGGGAGTGTTCCAGGACAGCTCTCTGTGAAGTCTTGATTCCAGCAGCTGCTTGGTGTAGAGCAGTGGCTCCTAATCCTGCAGCACATTAGAACCCCTGTGGAGTTTTTTTTTTTTAAAGTACTGCTACCTAGGCTCCACCCTAGATCAATTAATTCAGAATGTCTGGAGGTGAAGTGAGGACATGATATATTTTTAAATCTCAGCAGGTGATTTGAGAACCTGCAGTAGGGATTGAGAACTACTCGGATGGAGGAAAGAGGTTAGGACTGATAAATCAGAAGACCCCACTTAGAGATTCTGCCAAGCTTTTCAGCTGGGTAATTTTGGTCAATTCCCTGAACACTCTTGGTTGTGGTTTTTGTATCAGTTCTAAGTTTTCTTTAGGCTGCAAAAATTTGTAGGTACATTATAGCATTGCTTCTAATAGTTAAAAAAAAATGAGGAGTGTCCTAAATATCCAATAGAGGATAAATTAAATAACACATACTCAGGAGCTAGATTACGTGCAAACCTTTAAACAACATTAAGTGAAACAGCAGATTATAAAAGTTTTATTCTATGACCTCATTTTTGACACCAAATGAAAAAAATATATAGATATGTATATAATTAGGATATACACCAAAATCTTTAGCTTTTTCTTTCCTGACAACTTTCATTTTGTTCTTTTTACATGTCTGTGTTTTCTAGTCTGTGGTCGATATTAAAAGAGAGAAAAAAATCTATGACACATGTCAAACCTTGAATATCAGTCTTAAATATAGTTGTAGAAAATCTCAAAAATAATTATATCTCTATAGGTAGAGCTTTAGCTTTTATATTTATTAGGAAAATATTCACAAAAATTGGCGAATTTACTTGTCCTCTAGGTTACCTACAAAAACGTACTAACCTTAAACTTGTTCATCTTCCTGATTTGAAGACCGAAGATCTAAGGGCAAGATGGAAAAGGCCTTTCTCCTGCAGTATTTGCTCTGGGTCCTGGCGGGACTGCCCTCATTTCATTGGAGAGAATAATGAGAAAGGAAGCAGAAGTGAGAAAGTCAGGAGGCCAGGGAGCCAGGAGAGAGGGCTCTTGATCTGTTTTTCTTCCCTAGAGCATCCTGTGATATTTTTGCCTGCTGTATTGGTGGTTATGAAGATAAAATAAGAGACATCAGTGAAAAAGATTAGGTCACATTTAAGCACACAATTGTTCAATAAATTTTCATTCATTCACATACGACATAACAGCTACTTAACAAACATGTGACTTCAGAGAATTAGCCCCTGTGAGCCTGAGTTTTCACCCCTAAAAAAGGGAGGTTAATAATGGCACCAATTTCGCTGGATTGCAGTGAGAATTAAATGATATGATACAGGTAAAACACTAAGCAAAACGTAAAGCACATAAGAAGTATTCAATACAGGCCAACTATTATTACAAGTATTCCAGTATTCCTTAACCAAAAATACTTCCGGCATTGATAACACTTTTATTGTGATCCAGAAAAAGATAATTATAAAAATGTATAGATTATAGCTTTAATAATTTGAGATGAGATGATAAAAATAGTTTGGGAGATTATATTTTGATTAGAAAAAATGTACTTTTCGCCATTTTAATACCAAAAAAAAAGAATTATTTCAAGTGTTTAAATATAGTCCCTGTAAGGTCTGACACCAAAAATAGAATATTGCATTTCAGAAAGAATGCCTTAGAGAAGTGATGAGCTGCCAATAACGGAAATTACGCTAGAAATGACTTTGGGCTTAAGGCAAGTATTTTTCTATTGTAAAAGTGATTAGGCCTTTAGAAATGTTTTCAAAATGATATAGTATACTCACCTCGTGTAAGGAATGTATCTTGACTTTTTGTCAGGCTCAAGATTCAAGAGAACCAGGAGTGAGTACAGGAATTGGGGAAAAGGAACTCTAAAATATTGTTGGTTTCAGATCAAAGGCTTTACTGAAATAAATAGCTTATGAAAGCAATATGAACCAGTGGTTTCCAAGCTTGTGATGCCTGTTGGAATCACCTGGGGAACCTAAAAAAATGCCAGTGTCTGGATGGCCCCCCCAGAGATTCTAATTTACTTGGTCTGTGGCATGGCCTGGGTTCCAGAATTTTTAAAATACCTCCAGGTGGTTCTGATATGCAGACAAGTTTGAGAACCACTGGCATAGATAAGGGATCTATTTGAACAAGTATAGCCTCCAAGAAGGTCTGTCTCCCTTCCTCTTTCAACAAGACCAGTGAGCAGATTCTGGATCCTTGCTGTGCTAGTGTCATGTCATCTCCCATTCTCTGCATCTCTGCTTCAGTTTTCACAACCTTCCTTAATTGTGTTCCTGCATCACATGGCCAGAAAACTTTCATTTGTGGCTACTTACAAACCTCCATGCGCAGGACTTCCATATCAATTCTATTGCTCTATATTTCAGGACTTTGATAAGAATTATGTACCAGGTGACATCAATAAACCCAGAAAATATATACCACATTACTTTTTGGTAGAAGCCAAAGTGTTCAGATGGTGTCTTTGAAGGATCACCAGGCCAAGGAACTGTGGTCTGAACTGCTCTGTGTGCATGCACCTGTCACTAGGAAAGTGAGATAGTTGGATCAAATGTAAATGTAGCTTTCAAATTGAGAAAAAAGAGTTATCTACTCATCTTTACAACATAGTTTAACTGTATTGCTCACATTGGAAGTAATGACATAAGGTCATTTTAAAAACTAGAATTTGAAGCCAGAAGTATTTCATCTCTCAGGTTTAACTGAAAAAGAAACTAGGAAATATATAATAAATGTAGATTGCATACAAAATGAGATTATATAGAAGAGAGATATTATTGGCCTAGCATGGCAAGAATAGCTTCAAGATTTAAAAGTGCTTTCATGATAAAAATAATCTCACGTTGTCCGTGGAACATACCTGTGTGATATTTTTATTCTTGTGTAATAGATGGGGAAATGAAGGCTTACAAAGATTAAATGTCTTGCTCTAGGTCACATAGGCAATAAGTGCTAGTGTCATTGCTTGAACTTACATCCCCCTGATTTCCCACTCTGCCATGACTGGAAGTACAAATCGTATCTAATGTAGTTCAAATTTATTAGGTAATTTATAATTTTTGCTTTTCCCTTCATTTTGCTTATAACTGCCAAGAATAGACTTAGTTCTGTTATTAATCAGTAACTGAGGAGATGTATCAATAGGTTTTTTTTTTTTGCAAGCAAGAGCAGGTGGCTCTAGATATATTCATTAAGTAGAATAATTCATTGGAAAGTTATGAATCATTGCAATCAAATGGAGAAACCAGAGGAAAGGGATTGGAAAATGGACACAAACCAAGGAGAATACACAAGCTACATAGCTGAGACAGGCTGGCCAGGATGTTGCCCTAGCCAACACCACTGATGGATGCTCCTGCCCTAAATGAATCCTAACCATCCCTTCCTCTTGGGTCAAACACTCCAGCTTCCAAGCTCTGGTAGGAACACCCAATTGGTCCATGTGCAGCATCCTGGTTGCAGGGAGTAGGAGGAGAAAGACTGTACCCATGGAAAGACACTTCTAGAGTGTCTTTCTAGAGTGTGCACCCTCACTACCATCAGTAATGGGGAATCCCTCAATAGGAAGAAGGGTTAAATGTAAGACACCAAAAAAGTCTCCTGCAGAACAGTGGTTTAAAACTATATGTCCATATCCTTCTATTTCTCTGCAGTATTAGAAAATCTTATAAGAGAGGCTTCCAAGGAAACTTACAAGCTATTTTAAAAAGAAGAATACTGTATTCACTCTCAATTTAAAAAATCTGTGGTAAATAACAACGTCATTGGAGACATCAATCAGTTTGCACACTAAGGAAAAAAAAATTGCACCTGGGGAGTTTATTTGACATCTTCCAAATTAGTAAGTCTGTTGGATTACACTCATTCATTTTCTTTTTCTTTTTTTCTTTTTGAGATGGAGTCTTGCTCTGTTGCCTAGGCTAGAGTGCAATGGCCCGATCTCAGATCACTGCAACCTCCACGTCCCGGGTTCAAGTGATTCTCCTGCCTCAGCCTCCCAAGTAGCTGGGACCACAGGCGCGTGCCATGACACCTCACTAATTTTTTGTATTTTTAGTAGAGATGGGTTTCACTGTGTTAGCTAGGATGGTCTCAATCTCCTGAACTCACAATCTGCTCACCTCGGCCTCTCAAAATGCTGGGATTATAGGCATGAGCCAGTTCGCCCAGCCTACTCATTCATTTTCTAATCCAGCTCCAGTCCATGAGGAAGTCACCCCATGCAATAAGGTCACAGCCATTCTAGGGCAGAGTGTGGAAACATGCTCCTTGTTTGTTTATTCATTCATTCATTCACTCGTTCAGCCTACATTTAGTATGCATTTTTCTGTGTCTTGGCACTGAGGTTTCCAGCACCTGCTTCTGGGAAAATGAAGATAAAAATCCATAGATCCTGAAAAAAAATCTTGTTTGTGCACATTTATGGTAGGCTTGTTCTCACATGATTTTGAGTGTATGTTTTTATGCAAGAATTAGAGATAATTTAATTTTTAAAACAACATAGGGTATTTAGGTAATTTAGAGAACTCCTTTATTAATCATGTTGGAGTAGCAGATTTGCTAATATGTTTAAACAATGCTAAAATTTGTCATCATTTTGGAAATTCCCCTCTTGCTCTATCCTTTAGTTTCCTACCTGCTAGGGTTTTTTTTTTTTTTTTCTTTTTCTTTCCTCTCTCTCTTGCTATGTGCATGCAAGCACAAGTAAAGAATAAAAATTGTTCATTGCTTATCGGGAAGTGCTATTTTTAGAGAGAATCTTAGGTCTTGAAAGATTTTGTTTCATAAGTCTTTTTGGCATGCTTACTGTCTTTCAGAAAATGAAAAAGAAAGAGCTCACCAAAGACAGATTTATACTTAAAGTTGGACTAATTTGGGTGATAAAAACTGAACTGGAGTCGTATATGGGAAGAGCTAAACAATGACTTGATGTTATCATTGTTTAAATCTTTTTCTAAACAGTGCAAGCACCACCACAATTTGTTGTAACATCTTTTTTTTTTTTTTTTTTTTTTTTTCCTGGAGCAGTACCTGGGTTGTATCAGCTCAGTATGTGTTTCATAAACCCAAACAGAAGAGCGCCGCAGAACAAGGCTTAATCTGCAAAGCATAGAGAGGCAGAATGGGCTTTAGAAAGAGCATTGATTCTTAGGAGAAATTGTGTAAATACCATTTCAAGTGACAAAATAATAACCTTTTGTTTTTGGAAGTTGAATGTACAAGCACCCATATGTGCTTTCTTAGTTATTTGGCAAGCCATTTCCATTTAAAACAATAAGTCAAAAGAATGATGATATCGTTTTCTACTTCCCAGTGAAAGTAAAAGCATCAGCTGCTCAAAACTCTCTATAAATAATGAAACAACAGTTTCTCTAAATTCTTCAGTTCCTGGAAGCTACCCTTACCTTCAGTACCCAAGTAAAATGACTTACTTGAGCCCCCCCTCTCATATTATGTGTGGAGTCTGTTGCCCCCATACACCCCAACCTCCTTTTCAGGCCATTCTTCTCTAGTGAATTTGGGTAGCACGGACCTGTCCCACATTTACTGCTGAGTCAGCCCATGCTGCAGCCGAAAGGTTACCACACTGCCCCTCCAAGATTGCTTGCAGCTGTGTCTCTGGCCCACTTACCTCACAGCCTCATCAATATACATGTACTGATTGGAATCTGGACCACCACTCTCGTGCCTTCATTTCCCAGGGCACTGCTCACCCTAGGCTGTTGTTACCAGTCCATCTACCGCCTAACAAACAGCTCCTGGACACCATGCCTGAAAACTCTTCCCTCTCCCTATGGCCCAGGTGATGACCATACCAGCTTCTCAGTTGAATCACCTGGGTAGTCCCTTCAGTTCTTTCCTCTTGAGTGGACCTTCATCCTCCACGTGCATTCAGAAATTCTCTTCTCATTGCTCCTGAAACGTCTAGAGCTGAGAAAGACTGATGTGATTGGTGATACTCAAACTCAGCCAGAATGAGTTAGGCCCTTTCAATCCTGTCTATGTGAAAGAATAAGACACTTTGGAGACACTAATACTAGATTTTCAGGTAAATGGATCTATTTCCCAGACTCCATGAGCTTTGGAAAGCATATTTCATGAGTTCCATAAATATCTCCTAGAACAGGAGTTCTCAAGTCTGGGTTGCATATTAAAATCACCTGTAAAGCTTTAAAACTCCTGATGCTCAGGCCACAACCCACATCAATTGGAATCACCCAAGCCCTGCCCCTAAGGTGATCCCAATGGATGACTAAAGTTGAGAACCACTGCCCTAGAAAGTGGCAGGATAAGGAATTAAACATAAAGATCATCGTCTCATATTTTTCTTCCGTAAATAAAGTACATACAAGAGACCCAGATTTTAACAATTTTACATACATTCAAAGCTTTATGCCTCTTTGCATTTTGACACAGTGAAGTAAAACTCTGTTAGAAGTTTAGAGGTTATGCCAACCTTCTCCCTCCCCACCTCATGTCTATTTCTAAGCTACAACTATTTATTCTACAATTATTCATTCTACAAAGATGTACTGAACACCTACTATGTACCAGGCACTGGGGATACCCCAGGAAATAAAGCAGACATGACTTACACTTATGGAATTTATGTTTGCCAGAGGGGACATATGATAAATAAGAAAGCAAATAAACAAGATCATTACAAAAAGGTAATATGAGAGCAAGTGTGCTGCATCTGTGAGCGGAGAAAAAGAGCAGCTGATTCAGGTACCCAGTAAGTCCTTTTTGGGAAGATGACATTTGAGGTGAGATCTGAATGGTAAAGGAGCCAGCCATGCGAAGATCTGGGGCAGAGCATGCCAGGCAGAAGGAGGAGTGAATGCGAAGACCCTGAGGCAGGGACGAACTTGGCTAGTTCCAGAAGCTGACAGACTGGAGTGTGGTGAGAGGCGGGAGAGCAGGACAAGGCAAGGTCAGGAAGAAGTTAGCAACCAGCCTGGCAGGGCCTCGCTAGGTCACAAGAAAGAGTGGATTTGATTTAAATTGCAGTGAAAAGCCATTGGAGGATGAGATTCATATTTTTAAGATGTGTTAGAAAAGATTGTGCAGGGCAACAGAGGAATCCGTCCCTCAGGTAATAGTAGCTTATTTTAGAGGTAAGCAACTATTAGGTGTAAGACCAGCAGAATTTGCAAGTGGTTTGCAGGTTGTAGGGGCAGTGAGGAGGATGGGGGAAGGGGGAGAATCAGAAACAAGTGTTTGGTCTGAGTAACTGATTTGATGGTGGTGCTACACCATAAAACACGGAGGTCTAGGTGAGGTGCCCTTTGGGAGATGAGAGAGCAAAAAATCAAAAGCTGTGTTTGAACATAATAACTTGGCGATTCCTTTCAGCATCCATTAATATCCATTAAAAGATAATGTCCATTAGGACAAATCTGGAGCTCAAAAGAAAGGTCAGGGCTGTAAATTTAAATTTGGAAGGCACTGGCATGGAGGTGGTATTTAAAACTTTGGGACTGAATGAGTTCATTTACGGAGATAATGTAGATAGAAAACAAAGGAGAGCTAAAGACTGGGCACTGAGGTGCTCTTAAAGTCTAGGAAGAAGAGGAAGATCCAGCAAAGGAGACTGAGGAGGGGCCAGGGATTTAGGGTGTTAGGGCCCTGGGTGTCAAGAGAAAAACCGTCTCACATGGAAGGTGTGACAGTTTTGCCCATGCTGCTAAAATTTCCAATAAGATAAGGACAGAGGGACCAGTGGATTTTGTGAGAGAGGTTCTTGGTGCAGCCAGAGGAGCACTGGGAACAGAATTCTGGATTGGAACGCTGACGAGAAAGTGAGACGTGAGGAAGTGGAGGCAGTGGCTATTGGCCCACCTACCAAGATGTTTTGTTCTTCATAGAAACATGTACTTATTCCCTATCCTGATCTTGACCTCTGAATATACAGATCTATTAAAATGTACACATTTTTCTTCTTAAAGAACGAGTGTATACACTAGATGCCTGATCTCAGCTTAAATATACTCAGTGCATTCCCCGATTGACATAATGGCTACAAGAAACTTGAAACTTTAATGAATGCTAACGGGAGGATTAGCTCTACTCTCACCCCATGCAGGAATAACTTCTGGAAAGATGTGACTTCTTCAGCTAACCATCATAATCAAAGAGCAAAATATATGATCCCCTTGAAATGGCTATAAAGAAAGAAAGATTGATTCTTAATTGACAGGAAAGGCTATCCAACATAGGGAGCTTCAATTTTAAGTAGCACAAAGTTGGACTTTCTCACATTCCTATTCATTTCAACTTAAAAACCTGAATAAATTCACATAGCTTTTAGCTGAACTAGATTTTCACTCTCCTTCCATAGCAAACAGGAAGACATACATCCTCCTTTATGGAGATGAAAGGGTCCTGCCAGTATCTTTTAGATTATGACCTCAAGAAGCCACAGAATGTTTGGCCAGTGATTGTCAAACGAGCAGCTTATCAGCTTTGAAAAAGGCAAAAATCTACTCTCTTGGAAGAGAGTCTTGGGAATCAAAATGGATAACACAAAAAGTCTTGAAAAGACTTAGTTATCTGGGGTGTCTACACCCCAAGGGGTGTATACAAGCCTTAGTGATGGAAATAAATTATAGGTGCCAATTTAAGTCTGTATTTTTCAGAGAAGGCTAATTTGTAACTGAAAGTCAAAATACAGTAGTTTTGCCCTATGTAGCAGGGCTTTCAGAGCTGAAGTCCAGAAGTCTCTTTGGGTTGGTAATAACCTCATTAAACAACAAGGAACAGTCAAAAAGTAGCTTACGATATTGGGGCAGGACCGAATTTGAAGACAGAAGCCCATAGCCATAACAGTAAAGGGAAGGTATTTCTGATTTCAGCAGGCAAACTTCAACTGGGGGCAAGAGGTTGTGAATACAGTGAGGAAGTGGAGAACATATAGGTAATTCTGAGAGGGACTATGTGAGAAATCCAACGAGCATCACATATCTCAGGTTGGGGGAACATGGAGAAAAAGAAATTATGTTAACTAGGGTGATTATGTTCCTTATGGTGTTAATTGCCATACACATTCACAATTAAAAATCCAAATACCTTTAGTAACAGTAGTAGTTATAGGATGAAAATCTTCATCTTATTTACATGTATCCCTGCCATTCAGTGTGTGAATCTCACACTTTACTTTCAAAACAAAATGTATCAATAACACAGAATACATACATTTCAGCATTTCAGGTGCAATAGGTATTCTTTTTTTTTTTTTTTTTTTTTTTTGAGATGGAGTTTCTCTCTTGTTACCCAGGCTGGAGTGCAATGGCGCAATTTCAGCTCACCGCAACCTCCGCCTCCTGGGTTCAGGCAATTCTCCTGCCTCAGCCTCCCAAGTAGCTGGGATTACAGGCACCCGCCACCATGCCCAGCTAATTTTTTGTATTTTTATTAGAGACGGGGGCAATAGGTATTCTTTTAACTGACCTTCACTTGCCTGAGTCACTGGATTAAGGGAAACTTTCCATTCCCTCTGTGAAACCTATTGACAAATGCCCTAGTTATCAAGCTGTTTCTAGTACCAGATATGGACTTGTGGCCCACCTGTTGAATTGTATGCTTATCAAAAGTTAGCTATGCTGGTTTCCAGACCTATTTTTGCCACATTTTGATTAGGTGATTTGAAAAAATAGGAGGGCAAAAAGCTGTTAACGTAAAAATTAATTTGATGAACTAGCAAGAAGAAAAATACTATCAAATTTGGTGTGGCCAAGATAACTATAAAAGGCTATGATGAATAATTATAAAATTGTGATTCTGCACTGGGTGTGTATCACAAGTATCTTCAAGTATTTGCTGGACTTTAAAGAAATTGAAACTATAAATTGCAGATGATGTTTTATTTGTCTCTTCTCAGTCTTTTGGCTAAGATCAAGTGGAGATGATATATAATGAGTACAGTTTTTTCCAGATGAAGAACTCCAATCAATGGATTCATATTCAAAGAGAAGACCTTAGTCCAGGGGTGTCCAATCTCTTGGCTTTCCTGGGCCACAGTGGAAGAAGAATTGTCTTGGGCCACACATAAAATACTAACATTAACAATAGCTGATGAACTAAAAATAAACATTGCAAAAATAAATCTCATAATGTTTTATGAAAGTTTACAGATTTGTGTTGGGCCCCATTCAGAGCTGTCCTGGGCCACATGTAGCCCTTGGGCCATAGTTACAAGCTTGCTTTAGGCTGTTACCAGAAAACTGGTATATCAATGTACAATTATGTATCTCAATTTAAAATAAGTTTAAGATATATAATTATAGTTGACTTTTTAATCACCCAATTACCAGTCTTGGTAAACTGGCTAGAAGAGTTTTTACGGTACCTGCTAGGGATGTTCATTTTGGGCTCTCCAAGCTTTACCTCTCCCAGAAGCTTGGCTAAAATCATGATATTGCAGAGAAAGAGCCTAGAAATATGAATTTCTCTAAGTTCTATAACTGGATCAAGACAGACCCCCCAGAAAGCTACATCATGGACCATTTTGCTTTGGATTATGATAGAAATTCCTTCACAGATAATCTGATTTTAGTGTTAGACTCCTGACTTTCATTGATGATCCAGGAAAGAGTCTGTCATATCTCTGCCTGCTCTGCTACACTGCTAAAAGCATTCCATTATGCCATTCAAAGCCTGATATATGAATATCCACATGACAGACTTCTCTTGATGCTAAAAATCTGCAGGCAGCCACAGGGAAGAGTTGGAAGAGTGGAAAAGACAGGAAAGAAAGAGGAGAGAATGCATAACCCTAGAGCTATTGTCTAACCTAAGGCTATAACTAATGTTTCAACCCAGTAAATATAAAGCTCTTTTTTTTTAACCTTTTCTTTAACTTGTTTTCTTATGGATTTATAAATTTTAAAGTTGATAAAACTAATAAATATGCATTATTTTACCTACTTAGCCAAAACCATATAATAGATAATTTAATCAATATTATTACCAAAGATTTGAATGCTTTTATAAAACTTAATTTTTACCTTTTTTCTCTCTACTTAATTTTTTAAATCTTTTAAAATTTGCTTAACCTACACTCAAAAATTCATTTTTTGTTGTACATTTCTATGAGTTTTGACAGATGTGTAGTGTTGTGTAACCACTACCAACATCAAGATACAGAAGAGTTCCATCATCCCCAAAACATTCTCTCATGCTGCCCCTTCATAATCAATCCCTTCTCCTTTGCACAGCCCTTGGCAAACTGATCTGTTCTTTGTCCCTACTATTTTGTCTTTGTCAAAATATCATCTAAGCTAAATTATATAGTGTATAACTGTTTTTTTTTCTTTTTTCTTTTTTTTTTGAGACAGAGTTTCACTCTTGTTACCCAGGCTGGAGTGTAATGGTGTGATCTCAGCTCACCACAACCTGGTTCAAGAGATTCTCCTGCCTCAGCCTCCCGAGTAGTTGGGATTACAGGCACCCGCCACCATGCCCAGCTAATTTTTGTATTTTTAGCAGAGGCGAGCTTTTGCCATGTTGGCCAGGCTGGTCTTGAACTCCTGACCTCAAGTGATTTACCCACCTTGGTTAGCCTTCCAAAGTGCTGGAATTACAGGTAACACGGAGCCTTTGAGTCTAGCTTCTTTCAGTAGCCTAATTCATTTAAGATTCCACTTGAGACTAATCCACATTATCGAATGCACATTCCTTTTTATTTGCTCTGTAGCATTCTGTTGTACAGTTGTGCCCCAGTTTGCTTAACCATTTATTATCAGCTATTTCCAGTTTTAATGATTATGAATGAAACTGCTGCAAACATTCACTTACAGGTCTTAGTGTGAACATAAGTTTTCATTTATTTTGGGTAAATATCTGGAAGTGGAATTGCTGGGTCATATAACAATTACATATTTGACTTTATAAGAAACAGCCAAGAGGTATTCCAAAAAACTTGTACTATTTTGTACTCTAACCAGTAATGTTACAAGAATTGTAATTTCTCTGCATCTTCTCCAGTACTAAGTATTATTAGCTTTTGTTTGCTTTGCCCATTTTAAAAGTGTAGAGAGATATCTCATGTTTTTAATTTGCATTCCCCTAATGACTCAAGATGTAAAGCATCTGCTCATGTGCTATTTGCCATTCATATACCTTCTTTAGTAAAGAGTCTGTTTAAGTCTTTGGCTTATTTTTTGTTGTTTGTTTGTTTTTTCTTACTACTGAGTTTTAAGAGTTCTTTATATATGAGTTCTTTATCAGATATGTAATTTAATATTTTTTCCCAGTCTGAGGTTTGTATTTTCATTTTCTTAACAGTGTTTTCCACGGAACAAATTTCTAAAAATTTTGATAAGCTAAAATTTACCAATTTTTGTCTCTTATGAATTGTGCTTTTGGTGTCTTATTTAAGACCACTTTGTCTAACCTAGGGCTACAAAAACTCTCTTATATTTTCTTTTAAAAGTTGTATAGTTTTAAACTATACAGGTGCAGTGGTGCTGGCCTGTAGTTCTAGCTACCCAGGAGGCTGAGACAGGAAGATTGCTTGAGCCCATTTCTGGGCTGTAGTTCACTATGCCTATCAGGTGTCTGTACTAAGTTTGGTATCAAGATGGTGACCTCCCAGGACCTGGGGACCACCAGGTTGTCTAAAAACCGGTGAAACAGCCTAGGTTGTAAATGGAGCAGGTCAGAACTCCTGCGCTGATCATTAGTGGGATCGCACCTGTGAACAGACACTGCATTCCCCTCTAGGCAACATAGTCAAACCCTGTTTTAAAAAACTTTTGAAGTTTATAGTTTTATGTTTTACATTTGGGTTTGTGAACCACTTTGAGCTAATTTTTGGACAAAGTGTGATGTATAGGTTGAGTTCATATTTTAAAATATGAATGTCCAATGTTTCAGTATTATTTGTTGTTGAGGTTATCTGTTCTTTATTCATTCAATTTGCACCATTATTTAAAAATTTGTAAAATCCAGTTTTAATGAAGATTCTTTTTGATTTTAGAAAATTTGAAAAATTAAAGAGAGTAAAGCAGAAAAAAATATCACTCATAATATTATCTCCCAAAGAAAAATCATTGATTATAGTTTGATATTTTCTGTAGTTGATTTTTAAATTCCTTTAAAGTTAAATAATATGCATTTTACTATAAAAATGATGTATCTATTGCAGAAAACTTAGAAATTACAGGGAAAAGCACAAAGAAGAAAATTAAAATTACATCCTTGAGTATATAATTTGTTCTTTTGTCTACATACATATTTTAATAAGATTGAGCTCATATTGTATGTACCACTTCTCATCTCTTTTTATTTAACAGTAAAAGTAATTTGCCATCTCTTTTTTCTTTTTTTTACCAACCAAACAAGCAGCAGTGAACTTTCCGTATCTTTAAACTTGATAGACCATGTGTAGTGTTTTATGGACTATAATAAAATATCCAATCATTTATCATTAATTTTCACTTTTTTCAATTATAAATATGTGTCAAATGATTCTACATAAAACTTTATAAATATTTCTGCTTTTTTCCTTAATAAAAATTTATAAAAGTGAAACACAAGTCAGAGGGTATTACTATATTGACCTTCAAAAACATGATACTAATCTATTTTCTTCAGTTCAAGTACTCTGGGAACCAGACACTGAGATGAAATTAGAAATGCAAGATTTTTATTGGGGGAGCTCTTGTGAAGGATGAAGGCTAGAGAAAGCAGTGGGAAGACAGGATGGTTTTCAGCAGGACTGACACTTGTGAAGGAAGAGGAGGAAGAAAAAAAGGAGGGCTACGAAGAGCCATACAGCATAAAAAAAGCCTCAAGCGGGAAGCCCCTGAGCAAAGAACACCTGCTAGAGGAGTCCTGCATTAAACGGAATGGCCCATTTCTAGTGGTCTCATCATGCTTATTCAGTGGCTAGTGATTCTAGAGAACTTGGCATTGGCATGAACACCTTGGTGGGTGTGTTAGTTCATTCTTGCATTGCTATAAAGAAATTCCTGAGACTGTAGGCCAGCTGTGGTGGCTCACACCTGTAATCCCAGCACTTTGGGAGGCTGAGGTGGATGGATCACAAGGTCAAGAGATTGAGGCCAGCCTGGCCAATATGGTGAAACCTCATCTCTACTAAAAGTATATAATTTAGCCATATGTGGTGGCACACACCTGCAGCCCCAGCTGCTCAGGAGGCTGAGGCAGGAGAATATCTTGAACCTGGGAGGTGGAGGTTACAGTGAGCCAAGATTGCACCACTGCACTCCAGCCTGGTTACAGAGTGAGATTCCCCTCCCCCCCCAAAAAAAGAAATACCTGAGAGTGGATAATTTATAAAGAAAAGAGGTTTAATTGGCGCATGGTTCTGCAACCGATATACGAAGCATGGTGCCTGCCTCTACTTCTGGTGAGGGCCTCAGGAAGCTCACAATCATGGCAGAAGGCAAAGGGGAGCCAGCATGCCGCATGGTGAGAGTGGGAACAAGAGAGAGAGCAGGAGGAGGTCCCAGGTGCTCTTTAACAACCAGATCTCATGGGAACTAACTGAGGGAGAATTCACTCATCACCAAAGGGACGCTGCTAAACCATTCATGAGGGATCCACTCCCATGATCCAGTCGCCTCCCACCAGACCCCACCTCCAATACTGGGAATAACATTTCAGCACGAGATTTGAAGGGACTAACATCCAAACCATATCAGTGAGTCCCAAAAATGCAGCAGCTGTAGGTGGTGAGCTCACGTACCCTGCACAGCAGGTTCTCTCCTCCATGGCTGCCACATTCCCTTTCTACCAGCAGTGGAGATGAGCACAACTGCATTCCAGGATCCTGGTTATTCCCATCATTTTTAAGGGTGGCCAATGTAATACACAGAAAATTGTATCTCGTTTTTTAACATTTCTTTTTGAGTTTTCTTAATTAGACTCATTATGCCATATTTATAATCTTTTTGAGCCATAAAAGCAGGCATATCTCCATCTTGAAAATGGCACAACATTG
Organism: Callithrix jacchus; assembly: GCF_049354715.1. Lineage (NCBI taxonomy): Eukaryota > Metazoa > Chordata > Mammalia > Primates > Cebidae > Callithrix > Callithrix jacchus. Next base: position 145,008,156 of record NC_133503.1, on the reverse strand, counting down.
ATAGTTCATATTTAAAGGTAATGCTTCAAATATATAGAATATATGCAGGAATAAATCTAAAAGAAAAATGATGGAGGAATCACTCTGAGGACACTCATAGGAGACTTATGTTAGAAAAGACCTCTACTGGTAAAATATGACCATATTATCTATATTTTGTGTATTGAGCCAGATTGTTGAATGTTGGGAGCTTACTTTTGGGAGTGTCAGGAAAGACAGACAAAAGTAGAACATTTCACTCTAAAGTAGACAAGATTCTTTTAGTTGCAAGTGACAGAAACTAATGCTGCACTGGCTTAGGCCAAAAAGAGAATTAATTGGCACAGAAACTCCATGAAAGTGTTGAAACTAAACGTGGGAAGGATACGCATATGGGTAACTTTCACAACTAACTGAATCCAGAGCTTAAACACCATGAGGATTATCTGTTTCTCATTTCTGTGGCAGTTCATGTCTCTCACTCAAGACAGCTCCCTCCACCTGGAGAAAAAAAGTTTTTGTAAAAAAATCCTGGAAAAGAAACAGATTTGTGCCCATCGCTGAACTAATCAGTTAGGGGCAGGGGACAGGTATCATGATTAATATAGCTTAAGTCCAGTGTCCAGCTGTAACCAATCACCTGTGGAGAGTGTATCATGAAAGAAAATGACGGGTTGCAGAAGTGGCATAAGTGGAACAGGGAGAACCATATTTCCAGGGGCTGCTGTGCCCCAACAAAAATGAAGGTTGAGTAGGGCAGGAGCACAGGTGTCCTCTCTATCTTCCCTATAAAGAATGAAAAGAAAAGGGAAGGGCAGAGGCCATTAAACTGTAGACTTCAATCACTAACTTTAGAGTCTGAGCTCCAGTTTCGGTGGCCAAAATAAAATCCCTGGCATCCCTATACAACAGGTAGACTTTCAGCAATTTTTATAACTTTTGAATGGGGTTCCCTTTCCAGAAATGCCAAAAAGATGATCCTTTAGACACCTTTTGATTTACTGATCTCTATTAACAGCAGAGTTACATGAAAGTGCGCTAATGATATTTGATGTATAGTACTTTAGAAATGGTTAACTTACTCTTCTTTCATTCAATAAATACTGAGCCAATGTGTCAGGCATTGTATTAAGCACTGGGGCACAAAAGTGAGCAAGACACAGTTCTTACCTTCATAAAGCTTACACTGCAGTGGGAGCAAAAGAAGCAAACAGGTGATGAAAATATAGTATGGCATGTATCATCCTAGGAGATGTACTGGGATCTCACAGGGATGATACTTCATGCTGGCTAGGGATTTTAAGTAGGATTTCCCAAAGAGAGTGATGTAGATATCAAAGATAAGACTTGAAGATGTATAGGAGGCCAGGCATTGTGGCTCCTGTCTATAATCCCTGCAAGTTGGGAGACTGAGGCAGGAGGATTGCTTGAGACCAGGAGTTTGAGACCAGCCTGGGCAACATAGTGAGACCCTGTCTCTGAAAAAAAAAAATAGCCAAGAGTGGTGGTGCATGCCTGTAGTCCTAGACACCCGGGAGGCTGAGGCAGGAGGGTCACTTGAGCCCAGGAGTTCAAAGTTTCAGAGAGCTTTGATTATGTGAATACACTCCAGCTTGGGCAACCAAGCGAGACCCTGTCTCTTAAGGAAAAAAAAAAAAAAGACTGTATATAGAGTTGGTAAGGAGAAAGGAGTTGAAAGAAGGCATGATGACTAGAAGAAGAGCATATATAAAGGCTCTGGGATGCAATAAATCATGGCACATTCTAGAACTTTAAGTATTTAAAATCTAAGACTATAGCAATCAATGAGCAGAAGAAAATGACTAGGCTGGAGAGGTAAGCAGGAACCATGTTGTAACATTAAAGAGTTGGCTTGTGGCCAGGCGCAGTGGCTCATGCCTGTAATCCCAGCACTTTGGGAGGCCCAGGTGGGTGGATCACCAGGTCAGGAGATCAAGACCATACTGGCCAACATGGTCAACTTGAAACCCCATCTCTACTTAAAATACAAAAATTAGCTGAGAGTGGTGGCATGTGCCTCTATTCCCAGCTACTCAGGGGGCTGAGGCAGGAGAATCATTTGAACCCAGGAGGTGGAGGTTGCAGTGAGCCAAGATCATACCACTGCATTCCAGCCTGGGCAACAGAGACAGACTCTGTCTCAAAAAAAAAAAAAAAAGAGTTGACTTTTATCCTGAATACGATAGAGAACCATTGGAGAGTTTTAAGCAAAGCAATAATATAATTAAATTTGCATCTTAGAAAGTTTACTCTAGCTATACTGCAGAGAATAAGTGGAAAGGTGGTAAAACTTAGGAGGATGCCAGCATAATTTATGTGGGCAGTGATGTGAACTTGAACTTCATTAGTTAGAATAGAAAGAAGTGGAGGAAATTAAGTATAATTCAAATGGTAGATTCAAGGTGATTAGTTGCATCTGAGAGGAGAAAGAAGGGAATAAATTAAGAATAACAGGATAACTCATAAAATTCCAGTTTGGTCACCTGAATAAATGGGAACACTATTCACTGAGCTAGGGCATATGAAAGGAGATTTGGGAGTGAGATAATAATATTGAATTTGGGGTACTTGTGAGAAATCAAAATGGAAATGCCTAATAGGCCGCTGGATAAATGGATCTGGACTTTGGTAAAGCACTCTGGATTGTAAATCAATGTTACAAGTATTTATGAAAGTAAAGGGGTTCAAGACCAGCCTAACCAATATGGTGAAATCCCATCTCTACTAAATGTACAAAAATTAGCTGGGTGTGGTGGCGTGCACCTGTAGTCCCAGCTACTCTGGAGGCTGAGACAGGAGAATTGCTTGAACCCTGGAGGGGGAGGTTGCAGTGAGCCAAGATTGCCACACTGCACTCCAGCCTGGGAGACAGAGTGAGACTTAGTCTCAAAAAAAAAAAAAAAGCCTGACCAATAAGGTGAAACCTCATCTCTACTAAAAGTACAAAAATTAGCCGAAAATAGATAAGGTGGTCAGGGAGAGTGTGTAATGTGAGATGAAGAGTGGTAGGGCAGAACCCTGAAGACCATGAAGAATAATAACAGAGATAAAGCACTGGAGACCAAGAAGCAGCACCCTGAGAGGTAGGAGTAAAACCAAGAAAGGCAGTGTCACAGAGACTTTGAAGGAGGAGCAAGATGGTCAACAGTGTGAAATGCTCCCAACAGATGATAAAATAACCGAAAATAGTCCTTTAGATTTAATAGCAAGGATATTAGGGACCCTGAAAAAGGACTATTTCAGGGGAGGGAATAGGACAGTGGTTGAAACAAGGCTGGGAGGTGGGAAACAAAGAAGGTGAACTCGGACATCTTTGAGAGAACTTTGTAAAGGGAAGGACAGAGACAGGCAGATACTGAGAAGGGACACAGTTTAAGAATTTTTTTTAAGATGGGAGAAACTTGAATGTATTTATTCCAACTTTCATGCTGTTAAAATCATCAGCAGTAGAATTTATTGTCTCTTATGAAATTAGCAGGATATATGTACAGTAAACCAAGTCAGTGGACTAATCTATGTGTATAGTTCATTTATTTTCTACATACATATACATCAGTGTATATGTAGAGTATTTCCAGCACCATAGAAAGTTCCCTCATGCCTCTTCCCATCAACCTCAACCCCAAGAGGTAAATAATCAGTATTCTGATTTCTATCACCATAGTTCTGCCAAGTCTTAAACTTCACGTAAAAGAAATTGTGAGATTCATCTACGTGTTGCAAGTAGAAATGTTTTTTTCTTTATTACTGTATTTCATTGTATATGTGTGTTACAATTTATCCATTTTTCTATTGAATGCCATTTGAGTTGTTTCCAGTTTGGAGCTGTTGTGCAATAAGCTGCTGTGAATAATCTTGTATATCTTTTGATGGGCAAAGATTTTCAATTATTTTGGGTAAATATCTAGAAGTAAAATTCTGGAGGATAGGGTTGGTATATATTCAACTTGAATAAATAAAGCTGAACAGTTTTTAAAGTGATAGAATCAATTGCACTTCCTAAAGCAGTGTATGGAAATTCTCACCAAAGCTTGGTGTTTTCTGTCTTTTTTATTTTAGCCTTTTGGTGAGTAGACATTTTGAAATTCAGGTTTTCTGACATTATAAACCACAGCTTCTCAGTTGATACTTATAGCAATTTCAAAGTTTCCTACCTTAAGCATTTCCCATCATTGGCTACCACCTTTCCAATAAAGCAAATCTAATATTAAAACATGTAAACATAATTCAGGATGTTTTATGAGAAATAAGTGATTTAATTATCTGTTACAGTTAGTTGACTATAACATAATGATCCAGAAAATTCTGTCAGAAATAGTCTCACCCATAATTAGAATATGCAGGAAATATTATTATCTAACATATTAGAAAGAAGGAAGTGGCTTCTATGATGTTGGAAGTTTCTCATTGATGAGTCTATTCCAATTTCCATTCTGCATAAGTAGTAAGTTTAGAGGTAATGGTTCTGTTTGCTCTTCTCATTTTCATTTTAATGCTATATTTGAAGTCAATTCACTATAATCAGAAGTATAGACTTATTTTGAAGAATGCCAATAGATCTTTTGGGGAAAAAACAATAAAATAAACTACTGACATAAAACTGAATACTGATTCTCCTATATTTTAACTCACAGTCTTTTCCTCTTTGATGTAGTTTCTGTTTGATGCAATATCTGAAACCTGACAAAGGAAATAAATATATGACAATTCAGATAACATTATCCATAATTATTTACTATAATAACATAACATTACTAACAATATAACTTATTGTTGCAGTAAATAAATATTTGTGTTAATATTATATGCAATATTGCTTGTCAATACTATCATCTAATAATTTATTCAATTCTCACAAGTATCATGGCAAACATATTTAGAAATCTGTTTAAACATTTCACCAAAATAAGATAGGTTACAGATTTAAGTGTAAACTCTGAAGTAATAAAGTACTAGAAAATAATAGAGATACATATTTGTACAATTGAGTCAGAAAGGCCTTTATAAAAACTGACACTGAAACCAGTGGCCTTAAAGAAAATGTTTGACACGTTTGCCAATATAATAATTTAAATTTTCTGTACCCAAGTTAAATTATACCACATAGAAACATAATTCCAGGCCGGGTGCGGTGGCTCACACCTATAATCCCAGCACTTTGGGAGACCGAGGCGGGTGGATCACGAGGTCAAGAGATCGAGACCATCCTGGTCAACAAGGTGAAACCCTGTCTCTACTAAAAATACAAAAATTAGCTGGGCATGGTGGTGCGCGCCTGTAGTCCCAGCTACTCGGGAGGCTGAGGCAGGAGAATTGCTTGAACCCAAAAGGCGGTGGTTGCGGTGAGCCGAGATCGTGCCATTGCACTCCAATCTGGGTAACAACAGTGAAACTCCATCTCAAAAAAAAAAAAAGAAAAGAAAAGAAACATAAATTCCAGATTTAAAATATTTTACTGGACAACTGACCTGTTGTCTTCTTTATGTTTTTTATTTTTTGAGATGGAGTCTCGCTCTATGGCCCAGGCTGGAGTGCAGTGGTGTGATCGCGGCTCACTACAACCTGTCTCTCAGTTTCAAGTGATTCTCTGCCTCAGCCTCCTGAGCAGCTGTGATTACAGGCACCCACCACATCTGGCTAATTTTTGGATTTTTAGTAGAGGCAGGGTTTCACCATGTTGGCCAGGCTGGTCTTGAACTTCTGAACTCAAGTGATCTTCTCACCTCAGCCTCCAAAGGTGCTGAGATTACAAGCGTGAGCCACCATGCCTGACCTTGTTCCTGTTTTTTTTTTTTTATTAAAAAGGCAAAGTCAAAAGCCCTTTACTTTTTTTTTTTTTTTTAACTAAGTACCCTAATTACTTCCCAAAGACCTCATCACCAAATACCATCACACTGTGGGTTAGGACTTCAACATATAAATTTGTGGGGCGGCTGTGGGAGACATAGCTTTCAGTCACAAACGTTCCATTTTTGGCCTTCCAAAATGTGTGTACTTGTCTTATGCAAAATACATTTCATCCCAAGAGCAAAGTCTTAACTCATTCTAGTATCACCTCTAAATTTTAAATTCCAAGGTCTCATCTAAATAACATCTAAATCAGATATGAATGAGAGTTGAGGTATAATTCATCCTGAGGCAGAATTCCCCACCAGATATATATCTGTGAAAACAGACAAGTTATGTCTTCTTGTCTTCCAAATGCACGTCTTCCAAAATACAATGATGGGGCAGACACAGGATAGAAATTCCCATCGCCAAAGGGAGAGATAAATAGGAAAGAAGGAAGGGGTGACAGGTCCGAATCAAGTCCAAAGTTTAGCAAAACAAATTCCTTTAGCTCTTAAGGCTTGGGAATAATCCTCTCTGGTTCAATGCTCTGTCCTCCAGGTCAACTGGGTGGCAGAGTCAGCCTCACCACTCCAGGTGGGGGTCTTGCCCCTGTGGCTCTGCCAAGCAGTTCTGCCCTCAAGGCTTCAGGCACAGGTCATCTGGCCTGTTGATACTGAGGCAGTGGCCTTGAAATTTCAGAATCACCTTCAGGGTCATTTTTTTCTTCTTCTTGAAGAATATCACACATGGCTGAATAGCTTTATCATTCCTTTCTGTCAAGTCTGAAAAGTCTGACAGCTTTCCTTCATTTTGTCCTGGCTCCATCCCCTTTCTGTTCAAACTGGCAGTGTTTCTGCTCATAATCTCATAAGCTCTTTAACAAGTGATGGGCCAGCCACACCCTTGGTGTTCTCTTCAGAACAAGCTTTCCCGTTTTGTTTTGTTTTTTTAACAATATGGGTAGGCTGAGAATTTTCCAAATCCTCAAGTTCTGGTTTCTTTTTGCTGAACAATTCCTTCTTCAATTCATCTCTCTTCTTTTACATTTTACTGTAAGCACTCAGAGGAGCCAAGTCTGTCCTTCAACACTTAGAACTCTCAGCTAAATACCCAATGTCATCCCTTAGTGGTCCTACCTTCCACAAAACATGAGAACACAGTTCAGCCAAGTTTTTATTACTCTATAACAAGAATCATCTTTCCTGCAGTTTCCAAAATATGTTCCTCATTTCTGTTTGATACCTTGCTAGAATCACCCTTAACCTCCATATTTCTGGCTTGTATATTGAAACTCTTCCAGCCTCTACTCATTATCCAGTTCCAAAGCCACTTCCACATGTTTAGGTATTTGTTAAAGCAGTCTGCTCTGACTGCCATAACAAAATACCACAGACCAGGTGGCTTAAACAACAGACACTGATTTTCTCACAGTTATGAGAGCTGAACATTCAAAATCAGGATGCCAGCGTAGTTGAGAGCCAGGGCTCTTTTCCTGGCTTGCAGATGGCCACATTCTCACTGTATTCTCACTTGGCAGGGTGAAAGAGTGAACAAGCTTTCTGGTGTCCCTTTTTATAAAGGCACTAACCCCTCAGACCAGGGCCCCACCCTTATGACCTCATCTAACCCTCATCTAAATACTCCACCTCCAAATACCATCATCACATTGAGGGTTACAGCTTCAACATATGAATTGGGTGACAGGAGATACATTTAGTCCATAATGTAGAATATTTCTCATTTTATAAAATGAAATACATTTTAAAATATATTAAAAATGAAGTATTTGGAATTATATAAATATTATTTCCAAAGCCTTTAAACAGAATACAATCATAGCAGCAATTACTCAGACTGAAAGCTGGCTGAACTAAGGTTTTATTTTCTTGAAACACAAGTCATTTCTACCTACTCTCTGTATTGGGTTTTCTGCTTATTTGTCACCCATATGCAAGAATGTTCCCCCTTCTGCCAACACAGTATTAAAGCAGACCAAGATTACTGACTATAGAAGCATTCTGTGTCTTAAGGATTTTTTTTTTTTTTTTTTTGAGACAGGATCTCACTCTGTTTCCCAGGCTGGAGTGCAGTGGTGCAATCTTGGCTCACTGCAACCTCTGCCTCCCGGGTTCAAGCAATTCTCCTACCTCAGCCTTCTGAGTAGCTGAGATTACAGGTGTGTGCATGATGCCTGGCCAATTTTTGTATTTTTAGTAGAGACAGGGTTTCACCCTGTTGGCCTGGTTGGTCTCGAACTCCTGACCTCAAGTCATCCACTTGCCTTGGCCTCCCAAAGTGTGTGTCTTAAGGATTTTTATGAGAGTCAGCCTATATCAAGACTATAGAGTATGCTTCAATTCATCTTTAGATATCAAGTATTTAGGAAAAAATATTTCAAATCAGCACTTGACTATTAAGACCAAAAGTATTATTCTATACAGCTTCTGGTCTTTTTTAGGTCAGGAAAATACAATATGTTTATCTGCATTTTGTCAAAAATTATTTTCTCTATTATGTGTTAAGCAGTTATTAATTAGATTATATATTAGTATTCTATTCTTTAGAGCTAATCGAAAATCTTTTACTTTTCAAATTTTAAGATCATTTTTAATTGTTCCAATTACATATCATCTGGTTCATATAAAGTTTCCTCTAAAAATATATTTGTTCAGCTGACATCCTTACAGTAAGTTCTTCAGTATCCTAAAAACAGAACCAGGTTAGCTTGCCAACTGCATGTTTGATACCTTATAAACTTGATTAGAATTTGGATTAGAAGCTGGATATGTGCCTTTATCAAATATTTTTAAAAATAATGCATCTCTTTACTTTTTATCTGCAGAATTAATTTTCCTTATTTTCAAGGTATATTTTAAACCATATTCCCCTCAACATTCAGTAAAATATGTCTTTTGATGATCACAATTGATGATATATGGTCTAATATAAATAGTCTAGAAAAATTTATCACCTAAATACTATCTCATAAAATGGTATTTTAAAATGTATATATTAGAAAATATTTTGTTCTTATTTTTTGAATGGTTGCTCTTTTTTCTTCTCCCAATTCTGATTATTTTTTCCAAAGTCAGTAATATTTTCTAAATAGCTTTCCAAAACATATTAAGTTTTTAGACTATCTTAACTACTTCTGACATTGCCTTAATTATTTAACTTGTGGAGTAGAATGTATCTAATTGCATTTGAGGGAATACTCTTTTCTTTTTCTTGTTTTCTTTCATCTTTTTACTAATTTCTCAACAAAGCAGAACTATAATTGACTCGACATACCTAACATATCTTCATTTGAATTGCCTCTATACATGAAATAAGTGTTTGTCCTGATTTGACATAATCTGTAATGAGAATTTCCTCTCTGCATCATCAACTTTTATCACATGGGTTTGAATTTAGATTGGGGCTTTCTGGACTTTTAAATGTTGCTGTTTTCTTTCCAAGGTATCTATTGACTATTTTGTCAATGTAGAGGCATTTGATTCTATTATGTTTTGTTTTGTTTTATTTGAGACAGGGTCTTGCTATGTTCCCAGGGCTGGTCTCAAACTCTTGGGCTTAAGGGACCCTCCTGCCTCAGCAAGTAGTTGATTCTATTTTGAAGTAACATAATACAGTCACAAAAGCCCAGATAATTTGAAATAAGGATGTTTTTGTTTCAGAGTCTTATGCTGTCCAAAAGAAAATAAGTTATCAGGACTTACTTTTCTTCCTCCCTTAATAATAGCTTCCATGGGAGAATCAATGTCAGGTTTGTATCTACAACCTATAATACTTTAATGTCAGTCCTTATTAATGAATCTCTAGTATTGTTGTTTTTTAGTCTATTTGTCTTTTATTTTTGGAGTATCTTTCAGACAACTTGGTATTATTTGAATCTGTAGGACTTCCTTCTTTTCTTGTTTGTTTTGTTTCGTTTTTTGTTTTTTTGAGATGGATTCTCATTCTGTCACCCAGGATGGAGTGTAGTGGCGCAATCTCGGGGCTCACTGCAACCGCTGTCTTCCAGCTTCAAACAATTCTCCTGCCTCAGCTTCCCAAGTAGCTGGGATTATAGGCATGTGCCACCACACTCAGCTAATTTTTGTAAAGACGGGGTTTCACCATGTTGGCCAGGCTGTTCTTGAACTCCTGACCTCAGGTGATTCACCTGCCTCAGTCTCCTAAAGTACTGGAATTATAGGCGTGAGCCACTGCGCCCTGCCCCTTCCTTTCTTCCTTTATTCTTTTCTACCTTCTTTCTTTCTTTTCTTTCAAAGTGACACTTTTTTTCCCCCAAAATGCCGGACACCATTCTGATAGCATGCTTGCACCCAATGTTCAGTGTAGTAGAAAGAGCTTTGGGGTTAGAGTACCAATCCTAGGTTTCCTAGATCTATGACCCCTGAGAATTAGCCCAGTTTCCTCATCTTTAAAATATTAATAATATCTACATCATAAGGTCTGTGTTAGATTGAGTGAGATCATGTATTTCTGGCATGACATTAATTAGATAACCCTAAAACAAACAAGATAGTTAAGTTGTATAACGTATACAAACACCCTTTTAGATATATAACTAACCTCACAGGAAAGTAAGAGAAATCGTCAGGGTCAAAAAAGAATAGGGAATAAAAAGTGAGGTGAAAGGTGAAAGTCGTCTGATACTATGGCTTCCCTGAGGGAGTTTGTTGATTCCATTAACAAAGGGCTTGCAGTTGGAAGATCCTATGAAGGCAGGAATTAGAACTGATATACGTACATAAAGTCATTTGCTGAATGTCTGCTCTTTGGCCCTCCAGCTCCACTCTTTGCCCTTCTCAAACCTATATCATCCTACTCCCTTATCCTCTGGATTTCACTTGGGCTTAATCAATCAGGAAACCTGGCAAGACATTGGAGGGAAGGAGAAGAGTGAAGCCAGGGAATTTATTCTCCTGTTTCCCTCTCTGTAAGATTATTTTGAACTATCTGTCTCCCCTAACTTCAGGTCACTGTTCTACATAAGGAGCCCAGCACTATAAAACTCTTTCTCCTTTCAGGTGCCGAGAACCTCTTCCTCCTCTCATTCTTAGTGGTGACAGCACCATACAGCCAACCTCAAATTCCTTGTGGTTTCAGTTTGCCACCCATACCTTTGTAATTACTCCTGTATACAGAGATGCTCTTCCAATCATCATTTGTTTCCTGTTATAATTGTGATTCAAACCAGGATCTTTAAAGGACTACATGCTTAATGAAGAGGTAGGGAAAATTTACCATCAGCCCAAGAAGATAACTAGGATGTTTGCTTGACTTAACTCATTATAGTCCAAGAGCAATACATCTCAGGAATCTACAGATAAAGTCTGCTGAATATGAGATCACAAGTTAAACAGTAAAGCACACAGGAGAGGATTTGCTGGCAAGATATAGGAAGAGCTCTAGTCTGCAGCTCCCAGCAAGATGAACACAGATGGTGGGTGATTCCTGTATTTTCAGGGTGAGGTACCTGGTTTATCTCACTGGGACTGGTTGGACAGTAGGTGCAGCCCACAAAGGGTGAACCAAAGCAGAGTGGGGTGTTGCCTCACCTGTAAGCAAAAGAGCTGGGGGGATCTCCCTTTCTTAGCCAAGGAAAGCCACAAGAGACTGTACCAGGAGAAATGGTGCATTCGGTCCAGATACTGCACTTATCCCTCAATCTTTGCAACAGGCAGACCAGGAGATTCTCTTTGGTTCCTGGCTTGGCGGGTCCAACCCCCACAAAGCCCTGCAAGCTAAGATCCACTGGGTTGAAATTCTCACTGCTAGCATAGCAGTCTGAGGTCAACGTGGGATGCCAGCTTGGTGGGGGAAGGGGCATCCACCATTGCTGAGGCTTGAGTAGGCAGTTTCACCTAACAGAGTAAACAAAGACACCAGGAAGTACAAACTGGGCAGAGCCCACTGTAGCTCTCTGGGTCAGAGCACCTGGGGGAATGGGCAACAGTGGGTGCAGCTTCAGCAGACTTAAACATCCCTGCTTGACAGCTCTGAAGAGAGCAGCAGAATATACATTCTTCTCAGCACCACATTACACTTATTCTAAACTTGACCATATAATTGGAAGTAAAACACTCCTCAGCTATTGCAAAAGAATGGAAGTCGTAACAGTCTCTCAGACTACAGTACAATCAAACTAGACCTCAGGATTAAGAAACTCACTCAAAACTGCACAACTACATGGAACTGAACAATTTGCTCCTGAATGACTACTGGGTAAATAACAAAATTAGGTAGAAAAAAATAAGTTTTTTGAAACCAATGAGAATAAAGACACAACATACCAGAATCTCTGGGACACATTTAAAGCAGTGTATAGAAGGAAACTTCTAGCACTAAATGCCCAAAAGAGAAAGCAGGAAAGATCTAAAATTGACAGCCTAGCAACACAATTAAAGAACTAGAGACACAAGAGCAAACAAATTCAAAAGCTAACAGAAGACAAGAAATAACTAAGATCCAAGCAGAACTGAAGGAGACAGAGACATGAAAAACCCTTAAAATAATCAGTGGATCCAGGAGCTGCTTTTTTGAAAAGATAAACAAAATAGATAGATTTCTTGCCAGCTTAATAAAGAAGAAAAGAGAGAATAATTAAGTAGACATAATAAAAAATGATAAAGGGGATATCACCACAGATTTCACAGAAATACAAGCTACTAGCACAGAATACTATAAACATCTCTATGTAAATAAATTAGAAAATCTAGAAGAAATGGATAAATTCCTGGACACATACACCCTCACAAGACTAAATCAGGAAGAAGTTGAATCCCTGAATAGACCAATAACAGGTCTGAAATTCAGGCAGCAATTAATAGCCTACCAACTAAAAAAAAGTCCAGGAGTAGACGGGTTTGAAGCCAAATTCTACTAGAGGTACAAAGAGGAGCTGGTACCATTCCTTCTGAAACTATTCCAAACAATAGAAAAAGAGGGAATCCTCCCTAACTCATTTTATGAGGCCAGCATCATCCAAAACCTGGCAGGGACACAATAAAAAAAAGAAAATTTTAGTCCAATATCCTTGATGAACATACATGTGAAAATCCTCAATAAAATACCAGCAAACCAAATCCAGCAGCTCTTCAAAATCTTGTCCACCACAATCAAGTCTGCTTCATCCCTGGGATGCAAGGCTGGTTCAACATATGCAAATCAATAAACATAATCCATTACATAAACAGAACCAATGACACAAACCACATCCTTATATCAATAGATGAAAAAAGGCTTTTGACAAAATTCAGCAGCAAAAAACTCTCAATACACTAGGTATTGAGGGAACATATGTCAAAATAATAAGAGTTATTTATGATAAACCCACAGGCAATATCATACTGAATGGGCAAAAACTGGAAGCATTCCCTGTGAAAACCAGCACAAGACAAGGATGCCCTCTCTTAACATTCCTATTCAACATAGTATTGGAAGTTCTGGCCAGGGCAGTCAGGCAAGAAAAAGAAATAAAGGGTATTTAAATTTAAAAAGAGGAAGTCAAATTGTCTCTGTTTGCAGATGACATGATGGTATATTTAGAAAACTCCATCATCTCAGACCAAATCTCCTTAAGCTGATAAGCAACTTCAGCAAAGTCTCAGGATACAAAATCAATGTGCAAATTCACAAGCATTCCTATACACCAATAACAGACAAACAGAGAACTAAATCATGAATGAACTCCCATTCACAATTGCTACGAAGGGAAAAAAGTACCAACTTACAAGGAATGTGAAGGACCTCTTCAAAGAGAACTACAAGCCACTGCTCAAGGAATGGAGAGGACACAAACAAATGGAAAAACATTATTTGCTCATGGATAGGAAAATCAATATTGAAAAATGGCCATACTGCCCAAAGTAATTTATAGATGCAATGCTATTCCCATCAAACTACTATTGACTTTCTTCACAGAATTGGAAAAAAACTGTTTTAAATTTTACATGGAACCAAAAAGGAGCCTGCATAGCCCAGATAATCCTAAGCAAAAAGAACAAAGCTGGAGGCATCACACTACCTGACTTCAAACTATATTACAAGGCTATAGTAACCAAAAGAGCATGGTACTGGTACCACAACAGACATATAGACCAACAGAACAGAACAAGACCTCAGAAATAACACCACACACCTACAATGATCTGATCTTTGAGAAACCTGACAAAAACAAGCAATGGGGAAAGAATTCTCTATTTAATAAATGGTAATGGGAAAATTGGCTAGCTACATTTAGAAAGCTAAAACTGGATCCCTTCCTTACACCTTATACAAAAATTAACTCAAGATGGATTAAAGACTTAAACATAAGACCTAAAAAACCATAGAAACCCTAGAAGAAAACCTAGGCAATACTATTCAGGACATAGGCATGGACAAAGACTTGATGACTAAAACATGAAAAGCAATGTCAACAAAAGCCAAAATTGACAAATGGGATCTAATTAAACTAAAGAGCTTCTGCACAGCAAAAGAAACTATCATCAGAGTGAACAGGCAACCTACACAATGCGAGAAAAAATTTGCAATCTATCCATCTGACAAGGGCTAATATCTAGAATCTACAAAGAATTTACACAAATTTACAAGAAACCCCCCCATCAAAAAGTGTACAAAGGATATGAACAGACGCTTCTCAAAAGAAGACACTTATGCAGCCAACAAACATATGAAGAAAGCTCATCATCACTGGTCATTAGAGAAATGCAAATCAAAACCACAATGAGATATCATCTCACACCAGTTAGAAGGATGATCATTAAAAAGTCAGGAAATAACAGATGCTGGAGAGGATGTGGAGAAATAGGAACACTTTACACTGTTTGTGGTAGTGTAAATTAGTTCAACCATTGTGGAAGACAGTATGGCAATTCCTCAAGGATCTAGAAATAGAAATACCATTTGCCCCTGCAATTCCATTACTGGGTATATACCCAAAGGATTATAAATTACTCTACTATAAAGACACATGCACACATATGTTTATTGCAGCACTGTTCACAACAGCAAAGACTTGAAACCAACCCAAATGCCCATCAATGATAGACTGGATAAAGAAAATATGGCATATATACATCACAGAATACTATGCAGCCATAAAAAAAGGATGCTTCCATGTCTTTTCAGGCACATGGATGAAGCTGGAAACCTTCATTATCAGCAAACTAACACAAGAACAGAAAACCAAACACCACACATTCTCACTTATAGGTGGGAGTTGAACAGTGAGAACACCTGGACACAGGGAGGGGAACATCACACACCAGGGCCTATTGGGGAGTGGGGATCTGGGAGAGGGATAGCATTAGTAGAAATAGCTAATGTAGATGACCAGTTGATGGGTGCAGCAAACCACCATGGCACATGTATACGGTGTAACAAACCTGCATCTTCTGCATGTGTACTCTGGAACTTAAGGTATAATAAAAAAAACAAACATACAAACAAATAAAAAGGCATAAGGAAAGAATATAGCAAAGGTGAGAGTTAACTTGCAAAATAAACAGCAGGATTTAGTTCTTCAAGTTCTTTAGCTAATACCATTACCTGTTAATGACGTAGAATAAATATGTCAGATTATTAAAGACAAAAGAGAAGAACTGAAAACATGAGACAAAAGAGTATGTAAAAAGACCATGCATACTTGGAAAATAATTCAAATAAATTCTAAAAATAAAAAATATATAATATATAATTATTTAAATTAAAACCTAATGGCTATATTATATACAGCTTTTAAAAAAGCAAACTGGAAGGTGGATCTGAAGAAAATGCAACAGAGAAATGTAAAAATGTAGAAAATATAAAAAGGGATTAAGAAGATATGAAGACCAGAATGAGAAGATCCCACATATTTGTAATAAGAGTTTCAGAAAGAGAAAATAGACAATGGAATGATACTACAAAATACCAAGGACAAAGAAAGTTCTTAAAAGTAACAAGAGAGAAAAGACATTACCTACAGAGAAACTACCATACTACAATACAATTAAACTTGAAGTGAGTCTCTCCGCAATAAAAATAGAAGCTAGATGCAACAGAATAAAATGTTTAGCAGATTACAGGCAATGAACACCTTGCTACACTTCACAATTGACTGTTTTCTTATAAACTAAAGGAGTTCATCACATTTTAGACAAACATATTTGTCTGTTTTACTGAATGCGTTTTTTTTTTTTTTGTCTCAGTGGTAGTTTATTTTTTACGTAATTGAACCTGTTGATCTTAACTAAAGTTGTTTTAACCTTCAAGCAAGGAACTTTAAGCAAAAATGTTTTAATGCTTACTGAAAAATACAGTGGAGAAAACTGCACTGAATTTCTAGGAGATATAAATCAGAAAGAAATTAAGGAGTATATAAAATTAGTAGGAACTATTGCCAGAGAAAAAGATAGCAAGGACTTGAGCTGAAAATGGACAAAGGGTTTGAACAGACAATTGAAATAAATAAACACAAGGAAAAATATTCAACTGTGTTAATAGTTGAAAAAGCACATGGTAAAACAAGAAATTGAATTTCACACATTGTAAATTAGCAAAATGTCAAAATTTAAAAACATTCAGTTCTGGTAATTCTGTGGTAAAATTGGTACACATATGCTACACAATGCTAGAAACATTGAAGTTTAAATTTACATAATTAAAATTTGAAATTTAGTTCCTTAGTCCACCAGCCCATTTTAAGTGTTCCTTAGCCACATGACGCTAGTGGCTACCACATTGCTCAGCACAGGAAGATATTTCCATCATTGCAGGAAATTCTGTTGAATTTTGCTGCTCTAGAGTATAGACATAGGAGTAGAATTGATGGGTTGCTGATATGCACAACTTCCATTCTACCTGATACTTTAAATTGTTCCTCAATGGTTGTATCAATTTACTCTCCCATCAATTGGTGCATTGCTTCATCTCCTCTTAAACACTTGCTATTTTTATGTTTTATTTTTCTGATCTAATGGGTATCAAATGATATATCTCACTGAATTAAATTTGCACGTCATGATTATTAATGAGGCTGAATATTTTCATGTAGTTATTAATGTTTCATATTTCCTTTTCTGTGAGTTTCCTATTTATGTTTTTTCCACATGAGTTGAAATGACTTAAAGTGGAAATGATTTACAGTGAAAAAATGTTTATCATATAGTGATAAGTAAACGAAAAAAAAAAAACCCCGCCACACACACAAAGTGTGTAATGGAGTAAAAGAAAATGTCTAGATGGTTAAAGTTTGGAAAATTTGTTACAACTGTTAACTTAGATATATTAAGGTAGTGATACTTGGGGAAATTTACTTTTTATCTAAAAATGACTTTAATATTGCCCTAATACTATTTTCTCATCTTCAAAGAGCAAAACAAATATAATTTTGCTTGAGATTTGGGAAAATTGCCCTACAACTTCTTATCTTTGCTTTTTAAGTCTTTCTCCTGGCTCCATGTAGACTGGGCGATTATTTTTCTTTATCCCTGCTATTATTTTTATTTGACAGTACTTCTTCCTGGTAGAACACTGTGTGCTTGACCTAAAAAAAAAAAATCTGTGTGTATGCCTCTATGTGTGTGTAAAAGAAAGAATAGAGTGCTGAGAGAAGAAAGACATTTCAAGATTTTTATCTTTAGACAACATGTTTAAATTGTAAAGGAGACTGCTTTTCATAATTCTTAGTAGAGGAAAATGAATTTGTGCACATCACTTGGAGACTTCACTTATTCATATTTTGGAAATGTAACTGAAGTACACACTGGTACTTGTATTTCTAAGTAGTCAACTTGGAAAAGAAATGCCATTCTTAAAAAGTAGAACTGCACTGCTTAAAACAACAAACAAACAAAACAGAAATTGTAATGTTAAAACTAAAAAGAAATTACTTCCTGCCCACCTAAATGCTTGGGAAAGAATGGGCTTTATTCTATAAGATGTTTCACTAACTACAATGCTAGCAGCCAGCATGTGTAAACTTACACTGGAGAAATGTAGTTACGCTCCCCCACATACCCAAGCAGATTTGTCCTGATGGGTCCTTTCTTTCTGTTGTATTGTCAGCCAGTTTTCTTGGTATTACGCTTTCATTTTCTGTCTGGACCAACTTTTCTAATTTCCCTCCTACTCTCTAATGAATGATGTTTTCCATCCTGGTACAAGTTCTCTGCAGAAAGTTCAGACGGCACAGCCACGATAACAAAGACAGACAGGAGCTGTCTTTCTACTTTTTGCTGAGACTTCAGGCCTCAGCAGAGGCTGCAGCCTGACATCCTTCAAGCACTTTTTATCAGCTGTAGGCATATTGGATATCTGTTATGAATCTCTGGAATCTTAGTGATGTGAGCAGGAATGTGACTTTGTGTATCCTCTGCCTTCCCCAGTTGCTTTTAAATGAACACCTCTGTAAGTGATGTATTTAGGACAGGAGGCAGAAAGCCTCTGGGTTTATCGTTTTTGACTTTGCCCTTGCCCTTGCCTAGAAACATTGCCCCTTTTTGGTCATCTAACGATTTGGGACTCTTTGTTAACTCATATGCTAATTTGTAAAGTGGGTGTTGCTGCATTTCCTTTGATTCGTAATATAATGTCAGTTCATATTAAGACTCCTGTGACATGAGTTCAAGGACAAGAAATGAAAGAAGGCCAAAATGAAGCAAGACTTTTTAAACAAGACATTTTTAAATTAGGATAAAACCTTGAGCAGTAAAACCTGGAGTGCAAACCAAATAGGATTTGCAATCTGAATGCACACACTCCAGGAGGCCTCCCGGAATAATCTGCCAAGCAATGCTTGGCTTCTCAGGGGTGCCTGTTGTGGGATGCCATATCACTGTGGGCCTGCAGCCTCCCATGGTCTTCCATCTGCTTAACTTTGAGCTAAGGTGTGTGTTTGGATCTACTAAGATTTCACTAGTGTGTATCCTGAAGAGCATCTGAAAACATTTTTCTCTCCATGTGTGGTCTTGGAATGTGGGTGGACGTTTACTGATGCTACTCTTTTGGTTCATGGAATTAGCTCTATGGCTGTATGTTATGTTTGGGGGAACTCTACTGGGTTGCCTGCTTTAAATATCAGCCTTACCACTGGCATGTCAACATTATTCTTTCCTTTGGATGCTGGGGCGCTGGGTGCCTTCTCATCTTCAATAATTATTTTCTCAAATGTAAATATCTCTGCTGGCAAGTTGTATTTCAGCCTAACACTTTAGCCAATGTTGTGGACAGAAATAAAAGCAGAACAGGACCCAGGAATAATGGAAGCGATCAGAGGAAGGAGGACTATAAGAAAATTAGGAAGACAAGGGAGACAGGAAATGTAACTTCCAGCAGTTACATTTTATTGTAATACTGTGTCGTTCCCTTGACATTTATGTGCATTTATTTGGTATTTACAAAATCAAACGTAGATGTGGGATTTAAAAAAAAAAAAAAACTTGTCCACTAAAAATATAATGAAAGGCCCTCCTCAAACTAGTTGGGCAAAAGCCTGGAAAAACACTCATTTTAGAGAAGCACTGAATGGATAAAAGTTTACTTTTCACGGTATGGTTCCTGGATCAACTAGGAATTTAATATAAATCAGATGATCAGGCCCCACCCTGACCCACTGAATTGGAAACTCCAGGGATAGAGCCCTGCAGTCTTGAAATGTCTTTCTTCTCTCAGCACTCTGTTTTTTCTTTTACACACACGTAGAGGCGTATACACACAGATTTTTTTTTTTTTTAGGTCAAGCACACAGGGTTCTACCAGGGAGGAATACTGTCAAATAAAAATAATAGCAGGGATAAAGAAAAACAATCACCCAGTCTACATGGAGCCAGGAGAAAGACTTTAAAAACAAAGAATAAGAAGTGGTTTCAGAAATCATTGTTTGAGATCCTGAATTCTAGTCTGTCTAAATTAAGTCATATTATATAACATGTTCATCATTTAATAAGGCCCTACATATATCACACTGGCTGTTTCATGCAAACAACTCATACCATGAAATTCCTACTTAATAACATCAAAATTTAGCCTGACGGTTGGTACTTTCTCCATATCCAGCATTTAAAAACAAAATTGTTTTAACATGTTTACAGAGGTATGGTTGTAACAGGCTAACCCAGTTGTTTTGAAGGTATGGTTCCTGGATCAACTAGGAATTTAATACAAATCAAATGATCAGGCCCCAGCATGACCCACTGAAATGGAAACTCCAGGGATAGGGCCCCGCATTCTGTAGTTTAACCCCTCCAAGTGATTCTGATGCACATTAAAATTTGAGAACCTCCAAGCTGAGTCTGTGAACTCAGGCTTCAAAGGGAAGTTGTGCAAGATGACCTGAGAGAAACTTTCTTATTGCATACTCCTTTCCTAATGTCTATTTTTATGTGTTTAAAAATATGTCCAATAGTTAATATCATTTTGTGTGCATATATACATCAAGTACATATTGTACACTAGAAGTGCATGCTTAATTTTTTACTCATAGAAATGCATGATATACAAAGTTTGAAGACCATTTGTCTCAGCATAATATTTGAAAGCTCTTATTTTGTAAATCCAGCTGAGCCATTAGCCACTAACAATGTCATATATTTGCATTAATAATCTTCTCACTTCTAAAATGCTTTGCCAATAATTTTCAGTACTCATTTCTCCTCTTATGCAGAGAAGTCTCACATTCCCAGTGAAAAAATAAGAAGGGGATGCTGCATTACATCCTGACTTTTGTCACTCCTTGGGAAAAAGAGAGAATAATGACAGTCCATGAACATCATTGATGCCACCTTTCCACTTTTCCCTCAATGCATTCATTTTTGTGTGTGCAGAAAAGAGCACAAAAAGCTAGGGAGAGTTATCTGCCTGGTTCTTGCCATATCCTTTTCCCATTCTCATTGCTCTGCTTAGAGGCAGGGACCCCTGGGGGGCAGGAGCACCCTGTTCTTTTTGGCGGTTTTCCCCATACCCTACATACACTAGCTTGCACTAGCCTGGTGGTCCTCCTATGCTAGACATGGATGCCCCTTTCTGTTATGTGTTCCTCCAAGCTAGGCAGAAAATAACATTGTATACTTATTATAGGAAAATTTGAAGAACTAGGATTAGGGCCAACTTTTAAGCCACAATAATTTAGGGACTCAAAAAAGAAAAAATAAAATGATTATTTCATTCCTAGCACAATATTTTACAAAATGTATGCTCTCAATAGCTATGCCTGGGATGAATAAACAAACATATAAATATACTTCCATTCCTGCTGAGTACTCTGTACTGGTAATGGTATGCAACAGCTAAAATCATAAATGTGGGTTTGAGTCCTACCACTGTGTTTACTCTTTGGGTGACCTTCAGCAACTTTTATAACCTCTCTTAAGATTCATTTCCCTCAACCTGTAAATTGAGGATAGGGATAGAAACTACCTCATAGAGTCCTTATAATAATTAAATGGGATGTAAGTGCTTAGCATGGTGTCTGGCACACAGTAAACTCCCAATAAATGTTATTATATTTTGCTAATGCTGAACTGAGTGCCAAGAAATAATAAAAGCATGTTCCTAACCTCAAGTTTTTAGTGAAGCTCACCAACCTTTTTTCCCCTTGCTAAAATGATCTTACATAATTTATGCCACTTTGAAAATCAAAAGTAATGTCTCTATTGGAGAGACTGACCTAAACGTTTGCTACTCACTGTCTCCTGCTGCCCATATGTCTGTCTGTCTGCCTGAAGAGCTATTTCCGCTCTTGAGCTAACCATTGGCAGAGGTGCAGAGTACTTTCATTCTGTTTCACCTAATTATACTTCAACATTAAAGAAAGAAAAAATTACATGTAGATCTCCACAGTGAAAACATTTAGTTGAAAACTTGTTGGCAATAAAATGATACTACATCAAGGAAGGAATAAAGGACTGTAAGTTTTTTATCACTATTAAGAAAAATCAATTTGTGTTAGAGGAGACTGCAATGTTACCATCAAATAAAAACACCATAGGATAATAATGGGAGTCTTCATGAACTCTTAGGAAAGGACTCCAGAAAATGTAATGCTTTTCTTTTTTTCCCCCCAATTTCATCCTGTTTTGAATAGCAGGGACTCAATAAATAGTATTTGAATCAATAAGTAAGAAAAAAGCCTATAACAAAGATATAAGGTTATCTAGGCATAATGTAAAGAATTGCCTCCCTGGAACACATCCTCCATTCATTTCTGCTTGTTATGACCTTAAGTTTTCTGTATATTATTTCACTTAAATCTTTTTGATAAGCTATGAAGTGTTATTATACTGATTTGAGGTCCTGAGAGATTAAGAAAATTGCTCAAAGTCACACAGTTGTAAGTAATGAAATTAAGATAGAAACCCAGGGCTTTCTGACTCAAGCATTTATGCTTCATGTTGAGCTAGAAGGTGGCCTTGATGTTAATATTCTTTCCTCTTTTTGAGGAAGCCTGATCTCCCACAATCAAGTAGACTCTCCTTCCCCAGGACCATTGCTTTCTTTCACCAACTTGAACACTGAAGTTACTAGCCTTGTCCCTTTGAAAGTGCTACGCGCACCACACAGACCCATATCCATGGTCCATCCAGCACAACACCGTTTCGAACAGTGAAACCAGGGGAGCTGCTGGGTAAGCAGGACTGGGTATCTTCCACAATATCAGCCTTGTAAGTTCAGTTTAATCTGTTTCAACAAACATGGATGGAGAGCCTTTAATGAGACAAGCAGTAAGCTAGGTGCTGGGGAAACCGAGATAATGAGTAAAACTCACTGTTCCTAGGGATATTGTAATCTAAGGATCTGTATCTGACAGAACACACATTTTCTAAGGATGTTGCGCCACCTCCTCACACTCCCTTCCTGTCTCCCCAGCTGCTCCTTTTTCCTGCTTGCACCCTCTCCCTGGATCCTGACGAAAAGTTACTTTGGAAGTCTGGCACTGGCACACCTGTGATTTTAAATCTAGGACAATAAATTCTTTGATTACTTTAAAGGGTAGAAAAGGAAAGTAGGGTTAACTACTCAAGACCCTATTGTATTATCGATAAAGAGCTCTCATTTATTAATTAATCTGTGAACCCATTTATACTTTGAGCCTGGACAATCTGGTAGTGTTTCTTAAATTCATCAACTGCATTTTCAAACAGCAATGTTATTAATTGAATTGTATGTACCCCAAATTCATATGTTGAAGTCTTAACCCTTATCTGGAATGTGTCCTTATTTGGAAATAAGGTCATTGCTGATGGAATTTAAGATAAAATCTTACTGGAGTAGTGTGGGCCTTTAATCCATTATGACTGATATACTTATCAAAATGGGAAATGTGGACAGGCACACACAGGAAGCTGTGCACAGGTGAAAGCAGAGGTTGGGATGATACTTTTATAAGCCGGAGAACTTCAGCGATTGCCAGAAAAGTACGATGTTGGTAGAAGCACGGAGCATTTTCTTCCCCACAGCCCTCAATAGGAGCCAACCCTGCTGACACCTTCATCTTGAACTTCCAACCTCCAGAGCTGTGAGACAATATATAACCCACCTAGTTTGTGGGAATTTGTTGCAGCAACCCTAGCAAACTCATATACAATACCTTTACTTTCTTCTACATGTGTTTATTTTGAACCTAAAATGAATTTTTGGAGTTTCAAAAATAAGTCTGTGGTGCTTCTTTGACATCCTTCAAGATGATATTAACTTTGATTACAGGGCTTCACAGCCTGTGTCTTTTTAGTCTGAATATTTCTGCACTTGTTTTATTTGTAATTGTGTGTTTGTCTCCCATTTTTTCCTTCACAGAGAAGTCTACCAATGCCCGTCACCTGAAGGGTATTAAACATCAACTTCAGTGTTGAGTTAGTGTTACCATCACTCTCTAGTCAAGAGACTCCCTATCTCTCAACATTGAATTGGAGAATTCAGTTAGCCAAGATTAAAGTGGCATTTTAAAATGAATGACCTAGAAAAATTATCAGTCATCTAGTCTACAATGCTACCATACTCTTAATACAGCCCCATATGCCACCCTGCCATTGGTCATGTTTTGCCTCAGTCTACCCACAAACACTGCAGTTCATTCAGTAACTGCCAATGTGGAAGTATTTCCAAAGTTCCTAATTGTAGAGCAACTGAAGCCAACTATACAACTATACAGTTTCAAGGATCTTTGCTGATTGTCTTTAATACACTTCTTGGTTAAGTGATAAACTGAATTTTTGCTTCTTGGAATAAGATCAGAAGGCTTATTTTGTAATATTTCAAATATGTGGCTTATTTCATGATTTGGGATCTTGTTTGTTCAAGAGCTTTTGAAGCTTTTTAATAATTATTTTTAAGTTATGATTTATAATTTATTAGAAGGGTATAGATTGTGATGAACTTTTTATATATCCTTAAATAATAACCAAGTCTTAATTTCCAATTTTATGTTTCATATCAAAGAAAGCATTTTTATCAAGGAAATTCTACTCCACTGATATTGATGCAAGCATTTGCTGCCTGCAGACTTACCTCCGAAAATGTGGTTGCTTGGTAAGGTCACTTTGCAGACTGTTGTATATCCTAATTCATTGCTCTCTAAACCAGCACTAGCAAATCTAGATGCAGCAGGAGCCACACTGATACAGTCAGTATGTGAAGCAGTCTGGGCAGGGATTTCTGGAGAACTGGGGAGCTTCTGCTTGTGTGAAAGGGTGGCTATTCCTTAGCCCCAGTTAAGTGCTACCATTCCAGAGCAGGCCTGGTGCCATCATCTTCTGACATTAAGAAACATGGGAAATCAAGATTGTTGTGTGAATTCATGAACAAAAGGTTGACTACTGCAAGCCAAATGAAACAAGTTTGTGGGTATGTTTAGACCACACGCCACCAGTATGCAATCTCTGCATCAAACTATTACAAGTAAAGAAGAAACTCGGACAAGCATCCGAATGCATTCATCTTTTTCCATGCATAACCATCCCGGAGACTTTATGATGAATAATTTCATTCATTACAACAAGACTCTCAGATAGGCACTGTTATCCTCAATTTATAGACAAGAAAACTGAGACTCAGAGAAGCTAATTTACTTAGAAAGGCTAAACTAATAGGTGGTATGTTGTTAGGTAAAAATGTGAATTCCAATGTAATATATATATATTATATGCTGTTCACTTGCTAACCCCCCCTCTCTCTCTCTATATATATATATACATATACACACACACACATATATATATTTGCCTGTGGCATATGCATATTTATATACTTATTTTTTTAATCTGCAAGGAAATATACCAAAATGTTAGGATGGTTACTTCCGGTATAAGTCATCTTTTCCTTTTTTAGATTTAAAATCACAAGTGTGCCAGTGCTAGACTTCCAAAGTGACTTTCTTGCATAAAAGGAATTATGTTTATATGTATTATTTTTTATAAAATAGTTTAAAAAAAAAAAAGAAGGCTTCAGGAAAAGAAACCCTCAAGAACCCAATCTCTAGTGGTGAAATGGAACAGATGAGGCAGACACAGCACTGTAACCCCACCCTTCCAACTTCTCACACCACATAGGCACTACTTTTTAAGCTACCCCGGAATTGTTTTATTTTGTATGCACCAGACAATATGTTAAGGGTTGGGAATTACAGAGATACATAAGATAAACTTTTTTTTAACTCAAAGAGTTTACAGTCCAG
Organism: Callithrix jacchus; assembly: GCF_049354715.1. Classification (NCBI taxonomy): domain Eukaryota; kingdom Metazoa; phylum Chordata; class Mammalia; order Primates; family Cebidae; genus Callithrix; species Callithrix jacchus. The sequence goes on along the minus strand of NC_133503.1, from coordinate 144,982,664 downwards.
TGAAGAAACTCATAATGGAATGATATTTTCAATGTATATAGATACTGGCCTTCTCTGTTTGCATAAAGCATGTGCCTTTTTGTAGAAAATAGCTCGTGCATCTGTCTGGATATATACATTTTCATTTTGGCATGAAGTGTCATTTTTGACAATTATGCAAAAAAGTGGAAATTATCATTGCATGCCAATGAAAAGACAATAACACTCCAAAATCCAATTAGATATAATGTGTACAGAACCCCTAGTGTTGGGTAGGAGTCTGAAGCTGAAAAAGACTACAAAATCCTGGGGAAGAAAGCTCTAACTCTCCTCTAAAGTTGTCATATCAACTAACGCATGAAACAGAGAGCTAAGCTGGCAGCCCTGGGCCTCTGGCACATAGTAGAACTCTCTGTTTTTGCTCTTATTATTATTAATATGATAAACAGATGCCAATTTTCTTCCCTCTTCCTAAACCCTCCCCAAAGAGCTGTTGACAGCTGATGTGATACCTTGGTTCTTGTTTTCTTCATTTAAAATAATTTAAACAAGGGATACACAGAAAAGGAAATGCAGCATAATTTATTGCAAAAGAAGAATATCTTGTAATTCAGGTTCAGAATAGACAGTATACCCTGAGAGAGAGAATTCGGGGCAGCCTGCTTGTAAAAGCAAAACAGCAAAAACCAGCACTAGGGAGCCTCCTTTATGGGAGTCTTACATGATTATTCATAAGGAGGTGGGAAGAGGTGTTACTGGTAAGCATGTACTGGGTGGTCCTCTGGGTGCACTTGCACAGTGGCTATACAAGCTTGTTCATATATTGCATGCCTCGTTAGCATCTTAAATTTCCAGCCAGGGGAGGTTTTCTTTACTATTAAAATGAGCAAAGGTCAGTTTGAGAACAGGTACAATTAAAGTGTACATGCTCTCAGTAGGGGAAATTCCCTACTGAAGATAGCTTTGCTTGAATGATCTCGATTACAGTGGGAATGCTAGGATTTATTGTGCAGACTGTATGGTCACCACAGTTGCTGGGTTCTGAGAACATAGTTACTTCCTTTACTACCTATCCTGCCTCAGAGCCTTTCAAGCTTAATCCTTTTGTGAGTCTAAAAAATTGGATTTCAGGCCTGTGTGGTCCATATTTGGGGACCCTTACGGTCTTTCTGTCACTCTGTGGGCCATTGCTTTAGATAAACTGTCTCTTGCATGGAAGAGGAGGCCATTTGGTACTGGCAAACAATGGATTCAACAATCGGGTATTCTATAACTATATAACTTATTTGTCATAATTAGTATTGATCAACATTTTGTGCTGTTACAGTTAAATGAGATGATATAATGTCTTCTTTAAATCGAAATCTCTCTTTTGTAAATCCCCAGTCATCAAGCAAATACCCACTCCCTAGATTATACGATTAATATTTTTACAATACTTGCTTTATTATATATCTACCTGTTTGTTTATCCCTCTATCCAACCAACAATCCATATTATTTTTCTGAAGTTCCAAACATCAGCATTAATTGAATAATTTAAACATAGTCAACCCATTTGCCTCTGGTTGTTTTAAAGCTGTGTCATTGTTTTTGGCAATACTGATAGAGTAAAATCTATAGCTTTCCTGAAGAGAAATACAGTATCACTAACTTAAAGCCATAATTAAGAATAAAAAGCTAGATACTATTTAAATAAGCCAAAAGATTAATGTATTGACCCTTAAAATTCCAGTGGATAAAAGTAGAAATTAACTGCATACTGCAATGAATGACTCAGACTTTGGATATAATGAAAATAAACAAGTTGATTTCTTTCCAGTGTAATGCATGATAATTGAATGATAACCTTTGAAGATCATTGATATCAGATTAAAACAGTAAGCATTAGAGGTTGAAAATCTTGATTTTAGATGCAAAAATATTCTGCAGATTAAAATTTGGAAACATGTATGTTTCTTTAATTCAAGTATATATAGCTCTCTTTTAAAATAATATATAGATATAAATATTTTTAAAGATATAAATATTTATGTATAAATATATACCTTGTATATAAATATATATTTATATCGTATATAAATAAATATATACAAATATATATTGTTAAATATAAATATCATATATAAATATATATCTTTAAATATAAATATACTTAAATATATACCTTTAAAAATAAACTAATGCTAGCTATATTCAGGGGGAAAGGGCTATATTCTAGCCATGTAATCCATGGTACTGATTTTCATCCTAGCAGATATTGAAGAATTCAGCACTCAGATTCTATCAGTCACAGGGCTTTCTCTGCTAGCCCTAAGAATCACAGGACCTTATAAGATGAAGACCTAAAGAGCTGTTTGCCCAACCGAAAACTATGAAGAGGACAATGTTAAGAGAATCAAAGGGAAAAATAGAGAGGCCAAGAGACTCTCAAGCCAAAAAGGGTAGGAAGGTGGAAGATGAGGCCAAGACAGAATAAGAAAGACATTTTATTTTAAAGATTAAAGAAATGTTGCCTTGTACATGTTAGTTTTCTCCTTGCTAATAAAAATGACTTTTAGGAGTGATACTCCTGTCCCAAAAACATGAAGTCATGATGTTATCAACCATTAACTCCTGCAACCTCCAATGCCCTGAGAAATGCCTAGATTGCCCCTTCAGAATTGCCCTAAACGTCATCACTTATTCCAGACTTTTCCCAGAATTGCATCAAACGGTTACATTTAAGATGAATAAAAGATGACTTACGATTTAATAGTAATATTTTTAGTCTTATTTCATTATAAGCATTGAAGGCCAGGGAACTGATGATTATTGATTTTTTTTTTTTTTTTTGGTGTTTAAATGTTTATAGTTTTTTCTTTTTAAATGAAAAAAAGTGAATAAAGTGCTTAATAATGCTGCCCATTATATATCAGCTCTCCCTATTGGGTCATGGGGAATGGGCAAAGGTGCTGGCAGAGGGCAAGCAAGGGACAACAGGGAGATGGACACCAGAATATCACTAGAAACCATAAAAGGTGCTGGCCCCTCTAAGGCCTGTTGCTTTACAAATAGGTCCCCAAAGTAACCACCAAAAGAAAATTTTGTTGCACTTCAAGATCCCCTGTACAGTTAAAAGTCAAGTTTTATTTCTGACTGAACCTGAATAGCTCCAGGGCAGAGTTTGATCCCAGCTCATGTTCAGCGGTGAGGAAGTCACAGAGCCAGCCATATGTTCCCATGAAACAACATGCTGTGAAGTGAGGGGAATTGCTGCAATTATTCTTCAAAGGCTCCTGGTGGAAACACACTTGCTAAGGCTCTCTATGAAAAAAAAAAAATACAGGTTTCCACCTAAAGCACAAATTTCATAAAAACTCACTGGAGCAAGATTATGAGAAAAATGGAGATAAGACTCAACTACACTATGTATAGGTGCCTTGAAAAATGTCTTATTTCTATTCTTCTGATTAATTGGGCTTTTTTTATCCTAGTGCTTATTTTGGTATGAAATAGTGTAGCTGTTCAGCAGGTATCTGGCATCTATTCTGTATTTATGAGAATTTGTAATTACCTTTAGGAACCTGAAACCAAAATTAATAACTGGGTTTACACACACATTTGTGTCTTCTCTGCCTCCAACTCTCCAATGATTACACAGACGTATGGGACCACATTGAGAAATCTCCCTCACAGAAGCCATATGAAGACTAAGCTCTGAAGCTATCACTGAAGTTGGCACTCAATAGGGTGTATCCTTTTAAATGGAATCCATTTGAGAGGAACCAGTGGGGATATCTGAAGAGAAATCCTGGAGCTCACTCTCCTTGGAGAAGTCATTTAATCCCTTTTCTTCCTATTTGCTCTAAAAAGAAAGCAAATGATACCATCCCCTTCCCTCATCCTGTTTTGGCTTCCTGAGTCTTTCCTTGCCACTTGGCGTAATAGCCAACAACAATTGATTCCGAAAAGAGAAACTTGGATATGTTTTCTGTGACAGGAGTTCTGTTTCCATTTCTGCTAGCTGACAAACCCCGAGTGTTTATCTGTCATCACTAAATTCTGTAAAATGCTGAGTGGTTGTCAATGAGGTCACGACTTTTTTCCTTAGCCTAATGGCATATTTATTTAAGTAAAGTCCATATTAGGGAACTGTAAAGCAAATAAAGACTTTTATAGAATAGTAGATAATTTTCATTACTAAAGACTTTATTCAAGCAGAAGGCTAAGTAGACACAAGTTTGATGTGCTAAAAGGGATTGTAGCCAACTTCTTACCATCCTTTGCCTTTTATACTTGTTTTCCCACACATGATTTCATTTGATCCTTGCAGCAACCTTGAGATACTTCATATAGGTGTTATTCCAATTTCACAGCTAAGAAAACTGAGTCTCAGAGAAGTTAAAGTAGTTTTCTGAAGATGACAATTCTAAGGGGCAAACGTATATTTAAATCTAAGTTTTCTGACTCCAGTACTCATTTTCCTTTCATTATGTCTTACTCCATTCAACTAAATACATAAATCATTACATTAGGGACAGACCATTAAAACAACAAACAGTTTGCTGTTTTTTTAAAAGCTATTAGCAGCTACATAGGCCTCTAAAGTCTGGCAACCTCAGCAAAAGAGCAGACAGATGCAGAGCCAAGACATTTCGTAACTAAAATCTCCAGTGTCTTAACTCCTGAACTTGACCCTTCCAATTATAAAGCCTCGCAGTTGTTTTGATTAATTTATCTCATATAATTATTTAGGGAAATGTAAATCCTCAGTCATCAAGTAAATATCCACTCCCTAGATTCTATAATTAACATTTTATGATACTTGCTTTACTACATATCTACCTGTGTTATCTCTCTGTCCAACCAGCAATCCATATTATTTTCCTAAACCTGCAAACATCAGTAAACTTTTCTTGTAAACAATTCAGCATATATAATATTAACTGAGTTCAATATTGGCTTTTCTTTCTTTTTTAAGTAAAATTTGCATGTAATCAAATGCAAATCTTAAGTGTACCATTCAATACATTTTGCCAAATGTATACACCCATGTAACTAAACCTCCACCTAGATATAGAATATCACCCTTACCCCAGAATGTTTACTTATGCTCCTTCTCAGCCAATTCCCCACCACTGTTCTAATATTTACCATCTGTTTTACCTGTTCTAGAGCCTCATATGAATGAAATAATGCAGTATTTATTCTTTTGTGTAAGGATTTTCTCATTCAAGATAATGCTTTTGTGATTAATCTATGTTGTTTTGAGGATCAAGAGTTAGCTTCGTTTAATTATTAAGTATTATTTTATTGTACAAATTACTAATTTCTTTAACCATTTTTCTCAGTTTGTGATTAATCTAAATAAAATACAATGAATATTCTTGTAGAATTCTATTTGTGGATATGTTTCTATTTCTCTTGGCCAAATACCTAGAAGTGGAAATGCAAGGTCATAGGATGGGTGTATGTTTAGCTTTATAAGAAACTTCCAGAACTTTTTTCAAAGGTGTTGTAGACCATTTAATTCCCACCAAAAATGTATGAGCATTTCTGTTGCTCCACGTCACCACCAACATTGGGCATTATGAGTCTTTTTACAGTTACCCATTCTGGCAGGCCTTTATCATATTAATTTTTGAACTACAAAATAAGAATATTAACAATAGAGAGGGTTTCCACTATCAAGAGGCAACTTAGGCAAAGTCCGTATTCATGTCATCCTCCTACAGCAGTTCAGGTTTCCTAAGCCATATGATTTAGTCATTAAATCCTGATCTGTGAGGAGTTGGTTGAAAGCAGATTTATAATTTGGTCATTATTTTAAAGGGTTTTGGATTCAACTTGAGCTCTAAAGCACTGAAATTTTGTTAAATTTAATCTTAGCGTTTTTTCTGTTAATACTAAGGCTTTGAAATTAATCAAAATGATTAGCTTAGCTCTTGACTTACACTCAATAAAAAAATAAATAATCGCAATCTAATCACTAATTCATAAAACATATTTGACTGAATTAAATGCCTAACCCTCAGGGGTGACTCTCATAGACCTAAACTCCGATTCACTAGAGTGAATTGTGTTAGACTAAACATAAGTCACTTACATGTGGTAAAGTTGCCTCTAAGTTAAGTTGCTTCCAGTTCCTGTAGGAATTACACAGGTCCAATTTCATTTTAATGTAAATATTTCCTTAGGTCTTGTAATTTATTCCTAGGAAGTCTCAAGCTTTTATTGCTATTTTCTTAGCTCTTCTTTCACTCTCAATGATTCAACTCTTACTCATTTGTTATTAAAATAACACAAATGCTCTTAATATTTCTCGAAAATGTATTTCAGTCACTGCTTATAACATCAGAAGTATTATAACTCGTTTGACAAATTGAGTTTCAATGAACTTTCAGTAATCACTAATGGTGATAAATATTAAAGCTCTAAAGAGGGATAAATAAATTGTACAAGGCCTGAGGTTAATGTAACTTGGTCTAGGCATCATGAAACTCTAACATAAAAGATACCTTAGCTTTTTCACTCTTCTTTAAATACTCCCTTTCTTTTGCTATATTGCAGTTTCCCTAGGCATTAAAGGATAACATATGAATGTGTATACGACTTTGTTACCCAGAAAATTTATGATGCAACTTTATCATCAATTAATTTTTTTTTAGGCAGGTTGGATTTCTGGTGGCACCTATTCAGTTCCTTCTTGTAACATTTTTGAGGGGCCCAGTTTCCAGAATCTCTGTGGGTTAGAGGCATTTGGGATATGGCACCCAAATAAATGTTTTGAATTAGGCATTTTAACCTGTTTTGACTTGCCTTTTCTCAGAAGCACCTAAAACATGCTTTACCTCTCTTTTTCTAGCTGTAAAATAATAAAATATATTGGTTCTTAAAATATGTTAATATGGTAGTCATTTGTTTAAATTACATAAAATGTCATCCATATATGAAGTTTGCATATTTTTGAAACTAAGCCACTAGGCACATATTTTACACTTCTGAAAATAAGAACGTTCCATGGCTTGGATGCCACTGTACTGGCTAATTGTCCCACTCATAAAATGTGCAATACATACAACAGATTTTTTTTAATCAGCATATGAGTGTTCAGCATCATATACACTAAAATTGAAATGATACAGAAAAGATTACCATGGCCCCTAAGCAAGGATGACATGCAAATTCGTGCAGCATTTTATATTCTTCAAAGTTACAGTTAGATAAAAGGAATAACTTTGGTGTTCTATTGCACAGTAAGTAGGGTGACTATAGTTAACCATAATGTATTTTATATTTCAAAATAGCTAGCAGAGAGTATCTTGAATGTTCTCACCACAAAGAAATGATAAATATTTGAGGTAATGGATCTGACAACTACTCTGATTTGATCATTACACAATATACACGTGTATCAAAACCTCACATTATATACCATAGTATGTACAATTATTATGTATCCATTAAAAATAAAATAAAATAAAATAAAAATCTGCCTGTGAACCACCAAGGCCAATGTTATCTGTAGGTGAAAATAGGCAGCTGATATTGGGATGATGAACCAACATAGAAAAGACCTGTCTGCCTTAAAATATTTTCCCTTTGCCCTTCTTGTAGATTAAGACATTATCTTCAGATTCTGCTCTGAAAATCAATGTATTAGTAGATAATATACAAGGATCAATTTTTATTACATGAACCATTAATGCCCATTATCTGTTCAGAATCTAGCAGGTCCATGAGGGAATAGGACACAGTCAGAGACATTTTGACAGGCTGAAGATGATATGAAATAATCTGAGGGGTGTGTGTGTGTGTGTGTGTGTGTGTGTGTGTGTGTGTGTTTCTGGGTATGTCTGAATGGGGTGGTATGAGAGAAACTCCAGGTGGTAGGAGGACAGCTTGAGGGTGGAAGGCAACTATGGGAGGATACTCTGAAAAAAAAACCCGATACTTTCCCCAGAAATACATTTGCTTCCAATGTTGGCCTAGGGTATTTGTGACCCATAAGACAAAAATGAAAAAATTACATCTTTTAATTTTCAGATAAAGCCAAATTTTGCATGAAAGCTCTTTTGAGATACTTTATTCTGTCTGACACAGGAAAGACATGTGCAGGCATCACTGATGCTGAGGCTAAGAATTTTGCATTTTCTTGTGTTATATAAGCCATATGGTTAGATCGACTCTTGCTCATCTATTGAAAATGAAAACTAATTATCATTGTAAAGTGCTGTGCACACACAAATTCTCTTCACTGTGATTCCAGAACTTGAATCCACTATTTTTATCTGATAATTACCTCTTGATATTTTGCCACTGACCCACATTACAAAGAAATCAAATACAATTGCTATATTTAAAAATCAGATTTCATTGCATTTTAAATTAATAGGGACAGCAGTAAACTTAACTCATTAAGACATTTGATAGAGTTCACTTTTAGTTTTTCTTTTATTTCTAATCTCTCTCTAAACCTTATCCCTTTTATTTGATTTACTTTATTCAACAAGTTAGTCTCATAAAATAGAGTATTATTTTATCAACAACTAATTTTTCTCTCCTTAAACAAAAACAAAAGTGACTGCTTCCTGTTTTATCATATTCACATTTATATATGTTTTATCATATTTAACAGAAAGACACAAGGACTTTAGGATAAATTTTAGACCATAAGTTCAGTGTATATAGCTTTAGATTGTTAAGTATACTTAACAGAATTTTATTACTTTTCTTTTTTCATAAAATTTTGATTTTTTGATTAAAAAACATTTGGTCTTTCATAAGTTAGCCATAGCAAACAATAAAGGAAGATCCTTTAAACTGAGACAAAAAATCTTGATAAAAATAATTTGTAAATTGCTCTCTAATCATATTGTACTAGGGCCCTAATATCAAAGAGCTGACTTACAGCTGGTAATTGAATTGCTCTTGTCAGTTTCTCTAAAAACAAGTCTTTTTAATCTCTTCTTGCAGGCTAGGAGATTCTTATGGTTTAAATATATTTTGGAATTTGTTCCAACAGCTAAATTGAAGATGTCTGATATTTTCAATTATGTAAAGCATTTATGATTTTAAGCTCCCAGCAGAACTCTGCTGCTGAAAGGGGAAAAAAATTAAGAACTGTTAGTCAGAAAGACGCTTATATAAGAACTGTCACATTGGTCATTGGTTTGAAAGCAGGAAGTCCCATATTTTAGGATCAAGGCTTTAAGGAATCTTTATTGAGCATTGTTCCCTCTCGGAGCTGAGACAAATGGCTGATGAGTGAAATCTGAGAATGTTCACAGCTTTTCTCTTTCATTCTCTTGCAGCCCAGAAGATGGTGAGATCCATCCAGAAATCTGTCGGCTTTACATCCAGCTGCAGTGCTGCTTAGAAATGTATACCACAGAGATGCTAAAATCCATATGTCTGCTGGGGTCTCTTCAGTTTCATCGAAAAGGTATCTATATTTAATACTGCCAAAAACACTGAGGAATGTTGAACAAAAGCTAATCTTTGACAAAGTGCCCATATATACCATATGCCTACCTATATGCAATTAGAATGAATTTAAATGTTCAGGAAATGTTTGCTATATAAATTAATAAGAAGTCTATATCAGTACTATGTAAGTGTATAAGAACACTAATTGTTTTGAGCAAAAATTAGGGTAGCAACAGTTCTCAAATTTATTGCCTTAGCTGTTGTGAACATGACTTGTGTTAGATTCAGCATAAACAGCAAAATATGTACTGATTTTACTGGGGGAGATAATGCTATCCAAGAGTGCTATTTTTCTAAATGAATTAAGTTGCAAGAAGATGAATTACATAGTGTCCCAAAGATTTAAAAATAGAGGGAACTCCATAAATACCAGGGAGATTAGTAATAAATAACCTCATTTTCTGGCTTAAACCATAAAGGAAATATATTGGCTCAAGGGAATGTACCCTCCAGAGGTAGTCATGGCTTCAGCATGATTTCACCAGACTTCCAACTCCCATTCTAAATGATGCTCTGCCTTCTGGATGTTGGCTTTATCCTCAAGCTGGCTTCCCTCACATTAGCTAACTGCAACAATTGTAGTCATCACATCTGCACCTCACGCTGTCCACTATGAGAGAGAACTTCTCCCGACTACAGAGCAAAAGTTCTGAGCTTCATTCTGAATGGACCAGGCCTATGCCTAAACCAATCACTGTAGATAGAGGGGAGGAATTCCACTGACTGGTTAAGGCAGTCAAGGCCTATTCCTGGAGCGAGAGGGTGGAGTCATCCCCACCAACCAGTGGATATTCTGTGATGGAAAAGGGTGGAATGGGAAGGATGCCAGGCAGGAAGCCAAAAGTATCCATCACCAGAGGATTCAACCTGTATTTTCTTTATTAATTCATTGAACAATAATTTACTGGGAACTTCTAGAATACAGTGTTTTTGTGCCTGAGCTCAGGAGAATGGTAGAGGGTGAGCTGTGCACAGAAGATAATCCTTGCCTATGATTTAAATTCAGAGATAGAAAAAGCCAGAGAACTTAGAAATACTCAGGGAAAATCTTAGGGTTCTGAAGCTAGGGTTCAGTTAGGGAAGGAAAAAGAAAGATATTTCATATGAAAAAAGAAGCATTTAAAGGAAAGATTTGAAATCAAATGAACATTTCCGTTTGGAGGGAACTAAAGGACATGAAGTAGTTGTAAAAACCAAACCTTGTATATACATATATGTATGCACACAGGTGGACTAAAAACAAGACTCAGCTACATTGCTCCAGAGACAGGAGAACATTTTTCCCAATATGTGCATATTATGTCTTTATCTTTTTACCTTCTGAAGGCTGATCTTGCAAGGGTTTCTATCTTTACTTCTGTTATTAATATAAGAGAGATTAGCTCCTTAATATTCCTAATGCCTGATCAGAAAATTGAATACTCAGACACACTCATGACATCCAAACTGATGTCATTGGCCCGATGTCTCTCTCTCTCTGTCTCTCTCTCTCTCTCTGACACACACACTCACACACACACACACACACAAGCATGTACATGCATTCACATATAAACACACATACAGAGTAGTATTTTCATTCTTTTTAATGACTGAATAGACAACAAATAGGTAGTTTATTCCCAGGTCTGCATTGGCTGCACCTGCAGTATTTTATGCCCTGTTGCCACTGGAATCTTCCTTGCGGATGGCATGTCCTAACACCCAGTGATCTCTACTCCCACTCCTGCTCTAGCTCCCCAATTTGCCACCTGGTCTCCTTTTGCCATCCACTCCTTCTTTTTGTCTTTTCACAATTGATTTTTTAAAAAGCAACAATTCTCTGCTAGCTCTTTCTTTATAACTAAAAGGGATTTCTCCATCCAGACTGCTTCCTCATTGCATTTGGTCATTTCACACAAATGAAAAGCAGTCGCCTCTTAACTGAGAGCTCGTTTGGTCTTCATTGCCTCCTGTCTTCACTGTCAGCTTCTGCTCTGCTTCCTTCTCTGCCTATTTTAAAAAATAATTAGATAAACTGTTGCCCCCTGCTCTAGTGCCTAAACTTCCTTGTACAACTCGTAAAAAGAAAATACCTGATAGTATGTTTGATTTCTCACCCATGTAGGATTAAGTGTCCACTTGGATTTCTATCTTCTAAAATCATTATTAAAGTGTAATCCTTAGAAAATCTGCTTCAAATTTAACCAGGATGCTGGATAAACATGCAGATGTCTGGATCCTATCCAAGGACCTACTGAATTCAAATCTCTGAGGGCACACCAAGTGATTCTGAAACACAATGAGGATTAAGAACTGCTCCTGTACCCTTTAAGACCAAAAAAAACCGTAAATCACACCCCACCCTGCATATGAATAAAAGGAAAAACTTCCAAGCCCTTACCATGCCATTCTGCTTTGCTACCGTCTACTCCCCTAATTGTACACTTTCATTGTGGCTTTATACATTCTTCTTTCTCCCCCATGCTGATGAAAAGCAAATACAAAAGGGATCGGTGCCTCAGATGAGTGTGAGCTGTGTGATGGCTCATACAGTGCGCTGTCTCCAGGAACTGGGGATGAAACCACTGAAATAGGCAGTGGTTCTCAAAGCGCAGCCCCTGAACTAAGAGCATCAGTGTCCAAATCATTTGTTAGAATTGCAAATTCTTAGTCCTCACCCCAGACGTACTGAATCAGAAATGCCTCTAAACATACTTTTTTAACTGCTGGCAAAAAATAAAAGAACAAGTCACTGGGATATTTCTTCAACTGAATATGTGTGTAACCCCCTGATCATATCTGTAGCCAAGAAACCATAATTCTTTACTCTTTTTGGAAGTATCCGTGTACCCTACACTCCTGGCAAGTCTCTTGTGTTTCCAGAATGCAAGCCTAAGAACTGGCTGTCCTATAGACTGTTACCTTTCTCTTGGTACCAGCAGAGTTAAAGCAATGAGGAGGAGGAGACTGCTTTATTGGTGAGAAATTCTTAATTAATTTAGGAGTAAAGAAAATAGCAACATGTAGGCTTATGAAATATATTGAAGGTGGAGATAAGTCACTAGCAGTAAGCATGAAGGAAAATATCATTAAACCAGAGAAAATAAAGCACTCACAAACATATGAATGAAAATATATACTAGACAATTTTCCTGAAAAAATCTAGAATGACAAAACATTAGCTTTTGGGGAGGGATGATTACATTAAAGAAATCGTTTTTAAATTTTTTAGTTACATATTTGTATGATACAGCCTTTCTATTTCTTTATTCTCACCATTAATTTATTTATTACGACTAAGAGATTAACACTATGTTAATATTTTGGACTTCTGGTTTGCTTCTATCATGTGCTAATTCATATTTCTGCCATCAAGATAGCATAGAAAATGTCAGCTGATGTCACTAGGTTTTGTTCTTTCTTTGATATCATTGGAAACTATAGAGCAACCTGTCTGCCCAGGAACCTGTAGTTAGTGCAGAAGTATATGACTCTTAGGAGGCCGTGGTTAAAAGAATAAGAATACTTGGCTCCAGTGACCATGAATAGCCAGAAATGAGTTGAGGAAGAGATAGGTCCATAGACCACAACCCAAGAGTGTTAAACTACAACGGAAGAGTTAGACAAATTAAGAGACTTAACATATGTCTTGCAACCCTTGAAGCTTGGAGCCCCGACCCATAAAAGTAGACAGAGAAGCTAGGGGCATTGGCTCACACCTGTAATCCTAGCACTGTGGGAGGCCGAGGTGGGTGGATTGCCTGAGCTCAGGAGTTCAAGACCAGCCTGGGGAACACGGAGAAACCCCGTCTCTACTAAAAATACAGAAAGTTAGCCAGGCAAGACAGCATGTGCCTGTAATCCCAGCTATGCGGGAAGCTGAGACAGGAGAATTGCTTGAACCCGGGAGCCAGAGATTGTAGTGAGCTGAGATGGCACCATTGCACTCTGGCCTAGGTGACAGAGTGAGACTCTGTCTCAAAAAAATAAAAAAAAGTAGGCAGAGAGGAATCAGGAAGCCTTACTACCATTGAAGAGAAAGGCAGACAAATGCTTCATGCTTCATCTTCATAAAAACAAGAAATGGGGAAGGAAGGCTATGCTAATGTGACTCAAGGCCTTGAGTCAAAATGCATGATTCAGGAAAAGTATGTATAGACGTGGAATGAGCAGTCGATTAAGAATTGAAATGTAGGTGATTCCAAATTTCAGGCAAGGTGGTGGAGGTAGCAGCAGAAAGCATGGATCAAGAAATTAGTCTCCTTTCCCCAGAATTGATATAAATTCATATAAATATATGGGCATATAAAATATAAATATACATATATTTATTTAATTTCATGTCATATTTTAGCAAAAAGGACCATTTATTCAATACAGAGAGGTCTGCTTCCTGAGATTTAAGATGCCAGACTAGTTTTTACATGATAATATACTCCTAACCAAACAGTGGCACCTCTGGTGAGGCCTCAGGCTGGGGATTGAGCCTGTATGGATGACCTCACTAAATGCCTTCCTTTGAGAAATCAAATAGTTCCCAGAGTCTTAGGGGAATTATGGCTCACATTCTAATCTGTAACACTTGAAATCTCTTTCTGCATAGAATCTGTCTGGTTTACTTCTTTTAATGCTATAATAAAAACTGGAGGCCAGGCACAGGGGATCATACCTGCAATTCTAGCACTGTGGGAATCTGAGGCAGGAGGATCACTTGACCCCAGGAATTTGAGACCAGCCTGGGCAACATGATGAGAGCCTGTTTCTACAAAAAATACAAAAATCAGCCAGGTGTGGTGATGTGTACCTGTAGTCCCAGCTGCTTGGGAGGCTGAAGTAGTAGGATTGCTTGAGGTGGGATGCAGAGGCTGTAGTGAGCCAAGATCACGCCACTGCCCTCCAGACTGGGTGACACAACAAGACCCCGTCTCAAAATATAAATAAAATAAAATAAAAACTGGTCTTTTAATCCTTTGTGCAAGTTACACTCTTTTCCCTCTGTGTGAGTGCTAAAAGTTTGCCATTCCCCTCTTCTTCAGCATTTCTTTTCCATCAAGGAAAAAAAAAGGGATTGCAACTGAGTCACTAAATTTGGCTCTATATGAGAGACTCTAGTCAATTTTTCATTAGGATGAGATACTGAAAACAAACTGTTTCACATTTACCTATACATTTAATTTGTTTTTATCTCTATCCACCTCCATGGCTGCCATCAGAAGTTCAGATAGAATTGTGTATCTCACTTAGTTTTACTATTGTATTGAGTAGTCATGACATGAGTTTACTCTTTGGAGAGAGACGGCACACAACATCACTGCAGGGGTTAAGAATATAGTTTCTTTCTGGGGAAAAACAAGCCTCAAATAACTCTAAAGCCCCTGCAGTAATCTTGAATTTAGTAATGAAGATTTTCCTTCTCTCCCAATTAAGCAACTTATAACTCTCTTTTTAGTCCTTAACAATACCTTCAGTGGATTTTCATGTTTATATCATGCACCATGCTTCTGAATTTGTGCTGTCTCATACATCTGATTGGTACAATCTACTTCAAAATCCTTTACACTTTGCAAGATCATTCTATTGCCAAAGAAATGAAGAAAAATAATACTAAAGTGATTTTCTTTCTTCACAGCCAACAAAATGAAAACAAATTACAGTAAAGTGAGGTAAAATCCACATATAATAAAGGCTACTGAGTTATATCAGGTAGAGTGGCTCTGAAAAATTGTGTTTGTTTTAAGAAGGTGACAGATGGGAATAATTTTAGTCATCTTGTAGTTTTATATTCTAACACTTTAAGTTGTAGATTGAAGAATCACTTGACAAAGTCTAATTTCTATGTTTATGGTGAAAAACAGTTGTTCTCACTTCTTCACAGTTAGTTAGGTAGGAAATCTTTTCCCATTACTGAGTCCGTGTATCACATTGACCATTAATGCCTGTTTCCTGCCACCAGATGAAAAGTGATTTCGTTCACTTTGTTGGCAGAAAGTGGAGCCAGGTTTCTAAGGGAATTGAATGATCCTGCCATTTTGACCATGGCTTTTCTCTCCCTTGCTTTCTTTCCCCATTCAAACAGTTACGGCAACAGCCCCATTCTGAAAAGAGCAGAGATGACAAAAAACTCCAGTCCAGCTCCCCTTCACATGTGAACTTGCCCTTTCCATCTTTGTTCTCATTGCCAGTGGTCCCCTCTCATTCTGCTTGTCCTTTCTGCCATAGCTTACAGCAAAATTGTCCCCAGGTCCTCTGAGGGTATCCCATCCTCCCTTCTTCCCCCTAAGATAAGATGGATTCTTCCCTAAAATGTGCCATCATGGTAAATACAGAGATAAAAATCTGTAGAGGAGATTTAATCACAAAAGGAACAAAATAGAGAAATGTTAAAAGTCAAAAAATCTTAATTCAGAATCTGCCGGGAACTAAGAGCTCAAGATG
Organism: Callithrix jacchus; assembly: GCF_049354715.1. Classification (NCBI taxonomy): domain Eukaryota; kingdom Metazoa; phylum Chordata; class Mammalia; order Primates; family Cebidae; genus Callithrix; species Callithrix jacchus. Next base: position 144,966,798 of record NC_133503.1, on the reverse strand, counting down.
CACTAATGAGAAATTAATGAACCATCTTCTAGCAAAATACAGGATGAACTCAAGACAAAGGATAAAATAGGAGAGGTAAAAACTCCAGTGTATTCAGCATCATATTAAGAAATGTAAAGGAGGTGATCCACACCAATAAAAGAAGCCGGCAACGTGAAGACAGAAATAGAATATAGCTGCCTTATCTCCTAATGTAATGAGGCAGTTGATACTAAAATAGAACAATGGATTAGAAGAAATAAAGCAGAATAAATCTTAGACTATGATTCAATTCTAAGTGGAAACATGGAGTCATTCTTTGAAGAAATATTTATTGAGTATCTGTCATATGTAAGGCACTGTTCTGGGTGTTGAGAGACTGCAATGATTAAGACTGAAGAGGTGGGCCAGGCGCAGTGGCTCATGCCTGTAATCCCAGTACTTTGTAAGGCTGAGGCAGGCAGATCTCTTGTAGTCAGGAGTTCCAGAACAGCCTGGCTGACACGGTGAAACCCCATCTCTAGCAAAAAAAAAAAAAAAAAAAAAAAAAAAATTAGCTGGGTGTGGTGGTAGGCACGTGTAATCCCAGCTACTCAGGATGCTGAGGCAGGAGAACTGCTTGAACCCAGGAGGAGGAGGTTGCAGTGAACAGAGATTGTGCCACTGCACTTCAGCCTGGGTGACAGAGCAAGACACTATCTCCCCAAAAAAGAAAAAGACTGAAGAGGTTTTGTTTCTTTTGAAATACATATTTAATGCAGAGGGAGAGAGGAGAGAGAGAAACAGAGCAGAGGTAGCAGGAGGGAGAAGAAAGAGAGGAGGGGGAAAGAAAGAATAGAAATAAACTTTTCTAAAAGTCCCAAATACTAATAAGTGCAATGCAAATAATTGAAATAGAATGTATGATGATGTAATAGAAAGTGACTGGGTGGCTACTTTGGAAGTGGCAGTCAAAGTTCTCTAAGGAGATAAATTTAATCTGAGACTTGAACAACAAGAAGGAAACAATTTCATGAACATTGATATTACCAATGACCAGAACATACATGTAGTGTTTGAAGAATACAAAAATAACCAACTTCTGAAACCCAAGTATAATCTAAAGCCTTCTTCTACTCTATCTCCATGTCTTCATATACCAGTGAGTGAGACACTATTTGTCACCTTTAGTCAACGAAGATGTTGGCTGAAGAACAGGATAATAGCAGGCCGGGTGGGATGGCTCACACCTGTCATCCCAGCACTTTGGGAGGCCGAGGCGGGTGGATCACCTGAGGTCAGGAGTTTGAGACCAGGCTGATCAACATGGCAAAACTCCTTTCTCTAGTAAAAATACAAAAATTAGCCAGGCATGGTGGTACACACCTATAATCCTAGCTTCTCGGGAGGCTGAGGCAGAAGAATCATTTGAACCCAGGAGGTGGAGGTTGCAGTGAGCCAAGATTGTGCCATTACACTGCAGCCTGGGCAATGAGAGTGAAACTCTGTCTCAAAAAAAAAAAAAAAAAAGAATAGGATAACAGCAATAGCAATGATAGTAGCTTCCACTTACTGTGTACCTTGTACTTGCCAGATGCATTATACATATGATCTCATTTTATCCTCAAGTGTATTTTCCCCATTTTACACATGAGGAACCCACAGCTCACTGAGGTAAGTTGCCCAACGTCATGGCACATCGGTCCCACTACAAAGTTTGCGGTTATTCCCCCACATTAGACCGTTCTTACTAAGCTATGTTGGAGAAGGGCAGGAGAACATATCAAATGGAGAAATAAAGGATAGTAGCACAATTAGCTGAATTTATCTTATTTAATTATCAGTGAGCATATTTCAAAACCCTGCTTAATAGCTAAAATCCATTGTATATTTAGTTTCTTACCAAAATAACTCTAAGTTCTGAGAGCTACTTTCAAGGCTAGAGAGAATTTAAACTCCATAGATCATCTTATTCACAAAATATTTTATATTGAGCAAAAGAGTTTAATTCTAAGAAACTATTACATACAGTAAAGTTAAATAAATAAAACGAAATATTCATGTGATCCAAAAGGCACGAGTTAACCATGACATCCAGTATGAAAAAGTCTGAATTAATTAACTCTAGAGTAAACACATCTTGTACATTGTGCTGCTCTATGTTAGGGGCTGGAAAGGGAGCAATCAGAGCCCCATAGGACATCCTTTGAATGTATCTTCTATTGCTCGCTCTTCTCTTGTGTTCCAAGGGGGTTCTGTGCTTCTTACACAGCTACTTGGCACTACCATGAAGGCTGCTACTCTGGGGCTGTGATGGGACAGCAGTGCCACAAGGAGCCCAGAGGCCATAGGACAGTAGGGGAAGGGGATAGTTTTCTATCTCTTCTGAATTGGAAAATGTTTACTTCCCAGTGCATGGGAAGAATGGAGCTCTGGGTGTGGTGTAATTATTATTTTTTGCCATGTGTTTTACGGCCCTAAGAATATCTTCTTAGCATCGTGTGGAAAAACTTTTGAAACTATTTTTTTTTTTTTTGAGACGGAGTTTCGCTCTTGTTACCCAGACTAGAGTGCAATGGCATGATCTCGGCTCACCGCAACCTCTGCCTCCTGGGTTCAGGCAATTCTCCTGCCTCAGCCTCCTGAGTAGCTGGGATTACAGGTACACACCACCATGCCCAGCTAGTTTTTGTATTTTTAGTAGAGATGGGGTTTCACCTTGTTGACCAGAATGGTCTCGATCTCTTGACCTCATGATCCACCCGCCTCGGCCTCCCAAAGTGCTGGGATTACAGGCTTGAGCCACCACCCCCGGCCCTGAAACTACTTTTTAATAGAGGTAAATGACTAACTGAATTAATGTAATTTATTTCTAGTTAAGTTACATACTTTTTAGAAACATGAGAGAGTGAAAGTGGATTACTTAAAAAAAACTGCCTGCATTTCCCTGGTCCTTTTCACAGTGATGGAGTTAAAAAGCACCTAGCAATTATGAAAATGCATAAGAGTCAGTATAACTGTTGGGATAAGCACCCATGAATCTGACGTAAGCCATGTTCATTTTGTTGTTCACATTCAGTCAGCATGAAAACTATCCTGAAAGCCTGTTCTGTGCATAGTATCATAGCAGGTAATGTGTCAAGAGCACAAAAGATGTAGGAAATTTACTCCTGCCACCAAGAAAGTGATAGGGCAGTGATACAGTACCATCACAGAGAAGATTGGTTTATTTTGTTTTGATTCCTGGAGAAATTTACTCAAATGGATAAATTGACTCTCCTGGACACTTGAGACCAAACTAAGGATGTCCAAAAAGACACTATCTATGGCAGTGCCTCCCATTGTCAGTCGCAGGCCGAAGACAGCCAGGAAAGCAAGAAGGAATGGAAAGGGAAGAGAAAAAGAAAAGTAGAATGGGGGAAACACAACTGGACGAAAATGGATGGGAGAAATAAGAGATGAGAAGGAAAGAGGTCTCTAGAGTGGGTGCGATAAAAGACTCCCAGCCCATTCCTCTGGTGCCTGTGCTGAGGACTTCTGAAACTGAGAGTGCTCTATTGCACCCCTGAGACTGCCCCTTAGTCAGATGTGTTTTTGTTTCTCCTGAATGACCAGCAATTTCTCACGAATGTAAGAATAACCAGCCTTCCAATTTGTTATGTGCTTCATGGGTGGTTTCCCTTAAATTTTCCTCAAACATGCCTATTATATTATCCATAAACAAACTAAAAATACATGGAAATCCCCAAGGAGCTGAAGGCTAAAAGCTTTGCAAGACTCTAAGGAAAGTGGCCAAGTTTTTGATGTCCTAGTTCTAAACAGTGTTTCAACCAGCATGGTATGATTTTAAGGTGCTCTAAGGGTTCTCTTCCTCCCCTACCCCCATGCCCTCCTGAGAAAATATTTGTTCACTGAGGCCTGAAATTGATTTTTCAGGGGATGAAGTTTTTCATTTCATAATAAGAAATGATTTCAAATGTACATCAACTCCCTTGGGCAAAGCCAAACATTGACTTGAAGTCACCATTTGGAAGCACATGTTGACCTCTTTTCCAAGAAGAGGGCAGAGAGCCGATATGATATGCAAGAACAAGTGCTCTGTTCTGAGGATAACCTGTCAAAGGTGGGGATGCTGGGGATAAAGAATTCAAATTGGCCACTTTCCAGGTTTAGATGACTCTACTGCCTCCTTAAGTGGCTCAGAAGAATATCTATGAACTGACCCTGCGAATCTCTTCAGTCTCATATCTCCCCAGTAATCCCCACCTCACCTACCCTTATACCCTGCCCTACCCAACTCGAGCCATCTTGAACTACTTTGAAGAACATCAACTTGCAGGTTCCTTCCAGTTTTTTCCTCTGCCTAGGACGTATGACCCATCCTACCTCACCCTACCCCTGTCCCTTTCACTTGGCCCATCCCTATACTTTTTTGGGGTCATAACTTAGATAACTTATGAAAGTCATAACTTTCTTCTGATTTTCCTCACCCTCCAAGCCTGGGCCAATGCCCACTTAATATGTCCCTCAAGAATTTCCATGATGCTAATAATGGCACACATTACATTGAGAGGTGGCTGCCTGGTTCCTTACCTGTTGTCCTCTCTAGACTTTGATCACCATGAGTTTGTTCACCGTTGTATCCCCAGCACCTAGCAGAGTGCCTGGAGCAGAGTAAAGTTTCAATTAATAGTTATTGAATAAGTGAATGAATTGCTTTCATTCTGTATCTATTGTCAAAAGTAAGAGAGTATAATTAGAGGAAAAGTTTATCCAGAGATGTTGGACTGAACTTATGCATGTATTTTCCTTCCTGGTGAAAATCCACTGAAATAAAGAAAAAACATAAAATAAAAGGAATAAATCCATATTAGTTAGTTCCTGTATTTGTCAGGATAGGGTAACTACTGTATGAAATAACACCAAATCTCAATGGATTAGAACAATAAAATTCATTATTCACTAATGGCACAGTCCGATGCCAGAGTGAGGTAGAGTGGGCAGTGTTGCTCTTTCCATTCTCTGCATTAATCAAATGGTCAATGGGCGGGGGGACAAGGAAATCCTGGGGATCCTATAGGAGGACTTTTAGGGGCCAGTGTGGAAGAGGCGCACATCATTCCTACTTGGAGTCCATGGACCATAGCTCTGTCACACAGCCATTTCTAGTAGTAAGAGTAAAAGAAAATAGATGATAACAAACACAAAACAGTCTCCCACAATCTTGAAAAACAAGAAAGGATGACTTCAACAAACTAGAAATGTTAAGAAGTCTGTCAAAGCTAGAAAGCAATTGGGATTAGATTGGTGAAAAGAAATGAACTGAGGAAACCCTAGCAGATAAGAAACTCAAGAAGAAATTCAAGCAGGAGAAATTTTCTGTGAAAATGAGATCAATTCCAGAGATTCTTCAAACTCAGAGTCAACAAATGCAAATCATGGGAAAGATTGCTGGAACTGCTGTCAGGAAAATTCATGTTTGAAATTGTATTAAGGAAAAGCTGGGCTACCCCACACTGAGCAGCAGAGACTATCAGTGCTTGGCCCAGGAGGACACCTAGGGTGAGTGTCAGGACTGGGCAGCAAAGCAGACAAGAGTATAAAATAAATCTGAGCCTCCACAAGGACAGCTGCAGAAGAAAAAGAAAGTGAGCACATGACTACAGTGCTTTTTCCAGACTAAATTGCTCAATATATTTCACTGGAGATGGAGTTGTAAACAGGAAACTTAGATCAGGCACAGGGCCAAAACCAGGCAGGATACCCAGGTACCCTCATTGGAGATGGGAAACTCTCGCACCCAGAAGAAATGCTTTACACACATATCATCCAGCCACACACTTTGCCCCTCCTCCATCATCACCAAAGAAGGACATTGTTATAATAATGGGCAGACAGAGGTCCTGAAAAACAGATTTGAATAGACATTCAGGAATGACATGATTTTTAAGAAAAGCAAACACTATAAAAAGAAAATAAAATACAACAAATGACTAATACTTGAACAAATTTTAAAAGCAATAAAAATTTAAAATATATGTGGTCAATATATGCAGAGATTTATGAGTGCAAATTCATAAAACAATTTTTGTCTTTAACATAAAGGAAGCAAGCCAGATTTGTTGGAAGTAAAAATGTTATCAATCAAATAAAAATGGATGGGTTAATTAGTGTTGGGAGACAATTCTCCATTGGTCTCTCACATTCTGCACATCTTGCAAAATAAGGCACTGACTGTCCTTTGTTTTACCCTATCTTTTCAAGGATGTTTATTTAGGAAATGCCTTGGAAAACAGAGACAGTGTTTCTTCCAGAGCAAGGAATGCTTACTATTCAGTACAATGAAAATGTTTCCCTCTTCAGCAAAGGGCAGACATTTTTATAAAAGACACAGCATCCCTAAGCTCAGGGTTCTCCCCCTCTGTCACACAGCCCAGTGTGTGTGCAGGCAGTTTGGCCCTTTTGCTCCTCACTGTGGGAATTAGGACTCAAAAAACCAGCACAAATGCTGATCCTCTGGCTATTGCTGTTCTGTGAGTAATAAACAACCTTTGTATCTGACCCAGAAATCTCATGTCTTCTTCCAGCATCCATGAAACTACAATAGCCTAATTTGCAAGTAAAGTGAAATCTCAAGGAGTTCAAGGCTGCAGTGAGCTATCATCACTGCACTTAAGCCTGGGAGACACAGTGAGACCCTGTCTCAAAAAAAAAAAAAAAAAAAAAGAGTAAATGCAGTGCATAATCCTTAAATGGATCCCTCATTTTAAAAGAAATGAAAAAGTATTTTATTGAAACCACTGGGGAAATTTAAATATATAGTATAGAATCAAATTGTATTGAACCATATTTAATCAAAGTTTAAAAAAAAAATTGGTGCATCCCTAAGTATAGATAAGAGAAGAGAACAATGTCGTACTAGTTATTAGAAAAACTTAGTTTGAAAATGAATTTATATACCCAGCCAATTAGAATCTAAGTGTGAGCACCAAGGGAGAGAGAGAGAGCAAAAGGAGAAAATGTATTTTTGGTCATGTTAAAACTAAGAAATTTTGCATTCCACAGGTCTCTTCTGAAGTAATTAGTCAAGGATATGTTTCCAAAAATAAAAACTGAATTAGAGAAAGAGGAAGAAATGTTTAAAATCCAAGAAAAGGTGATATACAAAGAAATCAGGAGCCATAAATAAACAGCATTAGGGTATGAAACAGTTACAAGGGAAAACCGTATTCAACTTTCTGCTATTAAAAATGTTGTCAGTAGATGGTTTTCTAGGACGAATGAATTATCAAAATTAACTTATGAAGAAAAAACCTTTTCAATAAATCATTAAACCTAGACAACACTTAAAAAGTAATCAATGATTCATGCTTTAATAAAGATCAAAGTCTCACATGATAGTAATTTATAGTTTTATTTGTGGTAGATTCAAAAAGTTCAGTGGAAAAAGTACACTGAGGGAGAACTTTCTCTACAAAATACTAAAAACATAATTAAAATGTCATGGAATTGACACAGGATAAACAAATAAATAAATAATAAAATAAAATAGCATATCCAGAAATAAACACACATTTATGTGGGCACTTAATAAATTCGAAAGAGCAAAGTCAATAGAAAAGTCAGTAGATGCTGTTGGGGCAAATTGGCTCTTCATTTGAACTAAAAATTTACATTCTTATGTCATACCATACATAAAAGTAAATTACAGATGAATTATAGAACTGAACATTTCAAAGCTGTGCAAGTATTAGAAGAAAATATAGACAAGACATAACACCAAAAGACATAAAAGAATAGATGAACCGCTTTGACTATACAAATTTAACTTTTGACAAAATACATTGCAAACAAAATTAAAAGACATAATGGAGTAAGAGATATAAACAGTATATATAGCAAACGATTAGTACCCATTATATGGAGAGAACCCCTACAAATCAATAAGAAAGGCAACCCATTGTTTAAATGGGCAAGTGATATAAATAGAAAATGTAAAGAAGAAACAAAGGCGTCCATTAAACATAGGGAAATAAATTTTTACCTATGTGACAAACCTGAACCTGTACCCCTGAACTTAAATTATTTTAAAAAACAAAGTAGAAAACAAAAACAAAAAGAAGTTTAACCTCAGTAGAAATAAAGTAAATGAAAAATAAAAGTGCAATGAGATTCTATTTCCCCCCGATTAGGTCAGCAAAAATTAAATGTTGATAATATGAAGTGCTGGGAAAGAGGTGGGGAAATGGGCCCTCTGGTTTGTCACTGGTGGACGTAAAGTATAAATTAGCATAGCCTTTTCAGAACCCAATTTGGCAATATATATTAAAACATAAAATGTGCATACGTATACCCTGTCTCAGTATTCTGCCTCAAAAAATCTGTTTTATATAAATATTGACATATTGTGGAAAAAGAGAAAAGTTACAACCTAAATTCCTTATTATGGAATATTGTCCATCCATTAGAAAGCATTCCATAAATTAAAATGCACTAACATGAAAATATCTCTAAGCCAAACTACAGTAGCAAAGCAGATTGTATAATATATATAGTATAATTACATTTTTTTAATGCTGTATGTCTATTGAGATCCTACTGTGTGTAAGTCTTGGTCTTTGGTAGTAGACTTACGGATTTGAAGAAGACAGATATAATTATTGACTTTACAGAGTTTATCTACAAAGTTTGAAGATGAGAGATGAATGTGGGGCTAGGGATGGCAAACAATAAACTAGTAACCAAGTACATAAGCAAGATAATTTCTGATGAGGACCTTTCTATGAAGGCAATTATCAGGTAATGTGGTGAAAAGGGATCCTAGCATAAAGTCCGGTACTATTGGTAAATGAGAGCAATTAGACTTCACTTGCAGAGTAAACATGACACCACATACATTCTGGAATTGAAAACCTTCTAAATCCATATTGATCTTTTCTATCTTTTAAGGCATGTTAGCTAAGAAGATACCATATCAAACTTCTGCAGAGATTTTGTCAGCTCATAGAAACCCCTAAACTGAGGGCCAACATTCATGGTTTCCATTCTGGTTCAGCTACTTTAGCAGAGTTAGAGCTAAACGTCACTGAAAATAGGAAAAGTAGGTTATTACCTCCCTTTACAAGCCCATAGGGCTGTTTCAGGATCTTTGAAATCTTTAAACTGATGCTTTACTTTGAAAAAGTATGGAAAGGCATTTGTCTTATAAGTAGCAGAATAATCACAGGTATTAAGTATAATCAAAAGTGTTGTCAACTAGATTCCATTTATGGCTTTGCATGTAAAAGGTATAATATGAGGGAGGTGGAGAGAAGACTCCAACCAGGAATATCACATCTCCCACTGTCCTCCCTTGTCCCCATTGGGATTAAAGATTCAGGCTCTATAGTTTGGACCACAGGGCAGGGAATAATATGGCCCCAAAGCCCATGAACCAGAGAATTCTGGTGAATCTTCTTCCCCTCCTCCTCTTTGATGCCCAAACCATACTCCATTCCCCAAGGCATTTCCAACCCACAGGAGTGTAATAGAAGCCTTCAGGTTTTGAAAAGCAGAGGACTGTTTTAGGGAGCCCTCTTTTTGCCCCCTCCCCTTAGCTACCCCTGCTCAGACTCATCCTAAGGCTGATCCTGCCTAGAGATACGTGGCTGGTAGACTCATTGCAGTTGCCACACTCTGCCAGGAGGCAAAATGCAAATGCTTTTAAGAGGTCAATGCCCTCCAACTGTGAAATGGTAATGTGCTAAATTATGTGCTTAATTAACATCCCCCCAAGAGCCTACCATAAAATTGGAAAAACAATTCCTCAGGCAAGTCCCATCATCCAGGATCAATGTGCATAAAGCACACAAGAAAGGATCAAAATTTCTCATCAGTAAACTTGTACGTGTGCTCTAGCTGAATGTTCAGAGGTTGATTTCTAATATAGGTTGGTGAAAGGCATACAACCGATTAATTTCTTCGCTCTTTCTCTTTGTGCTATTACCACATGGGTTAGAAACTGCAGGATGAGATTTTTGCTACTTCCCTCCAGCAGGAATCCAAGGAAAAAACTTCCTGTTAGATTTTACCGTGAGCAGCCATCCTCTTCACAAGTTTGTAGGTTTCATTTTTTTGTTAGTTTTCTTGTTAATGCAAAACAATCACACCAGGATTAGGAAAACTGAGCTAAGAGGTAAGGTGATATAGCCACCACCTCAAGAATATTCAATGATACGGGCTGTAAGAGTTGCTTAACAACTAGTCTGGAGTTATATCTACATGATAAAAATAAAATTGGATAAAGGAAGAAAAAACTATATATAATAGTTATCCTTTTTCCAGACTACATAATGTTATACATCAGCTTTGTAATTATTTATATAATGATTTTGTTGTTTAACTCCAGCACAGTAAGCTCCTGAAACACTTTCTTTCACCTCTTATCTCTAGCATCAATCCCAGTGCTAGTAGCTGACATCAAGATATATTTGTAAATAAATGAATGACTGAGTGAGTGAATGAACAAATGAATAAGCCAGGTTTAAAATTCAGTTCTCGGGCCTCATTGACCATTTCCATGGTACTAGGATACCCCCTGTGAATGCAAAGATTTTCAAGAAAGAATAAAAGACATTCAGAGATTATGCCTAGGCCGTAGACCACAACTTTCTACGTAATTTCCTATAAATTTATGGCTGAACCAGTTTGAAAATTTGTTTCTAGAAAGTACTGATTTATTCACTTGAGGTCAATCATGGTCAATACAAGTCTTAATAGGTACGCAGTGCATTGCTGTGGACTACCTAGTACATGGTGTTCACACTTGAGTTGATGGTGCTTTATGGTCTCGGCAGTGTAAGGCTGAATCAGGGTCGGGCTCTCTTCTCATAGAAGGATGTGCTGAAGGAGATTGGAGGGCCAAGGAATTGGAAAGCAGCTGCATGATCCCTGCTACAAGCTGAGAGGACCAGTGTTTAGAATCAGAGAAAACAGCAGGGGCTCTCATTCTTTCTGCTGGGTGTCACCTGCTCCTGGCCCTTTTACCTGCCCCGGCATCTAAGCACTAAAAGCCATTAGGTTTCACAAGCTAATTTCCTCCTCCTGAGCTAACTTAATCTAATTCACTAAGAATGGGATATAAAACACTAATACTCTATCAAAGACAGAGGCCTTAATTTTATCTTGATCTTTAGGTTGCACTGACCTCAAGCTGTCTTTCTAGAATGTTGTGAAGACATGCCATACACACACACAAACACACACACTTATACATGTATATATAATTATATTATTACTCAGAAAGCTGTTAGGGCTAATGGAGCATTTAACTCAAAGCATAGCCAACCTTTGCACTGACATCCTGTGTGTAGAACCTGCATTTATGATTTCTTATTCCTCTTCTCTTTACCAACACCCTCCCTCTCTTAGGAAAGGAACCTGGTGGGGGAACCAAGAGTTTGGATTGCAAAATTGAGGAGAGTGCTGAAACACCTGCCCTAGAAGACTCCTCATCATCCCCCGTAGATAGTCAGCAACATTCCTGGCAGGTTTCCACAGACATTGAGAACACTGAAAGGTAAGTGGGAAGTTACCCTGAATAGACTGCCAATCCTCCTCCTGCTAATGCTCTTAGGAGCCACAGAGAGACAAGGTTTTCTAGTTCAGACTCAGAAACAGTGCTTTCTCGTGTGCTAGAGGAGCAGAGTGCTGGCAGGGACCCTGAAGACTGCCTAATCTGCAGACAAGAAAACTGAGACAAGAGAGGGTAAGCAGTCCAAATCCTGCAGAGGAACACTAGCAGCACCCACATTAGGCGCAGGCTCCCAGGCCTCTGCTTCTCCCACTCCGACACATTGTATCTCCGAGGAAAATGAGAACAGTGTGCTGCCTTGGAGGGGAGAAAGTCTACATGCTGTCACAGTTCACCTACTGGGCTGGTGCCCAAAATTCCCATTTGTTTAAGGGAGAAAATCCAAAATTACATAAAGATGCCTCCAGTAGAGTCTCAGATTTCAGGTATATGGAACAGCCTGCTTAGCTGCCATTCAGCGGCTAACCATTCTGTCCATTTCACAAAGGGCTTTTCCCAGGGCCCCCTTCTCTTACTCTCCATAAGGTGGCTGGTGGCCCCTCAGTGGTCAAAGCAAGTTAATGCATTGTCTGAACTTGAGTAGCTCACTTCTAGAGAGCAGTTTCTTTCCTGAAAAGAAGAGACTCTACAGTAATTTTGTTTTATTTCGGAAAATAGAGTAATAATAATATCATAATAAATACCTTGTCCCATCTAGATGCTAAAAATGACATTCTGTGAAGCAGTAAGATAAGGCTCTTATTTGCCTTTACACTGGTATCTGTGCACTTTGCTACTAATGTCCCCAGAGCTGGCACCAAGCAGCTAAATGAATACTGGGCAGTTCCACTGAGTGTTCTGTGTGTATGAGGTTGAGTCACTGACAAGATAATGAACATTTTATTTTTTTTATTTTTAGAAATATAACACACAATGGCATTTATAGCCATTGTGGTTCTACTTTCAGATCGTAATATAATTCTAAAGCTAATTACCAAATTTCTATGTTTATAGAAAATTGGAGCATGTGGTAATTATGTGCTATTAATAAAACTTGGATTTTATATAAGCTTGGAATGCAACAATTCAAACAATAAAGCTGTTTGGCACAGTTTGATTGCACTATAGACAAATGATGAGGGAGTGATTTATCTTAATTTATAAAATAGAAAATTCTTAGCTCTGTTCCCAGGGAAAAAAAAAATATCTGCTGAAATGCCATATCAGGGCATAAACCATCAGTGAAGCCATTTTCCTTTGCAGACCTTGGACAGCAGCTGTATCTAAGCCTTATAAGCTTATAAGAAGGGATGGTGGTAAGAGTAGGATAGTTATGGGCCGGGTGCAGTGGCTCACGCCTGTAATCCCAGCACTTTGGGAGGCCGAGGCGGGTGGATCACAAGGTCAAGAGATCGAGACCATCCTGGTCAACATGGTGAAACCCCATCTCTACTAAAAATACAAAAATTTAGCTGGGCATGGTGGCATGTGCCTGTAATCCCAGCTGCTCAGGAGGCTGAGGCAGGAGAATTGCCTGAACCCAGGAGGCGGAGGTTGTGGCGAGCCGAGATCGTGCCATTGCACTCCAGCCTTGGGTAACAAGAGCAAAACTCCGTCTCAAAAAAAAAAGAGTAGGATAGTTATAGCCCACAGTGTTGGCAATGGTTCAGTTCAGCCTAAAAGCCCAGATTCTGGTCAAAGGAGATGGAAGTAGGCACAGTGGACCTGGTCTGGGATGTGGCTAATTCAGTTCTCTTTGGCTCTCTGCCTTGAGAGATCATGGGTCTCAAACCGGGCTATGCAGTTAAGTCATCATGAGGGAATGTTTAAAATACTGATCGCTCAGTGCCACTATAAGCCAACTGAATCAGACTCTGTTGGGATGGGACCTGGGCTTAAGGTGATTCTCCTGTGCACAGCCAAGGTGGAAAATAGGTGCTTTATTAGAGGAGACCTTGCCTCAATCCCCCATGTTGCATTCCTAGCCCTTTCTCACCCATTCCATCTGCCCTTGAAATCTTAAATGGAAACAGACTGTGCTTTGCATTTGTGGACGTGGGGCCCTGCTTCCTTTCTCCTGCCCTCCTCTCTCACCTGATCAGCATGCAGCCCATAGACACTCCTCACACCTCACACCCATGGAAGTGGATTTGGAATGGTTTGGGTTTTTTTTTTTGAGATGGACTCTCACGTTGTCATCCAGGCTGTAGTGCAGTGGCACGATCTTGGCTCACTGCCATCTCATGGGTTCAAGCAATTCTCCTGCCTCAGCCTCCCGAGTAGCTGGGACTACAGGCATGCACCACCATGCCCAGCTAATTTTTTTTTTTGTATTTTTAGTAGGGACGGGAGTTCACCATGTTGGCCAGGATGGTCTCAATCTCCTGACCTCATGATCCACTCACCTCGGGCTCCCAAAGTGCTGGGATTACACGGCGTGAGCCAGCGCACCCAGCCGGAATGTTTTTACAGGTATATTTCTGCAGATCCTCAAGACTGCTTTCCCTTTTTTTTTTTCCAATCACCTGTTACTGAGACTTGAGTTACTCTTCACATATCAGTCAATACTTGAAAAGGAGCTCCCATGAGGTCTCCAGAATTACCCTAAGAAAGTGGTCCTCAAACCATGCTCAACAGAACAGTAGTGTTTTGTGAAGTGGACTGAGGGGTTTCATACCTAAAATTAAATGGTGACTGTCTTTCCTCAAATGCTGGAGAAAAATAAATGAGTACAATTTCTTCAACTTTAGGATGATCTTCCCCACAAAATTTTCCTAAACCCATGGTACCTGCCAATGCTTACCTATCCTCAGTTAATTAAAAGATGGATCTGCTTTTTGTACCAAATTATGTTCCTGGCTGTTTTAAATGAAATCTGCCACTGTGTCCTGTGGTTTCAAGAGTACTGTCTTCAATGTACAACTACCTGGACATGGGTAGGAACCATTGTGCCAAGGGTTTCAAAAGGTCAGTTCTCCCCTACGTTAGACTAGAAGCCTCCTGAGATGGCTTCCTGCTTTACAGTTCGGGAGTTTTGCGACCACATATGCTCTGAGATGAGGGAAGGTATTGGATGTGTGCAGTGGCACTGCATGCTGTGAGCTGAAGTCAGGAAGTGTGGAGGGACGGGTGCCTACTAGAGGAAGGCCCAGCTGTCCCCAGGTTGGGTGGCTTTCCCCTCTCTTTCCCATACTGCACCCCTTTCTGTTTCAGCCGTTATAAGGAGTTCTTCTCTGGAGGTTTTAGAATTTGTTACTCTTTCATTATTCCAAGTCAATTTAATAAGTGTTGGCCCTGGTGAATGCTTAATACCTGAGTTGCGCTGAATTCTAATCATGGTAACAAGAGACTATTAAAACCAAGCAGAAGATGGAATTGGAGCCCATTGTCTTCAGTGAAGCAACTTAGAAAACCAAATAGCACATGTTCTCACTTATAAGTGGAAGCTAAATGGTGGGTACACATGGACATAGGGTATGGAATGACAGACATCAGAGACTCAGAAGGGTGATAAGGTGTGGGTGATGAGAAAATACTCAGTGGGTAAAATGCACATTATTGGGGTGATGGATGCACTAAAAACAAAAACTTCACCACTATGCAATATGTCAAAGTTACAAAACTACAGTTGCACCCCTTAAATTTATACAAATTTTGAAAAACAAGCAAATAACAGCAAGTGAATATACACAGCCACTACAGTCCTCTGACCATAAAGCCTTGATACCACCATCACCCATTCCTCAAGTTTGCCCTGTTGCTCCAGTTGTACATCCTTGGCCTCTCTTTATAAATCTAAAGCACTGTCCTCGTGACCAATGGCTCTTCTCTGATCTCAGCCAGGTCAGACTAGAGGCAGAGATGAGGGCTCCTACAGGAGAATGCCTTGTAGAAATGTTTGGCATAGTAGCTCTCATTTTTTCCTGAGCCAACCCTCTCAGATATTTTTTTTCTTGTTAAAGCAAAATAAATTCAATATTTGCCTAGTGGAAACTAGAGCTAGTACAATTAGACACAGACTCTCATCCTTCAGTTGTCTCATAGAACAGATTGTTTGAGATTTCGTTTTGAAAATTTACAGCTGATTATTCTGTCTTTTTATCAATTTTACAGAGACATGCGAGAAATGAAAAACCTTTTAAGCAAACTCAGGGAAACTATGCCTTTACCACTGAAAAATCAAGGTGAGTCTTGTCATTTATCTTTGAGGCAGAGGATGTTTTTAATGGGATAACCTTGGGAATTGTTTCTTGGAAATTAAAGCAAGTGTCTTACACAAACAGTAAAAGGCATTGAGCATTCATTTGTCTTTCCTCAAATAGATATCAAAATGAGGCTAGAGACTCTGGTGAACACAGCTTGCTCTGAGGGGGGCCCGAGATACATTCTGACCTTAAAACAAACTCTTCCTCCACTGGTCCTGTTACTCACTGTGGAAAGCACCATTGCAGGCACAGCAAGAGACTTAAGAACACTTTCAAAGGAAGATCTCTGACACCCACTTGTGTAATTATCTTTAAAAAGTAATCCAAAAAATTAACATATATTGAGAACTTACAGCATGCCACTATTCAAAATACATGCAAAGTATTTTGAATAGTGGCATGCTGTAAGTTCTCAGTATATGTTAATATTTCTCAATATATGTATTAACTTATTTAATTCTAAACAACTTTGAGGGAAATGCTATTAGTGTTTCCCAATTTACTAGAAACTGGTGCACAGAAAGGTTAGCTAACTTGGCCAAGGTCACACAGGCTGTAAGTAGAAAAGCTGGGATGTGAATTCAGGCAGTCTGTCTCCAGAACTATCCTGTGGGAGTGTATGCCCTAACACAGAAATGAGAGGGCTAGAATGAGGGAAAGTCCTCTGCATGCCTTTGAAACTATTGTATCCTCAGTATCTGGAGCATGGGACGCAGTAGAACAACATCTGTCACAAACAATGGATGTTTGTTAAATCTACACCTACCTTGCAGCCCCAGAGATTGACAGGACCAATAATAAGCACTTACATTAAGTATACATGGCTGGAGCAGCCATAGGTTAAGTATCAACTTCAGAGAGCGGTACAAGAGGTGAAGAAAGGCTTCTAGGAGGCAAGAAAGAAACTCCTCTTGTTTTCACTGAGCAAAGCCTGATGGGAGGGAAGACAGGGTGCCACTTGCCTTGAAGCGAGGAGGAGGAGGGGGTGGATTTGGCAGTGGAGCTGGAGGCTCCTCTTGGCTCCAGGAGCAGCTCAGCAGAAGGTGGAGGGGTGGAAGTGAGAACACCAGATGAAGAGGCTGAGGAGTAGTGTGGCCTGAGCTGCACAGGGGTGGAGGTCAGAAAACAAGCAAGGGCTACAGCACATCAAATAACTCAGAACATCCCCTGAAGGGGCTGGTCACCAAGGCCAACCGGCTTGAGCTGTGTAATATTTTAAGAAAGTGGAAAACATGCTGTAGTGATGAGCGACTGCTCTGCCCACTACCTAGACAATTGCTGCCAGAAATAGGCACAGTGTTTAGAACCAAGGGCTTTGAATTAAGGCTAGCCCTGGGTTCAAATGCTGTCTCTGCCACCTTGCAGCTTTGTACCCGGGAACAAACTGTTTAACTTCTGCAAATGTATTTCCTCATCCTGCAAAGAGGATAACAGTATCACCTCTCTTCAGAAGTTTCTGGTGGGGATTAAATGAAGCAATGTGTCATATGCCTACTACCAAACTTAGAGAGCAAACACTTGACACATGCTTTGTTATTATTGTTGTCACTCTTATTATTATTATTTGCAAGCTGGTCAACCCAACTTTGCTCAAGAGAACCCCAAATCATCATCAAATAAAGGAATCTATGCTGCCACTCACTCTGCAACAGACCATGTGTAGTGTACATGTGAGGCTGGTCTTGAGCCTGCAATTCAAAGCATTGGCCCTGGGACTTTTAGATCTGCAGCTCATGTCTGAAACTGTCCTCAGCGTCTTCATAGGTTTGGCAAGCCTCCTTCAACAGCTGTACCCTGGCCTCTCGCCCTCCTTTACATTCAGCTTTCCAGGAGGATGGCTGCCCAGGGCCCCCCAGTCTGAATTTCTGTAGGATCTTATTGTCAAAACATGATTCTAACGGGATGAAAACCATTATATTTTAAATCACATCATCCTAAACATTCCCTCCCCATTTAGTGATCATTCATCCAGCAGTTTTTGACTGTTTGTTAATAGAAAGACAGAAATTTTGTTTTATTTAGTTAGGTAATTTCTAATCATAAAGAATATCATATAAATATTTTATGTGACTTTGTATCACCTTTACACACACAGAAAAAAATAATTAGAATTGTAGTTGCATTTTAAAACATAATAATAATTATTGAAGGTTGATATTGTGAGTGAAAACATGACTGAAAAGGGAATAGTCATCAAAATAAATTATACGCAGGACTTGAACCTTGGATCTATCTGGGAAATAAAAAGGAAAATGCTAGAAAGGATATGCAAGAACTTATTCAGAAGGAAGTGGTGCCGTAGGATTTTAATAATCAGAAATAACTGAAGTAAAGGATTATGGGAAATTTGAGTTTCTTCCCTGAGGGCAGAAATGGGAACCCTTCACATGCAGCAATACATCTCTGTTCTATATGTGTTTAATGTGACCTCACAGCCTACTGAGCTGACCACAGGAAGGGGACTGTGTCTGAACTGGAGGATCCAGAGGGGACCTGACGAGTCTCTCTGGGAACATTTTGACAGATGCACCTTTCATGAACAAATCATAGATTCTTCTTTCTACGTAGACTGAGATAGACCATAGAGGCTTCCCCAGTTCCTTCCTGGAATTCTTTTCAGGTGGTTTATTTATTATACAGGTCTAGGTTAATATGTGCAGGAAATGGTGCAGGGTAAAATGTGGAGAAAAGTATTCCAGTTCTTTTCTGCAGGACCTTATTGTCAAAACATAATTCTAATGGGATGAAAACCATTATAGAAAGCCATCTGTTTTCTGACTGCTTATTTCTTTTCTCTTTTTATTCTATTTACATGGGTCTTTAAATCAGAAAAAAGATAAAAGATACCACTCCTGGTCCCCATTTTTCCCATCTCAACCCCTAACCTGTAAAAATGCTGCTGACTGAGTCCCCTATTCTCCAGGCTCTTTCTCAGCCCTCAGCTCCAAAACTGTTCCATGTTTATTTCAGCATTCAAAGATTTAATCCTACCTTCTCCTCTTTCTACTACAGTCAAAACTTGATTCGACAGCAGTTTATTTTAAATCAACTTTCAGTGGACCCAACAACAGTTTACTTTAAATCAACTTTCTTATGTAAGAAAGGAAGGTGGCCAAGGGCAGGAATTTTAATGGTTGGTGATTATGCCTTCATTTTTAGACAGAGCCTTTTCTTTCCCATCCATCCAGTCTAAGACTGGAGGCAAAGAGATGCACAAAAGAGCGAGCCACTCTTGCGCTGCTGAGTTCCACCGCGGGCTGCAGACAAGGTCCAGATCTCCTGGCTCTCAGCCCACTGTTCTTTCCACTGCTTCAGACGCCCCTCCTGTCCTACATTCTAGGTCACTGGCAGTGCTGTAGGGAGCTTCATTAATTATGATAGTCTTGCTGTGTCAAATGGATTACAAATGGAACCACCTGTGGGGAGCCTGCAAGGTTATTGACAAAGGCTAAAAGGAGATTGGAAAGTGAAGGACAAGCATCTTCTAAATGCATGCTGTTATCAAACAAAACAAATCAACAGAAATAAATTAAGCCTGAAAGACAGTTTCACCTTTTCCAAAATTCTGACTCGATGAATGCTGTGGGAGGTGTTGGTATGTTCACTCTTGCATAGAATTTTGTCATTGATGCCACACACAAGAAGCAGTCTGGAAGTTGGTAAGTCAGGAACTGACCCGGGCTAAAATGAGTCCCCTCCTGTGAACAATACTACTCCAGACTAAACTGAGCCTAGAAATAGTTCTCCCAAACTCACAGCATGCTCCTCCAATCAAGAACCCCATATCCAGAATCAAACCTGGCTGTGTCAGGCAGAAGAGTTCTCAGATATCTGGCTGAAGAGCACTGGGCAGTTATGCCACCATCTAGCATAGAGATGACCTTTTAGGTCCTTTTCCCAAGAGCCTCATAAAGACTTTCTGTGTTTCTAGCTGCTGTCTGAAAGTCATTCTGAGCAGTTTTACTGGTAGCCCCATATCCTTTGCAATTTCTGCAATCTCTTGTCCAGGATTCAGTGTGACATATATAAACCAATCTAATTTCTAAATGTATTACTCTATTATGTTGAGCTCCTACTCATAAATGTGAAATGTCTACTCATGATATCTACTGAAGGAAAAACAGACCTCTCACTCCAGCAGCCTTTGTCGCCATCATTATCAAACATATAATGGTCACTAATGATGTGTCAAGTTCTGTGCTAGGTGCTGGGAATGTCTCTCCCCCACTAAAACCTGCCCCTCACAACAGGGAAAAATTGGATGGGAATCACCTGGGAAACCTTTCCAAATGCCACATGCCTCCTCTCACACAGGTTCTGGTAAAGCCTTCAGGGTTGGGCTGAAAACAACTAGTATATATGCAGACATACACACACACACACACACACACACACACACACATACACACACACACACACACACACAGACACAATTGGAAAGACACAGAAATTTGTGCTCACAATATAAAATGCCATAATGGTCAGACATGGGTTGCTACAAGGCATATTAGATTCTCATCTAGCCCAGGCTTGAATTGAAAATGGGGAATTATTAGGGATTGCTTTTTAGAAGGTATCTGTGCTGAGAATTTTTAGGACGAGTAGCAGTTAGCCAAAGAAAGAGATACAAAAAAGATAGTCTAGGCAGAAGATTCTGGATGTGTGAAGGCATACGGGGAGATGATAAAGGAGGGATGTTAATAAACTACAAGCCCTAAAGTAGTTGGGAAAGTCTCTAGACAAGAGGCTTAAGAGAGAGAGAAGAGAGGTAGGTGGACTGTATCACTAAGGCCCATGTATCACTTAGGCCATGTTAAGAGGATTGGGAGCTACTGGAAGGATTTCATGAGGAGGCAGGTGCAGTAATCCAGGTGAGAAATGCTTAAGATCTTACCTAAAGTCAGGGGATTGGAGAGGAGGACAGAGAGAATTGGATGTGGTATATAAGGAGCAGCAGAATCAAGGAAAAAACCCAAGTTCAGACTTGGAAAATGGAGTAGATGATGTTGGTCATCAAGTTAGAAAGAACACAGAATCAGTAATAAAGGCAGAGAATAACATTTGGACATGAGGGAACCATCCGGAGCAGTGCTCAGTGGTTAATAGTGCTGAAGTGAGACATGTGGTCTGAGAGGACTGAAACACAGATTTGAGCATCATCAGCATAGTGGGAATTGAAGCCCTACCAAAAGTGTGTGCAGAGACAAGAGTCCCAGAATACCAAAACGTAAGGTTTGAGAGGAAAGAAGAGCAGTGTACAAAGGGGACTGAGATGAAAACTACAAGAGCATTATGAAATAAATCAAAGATGATTGCAAAGAAGGAATGGCCGGTGGTTAAGCTAAATATGAACTGAAAGTGTCCACAGGATTTAACAAGGTAGTCATTTGTGATGTTGGCAAAAGCAGCTTTCTTGGAATTTTGGGTATGGAAGCCTGGCTAAGGAGGAGGGGAAGTGAATGGCAGATGATAGCTGGGGCAACCAGGGTAAATTCATCAAGGCTTTTATAAAGAGTTGCTTGAAGAGTGGTGGGAAGATGGGATTGGATGCAGATGATGTGCCAAGAGCTGTAGCAATTGTTTATAGAAGCAATGGAATGTGAAGGAATGCAGCAGCATGTAGCGTCAGAAAAGACTGCGGGGGGGAAATGTTTAATCTTTGAAGGAGGGCTTGCCATTTGTCTAAGGAGGCAGGACTTTTCTGAAAAGAGAAGTGGCAAATGCAAATGCAGCAGCCAAAAGAAACTACAGGCATAGTTAGGGAATTCTAAGTAGTTCTGTGTGGGATTATCGCCTCCTTCATAAGCCCTTCATTCTAGTCAGACTGGACTGTTCACTTGGACCCAAATATAGGCTGTCCTTGCTCACTTCTCTTTACTCACACTGTTCCCTCCATTCAGAATGCCTATCCCCTGCCACTTCCACCAAATGTCCATGTTCTCATTCCTCATGGCCCAGCATGTACACCACGGCCTCCATGAATCTTCCACAAACATCTTCTTCCTTCTCCTACAAATGGGAAGAATCTCCCCACTTCCACTGCCTGGAAATTTTACAGCAATGTATTCAGATCTCTCTTATGGTATTTTTCATAAAGCCTCATAGTTACTCAAGGAAAGGTCCTTGAGGCTAGGGACCATCTTTCTATTAGGACCCATCTTGGTATTATCCTCAGTACCCAATGTAGAGCCTTGTACTTGTCAGGCCTTCTGTTAATTCAGTGGTTCTCAAAGTGTGCTCTTAGGACCAGCAGCAATGTCTGAGAACTTGTAAGAAATGCTGATTCTCTAGCCCCAACCCAGAGCCACTGACTCAGAAATTCTGGAGGTGGGGTCAGTAATCTGTGCTTTAACAAGCCCTCAGATGATGCTGATGCAGCTAATGTTTGAGAACCACTGGGTTACCTGAGGGTCTCTTTTTTCCCCTGGAATAGAAATGTGTAACTGCAGTGTATTGGAAGCATTTCTCATCACTTGTTAAAGTAATATTTTATTAGCAAAATAAATTTGAGCAATGGAGAAGTGGTTTGGAGGAATTGCAGTGTCCCTGGATTTAGCAGCATTCAAGAATTAAACATTGAGGCCAGGCATGGTGGCTCACTCCTATAATCCTAGCACTTTTGGAGGCTGAGGTGGGAGGATTGCTTGAGGCCAAGAGTCCAAGACCAGGCTGGGCAACATAGTAAAACCCTGTCTCTCCAAAAATAAAAATTTTTTAAATAATGTAAAAGAATTCAACATTGAATGACTGAGGTTTGAACTTACTGGTGGCCAAATTTCCTACTATACTTTTTTTTTTTTTAACTTTCTCCTATGCTTTACTCACTCTGCTTCCCTTTCCACCTTTCATTTTCACATTTAAATCTGTCTTAGGTTATAGTTTTCTGAGAGTGCGTACTTTGGAGAAAAGATGCTAGAAAATTTTTAATTATAAGCCACCTCTAAACAAACATTTGCAATAAAAATCAAAGGTTTTCCGATAAGTTCAAGTAGAATGAGTGGGAAACATTCCCTTTTGCTTACATTCTTGCAGCCCCTGTTTATTCAGTGGTTCTGTAAGTGTGGTTTTAGGACTAGCGGCAGTATCTGAGAACTTGTAAGAAATGCTGATTCTCTGGCCTTACCCCGGAGCTACTGAGATAGGCCTTCAGAGACAGGATTTTAATCAATGTGGAGAGACACCTTTCCTTGGAGCTAGATGCACTTCAGACCATCCCAGGCATCATTACTGGTTGGTAAATTTCAACATTTACTGCAAGTGTCAGCTCCCCATAGTATAGAAAACTGCTCTGAATTTCTGCCAAGAATTTCTGAGCTTTTCTATCACCTCAGCCTTAGGTGATGGTCAGACAAGCTCTAAGCAAGGCAAAGGTGTCACAAATGTGCAACAAAGATGCCCCAAACCAGCAGTTGTCCTTAATTGGCAGCCTGCCCTTTGCTTGACGTCTGAGCACTTTCTCATCAATCCTAACAATTCTGTTCACTTGTGAGAGAGACATATAGTACACAGACATACATATGTATATTATGGATGTATGTGTACATAATGTGTATACACATAGATGTATATCTGGTTACATACACACACACACATATATATATGTGTGTATATATATATAAAGAAAGCTGAGCAAGGAGAATTTCAATAGCACAAAAGGCTCTGCTATTGAAAGGCTTTGGGTTTTTTTTTTAATCCACTGTAGTAAATACACAGATATAAGGGTCAATCTTGATAAAAATTTTATATCTGTCTATAATACCTACTTGCTTTTAATATATACAAAAACAAGACAGTGGAACTAAACATACAACCACAACATACACATACACATTTTCCTTTGTAAATATAACCTTGCAGTAGACATTTGCTCATTTCATAGGAGCAAAACACATCAGAGTTGCCTTCTGTAACATATGAAGACCTCTTAAGTCCCTCCACAAATCAGATAAGTGTTTGGGAAAGGGAAGGAGATACCAGAACTTAGAAAATAGATGTTCCAAGTCTTAAATAAAGAGCACTATGAAGATCTTTCCTTCTCATAAATATCGTCATAGTTTTGGTGACTCTGTTTTAGGGAAGCATTGAATTCCAGGTGCATTTGAGTTTCAGAAAGGGTAGTCAGAGTCCAAGGAGATACTGAAAGTTAAAATTCTGTACCCTTCAGAGTTTGCTATATCTTTGCCATATCCAACCAGGTTAAATATATTGATCAATTCATGGTTAAAGAAGTAAGAGTCCTAAAAATGATGAGAAAAGTAGTTATTTCTTTCTGCTCCAAATACTTCATGGTTTATCTCTGAAAGTTTCTCCTGAAAAGTGAAGCTAATGCTTAGTATCTAACATTGTTTTCAGTGTCTTAACTGTTTGCGGGCTAGTTAACTTTAAAAGAAAGATATCCTCTTTTTCACTCTCAAAATGTTGACATCCAGATTATAGTAAATTATTTTCCCTATGGAAAGGACAATTACAGTCCTATTTTTCTCTGTGTTAACAGAATATGAGCTTTAAGAGAGGATTTTAATCTCTGGAGACTGGGAGGGTAGACTGTGTTTGATTCATTCGATATGCCCAGCGGGGGTGCCTGTTTTCTTCTCTGGCTTGGACTTGCTACTCTAGTTCTATCTAAATATATAACATAGTGCAACATTCTAAGGAACACTGTCAACCTTGGTGGGTGATACTAATTTACAAGTAAGTGTGACACATTAGAGCCTTTGGGAAGGGGAGGAGAAGCCCAGGCACTTAGATGAAACTTTATGTAACAAGACTGGAAAGCCAGGATCTATTTTTGTTCTCAGCAGTTTCCTGAGCATTGTAAACCAAAAAGTATCTGAGACAAGTCTCAATCAATTTAGAAATGTTTTTTGCCAAGCTTAAGCCTCAGGAGGTCCTGAGAACATGTGCCCATGGTGGTCAAACTACAACTTGGTATTATACCTTTAGGAAGATATTAGACATCAATCAATACAAATAAGATGTATGTTGCTTTGGTCTGGAAGGGCAGGACTCCTGGAATTGGGGCTTCCAAGTCATAGGCAGATTCAAAGATTTTCTGATTGGCAGTTGGTTGAGTTATTATCTAAAGATCTGGAATCAATAGAAAGAAACGTCTAGGTTATTATGATAAGGGGTTGTGGACATCAAGGTTTTATCATGTAGATGAGACTTCCAGGTAGCAGTCTTCAGAAAAAATAAATTATAAATATTTCTTATCAGACTTAAAGAGTCTGTTCTATCAGTCTTAAGGTCTCTGTGTGATGTTAACTCCAGTCAGCTTTGTCTGAATCCCAAATGGGAGGAGAGCATAATGAAGAAAGTTCAACTGCCTCTTCCCAACATGGCTTGAACTAGTTTTTCAAGTTAACCTTGGAATGCAGTCAGCTGAGAGGAGGGGTCCATTCAGGTGGTTGGGGAGGCCTCAAAATTTTGTTTTTGGTTTACAGCATCTAGGCTCAGTAATCAAGGAAAACAAGCCCTCTTCTACAAATCAGTTCTATTGAGTGGGGCATATTCTTCACTTTAGCTATCTCTTCATCTAACTTCTGCTTCTGTGCCCTTAGCCAAGCCTCCATCCCCTTTAAGATTAGGATGAGGAAAGGAGGGAACTCTTCACCCCACTCTGAAAGGAAAGTGCAACTAGTCTTGGCAAAGCTTAGGTACATAGCAGTCACCAATGCCAATCAACCGTTTTGTTGACCTTAGCTCCAGTCTGACCACATCCTAGCACTGCCCTGGTTGGAAAATTCTAGATTATCCTTTTGTAGTCCTTTGTGTCTTGAACCCACATCAGCCAGTTCTGCTTCAACAGGATATTTCTACCCAACTTCTCTTTCGGATTGCACTTTTAAAAAAAAAAAACACAACTCTTTAAACCAGATTAGGTTTACTGGTTTATTTCTTCCTCTACTCAGCATCATCCTAAAAATCTCAAACCAAAACATATTAATTCAACAGCTGGCAGTCTTCTCTAAATGCCCTTGTATACCGAAATCTATAGGAAGTGCTGAGAAAAGACTCAATAGGAAATAATTGAAACATGAAGAGACATGAATTTGGTGAATGAAGGCACAATAATGATCCAACATAAAGGAAAATAGTTAATAATAGCTATTTTAACTAAATGCTTCCTCTATGCTAGACACTAAGCTACCCACCATAGCTAAATGTTTTTCATAGATTATTTCATCTAATCCTCACCTGGGCTAAGTTTTATTAAATCCTATTTTACAGACAGCAAGCTTCAGTTACATGTTCAAAGTCACAGAACTGGCAAATAGCAGAGGCAGGTTTAGAAAAGAAGCCAGACTTACTCATAAGCATGGGTTCTTTCAAATAAGGTATATATGTCTCCCAACTGAAAGATTGCTTCTAAGCAGTTTCAGTTCAATTTTAAGCAGTAGCCCTCAGCCTTGAGCTATTTTGCCTCTCCTTCAGGAAACATTTGGTCATAACTAGGGACATTTTTGGTTGTCACAAATTGTCATAAGTGCTACTGGCATCTGATGAGTTGAGGGATGCTGCTAACCATCCCGCAGGGCTCAGGACTGTCCCCCACAACCAAGAATTATCTGGTCCAAAATGCCAACTGTGCTGAGGTTGACAAATCCTGATTAGGAGGATAGTGGATTTTTTAAGCCACTTCCTAAAAAGCAGGTTGTTGTGTCTATACCTCACTCATGTGCACATTTTGTCTCATCACAGATGACAGCAGCCTTCTGAATCTAACTCCGTATCCCCTGGTGAGAAGACGGAAGAGAAGGTTCTTTGGGCTGTGTTGTCTCGTCTCAAGCTAGGTGGCTCCTCCTGGAAACCCACTGAGAACATCTGAAAAAAAATCACAAAACCGAGGACCTCCAGACAGCTGAACCACACAGTTATTGGTTTTTGACTATGTTTTCTATGCTTCCTTATTACTTTTATCCTCCTCCCCCTGCCCTTTTAAATGATTTTACACTTGAAAGCAGCTGCCATCAAGAAAAAAAAAAAGAACAGATTCAAAAAGCAGGCTGTTTTTAAAAGGAAATTTTAAAGCTGACATTGTGCATGTCTGCTCCAAACCATGCCATGACAGATGCAAGATTTATGATTTTTAAATTATTTAAAGGTTTTTTTAAATGTATTATACAGAGGAAAAATATTTCACATATAATAGTATATCTATAGCTCTTGCTGATCTCATGTTAAAATTTATTATATATAAAAGAAGTCTTTAAACATAGAAATCTATTTAAAACTGAAAAACTGTGTTCAGAAAACCAATCTACCAATATCATTAGAAATAATATTATAAGCAAACATATACCACCTCACCTATTGCTTTCTCTGCACTCATTTACATTTAGTCTTCCATTCTGTCAGAATCTAAGAGCTTCACCATGAAAGTATCTCAATTTATAATGCAACAAAAACCACATACAAAAAGTACTTAAATTTTGTAAATACACAATGATCCTAATACCTTCATACAAATGCATATGGGCAACTAATTTCTTTTTGATCCAATGGTGTCTTTTTCAGCTTCTCGGAGAATGAAGTAATCCAGTTAGGAAATGGTGTAGTAACATATACAATTACCCTCAAATGTAAAATCAAATATCATTACATTTTGTTCTAATTGAAATCTGAAGCATGGTGTCTGCACATCAGCATAGTGTTAAATCTTATAGGGCATGCTGGAATTAGCTCAGATCGTAACAATATTTAACATTTTACATTGTTAATGAAGTTTTTTAGTTAAGCTAAGCTTGTCTCATTTTAGATGACTATGCAGATAAGACTTTTTCAATGTGTACTTGGTGTCTTGTCTTACACTTAGACTCTTGAAAGCAGGACACATTAAGCAATACTACATTTTAGAAAGGAGGAAGCCACATGCTTTGTTTTTCTGCTCACAGCTTTGTTGTGATCTTTCTTCACTAAACTTATAACATGGTACAAATTCTGTTATACTTTCCCCTGTTCTTCCTTTGGCCCATTTCTCAGACAAAATTTCCCTTGGGTTAAGAGATTAAGTCTTTGCACTTCTTTTCTTGTTTTCCATGGTCTGAAAAATCTTCAAGTCAGAACGGCGGCACCAGTGTCTAGTACAATAGAAGGATAAGCTAGTGCCTATAAGTGGTTTATCTAAGAGACATCTTTAATCCCAACCCTATACTTTTCTCAATACTTATATGCACAGGCATTTATATGTATACCAATATTTTGACCTAAAAACTAAATATATTAAGGCCTTTAGCTTTAGTGAAGATGAAGAAAGATATGGATGAACACTACTGTAATAATTGTTGTATTAGGTTGAATTATATGAAATTTCCTATGTTTGACTGTTTTGACCTACAAAATGGCAATTTCATATAGCTCATCCTGATATCTGATGTGAAAATTATACTTGGAATTGTCTTCTAGCTCTTTTAATTGAAAGTGAAGGAATTAAAGGGTTGGAAGAGAATGTTACACAGGTCTCTATTTAGATCATACCCGCTGGTTTTTGGCCTTATTCTTTGAATCTAGAGTTGTGTTCTAATGAACTAGTAACTAATGCATGGTTATAGGCATACCTGGCTTCAAAAAAAAGAACTAGCCATGGAAAGCTATATGAGAAAATCACAATTTTCTGAATCAAATATTCGTAAAACTATTTGGCTATTTAAAGACTCTTAGGGTGAATACTCCCTGGCAAAACAAGCAAGCCAGAATTACCTGGTCTGAAAACCCTGATTTAAGTGTCATATCTTTTCCTGAATCTAATTCATTTTCATCCCCTAAGGTTATTTCATTTTAGATCCCTTGTTTTTGAGAGTTTGATGTAGCCCAGTTTGGTAGCTCTCAGCACCTGCCTCAGCCCTCTCCCATACTTCTATGAACTTTAGCTTCAATCTAGTTTCTACTAATCCATGCAGTTATTAACTGATAAGCCCAATCTTGCTGTTCAGCATGTTCCTCTAAATGCCTGACCTAAATAACTTCCACTTGGTTAACTTGTGTTCACACTCACCTTAGTCTCAGTGTGAAAGTAACACTTACCTTCTGTGCAATTGTCCTTTGTACAGCTGAAGACTGTTAATAAATTCAGGTTTCACCTCCATGTCTGAAAAGCCTGCAGTAGCTATTCATGGAGATAGGAATTTGTCTAATTACCTAGCCAGACTTTGCTATTTAAGGTAATAAATTCAGCTACCATATCTTTTATTCATAGTGCCTGTTTTCCAGCCTTTGATCAGTTTTGTAGCTCCCGCAGATAACTCCAAGATTTATAGATCCTCTTTCAGTAGCATATCCTAAAATTAAGTTTAGTGCTCAAAATCTTGATAACCTATACTGGCCCATGGTTACATAGTAGGTAATTCACCATCGCCCCTTAGATAGCCAATGCATCCCTTAGAAGCTGCCCCACTCTCCTCTCACCTACCAAAGGATTTTTTCTCAGGTGTGGTTCCAAGTGATAAAGTTCTACTGTCTCTGCTTCCTGCTGGTAATTCACTTTCAGATTAGCAATAACACTGAGCTGATCTCTAGGGGTAAGAAGAGAGCACTGAACTCATTTTGTCGCATGTACCACATGCTTGAAACAGAAAAGGATGTAAACTTCTGTGGCATACATTCACCCATTTTCCCACTATATCTTTAATATCCTGTGTTGATTTTTTTTTCAGATTACAAAGACAATACACGTTCTTTGTGGGAAATCTGAAAAATACTACCAAATAGAAAGAAAGTAAAAATCACCTGAATTCCACCATGACCACATTGTTTAAAACCACATTTGTGGGCTTTAAATCAGTCAGGGGCTGGGCCCAAAGGCACTTTTGTGTAAGATAAGTAAAGAAATGCCCACAAGGCCAAGATGTCACTTTATAAAAAAAATCTGTCCAATAATGTTTTGCATGCATCTAGGAGCCGACTCACTGCAAACCACTGGTTATGCCATTATTCAAGGGTACATAGAAAGCTTTAGAAGTAGCATAGTCCTGACGCCTCCTCTAATCAATTAAAGCTCTTGGGGTAAATTCTAAAATTGCCAGACCATTTTGTTTCTCTATGCTTCTGTAAAACCAGTCAGGAAACAGTGTTTGGCAATACTGCCACCTACTGAAAACTGAGCTTCAGAGTAACACAAAAGACTGTAAAACCATCTACTTTGTTATAAACAGCAAACAAATGGACAAATTAACAATGAGCCCATCTGGAATTTAAAACTCTGACAGTGTCAACATTGAAAGGATTAAGATATCAACCAGTCAAACCTCCCACACTACCCACACACACCCAAGCAATGTCTATCATTTCTTTGTCTTAGGAATGTCACCAAATACAAAATGCTGAACTTTCAGGTAACCATTAGGTAGGATGCGAAAAAGCTGTGATAAATCATTAGATAAAAGCTCAGGATAAATCATTAGAATTAAATATATAGACTGTAATAAACCTAATAATATAAAATAATTGAGTATATTATAAAGATGACATTCCAGATAGATGAAAAATGTTCAGATTATTAATTTATATTGAGATAACCGGTTAGCCATTTCTTGAGAGAAATATGTATACCTCATAATTATTAATAGAATAAATTCCAGACAAAATAAGGATTTACATATTCAAGCACATAAATAAACATACAAGACTAGCAGGCAAAGTGGGTGGGTATTTATCGAATTTAGTGTGAAAAAAGCCTTTCTTTGAGTGACACCAAAAGAAAAAAACAGAAAAAATGGATGGATGGGATTTGACTAATTAAAAATGCAAAACCCTTATGTAGTAAAAAGTAATAAAACAAACAGAGAAAACAATATATGCAACGAAAAGTATAGATCTCAAATACATATCAAGAGCTTAAACATCACTACTTTTGGGACATTTCCATGACTATGACCCCCTTCTCAACCAACTGTTTTCATTTCATTCTTTCCCTATTGAACATTTTCATTATTGCTTGTTTAATTGCCTGTTTATCCCTATTAAATTGAAGGAATAAGAAGGCAGGAACCATGTCTATTTTGCTTATTATTGTATCCATACACCTAACACAATGCTAGACAC
Source organism: Callithrix jacchus (assembly GCF_049354715.1). Classification (NCBI taxonomy): domain Eukaryota; kingdom Metazoa; phylum Chordata; class Mammalia; order Primates; family Cebidae; genus Callithrix; species Callithrix jacchus. Next base: position 144,936,045 of record NC_133503.1, on the reverse strand, counting down.
AAAGCAAATGCTGAAAACATACTTACTGAAAGAGTGGATAATGAATGAATGAATAAATGACATTTTATGACTCAAGGAGAATCAAATTTTTCAACAGAAAATGGGATCAAGGACACAAACTGGCAATGCACAGTAAAGTAAAATAATCTACTAATAATGAATATGAAAGTGTTTTAATATACTAGTAATAAAAAATGCAAGTTAATACTATATACTCCTTTTTACAAATCAGAAAGGCAAAGAGCATGAAGAATTAAAGTTCCCAGGGACAAAAAGGAAGTATGGAAATAACATCATCTTACAGAGTCAACAGGAATATAAATTGATTCCACCATTCTGAAAAAATATTTTGGTAATATATTTTTCCTGCATGCCTAGTAATTCCACTTTAGGGAAAGTCTGCTTTAAATGGGTCAGAAAATAAAATGAGCTAAAATGCATTTATTCATTATTCAAATGGATATTCAAGAAAGGATGTTTAGAGCAGCATTATTTGGAGAAATGGAAAAATGTAAATAAGCCTACTTTATAGGGTTGGTTAAATATGGTACATCCTTTCAATGGAATATTGTGCACCAATTAAGAATAAACACCATATGTGTATTAATTGAAATGTAAAAGCTATATTGTTCGATGAAAAAGGAAGTTATAGAGGAATATTTATAGTATGATCCCTTTTTAAAAATATATGTATGCATGTGTGCATTAAAGAGTCTGAAAGGATACTTGCCAAAGTGTTAACAGCATTTATCTCTGGGAGGTGAGATTTGGAGCAATTATATTTTCTTTTTGCATATCTGTAACTTCTAATTTTTCCACAATGAGCATGTAGTATCTGTATAATTTTTCAGGGAATAAACAATGATGTTCACAATATATATTAAATGAAAATATGTTATAAAACAGTATGTATAGTATGAAATAATATTTGTAAAAAGAAAATTATATATAAATATATCTATGTATGTATATATATGCATAAGAAAGCTAGGAGGACACATACTAAAATGTTAATAGTAGTTATCTATGGGTAGTGGGATTATGGGTGATTATTTTTTCTTTTTGCTTTTCTGTGTTTTCTAATTTTTCTACAATGAACATGTATTACTTGTGTAATAAAAACTAATAATAAAAGTTTTAAAAAATGAATATGTGAGAGGGACATTTTTGACTCACCACTTGTCTTCATCCTCTTTTCCCACCCCATTCCATCCCCTGCTTGGCTTATTCTTTGTCAAAATATGGGCAGTGGGGATATGGAGAGGAAACAACAGGGCACCAGAGCTTTTGAGAATGGAAGACACAGAGCGACACAGAGTGGTGAGAAGGAAAGAGAAAGGAAGGAAGAAAGAGTCTGGGAAAGAAGGCAGGAGAGAAAGAAAGAAACTGCTAAGTTTCTTTCTTAAGGAGGAAGGCGGAAAACAGGTTTAGAAACTTTTTCACTAATAATAGCAATGGCTTTAAATTTAGCTCAGGTTTCCTGATAGCTACAGCAAGAAAAAGAAATACATTAAGTTAAATAATTTTGTTTTCAAATAAAAGGACACACACACACACACACACACACACACATACACACACACACCCTGCTACACTCCTGGAGAGATATCTAGAAATAAAATTCTGACAGGAACATATCCCAAGAAGTTTTTCGAAGGTCAAACGGTTGTGATCCAGCTAGGTGCCAAGGGCTGTACAGTACAGCTTGGAGTTCGCAGACTTTGGTTTGAATCTCAGATGTCCTGCAACCAAGTACATGCCTTTGGCTAGCAGTTCCAGTATCCATTCTCTCCTTTTTCTCCTTGGTAATAGAGAACTCAAAGACACCACTAGTCACCTAAAGACTCCATTTCCTGGGCTCTTCTGGATGTCAGTATTGCTGTATAACTGAATTTGGCCAAAAGTATATGAGTGGAAGTGTACAATTTCCAGGTAATATTCATTAAATAAATGGCATGCATTTTTATGCTCTTCTTTTCTTCCCTCTGCAATGAGAACATGAGCGTGGGAACCAAAGCAACCATCCTGAATCCAGAAATAGACATCAACTGAGGATGGCAGAAGTTCCCTACGTCGACCTAAAATAATCAAAATCTAACTTAAAGAGAGTTTCTTCAAGCTCAAGTGGGAAGACAGACCACCCAGAAACACCATCTCCAAAAGAATAGAGTCAGCATTCCAAAGTAAGGCAGTTAAGGTTTTATTTCTATAGGCAGAGACAAAGGAGATTTTAGCAGAATTACATTATTCATACAAGGTTGGCACATGTAGCAATTTGCTTATAGGCAGTATTCTTTCTGGGAATGGTACACTTAACACATTCTTACATAGGATGTAATAACCAAGAGTTTTCTGTCATCTGGTCTAGGCAAAGCAAGACAACAAAGGAGAAATTAATCTATAATAAGGGTCATTAATTAAGAAGGCAGGAGGTTTTGTCCCTGATATTTAATTATCTCTAGCCATTGAACTGAACAAGAAAAAGGATAAAGCAAGTTAATTTTTAATCTAAGAGCAGAGACTATAATCATATTTGGCTCAGATCACAGTCACATCTCTCTCAAGGCTTAAAGTGTCTGTGGAATTCCAATAAATTTTAAATTTCATTTATTTTTATATCTAGCAGCCCTGGACCACCTACCTCCATCCTATTTCCTACAAAAAATAAATAAATAAAATAATGTCTATCTTGTTTAAGGCATTAATGAGGTGAATCTTTGTTCAGAAGAACCTGTTCATTAAATGAATTTCTGCATGCCTCAGTTTCCTCATAGCAAAATGGGGATAATAATACCAACATCATAAGAGGTTCAACCAAATAACTGTCGAATTACTTACTTAGAACCAAAACTCATTTACAGAGAAAAACCAAACAAACAAAACATTGAATGATACTGTGTTGGAGAACGCTGGGGAAAGGAAAATCTTTTTAAATAGTGTTTTTTAATAATATTGATTTCCATATAGAAAAAATGTAAACTCAACTACTGCCTCATGCCATACACACAAAATCAAGTCCAAATTGATTACCTATATGAAGTTGAAAAGTAAAACTTACAGATAATGTAGGAGAATATCTTCACACCCGCAGAGTTGTGAAACAGTGCCTAACAGGACACAAACCACTTTGGAAAACTGTTTAACATTATCGATTATCTACTGTCGGACCTAATAATTTCACTCCTTGATAGAAACTCAATGGAAATATATGTATGTGTATTCAGACAGGTAAAAGAATATCCATAGCAAGATTATTTGCAATAACCAAAAACTGTAAACAATTCAAAGCTCCATCAATAGAAGCATGGAATGAGCAAATTGAATGCTAAACAGCAGCAAAAACAAATGAACTACATTATAGCTATTTACATCCTTATGAAAGAATATACCTGTAACAATGATGAATGGACAAAAGCTAAGCGCAAAGAATGCATACTGCTACAGCAGCCAACATTCACAGCAGCTGAGAGACAATGCTATGCCCCTGTGACACAAATCTGGGCAGGCACCACAGCATTTATGACAGTTTTCCCCCTGCACTGCTCAGGTCCATTGCTTCTCACATTAAATTTGTTCCATTCAGATACAGTTTCTTCTGAATTCTGTTGTCACAATTCCTGGAGCCATAAATAAAAAGAGGGATAGTGGGACAAACCACAGCCCGCACTTACACATTTGGTCCCAAGACTGTATAGCTGATTCTCATCATCTCCTTACTCTACCACCCAATCCTTGAACCCTTCATCCTAGGCTGGCCCTTCTGGGTTGCCTCGTAGAATGACCAGACCCTCACTGAGGGGTATAAGGTCCTGAGGGTTACCATGCCCTTATTGAGCTGTGTTTGCTGTACTTTTCAACCTGGGTATGAGAAAACCAAGAGTGATCCATCAGGTCACCTGAGTGCCAAATATTTATCTGCATCATGATTATTTTATAGAAGCCGTCTCTCACCATCATGATCAGGGCCAGTTATCCCTATCTGTATGGTAACCCTTTCATTTGCCTACAAGTTAACTGGCATAAGGAATCTAAAATAACTTGGTAGCAGCTGTAGCTTAAAGTTTAGTGGGACTCATTTGCTCCCCTCTAGGACCCAGGATCTCTAGACCCACAGACTCTAAAGTTGTAGAAATGGGAAGCATACAATGGATTACTGAGGCCACTCCTACTTTTAGCCCTTGATTTTTGGACCCATATATTCTATCTATTAGAGACACAACCACATAGTGACCATTGATTTAAGGAGAATAGTGCATCCTGGATGATGCACACCAATGTTGCAAGGTGTCCTCTCCTTTAAGAGAACATGTCATCACTCCACCAGGATGGAGCTTCTGTAGGGTGGAGTATGTGACAGGAACAGTGAATCCCGTAGTCATGTTTTCATTGATAACCTTTCCTATTAAATGGGACCCTTGGTCGGAAGCAGTGTTATGCAGTATCTTATTTCAGTGGATCACACACTTGTGAGTCCACCGAGAATGGTGCTGGATGAAACCCTGCAGACAGTTAAGGCAAATCTACATTCAGAAAACAGGTTAATCCTAGTCAGGTAGATGCAGTCAACTTGCCATCAAGTGGCCAGTAATTCCTATCAAGAAATGACATTGTATCATGTGCACAGTGTTAATCTCTGTTAACAACAGGTTGGACATTCGGCAGGCTCAAATGTCTCTAAGCCTTAGTGAGAAAGGCTTGTATTAGTTTCCTATTTTTGCTGTAACAAATTGCCACATACTTTGTAGCTAAAAACAATACAAATTTATCAACTGACCATTCTGAAGTCAGAAATCAGTTTCATTGTTCTAAAATGCAGGGACTGCCAGCCTGTATTCCTTCCTGAGGCTCTAAAGAAGGATCTATTTTCTTTCCTTTATAGATTCTAGAGGTCTCCTGCATTTCTTGGTCATGGCCCCTTTCTCCATCTCTAAGCCAGCAGTGTAGCATTTTCAATTCTCCTCCCTCTCTGCTTATAACCCCTGCTTCTATCATCACTTCACCTTTCTTGACTAGGCCCGTCTGCCTCCCTCTTATAAAGGCTCTTGTCATTACATCAGGCTTATCCAGATAATCCATGATAATTTTCCCATCTCAAGATCCTTAACGTAATCACATCTAAAGTTCCTTCTGGCATGTAAAATAACCCATTTATAGGTTTCAGGGGTTAGGATGTGAACATCTTTGGAGGAGTCATTTTTCCGTCTACCACAAACCAATGCTGTTGGGCCCAATCATGGCCTCATCCCTCCCAGGAGCTGTCTTTTGAGTGGTTTAGAATTCTCTGCTGCAGATTGCATGGCCTTGCTTCAAAACCCTAAGGGTTTCTGCTGTGACTCTCTTATAGGAGTTTGCAAGAGTCTCCATTAGCATCCTCAAATACCCAGATACCTCTAGTACCATGGCCTCTGCCAAATATGACCTAAGTGACAAAGCTGCTAATCCTGCACCCTAAAACTGCTGCAGAGCCCATCCTTGCTCTGGGACCCACTTAAAACTAACATCATCTAATACATGGATCAGAGCTCTATCCCTCAGGGAGATAATAAGATTCAGCTATATCTGGATCACAAGGTCAGGAGTTCAAGATGAGCCTGGCCAAGATGGTGAAACCCCAACTCTACTAAAAATACAAAAATCAGCCAGGTACGGTGGCAGGCGCCTGTAATCCCAGTTACACAGGAGGCTGAGGCAGATAATTGCTTGAACCTGGAAGGTGGAGTTTGCAGTGAACCCAGATCATACCACTGCACTCCAGCCTGGGCAACAGAGCAAGACTCTGTCTCAAAAAAAAAAAAAAAAAAAGCTATATTCTCTTGGGACAAACTGCATCCCAAGTGGAAATATGCTCCCTTCAAATCCTGAAAAGGCTAACCAAGCTTCATAGTTCTTTCTTAATAATAGGAAATACAAGGCACAATAACTTGTTTTTATTGTGGAAGGGATGTCCCAGCATCCCCAAGACCATGGAACCCCTAAAAACATCACTGATGTATTAGGTCCCTTAATCTTTGCAAGGTGTATCTCCCATCCCCTGGAGTTCATGTGTTTTACCAAGGCATTCACAGTACTTCATGGTCAACAAGCCCAGTTAACATGATGCCATCAACTTAGTGGAGAGAGGCGACATTCTCTACAAAGAACTCTTAAATCAACAGGCTTAGACTGTGTTGTCATGAAGCATGGTAAGGTCTTCTACAGATAGAAAAGCCTGATTCCAAAAGGTCATCTGAGGACATGGAGTTATGCTATATTCCAGGTACCCAACCACTCAGTGATTAAAAAGTACGTTATGAAGACATAGAGTGCTGTGGAAATGTGAAGTCTACTGGAGATAGATAAGCTGGGTTCCAACAGGTCTTCTGAGGACATGGAGTTGGGCTATGTGTACCCCAGGTACACATCTGCTGACTAATAATATTATACAAGGAGAACATGGAGTGCTTTTTTCATTGTTAGATAAAAGCCCATAACATTGTGGCATAATTTGTAATAGTGCACATGTACTTTCCTGTTGATAAAACTTAGCCTGGGCTTTTAAAGTTTCCCTCCCCATCTCTTCCCTGAAAACCTCTGCTAGTGACACTTAAAGATAGTTGATTTGTTGCAGGGAAGATAACATTAGCAACTCTTATTGGGAACATAACATCTCTAGAATCCTGATCCTCTTAAAACTTCTTGCAACTTTTTCTGTAATAATTTTTATTATATTTACAACTAGTAGATATCTTTGGAATTGTCTTAAGATCTCACAATAAACATACCTGTGGGTGTATTAACCAGTTATAGTAAAGATACCACTTTCAGCAAAGCAGCTACTATTGGAGCCTCTTGGGTAAGCTCGTGACAGTCTACTCACCGCATCTGCTATTGTTTGTTCAGTTTGCAAAGGAGCAAAACTGGTGAGTTAAATGGGGACATGATAAGACTCACCATCCATGAACTTCTTCCACTATCCTTAATATATAATAATGTTCTTGATTAACTATCTTGATGAGGCTGGAAGGGTTGAGGGACTTCCACTAGGCCTTTTCTACTATAACAGCTCTTCCTCTATAGAAATTGCCAATTGCTAAGTATATTCATTCCAATTATATATTTCAGAATAGGAGAAATAATTACTAGGTGGGTCCATGGATGCCGCTGACCCACTGTGAGGCCCATCTGGGTCAGGACTCCATTTGTTCTTCCTCTAACAGATGTTGGGCCCCTGGATATCAGTGTGAGCTCAGAACCTTCATGCAAAGTCCTTGAAAGAGTTGAGTATTCCCCTTTTCCCCTTGTTTGGTGTCCTGAATAAATGGTCATGGGGCCATCTGGGGAAGGACTAGGGAAATCATTACTGCATAAATTATGCAAGTCATGCAGAGACCATCTTAATGGCCATGTAGCCCACAATCAGTAGATGAGGGGAGAAAACTGGTTCATATCTGGACACTGGATAAGAGATTGATTTCATCTTTCTGCTCATCCATTTTTGCTCCCTTCAAATATATTTTAAGTAATAGCTTTTCCATTTATCTTACTTATAGAAATACCTGATAACTATTATTAGCCATCTCCAAAGATCCCTGCAGATTCACCTCTCCTGCTGGTATTCTGATCCTGCTGCCCATTACAGTAATTATGCCCACCTTGCTTCTGATGATTAGCTGATTCCGCCTGGCTTTGTTATTCCAGGATCCTGCCATCGCTATTGCTAATAGGATTCCAGTTCAATAACAGCCTCTTCTACCATCAGCCCAGGATAGACATCACAGAACTCCTTATTAATATTGCTACTCCCTCACTAGGACAGTCCTTATTGTCTTGGAAAATAGTGTCCTCTGCATCCTCCCAAGGAACAGAGTCAGCTGGTGGGTTTTCCATTCTCATAGTGGATCTATGCCAACATGCTCACTTCTCTGAGTCTTCTAATTTCTTCCTCTATATTCTGCATGGTCATTCTTGTATCACAACTTTATTTAGTATGGCCCATCATTTTTATCAAGCTTCCAAGTACCATAACTGCTGTTTAAACCATCTTCCAGGCCCTTACCAAAGTGTTAAATTTTATGTCACAGAAGAGTGTTTCTATATTCAGCTTTATATTTTGTCACCCCGTGATCCAGCACCCTTAGGATCCATGTTCTTCTGCTTTCTGCTGGTACAATGAGTCAGCTCCTTTGGTGTATAATTCATCACCTCCTTTCACAAGCCTAGCATATGTCAGATGTACGATTGTAGATCTGACCTTAGTTATTTGTCTGGCAGCCAGAAACGGAAACAGAGGCAGATCCTGTTTCCTTCCAATGAGGAAGACCTGCATTGTCTTGTAAGGCCCCAGTATCATTTGAGGTGTCTGCATGATCTTCAGAATGAAGGGTAGTGGCTCCATCTTCCACAAGGTGGAGTGAGCCATTTCTGCAGGCTTGGAGGGTTCTGGAGAATCTGTGCAATTTAATGGGCTCAGGGGGAAATACTTAGAAGTTCCCTTTCCAGAGCTTCATCTCTATGGGAACCCTAACTTCAGTATTACGAATTCAGACTGCTCTGAAACTCTGACCCTCTTTTTTTTTTTTTCAGATGGAGTTTTGCTTTTGTCGCCCAGCTGGAATGCAATGGCATGCTCTCAGCTCGCTGCAACCTCTGCCTCCTGGGTTCAAGTGATTCTCCTGCCTCAGCACCCTGAGTAGCTGGGATTACAAGCGCCTGCCACCATGCCAGGCTAACTTTTGTATTTTTAGTAGAGACAGGGTTTCACCATGTTGGCCAGGCTGGTCTCAAACTGCTGACCTCAGGTGATCCACCTGCCTCGGCCTCCCAAAGTGCTGGGATTACAGGCATGAACCACCACACCCAGCCAACTCTGCTCCTCTTAAAACTAAGTATGGTGTGTCTAGTCTTCTGGTATGTCTGCCCTCCAGTTACAGAATATAAGTGTCTCTTTATGTTCTTCCCAAAAGGCCCACTCACTCTCACAGTTCACTTTAGATTGTTGACTGATTGCCCTGAGTCTATTTTCCCTCATCAATGACCATCCACTTCCACAGCCCTCCTAATTGCTAGTTCTCCTGTGCCAGAGCCAGTGCATCCCCTCCTACCTGCATCCTATCCAAATTGCAACAGGACAGGTGAATACCTTAGAAATAACACTGCTAGAACATGCCAAGGCTCAGCATTGGGATTGCTGAGTATTGAGAGTAACCCTATCCTTAGAATCGGTTTCCCAGGACCATTCTGGTATCCAAACTTAGTCTGGGTTTCATAGAAGCAGATCCTAAGATAAGGATTTGTATGCATGTATTAATAATATTTTTGAAGGAATATTCTTCTCCTTGCTCAGCTCTTATCTCTTCTCTAATTCTAGAGTAAAGAGCTGAGCAAGGATGTTGTCTCAGGTAAAATCTAGGTTTCACCTGATCCACTGTTGGGGGTGAAATGGACGGGATCTGGGGCATAAACTTCATTGTCTAATTGTACCCCCTTGAGGCAAAGAAGCAAGCTTTTGACCCTCATAACTGTCAGGCATTGGCTGAGGACTATCCAGCAAGGGAGCTGTGCAGAGTAACCTCTTGAGGAAAGATGGCATATAAGCAGAGGACAGTTCCCAGGAGAGAGGCGGTGGGCTGTGAAGTGGCAACTGGAAGGAGCACTGGCTCAGGAGAGGGGATCTGGGCAAGACACCAACTGCATCTTCTACAGTAGCTTTTAACTGAGATCTTACATAATTATCTCATCTAAAATAGGAGGCTGAGCATTCCAGCTCCCTTCCTTAATTTATTTTCCTCCAGAGAGCTTATCATCTTCTAACATATGACAGAATTTGTTTGCACTCATGTCTCCCCATACTAAAATGTAAGCTCCATGAGGACAGGGTTTATTGTCTGTTTTTAATCACTGCTAGATCCCCAGTGCCCAGAAGACTCCCTGGCACACAGTCATCTCTGAAGAAATATTTTGAATGAATAAATTGTTGACATTACTGTCTGATCATTTGACAAATCAAACACATAGATCTCTTTTCAATCAACAAAACCATTATATCTCTACTCTAGGCTTTCATCAGAGTATTTTACTCTCAAACTGGCAACTACCATTTTCCTATCAATAGTGAGGTTGAGAATGCCCAAAAATCATCATATATTAGCAGAAAATAATATAAAACCATAAATTAATATAGATGCCAGGCAATACCACTATTGAATTATAATTTCACAGTAGTTGGGCCTCAGCTGTTACCCTTTGACTCTGCAAGATAAACTTTCCTATGAAGAAATTCTTCCACAAAACTCCACATGGTGAAAGTCTACATTATTTTTAATTCAAGAAACTATAACACGGTGGAGAGTACTCTAAGTTTGGCTTCATAGGATATGAGGTATTATTCTAGCCTGCACGTAACTGCAGAAGTCAGCTTATCTCTCATTCTATGTGATCCTAGGTCACTATGCCTTGGTCACTTCCTGTTTAAAGTGAAATAATATACCTAAGGAAAAGTTGTCACAAACCCATCTACTGCACTAGATATCTAAGAAGGAAAAGAGAAAAAGAAACTACATCATGTAGAAAATTTTGCCATGGAGAATTTGTTTCCATTCAATTTCTTTTTTTTTTTTTTTTTTTTTTTTTTTGAGACAGGGTCTCACTCTGTTGCATAAGTTGAAGTGCTGTGGTGTGATCACAGCTCTCTGTAATCTCTACCTCCCAAGGCTCAGGTGATCCTCCCACCTCAGTCTCCCAAGTTCCTGGGACTAACGGCATGTGCCACCATGGCCAACTAATTTTTGTAATTTTTTTGTATGTAAAGAAGGGGTTTAGCCATGTTGCCCAGGCTGGCCTTGACCTTCTGGCTCAAGAGATCTGCCTGCCTTGGCCTCCCAAAGTGCTGGGATTACAGGCATGAGCCACTGCACCTGGCTACATCCATTTTTTTTTCTTTTAAAAAATTCCCTTAACTCTCCTACCAAAATTCCATCTCTTAATTCAGTACACTGTTTATCTCTAGGGATTTCATTTTGTCCCTTATCTATATCAGAACCCATCCTCCATATGAGTAAAGAGAGGAGTCACCACCCCAAGTGAGAGAGGTAAAGTGTGGCACCAGCATTCAGCATTCACATTACCGCCAAATGTTCAGAAACCTGACTGTGGCACCTGATGCAGGCTTGCCTCTTCCACCTCCTTCAGCAGCCCACTCTACTTAAAAATAACCCTCTTCCCATTCCTAATTCAGAAATCAACTTCTCTTATGTTTTCTCAGATTTAGAAAGGATTTCTACAAATTCATTAGTAGAACATTGATATAACTGCACATTTCTTTCAAAGTTTGATCAAGATGAAATTTTACTTTTGCTGCATATTGCTATGGTGAGTCTCTCACTGAGCTGAACCAATTGTATGACTTGTTACAGAGCAGGTTATCACCTTCTCCTGAGAGATAAAAGGCTTAGAAATCATCAAACTGAAGCAAAAGATTTTGTGCTTACTGGACATACAATAACTTTGCTTCATAAGTATATAGGAGAGCGTGGTCATGGCACTGAACAGTTCTACTAAAAATTGGGACAATAATAAAGGACAATCAGGTGGATAGTTCAAAAACTAGTACACCACAAAATTCTAATGTCAGAACCTATTCTGTGCTCCTCATATATTTACCCGAAGGTGAAGCTATAAGTCAAATGACAGTCAGCTTTAACCAGCTCATTATTAACTATGAACAAACAAATAAGGATCACTAGATATCTGAGGAAAGTCTACAACTTGAAAGAGACTTTCAAACAAGCAAATCAGAAACCCTGACATTGGAGAAAACAGAGATAGTTCTAACCATGCTCTAATACATTTGGAAGGATATTGCATCCTCATCAAACAATATAGTGTATTCTTAGAAAAACAGCAATCGCAGAATAAAAAAAGAGCTGGAGAGGATCCAAGATGGCTGATTAGGAGCAGCTCAGGATTGCAGCTCCCAGTGAAAGCATGAAGGGTGAGTGGATGCTGCATTTCCAGATGGATTTTTATTGCCCACAGACCAGGAGATTCCCAGACAGAGGAGCCACATGGGTCGCCAGCGTGGCTGTTTTGGCCAGCACAGCAGTCTCCACATAAAATACACAGGTCTGGGCACCATTTTAGCTGGTGATTGGAGCTCCTGGAAGACAGAGTCTCCCATTCAACTGATAAAAAGGGGACTGAAACAGGGAGCCAGACCAGGAGATTCCCAGGCAAAAAAGCACCACGAATCTCCACACAGCTGACAGCCAGCACAGTGGGTCGCCACTCAAGAAATCACACAGATCCCTGCACCTTTTCAACAGGCAACTGGAACACCTCAGAGACAGAGTCGCCCATTAGCTGATAAAAAGGGACTGAAACAGGGAGCCAGCCCAAGAGATTCTCAGGTGAAAAAAGAGCCACAAGTCTCCAGGGCCTGTTTCAGCCAGCACAGCAGGTCTATGCACAAGAAATCCCACAAATCTGGGTGCTGTTTCAACTGGTGACTGGGACACCTGGGAGGCAGAGTCACCCATTCAACTGAAAAAAAGGGGTCCAAGGCAGGGAGCCAGGTGATCAGGCTCGGCTGGTCACACCCCCACAAAAAACAGCAATCTGAAATGCTCTGGATTGAGAGTTTCACAGCAAGCACAGCTGAACCTGGGATGGTCCAGCTCTGTGAGGGAGGGGTGTTCACCATTACCAAGGCATTCCACCATTGCTGAGGCAGCCCTCCATTACAGAGAGAGTCTGCCATTACAGAGGTGGGCTGCCATTGTGAGGCAGTTCTAACTATACCGCTATAAACAGGACTGCAGGGAAGTTCACACGGCAGCTGGGTGGAGCTCACAGCAGCTCATCAAAGCTGCTGCAGGCAAACTGTGACTAGGCTGCCTCCTTGCTGGTCAGCAGCATGACAGAAACTTATAAATAAAGCCCTATCTCCCCAGGACAGAGCACCTGGGGGGAAAAAAGGGATTTCTGAGTTCTGTTGCAGTAGACTTAAATATACCAGTCCAGCAGCTCTGAATGGAACAATGGATCTCACAGCTCAGCACTTGAGCTCCTAAAAAGGACAGACTGTCTCCTCAAGCAGCTCTCTGAGCCCCATATATGCAAAGAGTCACCTCATAAAGGAAAGCTCAGACTGACAACTGGCAGGTATCCTTCTGGGGCAAAGATAGCAGAAGAAGAAACCAGCAGCAACTCTTACTGTTCTGCAGCCACTGCAGGTGATTCCCAGGAAAGCAGGGCCTGGAGTGGACCTCAGCAGTCCTACAGCAGAGGGGCCTGACTGTTAGAAGGAAAAGTAAGAAACAGAAAGAAATAACTTCATCATCAACAAAATGGACGTCCACTCAGAGAACCATTCTGACAGTAAACAACTACAAAGACGATAGGTAGATAAATCCACAAAGATGGGAAGAAACCAGTGCAAAAAGGATGAAAACAGCCAAAACAAGAACACCTCTCCTCCTCCAAGGGCTCACAACTCCTCACCAGTAAGGGAACAAGGCTGGATGGAGAATTAATCTGACGAATTGACAGAAACAGGCTTCAGAAGGTGGGTAATAAGAAACCTCTCTGAGCTAAAAGAACATGTTCTAACCCAGTGCAAAGAAACTAAGAACCTTGAAAAAAGGATTGACAAAATGCTAATGAGAATAAAGAGCTTAGAGAGGAATATAAGTGAATTGAGCTGAAAAACACAACACAAGAACTTCATGAAGCATACACAAGTCTCAACAGCTGAATTGAGCAAGCAGAAGAAAGGATATCAGAGGTCAAAGATTAACTCAATGAAATAAAATGAGAAGACAAGATTAGAGAAAAAAGGGTAAAAAGAAATGAACGAAGTCTCCAAGAAATATGGGACTATGTGAAAAGACCTAATCTACGTTTGATAGGTGTACCTGAATGTGACAGAGAGAATGAATCCAAGCTGGAAAATACTCTTCAGGATATTATCCAGGAAAACTTCCCCAACCTAGCAAGTCAGGCCAATATTCAAGTCCAGGAAATACAAAGAACAACACAAAGATATTCCTCAAGAAGAGCAACCCCAAGGCACATAATCATCAGATTCACCAGGGTGGAAATGAAGGAAAAAATGCTAAGGGCAGCCAAAGAGGAAGGGGGGTTACCCACAAAGGGAAGCCCATCAAAATCACAACAGACCTCTCAGCAAAACCCTACAAGCCAGAAGAGAATGGGGGCCAGTATTCAACATCATTAAAGAAAAGAACTTTCAATCCAGAATTTCATATCCTGCCAAACTAAGCTTCATAAGCGAAGGAGAAATAAAATCCTTTATGAACAAGCAATTACTCAGAGATTTCATCACCACCAGGCCTGCTTTACAAGAGCTCCTGAAAGAAGCACTAAACATAGAAAGGAACAACCAGTACCAGCTACTCCAAAAACAAACCAAATGGTAAAGAACATCAACACAATAAAGAAATTGCGTCAACTAACAGACAAAACAACCAGCTAGCACCAAAGTGGCAGGATCAAATTCACACATAACAATATTAACCCTAAATGTAAAAGGGCTAAATGCACCAATCAAGACACAGACTGGCAAATTGGATAAAAAGTCAAAACCCAACAGTGTGCTGTATTCAGGAAACCCACCTCACATGCAAGGATACACAAAGGCTCAAAATAAAGGGATGGAGGAAGATTTACCAAGCAAATGGAGAGCAAAAAAAGCAGGAGTTGCAATTCTCATCTCTCATAAAATAGACTTTAAACCAACAAAGATCAAAAGAGACAAAGAAGGACATTACCTAATGGTAAAAGGATCAATGCAACATGGAGAGCTAATGATCCTAAATATATATGCACCGAATACAGGAGCACCCAGATACATAAACCAACTTCTTAATGACTTACAAAGAGACTTGGACTCCCAAACAATAATAGTGGGAGACTTTAACACCACACTGTCAATATTAGACAGATAAACGAGACAGAAAATTAACAAGGATATCCAGAACTTGAACTCAGACCTGGAACAAGCAAATCTAATAGAGATTTACAGAACTCTCCACATGAAATCCACAGAATATACATTCTTCTCAGCACCACAACATACCAACTCTAAAACTGACCACATAACTGGAAGTAAATCACTTCTCAGCAAATGCAAAATAATGGAAATTATAACAAACAGTATCTCAGACCACAGAGCAATCAAGTTAGAACTCAGAATTCAGAAACTAACTCAGAACCGCACAGCTTCATGGAAACTGAACAACTGGCTCTTGCATGTTGACTGGATAAACAATGAAATGAAGGCAGAAATCAAGATGTTCTTCAAAACTAATGAGAATGAAGACACAACATACCAGAATCTCTGGGACACATTTAAAGCAGTGTCTAGAGGAAAATATATAGCAATAGATGCCCACACGAGAAGCAAGGAAAGATCTAAAATCAACACCCTTTCAATTTCATCAAAATTGAAAGAGCTACAAAAACAAGATCAAAAAACTCAAAACCTAGCAGAAGACAAGAAATAAGTAAGATAGAGCAGAACTGAAGGAGATAGAGTCACAAAAAATCCTTCAAAAAAGCAATAAATCCAGGAGTGGGTTTTTCAAAAAGATCAACAAAGTAGACCACTAGCCAGATTAATAGAAAAGAGAGAAGAAACAAATAGATGCAATAAAAAACAATAAAGGGGATATCACCACAGATTCCACAGAAATACAAGCCATCATCAGAGATTATTACAAACAACTCTATGCACATAAACTAGTAAAGCTGGGGGGAAAATGGATAAATTCCTGGACATTTGCATCCTCCCAAGCCTAAACCAGGAAGAAGTCAAAACCCTGAATAAACCAATAACCCCATTGTCTCAGCCCAGAATCTCCTGAAACTGATAAGCAACTTAAGCAGTCCCAGGATACAAAATCAACATGCAGAAATCACAAGCATTCCTATATGTCAATAACAGACTTAAAGAGAGCCAAATCAAGAACTAATTGCCATTCACAATTGCTACAAAGAGAACAAAATACCTAGGAATACAACTAACAAAGAATGTAAAGGACCTCTTCAAGCAGGACTGCAAACCACTGCTCAATGAAATAAGACAGGACACAAACAGATGGAGAAACATTCTATGCTCATGGTTAGGAAGAATCAGTATTGTGAAAATGGCCATACTGCCCAAAGTAATTTATAGATTCAACACTATTCCCATCAAGCTACCAATGACCTTATTCACAGAACTGGAAAAAATCACCTTAAACTTTATATGGAGCCAAAAGAGAGCCCACATAGCCAAGTCAATTCTAAGCAAAAAGAACAAAGTTGGAGGCATCACACTACCAGACTTCAAACTATACTACAAGGCTACAGTAATCTAAACAACATGGTACTGGTACCAAAACAGAGATATAGACCAATGGAACAGAACAGAGGACTTGGAGGCAACACCACACATCTACAACCATCTGACCTTTGACAAACCTCACAAAAACAAACAATGGGGAAAGGATTCCCTGTTTAACAAATGGTGCTGGGAAAACTGGCTAGCAGTGTGTAGAAAGCAGAAACTGGACCCCTTCCTGATACCTTACACTAAAATTAACTCCAGATGGATTAAATACTTAAACATAAGACCTAACACCATAAAAACCCTAGAAGAAAATCTAGGCAAAACCATTCAGGACATAGGCATAGGCAAAGACTTCATGGCCAAAACACCAAAAGCATTGGCAACAAAAGCCAAAATAGACAAATGGGACCTAATCAAACTCCACAACTTCTGCACAGCAAAGGAAACAGTCATTGGAGTGAATCGGCAACCAACAAAATGGGAAAAATTTTCATAATCTACCCATCTGACAAAGGGCTAATATCCAGAATCTACAAAGAACTAAAACAGATTTACATGAAGAAAACATAACAAGCCCATTTAAAAGTGGGTAAAGGATATGAATGGACACTTTACAAAAGAAGACATATATGAGGCCAACAAACATGAAAAAATGCTCATCACTGGTCATTAGAGAAATGCACATCAAAACTACATTGAGATACCACCTTACACCAGTTAGAATGGTGATCATTAAAAAATCTGGAGACAACAGATGCTGGAGAGGACAAATTGGAACACTTTTACACTGTTGGTGGGAGTGTAAATTAGTTGAACCATTGTGGAAGACAGTGTGCTGATTCCTTAAGGACCTAGAAATAGAAATTCCATTTGACCCAGCAATCCCATTACTGGGTATATATCCAAAGGATTATAAATCATTCTACTATAAGGACACATGCACATCTATGTTCATTGTAGCATGTTTACAATAGCAAAGACTTGGAACCAACCCAAGTGCCCATCAATGATAGACTGGACAGGGAAAATGTGGCACATATACACCATGGAATACTATGCAGCCATAAAAAATGAAGAGTTCGTGTCCTTTGTAGGGACATGAATGAACCTGGAAACCATCACTCTCAGCAAACTGACACAAGAACAGAAAGTCAAACACCACATGTTCTCACTCATAGGCAGGTGTTGAACAATGAGAACACATGGACACAGGGAGGAGAGCATCACACACTGGGGTCTGTTGGGGGAAAACAGGGGAGGGACAGTGGGGGCTGGGGAATTGGGGAGAGATAACATGGGGAGAAATGCCAGATATAGGTGATGGGGAGGAAGATAACAAATCACACTGCCATGTGTGTACCTATGCAACAATCTTGCATGTACCCCAAAACCTAAAATGCAATTTAAAAAAAGAGAGCTAATGAAAATTCAAAACAATCACTGAGATAACTATTCAAAAGGATTTTTGAACAAAACACTAGTGAGTAAAATACAACCAGACAGACAACAATACAGCCAGACCAAGGGAAGGATTATGCCAGGAATGCATGACTGATTTAACTTTCAAGAATCAATCTCATTCCATATCAAGAAACCAAGGAGAAAAATCATAATCTCAATAAGTGGAGGAAAGCATGTGATAAAATTCAATATCCACTCATGATTTTTTAAATAAACAAATTAGGTATTAAATTTGAATACCCAGCAACTAGGAGTTAAAGGAAACTTCCACAAAAGGAAAGGGGGCATCTACAAAAAGCCTATAGCTAATATTACACGTGATGGTGAAAGACTGAATACTTTTTCTTTAAGAAGAGGAGCAGGTAAGGATGTCCACTTTTACCATATGTATTAAAATTTTACTGGAACTATCATATAAGACAGAAAATAACACAGCTGGCTAGGATGTGGCAAAACTGAAGCTCTAGTATACTGTTGGTTGGAATGTAAAATGATGCAGCTGCTTCAGAAAACAATTTGGCAGTTCCTCAAAAGATAAACATAAGAGTTACCATATGACTCAGCAAATTCACCCCTAGGTATATACCTAAGAGAAATGAAATCATATGTTCATACAATACTCTGTGCTCAACCATTTATAGCAGTATTATATATAATAGCCAAAAATTAGGAAAAAAAAGTCAAGCAACTAATGAATGGAGAAATAAAATGTGGTATACGTATACAAAAAAATAACAATGGCAATAAAAAGGATTAAACTGTTGACACATGCTACAACATAAATAAACCTTGAAAATGTTATGCTAAGTGAAAGAACTTATCCACATATTATATTATTCAAATTATGTGAAATATCCAGAATAAGCAAATCTATAGAGATAGAAGGTAGATCACTAGTTGTCTAGAATAGAGGGTAGAAAGTTTGCATGGGAAATGGGAAGTGATGGCTAATGGATATAGCATTTCTTTTGAGAGTGATAAAAATGTTCTAAAATGGATTATGGTGATGTTTGCACAACTCTGTGAATATACTAAAAACCACTGAATGGATAAATCATATAGTATGTGAATTATCTCAATAAAGCTATTACTTATACTTTTTAATGTGCTAGTGCTCCCAGATAGTGAAATAAAGCAAGAAAGGAAATTACAAGCATATAGATTGAAAAGGAAGAATTAAACTTCTCTATTTGCAAATGATAAAGTTGTCCATGTCAAATATTCCAAAGAATTTACAAAAAGGTACTATATCTAATAAATAAATTGTCTATGTAAAAGATCCCACAGAATTTACAGAAAGGTACTACATCTAATAAGTAAATTTAGGAAGGTCATAGGATACAAGGTCAATATTTTTTTTCAGTTTTTTTTTAATTGTATGTGGGCTCTGGGGTACATGTGCACGTCCTGCATCCTGCAGGATTGTTGCATAGGTATATACATGCCATGGTGGTTTGCTGTCTCCTTCCTCCCCACCCCTGCCCCCGTCACCTGCATCAGGCATTTCTCCCAGTGTTATCCCTCTCCAACCTTCCCGCCCCCACGATGTCCCCCCCGGCTCTCCTCCCCTCCACCCCCACACCTAGCCCCATGAGTGTTGTTTCCTTCCCTGTGCCCAAGTGTTCTCATTGTTCATCACCCACCTGTGAGTGAGAACATGCAGTATTTGATTTTCTGTTCTTCTGTCAGTTTGCTGAGAATGATGGTTTCTAGGTTCATCCATGTCTCTACAAAGGACACAAACTCATCGTTTTTTATGGCTGCATAGTATTCCGTGGTGTATATGTGCCATATTTTCCCTGTCCAGTCTATCATCAATGGGCATTTGGGTTGGTTCCAGATCTTTGCTACTGTAAACAGTGCCACAATGAATATAAGTGTGAATGTGTCTTTATGATAGAACGATTTATAACCCTTTGGGTAAATACCCAGTAACAGGATTGCCAGGTCAAATGGAATTCCTATTTCTAGGCCCTTGAGGAATCACCACACTGTATTCCACAATGGTTGAACTAATTTGCACTCTCACCAATTATGTAAGAGTGTTCCTTTTTCTCCACATCTCCAGCATCTGTTGTCTCCAGATTTTTTAATGATCACCATTCTAACTGGCATGAAATGGTATATCAATGTAGTTTTGATGTGCATTTCTCTAATGACCAGTGATAATGAGCATTTTTTCATATCTTTGTTGGCGGCATATTTGTCTTCTTTTGAAAAGTGTCTGTTTACAGCCTTCACTGACTTTTAAATGGGTTTGTTTGTTTGTTTCTTGTAAAACTGTTTTAGTTCTTTGTAGATTCTGGATATTAGCCCTTTGTCAGATGGGTAGATTGTGAAAATTTTTTCCCATTCTGTTGGTTGCTGGTTTACTCTAGTGATAGTTTCTTTTGCTGTGCAGAAGCTCTTAAGTTTAATTAGGTCCCATTTGTCTATTTTGGCTTTTGTTGCCATTGCTTTTCGTGTTTTAGTAATGAAGTCCTTGCCTATGCCTATGTCCTGAATGGTTTTGCCTAGGTTTTCTTCTAGGGTTTTTATGGTGTTAGTTCTTATGTTTAAATCTTTAATCCATCTGGAGTTAATTTTTGTATAAGGTGTAAGGAAGAGGTCCAGTGTCAGCTTCCTGCATATGGCTAGCCAGTTTTCCCAACACTATTTATTAAACAGGGAATCCTTTCCCCATTGCTTTTGTCAGGTTTGTCAAAGATCAGATGGTTGTAGATATGTGGTATTGCTTCTGAGGCCTCTGTTCTGCTCCATTGGTCTGTATCTCTGTTTTGGTACCAGTACCATGCTGTTTTGATTACTACAGCCTTGTAGTATAGTTTGTAGTCAAATAACGTGATGCCTCCAGCTTTGTTCTTTTTGCTTAGGATTGTCTTG
Organism: Callithrix jacchus; assembly: GCF_049354715.1. Taxonomy (NCBI): domain Eukaryota; kingdom Metazoa; phylum Chordata; class Mammalia; order Primates; family Cebidae; genus Callithrix; species Callithrix jacchus. Next base: position 144,915,374 of record NC_133503.1, on the reverse strand, counting down.
GTTATGCAGGCTCTCTTTTGGTTCCATGTGAAGTTTAAAGTGGTTTTTTCCAGTTCTGTGAAGAAGGTCAAAGGTAGCTTGATGGGGATAGCATTGAATCTATAAATTACTTTGGGCAGTATGGCCATTTTCACAATATTGATTCTTCCTAACCATGAACATGGAATGTTTTTCTATCTGTGTCCTCTCTTATTTCCTTGAGCAGTGGTTTGTAGTTCTCCTGGAAGAGATCTTTTACCTTCTTTGCTAGTTGTATACCTAGGTATTTTATTCTCTTTGTAGCAATTGTGAATGGGAGTTCACTCATGATTTGGGTCTCTGTTTGTCCGTTATTGGTGTATAGAAATGCTTGTGATTTATGCACACTGATTTTGTATCCTGAGACTTTGCTGAAGTTGCTCAGCAACTTAAGGAGTTTTGGGCTGAGATGATGCAGTCTTCTAAATATACGATCATGTCATCTACAAATAGGGACAATTTGACTTCTTCTTTTCCTAATTGAATACCCTTTATTTCTTTTTCTTGCCTAATTGCTCTGGCTAGAACTTCCAATGCTATATTGAATAGGAGTGGTGAGAGAGGGCATCCTTGTCTAGGGCCAGTTTTTAAAGGGAATGCTTCTAATTTTTGCCCATTCAGTATGACATTGGCTGTGGGTTTGTCGTAAATAGCTTTTATTGTTTTGAGATACATTTGGTCGATATCTAGTTATTGAGAGTTTTTAGCATAAAGGGCTGTTGAATTTTGTTGAAGGCCTTCTCTGCACCTATTGAGATAATCATGTCATTTTTGTTTTTTGGTTCTGTTTATGTGGTGAATTACATTTATAAATTTGTACATGTTGAACCAGCCTTGCATCCCTAGGATGAAGCCTACTTGATCGTGATGGATAAGCTTTTTGATGTGCTGTTGGATTCGGTTTGCTAGTATTTTACTGAAGATTTTTGCATCAATGTTCATCATGGATATTGGCCTGTAGTTTTCTTTTTCAGTTGTGTTTCTGCAGATTTTGGTATCAGGATGATGTTGGTCTCATGGAATGAGTTAGGGAGGATTCCCTCTTTTTGTATTGTTTGGAATAGTTTCAACAGGAATGGTACCAGCTCCTTTATATGTCTGGTACATTTCAGCTGTGAACCCATCTGGACCTGGACTTTTTCTGGTCAGAAGGCTATTAACTGCTGCCTCAACTTCAGACCTTGTTATTGGTCTATTCAGGGTTTCAACTTCTTCTTGGCTTAGTCTTGGGAGTATGCAAGTGTCCAGGAATTTATCCATTTCCTCCAGATTTACTGGTTTATGTGCATAGAGTTGTTTGTAATAACCTCTGATGGTAGTTTGTATTTCTGAGGAATCAGTGGTGATCTCCTTTTTATCATTTTTATTGCATCTATTCGATTCTTCTCTCTTTTCTTTTTTATTAGTCTAGCTAGTGGTCTATTTTGTTGATCTTTTCAAAAAACCAGCTCCTGGATTTATTAATTTTTTGAAGGGTTTTTTTGGTGTCTCTATCTCCTTCAGTTCTACTCTGATCTTAGTTATTTCTTGTCTTCTGCTTGCTTTTGAGTTTTTTTACCTTGTTCCTCTAACTCTTTCAATTTTGACAATAGGGTGGTGATTTTAGATCTTTCCTTGTTTCTCATGTGGGCATTTATTGCTATAACTTTCCCTCTAGACACTGCTTTGAATATGTTCCATTAGAATCTGGTACATTGTGTCTTCATTCTCATTGGTTTCAAAGAACATTTTTATTTCAGCCTTCATTTCATTGTTTATCCATTCATCATTCAGGAGAAGTTGTTGAGTTTCCATGTAATTGTGTAGTTTTGAGTGCTTTTCTTAATCCTGAGTTCTAACTTGATTGTGCTGTGTTCTGTGTTTGTTATTATTTCCACTCTTTTTCATTTGCTGAGAAGTGATTTACTTCCAATTATGTGGTCAATTTTGGGGTAAGTGCAATGTGGTGCTGAGAAGAATGTGTGTTCTGTGGATTTCGGGTGGAATGTCCTGTAAATGCCTATTAGGTCCACTTGGTCCAAATCTGCATTCAAGTCCTGAATATCCTTGTTGACTTTCTGTCTTGTTGATCTGTCCAACATTGTCAGTGGAATGTTAAAGTCTCCCACTATTATTGTGCTGGAGTCTAAGTCTCTCTTTGTAGATCTTTAAGAACTTGCTTTATGTATCTGGGTGTTCCTGCATTGGGTGTATATTTAGGATCGTTGGCTCTTCTTATTGCATTGATCCTTTTACCATTATGTAATGCCCTTCTTTGTCTCTTTTGATCTTTGTTGGTTTAAAGTCCAGTTTATCAGTGACTAGGATTGCTACCCCTGCTTTTTTTTTTAATCTCCATTTACTTGGTAAATCTTCTTCCATCCCTTTACTTTGAGTCTATGAGAGTCTTTGCATGTGAGATGGGTCTCCTGAATGCAGCACACCAATGGGTCTTAACTTTTTATCCAGTTTGCCAGTCTGTGTCTTTTGATTGGGGCATTTAGGCCATTTACATTCAACATTAATACTGTTATGTTTGAATTTGATCCTGCCATTTTGTTACTGGCTGGTTGTTTTGCCCATTAAGTGATGTGGCTCCTTCATTGTGTCATTATACTTTACCATTTGGTACATTTTTTCAGTGGCTGGTACTGGTTGTTCCTTTCCCTGTTTCGTACTTCCTTCAGTAACTCCTGTAAGGCAGGCCTTGTAGTGATGAACTCTCTCAGCAATTGCTGGTCCATAAAGGATTTTATTTCTCCTTCACTTATGAAGCTTAGTTTGGCTGGATATGAAATTCTGGGTTGAAAGTTCTTTTCCATAAGGATGTTGAATATTGGCCCCCACTCCCTTCTAGCTTGCAGGGTTTCTGCCAAGAGATCTGCTGTGAGTCTGATGGTCTTTCCTTTGTTGGTGACTCAACCTTTCTCTCTGGCTACCCTTAGGTTTTTTCCTTCATTCCAACAACCCTGGTGAATCTGACAATTATGTGCCTTGGGATTGCTCTTCTTGAGGAATATCTTTATGGTGTTCTCTGTATTTCCTGGATTTGAATGTTGGCCTGCATTGTTAGGTTAGGAAAGTTCTCTTGGATAATATCTTGAAGAGTGTTTTCCAAATTGGATTCATCCTCCCTGTCACATTCAGGTATGCTGATCAAGCTCAGATTAGGCTTTTTCACATAATCCCATAGTTCTTGGAGGCTTTATTCATTTTTTTCACTGTTTTTTCTCTAATCTTGCCTTCTTGGTTTATTTCATTGATTTGATCTTCTATCTCTGATATTCTTTCTTCTGCTTGATTGATTCAGCTGTTGAAACATGTGTATGCTTTGCGAAGTTCTTGTGCTGTGTTTGTCAGCTCCATCAAGTCGTTTATGTTCTTCTCTAAGCTGGTTATTCTAGTTAGTGTTTCATCTAACCTTTTTTCAATGTTTTTAGTTTCTTTGCATTGGGTTAGAACATGGTCTTTTAACTCAGAGAAGTTTGTTATTACCCATCTTCTGAAGCCTGCTTCTGTCAATTTGTCAGATTCATTCTCTGTCTTTTTTTGTTCCCTTGATGGTGTGGAGTTGTGATCTCTGGGAGAAGAAGAGTTGTTCTGTTCTTTGATGGTTTCATCCTTTTGCATGATTTTTTTCCCATCTTTGTGGATTTATCTCCCTTTAATCTTTGAAGTTGGTGATTTCTGGAGGAGTCTCTGAGTGACGTTTTTTCTGTTGAGGTTGGAGCTGTATATTTTTTTGCCTGTAGAGGGCGTTGCTGGGCTCTCTCGGTTCCATCAGGTAGTTGGGTGGGTGCTCCTTCCCTGGAGTTTGTTTACAGGTGAGATTAGTTCTGTCTTCCCAGTGTCATCTCTCCTTCCCCAGCTGGATCTTCCTGGTTAGGGTCAAGCCAGTGTATTTGCTGCCAAGCTTTCTAGCGAGGGCTTCAGTTTGAATTCTCTGGAGGTGGGGCCTGCTAGGCCTTATGGTCTGTTTCCCTGCTTTCAGCTATGCCTCCCACTGTGGGATGGTCCATCCCACTAGTATTAGTACAAACTCCCACCCAGGTCCCTGAGACAACTTGCTGCATACAGTGGTAGCCGCTGCTCAGATTTGCATTGACTACCCACGGCGTCACACCATCTGGCAGGGGTCTCATGGAGCATGGGTTGCAGGAGGTATGAAGTAAGCACAGGATCCAAAATGGAACACTGAGGGGGTTAAGTCCCCCAACACTCCAAGCCGGCTGCACATTTCAGGTGGGGACATACACCCCTCATCTTGATTTGCCCCCCTCGGTGGCTCTCGCCCTGCGGCTCCTTCCCTGGGCCTAGTTTCAGTGCCCTATCAGTCCCACAGAAATGAACCCGGCACCTTGTTTGGAATTGTGAAGTCCTCTAGCCCTCTGCATCTCATTCCCTGGGAGCTGCATTCCGGTGCTGGCTTCTCTCAGCCATCCTGGCACCACCACCACCCTGCCCCTCCCGCTGCCCACAAGGTCAATATTTTTAAAATCAAGTTTATTTCTATATACTAGACATGAACAATTAGAAAGTGAAATTTTGAAAAGTATCATTTGAAATAACACCAAAAATTGAAATACTTAGATAAAATTCAACAAAATATGCATTAAGATCTATATTCTGAAAACTATAAAAACTGATCAAAGAAATAAAAGATAATCTAATGATTATTCATCATGATCAAATGGGATTTATCCCAGGGATGCAAGGATGGTTCAACATATGCAAATCAATCAATGTGATTTTATCATATCAACAGAATTGAAATGATCGACCATATGTCTACAATGTGTCATGATAAAAAACCAAAACAAAAAAACTGAGTATAGAAGGAACATACTTCAGCACAATAAAAGCAGACCCACAGGGTCTGCAACACAATATAATAGACCCACAGGCAGTATCTTATTGAATGAGAAAAAAACTGAAAGTCCTTCCTTTAAGACCTGGAATACAGCAAGGATGCCCATTTTCATAACTGTCATCCATGTAGTACTGTAAGTACTAGCTAGAACAGTCAGACAAGATAAAGAAATAAAGGGCAAACAATTAAAACAGAAAAAGTCAAATTCTCCTCGTTTGCAGATGATATAATCTTGTATTTTGGAAAAACCTAAGACTCCACCAAAAAACTTTTAGAATTGATAAATTCAGTAAAGTTGCAGGATACAATATTAACATACAAAAATCAGCAGCATTTCTATGTACCAACAACAAACAATCTGAAAAAAAGAATCAAGAATTTAATCCCATTTACAACAGCTACAAATAAAATAAAATACCTCAGAATAAATTTAGCCAAAGAAGTAAAAGACCTCTACAATGAAAAATATGAAACATTAATGTAAGAAATTGCAGAGGACATACACATGAAAATAATGGAAAAATATTCCATGTTTGTGGATCAGAAGGATCAATATTGTTAAAATGTCCATATTACCCAAAGCAACCAAAATCAGTAATTGAAAACTTAATTCCAAACTCACATGGAAAAGAAAAGGAACTGGAATAGCCAAAACTATTTTGAAAAAGAAGAACAAAATTGGAGAACCACATTACCTGATTCAAGACTTAATATACAGCTACTATAATAATAAAAACAGGGTAATATTGGCAAACAGATAGACACATGGATCAAAGGGACAGAATAAGAATCCAGTCATAGACATGGCATCAACTGATTTTCCACCAAGGTGCCAAGGCAATTTAATGGGAAATTTGGTTTTTTCAACAACTGGTGCTGGAACAATTGGTCATCCATATGCAAAAAATGAATCTTGACCTATACCTTGTATCGTACTAAAAAATTAACTCAAATCTTAAACACAAATGTGAAAATATAAAGCTATAAAAACTTCTAAGAAAAAAATATAGAAAAATATTTGTGATGAATTAGACAAAGATTTCTTGGATCTCACAAAAAACACAAATCAAGAAAGAAACATTGATACAATGGATTAAGCTGGGCGCAGTGGCTCACACCTGTAATCCCAGCTCTTTGGTAGACTGAGGTGGGTGGATCACTTGGGATTAGGAGTTGGAGACCAGCCTGACCAACATGGCAAAGCCACATCTCTACTAAAAATACAAAAAATTAGCCAGGCATGATGGCACACACCTGTAATCCTAGCTACTCAGGAAGCTGAGGCAGGAGAATCACTTGAGCCCAGGAAGTGGAGGTTGCAGTGAGCTGAGATCAGGTGACTGCACTCCATCCTTGGTAACACAGTGAGAAAAAAAAAAAAAGAAAGATACAATGGATTAAAGACTTCTGCTCTTTTAAAGGTATTAGCCTAAAACATTAAAAGCTAGCCACAGACTGAAAGAAGATGTTTGTAAATACATACCTGATGAAACACTGATATCCAGAAATATAAAGAACTCTTGAATCTCAATAAAAAGAAAACAACAATCCGATTAAAATTATAGGCAGAAGATTACAGAACTATTTCAGCAAAGAGGATCCACAGATGGCTAATGAGCATATTAAGGAAATGCAAACTAAAACCACAATGAAATAATTATATATACCTATCAGGATGAGGGGGTGGGACTAGTCCTCAGAAATGGACCTCTAAAGAAAGCAAGCAGCATGCTATAGTACAGAGCATTAGACTCTAAGTCGAAGTTCTGGGTTTCATCTCCAGCTACTGAGTAACTATCATGTAGCATCGAGTCACTGATCCCTATCCATAATTTCTTTATCAGCCCTGCAGAGACAATAACATTTGTCCTGCTGATCTCCCAAACTATTATGAAAGTTTCATAAGTAGTAAAATTCTATACAAACTTAAAGAACCACTAATAAGAGAACTTCCTCAAACAGTTGGGGAAAGTATTACCATTCTAAAGAATATTTTGATAACTTCACTACATATTCATCCCTTGGCATCCACCAGAGATTGGCTCCCTGTACCACCATCAACTCCCACCACCCCCACAGATACCAAGCCTGCAGATGCTCAAGTCCCTTACATAAAATGCTGTAGTATAATATTTGCAAACAACCTATGCAATCTTCCCATATATTTTAAATAAACCCTAAATTACTTATAATACCTAACATAATGTAAATGTTATGTAAATAGTTGTTACATCATATTGTTTTTATCTATATTGTTTTTATTATTGTATTTGTATTTTTTATTGTTTCCTTCTGAATATTTTCAAGCCATAGTTGGTTTACTTCATGGATGCGGAATCCTCAAATACCAAGGGTCAACTGTACTCTGTGCATATGATCCACGACTGAGAGATGCCTGCTTTCAAGCAGCTCACCATGCAAGGGCAGACAAACCCTAAAAAGAATAATGCGTTCTTAACAATAAGCAACCGTTTAAATAATTAGCCAACCTGCCTACTGAGGGGAAAGAAGCTACTTTCCAACCCTGGGCATGAGTGTTAGATGTTCTTTGGCTTCATCAGATCCATCTCTAAAGTGCTCTGTGTCCCCAGAGGATGAATCATATAAATTCCATTAGTGGGCTCCCTTGCCCTTTGGCTTCCAAATGTGTCTGTCAAACAGAAGCCTGACAGGAGGGTGGAGGGAGAAGAAAGACCATGAAATCAGGACATGTGTCACACTGTCTCCCTACAGGGTCACAGTGGGCTGACTGCATGCAGTGACTGAAAGTCTCAACGATTGGCAGGTGGTCCTCCCCATGCAAACCTCTCTCTAGGTTCTGTTCCCTAAGAGTAGTAAAGGCATCCCACTGATAATATCCCTGGAATGCCACACTATCTCTTGTGGTTTCCCTACATTCTTTCCACACTTTTGCTTTTTTTTTTTTTTTTTTTTTTTTGGCAGAGTCTTGCTCTGTCACCAGGCTGGAGTGCAGTTGTGTGATCTCAGCTTATGGCAACCTCTGCCTCCCAGGTTCAAGCTGGGATTACAGTCACATGCCACCACCCCCGGGTAATTTTTGTATTTTTACTAGAGACAGGGTTTCACCATGTTGGCCAGGATGGTCTTGATCTCTTGACCTCGTGATCCGCCTGCCTCGGCTTCCTAAATTGCTGGGATTATAGGTGTAAGCCACCACACCTGGCCACTTTTTACATTTTTTAAATTAAATTCTCTTCATACTACTCGTCTGTTTCCTACAGATACACAGTCACCTTGTATCTTATATCCTATGGTGGATGCCAAGGCTCTCCTGCTAAAGGCAGCACAAAACATTCATTTATTGAACAGCTATTCACTAAGAGCTGACTTTGTGTCAAGTCTTAGGGAAGAAAGTAGTAAACAATGTAAATAATTATTCTTCTCTCTACTCTGAAGTGGGTGATTAGAAAAGGCTTTCTTGAGGAGACAGCATGGAGTCAGAATCCAGAACAATGTGAAAGAGCCAGACATATAAAGATGTTTAGAAAGAACGTTTTAGGGAGAGGGACAAACAGGGGTAATGACTGAGGCAGAAATGAGCTTGGCCTTATGGCCAAGCGCAAAATCCATGTGGCTGAAGCAGAGTGAATGAAAAAGAGACTGGTAGGGGCCAGGCGCGGTGGCTCACGCCTGTAATCCCAGCACTTTGGGAGGCCGAGGCGGGTGTATCACGAGGTCAAAAGATCGAGACCATCCTGGTCAACATGGTGAAACCCCGTCTCTACTAAAAGTACAAAAAAAATTGTACTTTTAGTAGTACAATTACTGGGGATACAGTGGCGCATGCCTGTAATCCCAGCTACTCAGGAGGCTGAGGCAGGAGAATTGCCTGAACCCAGGAGGCGAAGGTTGCGGTGAGCCGAGATCGTGCCATTGCACTCCAGCCTGGGTAAGGAGCGAAACTCCGCCTCAAAAAAAAAAAAAAAGAGACTGGTAGGAATGGTAGCAAATGTGAGACTTTGAAGGTTATTTTAAGGAGTATGGATTTTATTCCAAGTGTTATGGGAAGCCCTTAGGGGAGGGTATGGGGGTGCTTAGGCATAGCATGATCTGATTTATATTTTAAAGATGTATTGGCTACTATATGGGAGCAGACTGTAGAGCAAGCGTGGAAGCAGAGTTAGGATAGTGTTAAAATAGCCGAGATAAGAGAGGATGATGGCATGGATGAGATTGGTGACAATGGGAGATGAGAAGAGGTGGTAATAGTCAGAAAGTAATCTAAATGTGTTTATGAGTTGGATATAGGGTGATGGAAAAAAGGAACAAAGGATGCTACTAAAAAAGTTTGGTCTCAGTGACTCAGATGCCATTTACTAAGATGTAGAAAACTTGTAGGTTGAAAGTTGCAGGATGACATGGTTGTGGAGAAGTGAGAACTTGTGTGCCTATGTGAAACCCAAATTGAGATGTTAGAGAGGCAAGGAGATACGAGCCTGGCTCTTAGAAAAGAGATGAGAGTTCAAGAAACATACGTGTGAGCTACCAACATACGGAAATGGATGAGAATACCCTGAGAAACCATGTGGCTGGAGAAGATTAGAGGCAGGCCCTGAACCAGAGGATCAGCCGGGGTTTAAAACTTGGGGAGAAGAGGAGGGGGCTAGCAAAGAAGTCTAAGAAGCACTCATAAGAGAGAAAGAAGACGATAGTGATGCTCTAGCCTAGTGAAAGGGTTTTCAAGAAAAATTAATTGTGCTACATGTTGCTGAAAAGTGAAATTAGTTAAAGCTTAAAATGAAGTCATTGAGTTTGCCAACATGTAGGTTGTTGAAAATTTTAATGTTAAATGGCAGAGAAAATGTAAGTTAATGGGAAAATTGGAGGTTATGGGATGGAGACAGCCAGTATAGACAACTACTGGAAGGAGTTTCGGTGTAAGTGAAGCAGCTGGAGGAAAAGGTGGAGTCAAAAAGAAGGGTTATGAAGACGATAGAGCATAATATATTTGTATGCTGATGGGACTTATCTAGCAGGGAGAGAAAAATTGATCATGTAGAAAAGAGGGAGATTGTTGAAGGAACAACACTTTGAGAAGGTGAGAGGGAGTAGGATCCACTCTATAAGTAGAGGACTAGCCATCAGGTAGAAGCTCAAATAGGAATTTTAAATTCCTGTTTCTAAATGCCACTGGCATATTAGAATCCCTTGAGATTATTTTTAAAAGAAAAAATGTCCCACAGTAGATTAATTAATTCAGAATCTCTGGAAGTGGGATTTTGGCATCAGCATTTTAAAAATTCTACATATAGCTCGTGTTGATAATCACTGAAGCATTGAAACAGGAGTCAGGTCAGGTTGTGTGAGTACAAATGCAGGTAGTCTGATCGACTCGGTGGTAGGAGGATGAGGCAGTTCTCCTCTGGTTGCTTCTATTTTCTCAATGAAATAAAAAAGTCAGGGCTGAGAGGGTGCTGTTGATTTGAAGAAATAGAGTTAAGGTATGAAATAATTTTTGGAAGTAAGAAAGTATATTTACTCATGAAATACAATAGAATTGCAAGGATTTACAGAGGGCCCACTTGAGACTTGTAGGGGAAAATGTAATATGAGACTAAATTAGCACAGCTGTGTTTCTTCTCTAGCCACATCCATCCGGGTACAGAAGGAGTAGGTGGAGATGTTCTTCTGTGACATTTGAAGGAGTTGCCACCACTTGACTCCTGACTGAAGTTACAAAGTGGAGGCGGATGCCTTTGGAAATTTCCTACCTTCTGCCTGCTTCCTCAAACTACTCCAGGCCGACCTAACCCTATCAGTATCATCTAAAAGGGGAGTTAGTAAACCTAAATGGAATTCTAATTGGTAGAAGAGTTGAGGGAAAGGAAAGGAGATTTTAACAGTACCTTATTAAGCCATAATTTACATGAAGTAGAAAAAGTACAAATCTTATTGCTTAATAATTGTGCAATTTCTATATACCCATATGTGATCACCACTAAATCAAGATACAAAAGCTTTTTTTTTTAGAGAGTCTCACTGTCACCAGGCTGGAGTGCAGTGGCATTATCTCAGCTCACTATAACTTCTGTCTCCCAGGTTCAAGCAATTCTCATGCCTCAGCCTCCCGAGTAGCTGGGATTACAGGCATGCACCACCAGGCCTGGCTAATTTTTGTATTTTTAGTAGAGATAAGGTTTTGCCATGTTGGCCAGGATAGTCTCTAACTCCTGGCCTCAAGTGATCCACCTGCCTCCGCCTCCCAACGTGCTGAGATTACAGGCATGAGCCACTATACTTGGCCAAGATATAAAAACTTTGATCTCACTCTACAAAGTTCTCCTCATGACCCTATACAGTCAGTATTCCCCTACAAAGGGTAAACAATATTGTAATTTCTGTGCCCATAATTTTGCTTGTTCTTTAACTTTGTATCAAGGGCACTACACAATATGAACTCTTTCATGTCTGACTTCTTCTGCTTAACATTTTTAAGAGTAATCTACGTTGTTCCGTGCATCAGTAGTTTGTCCCTTTGGTACTATTGAGGGGAACTGCATTATTTAAATAGACCACAGTTGTTTATCCATTGTCCACTTGATGGGTATTTGTATTGTTTCCAGGTTTTTGCTTTTATGAATAAGGTTGTTATGAATGTTCTTTTTGTGGACATATGTACTCATTTCTTCCAGATAGATATCTAGAAGTAGAATGTATATTTAAAATTTCCATGTTATAGAACAGGTAGGTGTATATTTAATTTCTTTGGAAATAATTTTCCACAGTTGTCTATTTTACACTCCAACAGCAATGTCAGAGCATCTCAGGTGCTCCACATTTTCACCAATAATCGATGTTATTAGCCTTTTTGGCTGACAAAATTGTAATGGATGTGAGAAATAATATTTCTTTTTTTGTAATTCTATTTTTCCAGTCACTGACTTGAAGTGCAGGGAAATAATATTTCTTTTTTTTATCATTTTATTTTACCAGTCACTGATTTGAAGCACAGAGAAATAGAATTTCTGAAGAAGACATTCAGGAGCCACTTGTCTACTCTAGACCTGGCACATCAAGTCACAGTGCAACAACTCCAGATAAGAAGTAAATGGAGCTGAGAACCTTTATCCTGAAAGGCAAGCTGGTATGTCTTAAAGAAGGGTGGCAATGAAAAAGGACTCTGTGCAGATTGAGTAGAACATGAGAGTTGGGGAGAAGGCAGCCATATCCTCTGAAGTTTGTTAAAAATACATATATTCAATGATACTTGTCAAAGTATGGGACAGATTTTATTCAGGACCATCAATGGTAGGTACAGGGATCACTGCAATGGGATCTTGCAATGTGGGAGAGAGATTGGGCTCAACTCTGAAAACAGCATGAGCAAGTGGGAATTTATAGCCAGGGAGCAAGGTGGGGGTCAGAGGATGGAAAATTACTAAGAGGAAACATCAGGAGTAAGAAGGATTCTGGCTAAACCAATCTAACAGGATTCCTGCTGAAGACCAGCCAGGCTGATCAGAAACTACCTGCAAGAGAGTAGAGAATGATCAAGGAGGATCAGAAGTCAAGGCTGAAGTGTTCTTGCTAAACTGACTTAGCAAGTTCTTTGCTACGCCCAGATTTTTACAAAGAAGTACACAGATGGGCCTAGGAAGAGGCTCAGAAGCCTAACTAAAGTTTGGCCAAGCAAAGAATAACGTACAGTTCTTTGTAAAGTTCTAATGTGTGACACAAGGGATTGAGTTAGCTAAACAAAAGCACAACTCTTAACTTTTGTGTCCCTCTCCTTCTCCCAACAAACATACTCCCAAATCAGTATTTAATCCTTTAGTAAAAATAACTGCTTAGATTCCTTAGGATACATAGCTTATAGAGCCCAAGGAAGCCAGAGAATTATGTAAAAGGAGTTTCCTCCAATTCCAGTCTTCTGAAGGCTAACTTCCCAGCTCACCAGGTAGACAGACACTGGCCAGCACTCATATTCTTGGGATGGGAGGCTCTAAGGGTGATTCTCTGATTTCTAACTTGAACTCAGAGAGAGCCTGGAGTCAGAAAAAAAAAAAAAGGCCCTGACATAAGAGTTTCATTTGGTCATTCATTCACACATAAATACATAGATGATACATATATATTGAGCCCGGATGTCAGCGGTCTCTCTTTTGTGCCAGAGATTGCCTATTCCCTCTTCCTGGGCATCTCTCAGGCCTAAATCTGTTACTCTTTCTGTGGCTAAATCCCCAAGTGAGCACAGGAAGCAGACAGGAAGTCATCTACAAGAACTAGCTTAAACAGTTATCACTCCAGAAGACCAGCCTCATTCATAAGCATAGCTCTGTGACTGCAGCCAGTCATTTTTGAAATAATTCCTTATGATTGATTGACTAGTAGCTTTTTAATGAGGCCTTCAGACTCCATGCCAGTGGTCTTAATTACTGCTGCTTATACATTTAAAACATAACAGCACCGCTTTTCAAAAACAATTTAAACTATACAAGTGTAGTTCACAATATGCCCTAAAGATGGCAGTACAATAATACCTTGTGCTTTACTGTCTCTACAAATACTTTTAATTCTGCTAAATTATATGTTGAGGGGAAAACTTTATCATAAGAGATTGGAAAAAATGAATTTTTTTGTTTTCTACTATTCTATTATTGCTACAGGAGCATGTCTGAAATAGTAACATCTCATATCTGCATTGTATTTGAAGTACGCAAAACACCATCTCTCCCATTAATTCACTGAATCCACACACCAAACCAGGATGATGATTATTTTCATTTTATATAATAAAGTTCAAAGATTAATTATGACTGACATATATAAAACAGTATAGTTAGTGTGTAGTAAAGCAGCATAACCAGTTTTCCAAAGACCAGAATTCTTTCCTGCACATATCTGCTTAGCAAAAAGCAAGTACCTACAGGTCCAATAACACTTTCAATATCACAAGTTATTGTGATCCAGTAAAGATTTGGGGTTAAAATCATAGAATTTGGAGCTGAAGTTGCCTGATAAGTAGGGTGACCAACTTACCCTGGTTTGGCAAGGACTTTGCCAATTCTAGCTCTGAAAGTCACATGTCCTGGGAATCCCCTCTATCCCAAGCAAACCAGGACAGTTGGTGATGAGCTTCTTGAGTCTCCTGTCCATTGGTTACCTGTTGATTGTCCAACAGCACTATGAAAACTCCTCCCAGTAGTGCCCAGCACACCGCCTTGCACTTAATACTAGCCAATAAATTTTTGTTAAATTCTAATTCAGCTTTGTGTTTTGTTCAGGAAAAAAATGTCTTTTCTGCTGTTTCCTAGATAAGATATAATCCTTGGACTCACTCTAGCTGATGCCAGACTCAACAGCTCAGCCATTTTGGCATCATTTTCTCATCTAGTCTCAGCGTGGTTCAAACTTCCTTGAAGTTTTAATATTCAGAGACAGCTTTTTGAGAGGGGACAGCAAAGTACAGAAACTGAACGCTATTGTGCATGGAAGAAGAGGACCTTTCTCTACTTGCTTCTACCTTAACATGGCACAAAGCTAAACCAAACTCTCACATTTCAGATACTTAAGCGCTTCATCAATGTTGAATGTATGATACACAAATGGTCAGTCTTCCCTTGCCTTGCTCTTTAAACTATCTTGGATATGTGAAGATTAACATGCCCATAGGAATATAAAAATAAAGTGGGATCTCACAGTTGAAGTAGACAGGAAAGTGTATGTGTGAATGTGCTCACACACAAAGCAGATGGTATGCACACAACTGTGGAAAACCCACCCCAGACACAATTCCCTGGACATCACGGTAATTCTGCTGCCTTCTGTCCCACTCTGGAAAGCAAAGTCATTAAGTACATTAGGAAAGCCAATAGACAGAACAGAAAATACTTTGGGATAAACATGCCAACTCCCTCATTAAAAAAAAAAAATCTTTGATATTTGTGACCTGTACAATACCAGAAATCAAAACTATCCAAGAAATTGTTATTCCAAAGAGTACACTGAACACGGGGTAGCATCTACAAAAAGTGAAGGGGCTATAAACTTTTAAAGTAGTTGTACAAGTTCACTCAAACTACTTTCAAATGTGAAAAGCAAATTCGCCTTTTTATTTGTCTAATCTTCACCCACCCTGATGTATCTTAATCTCTTCAGTTTCCACCGTTTCTTTTCAGTATAAATGGCACTTTCATGGAAATGCTGCCCCTCAGCTATTCCTCCCCAGCCTCCTCACCAAGATGGCATCTCTATATAAACCCTGTGAGAAGATGGGTGTCAGACGTGACACGCCTGCAGCTTGCTCACCAACGTGTTCCTTGCCTAGTGTCACACTGCCACATCAGCAACTGGAGTCAATGGCTGATGAATCTGTGTGACTTCCTTGTGTTCCTCTCTCCCTCCCTCCCTTCCTTTCTTCCTTCCTTTCTTTCTTTTTCTTTCTTCTCTCCAGTAAATTACATTCTCAGGCTGAGAGCCATTCTGTCATTATAGCCCCCAGAGAAGGATGGATGGGACTGAGCAGTAAGAAGACCCCTTCCGGAAAGGACAGAATGGAGGAGAAGTTCTGACAAGCCAGGGGGAAGTGGCAGTTCGACCTCTTGCAGATAGTAGGAGAGTACGGAGAAGAGAAGAGGATAGAAATAGAGAAAGCAAGACTTCAATCATTTGTTATCTGGCTTCTGACTTCTAGGCTATCAAAGAAGAGCAAGCTAGATGGGCTGAAGAGAAAGCTGCAGACTTTACAGAGCTACCTCGGGACCCTGCATCGCACAATTCCAAGGGACACAACCACATGAATGGCCTTTTCAGCAGCTCCAGCCACTTCAGAGTAAATCTGGAAGGGTTATAAGGTCACATGGCACTGCGGGATTGCTGAGTCTTCCTGAGCTCCTGGGATCTGGCAAGTTGCTGTCGCTCCGTGTGGCATGCGGTGGGACACAAAGGGTTTGACATTGCTGACTGGTTAAGTTTCTCAGGCTCACCCTGCAGTGCGAGCCATGTCCACAGGACAACTACCCAGAGTGAGAACCAAATGGGAGTTCACAAGCAGATGTCAGGCGGAATATGCTGCATCCCTGACAGCTGAAGTAGGTCTAAATCAACAGACAATACCTCAGAGAAGACAAGACAAAGAGAAGGGTGACCACAAGGTCTCCTACTTCAGCAACAGGAGCCAGCAGGGGGAGCAGTGACAAGAAGGATGGGGGACATGATGTCAGCAGAAGCCAGGGAGCACAAAGATCCACTCACAGACCAGTTCTCTCTCCTTCCCTGCCATTGCCTCAAGAACACGGTGAGATCAGGACCCCAGAAGCCATCTTTGCTAGGAATGAGGCATTGAGTGAAGAACTGTGAACGATTAACAGTTACTGGAAAGTCAGAGACTAAAAGGAAACCATTGAAATCAGCATGGAATGATAAATCCTTACTTGCAGTTCTCCTGGCCCACCTTACCCAAAAGAGTAGGAGTCAGGGAGGGGGATGCATAAAAGAAAAATTAGTTTAATTGTTGAAAAACAAAATAACCACATTTCCTTTGCACTTTTGTTGATAGAATTATTTAACATGCCATTCTGCTGTAATAATTAATAGAAAAAGTTTTTAGTCTATTGATAATTCAGCAAATAGGTCTTTTAATAAATTACTCATCAGCTAATTGCTAGTCCATAAATCACTATTTGGCAAACTGGTGCTCAACAAATTGGTTTTCCAGCAAACAGATCTTTTTTTTTTGGGAGAGAGTCTCGCTCTGTCGCCAGGTGCTTACCAGCCTCTGCCTACTTTCCCAATCACCGTGCACCAAAAAAAATCTTGTCACTTTTTTTTTTTTAAGATAGAGTCTCACTCCATCACCAGGTGCCAGGCGTGAGTACAGTGGCGCGACCTCGGCTCACCACAAACTCCGCCTCCTGGGTTCAAGCAATTCTCCTGCCTCAGCCTCCAGAGTAGCTGGAACTACAGGCACGCGCCACCACACCCAACTACTTTTTTGTATTTTTAGTAGAGATGGGGTTTCGCCACGTTGGCCAGGATGGGCTCGATCTCTTGACCTCGTGATCCACCCGCCTCAGCCTCCCAAAGGGCTGGGATTACAGGAGTGAGCCACCTCACCCTGCCCGGATCTTTTGATAAACTGCTTTTTAGTGAATTGATCTGTTTCAGCCTACAGGGAAGAAAATACCAAGAATCCTCACTCCCAAATGTTTGTTTTTACTTGATATGGTCTTAGCAACTCAAATTTTGTACTAGTTGAAAGCACTTTAAAATATATTTATATTGCTCTCATATCAGCATCTGCACCTTCACCATTTTCGTATAAATATAAAATCTAACTAATTGTGCATGACTAGTCACAAATCTGGTGTGAGTGGTTCTCCAAATACAGTTCTAGTCTTTTTTAAACCTTCTAGGCATGACCAGAATGCAACAGAGGAAAGGGGGAAAATGGGGTTGGGAGGCAGGTGAGGTAAGGGGGGATGAATGATACAAATAACCATGAAACAACCTGAGCTGGCCCTGTGAAAATTCACAGAAAGAGTACAAGTTTTTCTTAATGGAGCTTGCCTGCCTTGTGCTGTCTTTGAGACAATCAGTTGTTTCTATTTCATACCACTTTGTCTTTCCACACAACACAGAATTCTTTGTCCTGGCTAAACTTCATTGGTGCACAGTGCATGCAACATTTTTTCTAAGGCCACCATTCTAAAAGATGAGGCTTGTGTGTCCCCAGGAGCATCTCTAGTAATCAAAATTACCTTATAATCAAAACTACCCCAATGCCATACTTCACAATATCCCTTATTGGTTCAATTCTAGCTCTCTTTGCTCCAACTCAATGTATGCAAGTCCGTGTCTTCCTGATCTCCCAGAATACCAGCTCTCCCCAACTACCCTACCCTGCCCCATTCACTTCTGCCACAGTACTGTCTCTTATTCTCAGTGTCCTGTCATTAGGAAGAACCTGCTCAAGGTTCTCCAATGGAACCTGCCCTCAATGACCTCAGCCCACACTGATATCTCCATTTTTTTCTTTTGTTGAAACCCTATAAGCACTGCTTGCATGTATCATACATTTTGGATTCCCACACCATCTGTCTTATATTTACCTATACTATGTATGTGTCACTCCATAAGCTTCTTAAATTGAAGTGCCTTGTCTTAGCACCTCCTCTGTGATGAGGACATCCATATGCACTCTAATAAAGGCTTACAGAATCTAAAGGAATTTTCAGCTGTAATTTTGCACTGATTTAGAAATAATTGTGCTTGCTCACATGCTCAAAATAGACACCGTACCAAACCATTTAGTTAAAAAAAAATGCTTTCAAAAGGATTTTTGTAATGACAGGGAAATATGGTATTCAGAAATGGAACTGAATTGGTTTTTTAAAAACAACTTTGGAACATAATATTCTTACAAATTTGTTGAACACACAGACCTAGAGTATATAGATATTTCTGAAAAAAAATAAATGAAGTGTTATAGAATATATTTAGGATCCAAATGAGATAAAGACAGTCTGCGGGTACATATACAATCTCCTGTCTTTATCACATTTGGATATGAGATAAATATTTTTGTTGGGTATGTATCTAAATGTTAGCAGTATATATTTTAAAATAAAGACAATCTCTTTATCTCTTTTGGATCCTAAATGTACTCTATAACAATTTTTAGTTCAATTAGAAGAAAAACTTACAAAATATAAAGGCAGAAAATAAAGAATAATCTTCATGTCACAGTAGGTCACAAATTGAATACTGGGGTTTTTTTTAAGAGTGAATATGGCCAGGTATAGTAGTTCACATCTATAATCCTAGCACTTTCGGAGGCTTAGGTGGGAGAATCGCTTGAGCCCAGAAGTTTGAGACCAGTCTGGGCAACATAGTGAGACTTCATTTCTACAAAAATAATGAGCCTGGTGTAGTGGCATGCACCTGTGGTTCCAGCTACTTGGAAAGCTGAAAAGGGAGGATGGCTTGAGCCTGGGAGGTCAAGGCCACAGTGAGCTGGGATTGCACCACTGCACTTAAGTTTGGATAATAGAGTGAGACCCTGTATCAAAAAAAAGTGAATACAATATTGGAGAAGAATGGAAAAGCATGTAAACTAATAAATAGGAATCTGAAAGCAAAATAACTTTTGACAAAATGTTCATTTACAAGTCTATCTTTAAATAAAAATTTTCTTAAAATATCCTAAAACAAACCTAACATCAATTTGTTAATATAGTTTATGTATATCTCAAGAATACAATTATTAAATACTTGTGGGCATTATGATACATTCCTTTTACTCTACTGTGATTGGTTAATCCTTAAGGTATTGAATATTAATTTGGAAATCTCAGCTAGAGGTATCAAGTTATGAGAATGAAAAATCTGAAGTAAAGGTGAAGAAAAAAATTTTTTTCTTTTTTAACAAAATAATTTTGTAAACAAAATTCTTGTAAAAATTTTGTAAACAAAAGCATTTTGTAAACATAATGCTATCTATATAGCTGTTATGAATATTTTTGATGGGTATGTATCTATATATTAGCAGTATGTATTTAAAAATATAGAGACAAATTAGAAGAAATGGGTAAAAGACTTGAACATAGTATTTTTGTCTAAAGGAAGATGAAAATGGAATAGTATAGGAAACAAGGACTGTTTTTTTCATTATAAGCATTGTAATACGAATTGATTTTTGAAACTATTCATCTATTGCTATGAAAAAATTAAAATTAAATTTTAACAAAACGATGAGATACAAAGAGCTGACTGGAGGCTCTGCAAGCCTGGGTAGAGCTTCTCAGTTGGTGACATCACTGGGGTGATTGGGTAGAGAACTATATCCATATAGGTGGGGCTGGGATCTGCAGCTGTTATTAAATGAAGCCCTTTTCTCTGAAGCTGTTTTCCAGAGAAAAATCCAGGAAAGGAAGTTAATAGTGTCTACAGGTGTCCAACCAAAATTTAAGTGGAAGCATATTTTTAGAGATTTGGAGATTACCATCAGAACTAAGCAAATTCAGCCTCTAAGAAGAAAGACTGGTGGTGAAGAGGTTAGAATAGCAAACTAGGCCAGGTGTGGTGGCTCACACCTGTAATCCCAATACTTTGAGAGGCAGAAGCCAGTGAATCACTTGAGGTCAGGAGTTCAAACTAGCCTGGTCAACATAGTGAAACCTTGTCTGTACCAAAAAATACAAAAATTAGCTGGGCATAGTGGTGCGGCCTGTAGTCCCAGCTACTTGGGAGTTTGAGGCAGGAGAATCACTTAAATCCAGGAGGTGGAGGTTACAGTGACCCGAGATCCCACCACTGCACTCCACAGTGTGGGTGACAGAGTGAGACCCTGTCTCAAAAAATAATAATAATAGCAAACTATCGCTTTCCATTACAAGCCCATTTTAAACATACGCACATACTTTTAGGAACACTTTAAAAAGCGAAACCTTTCCTTCTACTGCAATCCATTAGGAATCCTTTCTGAAATGAAAATAACCACTTGCCACAGGAATAGTGCCATTTTCATTTTTGTTTCTCCCATGCGACAGAGTCCGTTGCTTGGCACATATTAAATGATTGATTGCTGTTGAACGAAAGCATGAACCTTGTTATATACCTTCTGCTGCATGTTCTCCATGTGCGCTTCCAGATTCCTCTTCAACTGTTTCTACTCTGCCTGTTGGCTTCCAGTTGGTTCAGCCAATGGGAAGCTCTTCCAGAAGACCTAACTACAGGATGAGAAAGAGGTCCAGGTGTCTGTTCCACCAGCTCTCTTTCTCTCTCTAGGTAGGTAAACAGTGGCTGGGTTTCCCAACCCAGGTTCACAACTTTTGCTAGGCAGCCTTTTTCCTATAGCTATAGCTCTTGCCAGATGCCAGTAGCCACACCGTCTCCTTTTCCCTTCACATCTAGGGAAGGTAACAGCTTCCTATGCCTACCGGTCCTTTTTCTTAGTCCTTTCAGGGTACTATATCAAAGTGCCATAAAATGGGTGACTTAATAAATAGAAATTTTTTCTCACAGTTCTGGAGGCTGGAAGTCTGAGACACAGGTACCAGCATGGTCAGTTCCTGGTGAGGGGCCCCTTCTGGGTTGCAGACTGCCATCTTGTATCCTTAGGTGGCAAAAGGAGATAAGGTGTCTCTTTTATAAGGCACTGATACCATTCACAAGCGCTCTACTTTCATGACCTAATCACCTTCCAAAGGCCCCATCTCCTACTACCATCATATTGGGAGTTAGGATTTCAATAGGAAATTTGGGGTGACACAGACATTGAGCCCATAACCTCTGTCATCATCCTGCCTAAACCCACATCTCTGTACACAGTCCTTTCTAGAAATTTTTTCTATTTCCTTTTGACTCTTATTATTAATTTTTGTCCTATTTTCTGCTCAAACCTTGACAGACGCAATATCTACCTAATGTCTTAAATTGGCCCAATTTGATACATCTTTAGGGGACATGGCGTTGTGCAAAGTGATGCGGGATTATGACGATACAGTCTTGCCCTTTAGTTGTTTAGTCCAGGAAGGAAAATGGGAAGAAATACAAATAATTATATATTCATCATATTTATAATTGTATTCATCAAAGGGAAATGAAAAATATTAAAACAGAATGACTGATAAACTCACAGAGGGCAGGCAATCTTTAAATTTGCTCTTTTCCCCATTTTTTACTAAAGGAACTTTTCCAAAAAAAGTAATTGAGTGGATATATATCTGCCTTACCCTTTGTCATAATTGGATTAGAATAATTATCTTAATAAACATGTTTCTGGGCCCGGGACTCATTCCACAGCTATATCATGTATATTTAAGATGTTCAATGGTTGATATGTGGCAATAAGATGTATAGCAGAGTCCTAGTTCCTTTAGTATTGAGTGCATAAATGTTAGCTTAAAAAGCAGAAAATACCAGGGGCTCAAGAATTTACAGACTTAGAGACATCCCAGGATAGAGGGAAAGAAAAACCTTTCCTGACTCTATTCTTCTTTGTCTCCTCTCCTGGGCTTTGTCATGTGAGAGGTTATGGTATTTGGGGAGGAGAAGAATGGAATTTGTAAACCAGGAGCCAGGTCAACTGCTTGGGTTCAGATTCTGACTCTACTGCTTCTTTAAGCAAGCTGTTTAGCATCTCATGTATGAGGATAAAATGAGGATAATAGCAATCCTTATTTCATAGGATCACAATGAAAATTAGATGAATTAAGGTGAGCAAAGAACTTGTATATAGTTAATTCTATTTAAGTATTAACTATTATATTTTTGGCACTTACAAAATTATTATGAAATTTCTTTGAATAGGTTTCTTTGAATAGGATTGGCCTGACATGTGGATTGACTTCCTTAGTATAAAGAATTCCGGGCCGGGCATGGTGACTCACACCTGTAATCCCAGCACTTTGGGAGGCTGAGGCAGGCAGATCATAAGGTCAAGAGATTGAGACCATCCTGGTCAACACGGTGAAACCCCGTCTCTACTAAAAATACAAAAATTAGCTGGGCGTGGTGACGTACACCTGTAGTCCCAGCTACTCAGGAGGCTGAGGCAGGAGAATCACTTGAACCCAGGAGGCGGAGGTTGTAGTGAGTCAAGATCACATCACTGCACTCCAGCCTGGCAAAAGAGCAAGACTCCGTCTCAAAAAAAAAGAATTCTGCATGGCCAGTAGAATCTCTTGAAATTCTGTCAAATGTCTCTGTCTTAATTTATATTTCCCAAGATGAGTCCTGATTGGATATAACACTATGAAACATAGCAAATTTTAATATTAACCCATAAACTTTTTAAATAATAAGTTACGGAGGGCTCAAAGAAGAAGAGATTGTGCTGATTTGGAAGAGGTTAGTAGATGCTTTATGAAGGTGAATATTTGAGATGGGACATTAAAAAATCAGCAGGACTTAGAAGAGAGAAGAAAAAGTACATCTCTGTCCTCTTAGGAAATCATTTTTAGTTACCAGATTGTGCTTGTCTTTTATTTATAACAGGATACACTTTCCAAAAGCACTTAATCTTCCCAAGGCCAGCACTAATAGGCTCTGATGTTGTCTATTCTGGAAAAAAAAGAAAGCCAGCCAGCCAAATAAAGCTTATATAACCACATTACAAATGTTAATGCTTTGTGTGTTATTTTGCTAGATTTTATTAAAGACTGTGAGGTCACAATAGGTAGCACCAATTGGTGTGTGTGCGTGTGTGTGTGTGTGTGTGTACTCCACATGCCAGCCCTCCTCTCCCTGCTTCTAAGTGGTTTTCTTCTAGTTTATTTGGGGGAAAGGAGAGTTTGGCTCTTCCCCATCCTGAGTCAGTTTCACACCACAGCTGCTTCTCTCTGCCTCTGTTAGCAACCCCATGGGCCATCATTCACTTTACTGCTAGCTGCTGCCAGGACACACGGCCTGCTGCTCCCTTGAAAGGATGTTGCTAACCCCTATGGGTGTCAGCAAAGGAGTGACTATGAGACTGATGTTTTTACTACTCTGAATTTTTATTTCCCCCATTCCCACCCCACAAGGTTGTTCTGGCAAATTAAATTTATACTGAAGATTTAGAGTCAAAGGGAGTTTTCTTTGTAACAAACAACTCATAATGTCGTATTAGATGTCTTTAGTCTTAAGTGTCTTCTGGACATCGCACCACTGGAAATTCTTGTCCTTCTGTCTTAATTTCCAGACTTCCCTCTCCTTCTCAGTCCCAAACCCTCTAACCTTCCTGATTAACCCCAGTATAAAATCTTTGTTTATTCTTATGCAGCTCTGTATATCCATCTTTTTGTTTCATCATCCTCTTTAAGCACATAGCCTTAGGGTGTCTTTCAACTCTCAAGCAGCTCAGCAAAGTATTTCCCTAAACAAAAACATTTTCCTCCCTAAGACAACTCCAGTGCCAGGTGCTCAAAGGTAAACCTGTATAATGAAATGGAGAGGAGTCCTCACAGAGCAAACCTATAGTTGAATATGAAAGGATCAGCCTAGATACTTATTTCTCCACTGACATGCTAGCAAAGCTACAGACAGTAGTAAAACAAAAGACCATCTTTGCTTAGTTAAATTAAATATTAGATGACTTCAGTTGGGTCCCCTAGAAAGAGAGTTGAGACAGGAACTACTTAGCAAGTGCCTCGATGAATATCCTCAGGTGAAATCTGCAGAGGAATGAGGAAAGCAGCATAGGGGCAGGGAAAAAACACAGTCAAAGATGTGGTTTCTAAATCTAGCTCTCGTCTGACCCCATAACAAGCTCCTGTCTGAACAAGCATAACACCATAGAGTTATCTTCATTGGAAACAAGAGGGCCAGACTGTTGTACTCACATGTCAGTCAGACGTTGCCTAGGAGGAACCCTGAGGGGAGGTTGTAAACTTCTCAAGCAAGTCCAGGTGAAGTGGCTCTTGTTGGCATTGGGCAGTTCTCAGGAGAAGGTTACACCTGTGAGCGGTGACCAACTAACACGCAAAGCAGCTGGAGGAGGGCCTGATGCAGTCTAATGAAGAGAATGACTAAGGAGCAGCAGTAACATCTACTACAGGGCCCAACACTTTACAGCAGAACCTACTGTCTCAGTGTCCGGGTCTGGAGCTGACAGGTAGTTCTGAAGCTGACTGGACTCGGGAGGAGGTCAATATACACCAAACTTCATTCAGTCAAAGTCGTTTTCTGCATTTTTCTTTCCATACCCCAAATTAAGATTTCTATTCCTTTTGTATTTTTATATTTCACATTTTTACTTTACTATGACTCACTATCCATAAACATTTACCATTCTTAATTTATAAATATTGTTTGATTTCACAATAAGTACAACCACAGCTGGATCTAGAGAGAGGTTAACATGACTAGATACAGTGAGGCTGACATATGATCAGAGCATTGCTGGGCTTCTATTGATTGGATTGCCTATTGACAGATTAATTCAAATCTTAACTAGAGAGGCACAGGTTCACAAAAAAATTGATTGCTCTTGCAAAAGAAGTAGATGTAATGTTTTTTAAATATTTTATATACAGTTTTTCCCTAAGCAAATATTTGAAAATGTTCTATTCATCTGATAATTGCAGATAAAATTGCAGACCCAATGATTCTCTATAACAAAAAAGAATGAAAAAAACAATATGCATCATTATACTATATAGTATTAGAGCCAAGATTTGCCAATTGCAAAGAACAAACTAATTCTATTAATGAAAGAAGTTAATTTTAAGGATACAGAAACTTCACAGACTCCAAGGACAGGGAATGACACTGAGAGGTGAAACAGTTTTTAGCAAGGGTATGGTATCCTTCACCCCAATCTTTTTACAGCCTAGTCCTATTGCCATAATCTCTCAGCCTTCTTTCTTTACTTCCTCATTTATACATAGCTACCAGACCCAACTCTACATTAAATTCTAAAAACTGAAACTCCTCTCTAGATCCTTTGGTTCAAATCCTGATTGGGTGACCAGTAAACTCTGTAGAGAATGAGAAAAGTCCTGTCACCTGCTGTCTGCTCAGCAGTGCCAGAACAAGAAAGTTTAAACCAGAAAATTCAATTGGGTATAATGGATTCATTAATGTATCCATACATTGGTACACAGAGTTTATACAAACCATACATATTCACTTCTAGTAACTGGATATTCCAAGTTCATGCTGTTATGGCCAAGGGAGAGTTTATTCTGGTATAGCCTGATACCTGGAGACTAATAAGGCCCTTGAACAAATCAGCCTACTACGTAATTATTCTAGGATCTGTTCTTAGATGACTATACTAATTCTAAGGGTGGAATAAGTCAGACAATAAGGAGGACGCCTGGAAGAAACTTTAGCTTCGGACTATGTTCAATGAGCCAGGTGGGGTAAGAAAGCTGGGGACAGAGGAGGCCATAATTTTCTCCATAATCATTTTGTTTTAGGACACACAGGTTGAAACTAAGATGGTAGATTCTGCTCTAATCAGCCCATCTAAGTTTATTCCAGCTCTCTGAATCTCCAAGATGGTATCTGACTCATAGGCTAGTCTTATATGTTTGAGGAACAATGTTCAGTATTATACACAGCATGATTAGAGAAGCTTTTGGAAGGGCATGACTACTCCAAAAGGCCTCTTACAAAACGCCAACAGCAATGCCTGAAATTTCATCATTAAGAATTCACCCATCCCCAGATGGGTTTCTAAATATCATTCTCCATTAAAGTAACAGCACACCTTGGAAAATGGCTGACTCCAGGGCAGGAGCAAAGAAAGTTTAAGGTGAATCTGGGCATCTTCTCACAAAGCAAAGTAGTCCTCAGAATTGATTAGTCACATCAAAGGAACATAGGAGCTGGCTTATAAGGCTTGCAGTGGCCAAATTTGGCATTAATTATAATTTATGCACTAAACCTAATTTGAACATCAAACAGAATAATGACAATAATTGATTATAACATTTAAAAGTCTATAGTTACACTTAACAGAGAAGAAAAGCTCATCTTTATTTTTGTAATGCAGTTAATAAATATAGATTAAATGATAGAAGGAAAAAAAACACCATTTTATAACTCAATTCCTAATATTATAATTGGCTGAACACAAGAATCCTCAATGGGTTCTAAAACTACAGCATAAAATACATTGTAAAGACTCAATACCAAATTATAACCTCATAGATAGCTTACTAATCAAAAATGGAAATATTTGACAGCCCCAAATCAAGTGATCAGACTTATTAGTATTCAAACTTATTATTATCAATAATGAGGCAACCTAGCATTATATTCATTTTGATGTGATACATTATAAAATATGGAAATATTTTACCCAAAATATTTACCTGAGATTGAGCAAGCTTCCAGATCTAACTTAAAGCTTATAAGAAACACAGAGAAGATAAGTTCAATTACACCATGAGGAACTTTCTAGAAATCAGCTAGGTTGATTTCTTCAATAAGTCATCAAAAAAAAGTCATGAAAAAAAAAGTGAGAAAAAAACAGAAGGAATCCCCTGGATTAAAAACAAAGAGGAACATATCAGACAAATGAAATGTGTAATCTTTGACTAATCCTGAATTTTTTTAAATGGTTATAAAAGCCACTGTTGGAAACATTAGGGAATATAAAATAGATATTAGACAACATTATGGCATTATTGTCAACTTTCTTAGGAATTATGCCTAACGTGGGATGATACTTCGTTATCAGGTGATTCATATGAAGTATTTAGTTAAACATAATGTTTGAATTTATTTTCTTATGGTTCAGGAAGAAACCATTAATATATACAAACACAGAAAGAGTGAAATAAAACAAATGTGGCAAAGTATTACCAATTGATGAACCAGACAAAGGGCATGCAGAGTATTCATTGTACTATTCTCTCAACTTTCTATAGTTTTGAAATTTTTCAAAATAAGAAATTTGGTAAAATAATAGAGGTAAGCTTTTTTTATATTTTTTATCGCACTTTAAGTTCTGGGGTACACACAGGATTGTTGCATAGGTACATACATGGCAATTTGGTTTGCTGTCTCCAACTCCATCACCTACATCTGGCATTTCTTCCCATGTTATCCCTCCCCAACTCTCTACCTCCCGCTGTCCTTTCCCTTGTCCTCCACAACAGACCCCAGTATGTGATGTTCCCCTCCCTGTGTCCATGTTTTCTCATTGTTCAACACCCGCCTATGAGTGAGAACATGCAGTGTTTGATTTTCTGTTCTTGTGTTAGTTTGCTGAGAATGATGGTTTCCAGGTTCATCCATGTCCCTACAAAAGACACGAACTCATCATATTTTATGGCTGCATAGTATTCCATAGTATATACATACCACATTTTCCCTGTCCAGTCTATCACCGATGGGAATTTGGGTTGGTTCTAGGTCTCTGCTGTTGTAAATAGTGCTGCAATGAACATACATGTGCATGTGTCTTTATAATAGAATGATTTATAATCCTTTGGATATATACCCAGTAATGGGATTGCTGGGTCAAATGGAATATTTATTTCTAGGTCCTTGAGGAATCCCCACACTGTCTTCCACAATGGTTGCACTAGTTTACACTCCCACCAACAGTGTAAAAGTGTTCCTATTTGTCCACATCCTCTCAAGCATCTGTTGTCTCCAGATTTTTTAATGATCGCTATTCTAACTGGCGTGAGATGATATCTCAATGCGGTTTTGATTTGTATTTCTCTAATGACCAGTGATGATGAGCATTTTTTCACATTTGTTGACCTCAATATGTCTTCTTTTGAAAGTGTCTGTTCATATCCTTTGCCCACTTTTGAATGGGTTTGTTTGTTTTTTTTCTGGTAAATCTGTTTTCGTTCTTTGTAAATTCTGGATATTAGCCCTTTGTCAGATGGGTAGATTGCAAAAATTTTTTCCCATTCTGTTAGTTGCCAGTTCACTCTAATGATTGTTTATTTTGCTGTGCAGAAACTCTGGAGTTTAATTAGATTCCATTTGTCTATTTTGGCTTTTATTGCCAATGCTTTTGGTGTTTTAGTCATGAAGTCCTTGCCTATGCCTATGTCCTGAATGGTTTTGCCTAGGTTTTCTTCTAGGGTTTTTATGGTATTAGGTCTTATGTTTAAATCCTTAATCCATCTGGAGTTAATTTTAGTGTAAGGTGTCAGGAAAGGGTCCAGTTTCTGCTTTCTGCACATGACTAGCCAGTTTTCCCAATACCATTTATTAAACAGGGAATCCTTTCCCCATTGCTTGTTTTTGTGAGGTTTGTCAAAGATCAGATAGTTGTAGATGTGTGGTGTTGCCTCCAAGGCCTCTGTTCTGTACCATTGCTGTATATCTCTGTTTTGGTACCAGTACCATGCTGTTTAGATTACTGTAGCCTTGTAGTATAGTTTGAAGTCAGGTAGCATGATGCCTCCAGCTTTGTTCTTGTTGCTTAGAATTTCAACAGCACCGTTGAAATTTCAACAGTTCCATATGAAGTTTAAGGTGGTTTTTCCCAGTTCTGTGAAGAGGGTCATAGGTTGCTTCATAGGGATAGCATATAATCTATAAATTACTTTGGGTATTATGGCCATTTTCACAATATTGGTTCTTCCTAACCATAAACATGGAATGTTTTCCCATCTGTTTGTGTCCTCCCTTATTTCCTTGAGCAGTGGTTTGTAGTTCTCCTTGAAGAGATCTTTTACCTCCTTTGCCAGTTGTATTCCTAGGTATTTTATTCTCTTTGTAGTGATTGTGAATGGGAGTTCACTCATGATTTGGGTCTCTGTTTGTCTGTTATTGGTGTATAGAAATGCTGTGATTTCTGCACATTTATTTTGTATCCTGAGACTTTGCCGAAGTTGCTCATCAACTTAAGGAGGTTTTGGGCTGAGACGATGGGGTCTTCTAAATATACAATCATGCCATCTGCAAATAGAGACAATTTGACTTCCTCCTTTTCTGATTGAATACACTTTATTTGTTTTTCTTGCCTGATTGCTCTGGCTAGAACTTCCAATAATATATTGAATAGGAGTGGTGAGAGAGGGCATCCTTGTCTAGTGCCAGATTTTAAAGGGAATGCTTCTAGTTTTTGCCCATTCAGTATAATATTGGCTGTGGGTTTGTCATAAATAGCTTGTATTATTTTGACATACGTTCCATCAATATCTAGTTTATTGAGAGTTTTTAGCATAAAGGGCCAATTGATTTTTGTTGAAGGCCTTCTCTGCATCTATTGAGATAATTATGTGGTTTTTGTCTTTGGTTCTGTTTATGTGGTGAATTACATTTATAGACTTGTGTATGTTGAACCAGCCTTGCATCCCCAGGATGAAGCCTACTTGATCATGATGGATAAGCTTTTTGATGTCCAGTTGCAATCGGTTCACCAGCAGTTTACTGAAGATTTTTGCACCTATGTTCATCATGGATATTGGCCTGAAGTTTTCTTTTCTTGTTGAGTCTCTGCCAGGTTTTGATATTACGATGGTGTTAGTCTCATAAAATGATTTGGGAAAGAGTCCCTCTTTTTGGATTGTTTGGAATAGTTTCAGAAGGAATGGTACCAGCTCCTCTTTGTATGTCTGGTAGAATTCAGTTGTGAACCCATCCGGACCTGGACTTTTTTTGGTTGGTAGGTTATTAATTGCTGCCTCGACTTCAGACCTTGTTATTGGTCTATTCAGAGTTTTGACTTCCTCCTGGTTTAGGCTTGGGAGGGTATAAGTGTCCAGGAATTTATCCATTTCTTCCAGGTTTACTGGTTTATGGGCATAGAGTTGTTTGTAGTAATCTCTGATGGTAGTTTGTATTTCTGTGGGTATGGTAGTGATATCCACTTTATCATTTTTTATTGCATCTATTTGATTATTCTCTCTTTTCTTTTTTATTAATCTGGCTAGTGGTCTATTTTGTTGATTTTTTAAAAAATGGTTCCTAGATTTGTTAATTTTTTGAAGGGTTTTTTGGTGTCTCTATCTCATTCAGTTCTGCTCTGATCTTAGTTATTTCTTGTCTTCTGATGGGTTTTGACTTTTTTTTTATCTTGCTCCTCTAGCTCTTTCAATTTTGATGATAGGGTGTCAATTTTAGATCTTTCCTTGCTTCTCAGGTGGGCATTAATTGCTGTATATTTTTCTCTAGAAACTGCTTTAAATGTGTCCCAGATATTCTGGTACATTGTATCTTCATTCTTGTTGGTTGTGAAGAATATCTTTATTTCTGCCTGCATTTAATTTTTTATCCAGTCAACATTCAAGAATCAGTTGTTCAGTTTCCATGAAGTTGCATGTTTCTGAGTTAGTTTCTTAATCCTGAGTTCTAATTCGATTTCACGGTGGCCTGAGAGACTGTTTGTTATGATTTCCATTCTCTTGCATTTGCTGAGGATTGATTTACTTCCAATTATGAGGTCAGTTTTAGAGTAGGTGCAATGTGGTGCTAAGAAAAATGTATATTATGTGGATTTGGGGTGGAGAGTTCTGTAAATGTCTGTATGTTTGCTTGGTCCAGATATGAGTTCAAGTCTTGGATATCCTTGTTAATTTTCTGTGTCATCCATCTGTCTAATATTGACAGTGGAGTGTTAAAGTCTCCCACTATTATTGTGTGGGAGTCTTAGTCTCTTTGTAGGTCATTAAGAACTTGCTTCAAGTATCTGGGTGCTCTTGTATATTTAGGATTGTTAGCTCTTCTTGTTGCATTGATCCTTTTACCATTATGTAGCACCTTTCTTTGTCTCTTTTGATCTTTGTTGGTTTGAAGTCTATTTTATCAGACTAGGATTGCAACTACTGCTTTTTTTTTTTTCTCTCCATTTGCTTGGTGAATCTTTCTCCTTCCCTTTATTTTGAGCCTATGTGTGTCCTTGCATGTGAGATGGGTTTCCTGGATACAGCACACTGATGGGTTTCGACATTTTATCCAATTTGCCAGTATGTGTCTTTTGATTAGGGTATAAAGCCCACTCAAATTTAAGGTTAATATTGTTATGTGTGAATTTGACCCTGCCACTTTGGTGCTAGCTGGTTGTTTTGCCCATTAGTTGACGCAATTTCTTCATTGCGTTGATGTTCTTTACCATTTGGTTTGTTTTTGGAGTGGCTGGTACTGGTTGTTCCTTTCTATGTTTAGGGCTTCTTTCAGGAGCTCTTGTAAAGCAGTCCTGGTGGTAATGAAATCTCTGAGCAATTGCTTGTTCACAAAGGATTCTCCTTTGCTTACAAAGCTTAGTTTGGCTGGATATAAAATTCTTGATTGAAAGTTCTTTTCTTTAAGGATGTTGAATATTGGCCACCACTCTCTTCTGGCTTGTATGGTTTCTGCTGAGAGATCCGCTGTAACTCTGATGGGCTTCCCTTTGTGGATAACCCGACCTTTCTCTCTGGCTTCCCTTAGCGTTTTTTCTTCATTTCAACCCTGGTGAATCTGATGGTTATGTGACTTGGGGTTGCTCTTCTCGAGGAATACCTTTGTGGTGTTCTCTGTATTTTCTGGACTTGAATACTGGCCTGCCTTGCTAGGTTGGGGAAGTTCTCCTGGATAATATGCTGAAGAGTGTTTTCCAGCTTGCATTCATTCTCTCTGTTTAATTCAGGTACACCTATCAAATGTAGACCTTTTCACATAATCCCATATTTCTTAGAGGTTTGTTCATTTCTTTTTACTCTTTTTTCTCTAATCTTGCCTTCTCATTTTATTTCATTGATTTATTTCACACAGCTCTGCCCAGCTGCTGTGTGAACTTCCTTGTGGTTTTGGTTATACAGGTATAGTTAGAACTGCCTTGGTAATGTTGATCTGCCTCAGTAATGATGGACTGTCTCTGTAATGACAGACTGCCTCGGTAATGGGGGATTGCCTCGGTAATCGCGGACTGCCTCGGTAATGGCAGACTGCCTCAGTAATGGTGGATTGCCTCTTTAATGGTGGACACCCTTCCCCCAACAGAGCTGAACCATCCCAGGTCCAGCTGTGCTTGCTGTGAAACTCTCAATCCAGAGCGTTTCAGATTGCCGGTCTTTGTGGGGGTGCGACCCACCCAGCAGATCACCTGGCTCCCTGTTTCAGCCCCCTTTTTTTTCAGTTGAATGGGTGACTCTGTCTCCCAGGTGTTCCATGCACCAGTTGAAATGGCACCCAGATTTATGTGAGTTTTTGTGCGAAGACCCACTGCTCTGGCCAAAACAGTCATGCTGAAGACTTTTGGCACTTTTCCACCCAGTAATCTCCTGGTCAGTGGGCAGTAAAAATTCCTTTGCAAATGTGGTAATCACTCACCCTTTGCATTCTTGCTGGGAACTGCACTCCAGAGCTGTTCCTTTTTGGCCATCTTGGATCTTCTCTCGAGGTAAGCATTTTTAAATGTAACTTGGAGTGCAAATCTCCATGGCAGTGTAGTCATGTAGCAAAGAAGGAAAAAGCATTTTTCAGGAGAGGAATACAAGCAGGCTGTGAAGCAATCACTAGCTAGAGAGGCTAGCATGACTAAAAGGGAAGCAAATGCTAATATTCATGGCAACAGGAAAAGGCCTCAAAGGCATTTCAGAATTCTTCAAGGCATTCCCTCCCATTACAGGCCCAGAGGCCTGAGAGGAAAGAATGGTTTCATGGTCCAGGCCCAGGGTACTGCTGCCCTGCTAAGCATCAGGACACTGCTCCCTGCATCCTGACAGCTCTGGCTCCAGCCTCCGTTAAAGGGGTCCCAGATACAGCTCACACTGCTGCACCAAAGGGTACAAGCCATAAGCCTTGGCAGCTTCTGCATAGTGTCAAGCCTGTAGGTTCACCAAATGCAAGATGAAAAGATGCTTGTCAGTTTCTACCTAGATTTCAAAGAATGTATGCAAAAGCTTTGTTGCCCAGAGAGAAGCCTGACACAAGGATGGAGCCCTCAGAGAGACTCTACTAGGGCAGTGCCAAGGGGAAATGTGGGGTTGGAGCCCGATACAGTCTCCAGCAGGTCACTGCCTAATGGAGCTGTGAGAAAGGAGACACCACTTTTTCTATTCTGGGATGTAAGAATGATATGGCCAACAGCAGCTTGTACCCTGTATTAGTCAGTGTTTGCTAGAGGGATAGAAGTAATAGGATAGATGTACATATGAAGGGGAGTTTATTAAAGGAGTACTGGCTCACACAATCACAAGGTGAAGTCCCACAGTAGGTCATCTACAAGCTGAAGAGCAAGGAAGCCAGTCCAAGTCCCAAAACCTCAAAAGTAGGGAAGATGACATTGCAGCCTTCTGTCTATGGCCAAAGGCCAGAGAGCCCTGGCAAATTGCTGGTGTCAATCCAAGAGTCCAAAAGCTGAAGAACTTGGCGTCTGATGTTCAAGAGCAGAAAGCATCCAGCAAGGGAGAAAGATGAAGGTCAGAAGACTCAATAGGTCTGCTCTTTCCAACTTCTCCCTACTTTATTCTGCCATGCTGGCAGCTGATTATATGGTGCCCACCCAGATTGAGGGTGGGATTTCCTCTCCCAGTCCACTGACTCAAATGTTAATCTCCTTTGGCAATACCCTCACAGACACACCCAGGAACAATACTTTGCATCCTTCAATCCAATCGAGTTGACACTCAGTGTTAACATCACACACCCTAAGCCTGAAAAAGCAGTAGCCACTCAACTCAAACTTGTGAAAGCAACCATGTGGGCCACACCCTGCAAAGCCATAGGGTGGAGTTGCCCAAGGCCTTGGAAGCCCATCCCTTGAACTAGAATCCCCTGGATGAAGGACATGGACTAGAAGGAGATTTTTTTTGGAACTATGATATTTAATAACTACCCTCTTGGGTTTCAGACTTGCATGGAGCCAGTTGTTCCTTTCTTTTGGCAAATTTCTCCCTTTTGGAAACGGAATGTTTACCCAATGCCTATGCCAGTATTGTATCTTAGAAGTAAATAGTTTGTTTTTGATCTTACAGGCTCATAGGTAAAAGAAATGTGCCTCAAGCCTCAGATGAGATTTTGGAGTTTTGAGTTAATGCTGAAACTAGTTAAGACTTTGGGGACTATTCAGAAGGGATGATTTTGCAATGTGAGAAGGACACGAAATTTGGGCATCCAGCAGAAGCATGATATGGTTTAGATGTGTGTCCTTTCCAAATGTTATGTTGAAGTGTGATCCCCAGTATTGGAGGTGTGGCCTAGTGGGAGATGTGTGTTCATGGGATGGATCCCTCATGAATGGCTTAGCACCATCCCATTGGTAATGAGTGAGTTCTCAACTCTGTTAATTCATATGAGAGCTGGATGTTTAAAAGAGTCTGGCGCCTCCTCCTCTCTCTGTTGCTCACACTCTCATCATGTGATATGCTGGCTCCCCTTCATCTTCTGCTGTGAGTATAAGCTTTCTGAAATCCTCACCAGTGGCAAATGCTGGTGCCATCCTTCTTTTGCAGCTTACAGAATTATGATCCAAATAAACCACTTTTTGTTATAAATTATCCAGTCTCAGGTACTCCTTTATTTTAGCAACACAAATGGATGAACACAGTCTTATAAGGCATTTTTTTTAATTTGTAGAAGTGAGATCTCACTGTGTTGCCCAAGCTGGTCTCAAATTCCTGGTCTCAGGTGATCCTCTCACCTCATTCTCCCAAAGCACTAGGATTATAGGCATGAACCACCATGCTCAGCCCACATAAGGCATTTTTATATATGGATTTTTTAAATTGGTATAAATGCATGTCTATTATTTTAAGAGTAAAATGCTTCAATACTTAAAACAATTTTTCTGAGCATGATGGTTTTAAAATACGTCAGCAATTTATTTGCCACTCCCCAAATGAGGACCAATTTTAGTGACTCATTCCTAACAAATAGAAAAGTGATGCTATGTGACTTCTGAAGTTAACTTATAAAAAGAATAGCTTTCACCTGACTCCCTCTCTTGGTCTTCAAATGGCAATAGCATAGCCCAGCACAACATCCTAACCACAGTCTCATAAAAAAATCTTAAGCTAGAACACCCTGGTAAGCTACTTCTGAAATTCTGATCCATAGGCAGATAAGTATAATAAATTTCTACTATCATTTTAAGCTACTATGATTTAAGATAATTTGTTACACAGCAATAGCTTAATTGACTGCATTAAGATAATATACCCTTTTGATAATATGCCTCAGAAACCTATTTAAAATGCCTACTTTTTGACACAAAAATTCCACTTTTCAGAGTTTTTTCTAAGAAAATAATCATGCAGGCATACAAAGATATATGTAGAATAATATTTGTTCCAGCATCACTTATAATAGTAAAGTAGAAAAGCAATCTAAATTCTCGATAACAGAGGATCAGTTGTATAAACTATGACATGTCTAAGCAATGAAATAGAATGAAGCTACTAAAAGTATATAGCAATCCTTGGCCGTTTATTTATATTTAAAAGTAAGGCATTAAGAAGCTGATTATGGTGGATTACACCTATAATCTCAGCACTTTAAGAAGCTGAAGTAGGAGGGTCACTTGAGGCCAGAATTTTGAGACTAGCCTGGTCAACATAGTGAGCACCCCTATGTATTAGTCCATTTTCACACTGCTGATAAAAGCCTACCTGAGACTGATAAATTTACTAAAGAAAGAAGTTCATTGGACTTACAGTTTCACATGGCTGGGGAGGCCTCATAATTATGATGGAAGGTGAAAGGCAAGGAGGACCAAGTCACATCTTATATGGATGGCAGCAGGCAAAGAGAGAGCTTGTGCAGGGGAATACCCATTTTTAGAACCATCAGATCCCATGAGACTCATTCACTATTATTGGAACAGCACAGGAAAGACCCACCCCCATAATTCAATCAATCACCTCCAACTGGGTTCCTTCCATGATATGTGGGAATTATGGGAGGTACAATTTGAGATGAGATTTGAGTGGGGCTACAGCAAAACCATATCACCTTCTCTACCAAAAATACAAAAATTAGCTGAGTATAGTGGTACATACCTGTAATTCCAGCTTCTTGGGAGGCTGAGATGGGAGGGTTGCTTCATCCTGGGAAGCTGAGGCTGCAGTGAGCTGCTGTGATTGTGCCACTGCACACCAGCCTGGGTGACAGAGTGAGCCCCTGTCAAAAAAAGAAAAAAAGCTGTTTAGCAGCGGCTTGTATTGGTAGGAGAGCTTACTAACTGGCCAGCCTTTCCTTGGAGAATTCTGAGGAACCCTACCTATTTCATTAGTCCTTTCCCAACTAACACTACTTAGACCTTTTCCTAAGGCTGATGTGTATCTTGCAGAGAAGAATACTCCAAACTTCTACCTTATAGGAATAATTCTGGCTGCCAGCATGCTAGAAACTTGGGGATAAGGCAGCTGAAAGTCTAACCATTGAGTTTGTATTAATTCCCACTCTCCTTTGTGCCCATAGACCTCAGATACCAAGTCTAGTGTTGGAGGTGGGGCCTAGTGGGAGGTGTTTGAATCATGGGGACAGATCCTTCATGAATGGCTTGGCACCATCCCCTTGATGATGAATGAGTTGAGTTCTTGAAAATTCTGGTTGTTCAAAATGTGTGGCACCTGCCCCCTACTCCACCCCCCACCATATGACACCACCTGCCCTCTTTTCACCTTCCTCCATGATTGAAGCTTCCTGAGTCCATCACCAGAAGCAGATGCTGAAATTATGCCTGTACAGCCTGCAGAACTGTGAGCCAATTAAACCTCTTTTCCTTATAAATTACCCTGCCTCAGATATTTCTTTGTAAAAATGCAAAAATGGACAAAGACAATGGGCATGGTAGATAGTCACATTAATGGCCTTCAGTGAATCATACCTCTGCATGGATGAGCTTGCTGTCTTGGAGCCCAGCTCATATAGTTATATGAGAAGTCCAAGCTGATTACTGAATGATGAGTGAGCACATGCAGAAATAGGCCCTGAGACTACATAAAGAGGCCCAGACATCCTTCAGTCATCCCTAACTGAATGTAGCCTCAAGAGTAGCCTCAGATGAGAATAAAATAAACACTCAGCCAACATATAGGATTGTTAAAAATAATAAATCACTGCTGTTTTACCATGCAGCTTTGGGTGCTTTGTTCACAGAAATAGGTATGTGATGTGGTGTAGGAAGAGGCAGAAAGCTGTGCAGAGTTGGGCAGGTGATCTGGGGCTAAACTGTATGACCTTAGGACTTCAAACCTATCTTCTTCAGCCTACTCAGCTCAGCAATGCTGCCTTCAAAAATACCCTGAATTCCCAATTTTTAAGCCTTTTCAGGAATCTGAGAATTAGATTGCTAAACATTAACTTAAATGAGCAAAGTCCATTTTACCATGTAAGGTAACACATTCACAAGTTCCAGTGAATACGATATAGACAGTTTGGGGGAGCTGTTTTATATTTCTTTCTTCATTTAGACTATCTTCTATGTCATTTATTAGAGACTTAAGATTTTCCCCCAAAGAGATACTGTATATTCATACATAAATTAATTCTTATTTGCCATCTTGCATATTCATGCATAAGTTAATTCTTGTGAATAGTATCTCGTTTCTTATGGACTATGATTTTTTTAATGTTGCTATTGTAGTCAACAAACTTGTTGAATGTTCCTGTTTGTTCAGAGAGTTCTATTGATTCTGTGGGTTTTTTCTAGGTAAGTGATCATCCTGTGCAAATAATTATTCTGTGAAAATAATATTTTCCTTTCTGTGATCGTCACTAATACTATTCATCAAATATTTCCACTTCTTCCTCTATCCAGATACATAATAGGATTGTACTTCCCTGTTGTGTTCATATTCTATAGCTGTTATAACAAATTACTGCAAACAGCGGCTTCAAACAACTTAAATTTATGATACCCATTTCTATAGGTCAGAAGTCTAACACAGCTGCCACTGTGCTAAAATCAAAGCGTCAGCAGGGCTGCATTCCTTTTGGAAGCTCTAGGGAACTGTCTTAGTCCATTCCTACTGCTATAACAAAATACCAGACTGAGTAATATATAAGTAATAGAAATGTATTCCTCACAGTTCTAGACACTGGCAAGTCCAAGATCAGAGTATCAGCAGATTCAGTATCTAGTATGGGCTTACTCTCTGTTGCCAGGATGGCATCTTGTATCCTCTGGAGGGTATAAATGCTGTGTTCTCACATGGCAGACAAGAAAAAAGGGACAAATGCTGTATCCTCATGTGGCAGAAAAGACAGAAGGATAGGCATCTCTCTGAAGCCTCTTTTATAAGAGCATTAATCTCTTTCATGAAAGCAGAGCCCTCAAGGCCTAATCGCCTCCCAAAGTCCCCACTTCTTAATACCATCACCTTGGGATTTAAGTTCCAACCAATAAGTTTTGGAGGAACAGATTCATAGCAGTGAAGAAATCATTTCTTTCTTTCCTTTCTTTCTTTCTTTCTTTCTTTCTTTCTTTCTTTCTTTCTTTCTTTCTTTCTTTCTTTCTTTCTTTCTTTTCTTTTCTTTTTCTTCCAGCTGCTAGAGACCACCCATGTTCCTTGATTCTTAATACCATCACCTTGGGATTTAAGTTCCAACCTATAAATTTTGGAGGTACAGATTCATAACAAGGAACAAATCTTTTTTTTTTCCAGCTTCTGGAGGTCACCACATTCCTAAACACATGGCCCCCTCCCTCTACCTTCAAAGCTAGCAATATGACATCTCTCTGACCCTGCTTCCATTACCACATCTCTTTGTCTGGCTCTCTCTTCTGCTTCCCTCTTCTACTTATAAGGACCTCTAGAATTATATTGGGTTCACTGGAATAATCCAGGATAATGTCCCTATTAAAGTCAGCTGCTTAGCAACCTTAATTATATCTGTGACTTAAAATCCCACGTTCAGTATAACCCAACATTGTCACAGGTTCCAGGGATGAAGACGTGGACATTGTTTTGTTGTTGTTTTTTGTTTGTTTGTTTTGAGATGGAGTCTCGCTCTGTCACCCAGGCTGGAATACAGTGGCACAATCTCAGCTCACTGCAACTCACCCTCCCAGGTTCAAGTGATTCTCCTGCCTCAGTCTCCTGAATAGCTGGGATTACAGGCACTTGCCACAATACCCAGCTAATGTTTGTATGTTTAGTAGAGATGGAGTTTCACCATGTTGGTCAGGCTGGTCTCGAATGCCAGATCTCAGGTGATCCACCCACCTCGGCCTCCCAAAGTGCTAGGATTACAGCCATGAGTCACCGTGCCCGACCAAAGACATGCACATTTTATTTTGTTTCTTTTTTTTTCTTTGTTGTTTTCCATTTGACAGTTTAAATGACTTTTCTTCATACAATAGCTATACTTTTTTTGTTTGATTTTTGTCTTTAACTTAATACCCATACTCAGGTTTATTTGCACTTGTTGATTTCTTAAGCTTATCAATGTTCACAAATTAATCCCAACAAGAAAACTAGTTTGACACACTCTCCTGTTCTTGTAGTACTCCCCACCTCCTAACCCACTTATATTGTTAATATCTAGAATTTTAATTTTTGTTTATTTTGGATATGATTTTTAAATTTCTTTAGCTCTGGTTTTTAAAAATAAAAAGTAGACTTCAATAAGGTATTAGACCACCAAGCTTCTCATATCTCTTGCCCTAGATTCTAGACTTTTTGCTCTTTCTTCACAAGTGTTTTCTAAGGCTTGTACAACGTGGAATATTTTTCTTGTATTTTCAAATTTGATTGAAAATCTGGTTGAATATAAAATCCTAGTATTGGAATTTTTTTTTTTTTTTGCTAACTTAAAAATTTTACTTTATTGTCATTTTCTATCTTGTGTTGCTTATTTTAAAATTTTGATGTGCTGTTTTTATTCCTTTCTGTTGATATGTTCATTGCTTTTATAGTTTTTCTCTTTGTCTTTTATATTTTTAAACTTCATTATCATCTCTGGATATTTCTTTATTTCTCTTTTCCATCTGAAATCTTTCATCTTTTTAAAAGCTTTATCCAAAATTATTTCTTAAATATTTCCCCTCTTCATCTTTATTGTTTCTTCCTTTGGGGTCTCCCACTATCTGAATGTTGGTCCCGCCCTTTTAAATGGCTCAGTTTCCTTTTCTGTTTTATTTCTTTATCATTTCTTGATGCTTTCTGGAAGAGTTCTTCTGATGTTTTACTTTGGTATCTTGCTCCTTAGCAATCTATCTCTGTATCTATCCCATGCTATATTAAATTCTCAAGATTTCTGCTTTAATATTTCTAACTCAGATAGTAAGTATCGTGCAGTTTATGGGATTTGTTTTTGAGACAGTTGAATAATTCAGCTGTTATTTTGGCCTTTGAGCTTATGTTCCCCTGAGGGTGTCAGCTATTCTCTCCAGTAATATGCACCAAAGTCTGTGTCAGTTCAGGTGTGTTTAAGGACAAGAGAGAAAATGAGTCAAGGATATAGATCCTCGGGCACAAAAGAACCACTGCTGATCTCCTGCTGCCACTCCTAGGCTTTCCCTTTGACCCTTAGGGAAGAGTAGTGTTTGAAACAGACTAGGTTGAAGTCCTAGGCCTAAGGCTTTCAAAGAGTAAAGCTGAAAGACTGACACAGGTCTGTTCCCATGAGCACCTTTTCCCAGCAAGACTTTAATGCTGCTCTGATTTTGCCTTCAGAGCTCTAGTGTCAGAGGATAAAGGACAGATAATGATTGTTCTAAGACAAACCAAAACAGAGACACTAGCAGAGTTTATAAAATTTTCTTCTACCTATCCTCTCTCGGCCATATGCAGCCACTCTCCACACCAGACTGAACAATCCAACCCCTCATAATGTTTAGGACAGATTTAATCTTCCCAGAGATTTTTCACTGATGGTTATTGGTACTGGTTTCTGGAATCCATAACTCCCTGTAACGTTTACAGTTACTTCAACGTTGCTCCTACCCCAAGATAGGAGTCTATAACCCAGGCTAGTATCATCTTCGCAGAAAGCAGAAACAAAACATTTTTCTAGCATTCTATCCACAGTGCCATCATAGAGTTCAAAAATATTGAAGTAATTTTTACAGTCACTAGAATGTACCATAATATCCACTATTTTGTATTCTTACCAGCCATTTGTTTAATCATATATTTTACTAATTCAATAGAAAGAAAAAGTACACCTCACTGATTGATTTGCATTTCTTTGTTCACTAATGAGACTGAAATATTTTTTCATGTTTATTAAGTAATTGGCTTACTGCTCATGATAATTGAGTATTCATGGCTTTCCTCATTAGTTATAAAGTTTAGCATTTTTTCTCATTTATTTGGTCTTCTGTAATTGGTTTTGATTTAAAATTTATTCATTTATTTTTATTGGTACTAAGGATTTTCTTGTAAAGTGCATTAGAAAAGGTCTTTATAGCATGATAAGAGCAATAATAGAAGATCTGGTCATGCCACAGTGAAAGGATACTCCTCCAAGAGCTCTCTATAAAATAGACTTTAGCTCTCTTTTGTTTCTATGTGCAAATGTTATTATTTGTATGCCTTCAAATCTTATCAATACGTTCATTCCATTATTATTTTATCTATTGTTCCTAAGATTGTAATTTATGAAAATATCTTTTCAGAGTCTTCAAGCTGTTAAATTATATTTTATTCTGATTTCTAAGCTTTAGTATTCTATTAGTCAATCTTTTAATCTATCTGAAATGAATTTAGGGGATGAGAAAAAAGTTTAAAACACAAAAATTACAAATTGACTTTCAAAATGGACCTTGTCTGTACCTTTTATTTAGCTAAATTATTACCACAGTGGATGGCATAAGACCATGAATACAGGAATTGCAAGGAAGATAAATACTCTGTTGTCAAAAAAAAAGATTGCTTGGCCAAAAGAGAATAATAACAGAGAGGAAACTCATAAAGTGTTCTTATAGAGACTGTTTTGGTTTTGTTTTGCTGTTCTGATAGCCTGATTGTGGGGGAAGGGGTGCAAAGCGAAATGGAAAAGGCTAGCTTATTTTAACTCTTTATCTTATTGCAAAATTGCCTGAATAATACAAGAGCGAGAGAGCTTGAATTGCTACAGCTGGTGCTACTTAGCCTGGACCACATGGAGTTTCAGGGATGAGCTGAACAATGACTATTATACTTTGTTGAGCTGATTATCCTTTTGTTTCCTGAATAAACTCAGTACCTATGATTCACTTCTTCATTTTTTTCCAGTTTCTTTTGATTGAAATATTAACAAATATATAATGTATACATTCTTATTCTTTGGTGACCATGTTTACAGATTATACTCAGCTCCATTCTCCTTACTGAAACTTGTCAGCCACCCCAAATGCTTATCTTTGGCTTCTGGGCAGGCTTTGTAGAACAAGATAAAAAAAATTATGTTGTCCTTTTTGGCTAATTGTCTAGAAAAATAAGATACCTAGATGACAAAAATGTTCCCAGTACCCTTCCTGTGTGCATTCTCCCTGTAGAAATAATTTGCTTTATTAAATTTATACAGATCTTGCTTTCATCCCAGTGGAAAGTATTTATCAAGCTGCTTTCAGAATTCATGCCTGGATAATTCTGTTGCTTGCACATTGGTTGTCAAATAACATGTTTTAAGTCAGTTTCTTTCTTTGTACCTTCATGCTCTCATTTGAAATGACATGATGCTCCTATTTGGGAATTAAAGTACTTAAATATATTTGCATAAATGTTTGAGTATCATAATTAAAATTCTTGATAGCTAATGAGAGGTTAGAAAAGAAATAAGAGGAAATATAGTTTTAACCTATTTATCCCAAAGGCAGCAAAGTAATCTTATCTGGTCTTCACTTTTAATGTATTTTTGTTCTTAAGTTTAAGACCACAGTGTCTAACATATATAAATATTCCTTAAATAAATGAATGAATAAAATTTAGCTATTCAAATCCTATACTCTAAAATTAACTTAAGAATATATGATAGCCTAAAATTAACCTATTACGGAAACTAATTTGAAGAAAGTATATTAAATCATTAGGCAGGCAAGTCCATGCTTCATTTGAAATACTATTTTACAGCTTTAAAAGCTAATATTTTAAGAAGGCAATTAAGAACAGCTCTGTGGTATTTTTTTTTTATTTTAGACTGTTTTCTTATTCTGTTAGAAACAGTGAATTAATATTCATTGTTGGATATGTGTGATTCAGATTAAATGAAGAAAAACAACACACTTTCATATTTCAAATTATTTTCACTATATTGTGAGATCTGGCTTCTATTGTCCTTTACTACCCAGCCTCAGAATAGGTACCTTTCTTAGGTGGATTTTACTCAATAGTAATTGCCATCAAATGATAGTGAGTTGGAGTTTTGTTATGAGATCAGCTGTTCTTATACTGTTCTTACTGCCCTTACCTTCCTGAGGGAATAGGCTCATTGTGGGCAAATTGTCAAGCAGGTGAGATAGGAAGAG
This sequence comes from Callithrix jacchus, assembly GCF_049354715.1. NCBI lineage: Eukaryota > Metazoa > Chordata > Mammalia > Primates > Cebidae > Callithrix > Callithrix jacchus. The sequence goes on along the minus strand of NC_133503.1, from coordinate 144,871,767 downwards.
GGGAAGTGAGACAGGAAGAGGTGAAGGGAAAGGCTGGAGCAGAGAGAAGGTGGCAGGAGGATTCAGAGTACCTGGGAGCCTGGGTGGGAGAATAGAATTATGAAGAATAAGAACGAGCATCAAAAGGATAAGGAGGAACTTAATTTCACCTGACTATCTTCATTTAATGGTCAGTTAGGCAAGACTTATTGAGCCCCTGCTGTGTGCTAGCACTGTGCCATGTTCCATGGCAGCTGTGTAGTTGTCACAGACACAGCCTCTTTCTGTTTCAAGGAGTTTATAATTTGAGAGACAAACTGAAAACATAATGATGATAACAAAAGGTAGAATGAGATAAAGGTCATAGGTGTCTATGCATTCATTCATCCTCAGATTCATCTCCTTCCATTTTCTCTTTACTCTAAACGGCTCTTACTCCACCAATCTTCCAAAACTGGTTCCATAAAGCTCACTAATGACCAGTTACTAAATCTAATGGCCAGTTCTCAGTCCTTATCTGACCTGTTAGCAGCATTTGTCACAATCTATCATTCTCCCTTGAAATATTGACTTCCTCTGGCTTTCAGGACTTCAGTCTCTTGGGTGTCCTCCTCTCTTAGTCTGGTCTGTTTTTGTATCTTTTATTGGTTTATCCTCTTCTCTTAGATTTCTTTATGTGAGAATGTCCCAGAACTTGGACATTGGTCCTCTTCTTTCCTTATCCTCTTGATGATCTCATCTAGGCTTATTATTCTAAATACTATGTTCATGCTGATGACTCCCAAATTTATCTCCAACTTAGACCTCTTTTCTGAACTTGAGATTCATATGTCCAACTCGGTTCTTCACACCCCCGCTTGAATGTCAAATAAACATCTTTTATTCAACATGTCCAAAACTGAACTCCTTATTTCCACTTCCCCCAAAACCATCAATCCACAACTTTCCCTTCTCATTTTATGTCAACTCTTTTGTTCCATGTATTCATGATAAAAACCTTGGAGTCATCTGCGGTTCCCCTCTTTCTCTCACATCCTATATTACAGTCCATCAGAAAATCTTATTGGTGTTACCTTTTAAAAAATACAAAATTTGGCCAGGTGCAGTGGCTCAGGCCTATAATCCCAGCACTTTGGGAGGCTGAGGCAGGCAGATTGCCTGAGGTCAGAAGTTTGAGAGCAGGCTGGCCAACACGGTGAAACCTCATCTCTACTAAAAATATAAAAATTAGCCTGGTGGGGTAGCACACACCTGTAGTTCCAGCTACTTGGGAGGCTAAGGCAGGAGAATTGCTTGAGGCGGAGGATGCAGTGAACCAAAATGACGTCACTGCACTCCAGCCTGTGTGACAGAGTGAGACTCTGTCTCAAAAATGCAAAATTTGACTACTTCTCAGCATCTCCTCTGCTACCAATCTGGGCCACATACCCTGGTCCTGTCAGATTCTCCCACCTTTTAACAGCTTTCTCTACTTATACCTTTGATCCTCTGCTTTGGACTCTAGTATCAACCTAGCTGCCAGAGTAATTCTTTTAAAACATAAGCCGTATCTCGTCATGTTTCTGTTCAGAGTCCTGAAATGACTTCTCTTTTCACTCTATTCAAAAATCAAAGTCCTTACAAACATCCAGAAGGGATCCACATGATGTGACCTTCCCTCCTATTATTCTCTTCCTTGCTTACTCTGCTCTAGGCACACTGCCTGCTGCTATTTCTCCCAAACACCAGGAATGCTTTTATCTTGGGCCTTTGTACTGGCTGTTCCTCCACCTGGAACACTCTCCTTCCAGATGTCCACATGACTGACTCCCTCAGTTCTTTCAAGTCTTTGCTCAAATACCATCATTGCAATGGGACTCATCCTGACCACCTCACTTAGTACTGCAAATTGTGTGCTTCCAAGTTTCTTGCTTGTCTTTTTCATTTTTCTGCAGCACATATGACTTTCTAACATACTATACTACTGATTTATCATCTTTATCATCTGTCACTCTCTGCTAGAATCTGAACTCCATAAGGGAAGGGATCTTTGTATTCTTTATTCACTGTTCTCTCAAGCACCTAGAACAGTGCCTGGCACATTACAGGAGCTTAATGAAATTCACTGAATTGAAATTGAATTCATTCAACATCCAGTTGGCAAATACAAACTTACCATCTACTGTGTGCCAGGTACTAGGCTAGAGGCTTAATATTCAGCAGTGAATAAGATAGGCTTGTCCTTAGATTTATGAGATGAGCAGGAATCAGAGCCTCTGAGCAAGTAATTGGAATGTGGTGACTACTTTAAGGAGTAGAGAGCATCATTGGGGACATACATAAGGGATTTCATTGAAGTCTGGGAGTCAGGAAAGACCTCCATAGGGAAAAGATGTAAGTTCAAACTTTAATACAATATGAATGGAAGTAGGGAGGGCAAGGAGAGAGTTCTAGACTGAAGAAACAGGTCGGAATTGTACCAATGAAGCATGTACAGAAGAAATAATTCATTTATGACTGGGGTGAGGGAGGCAGGCAGCAGAGATAAAATCGTATTTTAAAAGTCAATTAAATTCACCTGGAAAAATGGTAGGGATTAATAAGAGGGTGGAGGTGAAAAATGAAGAGGCCAGTTTAAGCTTAAAATTAAGTGGCAGGAAACTGAAGTTTATATGCTTCAGTTTGCCTGTGGCATAGAGTTGAGCTCTTAATGGAAGCACTGAGAGAGGAAAGGCAGATTGAACCAGAAAGTAGTGAGGAAGTCCTACAAGTTTTTGTGAAGAACTGCAATGTGATCAGAACTTCACTTTAGAAAGATTTCATTTAGCCTGGCTGTGGTGGCTCACACCTGTAATCCAGCACTTCAGGAGGCCGATGCAGACGGATCCCTTGAGGTCAGGAGTTCGTGGCCAGCCTGGCCAACATGGTAAAATCCCATCTCTACTAAAAATACAAAAACTAGCCAGACGTGGTGGTGAGCGCCTATAATCCTAGCTACTTGGGAGGCTAAGGCAGGAGAATCGTTTGAACCCAGTAGGCAGAGGTTGCAGTGAGCTGGGATTGCACCACTGTACTCCAGCTGGGTGAAAGAACAAGACTCCGAAGAAAAAGAAAGAAAAGAAAGAAAGAAAGAGAGAAAGAGAGAAAGAGAGAAAGAGAGAAAGAGAGAGAGAAAGAGAGAAAAAGAGAGAAAGAGAGAGAGAGAAAGAAAGAGAGAGAGAAAGAAAGAAAGAAAGAAAGGAAAGAAAAAGGAAGAAAAGAAAGAAAGAAAGGAAAGAAAAAGGAAGAAAAGAAAGAAAGAAGGAAGGAAAGAAAGAAAGAAAAAAGAGAGAGAGAGAAAGATTTCCTTTAGTTGCAGGGTACAGACACTGGGAGCAGATGACAGTAGTAAGCAAAATTTCTAAGGAAAGTCACTGAAACTTCTACTTTCTAAATTTTCTACTTTGAAGGCTCCTGGCAAAGACCTTGTTTCCATTAAAAAGAAAAGACAAAATAATGATAACTGAAATTCACAGGAGACCAAAATAAACACAGAAATTCCAATTAATTTATTTACTGTGAGAAATATAATTGTCACCTAGCCTGGAAATTCTGTTAAAAATATATTATTTCCATGAATAGAATGGAAAATCATTATGAGAAGCTCTTTTAGAATGCACAAAAGAACCATCATAAGGACTCAAGCTTAGTTTCTCTGATGGATGTAAACTCTTTCTACACCCAGGCGCAGGGAAATCAAGGGATTGCCCAGTCAACATGGAATCAGGATGAATTGTTCCTAGGCTTTGGAGCTACTGGCAGACATGAAACTGAGATAGCCTGCTGATCTGTTTTACAGTAGGAATTTAGAGTTTATCAGAGATTCTTAGCCTGGATTAGAATCTCCTAGAAGGTATTTTAAAAACGCCAAGGCTGGGTGCAACGCAGGTGAATTAAATCAGAATCTCTGCAGGTAGAGATCAGGTATTGATATGAGCGAGGTAGTTTTCAAGAGCTCCCAGCAGAACTATCATTTTGAATTGGTCCAAAGATGGGTCTTGGAAGGGCCCTTATTCAATGGCCTCTGGATCTCTCCCTTTTGAACCTCTAGAGATGACCAATCCTTGTCAGTTTCACACAACCTTGTTCCATGTTTCATCTTTCTTTGGACAAAATGTATTCTTTGGATAATGTATTCTAAGAGGTTCCAGAGGAGAGGCTTCCCGCAGCCCTTGGAACAATCCTGCTTTTACCTCATCATGTCTGTCTCTGTTCCTGCTCTTGAAGTGTGAGCATGACTTTTTATAATGGGCAAGAGTTTCCCTCATTTTGAAATTCTTGGGGTGATGTGGTGTCTCACTGCGAAATGAACTGAAGGGAAATGAGCCTGGAAAAGAAAAGGCTGGCTGGAAACCTATGCTGTAGTTCAGGCACTCGATTGTAAGTAGGACGATAACAATGGGGCAGAAAGGGAATGGAAGGGGCAGAAAAGGAACAGAGAAATGAATGGAAGATTAAATTAACTATTAGTGCAAATTATTCTTTTCATACAAAAATTAAAACATTTTATAGAGAAATAATTGAAGTCATTAGGGGAGGGCAGATTCACAGAGCATCACAGCGTTAAAAAATTATGTGGAAATTGATCTCTATTGCATGATACACTGATAATCTAACCAAAGGTTTTCATTTACCAGGTGAATAATTGTTTTTCCTAATGTAATTTTGAATATATCACCTTTTTTGGTCCCTGAATTATATATTATATAGCTATTAGACTATTAGGTCACAGAACAGAAGGCGGAGCTATCAATAAAGGGATTTGGAAGCCTGGGCAATCTCTCTGGATAATGCAGGTTTAGACTACACATACACATGCACACATGCAAGATATAACCAGATAACCCAATGCTCTATTCAAGATGATTTCTGATCTGGTGGTGCCAAACAATTTTGCAGCCCTCGGCTTTTCTTCACACATGCAGGCAAGGAGTTAAAAAACAAATAAATGAAGCAAAAAAATGTTTTAAAAATTAACAAGAATGAGTGTCTCCTCCTAATCTCTTCAACATTTGTTTTTCAGGTAAGGACTATAATTGCTTGATTTACGCCAGTGTTCCCAGAGATCTTTAGAGGCAACATGTTGTTCACCCAGTCCCTTTTATGTTTTTCCCTCTGTGTTCAAGTATATAGCACAACCATTTGACTATGTAAACAGCTACCCTGCTGAGTTAATAATAGCCAGCGTGCATATTATTTCATTTTAAAAGTTTCCTCTTTTGCTATTTGAATTCAATGACAATATCTAGATCACAAAGTAAGCCAAATAGAAAAGTTTTTAAGAGAGGCAAAATACAATATCTAAAATTTTAGAAAACTGAATATTTGCCCAGTTTTAATCACAATACCTTGAAATCACTGATTTTATATATATATAAAATACATATATATATATACACACACACACACACACTTTTTTTTTTTTTAACAGTTTGTAAGTCTTTACTGAGGGTCCTGAGGATTGTGCCAAAGTTATACAGCAACCTTTGGGGACTGAACCTCTTGAAACACAGCATCATCCAATACAAATACCTATGGGGACTGGGCTTTAATTACTCTCAGTAGGATCTAGAAACAGAACACTGGAAGTAGTAGACACTCTTTGGAATGTTTGCTTGCTCTATCATATCGACTGTCTCCATTTGCACCAGTCAACTTTTGCTGCAGCAGTGAAGCAGTCTCCCAGATCTCTGAAGCTTACAGCGAATACATATTTCTGCCTTCAGATCTGCAGCATAAATGTGACACATCTGACTTAGGTTTGGCTCTGGTTGAGGTCTACGCTCTGTATCTCTCATTCTGTGTTTTTCTTACTAAAAGGCAGGGATACACGGGGATAAGTGGGAACACAGCATGCCTTTTAAAACTTTGGCTCTGCACAGGAACAGTGTTCCTTCCCCCGAAGTCCCATTGGTCAAAGCAAGTCACATGACCAAACCTAAAGTTAGTGAGATGGCATCATGTACTTTTCCCACAGTGAGCATGATGAGAGTAGGAAGGGAAGGATAAACTGTGAGAAGTCGCATGATTCACTATCCCTTATCTCTAAAAGCTAACAACCCACATGGCCAGGGCTAGGGCTTAGGCAGAAATGTTTGTCAGTTTTGTTGGAATGTAAGACTCGATTTTAAAAGCCATTATCACAATTATGATATAATGCAGTCTTACCTTACTATCTGAAAACACGAAAAGTAAAGCAAACTGGCTTTATCATACTTGGTAGGCAGCCTGTAAAATGCCCACCATGAGGCCAGCCTCCAAGTATTTACAGCCTGTGCAATCTGCTCTCATTGAGTGTGAACTGGGCCTAACAACCACCTTCTAATAAAGAGAAGATAGCAAAAGTGCTGGGATGTCACTCCTGAGAATTAGGTTACAAAATGATTATTATTTTCTCGCTTTCTTTTTCTCTCTCACTCACTTTCCTCACTCTGGGGAAAGCAAAAAATTTGCAAAGAAAGATTTGCCATGTTGTGAGAGGCTGAGGTGGCATAGAACTAATGTCATCAGCTAACAGCCTTGTGAGTAAATTAAGAAGCCCAACGTAGCCTTGATCTGACTGCAGCCCTGACCAAAAGCTTGATTGCAGCCTTTTGAGGGACCCCTGAATCAGAGGCACACAGCAAACCTTGTCCAGATTCCTGACCCATAGAAACTGTGAGATAGTAAATATTTGTTAGGTAACATATGCGTTTGTTATATAATATACATTATACATTTGTCATGTAGTCATAAATACTATCCCATATGAATAATTAAGTTGGCGAGCCTTGTCAGCAATTTTGTGACTTACTTAACTAAATGCTATTATTAAAAAGTGATACTTGAATCTAAAGAAAAAGGAAAAATTATATATCTATCTATTGATGAACCTGAGTTAAATTGCTAAGAATGATATTATTCTGCCTCATAGTTGGATATACCTAGAACAAATTTTATTTGTAATGACTTAATGAAGTAACAATACATATTTCATAAGGGGTAAGAGAATGATGATTACTGAAGACAAAGTGACAATGATGATGTCAGCATTAAGAAAACTGTCCACCTTCTGGCAATTTAGCTAGAATATATCACATTTGAGCTTTCCTTGAAGTTTTATTTCTATCTATATAAAATTCATTAAATTCTCCAGAAAGTGTATACTTGAAGATTCCAAATCTTTAAGAGTCACTTTTCAGTTAGCAAACATATATATATTACTATTTAGTTGATAGTTATATTTGTTTCAGGGTTGTAGACCAGATTTTCTATAGATTTCTATATTACTTCAGGTTTAGTTATTTGTATAACTAGAAGATGAATACCTCTTCATGTTTTTTTATTCATTCCTTTATTTCTCCCTTTCCTATTCTGAGCTACAGGCTGTGTCTGACACATTGTTAGTACTTGATAAATGCTTATGGAATAAAGGAAGGGAGAAAAGAAGGAAGGAGCTGAAGTTCAGAGACTGACAGTGTAAATCAATATGGTATGCTATATACTATTTTCTCTTTTTAGAAACATACTCCTCAGGTCCATAGACTATAAAAATTAAACCATAAACATGAGATTTTTCTAAATAACACTCAACATTCCACTTTGTATAGGAGGTCTTAATGTGTCCCCTTTCTATTCTGAGGATCATGTGTATACTATAAAGTTCATTGAATTAACTACCTCTGATAATTCTCTCCCTGGTTTGTGCTACTCTCCTTTTTTACCTATTGGCAATTTCTTGTGGGAACTGCCTTGGGTGAAAGTCATTCTTGCAAGAAAGTTAGTTTTTTTAAAAAAACAAAAAAGTTAATGTTCTTAGCAATCAAAATACCAATAAAAGCAATAGAAGACGTAATTCCTATGCAAGGTGTATAAGTTAAACTTGCACCGATACAGTTTTTAATAGTATTTAGCACTGCTATCATTAGCTACTTTCTGTAAAAGCCAAAAAATCTGCCATATTAGGTAATTTGTGAAGTACTTTGTTATCTGATCTCTTTTACCAAGTTACTTTCCATTTCCCATCAGACTCCATGTCAGAAAAAACAGAGGTTTCGGTGGTTTTTTTCTGTTTGTTTTTTGCTAGAATGATTTTTCCCAACCTTATTTACCTTTCAGACTCCAGCTTCTTTTTCAAGGTTCGACTTATGCCAAACCCTGAATCAAAACTATTCATGGAGACTCTCAGACTGCTATGCAAATCTGACAGCCTCAGCCAATCCCATGAGGAACTCTGAAGCAAATATCATTGTGAAAGTTGATTTTATGTGTCAACTTAGTTAGGCTATGGTATCCAGGTATTTGGTTAAACATTTTCTAGATATTTCTGTGAAGGAATTTTTAAATTGAGATTAACACTTAAATCAACAGACTTTGAGTAAAGCAGATTATCCTTCATAATGTAGGTAAGCTTCATCCCATCAGCTGAAAGCTTTAAGAGAAAAAGATTGGCCTCCCCAAAGAAGAGGGAATTATGCCAACAGACTGGCAGCCTGTGGTATTTATTATGGCAGCCTGATATAATTTGGCTGTGTCCCCACTAAAATCTCATCTTGATTTGTAATTCCCATACTCCCAATGTGTCGTGGGAGGGACCCAGTGGGAGGTAATTTAATCATGGGGGCAGTTGCTCTCATGCTGTTGTCATGATAGTGCGTTCTTATGAGATCTCGTGGTTTTATAAGGGGATTACCCCCTTTTGCTTGGCACTTCTCCTTGCTTCTGCCCTGTGAAGAAGGACATGCTTGCTTCCTCTCCTGCCATGATTGTAAGTTTCCTGAGGCCTCCCCAGCCCTACAGAACTATAAGTCAATTAAACCTCTTTTCTTTATAAATTACCCAGTCTCTGGTATGTCTTTATTAGCAGTGTGAGAATAGACTAATATAGAGCTCTAGTAAACAAATACCATCACCAAGTCTCAGTTGGGTAGAAACGACCAAGTCCTAGTACGTTCTGTCCTCAGTCATTGGATGGGGGCTGCCTGGGAAGAATGTGGTCTCTACTTAAAAGCTGCTAGATCTCAAAGATCTTACAGCTAGAAGCTGTCATTTGACTGTCCTTCTCACAGCCAAAAGGCAAGTTATTTTAATAAAGCACGAACCAAACAGTGCATCTATCTGGCTGCCACATGTGGGAAGACAGAAACAAAGACAACACATAAGAAAAGATGAGAAAACATTCTACTTCACCAACAAACATGAAACAACTCTGCTAATGTTGTAATTCATGGTGGTTATGTTTGTGATGAATTTGTATTGAGCCAATTTAGTTAAGCTGGAACATTTCTAAGACTTCCTTTTCCTACATAGATCCAGGCTAGTGTGGGCTACCAAAAATGTTTTGCATGAGATTTAGAAAAAGGAAGTAGAATAACAACCACATTCTTTTCATGCTGAGGTCAAAGCAGGGCATGAAGCACCACTGCAGCTCACACATACTATGATCTGATGGCTCATCCTAATGGCAAGGCAGTAACTGGTCCTGCAGCTCTCCCCAGATCCACTGGATGTCTTCCATCAACTTCTTCAGATATTAAGCCAGGTACATGTTTAGCTCCTTGCTTAAGGGTACTGTAGTAGTCAGGGTTCTCCAGAGAAACAGAACCAGTAGAATAGATAGACAGATAGATAGATAGATAGATAAATAGATAGATAGATAGATAGATAGATAGACGGATGGATGGACAGGCAGACGGACAGACCAGTCGATTAATAGATAGACAGACAGACAGACAGACAGATAGATAGATTATCATGAGGAACTGGCTCTGCAATTATGAAGATGAAATCCTATGATCTGCTGTCTGCAAGCTAAAGACACAGGAAAGACACAGAGCAATACTTCTAGTTCAAGTCTGAGGCATGAGAATCGGAAGAACCAATGATGCGAGTTCTAGTCTGAGGGCAAGAGAAGATCAATGTTCAGGATCAAGCTTTCAGGCTGAGAGAGAAAATTCTCTTTTCCTTCACCTTTTACTTCTCTGCAGTCCCTCAACAAAGTGAATAATGCCCACGCACATTGGGGAGAGCAATGTGTGTGGGCATTATTCAATCGTTACTTAATCTACTGATTCAAATGCTAATCTCATCCAGGAACACTCACACAGTCACACCCAGAAATAATATTTAACCAAAAATCTGGGCACCCAGTAACCCAATCAAGGTAACATATAAAGTTAACCATTCCAAGCACCAACTTTTCCTGCAGAACAATCCTATCATCACGGTTGGAGGCTTGCCATCAATAGAGACACATGCAGGCTTCAGTCTGTCCTCATGGGTTTTGCTTATTCTCTCAGGTTCTAGTTTGTTCCTGCTTTCCCCCACTTCGTGTTTTTCTGCCCTTGCTCACAGCTTGCCCTGCTGAATTCAGGCTGTACCTCTATAGGCAAAAGAAACAATCTCCCATAAACTGTTCAAACAGCTCCCACAAGTGTGTAAGGTCAAATGCATAAATAATCTTCCTTCTTAAATATATCTCTTAGTGGTTCTGTTTTCTGTTCAAACCTTGACTGATACAATGATAATTCTTAGGGACAAGAATGGCTTACTTTATAGCCAACCTGGAATTTACCTAGAATTGCTTTGCAAGACTATGGCTTGAGGTCATTGAAATTCAGGGATTGCAAATTCATGGTGTGTTCTGCCATGCTCCCTCCTTCACCTGAGGCAGGCATTGCTAATCAATCAAACTATTTTTTTCTGTTGGGTGGAATGCACTCAGAATTTTTCTCATTACAGTGTTCTAGGCAAACCTTAAAATTTGATTATGTTTAGCTTTTTACCTGAAACCTGTTTTTGTTAGTAAACATGAGGCACCCACATAATGTACATTTATTTCAGAAAGCCTCAAATTTTAATATCAGCTTCAAAAAGCTTTATGAAAATCATTGTAACATTTTTTTTTTCACAACGATGAGCTTAAAATGTAACTAGAGCAAAATGTAAGAAGAAAGAGGAGACATTATTTTTTTTGCCTGGGCTCCTACAATGGATCGAATGATGGCCTACAAAAGGTCTGTTCACATCCTAATCCCCAGAACCTGTAATATTATCTTAATTGGAAAACGCATCTTTTCAGATGTAACTAAGAATCTTTTGTTTGTGTGTGACAGGGTCTCACTCTCCCACTAAGGTTAGAGTGCAATCATAGCTCATTGTAATGAACTCCTGCATGCAAGTGATCCTCTCACCTCAGCCTCCTGAGTAGCTGGGACTACAGGCATGCTACCATGTTCAGCTACTTTTCTAAATTCATCATGTTGCCCAGGCTGATCTCAAACTCCTGGGCTCAAGCAATCCTCCTGCTGTGGCCTCCCAAAGTGTTAGGAAAGAATCTTAAGATGAGGAGATCATTCCGGATCATCCAGGTGGGCTCTAAATCCAACAAAAAATGTCTTTCTAAGAGAAAGGCAGAGAGAAATTGAGACAGACAGAATAGGAAATGACAGAGGAAAAAAGGAGGAAGCAGTGTGACCACAGAGGCAGAAATTGAAGTGATGTTGGACAAATCAAGGAATGCCTGTTATTTTAACTGCCTCCTATTTACCCCATTGGTGAGAGGGATTCCCATTCCAGGATTTTTGGGGTGACTGAAGACATGACACCAGTCACTGGAGAGATGAGATCAACAGCAGTTTATTTGTCACATATACTCATAGCCTGGGGAAGAGGATGCCACAGGCCATGCAGGGTCACATGGGGGTGGTACTTGGTAACAGAATGAACAACAGGAGGCAATGGGAGACAGGATCTGTAATGTCAAGAGGATGAAGAACATCATGGTTCCTGTGGGGAGATGACTGGCTTATTTGAATAGTTTTATGGGCTGGCAGAGAACTGAAACTCATTACTCAGGATAAGCAGGCACTGTGCCTGGTCCTGTTCATGAATTAAGCTATCTGCCTACAGAATCTAATCTGCAGTAGCAGAATGGGGAAAGTAGGTTGCAGTTAGGCCATTCAAGGCTCTCTTGATGTGTCAGAGAGATGTCATGACAGCACAGAAAAGTGGGCCTTAATATTAGGTATATACCTATAGGCACCTAAATCTAGAAAAGCAAAGGACAGATTGTCACCTAGAACCTTCAGAGGGTATGTGGCCCTGCTGACACCTTGAATTTGGCCTTCTGGCCTCTAGAACTACTGTGGGAGAATAAACCTATGTAGTGTTAAGCCACCTGGTTTGTGGTATTGTTATAGCAGCCACAGGAAACTAATACAGCTCTCTAGCATTTCCCCAACCTAAAAGAACAATGAGTACTTTTGGTTGGAAAACAGGATCTGGCTTGCTTCAAGATGATATACTTAAGACAATATGAAGGGAGGCAGAGCCATGATCTCTTAAAGAGCAAAGGTGAGAAAATTCAAAGACTTCCACCTGTCTATTATTAAAATTGTAAAATTAACTATTTGTATTCATTACTGACCATTAGTCTTTAACACCAAATGAGTCCTTAATGTATAATATATGCATTGAGGTTATCACTTTGTGTATAAAATCCTATGCTTTTGTCCTTTAACATATATAGTCGAATTATTTTAGTATCCTTTTGCTACTTATCTTTTGCCATCCTTCTGTTCTCCTAATTAATGTTTTTGAGGATTTAAAAAATTATTTTCCTGTGAATGGTTTTCTGATTTTCTTTGGAAAGAGATAGAAGACTTTTCTAAACTTTACTTTAGTCATATATTTATGAAAATGAGACTCTTTCAGACATGCTTTGCAGTTTGAAATTTTTATTATACTCATCCAAAGTTTCATGTCTTATTACATTTTTGTGTGCATAGTTTTTTATTACAATGTGTTTTCTATAGTTGCTTAAAGCCACAGTTTAATCAGAAATTAGAATGTGGCAGTGTCTTTTATTTCTGTTGTATATGTAGGCCACAAATACCACTCATTACAGAAGTTGCCTTTTTTATTTTTATATATGTTGGGTTTTGGATTTTGATCCTTAATTTCTTTGGGAATGATTCCTATGAGAGTAATTTTTATAGACAATGGAACTTTAATAGAAAATGGTTTTAATTACTATATACGTTATATTATTTCTCAGATTTTCACACATTTTTACATCTCAATTATGAAGTTCAAATTTGAAAGTTTCCAATATTACATCATCTATTTGTTGCTCCCAAGTTGTCTGCTCTACTGTGGTCCTTTTACTATTTTTTTTTTACCTGCAATATGACAAGGAAATTTAAATTATTTTATACACACATATAGAGTCTCCCAATTTAGTGCATTAAAAAAACCTTTCTTGGCTGTGTACAGTGGCTCACACCTGTAATCCCAACACTTCAGGAGGTTGAGGCAGGTGGATCACCTGAGATCAGGAGTTCGAGACCAACCAGCCTAGCCAACATGGTGAAACCCCGTCTCTACTAAAAATACAAAAATTAGCCAGGTATGGTGGTGGGCACCTCCCAGCTACTTGGGAGCCTGGGGCAGGAGAATTGCTTGAAACCAGGAGGCGGAGGTTGCAGTGAGCCAAGATTGTGCCATTGTATTCCAGCCTGGGCAACAAGAGTGAAAACTCCATCAAAAAAATTTATTTTACTTGTTTTCCACAGTGTTTTGATGTAAGTATCATTTTTCAAACAGCTTCATTAAGTTAGAATTCACATACCACACAATTCATCCATTTAAACATTTCAATGGTTTCTGGATTGTGTCTTTAATTCATTATTAATTCCTTATATAGGACTCCTCTTTAAACACAGTAATTTCAATGGGTAGTGCATGGAGGATTGGGAACCAACTCAGCTTCAGCAGAGCTGAAGGAGCTCTGTAGGATGGGTACCAACCAGAAGTGAGAGAGACACTTTCCTCTCAGACCACCAGCACTCACTGGAAACACACAGATCTGGAGACCGGCAAAGGCTGAAGCTCAAACGGGCTTGGTTGAAAGTCTGTGGGCGGAACTCAGTTCACTCTGACCTAGAGGGGAAATGTGGGTCCAAAAACGGAAAATAATTGACAATCTGCACGTGAAATGGTGGGATCCATAATCTCCTCACCTATCCCACTCTTCCCAATGCCAGCAGCCAGGATCACACACACAGACACACACTCACTGACTCCCACACGCAGGCATGTATGAGCAGAAAATTAGATGATTCTTTTCTGGAAAAACTGAATATCCCAGAAACAAAAACTTGCACATATGACATTTAGTGGTTTCCCAATAGAAATGGGGCAAGCCCAGCACAACTCTAATTCATATTTTTGGTACTTCACATTTCAAAATGAACAGAATCAAAGATCACTAGGCATTTAAGGAAAGGGTTAATATAAAAGAGACCAAAATACAAACACACACACACACATATACACACACACACACCCCACAACACTCACACACAGAACTTGGGGAAAATGGTAGAGACATGTACCATGAGGAACAAAAGAACATCCAAGAGAACAAAGCACTGTACAAGGAAGCAGGCATACATTTGATGACAGTCCTCAGTAGTGAATAAATATAACAATTATTAATTATAATTATATAAATTATAATGTAAAGGTAGACTTAGTAAGGTGATATAAATATAGTGGTGGGAAGAAAGGGTGGAGTAATATTTTTTAAAAAGCGAAATCACCTACACCATAAGTAAGTCAATAGCTAACATCTAAATTGATAAGTGATTAGACAGCGGAATAGGCTAGGTAAGGGGCAGCTACCATGTTCTGGAATATGCTGCAGGACTGTATGCTATGGCTGCTGAGCCAGACCCTGGGGCCTCTGGATTATCCCAGTTTTGTGAAGCCTGTGGAGCGACTGTTACCCTTCACCAGGATCCCAAAGTCCCCAAGGCATGAACATTATCCCACTCCTAATGGCTGGCAGCCTCCCAGAGACCTCCAACCCCACCCAACCTGCCCTACTTTGTGCAGTGCCCTCAGATGCACAGCATCCCTGTCGATAAGGACATCACACATGGCAACTTCCAAATGACTGTGATCCAGAGAGTGGAGGGGGACATCTGGGCTCTACTGAAAGATGCGGAAGATTTTCTGAGCCCACTGCTGGAGAAGACACCCATACCTGTGTACCTGTACTCGTACCTCAGCCAGGTCAAGGAGATGACAGGTATGCTGCAGGTCGGGGGAGACCTTGATCAGCAGCTCCAGCCTGGCTCCTGGAGCAGGGTTTCTGGGCCCAGCTGAGAAGTCTGCACCATGGCATCCCCATGGACTGGAGTCCAGGAGACTTCAGGAAGAGGGAGTGTTGCCCAAGGTTAGCACTGGCTTACAAGTAAAGCCTCACTCCTGTTGATTCCAGGCCTCTGTCAAGTCTACAGCCTTAGCAAGGAAAAGAAGCCCGATACACTGATCCTATGTTGCAAGCCCTACTGGTCATTAATGCAATTTTCTATTTGGCTGTATATACTGTTTAAGTCACTAAAATTTGTATGATATTTACAAATTAATCATCTGAAGCTATGCAAAAATAAATAGCAAATATGAGTATATTGTTTTAAAATATTAAGGAAAGTATCAAAATTAACAGCTAAACCAATTGTAAGTGGCTGATTCCAAATAGTGGGATAGTATTAGGATGGTGGGTGGAATCTGGTAAGGAGGAAAATGGTTAAAGGTTTACTGTTTTTCATTATAAGCCTTTTAGGGCTATTTTAATTTTTAATATGTTTTACTTTGATAAGGAATAAAAATTAATGTAAAAGAAAAAAAATCCAGATATAGCATTTTAATTGGCATTGTCTGGTTTGTTTTCTAAATTATGGTTTCAAAGGGAGACAGCAAACACTTTGGGGAAGATAACTATGTAAATTGACCAATCCTTCAAATGCTTATTTATTTATTAGAGACGGGTAGAGGGGTCTTGTTATGTTGCCCAGCCCAGACTCAAATCCCTGCAAAGATCCTTCTACCTCAGCCTCCTGAGTGGGTGGGGCTACAAGTGTGCAATACTGCATCCAGCTAATCCTGCAAAAGTTTTTAAGTAAACTGGTTAGGTGTCTAAGGGAGAGAATACAGTCATGGATTCTTAGGTTCTGTTTGGTGTTGGGCTAGTAAATCCCCTTCCTCACCCCTCTTTTCCGCTTATCACTAGAGACAGAAACTAAAAACCATGGCTTCAGGCTGCTAAAAGCCTAAAACAAAACAGAACAGAACAGCAGCAACAAAAAAATAAGGTGGCTTGGACAAGCTTGAGAATTTCTTTACATGATTCCTCAGTGGGGAAAGGGGAAGTAGAGAGTGGGAACATGCAATTTATTGAGAAAATAAACTCAAGTTTAAAAAAGAAGTCAGGCAATCATTTCTATTATAAGAAGGAAATAAAAACGTCAAGGGCTGATAATGACAATGATTGTCTGAAACAGACACACCTTGATCACCTAGAGCCTGTGAGAAGAGCCAGGTGACCAGCACTGGTCCTTCTCACTTGAGAGCAGCCTCTCCTTCTCATTAGGCTAGTTTCTCACCACTTTCCACTGTCCTGTCTTTCTTCCCTCCCCCACCCTTTTTCCTCATGTCCCTTTCCCCTGCTGCAAGTTTTGCTGGTACTAACCATAAGGTGACCTGAAAGGTTTCCTTTTTTTAGATATACCCCATTTAATAAATAGGTGATGAGTGTAATGGTAAAAGTTTATCTGTTTCAATAAAAAAAATTTCTATTAAACCCACGGAGACCAAAAGCATTACATACATTTTGTACTTGCATGAGAACATTTGTTGATCTGGGTGGGAGTGTCAGTGATGCCCAACAATAAGACTTGCCATCCACACTTGGATTTCAGAGAAGAAGAATGCACAGGTGTGTTTTCCAGCAGGCTGTGGCTGGTGAATACGCAGTGTAAGGGCTTTAATGGACAGACACGTAGACTTTCAACTTGCTGCTCTTCTCTAAGCACCATGCCACAGATTTGCACTTAATCACTGCAGGTCGAATGTTTTCCAGCTGATGTTCTTTCAGGTGGGAATAGAGAGAACGTTTAGATCTCTACTTTTGACTTCACAAAACTATTTTTGGCATTATGTCATCTGATGGATGACTTAGTCCTCGTTCTACCCTGAAGAGAACAGAATTTCCCAACCCTTTTAGATGTTAACATTTAATTACTGCAATTCCTGAGAAACATCTGTGACCATTTCAATCTAGAAGTTTTAGGCTTTTTGAGTGGCAAGCTAACTGCTTTTCTTTGTTGTTTGACAGAACTAAATACTTTTCCTAGAAAAAGAGTGATTGACGAAGAAATTTTACTTTAATATACATTTGAAAGACATTCTATTTAAAATATCTTTACCTGACGTTTTATTTATTTTATTATTTCTCTTTCTCTCCCTCCCCCCCATAATTCTGGGGTTTATGGAATCAGTGGAATTTCCTTCTTCCCTTCCCTCTGCTACTCCACGTTTGAGTTCAGCATGAAATCAGTCTTGTTGCTCCGTGTACTGAGAACTGCCCATACTAGCGTGTACTGGCTTATAATTGCAAGTCATTTTGTATTGGGTTGAATGACCAGGCCTTCGCCTTGTTCCTTATAGGCCCAATGTTCCAGGTGTCAGAGTAGATAGCTACAGAAAAACTCGGGTAATCAAGGAGATGGTGGTTGCTAAGCAACGGAGAGGCAAGCAGGATGTCTCGTGCTTGGGTCTTGGCAGTGTACTAGGAATAAAGAAGACCACCAATCATTCCTTGTCCTCGGGCACTGATTCAACATGCAGGTGCAAGGTGGGTCTAGAATGTGGAGATTCAGCAGCAGCACCTGGCTTCTCTTCCAGTACTTAATTCACAGCTCACCAGCACTCCTTCCCCTGATTCCATGTTACGACAATGGGATTTCTTGTGCCTCAGTAAGCATCTCTTTCCCCCAATACATTCTCCTTTCCCCTTGTCCCCAACACATTTTATCTTCTAGGACTCAGCTTCTCATTGGTCCTCACTGAAATCTTGTTTAATTCTTGAGTTCCTTCTTAGAGGCCCTAATCTTCACCCCAGCCTTCAACATATGCCTCAAGTTTGACAACTGTATCTTCCAGCTAGCCCCTGCCCTACTTGCTCCACCACTAAGTCCCATGTGTTGGGGCTTCCTATATTTGCCTTGGTCTGTGACTGACAGTGACCATTTCCTGGCTCTCTTCTGCATCTCACACAGTTTCTACCTTGCCTGACTAGGAGGTTCTAATAACAGGACTCCAGCCCTCATCTCCCCTTCCACCTGCAATCTTTTCCCCACATAGACCCAAATTCCAGTGTCCATGCCTGTTTAACACATCCTGAGATATGATGGCACTAGCTATTTATTTCCTGCATTAATGTTCCTATATTGACCTTAGTTCTCAACATGGAGGCCCCACTGGTGCTTCTGGTGTAGGCTAGAGTGCATGGTCCAGACAACATGAATTAGCAGAGGATTTTTTATTCATAAATGGGTTTTGTTTCCCAGCAAGACTGATTCAGACAATGTCCAAGTCTACAGAAGCATACAATTCAAAATTAATGTTATACATTTTAGTTGGGCTCTCCTGTCAGCCTACAAAAAACCTGTTTGATCCAAAATGTATTAGAGGTACCATACTCAAACTTTATTTCAACTCTGACAAAAATTAGTTCTGTGAGGAAATGGAATTTGAGTTTAAAGTGGCAGTCCCAGGATCAAGCTCCGAAGCTTCAGCAGCTGTACAAGAACTTCCATAGTTTCTAATCAGGGTTGGTGGAATTAGAAAGGCACAGTTGGAATGAAAAGAGTTAATTATAGCTGGGGTAGGGATGGAAGATTTAGGAGCAAGCTGCCTTTGGTTACTGCTTCCAGAAACTGAGGGGTGGATAGTCCAGCTGGTAGGGATGGGGAGATAGAAAAGACACTGCTGAGAAGCCTCACACCTGAACTGTCAATGTGGTTGGTAAGGTAGAGACAGCAAGCTAACATGGCCCAGGATGGTCATAGAGGGACTTGTTATATCAAATTTCCTTACATCAAAGAAAGATGTAAGGAATAGTAAAACCTGTGAGACGTTCTGCTCAGAATGCCCTTTGAAGGAGTTGTTCTCTACACACCACTGCACCCACAGCCCTATCATTGCAACCTGGAGCCACCAGGGTATTTCAGTGACTCTACTTAAACTAAGTAGACTGGACAAAGGACAGGCCTTTCACTTTCAGGAATTTGATTTTAGGGTTAGAAGAATTGAGGCTACATCACTGTACATGGATCTAAAATATAAAAACTCAGGGACTGTGCCATCACATGGCCATGGAATAGAGAAAACTAGCTTGTGGCAGAAAAGAGTTAATTCATTTGTTCATTCATTCATTCAGTAAGGGGAAAAGGAAAAGGAAAGGCAGAGGAAGGGAACTAATACTTAATGAATGCTTACTGTGTGCTGAACAGGACATTACAAAGTGGCTGCCAAGCAAACCAGACTGTGGTTCAGGGGTGGGTGGTGGAGTAAGCAGCGGGAGTAATTTGGTTGTGATGATTAATTTGGCACAACCTGGAGTCAGAGACTATGGAGCTACCTTGGCTTTTGGAGGTGTCCATCCAGGGCTCCCAGTCCCACTGATAAAGGGGATTTCTGCAGAATGCCGCAGACCTAAATGAACCTTCATGGATAACTTCTGAGAGTTATTACTTTATGTCTTCCATATGCACATAGGAAAAATTAACCATCTAGTTTGAATTTCCATTGTGTTCCAAATGGAAAACCAAGGGCAGTGTTGAGGGTAAGAGAGCATCCTGAGACAGAAACCCCAACAACCAGTGGGGTGAGTGAGGCACCTCACTTCACATTATGCACAGTTGGGTACTTAGTTAATACTTCATGGTTTAATTGCTGTATTCCATCTCACAAAAATGTAATATTTTTGTCAACTTCAAAAAAACACTATCGCCTGCATTATATACAACAAGATATTATATAATAAGACCACAGAACACTAATATAAGGAAGGATGAACACTGTTATATCCCACAAAAATAAAGCCAAACTGTAATGAACAAACTCAGTGCCTCAAGTGGAGTATATTTCTAAGCTTGTGGGATTTAAGAGTACCACAAATGCAATCATTTTTACTTCTCTAAATTGATAGTACTCACTATCGTATTTAAATACAATTCTACAACGCTCTTGACTAATGCGGCAAGATAACCTAAGGGAAAAATTTCTAGTCAGGGTTAGTCGGGGTGTATTAGTGTGTGTATTAGGGTTCCCCAGAAAAACAGAATCAGTAGAATTGAGAGAGAGATTCACTGTGAAGGATGGGCTCCTGTGATTACGGAGGCTGAAGAGTCCCACTACTGCCACCTGGAGGCGTAGGGAAGCGGGTGGTGTAGCTCCGGTCTAAGCCCAAAGGCCTGAGAACCAGGGAGGCCACCAGTGTTAGCCCTATTTGAGTCTTAAGGCCCAAGAACCAGGAGCATAATGTTCCAGGCGAGGAGAAGATGGATGTCCCAACTCAATCAGAGAACCAAATTTGCCCTTCTTCTTTCTTTTTGTTCTATCTGGGTCTTCAAGAAATGACGGATGATGCTCACCCACGCTGGTGGGGGCAATCTTTACTCAGTGTACAGCGTTGGAAGAGATTCAAATGCTAATCTCTTCTGGAAACAGCCTCACAGACACACCCAGGAACAATGTTTTACCAGCCATCTCGGTATCCCTGAGCTCAGTCAAGGTGGCATGTAAAATTAACCATCATGTTATGTCTCATGTTTCTGTAGTCTCAACACAAAGCAATGAGAGCTATTACTCTAATTCCCTGTCCCAGTCCCAACCCATCTCCTTCTAATGATACACACATAAAAAGAAAGTTGAACTTTCCCTGTCCCAGAACTGTGTTATGAGAATTTTGTTTTCCAAAACCTGGGCAAAGAGCAGACTTATCCATCAAGGCTTTTTTTTTTTTAATCAAGAATAAAAAAGAGGCTATTTTATTTATGGGCAATATGTGAACACTCAGGAGCTGAGCGTTCAGCTCCTGAGTGTTTAAAGTCCCAGTGACCTTAAACAGACCCTGCTGCCAGAAGCTGAGGCCCCTGTCATGAATTGAACACCAGAATAAGTGCATTTGACACTAGGAATTAATCATTTTTTTACACACTTACCTATATAAGATAAAATTATTTTTAGAATAATAAATATAATTTCCTTATTTACTCTGAAGTTTTAAAATAATTAACAATTAAGAAAATAAAATTTCAATTTAAAAGAGGTTATGAAAATTGATCTAGAATATATCCTGTAGGAGCAGTATGCACTTGGATTCACTGTTTTAAATTTTAAACACAAATAAAAATTCCAAGTTGCCATACAGAAAGGGAGAATTGAAATAACTGAAGCTCTCTTTATTCATCTGTACAATCACTGTGTTATCATTTCTTCTTTTGAAACTACTGTTTAAATTCAGGAGTATGAAACACCACAGAGATTCACATCAGCGATTCCTAAGCTTTAGACATTTGTCACTAACCAAATATGTAAGGCTGATCTATGGCTGTGGTGAAGTGGGGAGAAATAACTGAATAACTGAAGATTCTTCTATTTAAAGTCCATATAGAATGAAATGTTTATTAAAGTATAAGTGGTGAAAATTGATAAATTGTAGCTTACATATGTATTATTAAAACTCAACAATATTCATAGAAATTATTTAGACATTAGACCCACAATTTTTTTTTCATGATGGAGTATTTTATCACTGACATTGTTTGAAACAGCCGGGACATAGTGACAATAAAAAAAGCAGAGTGATTTTTAACTTAGCATAATTATGTTTTTAATTACTTACACAAATGCACCTTCTTATGCCTGCACATGGGGCAAACTGTTCCCGAAAATGGTTTAGAATTGCATAATCTCTCCAGGACATTTGCACTAACAGGGGAAGAGGTAAAGCTCTCCCAACAAGTGACAGAGATTGAATTTCCTACCAGTTAGATTGGTGTTTGACATCAGACTTCATTTGATTTTAACAAATGATCAAATGTGTCTTTTTTCACCAGAGCATTCATAAATTCATATCAGTTATATTGCCATAACATAGCTAGTGTAAGTGATATAATACATGCTTAAACATTTGTTTTTTCTAAGAAACAAAATCTAAGCATTCTTAGATTATTTTTACTCATAAAATATGGGAAGATATGGTTAAATGTTCAAAAATTTGTAAAATAAACCAATCATAGAACTTGGTAACAATTTTTTTTTTCTTTTTTGAGATGGAGTCTTGCTCTGTCACCCAGGCTGGAGTGCAGTGGCGTGATCTCAGTTCACTGCCACCTCCGCCTCCTGGGTTCAAACAATGCTCTGCCTCAGCCTCTTGAGTAGCTGGGATCATAGATGCACGCCACAACACCCAGCTAATTTTTGTGTTTTTAGTAAAGACGGTGATTCACTATGTTGGCCAAGCTGGTCTCGAACGCCTGACCTCAGGTGATCCACCCACCTCAGCCTCTCAAAGTGCCGGATTGCAGGTGTGAGCCACCATGCCTGGCCAGAACTTGCTAACAATGTTTTTCTAG
Source organism: Callithrix jacchus (assembly GCF_049354715.1). Classification (NCBI taxonomy): domain Eukaryota; kingdom Metazoa; phylum Chordata; class Mammalia; order Primates; family Cebidae; genus Callithrix; species Callithrix jacchus. The sequence goes on along the minus strand of NC_133503.1, from coordinate 144,849,301 downwards.
ATAAATCTCTCACCAAAAATCTTATAGGGATATAGTAAAAAAAAAAAAAAAATTCTTCCTCTCCAACTTGGTGTCGTAAAGGTAATATAAACAGTAATTAAAAGCATTTTTAATTCAACTCTACCCACTTTTCCAGCACTTCACCTTCCATATTCTCAATCAACTGCATGTATTCATAGGTGAATTCAGGGGAACTGCTAATTTTTTCGCAAATAAATGAGCCCTCTTAGCTTTCATCAGCATAGAGAGCTGTACTGCCCCTGAAAGCCTTGGGGCTCACTAGCTCCACCTGCGTTGTCACCATAGTCCTGTGCTTCCACCAGGGCTATCTGTGCCACCTCCCCAGAGCTGTTGTTCTCAATGCCTCTGCCAATACTAATACAGTGGCCCAGCTTAGGCCAGAGCTGTGAGATCCCTTTGGACCTTGGAATATTGGTAGCAGCACTTGAGTTTACAACCAAAGTTAAGAATGTGGACACTTTATTCCAGGAAGAGAACAAGGAAAGAATATTTCAAAGGAGGGGTAAGGAATCTGAGATGGCCAAGAGGTAGTCTCGGGTCCCAGTGGGTAGAAAGCATGATCTTTCTCCTAGTAGAAGCATCACTCCCTACACACTCAAACTTTCAAACCAGCAGAGTCCGTCCCAATTTGATTCTGAGACCCACATAATCTAGCAAAGATGGGCAGAATCTTTGAGTAAATATTAGTTTAGACTAGTTTTTCTGACCCTACATATCAAACAGAACCTTGTTAGATTGACTATAAATTTTGTCCTTGGGAATTGCTGATTCTATGAACCAAAGCTAAAGAGCTGGATGTTAGCCAACCTATCTTAGTCTGTTTTGTGCTGCTATAGCAGAATACCTGAGACTAGGTAATTTATAAAAAACAAAAATTTATTTCTCACAGTTATGGAGGCTGAGAAGTCTAAGATCTAGGGGCTGGCTTTTGGTCAGGGCCTTTTTGCTGTTTCATCATATGATGGAAGGTGAGAGAGAAAAGAAGGTCAGGCTTGTCCTTTTATAAGAAACCCACTCCTGCAATAACAAAGCCTCTCCCTTGATAATGGTGTTAATCTATTGTTCATGAGGGCAAAGCCCTTGTAGCCTAATCACGTCTTAAAAGTCCTGCCTCAGTAATAATACTGTTATCATTGCTATTACATTTCCAACACACGCTTTTCAGGGGCACATTCCAACCATTGCATTACCCTATTTCTGATACTCTCTAGAACCTACCTAACACTAGAACACCCATTCTATCATACTTAACAGCTTCAATCCAAACAGTAGCTCTCCCATCCTTATGAGGTCTAATATAAGCTCCTTATATTAGACCTCGAGATCACAAATAACAGTTTCCACTTTAATCTGGGAGAAGGAGAAATGGTGAATTGCTCTTTATGACAATACCTGATTCATAGTGAATGCTAAATGAACTGGGAGACTTTTCTTTCTCTTGGAAGGGGAAAGGTGGGTTAAACAGTGACTATTAAAAGTAGGTTAATAATTATTAAGTGCAGGTTACTACACTTAAGAGAAAACCTCTCAGAGATTAGAAATAACATATAGACCAACGAAATTGCCTCTTCAAATGAGGGAGACACGCATTTCCCTCTCACCACATCCTGAGAGGTGTAAGGAAAAAAAGAGAATCAGAAATCAGTCCCTAGGTTATGTTATGATACAGTAACCTATATTAGGAGCTAATCCTTCATTGACACCCTTACCTTCGGAAGAGCTATGAAGGAATCTTATCACAAGTGTTTCATGGAGTGATGTGTTTTCTAAGGAGTGTTTGTATCACTTATTGGTGACGGCAACCACTTCCTGATGAATTGTTATTTGTCTTCATAGTCACTAGAGATCCCACCTCCCAATTCTGCAGTAGTTCAATCATATTCTTTGCGTCAGGACACAAACTCCTTGAACATCTTGACAGGGTGACGCTCATCCCAAAAGAGAAGGGTGTATTCAGCCGTGTCCACTGAGCCATGAGCCATGAGCCTTTTTATATTAGTCACAGACCAGAAAGTTTTCCAGGTATGTTCAGGTCTCAGATAAATCCAACACTTCCTCCTCCATCAGATATTAAATCAGGCTGTGAGTTCCAAGCATGGCTGCTACGTCTGTCCCGCAGCTTCTTCAGAAGAGAAGCCTGCCCTTGGCTAAAGACCCTCATAGAAGTAGCCGGTGCTGAGAGTCTCAGGGTGGATCTCAGTCCATCCTCTTAGGGAAGAGGACCCTGGGGGCTTTTTCTTTTTTTAAGAGACGGAATTTCACTATGTTGCCCAGACTGGACTTGAACTCCTGGTCTCAAGGAATCCTCACCTCACACTGTGGGGATTTTTTAACTTCTAATAACAATACTAATATAAATATGAAAAGTATAGATGTAATTGCATAGGCATAAAATACACATGAAAAGCATATACACACATACAAAATATACACTTTAAAAGTTATAAAGATGAATATCCTCTCACAAATCACTGGAGGGGTCCAGGAGTAGAAAAGTGAATATGTCACAGAAGTTGACAATGTAGTGTTGGGGTTAAGAAATGCAAGCCAGATAGCAGGGGTTAAACTCCTACTATGCCCCTTACTTGCCATGGTACCTTACTGACTCTGTGACCTTAAACACTCTGTGCCTCAGTTTCCTCCTCTCTGAAATGGAGATATAAATAGTTCCTACCTTAAAGGATGTTATGAGGATTAAGTGAGACAATACATGTGAAATGCACACAACAGTGCCTGGCACGTGAAGAGTGATTAATGAACAGTAACCAATAGTATTAGCTTTGTCTGTAAGTGGTTGCAACTCTCTGGTGTGAAAGAACAGAGAGCCATTCTGCTTCTCTCTGGGAATGAGAGAGCATACACGGAAAAAGGACAATCAGACTGGATAACTTCCTAAATGATGTTTACAATCTCCCCTAGAGTATTTGGGGTTGGCAAGCATTCCCCATGGCCACCTGTGCACATATTATTGATACTTTATAGCCTGCTGTCTGATAGTGCTGCTGTTGCTGACTTCTGTGTGCCAGGTATAAAAATTAGCCACATGGCTTTTAATCTAATGTGTCATGTATTAGAGATACTGCCGTCACTGCAGTTATTTGCAGTGGAAGCCTCCCAGTGGAACTTCAGCTGCTGGACTTTTCACTGAAGCTTCCAAAATGGGCATTAAAGCCCAGGAATTATTGACCTTTGCACAGTACTGCCTGCTGTAACCTTCTAAATCACCATGGCCAAGAAGCCAGGTACTTGCCAGTTTGCCTAAATGGTATAACATTTCTCTTCTTCCTGTAGCTGGTCCATGAAGTAATGTCAAAGGGGCAGAGTTTGTTAGGATATTTCAGTCATATTTCAGATCAGGGAGTTGGCTAATCCAATGGCTCAGTGCTGGAAACAGGCCTCGTTCCTTTCTGCTTTTCAGCTCTGCCATCTGCAGTGTCCTCTTCATCCTGAGGCTGCCTCTCACCATGGCTGTAGCATGGCTGACTCCTGGCTGCATCCAGGCCTGTGCTTTCCTCCACATCCAGAAAAAGATTCTGGCCTAGCATTTTTAGCAAGAATTTGAAGCCCACAATGATTCGAGATCCTCAGGTCATATACTTAACCCTTGAACCAAGGATTACAACCCAGTCATTCAGGGGCCACCTCTGGCACTGGGGTTGGTTTAGCTACCTCTGAAATTCAGGGTCTGTATGGAGAAACTAATATATGGGTAGCCTTGGAAAGGAGGAGGGAGAAGTGGGAGCTGGTATAAAGCAACAAATGTCCTGGATAGGGATGATGTAATTTGGAAGTAATAGAGGGATGTATGCTTTTGAGGTTCTGTGATCTTAGATCTGTGTTCCCAAAGAGTAAATGAGAACTGTGATGTGGAATATATCAGGGAGAACTTCCATCCCACGATAGGACACACTCACAGGAATCCATGGATATCTAGATATCATGGTAACTGGTATCTGAAAGATACAGCACAGCTCTAGGGACAGAATTCGTTTTAACTTTTTTTTTTTTTTTTTTTTTTGAGACGGAGTTTTGCTCTTGTCACCCAGGCTGGAGTGCAGGAGCGTGATCTTGGTTCAATCACTTGAACAGCAAACTCCTCCTCCTGGGTTCAAGTGATTTTCCTGTTTCAGCCTCCTGAGCAGCTGGGATTGCAGGTGCCCAACACCACACCCAGTTAGTTATGAATTTTCAGTAGAGATGGGGTTTCACCATGTTGGCCAGGCTGGTCTTGAAATCCTGACCTCTAGTGATCCACCTGCCTCTGTCCCATAGTGCTGGGATTACAGGCATGAGCCACTGCACCAGCCTAGAGACAGAATTTATTAACCCTTTCAACAGAAAGAATTCAGTAACACCCCCCACCCCCTACTCACCTCCACTAGCACCATTATGCTCACGCAGCAACTCTCCTCTCTGCTTCTAACCCTCCTTTTACTGCCATGAAATTGTTTTACTCTCTTTGGTTTTCTATACGTTTATTCATCTATTCTGGTGCCTTATAATCTGTAAACCAGAATTTCAGCTTTCTCGTGATTCCTGTTTCCTCCTGGCCTCTTTGGGTGCATCTTTTCAGATTCTACTCTACCTACCAATTGCTCAATTCTATTGGTTTCCGGAAGATACAGGGCAAGAAAATCCCATAACGAGGCTTTGAAAACAGGAAAAGATTTCGAGATAGAGAAGAAAGATGTGGCATTTCTTGGACAGAAAAACATACATTAAGATATTTTTGGGGCAGGAAAACGACTGATTCACCAAAGCAGCAGAAGGTGTTAAACAAGAGAAAAATAAAGTTGAAAGGTAGAGAGTCACTGGTTACAGAAGCTTCGGAAGTTAAAGATATGTTGAAGGCTTTTAAGCAAAGCACTCAGTTGGCCTCTTCATTATTTTTATAGCCAAAGTCAGCTTTGTGTGAACCCTTCTCTTTCTTTTACCTGAAAGCCAATATTTCTTGTCCCTAGTCTCTCTCCACTTGTTCTGTCATGCCAATTCTCAGTAAACCCTATGAGGCTGGAAATCAGAAGCTAGGGGCAACACTCACCTCTAAGACACCAGTTACCATTGTCCTGTGAGAAGTCATACCCGCAGTGCTCAGCCCTATCAGACTCAGTGTCCCCATTTTATAAGAAATCTGTCTATAAATTTTCCTTCACTATCTTGAAATAGGATGTGTCTACATACCTAATTGCTATGGGTTGAATTGTGTCCCTCTAGGAATTCATATATTGAAGTCCTAACCTGTAATACCTCAGAATGTGACCATATTTGGAAGCAGGGCCTTTAGGTAATTAAAATAAAATTAGGTCACTAGAGTGGGCCCTAATCCAGTTCTAGGGTGTCCTAAGGAGAAGAGGAAATTTAGACAGAGACAAGTACAGTGAGAAGGTGACATGGAGACACAGTGAGAAGACAGCAATGGAGGCCTGTCCAGGAGACAATCCCGGAACAGATCCTTCTCCTTACAACCCTCAGAAGAAAGCAATCCTGCTGACATCTTGATCTCAGACTTCCGGCCTCCAAAACTGCAAGATAAGACGTTTCTGTTGTTTAGGCCACTTGGTCTGAGGTACTTTATTATGGTAGTCTTAGCAAACAAATACACTAATTATATATAATGCCTTTATTATAACATAAAGAATACATAAAAGGAGTGTAACTTACCGTAAAATATATACAGTATTTCCATATGTAAATGCTCAAGCGCAACTGCACCAAAAGACATAATGCTTACATCAATACTCTGAATGCAATCGCTATAAATCACTGTGGAGTGACGGCACAAATGCAGGCTGACACAGCGTGCGGTGTTGGCAACACAAATACAAACCCTTAAGCAACATAACTGTTGGCACATAATTTTTGTGAACGAGTCTTGGTAGAGTTCCAAACAAAACAAATAACAATCTTCCCTCATTTTACATGGTAGTCGTATTCCTGGAAAATTCAAGAAATACATTGTATTTATTTGTAACACAAGGATAGATTCTAGGTAAAGACAATTATAAGTAGGTACTTCATCTACATGAATGTCCTGTAAGACATTTGAAAGTCACATACAGTTCTTCATCTTCCTGTACATGTTGCAGAGCGTCGGGATGCCTAGCATCCCTGACCCCCATCCCTCCATGCCAGGACAGTGTCATCATGACAACCAAAAATGTCTCATTTCCAGAATATTCCCTAAAAGGGAGTATCACCTTTGAGATACAAGAAGAGAAAATAAAAGATGTGTAATTTGTCGCTATCTTTTGGTGCAGGATCAGCCCCACCCTCCTCCGTATCAGAACTCTGCCTGCCTGGAGGAAGATAACTGGAGTCTTAGTCACATGGGACTACACAGCAGGTGACTTCCAAATTGGTTTTTAACACTGCCTTGGGCTTCAGGTGGTGAAAGGCTCCTTGGTTGGTTTGAACTTCAGAGGCCTCAAGCTACTCCAAGTTTGGTGAAATCTGGCCCTTGTGGCCATACCTGTCTCTGGATTATTCTGTGTTTTGTGTGTATTTGGGAGTCAGAGGGTGTTGAGGTGATCCGTAATTGCTGTGATAGCCCCAGAGACTCATCCTGACAAATCCCACTGTTGACTCCCTACTCCTGTTCCCAGACTGTTGACCATTCATTGTTGGAGAGGTTCTACCAGAAGATGTGATTTCTAACCAAAAGCAGGTCCTCAACATTGCACCGGATCCTTTTATTCCACTCACCTCTACCCAGGCATGTTCCCTATGGTGTTCACTCTGTCTCTTCCATGCTCGTCAAGCATCTAAGTTCCACTGTGTTGTCTCATGCTCTCAATAATATTTTACTGAGACAATCAGTATTGTCCAGAAAAACTTTCCTCTCTTCTATCTCCAAGTTTCTTTTCCTCTTATATAACAGGAAAAAAAGTCTGCTAGTGCTGCCTGTTTCTCCCCCTTCCAAGGGAACTTGCTCCATTGATTAAAGAGCTTCAGTTCTTTCCTTTCAACTGCCTCCTCCCCTCATGTTTGCCTGAAGATGTCCCGTCTGAGTTAGAACCCTTTGGCTGCAAATGGTAGAATCCAGCTTTAACGTACCATGGCCAGAAAAAGGGATTTGGGCTCTAAGGAAACAGGAGTATCTCAAGAAACCCATAAGAATGCCCTGGGCCTCCGGAAAGAACTTGATCAAGAATTGCAAAGCCACCAGCATTCTTCTACCCACCTTTTTTTTGCTACCGTTTGCTTCATTTTTCTATTTCCTGTACACTAACTTCTTGTGGCTTCCTGTCCACATGGGTGGAATTCCAGTTCCAGGGGACCGACCCCAACTGGTCTACTTAGAATCAGGTCCAATCCCCTGGCCACGGAATAGGGGCATAATAGGGACCAAATTGATCTTCCCGCCTGAAACAATGAAACAACAAAATACCTGAAACAATTGGTTTGGGACATGGATGTCAGGTAGTGCAGGACAGTGATCTTTGAAAGAGGGGAAACAGGTGAGGTGAGCCTTAGGCACACAGATCACTGTAGGAGTTTCCAGGCCTTCCCAGTACAACGAAATGGAGGCCAGGAAATGGTCAACTTGAGCTGAGAAGTCCGGGAAAGAGTGGCTAGACACAGCAGAACAGAGTACCAGAAGGAGAGGGCTGGAGAGGAAGAGAGAGTGGAAGAGAGAGAGTGAGAGGGAGAGAGCCCTTTGGAGATCATCAGAATCTTCATGAGTACTGATCGCTGTATGCCTGAGAGGAAACTACTTGAATCACAGAAAAGAATCACCTGAAAGGAACAGAGGGAACAACAATCCTTGTAGCCCTCACAAGGTTGAAATGTGTTTCCAATGGTCAGAATGGTAAGCTCTATAATTTACAAGTATTGGGTAGAACAATTCGAAGGTATTGCCTCAGCAAAATTCAATCCTAAAGGCTACTCTAGTCCTGCCTAATAAATATTAAAAACAAACCTGAAAGATTCATACTGTTTGCAAGGAACTTAACTTGTGTCCCAGTACAAAGCTCAAGAGTATTTATAGTAATGCAGAAACATCCAGCAACGAACAAGGTAAAATTCATGACGTCTGGGATCCAATCAAGCCCCTGGTCAAGGGAAGGAAGTAGAAATGAAGAGGAAGAAATATGCTCTATCTTGTACATTTTACGAATATTATAATCGCCTCCTCTGCCACTGTAAGGCTATTCTTTTTCTTTATACATCCAAGCACTGTATAACTTGTTACAATAAGCATACATTATTATTGTTATTTTAAAAAAGGCTTTGTGAACAAGCCAATCAAGAAAATGGAAACATAACCAAAAAGGAGACAAAAGAAGTTCCTACAGCACATCAAAACTGACAAGGGCTCTTTCTCCCTATTTCCACTGCCTTTTTTTTTTTTTTTTTTTTTTTTTTTTTTTTTTCTGAGACAGACTTTTGCTCTTATTGTCCGTGCTGGAAAGCAACGGCGGATCTTGGCTCACCGCAACCTCCGCCTCCAGGTTCAAGCCACTCTCCTGCCTCAGCTTCCTGAGTAGCTGGGATAACAGGCATGCGCCACCATACCTGGCTAATACTTTGTATTATTAGTAGAGGTGCGATTTCTCCATGTTGGCCAAGCTGGTCTCCAACGACCAACTCGGCTTCTCAAAGTGCTGGGATTACAGGCGTGAGCCACCACGCTAGTACTTCCTCTGCCTCCCCGCCCCCCCCCCGCCCCCCCCCGCCCCGGCTGTCTCCCTCTCTAGAAAGTTCTCACTTTCTTTACCTTCATGTCTTGCGTTTCTTATCCTTTCTGGATTTTTTTTTAGCGGAACACAGAATGCAACTGCAGCGTGGCTAGTTGTTAAGGAGATTCTGTTTCTTTTTTTTCTTTTTTTTTTTAAGTGGGCAGATCTTAATGTTTCACATGTATTTCTCAAAGAAAGAGAACACCAACATCGCCTCACTAGTGTTCAACTGCCTTTTATTTGGCTCTCTGCTCTATTCCTTGGGTCAATGGCCGGGCGATTAAGACTCCACCAGACCTGATGTGTTTGCCCAGAACCCATCTGCCCTGTCCATGGGCAGGCAAAACCGCAACTTTCCCAAAATCTGCCTGGACTGAAAACATGTCTCACATCTCCTTTTCTTCCCTCTGGCGAAAGCTCTTTCTGGCATGGAGTGGGGACAGCTAAGGTCTCCAGGCCGCTAATGAAGTGAGGGAAAGTAGAGGGGAGTCAGCCGAGCGGGAAGAAAGCGGACGACGGGAGCGGGAGGAGAGGTAGACGACGGTCCAAGATGGGCGGATAAAAGGAGCAACCGCTCAGCAGCGAGAGGGAGAGGGGAGAGTAAGGCGCCCAAACACCATGTGGACAAGGGGAGGAGAGAAGGCAGAGGTGGCGCGCGAAGGCTGAGCGCCCAGTCAGCCAGAGCCCAGATCCGAAGAGCAGAGCCGGTGCAGAGGGGTCCGCGGGCTCTGGGGGTGCTGGACCCGTGCAATCCGAGAGCAGATTGGGGCCTTCGCGAGCCCCTCCCGGCCCCTGCCCGCGATGAGCGAGGCCAGCCGGCTGTGCTCGGGCTACTACAGCCTCAACCAGAGCTTCGTGGAGCCCTTCCAGTGCCCACGGCGCGGCGAGGGGGCTGCGCTCCGGTACTGCTGCGGCTTCGCCGACCTCAAGTACTGCTGCAGCGAGCCGGGCAGCTACTTCCCCTACAAGCACAGCTACATGTGGAGCCTCAGGTGGGCTGAAAGCCCGCGCGTGCGGCGGCTGGCCGGGCCCGGGGCTAGGGAGGCGACCAGCGGAGCCGCGCCGGGGCCAGAGAGGTCCTCCGCGACCCAGCAACCTACCCTGGGCTGGGTTCTTATGGAAGGACGCGGAGCCTCTGAGGGCGGGTGAAGGCAGGGAGAGAAATCTCGTCGGGCTCGGAACTCCCCCGGGAGCCAGGACCGGAGGCGAAGAGCGCGCCGGAGGAGCGCAGGCTTTGCACCCAGGGCGCACTTGAGGCCCGCCCGGCTGGCCCCGCTGGGTTCCCTGCCTGCCTCGCGGGAGCCGACTGCTCTCCCCTCGCCGAGGACCAGTTCTAGGCTGGCAGCTCTAGAGGTGGAGTGGGAGGACAGGCAGATAACCCAAGGGGAAGGTTTAAAATCCTCTTTTTGGTTTGTTTCTTTGTTGTATTTGAAGAGAAAGGAGGCTCCTTCGGGGCTCTTTTTACTACATTAACAAGGACCAGAGTATTTTATGACCCTTTGAGGAGTGTGAAGGAATTGGCTGTATTCTTAAAAAAAAAAAAAAAAAGTATATATATATACGCGCACACACACCCTTTAAATTATATATATGTATATATATATAAATTGTGTGTGTGTGTGTGTGTGTGTGTGTGTGTGTGTGTGTTCCTGAGGGCCTGTGCAAACAACTGGGCTTTACGACTTGCCCTTTTCCGAGGATCTGACCCTGACTCTGGAGAGAATTGAGGAGACACCATGAAAGGTACAGCTTTTGGTTGCTATGAATACACACACACTCTGTAGAACAGGACACCCCCTTTCTCGAAACCTGAGAGCTATTTGGCTATTGCTGAAATGTGAAGGGGCTTTCTAAGGTCTTTCTTGTAAAGGGGTCTTTCTCGTTTCTTTTTCCTATAGCGGCAATTTTATTTTACTTATTCCAGCTAGTATTGATGTAGACATTTTCATTATGAATTGCTTTTCCTCCTTCCACTCTGAAGGACAGCAAACTTTAAACTTTATTTTTCATTTTGCTTGGAGAATGAATAGGGTCGGACAATCAAGGAAAGAGCTCCCACCTTAAGTTGTTTTGTACATATTCATTAGTTTATGAGATTGGAAGAGATTGACTCTGTTAGTAAGAGATAAAGTATTATGATTATGTCTCCCATTTCCTACATGACTCAGAATTTAACATACATGCCAAGTCTATAGCAAATGACCGTTACTTCTTGGAGCAATAAAGTATTAATATATTATTGTATATTGCAAGCATCAAAAAGTCTCAAAAAGAATGCCTATCTTCCAGTAAGTTCAACTCACAAAGTTGTATTTTGCTGGAGAGGGGCAAAATGTCAGAACATAGCAATAGCTTATTTTTAGTAGATTACATGGGGAGGAAATCTGTACTGCACTGGTTTATTATCCTGACTTTTGGAAAATAATATAGTAATCTATCTCTGGGTCATTGGAGGCATTAATAATGGCAGAAGCACCTCCAACAGGGGCTGGCAATTCCTAAGTCAAACTCAATTGGAAAATGTGCCTGAGATTCTCATATCCCTGAATATCCAAAATGACAAGCAACAGAGGACATAAAACCTTCCTAAGACTTACAAGGGCATAAAGGAGTGAACAGCTTGCTGGGGTCTTCATTCAGCACTGGCAAAATGGACAGTGCAGCTTCATTCCTGAGAAATAGAAAAATCACTTCAACTGATGTTGACAGTTGACAGTGTTAAACCTGGGGTTTCTGTGAGTTATTGAGCTCTGAGAACACAATAGAGCGTAAATTTATTAGAGCTTCCTTTCACTCCTGTTCTTTGCTCTCCACTCCTAATTTAAAATGGTTCAACTGTGAACAGTCACTAGCCCTTGTTCTGAGATTCTATAGTGGCCGGAGACAGGCACAGCTGTGGCTATCACAAGGTAAGTGAACTTCCTAAGTTGGAGAATTGCTGCATTAATGTGACAGCAGCTTCAGACCCTCTCTCAAAGCTTGTAAAGCAACTGCCATATGGTGCTGAGGAAAGGATAATTCTTCCTTCCCTGTGCCTGGCCCCCTCCCATCTTTTCTCCTCCTATGACTCCCTGTGTTCTTAGGATTTTCCTTGGAAACCTTCTCCCAGGACGTAGGAAAATAAGGCCTGTTGAACAGGGCCATACATGAGTGGCTATTTAATAAGTATTTATTGAAATGAATATTTTAGGAGCTCCATCTTCACCAGGAGTTTATACCTAGAGTGCATGCATAAAGCAACATTTCCATAAAGTGAACCGTGACATTGAAACTGTTTGTCAGTATTATGAAAAACATTCTTTTTTAACAGAAAGCAGGGATAGCATGCTTTGTTTTTGTTTTTTTTTTTTCAAATTGCATGGTCTGGATTTTTAATCTGTACACTGAAAGCCCACACAATGTATGTGGAAGGTAATTAAACTGACAATTTTGCTTTCAAATAGACTAAATTACTTTTTTACTTTGAAGATTTTTTTTAATAATCAGGTTCTTGTTTGAAGAATCTTTCCAGATGTCTAGCCTCCTATCTGCTCTGTGCACCAGGTAATATTAACTGAGTGCATTACATTCCCATGTGTCTGTGTATAGTGAAGTGATCCTAACCTTCCATGACACTTAAAATGCACAGAAGTTAGGTTTGCTGCAAACAGATATAAAAGAGGAGTCGCCAAACATAGGGAATCTACCTTTTAGATGAGAGCACATCCAATGAGAGCACCACAAGTTGAAATATATAACTCTACAGTGACTCTAGCCATAAAATTCCCCAGCCTTCACTCATCTATAGGGCTAATGGAACTGGGTTGACATTAAACCAAACATAAAAATCTCTCGAAGTCTGACTTGATGTGAGTGGTTCAGGAGGCAATCTGTTCTTTGCAGGGGTGCTCTATCTCCTGAAATCAAGAGCAAGTGGAGTGAGCTTAGCTCTTTACTTTCAGTTCTGTTCTCCTTCCTGCCAAAGCAACAATGCTCCTGGCATCCCCGGTCAAGTTCTCCCTTCCCTCCCTTTTGGTACAGGTCAAACTTGTCAGGGTCCTAATCTCAGGGAAAGAGCAGAAACCTAAAGGCAAGCCAGGAAGATAATGAAGAAAAGGGTCATTACTTTTCAATGATGTATGTTCCAAATAGAGGTAGATCAGTCAGCAGTCAATTATTATTTATTTCCATTTATTGAACATTGTCTACAAGCTAAGCTCTTAAACACTTTAAATAAGTGTTTGCAACACTACTGTGAAGTCAACAGAAGTATCTGTTCTTGAGTAAAATTGATTAAAATCTATTTATAGATTACAATCTATTGGTAGATTTTAATTAGAACAAAATATGGCTCAAGAAGTACATTTTAGCATATTAGTTTTTCAAGATTGTTTTTTCCCCCAAGCTCTTTTCCCATTTAGTAGTATTAAGTTCACAGGCTTATGAAAACTGTATTTCTCAAATGATTAAACTTATAGGTAACTGCATCAGACGGAATCATTACAAATTTAAGGTGGAGCAAATACAATCAGATACACATTTTATTTTTAGAGAAAAATACAAGGGCTTCTTCCTTAATGCTAGAAGTGATTAACATCATGCCTTTTTAGAAAGGAAAAACTCAAACTGAACATGAACTTTATATGAATTTCACAAATACCATTTTCCTTTCATTCAAATTGTTTTCTCCTTTTTTTAAGTAATAGTTTTGGCTTTGTATATCAACAAATGGCATTTCACATATGTCTTTAGTGCTTTTGCAGAAACAAATATTTTTCTATTCATCATGTGTTGGTGAACCTGAGCATTCCTTCTCAAATATATTAATAATAGAGGGTTATTTGATGGAGATGTTTTTGAATTATCTTTAGAGAATCATGTGACCTTTAACCTATAATATGAACATATGATCTTCCCTATTAATAGTAATTTATAGGCCTGCCAGGCACAGTAGCTCACGCCTGTAATCCCAGCAGTTTGGGAGGCTGAGGTGGGCAGATCACTTGAGGTCAAGAGTTGGAACCCAACCTGGCCATCATGGAGAAACCCCATCTCTTCTAAAAATACAAAATTAGATGGGTATGGTGGTACATGCCTATAATCCCAGCTACTCTGGAGGCTGAGGCAGGAGAATCACTTGAACCCTGAAAGCGGAGGTTGCAGTGAGCAGATCAGGTCATTGCACTCCAGCATGAGCAACAAGAGAAAATTGCGTCAAAAAAAAAGTAATGTATAGGCCAGGTATGGTGGCTCTCACCTGTAATCCCAGCACTTTGGGAGGCCAAAGCTGGCAGATCGCCTGAGCTCAGGAGTTCGAGACCACCCTGGACAACATGGTGAAACCCTGTCTCTACTAAAATACAAAAAATTAATTGGGAATGATGCGTGCACCTGTAGTCCCGGCTACTCCGGAGGCTGAGGAACAAGAATCACTTGAGTCCAAGAGGCAGAGGTTGCATTAAACCAAGATTGCACCACAGCACTCCACCTTGGGCTGCAGAGTGAGACAAAAATCTCAAAAAAAAAGAAAAAAGTAATGTATAAATTTAAAAGGGCCTTGAAAATCTTATAGAGAAATATAAGAATTTGGTGGTGGGAAAAGGTGAGCTGTAGATTTCAATCAGTTACTGTTTATGCTAAAATAAAATTTGGTTATGAATGACTGAGAACAGGAGCTAACAATATATTTTCACCTTCTCTTTAGTTTAACCAGTGTAAACCACTTTGTGTGACATATGTTTTTTTCTGTTTTCCTCAGCATTGGTGCCTTGATTGGATTAGGAATTGCTGCCCTTGTTTTACTTGCCTTTGTCATCAGTGTCTGTGTCCTCTGCTATTTATTTCTGTATACAAAGCCTCAAAGATTAGACACCGGCCTTAAGCTTCAACACTTAGAGGCATCTTCCACTCAAGAAGGTAATCAGTATCTATTATTTGTTACCCATTACCTGAACTCCATCCAAAAGAATAACCTGTACCTGGGTAATCATACTGTTAACAATGAATGCTTTTTAAAAATTGAATCAGGCCTTAATGATGAAATACCTTAGGGAAATTGTGCTTAGGGAAAAATAGCAGCAGAATGCAATTATTCTCATGAAAATTAAATCATTGCTTCAGTAAATCCACTTTAAATATATTTATGTTCCTTCCAGTTATTAAGATTTATCCCCTTGAAATTTCTAAAATGTTGTTTTTAAATGGAGCCAAAGAAGTCAAATAAATAGGGGAACCCAGTATTTGTTAACTTATTCTCCAAACTAAATATTTGCTCACTCTAGATTGGCTAGTCAGTGGTCAGTTAAGAATTTATTTGTGTGTCTACTATGTACAGAGTTCAGGGAAGGCATAGGAAATAATTCAGAGGCATATAAGAAATAGAAAAAATAAGTAGAAAACTTATTGACTAAATTGCAAACTAGTTAAAATATTGGGATGTGTATGTGTGTAGTGTGGCTATAAAGTAGAAATAAATGTTTATTTATGGTTTGTGGAACTAGGTCCTATTATTATCTTAATCAAGTGCTATATAAATGCTAGTTGTTACTATTGTGAAACTCAATCACAACAAATGAAAACTGTTGTGAATATAGTTTTCTATAATGTATTAAAAAGTACTAATTATAAATTTTATTGTGAGATACACATATAAACAAGTCTAGAATATATATTATAGAATATATACGGAATGTATAGAGAATTTATATAAACTTAGAATATAAATTTAGGATTTATATATGTATTTAGAATGACAAACAAGTGCTCACTTGCTTCCGTGTAAAAATAAAATGAAAATCTTTATGTTAAAAAAATTGAGAAAAGTCCCCACCCATATACTGTATTTTAGCTGCATCCTAGAACTTCTCATATTATGGGGCATCTGTTCTGTGACCTTATCAAATACATCACCACTGTGTGATTGCATTAGCTCTAGTTTACTTCTCTGTAGAGGAGACCTCTCAGATGGTGTCCTGTGTCGCAGAACAAGGGGCCAAGATTCCTTGAAAGTCCTCTTCCTGAAGTACTGTTTGGAGACTGCATGGCCAAATTGACAGGTTGTCAGCTGAATTTAGTACAAATGATTTAGGCCCTTTTCTCCACTGGAAGTCGATTAGTGATTGCCAAATAATCAGATTGTAAAATCAATTTTTGTCTCAATTGCTTAGGTAATTTAGTTGTAGTTCTTAAATATGACTGTGCCTAAGAATCACATAGAGAGCTTGTTAAAAACACAAATTACTGGCTCTGCATTTTAAAACAAGTAGCTCCTCTTTCTGCTTCTGCCCTTGTTCCTCTGCTGTCTGCTCTTCAGAGCAGCCAGAGCAGACCTGTTAAAACACAAATCTGGTCCTGTCAGTCCTCTGCTCAAAACAGTAATCGCTTCCCATCTCTTTCAATGGAGAAAACAGTCTTCACCATGACCTAACTTTTGTGGTCTGCCCTTATATTTCTTTTTTTTTTTTAATTGCATTTTAGGTTTTGGGGTACATGTGCAGAACATGCAAGATAGTTGCATAGGTACACACGTGGCAGTGTGTTTTGCTGCCTTCCTCCCCTTCACCCACATTTGGCATTTCTCCCCATGCTATCCCTCCCCAGCTCCCTGCCTCCGCTGTCCCTCCCCTATTCCCCCCAATAGACCCCAGTGTGTAGTGCTCCCTTCCCTGTGTCCATGTGTTCTCATTGTTCATGACCCACCTATGAGTGAGAATATGCGGTATTTCATTTTCTGTTCTTGTGTTCATTGCCCTTATATTTCTTACCTTCACATGCCCAGCCTCATTGGCCCCTTTGCTATTTCTTGGAATTCCTGACTCAGGGCTTTTGCGCATGCTTTCATTATTGTATAGGATGCTTTTCTCTCAGATATCTGCAGGACTTACATTTTCACTTTCCATCCTTACTCAAAAGTTACCTTCCCAGGAGTTCTTCCCTGGTTACCCTATCTGCATTTTTAATTCCCTTTCAACATTTAATAACCTCTTCCTGCACTGAATTTATCTTAGGTATTTTCCACTAACATATTATATACTTTACTTACCTGTTGTCTATCTTTTGCCCACTCCAACTAGAAACTAAGTTCCAGGAAAGTAGGAATTTTGTCTTGTTTGCTTACTACTGTATCCCCAGTGCCTAGAACACGTAACACATATTCCATGAATTAATTGAATGGGGTAGCACTGCATATATGTGATCAAAGGAGCATAATTTGAGAAACACTGACAAAGTATTGTCACTGTCACAGTCATAAAGCATTCATCGATTGCCTCTATACAATGCACTGTGCTAAATAAAAATTGGTTATTTTCCAGATTTAGCTTAGGTATCTCCAAAATTTTTTGTCACATTGACTTTGGAACCTAGCAACAGAATTCGTTGGTTTGTTGTTCCAAGTATTCTTGTTGCTATTGAGCGAAGAAGGTCCATTATAGTTAGATGGGACTGCTTACTTGCAAAGAAATATCCTAATTCTGCCCCTCTCACAAATATATTTTGTAAAATTGGCAAATCAATTCAATATACCTTTCCTGAGTGTGTGCTAGTGGTAAGGCAGGATTTTACGTGATCAGTGACTTCCTGCTGCTTTCATATGGGGTGATTTGGGTCCCTTGCATTGATTTTAACCAAATCAGACATAGTGGAGAGCCCAAAATGAAATAGTTCAAATATCACTAGAATGGGAAGAGAAATTGTTTGTATTTGAAAGCGAGCCTTTGATGTGATATTTAAACATTGCTGCATCCTTTGTTTTTTTTTTTTTTTTTGGAAGGAAAATTTTCATTGTTTTATTTTTATTTACAGAGAACAGTGTAAATTTAACCCAGTTTCGTGGCAAGCTCTTTAGCTTTTGCCTTCTCTAGCTTTGCGATGTGAGCCACAGACTTGGGACCCAGGACATTGCCTCCCCAGTGACGGCGGATCTCATTGTATCTGTCATTGTAATTGGTGCAGATGGCTTCCACCAGCTTAGCCAAAGCACCTTTGTCTTCTGCATTAACCTGTGTGAAGGCTACAGTAGTGCAGGTCTTCCTGTGGACTAGACGTCCCAGTCTTGCCTTCCCCTTGATAATGCAGTAAGGGACTCCCATTTTTCGACACAGGGCAGGCAAGAAGACAGCCAGCTCAATGGGATCCACGTCGTGTGCAATCACCACCAGCTGAGCTTTCTTGTTCTCCACCAAGGTGGTGATGGTGTTGACCCCTGCTCGAAGGACAGGTGGTCTCTTAGTGGGGACGTCCCCTTTGCCAGCCGCTTTCTTCTCGGCCCGGGGCCAACAGCCTCTGCTTCTTCTCTTGCTTTGTCTCTGGTCCATACTTGTGGGCCAGCTTAAGCAGCTGAGTAGCTGTTTGGCGGTCCAGGGCCTGGGTGAACTGGTTAATTAATTGCAGGAGGCACTTTCAGCTGCTTGTAGAGGATGGCTCTCTGCCCCTACAAGCAAGTAAATATTACATCAGAGGAAAATTGGTTTCACCAGTTAGCCATTTTCTTTCAAAACTCACAGGTCCACCTCTCAATATTTTAGGTTAATTTTTACAATTGAAACTGTTTTCATTAAAAGAAATTTGCATGGCCTAAAGGGAAATGTATTCTTGTGTATATACTAAGTTGACTTAAGACACTGAATTTTGTTTTCACTCTGTATGTAGCGGGGCCATTTGACAAAGCGGGTGAGGTCTCTTTTGGGCTGGATGTCCTGTCCAATACCAAAATTTTTAGGCCATTTTTCAAACAGGGGATTCACCACTTTCTTAGCCTCCTGCTTCTTCACCACAGCAGGGGACGGAGCCACCTTCTTCCCCTTGGCCTTCTTTCCTTTCGACATCTTGAGCAGCAGAAAGAAAGAGCTGCATCCTTTGTTAAATATACATGTTCCATCCAATGATCCTACTACCTAGCAATGGATGCCAGTGTTGTAGCTATTGAAAAAGCAAGTCTGGGGCTTTATTGTATTTAAGGAATGTCTTGAAGGTTAGGAACATAATAAAATATTTGAATAATAAATCAAGCAAGTAAATATTACATCAGAGGAAAATTGGTTTCACCAGTTAGCCATTTTCTTTCAAAACTCACAGGTCCACCTCTCAATATTTTAGGTTAATTTTTACAATTGAAACTGTTTTCATTACAAGAAATTTGAATGGCCTAAAGGGAAATGTATTCTTGTGTATATACTAAGTTGACTTAAGACACTGAATTTTGTTTTCACTCTATAAATGACAAGAGTCTAAAATAGTCTAATATTTTCCATGGCATATCTTTATTCTATTGAATTTCATTACAATTTAAGGCTCTGACATTTGGAATGGATCTTGAACAAAGCAGGTCTCTGGTAGTGATTGTAGACTCTAGTTGGACTATCCCTAGGGCTAATTCTGTACTGAGGACTTACGGCTAAAGCAGTTGATTGGTCTTTAAGTTACGTTCCATAACCATTTTCTTCTTTTTAAACTTTTGTGTTTCAGGTTATGCATGCTTCAAATGCCAATGTTTAAAAGAATACCATCACTTGTAAGTTGTTCTGTATAGGACATACAGCTCCTGAGCAAAAGATGGCTGTGTGAAAGGCATCTTTCTGAGTCCACACTCTGAGGGTGAGGGCTCATTCCATAGGTTGTGAAGGAATTAATGGCTAATTGAGGGGCAACTAAAGGGGGTGAATGTCTTAGAGCCCTGTTTTTCAAACTTTTCCACCAGAGAATCCTTCGAGGTATATTGTTGTCCCTCAATATCCATTGGGATTGATCTCAAAACCTCCTGCAAATACCAAAGTCCTCAGATGTTCAAGTCTCTGATATAAACTGGCATAGTATTTGCATTTAATTACGCATATCCTTCCACTTTATTTATTTTGAGATGGCGTCTCGCTCTGTTGCCCAGGTTGGAGTGCGGTGGCACAATCTTGACTCACTGCAACCTCGGCCTCCCAGGTTCAAGCAATTCTCCCGCCTCAGCCTCCCGAGTAGCTGAGAATACAGACACTGGCCACCACGCCTGGCTAAGTTTTTTGTATTTTCAGTAGATTCTTTGAGAATCTAATGCCAATGTTGATCTGACAGGAGGTAAAGCTGAGGCAGTAATGCTTGCTTGTCCTTTGCTCACCTCCTGCTATGTGGCTGGGTTCCTAACAGGCCACAGACTTACCACTGGTCCATGACCCAGGGGTTGGGGACCCCTGCTTTAAATAATCTCTAGATTACTTATAATATGTAGTACAATGTAAATGCTATGTAAGTAGTTGTTATTCTGTGTTGTTTAGGGAATAATTACAAGAAAAAATGTCTGTACATGTTCAGTAAGGATGCTTTTTCCCCCAGATATTTTTGATCCATGGTTGATTGAATCTACAGATGCATACCCCAGGCATATGGAGGGCCAACTATGTAAAAGAAAGGAACTTGTGTCTCCAGAATTCTAATGGCTAGAGTAGAAGGCCTGCTTTAAGCCTAATGAGCTTTAAATTATCTGAAGCTCCCATTTTATTTTTAAAATTATGAGAAGTTTCAATCTGACTGCATAATATAATTACTTGCTTTCTCTAATAATAGCATCTTCTTCCTCTCATCTCTGAGTAAAATTGATGCTCCAGGAAGATAAAGCATATTCATCCTGCAGCTTTGAATATCTGTTGATACTCTGAAGTTATAGAAGGGGCTGGGGGAAGGAGCACAGAGAAGGGTTTTTAGAAGCAGAATTTTTGATAAAAATTAGAAGGGAAAATAGTAGAGCTGCTTGGCACAAATAAAATAATACAGTTGTACAGGTATAATAAACAACAAGCCTGTATATGGTGTTCTCTTTTGTAAAGACAGATGTTAAAAATGAAAAGGGGTAAGTAAATTAGCAGTAAGGCACAGTTGTCTAGGAGAACAGCATAAATTATATAGAAAACACTGAGAAGAAAAGCAAATTTAAAGATAGTGCAAACATTTATTCTGTCTGTGAGCAAAATAGAATTTGGGCTGGCTGAGCATGGTCTGCTATATTCATCTTAGATAATTACTGTAACTATATAGTTTAATATCTGATTAACCAAGACTCCATCTCCCCCCTCATTATGCTTATTTTTCAAAGTTTCTTGGCTACTCTTGTAACATTCAAGTTTCCAAACAATCTTTGAATCATGCTGTCAAATTTTTAATAAGACAAATGGTATTCTAATGGGTTTTGTACTAAATTTATAGAGAAGTTGGAAACTACTTTCTTAGGTAGCCTTAATGTCCTTTCAAAACCATTGGCTCAAAGCTTTTATGAATTAGGCTGCAAAATTATTTATTAATAGTAATATCAGTATTTGTTTCAGAAAGACTTTAAAGGAATTCATTGAGATCTTAGCAGAAAATAGGGTAATGTGAATTCAATAGCATAAAAGGCCACCTGTGTCCCTTTAAGTAGAAAGACCTTTTTATTTAAAATAATGAGCCTGGAATTTTATACACCTGCTTTTGTTCCTACAATGTTGAAAATCAAACTGCTCAATAGAGCTACTGCTACATTTATTAGATTGGTGCTAAAGTAATTGCGGTTTTTGCCATTATAGTAACATTTCTGAGTCTTCCTCAAGGCACAGTCAGGCAATCCCCAGTCATGTTCAAACTAATAAGCAAAAGAGAAGCCAGTATCTCATTGAAAATTACTCATTTCAAGGATATAAAATATCAGCTAATTTGTTCATCATCAATGGTTGAAAGAATTTAACAATACAGAAAAGAAAGAAAAAGGTGAATTCTGGAAAAAATAGTGTAGGAAAAAATTTCAGAATAGAGCTGCCTCTACTCATTAATAAGTGACTAAAGCAAAAGGGCAAGTCCAAGATTCTAACATCTATAATAAATTTTTGACTGTGCTTATGTGAGATCTCTCTATATACTTGAGGGGAGAACAGAGCATTGAAAAGGGAGAAGTCAGTAAGTATTGCTCACTTCACCATTTAGCTTACACCAGTCCTGTGTATCACCATATTAAATTTGAAGGGAAAACATCCTCTTATAGATTAAAAAAAACCCTTTTAGGGTAAAAACTTGAGATTGCTTGTTACCACAAGAAGGAACTGCAGGATGAGTGGGATGTGTAGCTTTCCTACTAAATAATAAAGTGACTCAGCTAGGTGAGTACGTGGAAGCTGCTGAAGGACTTCAGAGTGGTAACCCAGAAGCTCGGAGGACATTGGCAGATGATAGCAGAAAAGTTTAATTACAGTTCTTCCTGAGAGCCACAAGATAAAGACCTGCAGAGGTCCCCAGCATTCTTTTGATATTTTGAAATGGCAGTCAAGAGTGGAGTCCACAGAATTATAGGTCCCCGAGTAAAGGGTTTGAAAATAAATATAAAATTTCACTATTATCAGAAAAACTATGTTGGCCTTACCTGTGATGAGGATAGGTTGAATGATTTCGTTAGATAAATTGGATTTAAATTTTGGCAAAGGCCAAAGCTTTAATTTAATGACAGTCTAGGATGTATAGGATTAAAGGAAGGTTGAAATTTACCAAGACTAGAACAACCACCACCAAAGAATGGAAATGAGGAGGCTGCAACAAGAGCCACTGACAATCAGTATAGGAAGGAACTGTCCTGTTGGCAATCTTGGCAATTCCCACTCAACTAATGAGAAAGATAAATTAAATAAGAAAAAATTTTTATGTGTAACAGATCTCTTGAGAGTGCAATGATATTACAGATGTATTTAAATTGTATCCATATTGTTACCTGTGACAGAAAAAAGGTACTTTTTTGGTTAAACCTACTTTGTTGGTTAAGAAATTCATTTCTATTTATTAAAGGAAAACTAGGAAAAGCTGAGGTTGCTGAGATATTTCCATCTTTGTCTTTTAAAATTATCCTGAAGAGTTGCAGTTAGCTGGACAGTATTGTCACTATAGCTCCACTAACTGCAGTTGTTTCCCCATACATCCAATTCCTGTAAGTACCAGAGGGATATACCTTTAAAGCACTTTCGGGTTTGTCTAACCTGCAGAAGGGAGTGAATGCTAGAGGTGTTAATGGTGTTTATAACACATCTTTTCTTGTTCACATAGCAATTCGGTTTTGTTAGGGGAATTGCTTTGGCTTAAGAAGCCAATCTAAGAAAATATCTTTGTACTTAAAACTGGCAGAAGAATCCAGTAGCCGAGTAAAGAATGAATTGCGGCTGGGGAATAAAGGTCTTTACAAGTCCTAAATGAAGAAAAATCTATATTACTGTAACGTATTTTGCAAGCCTTTAAAATTCAAAGGGGAGTAAACGAGTTAGATAAATTCCTTCAGTTGTTGCCTGAGAAATATGGAAAGGAAACAAGAGCATCAAAATGGGGATGATTTAGAGAGAACCCCAGAATGACTAAGTTAGGAAACAGCTTCCTTAGTTTTTTCCCATTTGAAAAAAACCAAAAAACCCAAATTGGTTGTGACAATTGTTGTTTTTTTTTTAAACCAGTCACAACCAGTGACCTTTAAAGTCTGATTCAACTATTATGAACTTAAATATGTCAAGAGCTTTGGAAACAAGAAGGACCTGAACCACCATTACACTCTTGAGATTTCCAGGAATTCAAAAAAAAATTAAAATGTTAGATACTTAAATCGGTGCTTATATAAGATACAAATGCCACCCACATAAAACAAAACTAATTTATATCTTATATCTTTTATTTATTTATTTATTTTTGAGACGGAGTTTCGCTCCTGTTACCCAGGCTGGAGTGCAGTGGTGCGATCTCAGCTCACCGCAACCTCCGCCTCCTGGGTTCAGGCAATTCTCCTGCCTCCTGAGTAACTGGGATTACAGGCACGCGCCACCATGCCCAGCTAATTTTTTGTATTTTTAGTAGAGATGGGGTTTCACCATGTTGACCAGGATGGTCTTGATCTCTTGACCTCGTGATCCACACGCCTTGGCCTCCCAAAGTGCTGGGATTACAGGCTTGAGCTACCGCGCCCGGCCCATATCTTTTATCTTTACCTGCTATGATACTAAAGAGTAAACATAATATTAAACAAGTGAAAAATAACCTACAGACACCTTAATTTGATTTTCAACTATTATATAATGTGAATGCAATATATCTGAGGTCTCTGTTAATTTAGAAGGTTAAGGATGCCTCCCTGACACAGCCTCAGGGAGTCCTGAGACATATGCCCAAGGTGGTTGGGGTACAGACTGCTTTTAAGTATTTTAGGGAGACATGGGACATCAGTTAATATGTGTAAGATGGGCCAGGTACAGTGGCTCACGCCTGTAATCCCAGCACTTTGGGAGCAGAGGTGGGCAGATTGCTTGAGCCCAGGATTTTGAGGCCAGTCTGGGCAACGTGGTGAAACCCCATCTCTACCAAAAAATAAGCAAATTAGCCAAGTGTGGTGGTGCGTGTCTGCAGTTCCAGGTACTTGGGAGGCTAAGGCAGGAGAATCGCTTGAACTCAGGAGGTGGAGGTTACAGTGAGCCAAGATCACACCACTGCACTCCAGCTTGGGCAGTAGAGCAAGACTATCTCTTAAACACACACACAAACAAAATGTGTAAGATGTGCATTGGTTTGGTGCAGTAAGGCGAGACAACTCAAGTAGAGGCTTCCAGGTTACAAGTGGGTAAGAGACAAAAGATTGCATTCTTTTGAGTCCTTGAGCAGCCTTCCACTGAATACACAATTTAGTCTGCCTCAGTGAATCTGCAATTTTACATAAACAATAGGGAAGAGGAAGAAATGAGATATGCATTTGTCTCAGGTGAAACTCAGAGGGATGACTTTGAAGTAGAATGGGAGGCAGTTTTGCCCTAGGTAGTTCACAGGTTGACTTTTCTCTTTAGCTTAGTGATTTTGGGGTCTCAAGATTTATTTTCCTTTCACATTTCCACCCTTTTCTTTTTAAAATCTTTTAGAGAAAGCATTTTAGAAGAACAATGAGTCTGGTCTTCAGTTTTGCCTGATCTCTCATGGCTAGTATGGTTCATTCCTAGATGGGTAGGTCCCACATTATGAGGAAAGCTCATTTTTAGCAGGTTGTGAAGTCTCATGTCCTGTGAAGAGAAAATAGGGGGAGGAGGAGAAAAGAACAAACAAAACAAAACAATTCTGAAAAATTAATATAGGCCATGTTACTCTGAAGTCCATACATCAATAGCCAGATATAAAGTGGCTTATGTATGTAAATAAGTTGCTGTTATTTTCCTCTAAAGTTTAGTTGTCTAGCTTCAGTTTGCAGGGCTTTAAAGAAAGCACAGCTTAGAATTAGGAAAAATGGCGGGGGGAGGGAAAAGAAAGAACAAAAACTAAAAATATTATTTTGGAGACTTGTATCCAGGAAAAATTTTTGAATTCAGTCCAAACTGTAGATAATAATAAAAATTGAAAAACAACAGGCAAGACTAGAATCTAATAACAGGTGTACTATAGCTCACTTTGAAACAGTTTTTCTCTCTTCAGTCTCCAATTTTTTTTTTTTTTTTCTTTTTAACTGAGTCGGAGTTTCAATCTTGTTACCCAGGCTGGAGTGCAATGGTGCGCTCTCGGCTCACCACGACCTCCGCCTCCTGGGTTCAGGCAATTCTCCTGCCTCAGCCTCCTGAGTAGCTGGGATTACAGGCATGCGCCACCATGCCCAGCTAATTTTCTGTATTTTTAGTAAAGATGGGGTTTCACCATGTTGACCAGGATGGTCTTGATCTCTTGACCTCGTGATCCACCCGCCTCGGCCTCCCAAAGTGCTGGGATTACAGGTGTGAGACACCGCGCCCGGCCCAGTCTCCTATTTTTATTAAAAACAAATCATAATAGGACCGATTTGCTTGCAAAAATAAGTTTTAGTGTTATGCTTGGCCTGATTATTTGTATAAAGTACAACAAGGATAATTATTTTTCAAATAGGCTTTTAAAATTGGCTTCGATGAAACTCTGTTTCATAAGGAATCTCAGATAAGATTTTTTTTTTAAGCTGAGCCCAGCCATGGGTTTGTATCCTCAAATACCTATAAGTTGTATAAATTCCTCTCCTCTTGAGGTCCTAAGATAACTTGGGGCTCCTGGGCCTGTTAGCATATGACATTCTTTACTTACCACAGGTAAGTAAAGACCCTATACAGGGATTATGAGGACATGGTATGAGGCCAGGTTTCCCCAAGGGGCTTTTATTGGCTGTACGGGTCAAGCTTGATTCTTTAAAGGAAAGCAGTACATCCAATCAAAGCCTTGGTAAAACAACCAGTTTCTCCAATTGAGTCCTGTTGCAAAACATTCTTATGCAAATTACTATATTGCCGTAAGTTAAGAAAATTCATAAATAGTTTCCAGATTCTGGAGAAATCAGGCAGAGAGAAATATGTTCCAAATCTTGTTCACAGGAGTATATTGTGAACAATTGTTAAAAGCTGAAGATAGCTTAAAATAAGTTTTCTTGACTCTGAGAAACAAAACAAAAGATCAGCAAAGTTTTAAGCAAAAAGTCAAAAAGATCACTTCAGTCTTCTTTTACTTCAGTCCATGCAGTTAACTCCTGTCGTGTTTGGTATTCATGAACATTTTAGCTTTCTGAGAGTCTGGAAGATTTTTTTCTTTATTCTAATGTCACAATTTCCAAAGTTATTAAAAACCTGCATTCAAGAGCACCTATCAAAGTCCTACAGCTGATTATAAACCACCTTTTGAAGAGGATTAAAACAAGACAAATTTTAGGACAGTCATTATTAAAACCACATTTGACTAGCAATTTGTTACTTCTGTGGCATACAACAGTTTTACATAATAATTATAATTATTTATAACATCCAGGCCAGGTTCATGCCTATAATTTCAGCACTTTGGGAGAGACCAAGGCAGGCAGATCACAAGGTCAGGAGATGGAGCCCTGGCTAACACAGTGAAACACCGTCTCTACTAAGAATACAAAAATTAGCTGGGCATGGTGGCTCATGCCTGTAGTCCCAGCTACTCAGGAGGCTGAGGCAGGAGATTCACTTCAACCCTGGAGGTGGAGGTTGCAGTGAGCTGAGATCACACCACTGTGTTATATTGGGGTTCAGGGGCTCAGGGTGCCCTCAGCTTCCCTGAGAGGACATTTTTCCAGGTTCTTGGTCTCCTGCCCTCTCAAGAATGAGAGAGGGGAACACGGTGCAGTGCACAGTAAATGCCAGACTCAAAAGTGTTTGTATAAAGTTATTTATTTATTTATTTAGAGAGAAACTGGAGGAGAGAGAGAAAGAAATAGCTAACTCTCACACTGAGTGAGAGAATCCGGAAAGATGGAATCCAGGAGAGGAAAGAAGCTTCCACACTGAGTGGAAGGGAACAGAGAGAGATGGAGTTTAGGAGGGGAAGACAGGCTTCCATGAGAGAGTGGGGAAGGGGACTTCAGAGAGGAAATCCAGGAAAGAGAAAGATGGCTTCCATGAAGTGAGTGTTCATGGAAGGGGACCCGAACATGGAGTCTGAAGGGGTGTGGAAGAAGGGGATTTTTAACCTGGGAAGAACCCCCCGCTTCTCTAAGACCCCTGGCCAATGAAAGGAGTTCCTTAGAACTTCCGCTGGAGTGACTGACCCTTAGTTTCTTCCTGCATGCCTGAAATTTAAACATAAACCGTTAAATCTCCTGGATGGAGAGAGATGGGAGGGAGGCATGGTGCTGGGAAGTTCTTGCCTTTAAAACTATGCCCCCTTGTGGACCCTGAAAGAGAACACCTTTCCTCAACTGCACTACAGTCTGGGTGACAGAGCGAGACTCTGTCTCAAAAACAAAACAAAAAAACATACACTAAGTCATATTAGAATTATAGGAGTTTCCCATAATTTTGGAACACATACCAATAACACGTATACAAATATAGCCCAAAGGAAACCAAACACCATTTCATATTTAACAACGCTTCTTATATGAACACATACCAATAACATGTATACAAATATAGCCCAAAGGAAACCAAACACCATTTCATATTTAACAAAGCTTCTTATATGATTTCTATAGCAAATAAACCAAATATGTTTCTTTTGGACTTCAGGGAAATAATAGCAAAAATGAGGACTCAAGTTAGAATTTGACTTTGGAAAGTGTGTCAAATATAAAAAGGTTTTTTTTTTTTTTGAGACGGAGTTTCGCTGCTGTTACCCAGGCTGGAGTGCAATGGCGGGATCTGGGCTCACTGCAACCTCCGCCTCCTGGGTTCAGGCAATTCTCCTGCCTCAGCCTCCTGAGTAGCTGGGATTACAGGCGTGCACCACCATGCCCAGCTAATTTTTTGTAGTTTTAGTAGAGATGGGGTTTCACCATGTTGACCAGGATGGTCTCGATCTCTTGACCTCGTGATCCACCCGCCTTGGCCTCCCAAAGTGCTGGGATTACAGGCTTGAGCCACTGCGCCTGGCCATATAAAAAGTTTAAGATGCTTGATAGCGGCCGGGTGCAGTGGCACACACATGTAATCCCAACAGTTTGGGAGGCTGAGGTGGGCAGATCATGAGGTCAAGAGACTTAGACCATCCTGGCCAACATGGTGAAACCCCGTCTTTACTAAAAATACAAAAATTAGCTGGGTGTGGTGCCACGTGCGTGTAGTCCCAGCTACTTGGAGGGTTGAGGCAGGAGAATTGTTTGAACCTGCAAGGCGGAGGTTGCAGTGAGCTGAGATTGTGCCACTGTGCTCCAGCTTAGGGGACAGAGTGAGACTCCATCTCAAAAAAAAAAAAAAAGAAAATGTTTACTTTGCAAATGCAATGCTTTTTTACTTCATAAAATTTTCATGCCAGCTTTCTCTACTATATTTATTTTAAATAGCTTTGTTGCTGATTGGGCAAAGGCTATTTTCTAGGCTGGTAAATGCTGTGCCTACATCAAATTAGCTGTTAAAAATCAAATCATATGATTCAACTAGTATGATTGCATGTTTAGAAGTAGAATATTAAGTAACTTATTTTTACTACCAAAAATAGTTCAGAAGAGAAGTAATTGAAATAAAGTCATTATCGTGCCACTCTAGGCCCTAGATTTTAAATTTCAGTGTTTCTAATATTAACCTAGAGATCAATATAATGTATGTTTCAGTATTATGGGTAGGATATGGGAT
The DNA here is from genome assembly GCF_049354715.1 of Callithrix jacchus. NCBI lineage: Eukaryota > Metazoa > Chordata > Mammalia > Primates > Cebidae > Callithrix > Callithrix jacchus. The sequence goes on along the minus strand of NC_133503.1, from coordinate 144,820,569 downwards.
CTGCAGTGAGACATCTTTCAAAACTCGTAAATAATATTGCCCTTTGAGTGTTGAACCATGAAATCAACCCAGACTGAGGGATGTCCTGATTGATCCTAGTAAGCATTTTACTAATAGAAAAGTATCTTTAATCTATATTTATACCTACAAAAAATAGTTTATTTATAGAAAGCAATTAATAGGCAAAGCCAGGAAGTATTAGCACACTTAAAGGCAACATTTAGATTTACCTAAAGAAAAACAAAATGAAAACTCATATCCAGAAGATATGCTGTATGGTGAAAAGAGGATGTACAGTAGCTACTTCTAATGGAAGACGTCTTGGCTAATGAACTTCCCCTTAGGGAAATTTGGGGCTGATTTTCTAAAACCTGGTGGAGAATTTTTCAAGTAAAGGAGGCTGGAGAATTAGAGGCACTAGGTAGCTAGACGAGGCTTGGGGCAGAGAGGGAGACAGCAGGGAAAGTTTGGAGAAAATAGGACTTGTGGGTATCTGAACTGCCAAAGATAAGGACAGGAGTGAGAGAACTGAGCCAGAAGAGGAAAGCAGAACCAGATTCAGCCTAACCAAGTTCTTTGTATGATTCTAAAGAGCTTTAGCAGACAGGCTGATAGTGTTATGAGTAAGTGCTATGTAAGTATTAACTATTATTATATTGCTGACAGTTTTACATTCTTTCTCACTTGACATTGAATTCTAAGCACATTCCATGTAATTAAAAATTTCTTAGTTTTTTAAAGTTAAATGGCTGCATGATATATCTATCATGCATGATATTTAGCAATTCCATCATTGGAAATTTAAGGTACTTTCATTCTTCATTTTAATTTAATTTATTATTATTATTATTATTTGAGATGGAGTCTCACTCTTGTTGCCCAGGCTGCAGTGCAATGGCATGATCTCGGCTCATCACAACCTCCGCCTCCCGGGTTCAAGTGATTCTCCTGCCTCAGCCTCCCGGGTAGCTGGCATTACAGGTTTCCATCACCATGCCTGGCTAATTCTTTGTATTTTTAGTAGAGATAGGGTTTCACTATGTTGATCAGGCTAGTCGCAAATTCCTGACCTCAGGAGATCCACCCACCTCAGCCTCCCAAAGTGGTGGGATTAGACTTGAGCCACTGCACCTGGCCTTGTCTCTTGGTCTTTAAAATAACTAGTGAAGATGTCTGTAAGTTTTAGATCTTATCTTTGATGGTTTCCTTGGGAATTTCTTGTTAAAGTGGAATTACAGGTTAGGAAATTTTGACACTTTAAGTATGCACCAACTTACATTCCTACCATGACCAAGAAAAATTACTTTTTATCCTCACCTAATTGGGAGATGAAAAATGGTTTCTCACCTGTTGAATTTACATTTCTTCCTGACTAGCAAGATTAATATCTTTTCATATTTATTAGCCATTTTATCTTCTCTGTCACTTTCTTCACCCACTAAAAGGTGTTACGGTCCTACATGTTGATTTGTAAGATCTTTACATGTTAGACATGCATCATATGGTCTAAACATTTTTTGCTGGTTGTTCTTCAATCTTGTCTTTTGCTACTCAGTTTTAAAGTTTTCTATCTTATCCTTTAATTCATTAATAAACTAATATTTATCGAACAACTATGTGCAAGGCATTTTTTATAGACACATCATTAATGAACAAAATAGTCAAAAATTCTTTGGAATGTGACTTAAATTTTAGTGAGGGGAGATGGACAATAACTGATAACTAATAGGTAAAATTATATTAGTAAATAAGTGCTTTGGGGGAAAAATGGAGGGCAGAAGGGGTTGGAAATGTAGGGTAAGGAGGCTGCAATTTTAAATAATAATTTGATTTGTGTTAGGTCTGATGAAGACCTACCACAAGTCAAAAGAAGATGCCTTTTGAAGGACTTGGAAAAAGAGAGTGACTGTGCAGATTATCTGGAGGAAGAACATAGTAGACAAAGTGAACAGCCATTGCAAAGGTCCTACGGGCTTGGACATGCCTGAAATGTTTAATCAAAGAGGTTGGAGTGAACCAAAGAATGAAGTACAAAAAGATGAAGTCAGAGAGATTAATGGTGTGTGTGTGTGAAATCACATAGGCCACTGTAAGACCTGGGTGAATGTAGGGTTCTGGGCAGAGGGCATGATTCAATTTATTTTTTAAATGATTGCTCTTTGAATGTTGTGCTGAAAGCAGAATAGTGGTAGCAATGAGAAGTGGTCTAATTCTGGATGTATTTTAAAAGTATAGTCGACAAGGATTTCTGATGGACTAGATGTAGGGTGGGAGAGATGAGAGGAATGAAGGACCAGACGTTTTTGGCCACTGGACTGTGGATTTAGCAACATGAAGGTAATTAGCAATGGTGAGGTTGCAAGGAGTCAAAAAGAATGGTTTCCTGGAAGCCAAGGAAAGCACTGGATCAACTGCTGCTAAGAGATCAAATAAGATGAGAATGAACTGGACTGAGGGTTTAGCAACATGGAGATCATTAGTAATTCTTCCACTGTTTTTTTACATATTTAATTTCTATTGGTGAAATGATACATTATTTCTACAATCATTCAACTTTCCTAACACTATTCATTGAATAATCCATTTATTTGCTATGTTTGTTTCGACTACTTCCGATCAACAAAGATCCATATTCTTTCACCTTTGCTCATTTTAGACTCATATTTATATGGAGTGAGTAAATGGGACTGTGGCACAACTGTGTCCTTTTAATAAACCACATCTAAATTGGTTATAATGGCAAAGCCTTAAGATTGTGCAAGTTATGATTGGCTTTAATGTAGTTTATTTACAATATGCATAGGAGAGGGGCACTCACACTTTTATTAAGTCACTCAGAAATTGTTGCCTTCTTATCAAATGTGTAGTTGTTTTCCTCAGGGAAGCCTGGAGAAAGGTAAGCATGGAAATCAAATTTTTTGTTTCTGTTACTAAATTATTTCCCTTATTTGACTTTTAGAGGAAATACTCAAAAACCACTTTGAAATAATTCAATTTTCATTCATCCACATAGCATTTTCAGGACATCATATTTTCAATATTGCTACAAAAATTATTTTTAAATGCAAACTTTTAAAGTGAAATTTGATGCCATAATTTCAAATAATTATTTTATTTTGTTTTGTGTATCTGCAGGCAAGTGAAATGGAAAAACCGAAGCCCTCAATTCAAATGCAGCATCACATACAACACATGAAACATACTAGGAAGCTGATGATATAATTCAAGAAAAAACAATGGATGCAACACAAATCCGCATTGCTTATTAACTAAAAATTCTGTGTTTTAAATGCTTGCTGGAGAGATGGGGCACTGAAAATAAAGAACACATTTGAAACAGTTTGCAATATTGCTTTTCAAAAACTTGTCACTCACAAAGCAAGACACAGCTGCATCTTTGATCAGTTACTTTATTAAACACACATTAAGGTTTTGATAGGTTTTCCTTTGTATAAATTTACTTGTATTTTCTAATTAAGATGTTTCTCTATCACATGAGATTATGCTAATTCTTCAGGAGAAATTAAATAATTTATCAATAACAAAATAAGCAATCCTATCTCAGTGAAGAACAATGAAAAATTTATGTCGCATTACCAGCATTTCTCAACTTTTTGATGCTTACAGGCAGTTATTTTTTTGAGATGGTACTGGATAGGTAAATCTCGGGGAACTGTCTTAAAAACTAGAGGTGACATGTTCTTAAGTCTCTTAGAAGTCAACCCATATCTTTTTAGATTTTTCTGGGGACAAACAATATATTCAGTAACAAAAAATCACAATGTGTAATCTGTACAATATTTTATTTCAAGGGATAAGCATAACAAAAAATCCTTTGCTAATACATTTCCTAAATAATCTGTATAATGAAAGCTACAAAACAAATGAGTTCTCTGGTCCCACCTAATGCTATTACATTAATATGGCCTAGAAATCTAGAAATAAAACTAATTTCTGTAAATTATAATTTTTAAATATTTTTATTCGTGTGTTTTCTATTATAACACAGACCTGGTTTTGTATTAGAATTCAACAGAAAAAAAAAAGGGAATAATTTTAAGCAGCTCTACTGAGCATATCTACTATGCATATCTACTATGTCCTGTAATGTTTTGTAGTCAGAAAACTAGCATTTTAGACAAGATCTGGCACATTTAGGGTGGTATGGCCATAGACAAACACTAGCATTTCAAAATGTGCAGAATACAGCTTCACTGATCTGATATATAAAAAAGAATGCCTTATTTTTCTTGGGTATGCAAAGCTCAGGGTTAGAAACTTTTCATCATTAGCCTGTCAAAATTTCTGCCAAAAACTATGGTTATCTTCTAGACCAGAACTGTCTAAGAGAAGTTTCTGTGATGATGGAAATATTCCATATCTGCACTGTCTAATATGATAGCCACCAGTCACATGTGGTTACTGAGCACTTAAAATGTGGCTGATGCAGCTGAAAAAAATAAAAATTTTTATTTATTTAATTAAATAACCCCATGTGGCAATATTGGCACCATAGTCCAGATCACTGTTTCAGCATCCTACTGCCGGAGCTGAACTTTACATTCCAGAAGACAATTTTGCCAATGTTTAAATATTAAAATTGCTTAAAGTATACATTAAGTTTGAAAATTAAGATATTTCCATTATAAAAATGACATTTTACATGGTCATAAAAGCAAAGAATTTTCAGTTATTTTTTTGTGAAACTTCATAAAGCTCTTACGGGCACTTTTTGATCTTTTACACAACTTGGAATTTTAAAGAATCCCAGAAAATTTGCTATCTTGACATACAGTAATTTAATAATATTACTATATTTCTCAAGTGAAAATCTAGGTTGAGAAAAATTTAGTTAAGGCACTGGTACTGTTCACTTTTGTTGCTCAAGGGCAAGAACTATAAATGGCGTAAGAAGCAGGAAACGGACAGAGCTAGCAAAATGCTCACTGCTCCTGACTCCTCCCAACATGTGGGAAAGGCATAGTGGGGCCAAGAGTAACTGGATGCATCATGGGCTGTGCTCCAAGAGAGGCACCCCAATTCTCTGCCACTCTACATATTTTTAGAGGAGCTGAGAGGAGGTAAGTGAGGTCGGAAGACTCTGGCCTTCACAACTGGGGCTATTGTCACACTGGCATAAGAATCCTACTGTTTCTTAGGCGCCCAATGTCCAGGAAGTTTTGGTCTCAGCACTAGGATCAGCTGGAGTCCTTGAAGCACTCCTTGCTGAGATAGCTTTTCACGAGGTGACCTGAGGTAGAACAGGGCTCATCCAGTGGACCAACTGGTATGTCTCTCTGTAACTCTGAAGCAGTTGTGCTTCACAGGGTAACCCAATCTTAAAATCAAGGGGTCTTATTAAATTACAGCACATTCTGTACACTGAAAACTGTATTCTGAATGATTTATTTGGCCCTAACAAATACTAAAATAGTGGTAGAATTTAAGCCAGTCAAAAATAATCTAAAATACAATTAAGAACAAAACACATCTCAAAGTATGTACATGTACATATAACTCTGGGGATGGGTCTAATAAAGAATACAGTAGCTTTACATGTTTTTAGGTGATTTAGGCCACTGTGTAACTTTTGGTAATGAGACCTTAGAAAGAAATGTAAGTCTAATAACAGAGCCTAAAATAATCAAATTATTTATTTTATGTAGCCTTCTAATGAAAGCAATTTCATCTCTTAAAAATGGTGGTATTAATTGGATTACAAAATGGATAAAACAAAACCCCAATAAGTCATTTCCTTCCTTAAAACTCTTTTTTTTTTTAGATGGAGTCTCTCACTCTGTTGCCCAGGCTGGAGTGCAGTGGTGTGATCCTGGCTTACTGCAGCCTACACCTACTGGGTTCAAACAGTTTTCCTGCCTCAGCCTCTGGAGTAGCTGGGAGTACAGGCACCTGTCACCAGGCCTGGTTAATTTTTGTATTTTTAGCAGAGATAGGGTTTTGCCAAGTTGGCCAGGCTAGTGTTGAACTCCTGACCTCACGTGATCTACCCACCTCAGCCTCCCAAAGTGCTGGGATTACAAGCATGAACCACTGCACCCAGCCCTCCTTAAAACTCTTTTATGGTATCTCATTGCTTATAAATTACAGTTCAAACTCCCAAACATGGAACACACAACTCCTTCCTCTTGTTCCTAAGAACTTAAAATGGTAGTCTCAATTCCTACCACTTCCCGCCTCGTCTATGACACACCAGCAACACCAGATTGCTTATAATTCTTGACACACACCTAACACAGCTTGTTCTACCTCTGGTGTTTGTTCACAGTACCCAATCTGTCAGGAACTGCCATAACTCACTCTTATCCTTAATCAAATCCTTAATCAAATGCAAAGTACCTGAATTACTTTCTCTAGGTAGCCTCTACTAATTTCTTCAGAGTAGGTTAGATATCCCTCTGAGTTTCCATAAACCCATGTTCATGTCAATTGCTGCACTAATTATAAAATGGCTATGCTCTGGTGTTTCTCCTACCAACTAAAGTGTGAACTCCTTCAGGGAGGCAAATGTGTTTTACTTATCTCTGTATCCCCAGTACTTAGTATAGCATTTGCCATGTTAGGTACTCAGTATTTGTTGAAGAAAGAACTCAATGGCATTTTTATCAACATTATTAACAACTCTTCAGCCTAGTTTACTCTGAAGGTAACCAAGGGTTATATAATTTTAGATAGAGTTGTAAATACAAACACATATAGTTGTTTTACTTCTCATTTACTATTGTTTGACCTCAGAAAACCAAAGATGTAAATGGATATATATTACATATGAAGAAATAGGGATACCTCTGAGAAATATCAGACAAGATATGATATGCAAAAAAAAAATGGGGAAATTGTGTGGGGAGTAGGTCCATCAGCCCAAAACTAATGGCCTTACAGTGCCAGATAATATAGTTACAGATGCAAACCTAAATATAAATTCTCTCTGCATCTGGTGAAAATGACATGCATTAGGTGGTAAGAATTTGAATCAAATATCAATTATCAGCTTGAAGAAGTTGAACATGTTTAGCTGTTATATTGTAAATTCAACCTTTACTATTATAGAATGCTAGCTGCTTATCTATAATAATTTCTAAAATGAATATTGCTTGAATTTTAATAAAATACTGATAATCACATATATTAAAACTAGAAGTTATTTCAGAGAAAATCTGGTAAATATTTTATATATGAAAGACACCAAGGCCCAGGGAAGCTAAGTGACTTTGTTCAAGATCACACAGGTAGTTAGAATGACCAGAACTGTTTTACTGCTAAATTCAGTTTTCCTTCCACTACATACTACCTGGAAATTTCCTTTATAAGAAATTTCATTAATTTTCTTTTAAAATGTATTCATGAGATTTGCATCCAGTCTTAATATCATTTTAGAAGAAAATTATTAGCAAAAATACATTTTTATTCAGATAAGATATTTCATAAACTATGCTAAAATTAGGGAAATTGCTTAAAAACAGCAAGATAATTTCTGGGGGAAAATTACTGATCATTAAAATATTTTAATTTGCATACTATATTAGTTAACAAAGACTGACTTTGCTTTTAATCATTATTAATTGTGTCACCATTTAGAAACTTAAAGAGCCAATTTATAATCTCTACGATTAACATTAAAAAAACTTACAAATAACTGAGTTAACTATTCCACTATAGTTACTACCATTTTTGACTATCTTACTCAATGAAATGAGGTCATCCCCTTTGAATATAGCATCTTCTAATCATTTTTTAATATTTTATTTTACTATTATTTTTTCAAGGCAAGTCAAGTCAAACAGTGGGAGTGGAGAAACAACCACTGCACTTGGGCCAGCCTAGTTTTTTTTAAAAAAGCTTTATATTATTAAAACTGATTTTTTAAAAATCTTGATAACTGAAGAACTCTATTTTCAAAAAATTAGCAAAGGCAAACAAACCCCTGAAAACCTACTGGCTCTGTATTTCTCTCCCAATAACCGACTGACCTATTTAAACAAAAATACTTCCTTTTGAGAGGCCCAAATGACCAAGTTAGGTTATGGAAAGGCTAAAAGTGTGAGTGCTCTCATGGTTGCAATGCTATTACAGAATAGGGCTGTGGATGCAGCTTCCTTAGAATTTAAGTATGGGTAAGCATATGTTAAGAGGAGTTATAAGGCTCCCCAAGTCTTACTGAGGGTATCCACATTGGGTGCTAGGTGAAAGATGAATCACTAAACATTTCTAGCCTGTGAGGTTAAGTGTACCTAGCTGATTTCATCATCATGAATTCACCTGAAGCCATGTCTGTAGGTTAACAATTTAAAAATTTATAAGTGCACCATACTGAGGTATTTGCAATCTTTGGTGCTATGCCATGATATTGGTTGATGTCTGATGCTTCTACGACATAAGCATTTACTTTATTGGACATAAAGGATACCTAAGTATTAAGCAAAGTAACACTGATCAATGTGAAAATAAAAATTTTAAAAACATATCTACTAATATGTGTTTGAAAATGCTTACCCATATAAAATTGCCATTGTTATATAAAGGTTTTCATGATGTAACTCTGGCTCTTAAATTTTAAAAAGTACAGAATAAAATTCTTAATTCTAAATTTCTGACACTGCTCCTGAGGTTGCCACTAAAGTAAAAGAGAGAAACACCCCAAACTGGTCATTCATGAAACCGTAAGTTCAGTGTGATGTCAGACTAAATAAATATATATACTCACATTTGTAAATTTTCCACATTACTCATGGAAACAAGCTTCATAAAATTTACATATGGAATACAATAAAAATTAGTTCTAATAAAGATTTAGCTCTCTTCCTAAATAAAAATTTCTGTGTTTGAGGTATCACTTAAAGACATGCCAATATGGCACATTTGTAAAACAACCCAGGAGTCTATTCTAAAAATCCTGACCAACAGAGCATCATCTCTGCAGAATTACAGGCTGAACTAGACTAATCTCTTTATGCAAGAAAGAACTATTTTAATTGTTACAAAAACAAAAGAGGCAGGTACTAGAAATTCTGCATTTCATAGAAGAGTGAAACTTTGTTAGAGATATTTTCATGATCATCTTCCTGCTTAAAAGGTTCTAGTCAAGACCATTAAGCAGCTGCACATGAAAAAAATCCCTAGAGATTTAAAAAAAAAACACTGAAGAACTTCACTATCTTTAAAAGATATTATAGTTCAGTATATAAAGCTATTAAATTTCTCTGTGTCAAGAGCAAAACATTACCCTAGGTAAGGACCTAGCTTCATCACTGGAAGGTAGACACCTAATTCAGCAATACTCGTTAACTGCTAGGTAGATAACCCATGTTGACTATAGTAAAGCCATTTTACAATCAACGTTATGAAGTAATAACATTAGCCAAACACACAGAGCCACAAATCCAAACATGATGTGTTTAGTATCTACAAATAGCTATACTTGGGGCATGGCTATCAAGTAACAAGACTCATTTAATACCTTATAGTCATAGTACATTAAAAATATATTGCCAGAGGGATAATGGTCCCACATACGAAAAATGTCTATATGGAAAAAGCTGTGATTTATTGCAAAGCATAACATACAGCAAATTCCAAGGAAGGGCAAACACATTTTAACAACAAATTTTTAAATTTAATGGCTCAAGCCAAAGTTTCAGTTACTTTCTGGAGAATTCAGAGCTATTAAGGGTAGAAGAATGCTTTTCCTTTTTTTTCTTCTTTTTTTCCTTTTTGTGATGTTTCCCTTTTTTTGCTTTACTCTTTTTTTCTTTTTTCTTTTCTTTCTTCTGATATTTTTGTTTCTTTTGTTTTGAAGTATCCTCTTCAGTGGAACTGGATGAGTAAGACCTATGGATAATAATACATACTGACTGAGAATTACACTTATGACTGATAGATAAATTTAAGTGGGATTTGAACTGCCTTAAATTCTTCTTGGAATAAGGTACAGAGTATAAACATAAACTTAAAATATATTTCATATATTTGCATTGCCTTAAAATGCTGAATTTAGAATTTTTGTTGCTTGGTCACAGAAGCTGACAAAACTAGTATCTCTATTCCACTCAATTCTAGTAATGAGTTTTAAATTCAGTAAGGATGAAATTATTTTTCTGTGACTTTTGGTTTTTTATGCAGTCATAACATTCAAAATCTTAAACGGCAAACAAAGTGGCATACACCAAGCCTTATTATATTCACTTGTGTATGTAATAACCTAGCATATTCTCTTAAGAGTGCCTCAAAAGTTGCAATTCTCTATTTTAAAAGGGCTCTAATTGTACCTTCATATGAATGAATGAAAGCTGAGAGTCAGCAAAATAAAAGCAATTTGGCAATTATTCTGATTTTTTAAGTACTTGGTCCCTCTAGATGCAGAGTGATACAGATGAATACTTGCATTACAAAATCATTTTCATTAGTTACAAAAGGATGCTTTTATGCTATATATAAATGAAAAAGGATGAGTTATCATTATGCTTTTGAAAAATATTACTCTAATACTAAATTGGAAACATTGGTTGAATTCCTTCCTCTAATACTAAAAAAAAAAAGAAAAAGAAAAACAGAAAAAACAATTTTTTAAGATCTTAAAGAGATGTGCAACATTCTACCTATACCCAAACTCAAAATATGAGTGACAACACAGAAACTGAGTTAATTTAAAATGTAAAAAAAGGTATCTGAAGAGTTAGTTCAGTGATCTAAATATTAGGAGCTAAAACTCAAACTAAGAAAACCTGAGATGGATATAAAGAAGGTGCCAATGTAAATTTCAGGAGACTACAGGGCTCCCAGGCTATCCTGTGTCTGTATAGTGGCTTGTGTGACTTCTTTGACTGCCTTCCTCCTTTAGTGACTCCAAGTTTTCCTCTATTTTTGTAAAGCTGTGTTCCTTTTTCCTCCTTGTCTACTTACTTAGACTTCTGACCATCTGCTAAAGCTTATTTTCTCATGTATTCTCCTGCTCCCCTGCCTCTTCAATTCTGTTATTCTCAAAGTTTATCTATTAAAGACCCTGCTTTACTTGACCTCTGGATTCTGACTAAAGCTTCTTCTCTGCCTGCACTTTTTTCTTTGTTTTTTTTTTTTTTTTTGGTTTTGGAGTCTCATTTTTAATGCAAAATTTTAGGCTGTGGCATAGTGACACTTTCAGGTGGTACTATCTCTGCTAAGGGTGCATAGAAAAGGTAATTGATTTTAAGGTTTGTGATACTCAAGGTAAAGAGGCCCAAGTAAGTAATCTGTTACTATAAAAGAAGTATACAGATATACCTCAACTGACAATGGGGTTACAGCCTGATAAATCTATCTTAAGCTGAAAATACACAAAATACACCTAACCTACTGAACATCATAGCTTGACCTGGCCAACCTTAAACATGCTCAGAACACTTATATTAGCCTCTAATTGGGCAAAATCATATAACACACAGCTTATTTTATAATAAAGCATTGAATAGCTCATGCAATTTATTGAATACTATCCTGAAAGTGAAAAACAGAATGGCTGTATGGGCACTTGAAGTACATTTCTACTACACCATCATAAAGTTGAAAGATCATATCGAACCACATAAATTGAGAACTATCTGTATTAGAATCTGGAAGACTATTAGATAACCTCATGTTTCCTATAAGCAATCCATCTTGCTGTACTAGAACAAATGATTTAATATGTTAACAAAATCCTGAGCTCTACGTTCCTATCTGTTTTTATATTAATATTAGTTAACTCCTGATACTTGAAAGTAGGCAACTTTTCCAAGGTATAAGATACCTGAAATGTTAAAATACATGTATTAAATGCTCTATAAAAACTACAAAGTGACAGTCCCTGGTTTCTATAACCTATTCTGTATGAGAACTTTGTCTAAACTAGAAATAATTATGGTGAAGAGCGTTAAAAAAAAGCCTGTATGTGCAAATTTATGCTAGTATGAATGAAACTACATTCATTAACAAGAGAAGTAGCCACTTACTACTTTTAATAATTTCTTTAACCAGTTAGTTATTAAAAGAGTTAATAGTAAAAATACACAGGTGGCTGAAGACCTGAAGAAACTTGGGATGCTAAAAATTCCTTCAGGTCTTTCACAAGTCTCATCAGCCACCATATACATATATATATATTACATATATATGCCACATATACATATATCATATATATATGAACTTATCCTGCAAGGTATGTATATATAAATGTAAATATAAATGTGTATGTGTGTATGTGCATATATATATGTATGGATGTGCATATATATACATACACACACATATAAATAAATAAATATATATATATGGGGAGGTCTTGCTGTGTTGCCCAGGCTGGAGTATAGTGGTGTGATCACATCTCCTGGGCTCAAGCAATCCTCCCACCTCAGCCTCCCATGTAGCTGGGACCACACGTACATGGCACCACACTTGGATAATTTTTCTTTTCTTTTTGCAGAGACGAGATCTCACTATGTTGCCCAAGCCTGTCTCAAACTCCTGGGCCCAAGCCATCCTCCCACTTTGACCTCTCAAAGTGCTGGGACTAAAGGCATGAACCATCACACCTGCACAGCATGACAAGTTCTATTAGATTGTATTAATAAGTTAATTTATTAGCCATGGTAATATTACAAGAATACAAATATTTTTGTCAACTTCATGTATATGAGGACAAAATATATATTAAGAGTTTAAACATAATTGAAAGCTTTCCAATTGAAAGCTTACTTGAAGAAAAAAATATTAAATTAACTACATTACACACACACACACAAATTTTATAAACCATCCGAAACTCATAGTCTTGCTTTACTGTTTTTAAAAATGTTGTTAAAAAATACCTTTTCCTTTTTTTTTTCAACTTGATTTTTTCTTTGATTTTTTCTTTTTTCTTTTCCTCTTCTTCATTTATTTCTGTGGGGGAGAGGTGAGAGACAAACATCAGGTCATCATGAGTCTATACATTAATATGGTATGTATACATGTTAAAATTTTAGCTGTTGGTGAATTTCACTGGTTAGGATATTATACTTCTTTTGTAATAATTTTCTCCTTTCTTATTTTTATCCATTAAAAACCTCATAAAAGTGTTAAACGTTTTTTGTGAACATTTCAAATACTAAGTGCATCAAGTAAAAAAATTTAAGTACCCCACTTCGAATTCCCAGAGGAAATCAATGCCAGTGGTTTGATGGGTATCATTCAGGCCTTCAAAAGCAGAAGACTACAACAGGGCACAGTTTTAAAATTTTCTTTTGCAACAAAATTAGGATCATGTAATACGTATTATTCTCTAATTTGTTTTTTAAATGCACTATTTGGTGTGTATTCTTCTAGGCATTCTTTATATAAAACCAAATATACACATATTTACTCATATACACAGCTGCATACAAGCTCCAAGTATTTTTTTTTGCCTTTGAAAAATGTACTGTCACATATATTTTGCAGCTAATTTTTTTTCACTTAACATAGCCGATGTCTACCTTTGTCATTAAACATATATCAGCATCATTATTAAACACAGAAGAGTGGTCCCACGAACCACAATTTATCAATTTCTACTCTCATTTTTAGAAACAATAAGCAGTGGAAATCCTTGTACTTATACCTTCATACATATAAGAAGTATTTCTGGGTGACAGAACTTGTTTACATATATTTAAAAAATAATTAATACATTTAATTTTACTTTAATAGAAGAAAATTAAAATATAATTCAAGAAATAGCTTTCCTACAAGAAAGATTATTTCTCAAAGAGCTATCTAAAGAAAAAAGACTATAAAAAATTAAGAATTTGGAGCTTTTTTTAACATTATATTTCAAATTTACATAGTATCAATTCACTCCTTGCTTTATATAAAAGATGACAAAATTAGCTTTTGCATTTTTCACTTCTTGACACTAAACCTTCCAATTTTTAGGCTTAATTATTTATCTATTTTCAAGGTTGTAAACATTTTGATATATCTCTGTATATTCCAAATTTATATATTTTCTAATTATAAAAGCAATGTACATTCAAGGTAGAGACTTAGTAGGTTACAGAATGAAAGTATAGATAAGAGAATTAAGTTTTGCTATTTGGACTGCCTTTTAGTAGCCAGGAAGCCTTGGGGTTATTTGGCAAGGTACAGAATAGAGATCAGTTTGTCTCATAAAATCCTAGGAGATTTTACTGACCACTCTTTCATTCATTTAACAAATATTTACTAAATGCTTATGTGTCAGGTACTGTGCTATGTACTGGCTCTTTGCTGTCCATGATCCTTGCCCACAGGGAACTTATAGTTAAGTGGTGAGAAAGAAAATGAACAGGCAAAGATTGCATTCTAAGTGAAGAGCAAGGATAGTACATGTCAAGAAGAGGAAATTGGTGCCAAGGCTCCAAGGCAAAAAGAGTTTGGTGTGTTCTGGAAACTAAAAAGAGGTTGTTGTGGATTTCAGAAAGGGAGAGGTAACTACGAATAAGAATGAATATGAACGAGAACAGATGAACAATATCATAAATACATGGAGAATATCTTGAAATGAGACACCAGAGAGGTAAGCAGGAACTTGCTTCTTCAAGACCATGAAGGCAACAGTAAGGATTTTATATTCTAAGTGAGATGGACTGTGTGATCAGCAGATTTACATGGCAAATGAATTGGAAAGGGCTAAGGGGAAAAGGCAGGGGAATAATAAAGTAACTGGAGTAATCCAGGCCAGAGATAGTGGTATCCTGAATAAAGGCAGTGGAGGTGGTATGTGTGTGTGAAGGATGATGGAACCAAAGAATCAAGGATGACCTCCAAGTTTTTAGCAGTGCCACTTATTAAAATGTGGATTGGTGGGGAGTGCGTTGGAGACTGGAGGACAATTGTGGGTGGGGAGTAAAGACTTCAATTTTAGACACACGAGATCTAAAAGACCTGTTTCACGTCCAAGTAGGTAACTGAAGTAGGCAGTTTGGTATGTAATTCTGAAGTTTAGAGAGAAGTCTGGACACACACCACTGATCAGCTTATAGATAGCATTTAAAACTATGGGGATTAAATGGAGTCATTAGGTAAAAGAATGATGAGAAAAAAATACAGGGAGTAAAACCCAGGAAGATCATTTTCATCTTAAGGGATTCCAACATTTACGGGCTGAGAAGAGCAAGAAGAGGAGCTATCAAAAAGACTGAGAAAGAAGGGCCACAGGGTTGGAAGAATACCAAGAGAACCAAGTAGGAGTGTTAAAGAGGAAAAGGGCCACCTACCAAGTAATACCTAAATGCCAAGCAGATTGTGGATATCAAATGTCAAATAGATTTGGCAAAAGTAATTCAGGACCTTGACAAGTGGACTGAAAAACAAATGGAAATAAAAATGTACAGACAGTAAGAATACCTTTTACGAGAAGTTTAGCTAAGAAGCAGCAGAGAAATGGGCTGTTAGCTAGAGGGATGCAAAGGATCTAGGGGAGAAAGATGGGAAAAATGAGAAAACAAGTTGATGCTTTTTGAAATGATGATGCAAAGAGGGGATAACTGAAGGAACAAAGTTCTTTAAAAAAAAGAATTCTTAGCAATTATAGTAGAACACACCATTAAAAGAAGGGACGGTCCTTCCACTTTAATTGAAGGAAAGAAAAGAAAGATGGACATCTATGCAAATTTGTGGATTCAGTGATTAGAAGCTGAGATGCTCTCATTTAGTGTCTTCTATTTTGTCAATGAAAGAGGGAGTCATTAGCTGAAGGCGTAATGGAGAAGTGGAAAGTTTGAAGACTGGGGGAAAGGTATAAAATAAGTACGGAAAGTGAACTTGCAAAAATAAATGCAAGCTGAGATTAGGGATCATGAATTTATAGAAACACAAGTCTGCCTCTTCACCTTTACACTGCTGTAAGGGGATCAGCATGGAGAAGGCAAAGAGAGGTTCATCCATATTTGGGGTTTTGCTAGATAACAGTAAAAGATAAAGAAAGGCATAAGGGAGTTAAAGATATTTGCAAAAGAATAATTGTGATCATGTATGATGGAATCTAAGCTAGATAAGGGGAAGACTAACTCAATGAAAGTGGTGGGTCAAGAGCCTGAGGGTCTTTACATTAAATAAACCGGAAAGATAAGAACTTGGAGTTAAAGCATAAAGTGTATGACATTCATTTTGAATTCTGAGAACATGGTTCAAGGTGTAATCATGGAAATGTGTGGCTGAGGTGAAGAGACAAAAGGTAATTTTCAATGATACGGTCAAGAAGATGAGGCAGGATGTTGGCAGGTCATTCACAGGTCATCTAAGAAAGTCTCTAAGAACAATGAGAGGACTTGAGATGAAAAATAAAACAGTTCAGAGTTTGAGGCTGGAGGACTGCTTGAAGCCCAGAGTCTGAAACCAGCCTGGTCAACGTGGTGACACCATGTCCTTACAAAAGAAAAAAAAAAATCTGCCAAGCATGGTGGCACGTGCCTGTAGTCTCAGTTACAGTGGAGGCTGAGGCAGAGGACTGCTTGAGCCCAGGAGTTTGAGGCTGCAGTGATTTATGAAGCCATGATTGCATTATTGTACTTGAGCCTAGACAACAGAGACCTTGTCTCAAAAAAAAAAAGGACCGAGGTCTTCAAATAATTGTGAGGAATGGCTTGAACTAGATATATGAAGATAATAAAAACAGGAAGAAGCAGGAAAGACGAATGACAGGAGCCTCAAAAGGGCATTTTGCTAAGATAATATGTTGATGATCTCTTGAACATATAAAAACCATGAGTTATTAAAGAAAATCAGTGAGAAGTATGTAGTTCAGACAACTAAAAATGTAATTAAGAAAAGCAAAAAAAAAGTCCAGACCAAAGATAAAATGTATTAAGAAGGAAAGCAGTCTTGAAATTTAAAGGACTATTTTTAATGCCTTCTCGCTCTCAGTTACGTCTCTTCCTTTCTGGGTGTGGCGTTGGCCACTTCTTTCTTGAGTGCTATCAGCTAAGGTGTCAATAGTTGGGATAGTAAGTGGAAAAAAATGATAAAAAGCAAAGTGAAGCAAAACAGGATGGGGGAAATAAAGCATTTTTTAAAAACCACATCAAAGGATAATGTACATTTGAAGACTCAGAAATTCTATAAATAAGTACTATAGATTACTAATCTCTATTTCTAGTATCTAGGATTTTGTCAGTTATAGCAGCAGCTTTTTAGAAGACTAGTCAATGCCATTTGTCCTGAAAAACTTCTCTTCATTATGAGAGAAGTACTAAAACAATGCAAGTGATGAAATGATGGGAGAGATTCTATACTATCTAAGCGTTAAAAAAAAAAATAGGATTTTTGAAGCTTACCTATTTCAAACATGAAATACTTGGGAATGATAAAACACTCTATCAGCTCAGGTTCCTATTTGCAAATGACATGACAATTTACACAGATATTCCTAAGGGGTCTACAAAAATCTAGAATTAGTGAGTTCAGCAAGAAGCAAAAATAAACATACAATAACCAGTTTATTTTTATTAGCAACAAACATGCAGAGAACAAAATTAAAGATACAATATCATTTATAATTTTACAAAAAAAAGTTTGTAAAACATGTATAGGACTTATATGCTGAAGAATACACAGTGCTGATGAAAGAAATCCAAGTTCTAAATAAACAAAGAGACATACCAGAACAACAAAGTAATGATATCCATTCTCCCCAGACTGATATACAAGTTTAATGCAATTCCTATTCAGAATCCTAGCAAGGCTTTCTGTAAATATAAATGTGAGTCTAAAATTTTTATGGAAATGAAAAGGAACTAAAATAGCTTGAACAATTTTGTTGAAGAATAAAGTGGGAAGAATTAGTATCCCCATTCAATACTTATTTTATGGCTATATTAATAAAGACTATGTGGTATTAGTGGAGGCAAAGACACATTGATCAGTGAAACAGCACAGAGAATCCAGAAAAAAAC
Source organism: Callithrix jacchus (assembly GCF_049354715.1). Taxonomy (NCBI): domain Eukaryota; kingdom Metazoa; phylum Chordata; class Mammalia; order Primates; family Cebidae; genus Callithrix; species Callithrix jacchus. Next base: position 144,802,651 of record NC_133503.1, on the reverse strand, counting down.
ACACAAAATATAACCAACTAATTTTTTTTGAAAAAATAAAAAAAAAAAAAGCAATTTAATGTGGGAAAGACAGCCTTTTAAAGAAATGATGTTGAAACAACCAAACACCCACAGGCAAAATAAATCAAGCCTCACTGCTTACATAAAAAAATCAACTCAAAATTGGTCATGGACTTAAATATAAAATTAAAACCATAAAACTTTTAGAAAAAAATATAAGAGCACTTTTCAGATCTAGGCATAGGCAAAGAATTCTTATACTTGACATCAAAAGCAGTCTATAAAAGGAAAAACTGATAAATTAGACTTCATCAAAATTAAAAACTACTGCTTTGTGAAAGACCTGGTAAGAGGATAAAAAAGACAATGCCATACTGGTAGTAAATATTTTCAAAACAGGTATCTGACAAAGGACTAGTGTCTAGAATGGTATAAAGAATATCAACATGTGTAAAGAACATATAAAATATACACATGTACCTGCACATACATACGCAAACATATATGTATGTACAGATTATTTATATATATATTACATACATACATATATATACATATAATTCAACATTCAACAGTAATGAAAAGATGTATAACATCATTAGCCATTAGGAAAATGTAAATTAAAATACAATGGGCTATAACTACACACGTGTTAGAGTGCTAAGCACCGCAGGCTGGTGACAACACCAAATGCTGGTCACTCATATGTTTCTGGCTGGGATGTAAAATGGTACAGCCATTCAAGAGTTTGAGAGTTTATTAAGAAAGAAAACATACAACTACCATAACAATCTAACAATTTTACTCTGGGGTATATGTCTTATAGAAATACTTATGTTCACCCAAATCCTGTTTATAGCAGTTTTATTAATAACCCCAAAATGACAACAATCCAGTATTTCTTTAACTTCCCTCAATAATATTTTATAAAATGTTTCAACCTTGTGTATCTTTCGTCAGATTTATTCTTAGTATTTTATTTTTTATGCTAGCGTAAAAGATATCTATAAAATTTTAACTTCTGATTATTCCTTGCCAGTGTACAGAAACACAATTGATTTCTGCTAACTGATCTTGTGTCTTGCAACTTTGCTAAACAGTTATTTGTTCTAGAATAACTGTGTTTATTTGGTAGATTCCATAGAATCTTCTACATAGATGATCACTTCATCTGCAAACAAAGACAGTTTTTAACTCTTTCCTGAAATCTGAATGCCCTTGATTTATTTTTCTTACCTTAGTGCAGTGGCTAGAATCTCCAGCAGGATGTTGAGTAGAAGTGGTATGAGTGGACATATTTGCCTTGCTTCTTATGTTATGGAAAGCCTTCAGTCTTTGCCATTAAGTATGATGTAACATTTTGGTTTACAGATTTTGCATGAAGTTAAGGAAGTTCTCTTCTATCTTTAATGGGCTCAGAATTTTTTATCAGAAGTATATGATGGACTTGCTCAAATAATTTTTCTTAAAATATTGTAACAATAAGAAAGGGTTTTCTTTTTAGTCTCTTAAGTATCATGAATTACACTAACTTTTGAATACAAAACAAATGTTGCATTCCTGAAATAAAACCAACTTAGTCATGACATATATCTGGGTTCAATTTGCTAAAATTTTCTTAAGAATTTTTACATCTATATTAATGTGTCTCATTTTTCTTGTAATATCCTAATCTGGTTTTGTTATAAGGGTAATGCTGATCTTAAAAATTGAGTTGATAAATACTCTCCTACCTTCAATTTTTTTTTTTTTGAGACAGAGTCTTGCTTTGTCTTCCAGGCTGAAATGCAATGACATAGTCTCAGCTCACTGCAACCTCCACTTCCCTGGGTTGAAGTGATTCTCCTGCCTCAGCCTCCTGAGTAGCTGATTTGTGTACAAATTGTATTATTTCTCCTTAAATGTTTTCTCATAAGAGAAGGCACTGGGCATCAAATTTGTTGAAAGTTTTAAACTAAACATTTAACCTAAGAGATGCAGGGGCAGTCTTCCTATTTTATCTATCTCTTCTTCAAACTTTTGCTGGTTTGTATCTTTCAAGTAATTTGTCCATTATATCTAAGTTATGCAATTTACTGGAATAAAGTTCTTTAAAATATTCCCTTCGTCCTTTTATATCCATATGATCTGCAGTATTGTCAATTCTCTCATTTCTGATATTAATAATATTGCTTTTTCTTTTCTTTTAAAAAATCTCATTAGTTTGGATAGTAATTTTTCAGTTTATGGACCTTCTCAAATAACCAGTTTTTGGTTTTACTGATTTTCTATAGTTTTTTTTTTTTTCATTTCATTGATTCACCTCTTATCTTTATTATTCGCTTTCTTCTGCTTACTGTGGATTTAATTTGTTCTTCCTGCCAGTTTGTTAAGGTAGAAGTTGAAGTCATACATTTGAGACTTTTCTTTTTTTCTAATACAAGAATTAGTACTATAAGTTTGTCTCTAAGTACTACTTTGGGGGCATACCACAAATGTGGCATTTACTTTCATTCACTTAAAATTACTTTCTAACTTTCTTTTGCTCTTTTGTTGTTGTTGTTGACTCAATAGACTATTTACAATTATGTTAAACTACAAACATTTGGGAATTTTCCAGGTAGCTTTCTCCTATGGATTTCTCTTTTAATTTCCTTGTGGTTAGAGCACATACTTTATATGACATGAATCCTTTAAAATCTACTAAGATTTATTTTACAGTAGAAAAGAAGGTCTATCCCTTTAATTTTTTGAAACAGTATCTAATCTTGCTCTCTTGCCCAGGCTGGAGTGCAATGGCAGGATCTCAGCTCACTGCAACCTCAACCTCCTGGGTTCAAGCAATTCTCCTGCCTCCTGAGTAGATTGGATTTACAGGTGTGTGCCACCACGCCCAGCTAATTTTTGTATTTTTTTGTAGAGACAAGGTATCCTCATGTTGGCCAAGCTGGTCTCAAACTCCTGACCTCAGGTGATCCTCCTGCCTCAGCCTCCCCAAAAGCTGGGATTACAGGTGTAAACCACCACGCCCAGCCCAGAATAAGGTCTATCTTGATAGGTAATCCACGTGTACTTGAAAAACAGTATATTTTGCTGTTGTTGGGTGAGGAGTTACATAAATGTTAATAGGTCAAGCTGGCTGATAGTGTTACTCAAGTCTTCCACGTCCTCAAAGATTTACTGTCTCCTTGTGCGACTAGTTATTGAAAAGGTGTTGAGATCTCTGGCTACAATTGCAAATTCATCTATCTATAAGAATTTTGCTTTATGTTTATACAGGGATTTGTTTCAGATATTTGTTATTAGATGTATAAACAAAATTTCTTTTATTTTATTTTTGAGATGGAGTCTCACTCTGTTTCCCAGGCTGGAGTGCAGTGGCATGATGTCAGCTCACTGCAACCTCCGCCTCCCAGGTTCAAGCAATTCTCCTGCCTCAGCCTCCTGAGTTGCTGGGATTATAGGCACATGTCACCATGCCTGGCTCATTTTTTGTATTTTTAGTAGAGATGGGGTCTCGCAATGTTGACCAGGCTGGTCTTAAACTCCTGACCTCAAGTGATCCGCCCACCTCAGTCTCCCAAAGTGCTGGGATTATAGATGTGGGCCACCATACCCAGCCAACACTTACAATTTTTATGTCCTCTTGACCAAATGACTCTTTTATCATTACAAAAAGAAAACCCCTCCTTATTTTATTCCTGGTAATGTTCTTTGCCTTGAAATCTACTTGGTCTGACATTAAAATTGTCATTTTAGCTTTCTATCTAGTAGTTGTCTCTTTTTTTTTTTTTGGAGTTATGATAATTTCAGACTAACTATTGCAAATATGGCCCAAAATAGTTATGAGGAATTAACGAAATAAAACAGCAGCTATGGGAATAATTTCCTCTTTCACTTAGCAATGATGATAAGGAGTTTACTTAGTAGGTTGGTTATATACAGAAATTGGTTCTAATAAAAACAAAATATAAGAATATGCCATTCAACACCAGCAGAATACATTCTTCTCAAGCACACAGAACATTCTCCAGAACAGAGCATGTTAGGCAACAAAACAAGTCTTCACAAATTTAAGAAGAGTGAAATAATATTGAGTATCTTTTCTGACCACAATGGTATGGAAATAAAAATAAGTAATGAAAGGAAAACTGGAAAATTCACAAATATGTAGAAATTAAACCACACACACCTGACCAACCATTGAGTCAAAGAAGAAATCAAAAGAGAAATTTAAAAACAATCTAGATAAATGAAATTATAACACACCACAATTTATGGGATTCAGCAAGAGCAGTACTAAAAGGGAAGTTTATATGATAAATGATTGTATTAAGAAAGAAGAGGGCCAAGAGTGGTGGTTCATACTGTCTGTCCAAGAAAAAAAAAAAAAGAAAAGAAGTCTCAAAATAAACAACCAAACATTATACCTCTAAGAAACTAGAAAAAAAAAAAAGAGAGAATGAAATAGAGACTAGAAAAACAACAGAAAAGCTCAAGGAAACTAAGAACTTTTTAAATAAAAAGATAAAATTGACAAATCTTTAGACTAACTCAGAAAAGAGAGGGCTCTAAATCAGAACTGAAAGAAGAGAGTAAAAATGATGCCACGCAATTATAAAGGATCTTAAAGAATACAATGATATACACATATGCCAACCAATTGGATAACTTACAAGAATACATTACTCAAAATATACAATGTATCAGGACTGAATCATGAAGAAATCAAAAATAGGAGCAGACCAGTAACAACTAAGGCGATTGAGTCAGCAATCCTCCCAACACTGAAAAGACCAGGACTAGATGGCTTTGCTGGTGAAGTCTACCAAACATTTATAAAGCAATTAAGCCAATTCTTTTCAAGAACTTCAAAAGAACTGGAGAGAAAAGATCACTTCCAAACTTATTTTGCAAGGCTGGCATCACCCTGATACCAAAGCCAGACAAACGTACCTTAAGAAAATAAAATTACAGGCCAGGTACGGTGGCTCACACCTGTAATCCCAGCACTTTGGAATGCCGAGGTGGGCGGATCATGAGGTCAGGATATCAAGATCATCCTGGCCAACATGGTGAAACCTCTCCTTTACTAAAAATACAAAAATTAGCTGGGCATGGTGGCACGCACCTGTAGTCCTAGCTATTCAGGAGGCTGAGGCAGAAGAATTGCTTGAACCCAGGAGGCAAAGGCTGCAGTGAGCCAAGATCGGACCACTGTACTCCAGCCTGGGCAACAAAAGTGAGACTCTGCCTCAAAAAAAAGAAAAGAAAGAAAAGAAAATTAGAGACCAACATACCTGATAAACATATATGAAATAATCTTCAGCAAAATTCTAGCACACCAAACTCATTAAAAAGATTATACACTATGATCAGGTGAAATTCATTCATGGGATGCAAGGATGGCTCAATATATGCAAATCAATAAATGTGATAAGCTACATTAAGAAAATGAAGACTGAAAATCAAATGAATATTTCAATAGATGCAGAAAGAGCATTTGACAATCTTTGTGTTCATGGATTGAAAGAATATTGTTAAAATGCCTACATTATCTAAAGCAATCTATGGATTTAATGAAATCCCTACCAAAATCCCAATGGCTCTTTTGACAGAAATATTTAAAAAAATCCAAAAATGTATATGGAACCACAAAAGACCCCATATAGCCAAAGCAATCTTAAGAAGAACAAAGCTGTAGACATCACATTCCTTGATTTCAAAATATATTAAAAAGCTATAGTAATTAGTATTGTGACATAAAGACAGACACATAGTAATTAGTACTGTACTGACATAAAGACAGACACATAGATCAACGGAACGGAACAGAAAGTCTAGGAATAAACATAGGCATATATGATGAACTGATTTTAAGAGAGGTGTTAAGAACACACAATGGGAAAAGGATATCTTCAGCAAATGGTCTTGGGTCAAGCGTTATATCCACATACCAAAGAATAAAACTGTACCCTCACCTCATGCCATATATAAAAATTAACCAAAAATGAGATATCTGAAAACAACTTTATTCTATTTTCACACTTGGCTAACAATTTGGTTGAGAATATTATTCTGACTTGGATATAATTTTCCTTCCAAAATTTGAAGGCATCCCCATAACTATTAGCTTTCAGGACTGCTTTGGAGAAGTGGAAATCTATTGACTCCTGATCTTAGACTGATAACCTGTTTAATCCCTGATCCTGGAAGTCTGGGTTGTATCTTCCTTGTTCCCTGTGATATGAAGTTTTATAATGCTGTGCCTTTGTGTGGGTCTATTTTTAGCTCTGTGTTTGGTACTTGTGGAAACTTTTCAATTGTAAAACTAATGTCCTTCAGTTCTTGGAAATTTTCTTTGTGGGACTCATTTGAGTGAAGTATTTCCTAGACTAATTGTGATATATGTCTGGGAATCAAATAGGTGAGGAGGGCTGAAAAGTTCTCAGCCTTTAACTTCCTCCCTGTTTTCAGCTATGGTTAGTGTGTACCAATTTAAAGAACCTATGTTTTACCTTGTGTAGAAAATAAACCTCCAGTAGTCTGCTGGGATGATGAAGGGAACTCATCTGTCTTCACAGAGGAAGGGAACTGAAGATCTAACTCCTGGAGACTTCCAACCAATCTTCCTGATTTTAGCCTTATATTCAACCCCAAGGATACTAATTATCATGTCTTTAGGGGATTTTAAAATGTATATCAGGTTACTCCATAGCTTTCCATACTGCTAAAAAATTTAGCTTTTTCAAGAGTGCAATCAGTTCTCACCCATGTGCTTTTCAGTTTCCAAAATTTTACTGCTATTCCTTCCTAGCTCATTTTCTTTGCCTTTGTAAGTTTATGCTTTTGAATTTTCTACTTCTGTCATTTTAGTGGTATTTCAGTAGAGAACAAAAGTAAGAGTGTGTATTCAATCAATTATCTTTACCCTGAAGTTGTATATACTCGTATATGATATGACTCTTGTTTGCTGTCTTTGGGATTCTTTCCTTCTTTTTCCTTTTCAGCTTGTTCTAGCACCTTACATTTGATTTCTTCACTTATCTTAACTGGACATAATATGGAAAGCTTGACATTAAAAACAAAATTTATTGTTTACTATTCATTGATAGTCTAAACTAAAATGAATCTAAAATTTGCAACTGTCATTCCTTGTCTAAGATCATATTCAAATAAGTTATATTTTATTTCAGAGTGATATTTATCACATCACAATCTGTAGTTTACAAAGTAGTTTCATTTATAGCATCGCATTTAATCCCTAAAAACCCCACAGCAAGGATGAGCCATTTTATATACAATGTGAAAAAGAAAGGGTTAAATAATAGGTCTACAATCCACTCTCTCTCTAGGGAGAGAAGAGGATGTGCCCAGGAAAGACAGACCTGGAGAAATTTCTCTGAAACACTAACAACAAATGTCCTGGAAAAAAAATAAATGATATCTGTTAGCTACAGAATCCTTATTTATATAATTATTATTTACATACTTTCAGTAGGATGCAACTGAGATTGTTTATGGTAAACAAACCTGGAATCTATGGATTAATGGGGCATAACTCTCTGGAAAATGTAACTATCCAAGCATAAAATGAGTATGTTTTATGACCAAATCAACTTTCTTTGGTGTAAGTAATAAAGAAAGTTCTTCCGTTAATATTAATCAGAATGGATTCTGAAGCAGAAAGGAAATACCTGGGGAGCTGTATTGGCATGCCTAGAACTCTCTGCTTTGCCTATGCCTCATGATCACTTGTATACTTGAAATTATTAGTGAAGCTTGATACTGGCTAAGATCGCTGATCTGCATGAGCATGATTTGACAATCCAATATTTTGTGTTACCCTAAAAGGCAGCTGAACCTCAGAGTGGTTAAGTGACTTGGTGCAAATCACGTGCCAAAACAAACTGCCAAATAGGACTAGGAACCAAATCTTAAATAACATTTTTTCAGCCATTTGACACATATTCTAATGTGATAGGGGGAAAACAACAACAAAAAACATGAGCTGTGTATCAGAAATAGACTTGCCTCCTGGATCCATAACTGATTAGCTGGTTCAATCTTAGGTAAATAACTTACAATATTTAAAACCCATTTCCTGTGCAGGAGCTCTTAAACTATAAAAGAGCTCTTAATGATAAGTGTAAAGGATAAGCATGACATAATATGACAGAACATTTACAAACATTTCTAAAGAATGAAAAAAAATTATTGCTTACTTTTTTCCTGTAATGCTTGCAATTTATTCAGTTCTTCATTCTCTTCATCACTATCTTCACTACTTGTACTGCTGACATCCAAAACGATGTCCCTTTTAGGGTCTACTCGGAGAAAATTGCGGCATTCAAAAGTCAGGTGACCAGCTAAATGAAACAAAAAAATGTGACTGATAAAGCTATAGATACATGATATATTGTTGTTTGTTTTGCTGCTTCACTGTAACCAAGAAGTTACAATTTCAATAATATAATGTAGAAAGCTTTAACTTTTAATCAGTTGGTGGTTGTTTATTTTCCCTATACTTTTTCATGAATATAATACTCAAAGAATTTTTTTCCTTTTGTCCTCAGAACTCCTTATTCAATAAGCATTTTTTGAAACCACTTCTTATGGATTTCAAAGTACTGAGTTATTCTATTTCCCTTTCTAAAAATACAGTAATTTTTTAAATAAATTTTTTTAAAAAGCATCATATTTGGAATTTTATACTGTATTCCTTACCCATACTTTTTCTTTCCCAGTATGACTAATATATTTACAAAATTATATACTTTCATCTAATTAAAGTTGACATAATAGACAAGCATTAATACAACTGAATGTGCTTTACTGAAGAATACCTAAACATTTAATTGCTGCATCATTCCTCTAAAGACTCTACCCTATAAGAAAACTACAACAGTTATCTACTTACATATGATTGCTTTAGAAAGCCAAATATTACAAACACCATAAAAGTACAGGCAATAATACAACCAATACCTAAATACCTATCATTCATATATTAACATTTTGGCATACTGTAAATTTGTTTAAGGGAAAAGCTCACTCACATGCCTGTGCGCGCACACACACACACACACACACAGCTGGAGAGCCTGAATCAACTTCTGGAACACTTTCTCAATCTCATCCTATTTTTTTTTTTGTCCTCTGAAGTGACTGCACTGAAGTTGGTCTCTATCATTCTCAAACATTGTGATATGTATTTTTTCAAAAAAATAAACTCAATTATACCTATTATTCTGCAAGTTTTTTCCCACCACCAAGTATTTTGTGATTTATCTATGTTAAAGAAAACAGGTATAATTTGCTCATTTTATCTAATCGATAATGTTCCACTGTATGAAAATTATATTTATTTATTTATCGTACTACTGATAGAAATGTAGGTTGCTTCCAGTAGTTTGCTACTATAAATAATGTTGAAATTAGTTGTACATGTCTCTTTGTGCACATGTACTAGGTTTTCTCTAGGGTTACAGCTTTCAAATTTTCTTAACAATTGAGAACAATGAAAAATAATGCAACCAAGTGCACTCACACACATATTCATGGATAAATACACCCTAACACACAAAAACTGAAACAAAAGTTACATGAAGGATTTCTACATTCAATGTTCAAAAAAACCAATGCTAATGGTGACCAAATAATTCATTTCACGATCCACTAATGATTCACTACAAGTCTATGCTAGAATTTGTTTCTAGTTCTCTCTTACTTTGTAGGCGAAAACCTTTGGGAGGCCTAGGTTTATATCAGAGACTCTCTGATATAAATTCTGATCTTTATATTCCAATCTTGCCTGGGCAAGGGCCCTGGGCCTTGGTTTCATCCCCTGCATCCTGCCCACCGTGAAAAATAGAAGTTCAAGAGCCTTGGGTTCATCAAATACTCCCAAGGCGTAATTCCTGGAACTTCTCCTTTCCTTTGGTTGTTGGCCTTTGAATATTCCTTAATTCTTTATTTTCTTCCTGGTACATTAATGTATCTAAAATGTGTACGGCACATTTTATACAAGTTTCTTAGTTGTTTCTTAATCTAGTTTGCCATATTATTAAAACAAGTTTTCCTCACTGTGATTTCCTTTCAAATGAATCATTCAGAAGCACTGTTTTTATCTTCAAAATATGGAGTTTTCAGCCTTTGTGCTTATTGTCTATCTCTAAATTTATTACACTGTTACCTCAGCCTCCCAAATAGCTAGGATTACAGGCACAAATCTCCATGCCCCGCTAATTTTTGTATTTTTTAGTAGAGATGGGGTTTCGCCATGTTGGCCAGTCTGGCCTTGAACTCCTAACCTTGTGATCTGCCCGCCTCGGCCTCCCAAAGTTGATGAGACTTCTTTTGTGGCCTAGGATGTAGTAAACTTAGGAAAGATTTGTTATGTATTTTAAAAAACATAGTCACATACTGCATAACAGTGTTTAGGTCAATGATGGACCACATAGACAACATTGGTCCCATAAGATTGCAATACTGTTCCTTTTCAATGTTTAGATCTGTTTACACACAGTAAGTACTTACCACTGTGTTACGACTGCCTACACTATTCAGTACAGTAACATGCGGTACAGGCTTGTAGCCTAGCTACAACAGCCTATACCATGTAGTCTAGGAGTGTAGTAACTATACATCCAATTTTGTGAAAGTATACTCTATAATGTCCACACAAAGATGAAATTGCCTAATGACACATTTCTCAGAATGTATCCCTATACACAACTATTTATTGCTATATGTTGAAAAGGATTCAATGTTTTCTTGTTCAACTCTGTTCCATATTAATTTTTTGTCTAATAATTTCTGATAGAAGTACTTAAAATTGTATAAGTATTAATTTGTCAATAATTGCTATTATAAACAATGCTGAGATGAGCAGCTGTACATGTCTCTTTGTGTGGATGCACCAGGTATTCTCTAGGTAGATTTGTCAATTTCTCCTTGTAATACAGTTTTTGCTATATATATTTTGAGACATTAGTAAATGCTTTCAAGATCATTATTTTATCTTTTTAGTTTATTGTTTTTGAGTTTCCCCGTATCCCTAGTAGTGCTTTTGCCTCAAGAGTCTGAAATTATAATGTTTCTGTTACAGAAGGTAGCTAGTCGGGCATGAGCAGGAGAGGGCTCCCCCACTCACAAGGAACATCAGGCAACTATCAATTGATGGTCCAGCAGCTGTCACACCACCTCTCTAAAACGATAATCAGTCACTGCCACTGCCAGGGAGAGGCAGTTTCTGAATAGATAAAAATATCTGAAATTAGGCCGGGTGCTGTGGCTCACGCCTGTAATCCTAGCTCTTTGGGAGGCCAAGGTGGGTGGATCACCTGAGGTCAGGAGTTCAAGACCAGCCTGGCCATCATGGTGAAACCCCATCTTTAAAAAAAAAAAATACCTGAAATTGATCATCAGCAGCTTCCAATAAGATCTCAAGAACAGGGCAAGTGGGCTCAAGCATATACATTAAGAGGCAAAATGAAGGAGTATGACCTTCAGGGGGCATATCACCAGAAAATGGAAGAAGGCCTGAGGTGAACATGTGTACAACTCCAGTAAACACACTGTGCATGCTCACCTCCTGAGCGCAAGCAGAACACTGCACATAAGGGAAGAATGAAGGGAAAGGGGCACAAGATGCTGAAAGTAGGCCAGCACGTAAAATGCTAGGTTCAAGGTTAAATAGGGCACTTGACCTCAAGGGGCCTGTCTGTGCTTTTTAATAAATGTCCTGCTTTAGAGCTTTTTAATAAACATCCACTCTTGCTCTGAAATTTGCCTCAGTCTCTTTTTACGTCTATGACCCTCAGTAGAATTCTTTCTTCAGAGGTGGCAAGAACTGAGGTTTCTGCAGACCTGTATGGATTCACCACTAGTAACTCGAATACCCACCATCACTAACAGTTCCACTAGTGTTCTTTTGTTTATTATTCGTTGAGTAATATGAAATTGCCATTTTTGTAGGTAAAACAGTGGAATATCAGCAATGTTCAGTCAAATATGTTTTTTCCTTATCCCTTTATTTTGAAAATGTCTCTGTAGTTTTTAGTTTCATGTATAGTTTTATTAATCACAACATGTAGTTGGACTTAATTTTTTAAATTTGATTTGATATCAGCACAATTTTTAACATCAATTTCTTAGCATGGGAAAAATAGTTCCTGCCTATAAGAAGGAAGCAGTGTAAATTCACTCCTCATACCTACATATACTTACAATGTGCAAGCTGACGTTGCCAATTCTTAATTATTCATTTTTTTCTAATTATTTTATGGAAGCTCAAACACACTATACGTATTCTTGCTTCCTTCTTTAGACAGTGAGTGAAATTTCTTCTAATCCTTGCTTCACAGCCTTTTTGAGGAGTCTGACTTTATGTGAGGGGCTCCACCCTTGCCATACTGCCATCAGCAGGACTTGAAGGCTTCACTCCATGGCTCTCAAAGGCCTACCCATTAGGCCTATGGATCCACTGTTTTGAGTTAACATTCCCTGCTCTGACTTTGAGCCCCTTTTCTTGTCTAACACCTGGGGATTTCCCTTTCATTCTTTTGAGCTGATTTGTTGTTGTTGTTGCTGTTGAGATAACACTTTTTTTCTCCTGCATTATGTGTTTGGAGCAGAATGGAAGGTTTTCTAGGTTTGGCTTGCCTCTTTGATCAGAACTCCTGATGATACAGGCAGGGCATGCTGGCTCACTTGAGTCTAGGAGTTTGAGACCAGCCTGGCCAACATGGCGAAATCCTGTCTTTACTAAAAATATAAAAATTAGCTGGGCATGGTGGTGTACACCTGTAATTCCTGCTATTCAGGAGGCTAAGCCACAAAAATTGCTTGAACCTGGGAGGTGAAGGTTGCATGAGCCAAGATTACGCCACTGCACTCTAGCCTGAACAGCAGAGTGAGACTGCTTCAAAAAAAAAAGAACTCCTGATGATAAAATCTTTACTGTACTCAAGCTAGCATTGTAACCAAATATCTCCCATTGAAATAAATATTTAAATAAATAAAATGCTTAAACAATGACCACACTGTAGCAGTCTGCTCCATACCCATTTGAGCTTTGCTTCAAGCAAGGTGACCATAAGGTGATAAGACAAATTAATTGTGAAACTACAAATAAAGTTTCTTACTGTTTTTTTTTTTCCATTGGGGAATAAGTTAGTGAAACCTAGGAAATAACTGTGTTCCAAATTACAGTTCTTATGGCTAGCAATCTAGATGTTCTTGCAGCAAACAATGCAGAAGGAAAAAAAGGTAGAGGGCTCACCCTTCTTGATTTTAAAACTAACCATAAATCGACAGTAATCAAAGAAGTTGGTACTGCCATAAAACAGACATACAGACCAAGGGAATAGAATTGAAAGTCTAGAAATAAACGCATACATACATAGTGAACTGAGTTTTACCAAGAGTGCTAAGTCTATCCAGGGTGGAAAGAATAGTCTTTTCAACAGATAGGACAGTGACATCTGGATTTCCACATGGGAAAGTATGTAGTTGAATCCCTCACCTCAGACCATATGTAAAAATTAACTAAAAATGGGTCATATAAAATATAAAACCATAAAACTTAGAAGAAAGCATAGGACAAATGTTCATTACCTTGAATTTGGCAATGGATTATTAGATCTGACACCAAAAGCATAAGCAACGAAAACATTGATAAAATGGTCATCAGAATTAAAAACTTCTGTTCAAAGATTATTGTCAGGAAAGTGAAAAGTGATAGAGTGGGGGAATATATTTGCAAATTCCCTATCTGGTAGAGCTTAATACCGAGAATACATAAAGAACAACTATAACTCAACAACAAAAACACAAGCCAGTTAAAAAATGAGCAAAGGGCTTGAATAGACATTTGTCTAGGGAAGAAATACAAACGGCCAATAAGCATATGGAAAGATCCTTAACATCATTAGTCATTAAGGAAATGCAAATCAAAACCACAATCAGATACCACTTCATACCTACAAGGATGGTCTAAATTGTTTCTACTCATAACACTTCCGACATCAATTGTGTGGGTTTTTTCTACACCAATAGCCAGTTCTCAAACTTTCTGGACACTAACTGGGTGTCCTGCAATTCAATTCAATTCTGATACTACCCATGGTTAGCACAAGTTAAGGGCTCAGACCCACAAGACCATTCCCATTTTAGATGGCAATCGCAAGACTGGGTCACAGCTTTATAAAGTCAGGGGATTCCTACAACCCCTCCTCAAATTTGAAAATTTGCTAGAAAGGCTCATAGAACTCAACAAAACAATTCACTTACTATTACTAGTTTATTATACAGCACGGAACTCAGAACAGCCAAATGGAGGAGATGCATAGGACAAAGAAGGGGCATAGAGCTTCCATGGACTGTGTGACACAATTGCAGCACTTCTATGTGTTCACAAACCCAGCAGCGTCCTGTGCCCTGTAGTTTAGGGGTTTTTATGAAGGCTCCATTAGATAGGCATGATTGATTCAGTCACTGACCACTGGTGATTAAACTCAATCTCTAGCTCCTGATCCCTCTCCCCTTTCTGGAGATCTGGAAGTGGGGCTGAAAGCACCAACTTTCTAATCACATAGATTGTTCCTCTGGCAACTGGCCCCACCTTGAAATTACCTAGGAGCCTCCCAAGTATCACCTTATTAGTGTAAACTCAGGCATGGTTGAAAGGGGCATGCTACAAATAATAAAAGATGCTCCTATCACCCCTATCACTCAGAAAATTTCAAGAGTTTTCCAAGTTCTGTGTCAAGAACCAGGGACAATGACCAAATATATATTTCTTATTATCACAAATGGCTATTTTTTTAAAAGGAAAATAACAAGTACTGACAAAAATGCAGAGAAATTAGAGCCCTTGTACATTTCTAGTGGAAATGTAAAATGACGTAGCTGTTATGAAAACCAGTTTGGCAGTTTTTCAGTAAAGTCAACACAGTAATTGTGCTCCTATGTACATGCTCCAAAGAATTGAAAACAGGGACTCAAACAGATACTTGTATATCAACATTCATTGCAGCACTATTCATAATAGCCAAAATGCGAAAACAACCAAGTGTCTATCCACAGAGGAATGGATAAACAAAATGTGCTATACACATATAGGAAATAATATAGTCATTAAAAGGAATGATGTTATAATACATGCTATAACATAGATGAATTATGAAAATATTATGCTAAGGGAAATAAGCCAGACACAAAAGGACAAATACTTGTATGATTCTACTTACATAAAATATCTAGAATAGGCAAATTCACAGAGAATAGACAGAGGTTACTAAGGGGAGAGTTACTGGTTAATAATTACAGATTTGGGGCAATGAAAAAGTTGCGGAATAAATGTCTCACTGCAATCTCTGCCTCCTGGGTTCAAGCAAATCTCGTACCTCAGCCTCCCAAGTAGCTGGGACTACAGGTGCATGCCACCATGCCCAGCTAGTGTGTGTGTGTGTGTGTGTGTGTGTGTGTGTGTGTGTGTGTTTAGTAGAGACAGGGTTTCACCATGTTGGCCAGGATAGTCTCAATCTCCTGACCTCGTGATCCACCCGCCTCGGCCTCCCAAAATGTCGGGATTACAGGCGTGAGCCACTGCACCCGGCAACAGAGCAAGACTCTGTCAAAAAAAAAAAAGTGGTAATGGCTGTACAACATTGTGAATTCATTTACTGTCACCAAATTGTATACTTAAAAATGGTTATAATGGCAAATTTTATATTATATATATTTTAACACAACTTTTTTTTTTTTTAGATGGAGTTTCACTATTGTTACCCAGACTGGAGTACAATGGCATGATCTCGGCTCACCACAGCCTCCGCCTTCTGGGTTCAAGCAATTCTCCTGCCACAGCCTCCTGAGTAGCTGGGACTACAGGTGCGCACCACCATGCCCAGCTAATTTTTGCATTTTTAGTAGAGACGGGGTTTCACCTTTTTGACCAGGATGGTCTAGATCTCTTGACCTTGTGATCTATCCGCCTTGGCCTCCCAAAGGGCTGGGATTATAGGCATGAGCCACCACGCCCAGCCAACACAACTTTTTAAGCAAAGTAAATGAAAAGGAGCAGGGCATAGTGTTAAATCTTACAGATACCAGAGTTCGTATCTCAGTTTTCCCACCAACACAGTAACCCTGGGCCTCAGTTTTCTGATTTGTAACAATAACAAAAATAACAACAATTATTGAGGACTTACTGAAGCCAGTCATTGATCCAAACACTTGCACGAACTTATTTAATCTTCACAACTTTATGGAATTAGGTACTATAATGATCTCACTTTACAGACAGGAAACTGAAACACAGTGATGAAGCAATTTGCCTAATGTCACATAGCTAGTAAGTGCCAGCAGAGGTTTGTAACTAAGTAATCTGGCACTACAGAGCCACTGGTCTTGAATGTTCATAAAGCCAGAGATCATGAAACCTACTTCACAGAGTTGTTTTAAGAATAAAATCCTATTTTTCATGCAGCTAGTACAGAGCCTAGCACCAAATAATTATTTAATACACGGTACCAGGCTATGACCATTTATTTTACTAATACAAGGAAAAGTATATTCTCCCCTTTCTTCCATCCAGGAGTAGCTAGGTTAGCAAATGCCAAGTAATAATTTAAAAAAAACCCTCCAGTTTCATTTTGACTGTGTGAATAAAAATCTGACAATATACACACACAAATAAACCCTCTTGTTTTATAACTAGGGTACCCAAATGCCTACTTCTGGGATTACAGAATATATAGACTATGCTAACAACTACTATCTTTGAACCAGACTTTATCTAAAATCCTCAGATTTGAGAACAAACAAATGATTTTATAAGCTTTTAAATTCCTAAACCCAGTTAATTCCACCAAACTTCCACACCTCTAACATTTTGGCCTCGAAAATGCTGGCCTCTTCTGTAGTCATATATTGTTTCTTGAAGTCTTTTGTTTCTTTGAGAGAGGATCTGGCTCTGTTGCCCAGGCAGGAGTGCAGTGGTGCAATCTCAGTTCACTGTAACCTCTGCATCCTGGGCTCAAGCCAACCTTCCCCATTATCCCCCTAAGTAGCTGGGACTATTGGTATATGCCACCATGCCTAGCTAGTTTTTTTTTTTTTTCTTTTTTTAGAGATGGGGTTTCACCATGTTGTCCAGGTTGGTTTCAAACTCCTGGGCTCAAGCTATCTGCCTGCCTCAGCCTCTCAAAGGGCTAGGATTACAGGCATGAGCCACTGTGCCTGGCTACCTTCCTTGGAAGTCTTATCCTCATATTTATCTGTTTAATTTCCCCACTGACCTAGCTGATCATTGCTCCTCTTTCCTAGTCTTTTTTGATAGATTCTTAAACATGTAACTGCCCTATGTGCTCAGATAATGTTACCACTACCCTTATGGGATATTTGGCTCTTCCTTGAGGGCATTTCTCTATAGTTAATTATCCTTTACCTCAGTATTATTAGTATTATCCAGGCTTCTCAATATTGTTTCCAAGTAGTAGTCCTTAACTGTCCATTCAGCTGCCTGCTGCAGGTTGATAGCTCCATTCACTGAAATATTTTGAATCTGGCTCATACTCTAGCTGTTTACTCCAAGCTCTGCCATGAGCTTGAATGGACAGCCTAGGTTGTTGGATAGCTTTTCTCAGTTCCCTGACGTTCTAGATTCCATGGCCACACTATGGTCCTTGTCATCATCTGCAACTGTTTTATCACTGAAATTTTAAACTCCAATATTAAACTCTGACTGTGTCTTTAATCCTTCCAGCTTTTTCATTCATTTATACTCATGCATAGATCTGTTTTTGATTCTCATTTTGATCTTCAGTCCCTTAATACCTTCCTTTTCTCCCAGTCTTAAATCTCTCATTACTGACAATATGAACAACCTTTTACAAGTCTGACTCTTTTATATACACTAGTTCATCCTCATTGCAGACAAATGAATCTGACTCAAAGTTACCATTTCTCTGGGTTGTTACCTACCCCCTACCACCGCCACCACCCCACAGAGTAGTCAAGCAATGCCTGCATTTAACAACCACATGTTTATGCATATTAACATATTTTATTTGTCCTTAGTCAACTTCCTCTCCTCCTTTTCTCAATGACTTTCCCAAACTTGTACCTGCCTCAAAACATTCGTCAGTCACTGTCCTTTCCTACTCAAACTCCCTAAGGAGACAATCCTGTCTTCTAATTTAAAAAGAAAATTGAGATTACCAGGCTGCATCTTCTGTTTCCTGCTTTCTATCTCCACCTAAAAACATCTGTATCTACTCTCATCTAGTTTCTTCCAAACTTCAGAGGTATCCCTGTCACACCTCTTAGAGGAACTTGCTTGTTAATCTTTTCTTATCTCCAGTATTTGCAATATGTCCTCTAATGTTCCCTCAGTCTATACACACATTTTATATCTTAAAAAATTTTCTTGAAAATGGAAACTACCTTGGCTTTCTTTACTTCATCTCCCACCACTCAGGCCTGAATCTACACAGCTTGTTTCATGACCTACAACTCTACTTAAACTACTCTTGCTAAGGAAAACAAAACATCCTAGCTGCCAAACCCAATGAACATTTTTCAGCTCATTTCTTACAAATCTTATCTGTTGCATCTGACAATTTTCCCTCAATTTTGAAAATATTTACTCCTTTGCACTCTTGTTTCTTTTGTCATATCTTTCTAGTCACTCTCCCTTGGTTTATGCCTATATTATTTTCCTCCACCATCTGATACTTTATGAGGAGTCTGCTCTTGGTTATTCTAAAATATGTTTAATTGAATATCATATAGGTCAGCAAAATATAAATGTGTAGAAAAATAGGTTGGTTGTTTCTAGGAAACAAAAGCCATACTTTTAGAAAGATTTCAATAAGTTGCTTTTAAAAAGCAGTTGACAAATTAGGCAATGGCAATAAGACTATAAAAGGAAAAAAAGAACCTAAAATAATGGGAGAAGGTACCTGCTTCTCAGCGGGACTCCCATTGGCATTTGGGCCAGAATAGTCTTCACTGTCTAGGACTGTCCTACCATTGTAGGATGTTTATAATCTCTAAGCTCTACATAGTAAGTGTCATAGTGCTATGCCCTGTATCCTGTTGTTGACAACTAAAAAACATCTCTGCAGATTTCTAGGGAGGCAGTACCACGTGTGCTTGAGAATGAACGATACATTTCTTTACAAGTATCTTAACTTCTTGCCTACCTTTGAAGCAGCAAACTATATAAAATAGAAAATGCATTTCAGATGTGGTTTACACAAACAAGACTGAACACCAATAAACAGACATATTAAACAGGCAATTTAAAAAGTGATAAATTTATATTTATGTAAAATGTTAGAGGTATTTACATATTTGTTTTTATTTCCTGCTGCTATGATCAACCATCAGGTCTACTATACAAATCTTTTAATCATACTTTCTGAGAACTATCATAATTATTTAAGACATTTATCCCATAAATAATCTCAAGGCTTAGTAGTGTCCTTGTAATTTTTAAATATTCTGACGTTACCAACTTAAAAAATTCTAATAAAAACTCATTATCGAAATAACTTTTTCTGTTAATTTCTTTTAAGTTAATTTTGCCAAGGAAATTCTGCCACAGAAAGAGACCTATGTTATGTAATAATATATTCATCCTTAATTTGAAACTTTAGAAAACAATATATCCATTATTAAAACATACTGAGAATAAGATCTTTTTCTATCAAGTATTGAAATTCTTTATATTGTACAATCTGAACAACTATTTTCGCAACAAATGAGAGAGACTATTCTTTTGTAAATAAATGAAAAATACCCATATTTTGGGGCATTAAAAATATTTCAAATGGTCTTCTTGACCTTTCTTTTACCTCTATACAAGCAATACAAAAATCCTGGCCCCCAAATAAAAGAGAAGCTAATTTGTAAATGCAATTTCTATTAGAAAGACATGTAAGTTGAAAAGGCCTTCATCTTTAACAGCTGTAGAGTGTAAATTTAACGCAGAAGGGAAATATTACTAAATTTTTCCACAGGAGACAAATCAGAAATTGTTTAATAACTAAATCACTGAAATCAATGATCTAAATAATAAAGCAAAAATAACTAAATGTGGAAAGATTGACAAAACTATTTGCTGAGTTGGCTTCTCTAAAAGGATTCTAATTACTGCAGATACCTCCATTGTTGTCTTAAATAAAACAACAATGAGGAGACTACATCAACAAATATTCTACTTCCAGAAAATGAATTTAATTGCTTTCCTCAAAGTCTTAGGTAAAAAGAAGTCCAAGTGTAGAGACTGATATTAGTAGACAGACTGGGAAATCCATTCCAGATTTTGAAGTAAATGAAGCATTTGCAGGTTCTTAATTCTTGAGTAAAGAAATGAGGCAGGTAAGTCAGCAATGATACTTAAGTTAGGATGGTTGAAAGAAAGTAAACGAAGCAGAAATAAATATAAACAAATATAAAAATAGAAAAGATTTCATTGCACTCACTTCTTGCATGCAAGTACATTCTTCAGTTTTCATTTATTTGAGTGATATGTATAGTTATATACACAATTTTGCTACTTCAGCAAGATTCCCTTGAGCCAGTTTAGTTTTGTTTGGAAGTATGTGACTTGTTCTCTCAGCACCCTTTTAACATGCCCTTCTGATGGATATTTTTGCCGAGTACTCTCTTATCACAAGTTCTTGCATGAACATCTTTTTGTCAAATCACTCTTAGTAAAACATAATAACTCTTCAACGAATTGGAGTGTATTAACAATCCAGGCTAATTCTCATGGTCTCTAAACAACTTAGAAAATAGCAAATGTTGTTATTATAGCTGTTAGTAAAGCTTTAGGAATTGCTATATTTAACTGAAGAATATTTATTTACAGTATAAAATTACAAATTTATATTATATAATTATGCATGCTTAATTTTACCTTTTCATTCCATTAATCATAATAATTATTGTTTAAATCAATTTTTTACCCATAAGCAGAAATTCTGAGACCAATTAAATCTTTAAAGTAAATATAATAAACATAAAAAAACTTCATAGATAGTTTGCATTGCTTTTACCTTTTCTCCTAGTGTGTGGAAAAGGAGGAAAGAATAAGTATGTATATACTTTTAAAAAATATATACTTTCTCCAAACTCCTGAATCTACTACTAACCACCTGTATCTTCATGGTATTTTTGTTAGTAATCAGACGCATATCTGTTATTTGTCTAAGGCAGGGAAGAAAAGTGAATTTTTAGTGCTAACTGAGGAATTTCTGTAACAACCAGATGTCAGCTTAAGGCTAAAGGACTATGCAACTGGGGCCCTGAAATCAGGAAACTATGTTATATTGCCCAAAGAGGCCATGATTCCAGTATAAATAACGCAAAACATGTCATCTTCTAGAGTACTTACGGTAGCCACATTTTTTACAGCCTGCTCTGACACTGTCCTTGTTGCAACCTGAAATACAATTGGATAGAATTTTAGGAAGTAAATAAATATGCAAAAACATAAAAACTTTATTGCATAAAAAAGTTTTTCATACAATTTGTTGTAGAACTCCCTTCTTTTTCTTTCTTTTTTTTTTTTTTTTTTTTTTGTTGAGACAAAGTCTCACTGTCACCAAGATTAGAGTGCACTGACATGATCACAGCTCACTATGGCCTCCAACTCCTGGCTCAAGTGATCCTCCTACCTTAGCTTCCCAATTAGCTGAGATTACAGGCATGTGCCACCACATTTGGCTAACTTAAAAATTTTTTTTTAGAGATGAGGTTGTGCTTTGTTGCCCAGGCTGGTCTCAAACGTCTGACCTCAAGCGATCTTCCTCTGGCCTATCAAGGTACTGGGATTATAGGTAAGAGCCACCGCACCCATCAGAATTTATTTCTTTAAAAAACAGCAACAACAAAAAAAATCATCCCTGACCCAGCTTAATGACCTACTCAATTATTCTGACTCTTATAAATCAACAGAAAGGCTAATTCACTCAAATTATTTGACAAATACATCAATAACATTTTTTTCTAATTCAATATAATAAAAAAAGAAGACACACAAGGCCAACAAACATAGAAATATGCTCCACATCATGCATCATCAGAGAAATGCAAATCAAACCACAATGAGATACCATCTCATACCAGTGAGAATAGTTACTATTAAAAAGTCAAAGAACAACAGATATTGGTGAGGCTGCAGAGAAAAGGTAATGCTTATAGACTGTTGGTAGGGATGTAAATTAGTTCAGCCACCTTGGAAAGCAATTTGGAGATTACTTAAAGAACTTAAAACAGAACTATCATTTGACCCAGCAATCTCATTACTGGGTACCTATCCAAAAATCATCATCATCATCATCATCATCATTTCACCAAAAAGAAGCATACCCACATCTTCACTGCAGCACTATTCACAATAGCAAAGACATGGAATGAACTGAGGTGCCCATAAACAGTGGATTAGATAAAGAAAATGCAGTACATATATACTTTGGAATACCATGCAGCCATAAAAAGGAGCAAAATTATGTCTTTTGCAGCAACATGAATGCAGTTGGTAGCCATTATCCTAAGTGAATTAACACAGGAACAGAAAACCAAATACTCCATGTTCTCATTTATAAGTAGGAGCTGAAATATTGGGTACTTATGGACATAAAGATGACAATAGCAGATATTGGGGACCATTGGGAGGGGAGGGAGGATGAGGGTTGAAAAACTGTTGGGTACTATGCTCAGTACCTGGGTGAGGGAATCATCTGCACCCCAAACCTCACCATCACGCAATATACCCAGGTAACAAACCTGTACATGTATCCACTGTATCTAAAAGTTGAAAAATAAAAGAAATTTAATAAACAGTTAAGAGTTTAAACATTCCAGGAATTTTACAACTTGAGGAAGAAATTCCAGGTTACTCTGTCCTGTCCCTCAAAAATAATTAACTTATTTTATATATATATATATATATATATATGGACATTAAAGTTAACAAATATTTTCCTGTTTTCCATTAGAAGAAAAAAAATCTATTTTCTTATAGGAATTGGTGAAATTCCACATAATTTACAGTAATTGCTAGGTAATATAAGAAATATTTAAATTTGACACTCAAATTTTGGCAAGAGAAAACAAACTAGTCATATATCCATCCAGTTCTGATAAATATTTATGAATACAATAACCCTGTATACTTAGTAGTACATGCAGGCAATGCTAAAGATATAAATACCACAGATAAATTAAAACTGATTTTTTTTACTGTGATAAAATATAAATAACATAAAATTTACCATCTTAATCATTTTAAAGTGTACAATTTAGGTGTGTTAAGTACATTCATGATGTTATACAACCATCATCACTATTCATTTCTAAAACTCTTTCATCATCCCAAACAGTAACTGTATTCATTAAACAACTGACTGTTCCCTCTTACCTCTAGCCCCTGTAATCTCTATTCTACTTTCTGTCTCTATGAGTTTGTCTACTCTAGTTACTTCATATAAAGGGAAATCATACAATATTTGTCTTTTGGGCCTGGCTTATTTTACTTAGCAGAATGTTTTCAAAGTTCATTCCTTTTTATGGCTGAATAATATTCCATTGTAAGCATATATAATTAAAGTGAATTTCACCCTCCAGTAGTGGCTTCAATCAACCATTGAAAGGCCCTGTATACTATTATTCCATTTTCTTTGCTAAAGGGCATATAATTTCCAAACCCTTGAAATGGAGATATAATCCTAACTAAATAATATATTTAAATACAGAGTCCAAATGTAAAACATTACTAACTTTAAAATATAACATTAAAACTATTTCTTTGATGTTATGAAGTTAAAACATTAGCTATTTTCCCCTTAAATTCTAATATTGTTTTAAAGTATACATTATTGAGGTGGGGCTTCATGATTTACACCTGTAATCCCAGCAGTTTAGGAAGAATTCTTGAGGCCAAGAACTTGGGACCAGTCTGGGCAACATAGCGAGACCACAGCTCTACAAATTCTTTTTTTAATTAGCTGGTCGTAGCAGGTGCTTATAGTCCCAGCTACTTGGGAGGCTGAGATAGGAGGATCACTCGAGTCCAGGAATTTGTGGTTACAGTGAGCTAAAATTTACCATCTTAATCATTTTAAAGTGTACAATATATACAAAGTATACTTCCAGCCTAGATGACAGAGTGAGACCCTGTCTTTAATTATTCTAGTAACAGTACAGTCTATTCTGCTATAACACTTGTCTTAAAAATGCAAATAACGCTCTAATGTAACTGATACATTAGGGAACAATTTGAGTATAATGTGACTTTAACGCACATAAAATGTGAACTAAATCCAGAACATTGCATACAGCTAATCTGAACCACCCAGGAGTATATAGACTACACAAGCATATATATTGCAAAACATTTCTAGTGCCTTCAGTTCACTGCAAATGTTGCAAACATCCATCCACATCTGGTGTTAAAACTTATGGATTTCTTATTGCCCTCTTACTGCCATTTCATAATAACTCATGAATTGCAACTCTTCTGAAGCTCACTTGCGCAGCAAACTCTAGGTTTTGTAAAGATACAATGTCAGACTTACTGTAATATTTATGTAGTTTTAAACCAATTAGCGTGCAAAATTGTGCTACTGTTTCTATTAGGTTCCTATTTTTTTTTTTTTTTTTTTTTTGAGACTGGCTTTGCTCTATCGCCCAGGCTGGAGTGCAGTGGCGCGATCTCATCTCATTGCAACCTCTGCCACCCGCGTTTAAGTGACTCTGGTGCCTCAGCCTCCCGAGTAGCTGGGATTACAGGCACCCACCACCACGCCTGGCTAATTTTTGTATTTTCAGTAGAGACGAGGTTGCACCATGTTGGTTCCTATCTTTTTTAGATGTGTCATTGAAGCTTTTGAGCATTGTGCTCTAATTCCATTGCTTCTCTATAAACTCTGTCATAGTTAAAAATATGTTTTATTGCAGCAGAATTGACTGGAATAAAATCTGAGGGTCTTTCATTATCAAAGTAACTACATGCTGAAAAAAAGTTCAGAGAATTGGGGTCGGTGTTAAATCTGTTTCCATAGAAACTGTAAATGCTAAAAAATATGGAATAAAATTATGTTAAATGCATCATTACAATTCCTACAACAGAATAAAAATGTTGAAATAGATCTGAAATAATCGTATCTCAGCATGTATTCAAATTGAACTCATGACAAAAGGCACTAATAAAACTCATCATTCATTCAAGTATTTAGAATAAACTATGAAACTTTTTTCTTGGAAGGTCATCTTCTGTAATAAGTTGAAACATTTACCTGAAAGGGAAATATAACCAGAACCCTAAATAAAGTACTTTATATCAACTATTTCCTCACCAGTCTTTGGTTAAATTATGATTTCAGCTTAAGTAGTCTTTAATTTTCATGACTGCCTGGGCAACTGAATGCTTCTACCCAAGAGTTTTTTAATTTGAGGCAACTGACTTAATGGATCTGAGACAAGTGACACAATGAAGTGGGGACAGTTAATTCATTCTGCTGTCGGGATCCAGTTTCCAGGGACACTGATGTCACTGGCAGTGGAAGACCTAACAAGATCTGGCCTTGTGCAGGATCTTGGATATGGGTTCCCTGGGTCATTTCTATTTTCTGACCCTTATTATGCAGGTTTTGCTTAGATTCAGTGAGCTACCTGTTATCTTTCCTTTTCTACCTAAATTAACTAGTTAGTTTCTATGATTTGGAATAAGAACCCTGGCCAATACAGTGGTACTTGAAATACAAGTCAAACTGACTATAGTAGGGCTATATTGTGAGGCCCTACTCAGCTAACTAAGTTGCCTACTTCCCTGCCTCAGGCTCTTGTGCAGTTCCTTGCTCCATTACTTTCTGAAAGTTGCTAAGGCCCAGAGTAATACAGTGTACCCATCTCAAAATTTTCCTTTCTAATCATGACCTGCAATCCAAAAGCCATTAAATAAAAACTTACAAATTTGACATTAGAAAAAAACTGGCAAAAACCACCAAAAACAAATTCAAAAGACACATGGAAACTTAAGAAAAAATATTTGCACCTCATAGTACCAAAAAAGGGCAATTATCCCTATGTATACAGCTTAGCAAATCATTAAGAAAAAGACTAGTAACCAATAGGAAAAAAATGGGCAAAGGAAGTTCACAGAAAAGGAAATAGAAATGACTCTGAAACATGTCGAGATATGCTCAGTTTTATTTAAAACAACAGGTAAAATGTACATTAAAAACTACGCTGGGATTCCATTTTCACTTATCAGAGTAGCAAAGATTGAAAAGGTTGAAGGAAGTGTAGAGAGGCATACTCTCATACATTGTGGGTAGGGTCATAAATTAGTACTATCTCTATGGGAAGCAAGCTGACAAAACCTGAATGAATTACAAATGTACACACCTCTCTAATATGGCAATCTCATATTTAGGAATGAGTCCTCCCAATTTATTTGCACAAATACATACTGACTTATGTACAATGTTACTCATTATAGCATTGTTTGTAATAGGGACAGTAGAAATAATTTAAATATCAATTGGGAACTGGCAAAATCCATTACGGTATAAAATAATGAGGATGGTCTTTATTTAGTGATGTTATGATTGCTAACATATATTGTAAAGAGAAAAAAGCAAGGTGCAGAACAGTTTATGGCATATTGGCATTTGTATAAAAAAAAGATGATGACAGAGCAGAAGCACCATCATCTCAGACAAACACCACCACTTTAAATTCCAGCTCCCATTCTAGCCTCAACTATTTCAAGGAAATTACTTCTCTTCTCACTACAAGCAGCCAGAAAGAGCAGACAGCAAAACACAGATAAGACAGTTTGGGCACAGAGAGAGGTGGGGGGGAAAAGTCTCTTGAGTAACTGCCAAACTTCACCCTTATACAATGGGCCCCAGTAAAACAGTGGACCTTAATAAGCACATTCCTTTCCCTTCAGGTGCACTAAGAAAGGGAAGCTAAAAGCAGAGTCAGGGGATATGCCTGCAGCCGCAGAGAGATGAATGGGAACAGACACACAACTCTCCCTCCCAGATAATTACAACAAAGAGACACAGAAGCAGTCCAAGCCTCTGATAAACTCTCCTACCCTGAATCCTTAAAAACTCTTAGTCTGGGGCCGAGGCACTTTGTGAGTCCGAGGCAGGCAGACCACGAGGTCAAGAGCTGGAGACCATCCTGGCCAACATAGTGAAACCCTGTCTCTATTAAAATACAAAATATAGCTGGGCATGGTGTCGCGCGTCTGTAGTGCCAGCTACTTGAGAGGCTGAGGCAGAAGAACTACTTGAACCCAGGAGGCAGAGGTTGCAGTGAGCCAAGATTACCCCACTGCACTCCAGCCTGGAGCCTGGCAACAAAGCGAGACTCTGTCTCAAATAACAACAACAACAAAAAAAAAAACAACAACTCTTAGTAAGAGAGTGCACCTCCGACCTAACTCAGCCAGAAAGCCCCTCTCAGGTTTTTGTTTTTTGTTTTTTCTAAAATAAATCTGCCCTGACTGGCGAGCCACCTTTTCGTGGTTAAGAATTAAAGAGGAAATAAAGATATTAGACATATCTCTGTATGGATATAAGTTGGTTACTTGAAGAAAGAAAAGTAAGTCTGGACGGAGAAAGAGTTGAATAAGACACATGTCACTATATGCCTTTTGGTACCTTTAAAATGTGAAAGGTGATTAAATTACCCTTTCAAAAACCAATCTGGAAAATCTCCCTCAAACAAAACTTTAACACTAAGAAAAGTAATTGTCAAGTAAATACTAACTGACAAGAGGCAATGATTCCATTTGTAAATTCTTCAGAGAGACTACTCTCTCTGAAGTATATATAATATACTGCAGACTTTGAATATAATTTCATTAACTCATGATGTCAGGAACAAATTTTAGAGGTCTTCATTCTCACACTTGTTAAATATTAAGGGTTTACTCTGAATCTAGTATTCTGTTAAACAACCTGGGTGGCGGTGGGAGAACACAGGTAATTGGGCTGGTTCTTTATCTTCCAGTAACTTAAAGTAGCCACATTAATTTTGAATATACCTCACTGCCTACGATGATGTATAGTTTCTAAGAGGTGCTCAACAAATATTTATTGATTTGAGGTTATAAGCTTAGAAAAAAGACAGCCATGTTTCATTTAATGACAGGGATACATTCTGGGAAATGTGTTGTCAGGCAATTTTGTCTTTGTGGCAACATCATAGTGTACATAAACCTGGTGCTTAGCCTACTTATACACCTAGGCTGTATGGTATAGCCTACTGTTCCTAAGCTACAAACTTGTACAGTATGTCACTGAATGCTGCAGGCAACTGTAACACAATGGTGAGTACTTGTATATCTAAACAAACCTAAATATTAAAAGGGTACAGTAAAAAGTATTATAATCTTATGGGACCACCACTGTATATGCAGTCAGTCATTGACCAAAACATCATTTTGTGGTACATGACTGTACTTCAGAAGTTGGGACTGGCAACTTCTCTAGACCCCAGTTGCCAGCTAACAAACTTGACAGTGCCTGCTGTGTCACTTGCCCATCCAAGGCATATAGGTATTAGAAAAAAAGGAATAAAAGAGAGCAATAATAGAAATAAAAATAATGGCTGCTGGGCATGGGAGGAAGGAAACAACAGCAACAAAAGAAAACTTTCTGCCGTGATGAAAATATTCAAAATCTTAATCTGGGTGATAGGTAGATGTGTGCGTGTATATTTGCGTGTACACACACATGCATATACATAACACACTCTTGTCAAAATCATTCAAGCTGAACATTTGTGATCTGTGCTGTTTTTAAAACATGTAAGTTACATCCTAGTAAAGTAGTTAGCACAAAGGAAAAAACATTTTCAAGTTAACAGTAGGCAAAGAAGAAATGAGAAAACCAAAAAGAAGGGACAAAAATAAAAGGACTGGGAAAAACTGAGAGAAAGATGGAGAGTCCTCAGCAGTTGCTTCAGGTTGGCCAGTGGTGTCCAAAGAAATGTCATATCTGATCTAAATTTATTTCCTTGAAATTTTGCATCATCTATCTTTCCAAAGTCAATAACTTAGTCACTGGGAACTTAATATTACATTTTTCTTATTGCCTATTTGGGAATTTAGGAAAGCCTAACATTTTCATTATATTAAAATATTTTCTACAATCACTTAAACATATATAACTTAAGTAACTAAGTTTTTTTAATAATAAGTAATTAGAAATTGCAATTACCTCTGTCATAAGATCCATTCTTTTTTTTTAATCAAAGTCACGTTTAATTAAATCACTTCTATTTTATGATGCATAAAATAATCATATACTATTTAAACAGGCAGAAATGAGCTAATCTGCATTTATAGAACATAGTTTTTTGCGTGAGAAAAACATTCTTTTATCATTTCACCTTTACTACTTAGAGGAAACAGACTTACGATGGTTCTAACTCGTTTTTCAATTTTAGAATTATTTATTCAGTGGAAGCCATACTTCAAGTACCCACATAACCATTCTGTTTTTTACTTTCAGTGTAATCTTCAAAAATTACATGAGATATTCAACACTATTATAAATAGGCTTTGTATTAGACAATTTTGCCCAACTGTAGGCTAATGTAGTGTTCAGAGCATTTTTAGGGTAGGCTAAGCTATGATGTTCAACTTTTGGTATTTTCAACTCACAGTGGGCTTATCTGGACATAAATCCATCATAAGTTGAGAAGCATCTGTATATCCAACATTCGTTATGTATACTTTCTTTAAATGCTCATTTAAAAAATAAAACTTTATTCACATCAACCCTGTGATGTAGTTCTTCAGTTTTTAAAACTGCAAAACAGGTTCCAAGATGAGCTCTTACTGACTCATACAGTATAATAGAGCCAAAACAACCGCTTACGACCTCTCAAATATTCACAAATCAAGGCTGGGCACGGTGGCTCACGCCTGTAATTCCAGCACTTTGGGAGGCTGAGGCAGGAAGATCCCTTAAGGTCAGGAGTTCGAGACCAGCCTGGCCAACATGTGAAACCCTATCTCTACAAAAAATTAGCTGGGTGTGGCAGCGAATGCCTGTAGTCCCAGCTACTAGGGAGGCTGAGGTGGGAGGATCACTTGAACCCACAAGATAGAGGTTGCTGTGAACTAAGATTGCATCACTGCACTCCAGCCCGTCCTCCCCACAAAAAATTATTCACGTCACCCAGTATTAAGGAGCGGTCATCATTCAGAGAGATTTTTCTAAGATAATCTATTAATTACAATTTATAATGAAGAAATGTTTATAAATTTTTATGAAGTTACAAATTTATAAAAGTATAAATTCACATAGAGCTGTTTAAACAAGAAGTTTCCAAGAGGAGTATAAACTGCAATCTGCCACATGTGATTTCAAAGAAATGATAAATTACATCTAATGTGTAGGTATAATAATAGAATCAATTTTTGATATTTAAATTATCCTAAAACCTGTTCAGTGTCAATACTCTTATGCCTTTCTTTTCTGTTTATGCTTCTGGCTGAGAATGGAAGAAAGGATGGAGGCTTCAAATGACCGCAATTCTTCAGATGGGTTCTTGTGATCACTTGTAAAGTATTTTTCTCCAGAGTCCAAAGGCAAGATAAAAAGTCTCTGACTTGAAATCAGAATCGATCTGCTGATCTGCTAGCCACAGTTCGAATATTGCCATAAACCTTGGAAGGAGGATTTCCCAAGATTAGGTTGCAAATGTCAGTTCTTGCCATCTTGATGTTTCGGAAGGAGCCAAGGATGTGAACTTTCTTGTTTTTTTTTTTTTTTTCTGAGACAGAGTTTCGCTCTTGTTACCCAGGCTGGAGTGCAATGGCGCTATCTCACCGCAACCTCCGCCTCCTGGGTTCAGGCAATTCTCCTGTCTCAGCCTCCTGAGTAGCTGGGATTACAGGCACGCGCCACCGTGCCCAGCTAATTTTTTGTATTTTTAGTAGAGACGGGGTTTCACCGTGTTGACCAGGATGGTCTCGATCTCTTGACCTCGTGATCCATCCGTCTCGGCCTCCCAAAGTGCTGGGATTACGGGCTTGAGCCACCACGCCCGGCCCGTGAACTTTCACATCAGCCATCCGAAGTCCATCACCGAAGAGGGGCGGGAAGACCGGCCTCTTCGCCCGCCTGGCCTCTTGTGTGTCTGTAAGGTCCACATCCCGCCCTCTCCCGCTGCAGACAGCTAGCTGTTCGGCCTGCCGTTTCTTGGCCCGCCGGCCACCCTTGCGGGTGACCAGGGTAAAGCCCTCCTCTGCCCCGAGGCTCTGTGCTTCCATTTCGGATTCCAACCCTGGGATTCTTCAGATCCATTCTTTTCGTTTTTAATTGGATTAGATTCAGTTAGATTAGATTCATTTTCTGTTTAGTAAAAAGTTTCATATTTGGTTACTTCATTATGGTTTTAGTTATAATCTGCAGACCTTTACAGACAATTTCAATTTCTTCTGCTTTTAAAGTTCAAATTGCAGTCATGTTTTATAAGTGGTAATACCTATGTATATAATATACATGCTCTGCTTAAGTTGATGTGAAGTAAAATTCCAAGTATTTTTCTTCCAATTTATATTAAAAATTCATAGATATATATACCTTTCTTTGGGATCCCAAATGCTGTACCAAAGGCAAAGTAGAAAAATCAGTGGAAATTAGATATCTTTTACTAAAACATTAATACTTCATTAATAACATAATTTTTTAAATGGGCTAAATGAGTTTTTCAATTCAAGTATTCTGAAATAGCAGATGTCTTCATAGTCCATTAAAAATGTCTTCATAGGCCAGGTTACCCAGCACTTTGGGAGGCTGAGGTGGACGGGTCACTTGACGCCAGGAGTTCAAGATCAACCTGGGCAACATGGTGAAACCCCATCTCTACTAAAATTCCAAAATTTAGCCAGGCGTGGTGGCGTATACCTGTAATCCCAGCTGCTAGGGATGCTGAGGCATGAGGATCACTTGAATGCTGGAAGTGGAGGTTGCAATGAGCCGAGATTGTGCCCTGCACTCCAGCCTGGGCAACACAGAGAGACTCTGTCTCTAAGTAAAATTTTAAAAATGCCTTCATAATCATTTGACCCCAAAAGGAGAAATAGTAAACCAATCAAAGAGCTGTTTAAACTACTGATATGAGTTTTATACCGATATGAAATGTATAAAACTCTTTAGTCTACATGCCTTATATAAATAATCTGTGAAAAAAAAAGGCATGAGACAGAGAAATTTAATTACCTAATGAAACAGAAGGAACACTGTATTAGTTTAACCTGTTTAGTACTCTATTCTGCTCAGCAGCAGTTATAGTAATCAACCCTCTAAATATTCATTATTTATCTATCATGGGTATAACTTTGAACTCGACGTTAGAGAAGCCATAGGGATGAATCAAACCCTACACCAGGATATCCAATCTTCTGGCTTCCGTGGGCCACAGCGGAGGAAGAAGACTGTTTTGGGCCACACTTGCATCATACTTTTATAGCACTATCACACCTATTATCTCAATTTTTTGCTGGGTTTAAACAGTTTATCTCTATCTTGCCATCCAACTTAATGGCTCAATTTAACATTATTATACTTTGTAGCATTATTTTGAATTGAAAGAAGGTCAACATATCTATAACATTGGTGTAAGTTTAAGAGAATTTTAATAAGGGCTTAAAAATCACTTTTGTCCTCCTTCTTAAGTAGTATTTTTATGTATTGCTTAAAGTTTTATGAGGGTATAAACTATAAAATACACTGGAATGTATTAACAATAGCTGATGAGCTTTAAAAAAAAAATCTCTTAATGTTTTAAGAAAGTTTACGAATTTGTGTTGGGCTGAATTCACAGTCGTCCTGGGCCACATGCAGCCTGTGTAAAGTGACACTATACTAGTTTATCTATGGTAATGCACCCACAGCTGTAATCCACGACAGAATGGGCCAGGTTCCATGGAAGACACAGAGCTGTATTTAACAAGCATGAAGAAGTGGCAGGCAAGAGTTTAAGCCAAGAGATCAGGAAAGCTTCCCATTAGTAGTTATGGGCAATACAGGAGGTAATAACAAAGGCTTATAGGTAGGAAAGCACTTGAGAAGTTCTCAGAATTGGACAAGTTAGATTTTTGCAAGATTGTAGAATGTATGAGGGGAGTGGTGGAAGGAAAGAGTAGAAAGAGTGATTTGGTCATGCTTGGGAGTGTGCACTTCATTCTTGCAGAGAGCAATGGGGAGCTTTGGCATTTTAACACTTTAGAAGCTTAAGAAACCTTAGCCTTCAGCTCTATTATGGAGAGACAAAAACTGAACCTCAGAAAGGTCAAGTGGCTTGAAAAGAATTACAAAATTCACAAACAGGGGTCAAGAACTAAGTTCCTCCCTCCCAGCAATAACAGGATCAGATATATGATTTAGAAAACTTATTTTAGCAGCAATGTGCAATACAGACTAGAGAGAAAAGAAATTACCTATAGTTTAGTTTAGGTATAAAGAGAAACTGGATGTAAATTAGAATTGTTCTATTAAGAAGATACAATCATAATGTGTTTTTAAAATCTTATTCATCAAATTAGTCTTTTATACACTGACCTGGGGAAAAAAAGGAAAAGAGAAATTAAAAAAAAAAATTTATTCACTGTGATGTGCCAGACTCAAATGTAAACTTGGCGGTAGAAAAATCCCCTACCTTGGCTATAGGACTTCAGTGGAGGAGACAACAAGAAAACAGTTTTGTGTCAGCTACATCAATAATATACATTGCCACTTGTGCCAGTTCAACTCTTCATGAAGAGTGGTGAATCACTGACATGAATGTTGGAGGTAATTTCAAAAACTGTGAATGGGAAAGGCAGTTTTTCAAAGAAAGCAAATTTCACTGAAACCTGTGATCAAATGGTATTTCTATAATAACAACTAAGAGCAAGATTTTCCTAAATGCCTACATTTCATTGTATTACCTACATAATGGAATAATCTAACACACAATGCTATGGAAACACAGGTGAAGCACATGATTATAAAACAGACAAGGCTGATTTTTATGTGTGGTTTGTGGAAAGCAGCCTTGTCATCATCACTAGCAGGCCCACCCCAAGAAATGCCAAACTGAATCTGTGAAACCTAAAATAAAAGAGCATAACATAATACTTGTCCTCCTTGATAATCACCTTGAAATGTTTAGATTCACCCTATTTTCCTTTAATACTCTGCCTGGATTGATCATCCAAGAAATTATCTTAAGATCTTCTGTATCTGTATTTTCTAATGACACTTGCATTGTACTTTTACAGTGCTGTCACACCTATTATCTCAATTTTTGCTGGGTTTAAACAGTTTATCTATATCTTGCCATCCAACTTAATGGCTCAATTTAACATTATTATACTTTGAAGCATTATTTTGAAGTGAAGGAAAGTTAACCTATATATAACACTGATCTAAGTTTAAGATATTTTAATAAGGGCTTAAAAAAATCACTTTTGTCCCCTTTCTTATATAGTACATTTTTATGTACTGCTTAAAGTTTTATGAAGGTACAGACTATAACACTGTGTCCTCCAGAGTGCCCATACCACAGGGGTGCCCAAAAGGCTTGCTCAAGTCATGAAATGAGCAGTGATAACAGGTCAACTTTGGGTGCAGCTGTGTGGTACAAAGATCACCAGAGCTGATTTGGCCTATCAGGATGCTTAGGCAATCTACTGTGTAGGTTTATCTTTCTCTGCTGGCCTCTTAGATGTTGATATTCACCAGGCTTCAGGCACAGACCTTCCCTTCACATTCTACACACCACCTAAGCAGACTGCTCCACTCGCATAGCCTTACCTCCTTTTATGTGTGTGGATAACACCCAAATCATTGTGTTTGACTTCATTCCAAATCTATAAATTATATATTTTACTACTAATTCCATTCCTATGTTTGATTAACCTCAACACAACAAGCCCCAAATTGGATGCCATCATCATCCCTTGAACCCCTGCTCCTTGTGAGGTGTTGCTATATCAGTAAATAGCCCCACCCCACTGCTTCACAGTGAAACCCAGGTAAACCTCATTTCCTCTTTTACCTACCCACATTGAATCAATCACCAATTCCTAGTGATTCTACCACCAAAATTGTGTCTTCAACTTACCTACTTCTCTTACCTATTTAGTTATCATCATAACTCACAAGAATTACTCCTAACTAGTAAACTTTTGCCTCCAATCTACCGTATAGCCAGAATTATCTTTCCAAAATGTAAATCTGCTTAAAAACCCTTAGATGGCTTCCTACTATTCTTAGGACAATGCCAAACCTCTTGTCATAGGCTACAAGGTCCTTCAAGAGATGGAAACTACCTTGTAAGTTATCCTGTACTACGGCAAAATGAATGAAGCGCACAGTCCAGAGGAGCCAGACTGGCCTCTTGCTTACTAGCTGTCTCATAATAGGCATATTACTTGATTTCTTTGTCCCTCAGTGTCCTCATCTGTAAAATGAGAATATTAATACTCATTTCACAGTGCAGTTGTGAATGTTAAATGAGATAGAATACAATGTTTAATGCAGTATGACACATTTGAAACATATTAGTAAATATTAGCTACAGTTACTATCGCTCTACTTAATTTCTCACTTATCTCTCATTTGCATCTGTGTTTCATCTACAGAAAGCATCTTTCATTTCCTCTTCTCACATATTTCCTCTTCCTTTACATATCCAGTTCCTCCAACTACAGTCTCCTCTCCCTCCAAACCACTCCTTCTATAATTTAGATCTCCTCCTAAAGGCTACATCCTCTGGAGTCCTTCTGCCCATCCTCTATGTGTTTGGTGCCCTTACTATGTGCTTCCTAAGTTCTTGTATTTTCCTTGCCATGGCAGTTGTTCTATTTTCTGTAAATTTCTCTCTCTTCGCTGCTAAATTCTAAGTTCTGTGTGAAGTGTAGCCATGTCTACCTTGCTCACGATTGTATTTTCAATGCCTCCAGTGCCTGGCACACAATAGGCACTTAATAGAGTGTACACTTCCTCTCTCACAGCTCCAGATGTACTCCTCCCCAAACTGCAGTTGGTACAAAAGCCAATGTTCCCATAACAGGTATCTGTAGAATGAGGTTCAAAAAGGCTGCCACAGAACAAAGATTATCTGGTCAAATAATACTGGGAAAGGTAGGTTTAAACAGGGCTCTGAACCATGGTAATTTTCAGAATCCTTTCTATTACTAAAGTGCACTGTGAATTTCCAAGTTGCGGGGGATAGGGTGGAGGAGTGTATATTCCTGAAAATATCTCCTGCAACCAGTGTTCGCAAAGCCGGTTTAAGGAGATGCACTCCCCTACTAGAACTTCCAAGTAAGCTAGTAGTTGAGGACGAGAAAATCTTTTAATTATTCTGCGAGTTCACCATTTTTAGGGCAGTAACTTCTGGACACAGAATTTGAGACTCAGAAGAAATCTTATACATCATTCAACAAAGCTCCATGTTTTTATAAGAAAACTGAGGCCCAGAAGCACAAAGAGACCAATCTGTGGCCACAGAGCAGCTACCTACAACAGGAAAGGCTAGGAGTAGAACCCAGACACCCGGCAGGTCCTAGCGACTTCTAAGACAAACGATGGCTCCGGTTACCTGAGTCGGCCAAGTGTTTCCACTTCAAATTCTATTTTAAAGCCATACCACAGTTAAGGTAGTTTTTCTTGGCCGCCTGCCCCCTTAGGCCTACAATTACAGTCTCTCCCTTCTCCCTCCCTTCCACGATATACTTTCCCTGTAATCCCATGCAGTTGCGGGGGGAGGAAGATAGTTACTTTCTTTCCTTCAGAGTTTTTCTTTGGACTGTAAACTTTTTCACGTAAACAAAACAAACTCATGAATTTTAAGGCCTCCACCTAAATCCCCATGGGCGCTGCTCCCTACATCCTGCACCCTACCCTATCCTCCCTTGCGCTCCCTTCCGAGCTCGGACGCAGTGGCTCCTTACCTGGGACCGCCATGACGGTGGTGACAGGGGTCACTGCAGCCTCCGGCTTTCGAAAAGGCGCTTGCTTCCCGCCAGCTGCGAGGACAAGGCACAGCCAAAGCGGCGTTTGCCTTCCCCAGAGCGGCAGCACCTTCGCTACAGTCGGAAGGCCCTGTAAGCCTCTAGCGACAACAGAACCAGTAGACGCAGATGCGGTTTCCGGACGAGTCATATTGCAGAAGACACATGGTCCGGACCATTACTGTTAGTTTTGGGGGGTGCTGAGTGCGATCTGCACACGCAAGTAGTGAAGTAAACACCGCCAAAACTTACGAAGTGCCTCTTCTAATGTTGTAATACAAATTACATTAAGCCATAGTAGCTTTACAGACTTTTTTTTGTACCCAGGAGTACATTGGAATCACCCTTCTCAGCATTAGCGGTGCTCGGGTCCGATAACAACATGGCGGCGTCCGAGAGGGGTTGTTTTGGGCAAAGGTAGTGTTTGGTGTTCCTGTCTTGCGTGATGTTGACAAACTGAAGCTTTCCTGGACCACTCGACTTAACGAAGAGTGTGCTCGTAGGCGGACAGCTTTCGTGACCCGCCGTCCACTCTCATCCCCCATAAGGAGCAGAGTCCTTAGTACTGATCGCGATGAGCAACATCTACATCCAGGAGCCTCCCACGAATGGGAAGGTGAGA
Source organism: Callithrix jacchus (assembly GCF_049354715.1). Lineage (NCBI taxonomy): Eukaryota > Metazoa > Chordata > Mammalia > Primates > Cebidae > Callithrix > Callithrix jacchus. The sequence continues at coordinate 144,764,993 of NC_133503.1, read as the reverse complement.
GCTTCATCTAGGGAACTTGGGGCCCTGAGATCCCCAAAATGAGATTTCCCGGATTTGGGGTGGGGAATGGGTTCAGGGATCTTGTGGTAGGAAGAGACCACGAGAAGTGTTGTCTTTACTTCTTCCTGTGGACAATGTTGCATCGAAACACTGAAGCTGGTACTTCTCAGCATGTACTTGAAAAAGTCAAGTGGAGATTTCCCTATCCAGCAGCGTTCCGGTCATATTTTCTGCCTTAACCCAACTCACGCAGCCTATATCTAGGGCCTTAAGTTTTTAAAAGTACATTTTTGAGTTTGATATATTCTTTGCTTAACTTGGAGGTCATTAATTCTCCATTTCTTCTACAGTCATTAATTGAACGCCTGCTAGCCACTGGGCACTGTACTAGGCGCCGGAGATACAAAGAGGCATAGGTAAGGTAGTTTTCCAGGAAGAGCTTACAGTTTAGAGACAGGCAGGTAAACAAAAGCCTTGTATGTCTGATAAGAGTGCTTGTAGAGAAGAGACCATGTTACTATGGTAATACTGAGTAGTGAACAATTGGGAAAGTTAGGAAAAGCATCATGGAGAAGCTATCTTTTGAGCTGGTTTTAAAACCTGAGATGACTGTCATTCAGAGAAAGGGGGAAATGGGGAATATTACCACATTAGAATGGAAAAATGTTTCTCTGATTGATTTAATGGCTAATGTATGCCAATTCCCATCCAAGGTGTTTGTATACAGTACAAGGCAGAAGAGTCAGTTGTAGAATAAGTATCACCTGAATTTTTATTTATTTATATATTTAAAGTATTTATTTTATTGCATTTTAGGTTTTGGGGTACATGTGAAGAACATGCAAGATAGTTGCATAGGTGCACAGCAGTGTGATTTGCTGCCTTCCTCCCCTTCACCTATATCTGGCATTTCTCCCCATGCTATCTCTCCCCAACTCCCCACCCCCCGCTGTCCCTCCCCTATTTTCCCCAATAGACCCCAGTGTGTAGTGCTCCCCTCCCTGTGTCCATGTGTTCTCATTGTCCAACACCCCCCTATGAGTGAGAACATTCGGTATTTCGTTTTCTGTTCTTGTGTAAGCTTGCTGAGAATGATGTTCTCCAGGTTCATCCATGTCCCTGCAAAGGACACGAACTCATCATTTCTGATTGCTGCATAATATTCCATGGTGTATATGTGCCACATTTTCCCTGTCCAGTCTATCATCCATGGGCATTTGGGTTGATTCCAGGTCTTTGCTATTGTAAACAGTGCTGCAGTGACCATTCGTGTGCATGTGTCCTTATAGTAGAACGATTTATATTCCTTTGGATATATACCCAGTAATGGGATTGCTCGGTCAAATGGAATTTCTATTTCTAGGTCCTTGAGGAATCGCCACATTGTCTTCCACAATGGTTGAACTAATTTACACTCCCAACAGCACTGTAAAAGTGTTCCTATTTCTCCACATCCTCTCCAGCATCTGTTGTCTCCAGATTTTTTAATGATCGCCATTCTAACTGGCGTGAGATGGTATCTCAATGTAGTTTTGATTTGCATTTCTCTAATAACCAGTGATGATGAGCATTTTTTCATGTTTGTTGGCCACATGTATGTCTTCTTTTGTAAAGTGTCTGTTCATATCCTTCACTTCCTTTTGAATGGGCTTATTTGTTTTTTTCTTGTAAATCTGTTTTAGTTCTTTGTAAATTCTGGATATCAGCCCTTTATCAGATGGGTAAACTGCAAAAATTTTTTCCCATTCTGTTGGTTGCCTATTCAATCTAATGACTGTTTTTTTTTGCCGTGCAGAAACTATGGAGTTTGATTAGGTCCCATTTTTCTATTTTGGCTTTTGTTGCCAATGCTTTTGGTGTTTTGGTCATGAAGTCCTTGCCTACTCCTATGTCCTGAATTTCGCCTAGATTTTCTTCTAGTGTTTTTATGGTGTTAGGTCTTATGTTTGTCTTTAATCCATCTGGAGTTAATTTTAGTGTAAGGTGTCAGGAAGGGGTCCAGTTTCTGCTTTCTGCACATAGCTAGCTACTTTTCCCAACACCATTTATTAAACAGGGAATCCTTTCCCCATTGCTTCTTTTTGTCAGGTTTATCAAAGATTGTATGGTTGTAGATTTGTTGTGTTGCCTCCGAGGCCTCTGTTTTGTTCCATTGGTCTATATCGCTGTTTTGGTACCAATACCATGCTGTTTTGATTACTGTAGCCTTGTAGTATAGTTTGAAGTCCAGTAGGGTGATGCCTCCCGCTGTGTTCTTTTTACTCAGAATTGACTTGGCTATGCGGACTCTCATTTGGTTCCATATGAAGTTTAAGGTGGTTTTTTCCAGTTCTGTGAATAAGCTCATTGGTAGTTTGATGGGGATAACGTTGAATCTGTAAATTACTTTGGGCATATGGCCATTTTCATGATATTGATTCTTCCTAACCATGAACATGGAATGTTTCTCCATATGTTTGTGTCCTCTCTTATTTCGTTGAGCAGTGGTTTGTAGTTCTCCTTGAAGAGGTCTTTACGTTCCTTGTTAGTTGTATTCCTAGGTATTTTATTCTCTTTGTAGCAACTGTGAATGGCAGTTTGTTCTTGATTTGGCTCTCTTTAAGTCTGTTATTGGTGTATAGGAATGCTTGTGATTTTTGCACATTGATTTTGTATCCTGAGACATTGCTGAAGTTGCTTATCAGTTTCAGGAGATTTTGGGCTGAGATGATGGGGTCCTCTAGATACACAATCATGTCGTCTGCAAATAGAGACAATTTGACTTCTTCCTTTCCTAGTTGAACACCCTTTATTTCTTTTTCTTGCCTCATTGCTCTGGCTAGAACTTCCAGTACTATATTGAATAGAAGTGGGGAGAGAGAGCATCCTTGTCTAGTGCCAGATTTCCAAGGGAATGCTTCCAGTTTTTGTCCATTCAGTATGATATTGGCTGTTGGTTTGTCATAAATAGCTTTTATTACTTTGAGATACGTTCCATCAATACTGAGTTTATTGAGGGTTTTTAGCATAAAAGGCTGTTGAATTTTGTCAAATGCCTTCTCTGTGTCAATTGAGATAATCATGTGGTTTTTGTTTTTGGTTCTGTTTATGTGGTGAATTACGTTTATAGACTTGCATATGTTGAACCAGCCTTGCATCCCCGGGATGAATCCTACTTGATCATGATGGATAAGTTTTTTGATGTGCTGTTGCAGTTGGTTTGCCAGTATTTTATTGAAGATTTTTGCATCTATGTTCATCATGGATATTGACCTGAAGTTTTCTTTTCTTGTTGAGTCTCTGCCAGGTTCTGGTATCAGGATGATGTTGGTCTCATAAAATGATTTGGGAAAGAGTTCCTCTTTTTGGATTATTTGGAATAGTTTCAGAAGGAATGGTAACAGTTCTTCTTTGTGTGTCTGGTAGCATTCGGTTGTGAACCCATCTGGACCGGGGCTTTTTTTGTGTGGTATGCTCTTAATTGCTGCCTCAACTTCAGATCTTGTTATTTGTCTATTCATGGTTTCAACTTCTTCCTGGTTTAGGCTTCGGAGGAGGCAAGTGTCCAGGAATTTATCCATTTCTTCCAGGTTTACTAGTTTATGTGCATAGAGTTGTTTGTAATATTCTCTGATGATGGTTTGAATTTCTGTGGGATCTGCGATGATTTCCCCTTTATCATTTTTTATTGCATCTATTTGCTTATTCTCTCTTTCTTTTTTATTAATCTGGCTAGTGGTCTGTCTATTTTGTTGATCTTTTCAAAAAACCAGCTCCTGGATTTATTGATTTTTTAAAGGGTTTTTCATGTCTCTATCTCCTTCAGTTCTGCTCTGATCTTAGGTATTTCTTGTCTTCTACTAGGTTTTGAGTTTTTTTGATCTTGCTCCTCTAGCTCTTTCAGTTTTGATGATAAGGTGTCAATTTTGGATCTCTCCTTTATTCTCATGTGGGCACTTATTGCTATATATTTTCCTCTAGAGACTGCTTTAAATGTGTCCCAGAGATTCTGGTATGTTGTGTCTTCGTTCTCGTTGGTTTCGAAGAACTTCTTTATTTCTGCCTTCATTTGATTGTTTATCCAGTCAACATTCAAGAGCCAGTTGTTCAGTTTCCATGAAGCTGTGCGGTTCTGAGTTAGTTTCTGAATTCTGAGTTCTAACGTGATTGCACTATGGTCTGAGAGACTGTTTGTTATGATTTCAGTTGTTTTGCATTTGCTGAGGAGTGCTTTACTTCCAATTATGTGGTCAATTTTAGAGTAGGTGTGATGTGGTGCTGAGAAGAATGTATATTCTGTGGATTTGGCGTGAAGAGTTCTGTAAATGTCTATCAGGTTTGCTTGGTCCAGGCTTGTGTTCAAGTCCTGGATATCCTTGTTAATTTTCTGTCTGGTTGATCTGTCTAATATTGACAGTGGAGTGTTAAAGTCTCCCACTATTATTGTGTGGGAGTCTAAGTCTCTTTGTAAGTCATTAAGAACTTGCCTTATGTATCTGGGTGCTCCTGTATTGGGTCCATATATATTTAGGATCGTTAGCTCTTCTTGTTGTATTGATCCTTTTACCATTATGTAATGTCCTTTGTCTCTTTTGATTTTTGTTGCTTTAAAGTCTATTTTATCAGAGACGAGAATTGCAACTCCTGCTTTTTTTTGCTCTCCATTTGCTTGGTAAATCTTCCTCCATCCTGTTATTTTGAGCCTTTATGTATCCTTGCATGTGAGATGGGTTTCCTGGATACAGCACACCGATGGGTTTTGGCTTTTTATCCAATTTGCCAGTCTGTGTCTTTTGATTAGTGCATTTAGCCCATTTACATTTAGGGTTAATATTGTTATGTGTGAATTTGATACTGCCATTTTGATGCTCGCTGGCTGTTTTGCCCGTTAGTTGATGCAGATTCTTCATTTTGTTGATGCTTTTTACCATTTGGTATGTTTTTGGAGTGGCTGGTACTGGTTCTTCCTTTCTATGTGTAGTGCCTCTTTCAGGAGCTCTTGTAAAGCAGGCATGGTGGTGACCAAATCTCTGAGTACTTGCTTGTTCGAAAAGGATTTTATTTTTCCTTCACTTAAGAAGGTTAGTTTGGCTGGAGATGGAATTCTGGGTTGAAAGTTCTTTTCTTTAAGAATGTTGAATATTGGCCCCCACTCTCTTCGGGCTTGTAGGGTTTCTGCCGAGAGATCTGCTGTGAGTCTGATAGGCTTCCCTTTGTGGGTGACCCAACCTTTCTCTCTGGCTGCCCTTAGCATTTTCTGCTTCATTTCCACTCTGGTGAATCTGACGATTATGTGCCTTGGGGTTGCTCTTCTTGCGGAAGATCTTTGTGGTTTTCTCTGTATTTCCTGGACTTGAATATTGGCCTGCCTTGGTAGGTTGGGGAAGTTTTCCTGGATAATATACTGAAGAGTATTTTCCAGCTTGGATTCATTCTCTTCGTCACATTCAGGTATACCTGTCAAACGTATATTAGGTCTCTTCACATAGTGTCACATTTCTTGGAGACTTTGTTCATTCCCTTTTGCGCTTTTTTCTCTAATCTTGGTTTCTCGTTTTATTTCATTGAGTTGGTCTTCGACGTCTCATATCCTTTCTTCTGCTTGATCAATTCGTTTGCTGAAATTTGTGCATGCTTCATGAATTTCTCGTGTTGTGTTTTTCAGCTCCATCAATTCACTCATATTCCTCTCTAAGTTGTCCATTCTTGTTATCATTTCGTCAAATCTTTTTTCAAGGTTCTTAGTTTCTTTGCACTGAGTTAGAACATGTTCTTTTAGCTCACGGAAGTTTCTCATTACCCACCTTCTGAAGTCTGATTCTGTCATTTCATCACACTCATTCTCCATCCAGCTTTGTTTCCTTGCTGGTGAGGAGTTGTGATTCCTTGTAGGAGGAGAGGTTTTCTGGTTTTGGGTGTTTTTCTCCTTTTTGCATTGGTTTCTTCCCATGTTTGTGGATTTATCCTCCTGTTTTCTGTGTAGCTGCTAATTTTCAGATTGGGTCTCTGAGTGGAGGTCTAGATTGTTGAGATGAAGTTATTTCTGTTTCTTAGTTTTCTTTCTAACAGTCTGGTCCCTCTGCTGTAGGACTGCTGAGGTCCACTCCAGCCCCTGCTTGCCTGGGGATCACCTGCAGCAGCTGCAGAACAGTAAGGGTTGCTACTAGTTTCTTCTTCTGCTATCTTTGTCCCAGAATGATGCCTGCCATATGTCAGTCTGATCAGTCCTTTGTGAGGTGACTCTTTAGATATATGGTGGTCAGGGGGCTGCTTGAGGAGACAGTCTGTTCTTTATAGGAGCTCAAGTGCTGGGCTGTGAGCCCTGTTGTTCATTCAGAGCTGCTAGGCAGGTATGTTTAAGTCTACTACATCAGAACTCATAACCCCCCCTTTTTTTTCCCAGGTGCTCTGTCCCGGGGAGTTAGGGCTTTATTTATGAGTATCCATTGTGTTGCTGCCTTTTTTTTTCAGGGGTGCCCTGCCCAGAAAGGAAGCAGCCTAGTCACTGTCTGCCTGCAGAGGCTTTGCTGAGCTGCTGTGGGCTCCGCCCTGCTGCCGTGTGAAATTCCCTGCAGTCCTGTTTATATGGGTATGGTTAGAACTGGCTAGGCAATGGTGGCTCACCTTTGTAATGGCGGACTCTCTCTGTTATGGCAGGTTGCCTCGGCAACAGCAGGCTGCCTCAGCATGGCGGACTGCCTCCGCAGGTGTGGAGTGCCTCGGTAATGGCGGACGCTCCTCCCCACAGAGCTGGACCATCGTGGGTTTAGCTGTGCTTGCCGTGAAACTCTCAACCCAGAGCATTTCCAGTTGCTGTTGTTGTTGCTTTTGTTTTGTTGGGGTGGGACCCGCTGAGCCTGATCACCTGGCTCCCTGCCTAAGAGTCTTTTTTTTTTTAAGTTGAACAGTTGACTCTCTCCCAGGTGTTCCAGTCACCTGCTAAAAGGTTGCCAGGATCTATGTGGTTTCCCATGCAGCGACCCACTGTGCCAGCTGAAACAACGGTGCTGCCTGGGAATCTCCTGGCCTGGCTCTCTGTTTCAGTCCCATTTAATCAGATGAATGGGCTAATCTGCCTTCCCGGAGCTCCAATTGCTAGCTTAAAAGGGCAACCAGATCAGTGTATTTTGTACAGAGAGCCACCGCACTGGCAAAACAGCCACACCGGCCAAAACAGCCGTGCCGGCCAAAACAGCCACACTGGCCACCCATGGGGCTCCTCCGCCTGGGAATCTCCTGGTCTGTGGGCAATAAAGATCCATCTGGAAATGCGGCATCCACTCACCATCTGCGCTTTCACTGGGAGCTGCAATCCTGAGCTGCTCCTAAAGAGCCATCTTGGATCTTCCTCTAAAACAACTTCTTCGTCACCTGAATTACTAAATTGAGACCTAGCCTATATCACATATGAAATTTGATGAATCACTATATTGGAGAAAATGATGACCTTGAAAGTATATAGTTTAATTAAGATAAGCTAAATTTACACAACATACTATCCTGTTTGTTACATGATTCATCAGAAATAATTTATATGGTCTTCTAATCATTGATATTTGATAATGTAATGAGGGCAATTTAAAAGCAAAACCAAAAATGCTATAATTCCCAGCAAAAATTTCCCAGCAAGTATTTTGGGTAAATAAATTCTTTCAATTCTTCGTTTGTACTTCTCCTGGGAATTGTAGGTTAGTATGTCCATCCTACCCCTCACATACCTTATTTAATATCAATGTGGTAACCCAAAATACCTACCTCCTCCTATTTCAAAATGTTTCTTGAGGGCAATATCACCCCCAGTTAATAAACACTGGTAGAGATTGAATAGATTTACCATCCTACCAGACAGGGCCTTCACACTTGCTGTTCCTCTGTCTAATCAAGTGTCAACCTGAGCAAAGAGCCCTTTCTTATCTACTTTCTATGAAATAGCAAACTTCAATAATGCCTTGCATTCCACTGTTCTCTGGCCCCCTTACCCTTTTTAGTTCTTTTCCATAGTATTTATTAATTATTTAGTATTACCACATTCTTCCTCCTACTTTACCCCGATAGAATGCAAGCAACGTAAGGGCAAGACAAGCATCTAGAACAGTACTTGACACATGATATGAGGAGTTCAGATATGTATTGAATAAATGAATGGGTAGATGAATTAATACTACATTTTTCTTAGTTTTTGAGAAGTATTAAGCATCAGTGAGTTTGAAGTTATACTGCTGCTGGTCAAGGACAAATTTAGTTCCTTTATTCTAGAGGAAGATCTGACATGGTCATATAGATGAAAAGCTTTAACAAGGATATATGCCTGAATAGATTATTCATTCAACAAATATCGATTGAACAAATCAATTGCCAGGCTCTATGCTAGGTTTTAGGGATACAATGGAAAGAAAAAAAGCAGCATTATCTCAGTTGTCATGTTAGTTGAGTGAAATATACATTGACTGAATAATCATGCAAATAAATGTTTAATTACTAAATGTGATAAATACTGTCTTCTGAACAGAAATGGGCTGAATGATAACATAAGGGCCCAAGTTTTCATCTAATAACAAATTGGGACTTTTTCCAGCATAAGTCTGTTCCAAGATATTAAAGCTTCTAAGTTCTGTAAGATTGAGATGTGAAAAAAAAATTGGTCTGCAAAGAATTTGAAGCAAATGTAATAAGTCTGTTCAATGAGTTTATTGCCTTTACTATCTAATAGTATATTAGGTACTGAAAGGGTACAGCGACATTCAGAGTAAATGGGACAAAATTCTTCCCTTTCAAAGAGCTTAGTATCAACTTGGGAAGTAATTGATACATGATGCCAGTGCCTGGCTCCTGGTTGTCATCCATAAGTGTGCTGTGTTTTGTTGTGCTATGCTATAACCCTAGCCCCTGAAGATGAGGCAAAGAAATGTAGTACTTGATAGAAATTTTCTTAAGCATAAGAGCTAATTCCCTGAGGATGAAATTTCCACATATTATGATCACTTAATCTAAATTGTGTCTGGCTTCTTCACTTAGCATAATGTTGCTTTCAAATTATAAGCGTCTGTCTTCCTGTTCTACAGACTTATTTCTTAAATATCTTGAAAATCAAAATGGCTTTATACGTGTATTTATATATGTATTTATAAGAAACATGATATTATCTAAGAATTAATTGGGAACTTTAAGAGAAAGAGCCAAGGAGGCCTGACAAAGTAGTGATGGCCAAAGAGAATGTATGGCCAGAGGAGGAAGGAGCCATATACCTTCTTTACTAATTCAATAGCTTATTAAAGAAAAGATTAAGAAACCCTGGTGAGCAAGGTGGCTCATTTATATATGCATTCTTTTTACCAGGTGTAAGTTGCCTGTGGCCCAAAAACCTCTTTCATGAGAATAATAATGACATTTTTTGAGCACTTATTATTTGTCATGTACTGTTCTAAGCAGTCTTATGTATTACAGCTCATTTTGTCCTCACAGAAATCCTAAAAAATACTATTATCCCTGTTTTTAGATTAGGAAATTAAGTGACAGATGTTAGATAGTGTGCACAAGGTAACAAGATAGTAAGTGGAAGGGCCAGTATTTGAATTTGGGCATCCTGATTCCAGAGCCTGTTGAGGGAGGAATGATGTGAATTAGTGTGTTCTTTAGAGCAGTGGTTTCTAAACCAGTGAGTGCATACTTCAGGTGGTGTGCAAAACCATCCATGAGCTATGGGGAGAAAATCTATATATATTTGTATTTTTTTCCTTTGTTTAAATGCATTATCTTATATATATAAAAAGATGACAGCCGGACATGGTGACTCACGCCTGTAATCACAACACTTTAGGTGGTTGAGGTGGGAGGATTGCCTGAGGTTAAGAGTTCAAGATAGTCTGGTCAACATGGTGAAACCCTTTCTCTACTAAAAAAAATACAAAATAATTAGCTGGGCATGGTGGCATGTGCCTGTAATCCCAGCTACTTGGGAGGCTGAGGCAGGGGAATTTCCTGAACCAGGGAGGTGGAGGTTGCAATGAGCCAAGATCGTGCCACTGTACTCCAGCCTGGGTGACATAGCAAGACTCCATCTCAAAAAAAAAATAAAATGGCTTGACGTGGTGGCTCATGCCTGTAATCCAAGCACTTTGAAAGGCTGAAGTGAGTGGATCACAAAGTCAGGAGTTTGAGACCAGCCTGGCCAACATGGTGAAATGCCTAACAATACAAAAAATTAGCTGGGCATGGTGGCACACTTAAAATCCCAGCTACTCAGGAGGCTGAGTCAGGAGAATCGCTTGAACCCGGGAGGCAGGGGTTGCAGTGAGCTGAGATTGTGCCATTGCACTCCAGACTGGGCAACAGGGCAAGACAACATCTCAAAAAAAAAAAAAAAGTGATGTAAGTTCACTTGTTCAGTCACTTTTTTGGCTAAGTGATACAATTTTTCATAATGACTAGCTAAATAGATTTATAGACCATAGTATTTAGATTAACTAAACCAGCCCTCACAAATTTATTATTGAAGATAATAATATAAACAAGCAAACCATAAAAACGTGATAGAGCTGATACCTCCACATGGGAAGTCTGTCAAAAAACAAATTATTATGACAACCATTGTAAATATAGATTTCTGTTTATTATTTTTAATGGTGAATTTTGTCTTAAATATATATTGTGTCTTGAAATATTTACCAGTAAGAGTATAAAGCCATTGTGATTTTCAAGACATTTAAAAAGTAGGTGTGTAGAACTGAAAGAATCCTATGTAATTTGAAAGCAGCATTGTGCTAAGTAAAAGAAGCCGGACACAAAAGGCCACATACTGTATGATTCAATTTATGTGAAATGTTTAATAGGCAAATCTATACAGACAGAAAGTAGATTTGTGGTTGTCAGAGAGTAGGAGTAGGGGTAAATGGGGAGCGACTGCTAATTGGTACAGGGTTTCTTTTTGGGGTGGTGAAATGTTTTGGAATTAGATAGTGGTAGTAGCTGTACAATGTGATGAATATACTAAAAACTACTGTATTATACACCGTAAAAGGGTGAAACGTTTGGTATGTGGATTATGTCTCAATGAAGCTGTTATAAAAAAAGTTCATTGTACCATTAATAAAATTAAAATAAGAATTATTTTAAAATACAATTTTAATCTAATTTAAACTATGTTTTGTGACTCTTTTATAATACTAAAGCAATATCCTATTACAAGTATTTAAATAAATATATTTGTGGATGTGTGATCCATTCCCTCTCCACTCCACCCGCTCTTTGCTTTTGTTTTCATTTACAAAAAGTTTGAGTTTAGAGATCATTGCTTTGGGGTTGCAATTAAGAACACAAATCTAGATTCCTTTTAACAACAGTGCTTTATTTCAAGTATACAAGGGGATAATGAGGTAGGACAGGACAGGACATTGTTTTTTCAGGTATGCTATACTTTTAAGATTGGGATGTGTATCACATCAAGCCTTATGGAAAATCAGAACATGTTGCATAATGGTATTCCAGATACATTCTGAAGTAGAAGGAGGCAGTTATCCATTTTCTCAGTGTGTATCCCAAATGTATACTTCCCAGGAGAGTGAGAATCAAGTTGGGTTGCTTTGTCACCATCCAGTATGGAGTATCTCTTTTGGGCAGTTTCATGCCAACGCAAGTTGGAAGGCCTTGTTTATGTTCAGCTAATATATGATTACTTTTGACTTAGACATTGTTCTCTGTTCAAATCAGTTGTCACTGGGGCAACTTGGGGATTATTTTGAGACCCTAGGGCCCTAGAACTTGCTGGACTATGTTTTCAGTATAGTATGGAATATATGGAGAACTTTGTGGAGGTAATCTGATGATAAAGAAAAAGCATAGGCTTTGTAGCTAGTCTTTGGCTCAAGTTTTTCACTGCGGACCTTGGATAAAATTACTTTTTCTGAGTCTCTGTTTCTTCATAAGCAAAGTGGGAGTAATGATAGCTATCTTGTACGTGAAGATTAAATGGGTTAAGATCTGTAAAGTGTCTGGCACAAAAACTGACACATGGAAGGCATTCAACAAATGTTCCCTTTTTATTGGTAGAAAGTGTGCGACCCCCTTGTAGACCCCTGCCCGGTACCCGACCCCAAATAACAGCTCGAGAGTTGGGAGCCGAGTTCAGGTTTATTGGGACCAGCGGGCAGGCCAGGAAAGGAAGGAGATCGGGGGCTGGCTGCGACTGCGCAGCTGGGGTAGGAGGGTTTTATAGGGGCGTGGACAGGGCGTGGACACAGGGCTGGCGGAGTGTCCTAGGAGCTTAGGATAGGCTGTCCGTCTCTGGGCAGACTGCTGAGGTGGCTCAGAGGGTTACCTGTCGGTTCAGGATAGGCCGAGGCTTGGCGGACTTTCCTGCTGCGATGATTGGCTGCTTGTTGTTGCTGGGCAGAACAGAGCAGGCTTGGCGGGCTTTTCTCAGGGCAGCAGGAAGCCTGGGGGGAGGGTGGGGGCAAGAAACCTGGGGGAAAGATGGTGGGACTTTCTACCAAACAGAAAGATTGTAATGGATTGAGAAAACCATGCACTGATTCTAATTGTGCATTTCCAAGTCTTTTATATTTCTTTAATGGTTAAGAGAACCATTTAAACATATACCACAATGTACATATTTTCAGCTGCCTTACCCCCACGGTCACTGAAGAGTAGTTGTAGGAAAACTATGTAGCCTATAAAAGCCCCCAAAGAGACAATGGATTTATCAATTTTACATATTATATAAATGTATGGCAGCATTATCTTGGCTTCTGAAACAGAAGTGAGAAGGCAGTTGTAGCACAAAAGCACTGGACTGGGACGGAGGAGGTTGAAATGCTATTTCTTGCTTTGCTATTAATAAGCAATTTAACTTTATTTGCTTTCTAACTCAAGTAATTCACGGTTTCTTTGGGGCATCCGTAAAAGGCAGATTGAATGATTTTAAAGCTTCCTCCACTTCCAAAACAAAAGTATATTTGTGTAAATTAGGTAAAAGAGTTTTGGAAAATAAAATATGTGACTTAATATAGATGATACTGACTTCCCATGAGAATCAGTCTCATGTTTTTCAGTAGTTACATTGCATACTCTTTAGTTGCAAGAACATTCTAAAAGATTGTGGTGGTCACAAATTAGTGACACTGATCTACTTTGGTATAGTGCGGGAGAAAAAAGAAAAAGTAACACTGGAGAAATTGTTTTCCAGCTAGCCACAATGTTCAAATTTAGAGCCTAACATTCTTTTTGGTTACTTGTGGTTATAAATAAGACAGTTATAAACTGTTTCCTGTGGGCCCAGCAGGGAGGGGTTCTAGTTGTTGCAAAGTTTCTGGTTCCACTAAAGATGGTGATTTTAAGATACGATATTTTAGTAAATCACAAACTAGAATTGATTAGAATGTTCTTTTGTAAATTAGGAATAGCATTATGTTAAATGAGCAGAGAGAATAAAAGTAATTAAAAAGGGTAATTACAAAATTGTCTTATAATGTCACAACTTAATGGGTTCATTGTTCTTTACTTTCTTAACTGGCTACACAGTTTTATTGGAACTGATGCAATGGGAAACTCAATTATAACAAATTTGCATTATTGGGGGTTTGTCTTATTTTGCTTTGTTTTATTCTGAGACAGGGACTTGCTCTGCCATCCAGGCCTGAATATACTGGCATGATCATCACTCACTATTACTTCAAATTCCTTGGCTCAAGATCCTCCCACCTTAGCCTCCCAAATAGCATGGAACACCACCATGCCTGGCCAATTAAAAAAATTTTTTTTGGGACAGAGTCTCTGTGTTGCCCAAGCTGTTCTTGAACTCATAGGCTCAAGTAAACTTCCCACTTTCGGTGTTACTGTTTTTTTAAACGAATGAAGTTTTTTTCTGTGATTAAAAAAGATATGTGCTATTTTTCTTAAATCCTAAACTTTTTCTGAAATGGTATTTTGAAAGATTTAAATGTACAATAAGTTTTAGTGAATATTTGACATTTTGTTGAGTATATCAGCAAAAGCCAAACACAATTTTTAATATTTCTTTTAAAATTAAAAACTCACTAGTGATTGCTACAAATCAAATAGTTACTCAACTGATTATTAAGCAAAATGATAATTAAATAAAATATAATATTCTTTCTACAGGTTTTACTGAAAACTACAGCTGGAGATATTGACATAGAGTTGTGGTCAAAAGAAGCTCCTAAAGCTTGCAGAAATTTTATACAGCTTTGTTTGGAAGGTAATTATAACTTTTGACTTTTATTCTGTTGGAGAAATTTTTAATTTAAAAATAAACTGCAATGTCTTCTTCACAACATTGAAGACTAGTGTTAAATAGTGGTCATGAGTGACAAGTGTTGCTATGAGGATATGCTATTGAGCTGGGTGTCAGGAAGTAAAGATAAGGGATAAAAACTTTATCCAAAATGAATCTGAATACTTTTAACAGAGAAATGTATCTCAACAAATAACACTGTGATCCTCTTTGGTCTTCTTTGCTGTCTTACACTTCTTTCTTTCTTTCTCTAAATTTGGATATTCCCTAAGATTGCCTCTTGTTCTCTATTGTCATCACTCTCTAGTTGTTACTTCAATCCAAATGACTACCAAATTTAGAACTTCAGTCATTTCTTTTCCTCCTGGTACTAATTTACATATGTAATTTCCTAGTAGACTTTTCAACTGGAGCCTTCCTCTGTTAGCTATAACAAAACCAGTATAAAACCAAATTGACCAGTTTCTTCCCCAATCTGCCTTTCACCTATAAGACTGTAATTGCCTCTTGCCTGCTTCCCTTCCTGTCTTTCATCTTTAATTTCTTTTCCCTCTTACCTGCTCATATAGAATTTGAATACTCAGGCAGCTTGGCTTCCTAACTATCCAACTTTCTATCTCCTTGCACTAACCACATGGTTTTAGTTGGACATTGTTTCCTAAGCATTTCCTTTCCACTTCCATTTTCACACATATCCTCATACTAGTTCCCTTTTTTTTTTGGTATGCTTTTTCTTCCCTTTTTTACTATTTTAGTCTACCCATTTTTAAATGTCTGTCAAAATTCTACTTTCTCCACACAGCCTTCCAGATAGCATCCAATGATGTTATTATCAATGTCTCTAGTTTTAGATTTGAGTCATAAAGTAACTTTTTTCTTTTTAAAAAAATGTTGCAGAATTATACATCCACTTACGTGTTTTTCCCTTCAGAATATTCTCTTAGGGAGGTTCTAAAAACCTTCCATTTTTAGAGCTTCTTGTTGGCTTCTGGAATACATTTCATATGGTTTGGAATACCTCCAGTGGTGGCAAATCATTGTCTTTCAAATTTATATTTTATTTTTAGAGACAGTGTTATTCAAAGTATCAGAAAATAGCATTTTGGGTCAGAAGCAAGGTATGAAGGAGAATCCAGTAGTATGGTATGATAAGAGCTCTCTAGATAGTTAGACAAACAGATCATTACCAGGTGAAGATTTAAGAAATAGAAAATATCTAGACACTATCCCCCCAAAAAAGAGGGGAGGGGAGGAGAGAGAGAGAGGGAAAGAGAAAGAGAGAGAGAGAGAGAGAAAGAGAGAGAGCGAGAGAGAGAGAGAGAGAATGAAAGGACATCTGCAAAGACCATTATTAATAATTGCTATGGCAGGCAGGAAGGAAATAAGAGTCAGGCAGGTAGTTCAGTCAGGGGGCCTCAAATATCTGCTAACCAAGTTGAGAAACACAGGAGACATGGAAAAGTCAGACTTGTTTCTGGTAAGAAGTTTTGAACAATCAAAAGCTCAAATTTTACAGAAGGAGAGTGAAATTAGAAAAACATTAGAAAGAATGAATGGTAAATTGCAGTCCGTGACCAGGCAAATGGAAGAAGCAGAAAACATCTGGATACAATGTGACATTGAAGAAGAAATGAGGTTCTTAAATTGGGTGATGATCAAACTCAGTTATTATAACAATTACTCCACTATTTATAATAATGCAAGGAGAAAGAAGAAAGAATAGAAAAAAAAATTTTTTAATAACCAGAGCAATTCTCTTAATCAAATTCACCAATTCTCTTAATCTAATAGAGATAGAATTATTATTGGAAAGCTAACATGAAACCTAAGAAGACTGATTTAAACAATGATACTCCTAAATAAGTCAAGGTTTCAAAAATATAATTCAGAAAACCTCTTTTTAGTTATTTGCTTCTATGATTTAGACAAGTCATAATGTTTCTAGATCTTTAAACACTCTTACCAATTTTTTTAAAGCATGGTTTCCAGAATTTAAAAGCAGATGAATAAAAACATGAACAAGTAGGAGTGCAGTCTCAGATATGGCCCTCAACTAAAATGATGTTCACAGCCAAAGGAGGGTTTACAGCCTTTACAAAACCAAAAGATCTGCATTATACAGACTTAATGGTAGGTTTTAGGTCTTTGCAGCATAGTTAGGTGGACATTTAAAATAAGTGGAACTTTAAAAAAATTATCAATTAAAAAATAGGGCAAAAAAGATATAAAGGAAGGAAAGGGAAGCTTATTAGCTTTGATAATTTCATTAGTTTCTCCAGTATGAGGAAAGACTACAATTTTATGTTTGTTTTATAGACAAGTGGGGAGCAGAGGGAGAAGTATATAAGAAAATCAAAATGTTTAAAATACATCTTGTAACTATTTATCCCTTCACCTTTATTTTATATCATCCTTGTCTCATCAGGGTCCCTACTTCATCAGTTATCTTTTATTCTTTAATGATAGTTTACTAATTCTTTAGAGTGACAAATATAAGTACAAATATGCTACAAGTTAAAAGAAATATCTTAACAAAACTAAAATATTTGTTAAAAAAAATAACTAACTAAAGTAAATAGCACAGACTGATCACAAGATGAGTATTAGACAAGCAGAAAACATCTGGATATAATGTGACAGTGAAGATAAAAAGTTATTAATGATAATATTTACACAGTTAAATACAAAACAGAATTCTAGAAGAAGAAACATGTAACTACTTTACTTTAAAATGCAAATACAAATTCCTCTATGAATTTGGGCGACAAATATAATTTGTCAAAATACATGATAATGCCCATGTTATTGTAGCCAGAAATAAAAACTATGTGATAAATACTAGAATGACAGCAATCAAATAGGAATTTTGTTTCATATTTAAGATACATTTAAACATATTTTTTCAGCAGTGGAGAACATTCAGGAGAATACTATGAACATGAATAATGAAATAATAAAGCTTTTCAAAATACTTGTGGGGATGATACATAAAAATTTAAGAAAATCAAATAAACATTACTGCAAGCAGCAAAATATTTTATAAGGTATTATAAAGATAACTATAAATGCATAGTTCAATAGTGATTATTAATAAACTACAAAGAAGTAGAAATAGTAGATATGGAAGATTTGTGGATATTGGAAATTACGTCTAAAATACAAAGTTATAGTGTAGACAGTATAGAAAATGTTTACTCATTCATATATAGTATTATAATAATTTCTTTCATTCTCCAGGAATTTAACTAGAAAAATTATAAAGAAAACCTTAAAAAGCCAGCATCACTCAAAGACTTAATGGGAAATAGGAGAAATAAAATGGTATAATTCTAATTATAATTTCAAATTCTAATTATAATTTGAAAACACAAGTAATAAAGACCTCTTTCATGTCCTTTTTCCCTCACAGGTAACATATATCTGGGTCTTATGGATCTTGCTTCATAAGTAGTTCCTAAATCTGTGTGTCGTAAGATAAGCCATAGTTCTGTTTTGATTCTCGAGACAATAATTTGCTTGCTTGCATTCTCTCACCGGCTTTCCGCTGCATGCACTTGCGCTCTCTCTCTCTCTCTCTCTTTCTCTCTCTTTCTCCCCATCCCTCTCCAGTCATGTCTCTTTCTAATATATTCACCCTGGGTATATGATGTTTTGAAAAGGCAAATCTGATCATGTGCACAGTGCTCAAAAAGTGTTGGTTGACTGCTTCTTATGGGTCTAAAGCAATATTCATTATATCAAATACACAGGGGTATATTTTATATTCAAATTTGAATATGAATTTGTAGCATTTGAGTGAAGATATTAGTTTGACCTCATATTTGTGTTGAACTTGAAAATGTGTAGTTTGCTTTTACATTATTTAATCTTCAGATTGACACAGTGCCTTAATTTATGTTATTAGTTTTATGAGAAAATGGAGTTTATGGTTGTACAGCTAGAAAAAAGTAAGACTGAAACTCCTGACTGCTACATACAGTGTTAGTGTAACTGTTGAAATGGTTACCTAGGAATATAGGAGAGATACTTGTAGACCTTTTGGTTTTTATAGTTTCTATTTGGAACCAGAGGGAACTTGTCTGCACTAGGGAGCTCTCGTAAATACAGCCTAACTGCCCTTCACTGGGAAAAGGGACTGAGTAAAATCAGCTAGTTTTTCTTTCTACTTTTTCTTTTGTACTGTGTACTGAATATGGTTGTTAGAATACAGATTGCATTTTTTAAAAATATGCATTGCATATTTTTATACCTTGCATGTATAAATAATTATGAGGGTATCGGCGAGCCACTAGAATAGGAACTTTATAAATTATGTCAGTAATTATATCAGTTAAATGCCTGGCCCTCAGTAGATACTTGATAAATATTTTTCATTGAATGAGTTGTATTCAAGTTGTATTCAGTTGCAAGTAATAGAAGACTCAACTCAAAATGATTTAAATAATAAAGACATTTATTGTCCTGTATGTCAAGAAATCTACTGTTAGGTCTGCAGCTCACTGAAATCTTTAGGGAACTGTGCTCTTTCCATTTTTCTGCTTTGTAACCCTCAGCATGCAATTCAATCATGACCATCAAACTCAATAATTGGGCTCAACCACAGCCTGCTTTATTGTTACTTGCTTTTGTTTGTTTTTACAGCAACAAAACTAATAGCTTTTGTTTATTCAGTACTTCCTCCAGGGTTACGTATATATTCTACATATGTTTTCCTCTTGTGGTTACCTAATGTAAGTACAGAACTAATTTCAGTGATGTAAAATAATTTATTTCCTTCACTGAAAGGATTTTTTTTTTTTAACTATGGTGAAGTTTATATAACATATAACTAATTATTTTAAAATGTACAGTTCAGGATCAGTACATTCACTGTGTTATGCAATTGGCACCTCTATGTAGTTCTAAAACATTTTATTACCCCAAAAGAAAGCTCTGTATCCATTAACCCAGTCATTTTCCATTCTCCTGTTGATATGGTTTGGCTCTGTGTCCCACCCAAATCTTACCTTGAATTATAATCCCCATAATTCCCATGTTTCAAAGCCAGTACCAGGCAGAAGCGATTGGATCATAGGGGCATTTTCTCCCATAACTGTTCTCGTGATGAGTGAGTCTCATGAGATCTGATGGTTTTATAAGCACCTGGCATTTCCTTTGCTTGCACTCACTCCATCTTGCTGCCTGGTGAAGAAACTGCCTTTGCCATCCACCATGATTGTAAATTTTCTGAGGTCTCCCCAGCAATGTGGAACTCTCAGTTAAACCTCTTTCCTTTATAAATTATCCAATCTCAGGTATTTCTTCATAGCAGTGTGAGAACAGACTAATATGCCCCTCCTCCACCCATAGCCCCCAGGAACCACCAGTCTATTTTCCATCTCTGCAGATTTATCTATTCTAGATATTTCTTATAACTGGAGTCAGACAATATGTGACTCTGTGTTTGGGTTCTTTCACTTAGCATGTTCTTGAAGTTCATCCATTTTGTAGCATGTATCGGTATTTCATTACCTTTTATGATAGTCATGTTCTATCATATGTATATATCACATTTTATTTATCCATTCATCCATTGATAGACATTTGAATTGTTTACAACTGTTGGCTCTTGTGAATAGTGCTGCTATGAACATTTGTGTATGAGTGTTTGATTACTTGTTTTCAATTCTTCTGTATACATATACAAATAAACAAAATGTATATTGATATATATATATAAACATTCAATTCTTTTGGATATATATATAAACTATATATATAATGTTTGGAAAAAGCAAATCTAATCATGTGCATGGTGATATATATTGTTAATATATATAGTATATATTATATATATTATATATAATATATATTTATATATATATACTTGTATATATATATAAATATATGTATTATATATATTAACAATTATATATAGTAATAATATATATCAAAATAACATAACTACTGTTATAATTACTTATATATTATATATATACTGTTTATATATGAACTATATATACTATTTACGTTTATAAACTATGTATTAGTATATAAACATATATATTACTTGTATACACACACATACACCTAGAAGCAGAATTGCCGGAACACATGCTAATCTGTGTTTAACTTTTTATACCATTCTATATTCCCACCAGCAATGTAAAAGGGTTCCAATTTCATTACATCCTTACCAGCACTTACTCTTTCAAGGTTTTTGATGTTAGCCATTCTAGTGGGTGTGAAGTAGTATCTGATTGTGGTTTTGATTTTCACTTCTCTAATAACTAATAATATCGAACATTTTTTCTTATGCATGTTGGTCATATTGCTACTTCTTAATATAAATTCTCTTATTCAGGCAAACTCTAATTCCTGCTTCCTGCTCAATTTTTCCCTTATGCTTTGCCTCACCAAGTTGCCATGCTTCTACCATACCCAAGTTAACTTCTTTTTCTTCTATGAAGTACCCTAATGATTTAGGTTTCATATAATATATAGTATAGGCGATCATACGTGATCTCTTCTGTATATTTATGAGTTCTACATTATATACTTCAATTGTATATTTTTGAATTACATGTAAATATAAACAATTTATTTCAGTCTTTTAGCAAACTGAGTCTAATTGGACTCAAGTATGTATTGTGTTTATTATTTGTTTTATTTATTCGGAGTTTCTTAAGGAGGATGTATTGATGGTTCTAGACCGATAACTAATAAGTAATTTTGACATATTATAGGTTTATATATTAATTAATTTCCTATAAGGAAAAGTGGAAGCAGTAGGAAATAAGATATTCATCTCTGCTGGGGTTTCTCAGTCTCTACACAGTTGACATTTTGGGCCGGCAATTATCTGTTATGGGGACTGTCTTTTGCACTATAGGATGTTTAGCAGTATCTCTGCTCACTCTGCTCACTACTGACATCTACTCACTAGATATCATTAGTTTGTCCCATTTGTAATAACCAAAAATATTTCCGGAAATTGACAAATGTCCCCTGGGCACAATTGCTTCTCCTCCCTACCAGAACTCTGTAATTTCTATTTTGAAACAAATCCATAGCTTGAGAGAATCCTAGAAATAAAAACAAAAAGTGAACAATGATGGTTTCTGTAGAAATGTGTGCCGAGAAGTAGCAATTTTATAAGAAGGAGGATATAAAAGGTTTTGGCTTGGGAGCCTATTTAACATTCTGGAAAATAAGTCTTTTGACTCTAGCTGTATTAATTTTGGTAACTGTAGATATGATTAATTTTAGACATTGATAAATTATTTTTAATTTTTTTCAGCTTATTATGACAATACCATTTTTCATAGAGTTGTGCCTGGTTTTATAGTCCAAGGTGGAGATCCTACTGGCACAGGGACTGGTGGAGAGTCTATCTATGGAGCACCATTCAAAGTAAGACTGAATTACTATTTTTATTATTGTTGTTGTTATTATTGTTATTTGCAAGTCAGCTGAGATTGCTTAATTGAAAATGATTGTGTTCCATAAGAGGAAAAAAAGGTTGCACATTAGTATATAAAAATCAGACTGGATGCAGGACTTCAGGAAGCTGAGCAGGGCGGATCACTTGAGGTCAGGAGTTTGAGACCAGCCTGGCCAACATGGTGAAACCCCATCTTACTAAAAATACAAAAATTAGCCGGGCATGGTGGCACGTGCCTGTAATCCCAGCTACTCAGGAGGCTGAGGCAGGAGAATCGCTTGAACCCAGGAGGCAAAGGTTGCCGTGAGCCGAGATCTAACCACTGCACTCCAGACTGGGCAATAGAGGGACTGTCTCAAAAAACAA
This sequence comes from Callithrix jacchus, assembly GCF_049354715.1. Classification (NCBI taxonomy): domain Eukaryota; kingdom Metazoa; phylum Chordata; class Mammalia; order Primates; family Cebidae; genus Callithrix; species Callithrix jacchus. The sequence goes on along the minus strand of NC_133503.1, from coordinate 144,742,977 downwards.
AATTTGTCCATAAAAGGTGCATTGATAAGAACAGGTCGTGATTTTTTAACTGCCGACATAGATCTAAGATGATCAAGTGTTAATGTGATAGCAAAGATATTAAGAACAATAGCAGGTTCAAGTAAAAGTTAAAAGTTGTGTTTGAATGAGTAAACATTGATATTGCTTAAAATATGAGAGTTTTTGAAAATTTGTTTTTATACTAATGGGATAGAGTGTCTGCATTTTCCTTTCATCTTTTACTGAGTCATTGTGTGATTCTTGAAGAAAATATTTGAACTGTTTACTTTAATTTCCAGATGATAATGGCCTTAGAAATATGGAATAGTTATTTTAAAAGTTTCAGATGTCACTTTTAGACTATTTTACATTTTATCATGGTAAGACTTCTCATGATTTTAGAGACTCCGTCTAGTCAGAAGCTTTCTTTTATTCTTTTATTTAGTGTCTTTTTGACAATTCCTTCCTAACTTGAGATATTTGTTTCATTATTTTCAAGTAATACAGTTATTTTGTTATATTTTTCAATTAGGTCATTTTGATTACAGAGTTATGATTGAGTTCAGATCTCTTGAGAATTATTTATTAAGGAAAAATATCTTCCTTTGTGAAAAGCATTTATTATATAACATGGCTACATTTATAAATGAGTTCAGTATCAGGTTGGATGGAAATTCTGTTAACTAAGAGACTAATATATTTGTTAAGTAGCTCTATCATAGTGAGAAAACCACTTTAGAAAGGCTTGTTCCTGCTCTTTTGAAAACTGGCAAATAGAATCAGTGCCATTTCAGAGAAGATTCAACTTAGGACTTTAAAAAGACATGGTAAAAGTATATAACACAATCATAGTAGATTATTTGAATTAAAAAACAAGAAAAGAGCAATTGTTTAATGACATTTAGAGTGAGATGGGAAGGAGTAATAATCGAAGACTCTGCAATGGCTCAAAGGTAGTTTACTGGAAGAAATAATAGAAGATTTCAAAAGCTTAGCTGACTTTGGGGATGAGAATAGGGAAATTACTTAGAAATCCATTCCCCCTTAGGTACTCTTACTTTAAGTTTAATTAAGCAGCTTTCTACAAAATAGGGTATATTTCTGTCTAAGTATATTTAGAAGATATAGTCTAGTGAATTCAAGTTTAATAACATTGAAAGAATAGTAGGTACTTGAAAAATCAATTAAGTAAAATGTCTGCATTTTTTATTAGAAGTTGTATGGGACCTTGCAGGTCAAGTTCAATAGCTTCGTATGAAAGGTCTTATAACTGAGGACATTCACTAAATCTTTTTAACGTTTCAGGATGAATTTCATTCACGGTTGCGTTTTAATCGGAGAGGACTGGTTGCCATGGCAAATGCTGGTTCTCATGATAATGGCAGCCAGTTTTTCTTTACACTGGGTAGAGCAGATGAACTTAACAATAAGCATACCATCTTTGGAAAGGTTAGTGTCCAGTTACTTTAAACCTGTGGTTCAGTTTTTGGTTTTATGTTATTCCTTAGTCTTCTAAGCTACATACGATTAACTTATCTATGAGCTATCTTCATAAAAACATTCCATAGGATATATTTATTATTTTCAAATATCATGGAATATAATTCTATTATAATGCACTGTGCGGAACCCTCTAAATTCTTGTTTGCGTCTTTCATTCCGTCATTAGTTGTGACTTTAGTGTATTCCTTCTTTAAAATCATAGTAATGTTATAAGCTAATAATGTGCCACTTAGCCAATACTGTTTTTACATTTTTGGAAAGACATTTAGATAATAACAGTAGTTTAAAGTTTATTTTCTTAGTGATTGATTTTCTTAAGTTTAAAGTGGAATTTGTGTTGACACTGAAACTTCTTACTGTAAATATTACTTTGAATAGTACCTGTTTAACCCTGCTCACATTTAATGTCATATTGGGGAACATCCTTTCTATAGAATTTTCAACAATTCTCTTCAAAAAGGGATTCTGAAGGTTTTCTTCTCTCACTCTTCTCCCTTCTCATAAATATGTTTCTATATGTTTTAATTCTTAGGCATATTAGACATCACAAGTGTATCAGCTCCCCCTGCTGGTTCAGTAAGAATGATTTCCCCCATATGCCAGGCAAAACTGGATGTTGTGATGATGAAAGGGAAAAACCAAACTCAGTACAATTGGAAAGCTGGTGTTGTTTTAAAAGTCTTTAGAAACACTGAATGAAAGGAATCACACTAAAACCGTGAATTGCAATATTCTTGGTTAATACATTAACCAATGGGTTCGGAAATATTCTTTGACACATTCTTTTGAGCCACTCCAACAGAGCCTGTCTGATGTTTATCAATTCCTTCTATTTATTTCTTAAAAATAAGAGTATATAATAAAATGAAATTTAAGTTGTAATTCTGTGTCAATTTTTACAATTGGGATTGTATAACTAACATGTCAGAGACAATGTATAGCATAGTTAGAAGTTAGAAAGACCATCACTGTTGGTTTTATAGTTTCTTTGAGCCTCATTTTTCTTATCTGTAGAAGGATAATGATAGTTTCTACTTTTAGGATGTTTGTGAGATTAAATGAGGTAATGTCTGTAAAGCATTTACCACATTATTGTTGTCATTATTTGCTTATTTTATTCTATTCCGAAGTTTAATTTTGTTTATGATGTTTGAATGAAAAGTTGTCATCCAGTAGGATATTATTTGGCATTATATTTTTAATAAAAACTTAAATATATATTGGAAATTTCCTGAAAACTTACTGAGGGATTGAATTCCATCCATGTTTTCTCTTTTAAGATAAAGTTGCTTTATTTGCATTATTAAATGCATATATTTTTATGTAATCATATGAAATTACCTTTTAATTATTTGAAAAATATTTTCAAAGGTTTTTTTTCTTAATTCAAAGGATGAATGTGATAATTTTCAATTATATTATATTATTAATTTGATAGGTTACAGGGGATACAGTATATAACATGTTGCGACTGTCCGAAGTAGACATTGATGATGAAGAAAGACCACATAATCCACACAAAATAAAAAGCTGTGAGGTAGGAGCATGATTATTATGAGATATGGCACTTAAATTGTCATTTAAGAGGAATTGAATCTTAGTATTTTTAAACTATTGGATGAAGGCTTTATACTAAGTTAACATCACAACTCAGATTTTATCTCTAATTTATTTGGGCACAATTTCTAGTTAAGAATTTTTTTAATTCAAAGTTTTTAATTCAAAGATGAAACTTCATCTGATAATCCAGTGACTGAAAAGCTTACCTCATAATACAAAGTTAAAGGAATTCCATTTATTTAGCCCAAAGAAGTGACTTCATAGGTAATTTAAGAGTGATCCAATGGACGCAGTGACTCATACCTGTAATCCCAGCACTTTGGGAGGCCAGGGCGGGCAGATCACAAGTTCAGGAGATCAAGATCATCCTGGCTAACATGATGAAACCCCGTGTCTACTAAAAATACAAAAAATTAGCCAGGGGTGGTGGCATGCAACTGTAGTCCCGGCTTCTTGGCAGGATGAGGCAGAAAAATCGCTTGAACCCGGGAGGCTGAGGTTGCAGTGAGCCGAGGTCACACTACAGCCTTCCAGGCTGGCAACAGAATGAGACTCTGTTTCAAAGATAAAAGAAAAAGAGTGATCCTTTATTGAGGAAGCAAGAATACTTGACTTGAAATCAAAGCACCTGGGTTGGTCTTACTTACTATGTATCATGTACAATTTCTCATATTTTTTCCTTTTGTAAAATAAGGATAAAATATCCCTTAATTGCACATAGGATTATTGAGAGAATCCAATGAGGCCATGTAAGTGGAGGCGTGTTGTATAGTATATACATATCACTATGCAAATAATATTTATGTGGGGAAAAATATGGACACTATACCAATGCAATTACATATTGTGTTTAATTTTTTGTGAAATGTTTAAAATTTAATAATGTTTTCAAAATATTTCTTTTCATAGGTCTTGTTTAATCCTTTTGATGACATTATTCCAAGGGAAATTAAAAGGTCAAAAAAAGAGAAACCGGAGGAGGAAGTAAAGAAATTGAAACCCAAAGGCACAAAGTAAGCACAGTGGAGAGATTTTTCTGCAGCTTGAAAAATGACACTTATTCATTTGGTTTACTTTATTTCCTTTTATAGTAATTGTTTATTAGCAAAGGAGAGGCCAGTTTGAACGAGAGAAATATTGGAATTATAAGTGTGTGTTTGTATTAGTTCATTTTCACATTGCTATAGAGACATACCTGAGACTGAGAGATATTGGCATTATGAGTGTGTGGTTGTATTAGCCTGTTTTCACACTACTATGAAGATATACCTGAGACTGGGTAATTTAGAAAGAAAAGAAGTTTAATTGACTCACAGTTCTGTATGGCTGGGGGGGCCTCAGGAAACTTCAATCATGATGGAAGGTGAAGTGGGCATCTTCTTCACAAGAAAGCAGGAGAGAGCAAGTGTGAAGGAGGAACTGTCAAACACTTACAAAACCATCAGATCTAATGAGAACTCACTCAGTATCATGAGAATGGCTTTGGGGAAACTTTCCCCATAATCCAGTCACCTCCCAGCAGGGTTCCTCCCTCAACATGTGGGGAGGTTATGGGAATTACTCAAGATAAGATTTGGGTGGGGACACAGAGTCAAACCATATTAGTGGTATTTTGTTGTTGTTTTCTAAATGAGCAACTCTTGTATTCAGGTGCAATATATCTTAAGCTACGAACATATCATCTCAGTTGTTCATATGAAATCTGTATTAATAGATACATATTTTATGATCCCTATAACAATTATTTATATAAATGAGTTGTTGAGAAACTTTTGTTTGTTGCTTCTTATTTTAAAATTAATATATGCTCACTCAGTATACATAGAAAAAGTATAAAGAATATTTTTAATGACTACATGATTCCCTTATGCAATTTAACTTTTATTTTTCACTTCTTTTTGGTGCTACTAAAAATAATCTTATTATAAATATTTGAAAATATTAAGCTGTTTCATTCAGTGTCCTGGTTTATTTCCTGAAGATAATTTTCCAAAAAGTAGGAATAAAAAAATAAATTTCAGTATTTTGTGATAATACTCTACATTATTAACATTGTCTGTATATACTGCAGAGTTAGATTTCAACATATTCTTTTACTGAATTGTAGGATCCTTATTAGGGATTTTATTGTACCTATAATTGTTTAATTTGATCAATTCTAGATATAATCCTGCCAAACCTAGTTAATAAAAAGCACAGTTGATTAAACTTTCTAAGCTTCAGTTACCTCTTCCTGTAAAATGGAGATTAGAATAAGTACAACACCTGGTTGTTATGAGGATTAAATGAGAAGAGGTATGTAGAAACATCCAGTAGTATAGGCATTCAATACCTATTGGTCTTTTTCCTTGACATCCTACAAATATAGAGTTAAGTTGTTTTATAAACTGTTAGCTATGAGCCAGACATTTTAATAAGCAAAATAACTTATTGGAATATTTTGTGGCAAAATAACTGCTTATTGGAATTATTTATTTGATTTTTTAAAATTCTTTGATCAGCTTATTTTGACTAACCTATCTCTGGATGAAAGGTTACTGTCACTATAGTTTTATACAGTATGTCGTCACTGTGATTTATCTTAACGATAAACTCTAAAGTCAATTTTTGTGTGTGTTTGCTTTTTGTTTCCAGCAAATATGTTGGGGATGATATGTTGGTTATTGCTTGCTTCTAGGTTTTGGGGAAACAAAAAATCTGTTTTGCTGCCACATCTTTAATTTTTCTATTTGAGAGAGAGTTTTAGTAACTTACTGTTTATCTTACTTGAGATTTCTTTCATTTGATGAATTGGAGGAGACAAACCTAGCTTTTTCTCTTCGTGGGCTATTTTAGTTGTTTATTGCTTATATTTTTTCTGTCTGACAATTTTGTATACATTATTTATTTTAAAATATTAAAACATATTTTACCAAATACTAGATTAATTGCTTCCCATTTGTAGCACTCAGGGATATATACTTATTAGTTTTGCAGAAATCTCCATTTTGCTTCCAGTTTTGATAAATATAAAAAGCTTAACTATTTCTGTCATGCTTAACTTAGCACATTTAATGATAGTGCCCAGGAGGGATTTTTGGTCATAAAAAGTTAGTATAATATAGGAAACATTGGTGCTGTGAGGCAAAAGCCTTAACATCATACTGAAAATAAAGATTGTTAGAATACTTCTGGTGAATACTAAGTAATATAGTTTTTTAAAAAAAATAGAATGTGTTTATTCTTATAAATTCTATTCTCTTGCTCTGAAAATAATATGTTTGATTTAACTTTTTCTGTCTGTTTTTTTCTTTCATTCTTTTTTTTTGGACTAGAAATTTTAGTTTACTTTCATTTGGAGAGGAAGCTGAGGAAGAAGAGGAGGAAGTAAATCGAGTTAGTCAGGTAATCTGTAATTTGCCCTTTGTTCTAACTTATAAAAGAAATTAAGGTCTACTCATTATTGTATCTCCTGCTATATATTGTATCTCCAGCACGTTTTACGTGGGACAGGCTCAGTGTTCATTGAATCTGTAAATTGATTTGTGGTCAGTAATATTTGCAACTTTTGAGATTATTTCCCCACATAAATTTGTAGTGTTTATTTATTTTTAATGTTGGCATTTTAAAAAAAATCAGTTTGAATTAGACTTGCAGCTTTTTAAATGGTTGAACTTTATGATTCATGTCCTAACTGCTATTTGTTCAGTTGGTATGATAGATGATAATGATTATTGTCATTACTGTTATAAACAATCATAGAACAAAACTCTTATATTTATTTTAATGTTATTTATATCTGTTTTGTTTATTTTATTCTCATCACAGCCCTTTGAGATGGGTGATATTATTATCCTCATTTTATGAATAAATTTAGCTATAGTTTATAATTTGCTCAAAGTCACATGACCAATAAATAGCTATGGCTGGGAATTGAACCCAGGTCTTTCTAACTATTAAATCTATGTCCTTGAATTATGCAGTGCCTCCTGGCCTTTTTATTGTGCCAGTCCTTCCTGTAGGTCTTTACATGTGGTTTTCTTCAATATTGCTTGCATCATGATACTCATTACTGAAACACGGTGTCTTGCCATTGTTTAGAGCAGTAATTCTGGTATGTATACTATAAGAAAATTACTTTCAAAGGTTTCTAGTCCTAAGGATTCTGATATGCCTTTCTTCTTTGAAAATTAGTGAACACTGAGACCTAAAGGGTTAGGTTCATAGTCTTTATTATTGTAATGAAAACTTTATAACCTATTAGTCTTTTTAATTTTTTATTGGATTATAGGTTTTGGGGTACATGAGCAGAGCATGCAAGACAGTTGCGTAGGTACACACATGGCAGTGTGCTTTGCTTTTCTTCTCCCCTTCACCCACATTTGGCATTTCTCCCCAGGCTATCCCTCCCCACCTCCCCCTCCCACTGGCCCTCCACTTTTCCCCCCAATAGACCCCACTGTTTAGTACTCCCCTTTCTGTGTCCATGTGTTCTCATTTTTCATCACCCACCTATGAGTGAGAATATGCGGTGTTTCATTTTCTGTTCTTGTGTCAGTTTGCTGAGGATGATGTTCTCCAGATTCATCCATGTCCCTACAAACGACACGAACTCATCATTTCTGATTGCTGCATAATATTCCATGGTGTATATGTGCCACATTTTTCCAATCCAGTCTATTATCAATGGGCATTTGGGTTGATTCCAGGTCTTTGCTATTGTAAACAGTGCTGCAATTAACATTCGTGTACATGTGTCCTTATAGTAGAACGATTTATAGTCTTTTGGATATATACCCAGTAATGGGATTGCTGGGTCAAATGGAATTTCTATTTCTAAGGCCTTGAGGAATCGCCACACTGTCTTCCACAATGGTTGAACTAACTTACACTCCCACCAACAGTGTAAAAGTGTTCCTTTTTCTCCACATCCTCTCCAGCATCTGTTGTCTCCAGATTTTTTAATGATCGCCATTCTAACTGGCGTGAGATGGTATCTCAATGTGGTTTTGATTTGCATCTCTCTGATGACCAGTGATGATGAGCATTTTTTCATATGATTGTTGGCCTCATATATGTCTTCTTTCGTAAAGTATCTGTTCATATCCTTTGCCCACTTTTGAATGGGCTTGTTTGTTTTTTTCCTGTAAATCTGTTTGAGTTCTTTGTAAATTCTGGATATCAGCCCTTTGTCAGATGGGTAGACTGCAAAAATTTTTTCCCATTCTGTTGGTTGCCGATCCACTCTAGTGACTGTTTCTTTTGCCGTGCAGAAGCTGTGGAGTTTCATTAGGTCCCATTTGTCTATTTTGGCTTTTGTTGCCAATGCTTTTGGTGTTTTGTTCATGAAGTCCTTGCCTACTCCTATGTCCTGGATGGTTTTGCCTAGATTTCCTTCTAGGGTTTTTATGGTGCCAGGTCTTATGTTTAAGTCTTTAATCCATCTGGAGTTAATTTTAGTGTAAGGTGTCAGGAAGGGGTCCGGTTTCTGCTTTCTGCGCATGGCTAGCCAGTTTTCCCAACACCATTTGTTAAACATAGAATCCTTTCCCCATTGCTTGGTTTTGTCGGGTTTATCAAAGATTGTATAGTTGTATGTATGTTGTGTTGCCTCCGGTGCCTCTGTTTTGTTCCATTGGTCTATATCTCTGTTTTGGTACCAGTACCATGCTGTTTTGATTACTGTAGCCTTGTAGTATAGTTTGAAATCCGGTAGTGTGATGCCCCCCGCTGTGTTCTTTTTGCTTAGAATTGACTTGGCTATGCGGCTCTCTTTTGGTTCCATATGAAGTTCATGGTGGTTTTTTCCAGTTCTGTGAAGAAAGTCAATGGTAGCTTGATGGGGATAGCGTTGATTCTGTAAATTACTTTGGGCAGTATAGCCATTTTCACGATGTTAATTCTTCCTAACCATGAACATGGAATGTTTCTCCATCTGTTTGTGTCCTCTCTGATTTCATTGAGCAGTGGTTTGTAGTTCTCCTTGAAGAGGTCCCTTACGTTCCTTGTGAGTTGTATTCCAAGGTATTTTATTCTTTTTGTAGCAATTGCGAATGGCAGTTCGCTCTTGATTTGGCTTTCTTTAAGTCTGTTATTGGTGTAGACGAATGCTTGTGATTTTTGCACATTGATTTTATATCCTGAGACTTTGCTGAAGTTGCTTATCAGTTTCAGGAGTTTTTGGGCTGAGGCAATGGGGTCTTCTAGGTATACTATCATGTCGTCTGCAAATAGAGACAATTTGGCTTCCACCTTTCCTACTTGAATACCCTTTATTTCTTTTTCTTGCCTGATTGCTCTGGCTAGAACTTCCAGTACTATATTGAATAGGAGTGGTGACAGAGGGCATCCTTGTCTAGTGCCAGATTTGAAAGGGAATGCTTCCAGTTTTTGCCCATTCAGTATGATATTGGCTGTAGGTTTGTCATAAATAGCTTTTATTACTTTGAGATACATTCCATCAATACCGAGTTTATTGAGGGTTTTTAGCATAAAGGGCTGTTGAATTTTGTCAAATGCCTTCTCTGCGCCAATTGAGATAATCATGTGGTTTTTGTTTTTGGTTCTGTTTATGTGGTGAATTACGTTTATAGACTTGCGTACGTTGAACCAGCCTTGCATCCCTGGGATGAATCCTGCTTGATCATGATGAATAAGTTTTTTGATTTGCTGTTGCAATCGGCTTGCCAATATTTTATTGAAGATTTTTGCATCTATGTTCATCATGGATATTGGCCTGAAGTTTTCTTTTCTCGTTGGGTCTCTGCCGGGTTTTGGTATCAGGATGATGTTGGTCTCATAAAATGATTTGGGAAGGATTCCCTCTTTTTGGATTGTTTGAAATAGTTTTAGAAGGAATGGTACCAGCTCCTCCTTGTGTGTCTGGTAGAATTCGGCTGTGAACCCGTCTGGACCTGGGCTTTTTTTGTGTGGTAGGCTCTTAATTGCTGCCTCAACTTCAGACCTTGTTATTGGTCTATTCATAGTTTCAGCTTCCTCCTGGTTTAGGCTTGGGAGGACACAGGAGTCCAGGAATTTATCCATTTCTTCCAGGTTTACTAGTTTATGCGCATATAGTTGTTTGTAATATTCTCTGATGATGGTTTGAATTTCTGTGGAATCTGTGGTGAGTTCCCCTTTATCATTTTTTATTGCATCTATTTGGTTGTTCTCTCTTTTCTTTTTAATCAATCTGGCTAGTGGTCTGTCTATTTTGTTGATCTTTTCAAAAAACCAGCTCTTGGATTTATTGATTTTTTGAAGGGTTTTTCGTGTCTCAATCTCCTTCAGCTCAGCTCTGATCTTAGTTATTTCTTGTCTTCTGCTGGGTTTTGAGTTTTTTTGATCTTGCTCCTCTAGCTCTTTCAGTTTTGACGATAGGGTGTCAATTTTGGATCTCTCCATTCTCCTCATATGGGCACTTATTGCTATATACTTTCCTCTAGAGACTGCTTTAAATGTGTCCTAGAGGTTCTGGCACGTTGTGTCTTCGTTCTCATTGGTTTCGAAGAACTTCTTTATTTCTGCCTTCATTTCGTTGTTTACCCAGTCAACATTCAAGAGCCAGTTGTTTAGTTTCCATGAAGCTGTGCGGTTCTGGGTCGGTTTCTGAATTCTGAGTTCTAACTTGATTGCACTATGGTCTGAGAGGCTGTTTGTTATGATTTCAGTTGTTTTGCATTTGTTGAGCAGTGCTTTACTTCCAATTATGTGGTCAATTTTAGAGTAGGTGTGATGTGGTGCTGAGAAGAATGTGTATTCTGTGGATTTGGGGTGGAGAGTTCTGTAAATGTCTATCAGGTTTGCTTGCTCCAGGTCTGAGTTCAAGCCCTGGATATCCTTGTTGATTTTCTGTCTGGTTGATCTGTCTAGTATTGACAGTGGAGTGTTAAAGTCTCCCACTATTGTGTGGGAGTCTAAGTCCTTTTGTAAGTCATTAAGAACTTGCCTTATGTATCTGGGTGCTCCTGCATTGGGTCCATATATGTTTAGGATCATTAGCTCTTCTTGTTGTATTGATCCTTTTACCATTATGTAATGGCCTTCTTTGTCTCTTTTGATCTTTGTTGCTTTAAAGTCTATTTTATCAGAGATGAGAATTGCAACTCCTGCTTTTTTTTGCTTTCCATTAGCTTGGTAAATCTTCCTCCATCCCTTTATTTTGAGCCTTTGTGTATCCTTGCATGTGAGATGGGTTTCCTGGATACAGCACACTGATGGGTTTTGGATTTTTATCCAATTTGCCAGTCTGTGTCTTTTGATTGGTGCATTTAGTCCATTTACATTTAGGGTTAATATTGTTATGTGTGAATTTGATACAGCCATTTTGATGCTAAGTGGCTGTTTTGCCTGTTAGTTGTTGTAGATTCTTCATTATGTTGAAGCTCTTTAGCATTCAGTGTGATTTTGGAATGGCTGGTACTGGTTGATCCTTTCTATGTGTAGTGCCTCTTTTAGGAGCTCTTGTAAAGCAGGCCTGGTGGTGACAAAATCTCTGAATACTTGCTTGTTCGCAAAGGATTTTATTTTTCCTTCACTTCTGAAGCTCAGTTTGGCTGGATATGAAATTCTGGGTTGAAAGTTCTTTTCTTTAAGGATGTTGAATATTGGCCCCCACTCTCTTCTGGCTTGGAGTGTTTCTGCCGAGAGATCTGCTGTGAGTCTGATGGGCTTCGCTTTGTGGGTGACCCGACCTTTCTCTCTGGCTGCCCTTAGTATTCTCTCCTTTATTTCAACCCTGTTGAATCTGACAATTATGTGCCTTGGGGTTGCTCTTCTTGCGGAATATCTTTGTGGTGTTCTCTGTATTTCCTGCAATTGAGTGTTGGCCTTTCTTGCTAGGTGGGGGAAATTTTCCTGGATGATGTCCTGAAGAGTATTTTCCAGCTTGGATTCATTCTCTTCGTCCCCTTCTGGTATACCTTTCAAACGTAGGTTAGATCTTTTCACATAGTCCCACATTTCTTGGAGACTTTGTTCATTCCTTTTTGCGCTTTTTTCTCTGATCTTGGTTTCTCGTTTTATTTCATTGAGTTGGTCTTCGACTTCAGATATTCTTTCTTCTGCTTGGTCAATTCGGCTACTGAAACTTGTGTTTGCTTCGCGAAGTTCTCGTATTGTGTTTTTCAGCTCCTTTAATTCATTCATATTCCTCTCTAAGTTATCCATTCTTGTTATCATTTCCTCTAATCTTTTTTCAAATCTTTTTTCAAGGTTCTTAGTTTCTTTGCATTGATTTAATACATGATCTTTTAACTCACAAAAGTTTCTCATTATCCATCTTCTGAAGTCTAATTCCGTCATTTCGTCACAGTCATTCTCCGTCCAGCTTTGTTCCCTTGCTGGTGAGGAGTTTTGGTCCTTTCTAGGAAGCGAGGTGTTCTGGTTTCGGGTGTTTTCCTCCTTTTTGTGCTGGTTTCTTCCCATCTTTGTGGATTTGTCCGCTGGTCGTTTGCATAGTTGCTGACTTTTCGATTGGGTCTCTGAGTGGACACCCGGAATGTTGATGATGAAGTATTTCTGTTGCTTGGTTTTCCTTCTACCAGTCTAGCCCCTTTGCTGTACGACTGCTGAGGTCCGCTCCAGACCCTGCTTGTCTGGGGTGCACCTCTAGCAGCTGTGGCACAGCGAGGGATGCTACCAGTTTCTTTTTCTGCTATCTTTGTCCCAGGATGATGCCTGCCTAATGTCAGTCTTTTGGATATAGAGGGGTCAGGGAGCTGCTTGAGGAGACAGTTTGTACTTTATACGGGCTTAATTGCTGAGCTGTGCGCTCTGTTGTTCATTCAGGGCTGTTAGGCTGCTATGTTTGATTCTGCTGCATCAGAGCTCATTAAAAAACCCCTTTTTTTTTTTTTTTTTTTCTCAAATGCTCTGTGTTGAGGGGTTTGGGCTTTATTTTTGGATGTTCGATGAGGTGTCCTGCCCAGCTAGAAGGCAGACTAGCCACTGTTTGGCTGCCGAGGCTCCGCCCTGCTGTTGTGTGATTCGCCCTGTTCCTGCAGGCTCTGCTGTGGTCTCCGCCACGCCCTGCGGCGGAGTCTCTTCGTTGTAGCGTGTTGCCTCAGCAACGGCAGGCTGCGTCAGCAGTGGGCGTGTATCTCAGTAGGGACGGGTTGCCTCGGCAACGGCTGGCTGCGTCAGCAGTGGGCGTGTATCTCAGTAGGGACGGGTTGCCTCGGCAACGGCTGGCTGCGTCAGCAGTGGGCGTGTATCTCAATTGGGGCGTGTTGCCTCGGCAACGGCTGGCTGCGTCAGCATTGGGCGTGTATCTCAGTTGGGGCGGGTTGCCTCGGTAGTGGTGGACGCCCCTCCCCCACAGAGCGTCTCGGACCGTCTGCTCGGGATAGTTTGAAATCGCGGTTTTGTTCGTCCCACTGGGTATCCCAAACGATCTGTCCCTGCAATCCCCTGGGCTGGGCTACTGTCCAAGTCTCGTTCAGTCTCAAGTCCAGCCCTCTCAAGTCTCAGGTTGCCGGTTCAACAGGGCACCCGGACAAGCACGCCCTGTGGGGATTGCTGGGTAGGGCCGGCCGCCGCCGCCCCGGCTGCCTGGCATCCCATGTCTTTTTATACTTGGGAGTTTCCCCATTCTGTGGGCAACAAAGATCAGTCTGTAAATGCAGCTCTGACTCACCATTTGCGGATTCAACGCGAGCTCCAATCCTGGGTTGTTCTCACAGCGCCATATTGAGTCCTCTCCACCTATTAGTCTTAATTGTTTAATGTAATTATCTATTTCTAACCAACTCTAACATTGAATTAAAAGCACATTATTATTATTCTTGTTTTTACTTCTTTATCTATATGTTCCCTTATTAGTGAGCATGGTTTTTATAGGCTAATGTTGGACGTTTAGTAAGCACTCTACTTAATACCCCTGGCATTAAAATATAATTAAAATGAGCATGTACATGGAATATTTTGCTCATAATTTTTTCTTGCTTTTTACTGTATTCTTGAGTGATCTATTTGATGCCATGTGTTCAGTTTCCACTTACCTGTACACCAACATTTTAAACTCCAGGAGATGAGGCTGAATATTTCTTCTGGGCTCTTATCCCTTGTTCAGAGTTGCTTTGGGAAACGCCTCTACTTTAGATGTCAAAACTAAATTCTTTTTTTTTTACAAAAAATTCATTTCCCAATTGTTTCTTTTTTTGAGACAGAGTCTCACTCTGTCGCCTAGCCTGGAGTACAGTGGCACAATCTCAGCTCAGTGCAACCTCCACCTTCCAGATTCAAGCAATTCTCCTGCCTCAGCCTCCTGAGTAGCTGGGATTACAGGCATGCATGACCATGCCCAGCTAATTCTTGTATTTTTAGTAGAGACAGGGTTTCACCATGTTGGTCAGGCTGGTCTTGAACTCCTGACCTCATGATCCACCTGCATCGGCCTCCCAAAGTGCTGGGATTATAGGCATGTGCCACCATGCCCAGCCCATTTCCCAGGTGTTTAATGTCACCACTCTGTCACCTCAGTATCTGAAGAGTCATCTTGTTTAGATGTCAGTGCTCTAGTCTTGCATTGTTCATGATTCAAATTTATGCCTCATCAGAATGATTTACTATGTGTCATAATTCTGTGGATGTGTTTGTGAATGAACAAAATCACAAATGTTCGATCTGGAAACTGCCAGGGTTCCTTTTCATTGATGTTTTCTAAAGATGTCAAGTTTTCTTGCATACTCATACCTTCCTCACAGTTCCCCCACCCCTGTTTTTCCTTTTGCCTGCACTGTGCTCTCTCATTTATTTGCCCACTTTTTGTTTTTTCTTTAAGATTTAGCTCTACTATCACCTTCTACTTCTACGTCCCCCTGCCGCTGAACTCCCACCCAGGCTAAGCTAGGTACTTCTTTCCATGATAATCTGTCTCTGGCCATCAAAGCATTTATGATACTGCATTATAATAATTTATTTTCTTATCTGCTAATTGTACTATTTATTTTATGTAATCCTTTTAACAACCATGCAATATAGACATTATTTTTCTTATTTTGTAGAATAAAGAAAGTGAAACTTAGAGGGGGTTAAATCACTCATCCACGATCATGCAAATAAGAGATGATGAAATCAGAATTATGAACTGAGGGTTTTTTTTAAGCTAGCTAAGTCTCTCATATGATTGTGAATGCTATAGAAGCTGTCTCCCTCATGCCCAAGGCATCTCAAAGCTGCCTTCTACCCCAGAATGCTACACTGCTAGTGAAATTTTTTACTAGTGAAAAAAATTTTGCTGGTAGCATAGCATTCTGGGGTAGAAGGCAGCTGGGGAAGGCAGTTGGCCCTTCCCTAAATCCCATAGGTTCCTGGATAGCAGATTGAGCAGCCTTGGAGAGCAAGGGTAGGAGAAAGGAGTTTTTCTGTCAGTTTTATTGTTAAAATTAAATTTCTAGTCTAAAGTAAGTTTTGTTCACAATTACTTTGAGATTAACTTTATTAGGAAATTAGTTTGAATTTTTTCTCTTTGTAACAGCAGATATGTTAAATGTTCAAAGTGTATCTTTTGTCTGCTTTCTACTATACAAAGTAGAAAAATGATATGTTTAAATTATATTGAATATTGTGGACTTACACTCCAAAAGCAATTTGTGTTTCAGAATGAAATGTACAAGGATGCCATCACAGATAGTGCCGTCTTGCTCTTTATTTTCTTTCCTAAACCTGAGAAACACTTTAAATACTTTTAGAAGGACTGAGTAAAATCTTTCTCTCTGCCCAGAAAATTACAACCCAAATACAGCCCATTATCACATGAGTATTAGTGTCCTAGTATTGTGTCATCATAATTTCCTCATCTGGCTCTTTCATAAGGAGGTGCTTTGGAATAAAGTTATCATCAAATGCTTGTATGTGACTCTCACGTCTATATCTCTAGCCTGGTTTACTCCTCTTTTCTCCAGCTGCTTATTGCACACTAGTTTCTCAAGCCCTGGCCAACGCTTAACTCACTATCTTTTTCTTCTCAAACTTCTTGTTTCGTGACTTTGTATTCCCTGGTGTCAGTATCTTCCAAAGGATAGATATCTTCCAGAGGAATTCAGTATCTTTCAGAGGAATTCATACTAGGGAAATGTTGGAAAGACTGCTTTAGCAAATCTGAATGACTTGCTGCTCTATATGTATGCCTCATCATTTCTGTTTTTTTGTGCCTTCGTTCATGTTCTTTTTCCCACCTGAAATGTCCCATTCCATCTCTGGCTAGCAAAGTCATATTTGTTTTCAGCATATGAATTGCCATCTTTTCTAAATGTCTTTTCCAGCTTTTAATATTTTTTTTTCTTTTTCTTACCCAACCTTTGCCTTTCTTATGACACTTTACATTTTCCTTTTAAACACATCTTTTTTGCTTTATTACAGAAGAAGCATATGACTATGTTTGCATTGTACATTAGTCCAACATTATACCCTTTACTTTATAACGTATTAATTGCATAGAGTCCTGAGCTGTGAGCTCATTACAGATAGAGTCTGTGCCACTTTTGAGTGGCAGTGTATTAGAGTAGAAATAACATGGATTTGGGATCATACACATTCCTATTAAAACTTTAATTTCCCTTGATACTCTGTGAGCTTTGAGAACTTAATCCCTCAGAGCCTCAATTTTCCTTTCTATAACATGAAAATGATATGTCCCACTTACTGTTGTAAGGATATAGATAGTTTTAATTTTGATTTAGTTTACAGTATTGAAAAATGTCTTTGAAAGTCAAATGCCTTAAAATAGAACTTAAAATAGTTCTCTGATATTAAAATACCAATTATATATATGCACTATATATATTATATAGAGAACTACAAAATGTAAAATTCTCTAATGTGATCATAACTGTTATGTAGAATCTCATGCCCTTATGCCCAATCTAGAGGGCCGTTGATAACTTCATTATCAGCTTTTTTGGGTGAGAAGCCATAATCTTGACACAATTGGCTACTGCCCTTCCTGAGCACTCCCATAGAGTCCTTGATAGTGGCTTGTGCAGCCAGACTCATTATTACCTACCAAGAACCCCATTTTTCACATGCAGTTGGATCTTGGCACACTGAAGAATCTCTAGCCTACAGAATTTAACTTTTTTGTTTGCTTTATGTAATGGACAAGGAGGTAAGTTTAGCTGGAGAAAATAGAGTAACAAGAACAATACTGTTGAAATTTGCTGGCTTAGAGAAAGGGAAATTGTTTTTGAGTACATCATATAAATTCTGGAGAGAATCCAAGTAGAAATGCATTTTTGTTTAATTTTGCTTATATACAGTTTTTTACACTACCAGCACTGTTCAGATACCTTGGTAAGAAGAGAAAGAATGTTGGAAAACTGTGGCTAATAGAATATATTCCTTTAAAATTTAGCTTTACTATTTTTAAATATACGAAACGTCTGGAGCCAAAGCCAAATAAGTGTCTGTTTTAATGACTAAGAATAATTTGCAGTTTCGGTGGTTGCATAAAATTAAGTATTTCTAAAGGGCTTAAAAATAATTGTTTCATTCTTCATTTGCTTATCAAGTTTCTTTTTTCAGTGACTGCACAGTATTAATCTTTATTCCAGAACCTTTCTGCCCAATCACGAGTTAATAATGGGTAAAGTCTGAATTGAGGCTTTACTTTATATGAAAGGAGAAATAAGATAGAGTCCTCTCTGGTTTATAGATTGTCAGTGTGGGATTACAGACACCCCTTCACCCCATTCACTTATTCATGACAAGGTGCCTCTCCCACATGGGTTATCTTTCCTTCATTATTTATTTCAGTATCTTTCTACTACCTGATAAAATCTCTTAGAATCATAGAATTTTATAGCTCAAAGGGATTTTGTCCAACTTCCTTTCTCTATAGATGAGGAAACTGAGCCTCTGGTTAAGTGACTTGCCAGACTGACTTCATTTCCTCTTTGATAGGATTGCATGATAAGGGGATGCCATAATAATCATATCTTGAGTTCAGAAAAGCACATTGTCAGACTCTCTCATGATATTCTTGTGGACAACATGAAGAAATGTGATCTGGGAGATAGGACAGTCAGATAGATTTATAGCTAATTGAATACTTCTGCCCAAAGGGTGCTTTGTTGTTAACCAGTGCCTATTTGAACTAGTAAGTTGAAATGTAATAGGAGTACATGTAAATTCCATACTTGAGTTCAATACAATCAGCTTCAGGTATGACATAATGGCCTTTAAGTCCTAGCTGAATTACTAAGCGTAAGATCTCTGGAATAAGGCAATTAACACTCTCTGCATTGTTTAGATTATACTTGCAGCATTTTGTCCAGTTCTGAACTTAGTTAAGAAAGATCTTGACAAACTAGATGCATCCAGAGGAAGGGAAGTTGGTGAGGAGAACGAGGATGATGCCAAAAACCGCTTCACATAGGGAATGCAGTGAGGAACTGGATATATTAACACTTTGGAGAAATAAAACTAAGTGAAAATATGATCCTAGACTTCAAATATTTGAAATATTTTTATCTGGAATATTGCTCCCTCATGTTGCTTTCTTAAACAATACTTTTATTCAAACATCTGTATTGGTTTAAAATTTATTCATGAATCTTTACATATAACTTAAATACAAATGTCAGGAAATATTTTTCAAGTTAAAGCTTACAATTAAGACAACTAGTTTTTATGTGGTAAGTTAAACAGGCCCATTTTTAAAGTATCTCAATAGCTAGATTTTTGTACAGTAATCAATTGTGTGACACTCACAGTGACACACAAAGTATTTCTTTCCCTGTAAGACATATTAACATTTTTACTTTAAATCCAGAGTTAGAGAAGGGCTTTTTCCTCACCCAGAAAAAGTTATCTTGATAGACAGTTTCACCACTTTTGAGAATAAAGTTAAGAATGTTTTGTCCTATTCTAGTTTATTTTATGAAATTAAACTTTCCCAAAAAAACCTGGGAGATGGGCATGGCATGGAGAATGCTGCTAGGCTGTTTGCAAAGAGGAAGTCAGAAATGTTAAAAAGTGTAATTAGTAAAATGTTTCTGCCTCATCAAATTGTATTCAACTTTAATTTGCTTGTCTTTCTAGTTGCTTAGACTTAGCTAATTTTACAAAGGTACTAACATATTTTATTAATTTCATATTGCTGTTTTAACAAATTGCCATAAATTTAGTGACTTTAAGCAAAACAAATTTAGTATCTTATATTTCTAGAGATCAGAAGTCTGCAGTAGTTTTCACTGGGCTAAATATCAGTTTACAGGGCCTTCTTTCTGGAGGCTCTGCGGAGAATCTAGTCTCTTGCCTTTTTCCACTTCTAGAAACGGCCTATATTCTTGGCATGCCCCTTCTATCGTCAAAGCCAGCAATAACTGGTAAAGTCTTTTCCATGCTGCATCACTCTAAAATTAACTCTATTGCCTCCCTCTTTCACTTATAAGGAGTCTTGTAATTACATCTGGACCCATCTTGATAATCCAGGATGATGTCCCTACCTCAGAATTTTTCATTTATATATGAAGTCTCTTTTGCCATGTAAGGTAATACATTCATAGGTTCTGAGGGATTAGGACATGGACATTGTAGGGACCCATTATTCTGTCTAATGTATGTCTAAACGAACTTTTTATAGTATGCCTAATAATAGGCCTTATTTGTAGTTCTAGAAGGTAGAAGTAGGCTTGGTTGAATGGTTGGAAAATACACACAGATTTTTTTTTCTCTCCATTCAGACAATTTCCTAATAATAGCAGCCATTTAAAAAGAAATGTGTGTGTGTGCGCGCATGCATGTGTGTGTGTGTGCACGTGTGTGTGTGTGTGTGTGTGTGTGTGTGTGTGTGTGTTAATAAGCTCATTTGAGGTGTTGAGACATGGTTGACTAGTCAGCAGTGATGTCAAGGAGATTCCTGCATTGCATGGGAGAACAGATTGTGGCCTCTAAATTCCCTTTTTAAACTAATAAGTTTTTCTGGTTCTATGCTGAAGGTCTCAGAGTGTATTAGTCAGAGTTCTCCAGAGAAACAGAAGCATCCAATAGAATGTGTGTGTGAGAGAGAATGAGAATAAAATAGATCCGTTTGTCTATTGATCTATCACTCTATCTCTTTATTTATAGGAATTGGCTCATGGAATTGTGGGAGGTGGCAATTCCAAAATATGTAGAGTAGGCCAGCAAGCTGGAGACTCAGGAAATAGTTGATAAGTTCAGAATATGCAGGCTGGAAACAGGCAGGGTTTCTTTGTTACAGTCTTGGGGCAGAATTTTTCTTCCTTGGGAAACTTCAGTTTTTGCTCTTAATGCCATCAGCTGATTAGATGGGGTCCACTCATGTTTTGGAGGGTAATCTGCCTTCTCAAAGCCTACTAATTTAAATACTAATCCCATCTAAAATATATTTTCATAGCAACTCTAGACTGGTGTTTGACTAAACAGTTGGGCACCATTGCCTAGCCAAGTTGACTCATAAAATTAACTGTCCATACAGAGTTCGAGATTGAGCCCCAGACCTTCCAGCTTCTTGGCCAATGTTGTTCCTGTGTACCTTCCTCCTTCCCTCTCTCCTTCCTTACCCTACCTTCTTTCCTCCCTCCCTCCTTCCCTCCCTGCCTTCCTCCCTTTCTTCTTTCTTCCTCCTTCCCTTCCTCTCTTTCTCCCTTCTTTCTTCCTCCCTCCCTCCCTTCCTTCCTTACTCCCTTCCTCTCTTTCTCCCTCCCTCCCTCCCTTCCTTCCTCACTCCCTTCCTCTCTTTCTCCCTTCTTTCTTCCTCCCTCCCTCCCTCACTCCCTTCCTCTCTTTCTCCCTTCCTTCCTTTCTTTCTTCTCTTTCTTTCCCTGTCTTCCCTTTCACTCTCCACACTCCTTCTTCTCTCTCCCTCTGCCCCCTTCTACCTGTACTCTATTTAGTTCCTACTGTTTTGCTGCCTCTTTGTTCTTGGATATAAAGTGCCAGATAACTTATTTTTTTCTGTGTCCCTCTGATTTTCATTTTTACATTTGTTTGCAGATAGTTTTGAATTTTCTATGAAGCTCCTAACACTGAATTTACTAAGTATATCTAGTATTTCATTCATCAGCTAAACCTCTTAATTAGCCAACTTATTTTAAGCAATTTTAAAACATTTATAAAGATATTTGGTGTTTGTTCTTCCTTTAAATTCGTTGTTACCTGATGGTATAAGTAAGAACCTTAAAGTAGGTCATTCAGAAAGAATAGGCATTAAAGGGAAATGTCTGAATTCATTTTCATCCTCTTTAGGATTGTCTCCTAATTTCTTCAGTTAATCTCCAATTTGCTTTCTCTCCTTGCAGGATCCAGAGTCTAAAAATTTGCCTTTTTCATGTATTTTTATACTAATTCCATTTTAAATGTTAATTAATATTTTAATTGGTAGTGATTGTTAAAATTAAACACAGTTTCCTTCTATTGTCAGGTCTTATTTTAAGTTAGTGTAAAACAAGTTTTTTCCTTTTTTCCTTTCAACTGTTTAAAGTAAGTTTTGGAAGACAAGAACCTTCTTTAAAAAATTAATCAATTTTAAAATTAGCTAAATGGAGCTAATTAATGTATAAATTACCTCACAGACATCATTTCTTATGGAGAGAAACATAAAATCTCTTAGTGATTTTCAAGAATACACTATCAGAACTTATTTTTAAAATACATTAACAATGAACAGAGGTTCCTGGCCTTTTAGTCCGCAGATCAGAAAATGACTTACACTAATAAATAGCAAAAGCAAGATTAGAATTCAGATCTCTAAGTAAGCTCTTGGTCCATTAATGAACAATACTATTTCACTTCTTTGTGAATGTTAGTTTATATTGTTAATTGTAAAGTAAATTGTTAATTGTCTATTACATATTAGACTATTTCTGAGGGTAGATGAAGATAATCTGATGGCCAGAGATGCAGGAGGAAGGAATTTTAAGGAAGAAAAGCATGAACAAAAGATGTTCAGGCTTTTATTCTTAAGTTATTTGATGTTCACTGTACACTTTAGCAGATAATCAATTCTCTTATGTGAAATGAGCAAGGCTGCTATTATTATTATTCCAATTTTGTGGGCAATGTATCTGAGGTCTCATGAGATCACCGTGTTTCAACAAATGGTACATGTTTTGGACTAAACCC
Source organism: Callithrix jacchus (assembly GCF_049354715.1). Taxonomy (NCBI): domain Eukaryota; kingdom Metazoa; phylum Chordata; class Mammalia; order Primates; family Cebidae; genus Callithrix; species Callithrix jacchus. Next base: position 144,720,849 of record NC_133503.1, on the reverse strand, counting down.
CATAGAATTGTGGAATATTAGATTTTGAAACTCATTTGGTCCAGCCTTCATCTTTTTTCTTGTCCTGTGTTCTTTCTACTACACCACCCTCTGTTTTGTGAATATTTTCCCCCATTTTTCATAGTTGGACAAACGTTACAAGTAATTAGATGACATTTTGCTTTTTCATCACTCCTTAGTTTAAGTAAGTTTATGAAATTAGAAATATAGATTAATTGCATAATTCAGATTCTATTACTTTCTAAAACTACGAATAATATTTAGATGAACTGTTGGAGAAAGTTTATATTATGAAATTGCACTATAAGCATGTTTTAATTGATTAAATCTATGGAGAGCTCCATATTAATACAAAAATTTTTTAAATCTTTTTAAGAGCCTGTTTTTCAGATTAAAAGTGGTGAATGGAGCTTATGGGAAAGAGGTGTTTTCATCTCTCTGTATCTAACATTTAAACATTTTAGTTAACATATTTTGTTTCTTCTTTTCTTTGTGATGGAGTCTTGCTCTGTTGCCCAGGCTGGAGTTCAGTAGCATGGTCTCAGCTCACTGCAACCTCTACCTCTCAGGTTCAAGTGATTCTCCTGCCTCAGCCTCCCAAGTAGCTGGGATTACTGGCACCAGGCATATTTTATAATAAATTTTTCTGAATAAAATTGTCTTCAAAATGTTTCAAAGCAGAAATTATTCTTTCTGTCAACTCTAATCTCTTACTATTTCCTTTTACATGATTAGTTGGGAGTTGGGGTGGTAAGCAGCTTCCCACCTCAAGATAAAAGGTAAGTTTGAGGTGTCTCATCCCACAGTAGGGAAATCTGTAGAACAGGGGATTACAGCTCTGAAACCAGGCCAGTGTTCTGGGTTCATAGGGGCCTAGAGGAAAAGAAAAATTGATACATTTAGATTTTCGATATATAGGTACTATTGTCACACAGACCTGGGTATAAACCCTAGATCCTCTACCACTGACTAGTTTTGTGCCCTCTAGAAAATTACTTAATCTCTTTAACTATCTGTAAAATGGGGCTAATAATTCCCACCTCATATACTTTAATTTGGGGAGAGAGGAAGAGAGGAGTAGCAGGACTATTTGGAGCACAGTAACTAACACAAAGGATATACTTAATACTTAATAGCAGCAGTAATTGTTTTATAATGCTGCTTCTTATACCTTTTTATGTCTTGTTTCCCTTCTCAAATGTACATTTGCTGAAAACGCGAACTTTGAAATTAAAGCATTTAATAAATATTTGTTCATTGATAAATATTCTCATGCTCAAGAGGCTCTTATACATATTTTTCTTATTATGTCATTGCTAGATTTTATGTAAATTTGTTAACTTGTCATTTAGGAATACTGTTTATTTCCTCACTCATGATTATATTGTACATTCTTTTCCAGAGCATGAAGGGCAAAAGCAAAAGTAGTCATGACTTGCTTAAGGATGATCCACATCTCAGTTCTGTTCCTGTGGTAGAAAGGTTAGTCAGTTGTTGGTATGATCCTAAGTTCTTAATTTTCTGGCTCAGATAATTTTCTTTCTTCTTTTATGAGTAAACAATCGGTCCTCATAAGTCAAAAATTTTAAAGCCAGCCAAAAAAATAAAGCATTTTGATAACAGAGGTAGAGAACTTCAAGCATGTTAGAGAGAAACAAACACTCTAGTCACTTTCACTCTTGCTTTCTACCTCTGTTGAATGAGTTACGTTTAAAATTGTTTAACCATTACAAGTTAGGATTAGAAACTGTTTACTTTAACAGTTGAATGTTTAATTCAAGGTTGTTTTGCTAACTTTTTCTCTGAAGCATTTTTGTCTTAATTGTATCACAAATGAAAAAATTAGAGTTGAAGGTTTTTGTGAAGAAGTTATGAGTTTGGGGCCAGTCCACTAACTATAAATTCTCACATACTTGAGGAGTTAATAGAAAGTTTTCTTGCTACCTTTGTTGCTTCTCTTCGAGAAGGGAAGATGTCTTGGTGTTAGATTTAATTGCATAAGGTAAACTGGGCCAGTATCTCAAGGTGGATTACAATGCTGTTGTACTGAGTTTAGCTCATTTTCAAAACTCATATTTTAAGACAATCTTAACATCCTTTTATTTGAGGGACTTGGGTTTTTTTCAGCCAGAATACTTCAAGCCAATAGAATAAATTGTTTTCTGCCGACTAGTATTCATAAAAATAGCACTGTTAGTTGTTGTTCGCTTTTTTCTTGCAAATTCTAGTGAACTCATATATTTGCTAATGAATCATACTTATTCCACTTATAAAAAATGATTCTAAAGAATGTTTCCATCTGCTCTATAATGCCCTTCTTAAATTCCTATGTTGAAATAAGTTTTTGGAATATTATTCCCAGCAAACTATTCTAGATTTTTGGGTTACAAAATAATTTTATTAGTTTTACCTTGAAACTAAAATTTGTTTTGCTTATTTTTTTTATAGTGAAAAAGGTGATGCCTCAGGAGATTCAGATGATGTAAGTATTTATTTTACCAGAAATATAGTTTGAACAATTTATAGAAAATACATTTTTATACAAAATTAATTTTTCTTAAAAAGTAATCTATATTACTTTTATAGTTACATATGTCAAATTTTGGAAAAATAGAAATGATCTATTTAGGTATTAGAATATTTCTTTAGCTGTGTGTGTGTGTGTGTGTGTGTGTGTGTGTATCCCTAAAACATTAGATTCTTATATATGAATTTCTAGTCCATTTTTTTCTCCCCCCTCACATAGCATTACATTAATACTCAAACTTCAGATGTTATAATATTATTGTGTTAAAAGTTTAAATGTTGGTGTGTAGGCATTCTACATGATATATGGGAAATGCTTGGATCAGTCATTTATAGTAGTATCCCCTTTTTATATACACATTTCAAAAGATTCTCATTCAAGACTGTAGTGACCTTTATTACTTGTGGTGGCTAATAAAGCTAATAAAACAGAAGGAAGACATTCCTTTGATACATAGGAGATCAAGTTTTCAAATTATGCATATGCCACTTTTTATATAAAACCCATTGATCTATGCATTATATAATTCACTAGGAGCTATATATAACTTTCCATGCATGACCACAGATTTATATATTATCACAGTCAAAAGAGAAGGCTCTCTCTGGCTGTCAGTAGTAGATAGGGGATGAATATCTGACCTTGTCAAGAAAACCTTCCTGGAAGAGATATGCTGTTTATGTCTTACATGAGAGTTAAGAGTTAGCTAAGTCAGAAGAGAAAGTGGTGAAGAGTGGGGTCCCTCTAGGACAGAGAACAATGTATGCTAAGGCATGGAAATAAGAAGAGATTATACCTAATTTAGAAAATACAAGCTGAGATTTAAAGTTTAAAGGAATCTGTCTTGTGAAGAGCAGGGAAAAAGAATGTTGAAGGTAAAGGGAACCGCCTATACAAAATGGTCTGAAGCAGGGGAGTTTGCTGTGTTCTAAGAGGTGAAAGCTGGCCAGTGTGAACAGGGTGTGGTGACAGGCCAGAGCTTCATTGCAGAGCTTCATAAGCAATGGTGAGAAGTTTGAATTTTTCTTAAAAGGAAGTGAGGAACAGTTGAAGGATGTTTGTTAAAAAGAAGAATGCTGTGATCAATTTTGCATTTCAGGAAGATCACCATTGGCAATGTAATAGAGGACACATTAGAGAAAAAGGACTGATGTCAAGGACAACCACTGGGAAGATGGGCATGAACTGAGCAAACAGCCTTTCCTGGGGTATCCCATACTTACATAGTTGGCTTAGAGCAGAACCAAGGGCTATTCCCACCTGTAGCAGATTCTTCAGGGCTTATAATTCAAAGAAAACAAAATTAAAAATCAAACCTAGTTTAGAATGCAATAAGGAGATTCAGTGGACACAACAGATCTCTAGAAGTGAAAGGGGAAATTCAGTGCCTGGCAAATACTCATTTTCCATTTTTACAGGATGGAGAAGATGAAAGTGCAGAGCACGATGAATATATTGATGGTGATGAAAAGAACCTGATGAGAGAAAGAATTGCAAAAAAATTAAAAAAGGACACGAGTACGAATGTTAAATCAGCTGGAGATGGAGAAGTGGAGAAATCAGTCAGCCGCAGGTGAGTCAGTTACTGTGCGAGGTATCAGAGTTTTTATCTTTTTATATTTTTCACTTTAATTCAGATTGAATCCTCTCTTCAGCTAATTTTTAAAATACTATTTTCATAATATTTGATAAATATAATAGTTTTACAAATTGGCCCGTTAGTGGGCCTAAAAGGAAACAGACCAAGCTTAAAGTAAATATAGCAATGATCCAATTCCATTTTACTTCTCTCTCATCCTTTTTTAGGAAGGCTCTACAAGTTTATATATATAAGGTAATAATGTATTAACTATACGTGGAATAATGTATTTGTTAAATACCAATGAGAACAGTAGATTAACTGTATAGAAAGAAAAGAGACCTCCTCAAATAATTTAAGTAAGTAAAATTTGTCAGGCTGATGAAAAAAATGTGTGGGCCTAAAAACATTCTTAAATATCTTTTCAAGTCTGATTTACCAAATATCATATGCCCATCCTAAGTTCAGTAGTATCATAAAATAACTTTCAGCAAATGATGAACAATTACTGTCTGGTGATGAAAGTTTGTTAGATTTATGACTCAACATTTTATTCTCCTGAAATTTAGCTTAATTGAAAAATTATCTCCTTTGTGATTCTATTTCAACTTTATGGTATACATTTTAAATAATATTGCTTTAAAAAATAATTGTTTACTTCAAATACTATTTGGGGATAAGATGAATGTAACTACATTTAAATAACATTCTTTTTCTCTATCATGTTTCTTAACCACATGTAGAAAAACTTTAAAAGGATTTTCACACTGTCATCGCATAGCTCCCTCAATTTTTTTCTTTATGAAATCAAATGAAAATGATTTCCAGAAATTTCCACTAAAAGCAAAGCTTTTAGCATTTAGAAATTGTACTTAAGGGTCATCTTAAATTACTTTTCCTAGTAATATATTTTCAACAATGCCTCTAGTTGTTCATTTGAAAGAAGGACTCAGGCCAGGCGCAGTGGCTCATGCCTGTAATCCCAGCACTTTGGGAGGCCAAGGTGGGTGGATAACCTGAGGTCAGGAGTTCAAGACCAGCCTGGCCAACATGGTGAAACCCTGTCTCTACTAAAGATACAAAAATTAGCTGGGCATGGTGGTGGGTGCCTTTAATCCCAGCTACTTGGGAAGCTGAGGCAGGAGAATCGCTTGAATCCAGGAGGCGGGGAGGTTGCAGTGAGCTGAAATCGCACCATTGCACTCCAGCCTGGGTGACAAGAGCAAGACTCTGTCTGAAAAAAAAAAGATAAAAGGACTCGGGAAATGCAAATCCAAAACGCTTCCTAGCTTCTAGCTTCTCTCCTTAGAGAATAGGCACCCTGACATCTATTCTAACTTCCTGGGATTTCTAATTCCTTGTCGCTACCCTTTTTAAAATGTAGCAATCCCACTTTCTTTCCAGCCCACCTTCTCTATTTCTATATCTTGACTACTGGATGCATCTCAGCAGAATCACATAGTCATATACAAGTTGCTATTATTATGGATTTCTAGATTCCACTGCTTCTGTGTCTCCAGTGCTTCCTTATTACTCTCTCCACCATGTATACATCACACTTCAAACTCACTCAGCAGATCAGCTGGCTGCTTGTTTTTTGTGAAATGAGAGTAAATTTCTTCAACCCATATTCCTTTCTCTTCCCTGCTTCGAGAGTAAAAACTAACAAAACCATTCCGTTTTATTTCCTGTCCCTGTGTCCCTCCTGTTTATTTCTAAATACACATCTAGTTTCTTGCCCACCATTCCACTGACACTCCTCTCACTAGGCCATCTAGTTGATAATCGAATGGCTACTTACCAGTTTTTTTTTTTCTTGGTCTTTCTGCTATGGAGATTTTTTTTATCTCTTCTCTCTTGAGACTAATCTCTCTCAAGAACCGTACTATTTAAAGTGTGATCTGTGAAGCAGTAGCATTAGCATCACTTGAGAACTTGTTCAAAATACTGGGTCTCAGGCCCTATCCTACACATTTTTAATTAGAATCTGCATTTTAACAAAATCCCCAGGTGATTCGTATGTGCATTAGTTTGAGAAGCAGTCCTGAAGAATATTAATTTTTATCCCCATTACTCTTGGAAGAGTTCAAGTTTGTATCATTGTAGTTCCAAGTCAGCAACTTGGTGTGCTATGTTCTCTGACTCCCTAGCGAATACCTATGTGCACCCTTTTCACACTTCTCTAACAGTATGATATTAGGTTATATATATATTTTTTCTTCTTTGTGTATCTTTATACTGTAATTTTCTTGAAGGTAGTGATCCTGTCCATTTATGTTTGTATCTCTATGTTCAAACAGCATAGGTACCCAAATATTTTTTTAAATAAATGAACAAATATGAATAAATTCTTCTTTGACAAATCACTTTCTCCTATGGATCTTGTAAGTAGTTTGCTTGTATTTTCAATTGGGATTTATTGATTTGCCTCTCCTTTGCCAAATCTAAGCTCTTTAGAGACTATGTCTTATTTATCTTTATATCCTCAGAGGCTAATATATAGTAAGCATATAGTAACTGGTCATTAAAGTTTGTGAAATGAGTGGATAAATAAAAGATCAATTTGTATTTCACAAACTTTAATGACCAGTTACTATATGCTTACTATATGGAATCAATTTGAATTCCATTATAGGAGTGGTTTTCCCCTCCCAACTGCACATTAGGGTTACAGAAGAGACTTTAAAAAATACTAATTCCCAGGCTCCACACCCACAGATTCAGAATTGTTTGGTCTGAGGTAAAGTCTGGGAAGATTCTTTTTTAACTTTTAAACTTTTAAGTATAATATGCAAACAGAACGTGTCCTTATTAACTATATATAATGCACCTAAGTGTACAGCTACCTGAATTTTACAAGCAAAATATATCCATATACCCATCACCCAGATCAAGAAACAAAAAATTGCCTTTACCTATAAATTCACCTCTGCCCCATTCTGGTTACTTCTCCCTCATCTCCTGATAGTAACCACTTTTCTAACTTTTAAAATAATCTCATTTTTAATTGACAAAGAGTAATTGTATATATTTATACGTTACTATGTGATATTTTGCTCTGTGTATTGTAGAAAGATTCAATCAAGCCAATTAATGTCTTTATTCACTACTTTTTTTGTGTAGTGAAAACATTAACAATGTATTCTTTCAGCAATTTTGAAATATACAATACATTAACTATGGTCAGCATGCGTTACTAAGCTTATTCTCTTTTTTTTGAGACGGAGTCTTGCTCTGTTGTCCAGGCTAGACTGCAGTGGTACCATCTCAGCTCACTGCAACCTTTGCCTCTCAGGTTCAAGCAATTCTCCTGCCTTATCCCAAGCAGCTGGGACTTCAGGCATGTGCCACCACACCTGGCTAATTTTGTATATTTTTAGTAGACACAGGGTTTCACCGTGTTAGCCAGAATGGTCTGGATCTCCTGACCTTGTGGTCCGCCGGCTTCGGCCTCCCAAAATGTTGCAATTACAGGCGTGAGCAACAGCGCCCGGCCACAAAGCTTATTCTTCTAGTCTAAGCAAACTTTGAGAAATGTGTGTTTAGATACTTTGCCTATTTTTTAGTTGGGTTATTTGTTTTATTGCTGTTGAGTAGTTTGATTTCCTTATGTATTTTGTATATTAGCCCCTTATCAGATACATAATTTGCAAATATTTTCTCGCCATCCACAGGTTGTCTCTTCACTCTATTCGTTTCCTTTGCCGTGTAGAAGCTTTTTAGTTTGACACAATCCTACTTATCTATTTTTACTTTTCTTGACTGTGTTCTGGGAGTCCTAATCAAGAAATCACTGCTGAGACCAATGTCATGGAGCTATTCCCCCATTTTTTTTCTAATAGTTTTACAGTTTCAGGCCTTATCCTTAAGTCTTTTATCCATTTTGAGTTGAGTTTTACATATACTGTGAAATAAAGGTCCAATTTCAATCTTCTGAATGTGAATATCCAATTTTTCCAAACAACATTTATTGAAGAGACTTTTCTTTATGTATTGTGTGTTCATGACACCTTTGTTGAAAATCAATTGACTATAAATACCTGAGTTTATTTCTGTGCTTCCTATCCTGTTTCATTGGTCATATCTGTTTTTATGCAAACACCATGCTGTTTGATTAAAATAGCTTTATAATGCATTTTAAAATCAGAACGTGTAATGCCTCCCACTCTGTTCTTTTTGGTTAAGATTAGTTAGGCTATATGAGATCTTTTTCTGGTTCCATACCAATTTTAGGATTCTTTTTTCCTATTTCTGTGAACAATGACATTGTAATTTTGATAGAAATTGCCTTGAATCTGTAGATCACTCTGTGTAGTATGGACATTTTAATATTAATTCTTCTAATCCGTGAATCCAGAGTGGGATATCTTTCCATTTATTTGTGCCTTCTTCAATTTCTTTCAATGTTACAGAGTTTTCAGCAGACAGATCTTTTACCTTCTTGGTTAAATTTACTCCTTTAAGTATATTTTTTTAATGCTATTTACTTTTCTAACACCTAAGAGCATACATTAATTTGGGACAGTAGTACTTTATCAAAGTTCTGTAGATATTCTAATATACATTCAATGTTAAGAATTCTACTCCCAAATACAGATCTCCTTGATTATTTCTGAAGTATAGAATAATGTAAAAGCAAAAGATATTTTGTAGGGTTACTTCAGGTCTTTCACAGGACTTGTGCAGTTCAACAGGGATAAGACATTTATCTCAACTGCACTTGGTTTTAATCTTAAGAAAGATAAAAGGGTCAAGAAAGTGAGAATTAAGTAATTTTAGAGAAAGAAAATATGATATTTGAGTGTTCCTAATGTTTTTTTTTCAAATGCGGCTGATAAGGAATAAAATCAGTATCTCTTAACCTTGTTTGTACATTCGAATCACTCCATCCCTGAACAAGCAAATATTTGGGGCAATAGTACTTTTGTCAAAGCTCTGTAGATACTCTAATATGCATTCCGTGTTAAGAATTCTACTCCAGCTGGGCACGGTGGCTCACGCCTGTAATCCCAGCACTTTGGGAGTCCGAGGAGGGTGGATCACGAGGTCAAGAGATCGAGACCATCCTGGCCAACATAGTGAAACCCCATCTCTACTAAATACAAAAAAAAAAATTTAGCCGGGCATGGTGGCACATGCCTGTAATCCCAGCTACTTGGGAGGCTGAGGCAGGAGAATTGCCTGAACCCAGGAGGAGGAGGTTGCGGTGAGCCGAGAATGCACCATTGCACTCCAGCCTGGGTAACAAGAGCGAAACTCCGTCTCAAAAAAAAAAAAAAAAAAAAAAAGGATTTCTACTCCCAAACACATACCTCCTTGATTATTTCTGAGGTATAGGATAATGTACAAGTGAAGGATGTTTTGTAGGGTTACTTCAGGTCTCACAGAACTTTTGCAGTTCAACAGGGATAAGATGTTTATCTCAACTGCACTTGGTTTTAATCTTAAGAAAGGTAAAAGGGTCAAGAAAGTAAGAATCACATAGTTTTAGAGAAAGAAAATATGATATTTGAGTGTTCCTAATTTTTTTTTAATGTGGCTGATAAGGAATAAAATCAGTATCTCTCAACCTTGTTTGTACATTTGAATCACTCCATCCCTGAACAAGCTGTTCATAAGTTTTGGTATTCAGCCCTAAGAAATTTTTTAAAACACTCCCTGTTGGTATAATATCCAGCCATGGATGATGAAAACTGGGGTAGTGTGCAGCTTGTGTTTTAGAAAGTTCTATTTTAAAGTTTATTGTAAAGAATCCGTTTTTGCCTGTAGGTGGAGCTCAGCTACTGCAAGTTAATCATGTAAACCAGATTGAATTGTCTTCCCTGCTTGTTTTTAGCATCTGTATATTGATTCACAATAAATGACTAAACATTAAAATCAGCTCAAATAAGTGGAACAAATAGTAAAAAAAAATCAGTGGTTTGTTATGATGTTTACAGCGTTATGGTAATGCTGTCTTTTATTGTGCAATATCTGTCATCTATAATTTTATTGTGATTCTAAATTAATTTTATCAAATTGAAATATAAATCAAAGAAATCTTAAAATATACCTTAAAATAATAATCATCAAAAATTTTCTGATAATATTTCAGGGTTAACTAAAATGGCATCAGTCTTAGTGTTGGAACAGGTTCTAATTTTATCAGCCATTTTCTGTTTATATGCCATGTTTAGTTGACTACAGCACTTTTCTGTTTTTATGGGAAAAAAAAGATCTTATTTAATAAAGTTAACTGGGATTTGTGTTTTGCTCAGGAGTTCTGTTAGGTTGACTGAATGTGAGATATATTCCTATAATGATAGCATCAGGATTTAGATATGAATATTGAAGTTGAAATTAAAGATCTTATGAATTGATTAAACTTGAAATTATGGAGCATGAGATAATAGTCATGTTTTCATGCCTTCTGAGGCCTGAATAAACATCTAAATGAGCTGTTGCTAATTTTTGTGTTTTAAATCTTTTGTTAAGTTTGGAATATTTGATTAGGATTTCTTATGGAACTTTGAATATTTTTCCCCCCAGGATTTCTAGATTTCTCAGAAATATTAATAAGCTTCTTCTCATACTTAGATAATTTTTGGCTCTTACTATACTTAGTATCTGGCTTCTCTTACTTTATGATTAGATTTAGGAAGTACAGAGTTATGATTGGTAAAGAAACATTGTTTTCCTTAGGAAATTAAAAAAGATAGTTCAGTATTTAAATTTCAAAAATTTAAAAGATAGTTCAAATTTTTAAATGATAGTACAAAAAAAGTTTAGTAACAAACATTGAAACCCACAGATATTCTAACAACCCATTTTAAACTGTTGAAATTGTCATCTCTAGCATGATATTAGCACATGAAGATGTGCCCCTCTTCATCTCACAGAACATTTATAAGCAAAGAGTAAAATTAACCAGCTAGAGCATTTCTGCTTCCTTTCATTCTCTTTATCCCAAGGTATTGGACTGAAGCAGACAGTAAAGGAGAGGAACAAAAATAGAAGTCCAAGATCTATACACTGGGTAATTGGTCTCGGAATAAAGAAAATTTGCAATTTTTTTTTTGCTTTAGTATGGAGTAGTGGTGATCCAAACGTATTTTCAGGAAATCTTTCTGTTTGACAGCAGATATTAAGCTTGGACCAGTCCCAGGTTTAATGAAGTTAACATGCTGATTGTTACTAGAACTTCATTTTTATTTTTATATATATTTTTCCTCACAAATCATTCTATTCTCAAATATATGTTATTCTTGTTTTCATCCACTATGTAAGAACTGCTATGTGCTAGGAAGTGGTAGGCTCCAGGAACATGAAAATAAAGGAGACATGGTTTCTATCTGTAAATGTCCACAATAGTGTAAGAGTTAGAATTGTCGGCAATTAATTACAATTCAATATGACAAGTGCTCGGCTAGACATGCATACAGTGTACCGTGGATGTTAAGTAGGCAGTATATATTTCAGGAAAAGATCAAAATACCAGCTTTAAAAGAGTTGGACACAAAATTACCATTTTTGCAAATCAAAAACAGTCAAATAACAGCAATTTCATATGTATCACTCTGATGCTAATAAAGTAAGTCATTTTTTGGAGCCACTATTTAAAAGGAATAACACTTTAACATTACGTTCAATTCTTTAAATAATGTTGCATCATCTCCCAGTGTAGACTAGGTGGTTTGTTTTAATTGCCTTTACCAGTTATCGTTAAAATTTTGGAATAGTATTAATTGTAATAGAAACCATACTATATTTGGCATTTCTGGCAACCTTCCATTTTTCTTCTGTTTTGACATTAATAGCAAGAATTTTTGGATATTCTGGACTAAACTGTTTCTTGGGCCAATTGAAATAAAAATACCACTTTTAAAGTGCCCATTCAGTTCATTGAGAATCAGTTAATCCATATCCAAGGAATAACCTTCAAAATAAAAAAAAAATTCTTGAACTTCAGCTGTATTTCAGAAATATCAACCCTACTGTTTTAACAATTAGATTTTGTATGGCAGACAGGAAGCAGTGAAATATACATGTGAGGGAAGCTTCTCCTGTCAAAATGGAAAGCAGGTATTTGCATCTCTTTATAATGTATTGATTTATATTACCCTTGAGAGTTACAATCCATTGATCTCACTGCATCAGTTTATAGGGAATGGAATTGTGCATTTGAAACATAGATTTGAGATTATATGCAGAAAAACATTCTTTAAGTTATTCAGCATTTGTCTCTACCCCAGAACAAATATAGTCATGTTGAAAAATTGTGAAATATTCACTGCTTTATTGCCTTCCTAGGCCGTATACTGTGAATTCCCTGTAAATTAAATTGGCAAGTATAGTTTGGGAAGATAAGGAAGAGAAGGGCCACAGAAGAAGTTAGGCTCTTCTTTGTTTTACAAAAAGTTGAAAGTACATAAAGTTATGCAAGAGCCTGAGGGAAAATTATAATTAGTGATTTTATTTTTGCTATTTCTAGCTCTTGTTTTACTCCGCTTTTCCTCTAACTCAAGCTTGTCCAACCCATGGCCCACGGGTCACATGCAGCCCAGGATGGCTTTGAATGTAGCCCAACACAAATTTGCAAACTTTGTTAAAAGAAAGTTTGAGATTTTTTCTGCGATTTCTTTTTCTTTTAGCTCATCAGCTATCATTTGTGTTAGTGTATTTTATGCACGGCCCAAGACAATTCTTCTTTCAACGTGGCCCAGGGAAGCCAAAAGATTGGCCACCTCTGCAACTGTTCAGGGGTTCTACCACCCTTTGGGTACTACTTCGATTTTTCATATTTAGTTCTTCCTTTGAACTAGATACTGTGCTAGGGCCCAAAATCCTGAAATTAGTAAGCATCAGTCTCTTTTCAAGTTGCTTAGTTTCTAATAAGCAATTTGGAAACAATACATAAGCTATATAAATAAATAAGGGCTGTGAAGGGGTCATAGGTATTCTAGCTAGGAAATTATTCTGTTATTTCACAGATATTTATTATTATTCTACCTTGGGGCCAGGCACTTTGCTAAATCAACTTATTTTCCTAATATAACTTCCACAGCAAAGCTATAGATATAGTTTGTGTTCTGATGCTTGTTTTACAAATGCAAAAACCATACTTTAAGAGGTTAAGTGACTTGTATTATGTCTGACGGCTAGAAAGCAGCAAAACTAGTACTTGAACCTGCAATGATCTGACATGTCTACAGAGCCTAGAGCCAAGTTATGTATGTCCAGATAAAGAAAGACCTATACAAAATGTTTCTAGCAAAGATGTGACATTATTTTACATATAACTCTATGTAAGCGTCAGGGATGGATTAGAAGACTGAAGCCAAAAGACAAATTAGTAGATTATTACACTAGTCCAGGGAGAAGTAATAAGAGCCTAAGTAAGTTATAGTATCTGTGGGGATGGATTTGAGAGATATTAAGGAGGTAGATTTATTAAGACTTGATAACAGTGTAGATGTAGGAGACCTAAAGTTATATTTCAAATGTATCAAGGATATATTCCAAATGACTCCTAGCTTTCTGGTTTGAAAGACTGGCTAAGAAGTAGTGATAAGCATTGAAATAGGAACTCTGGAGGCTCCTAGTGCTCTCCTCAGATATTTTTGCCCTGTTGGTCCTTCCTAATATACCTCAGTTTTGCTACACATAAACAGATATCCTGAATTGTTTCTTATTCAATTGCTTTCTTTATTAGTCAGCTTATATTATTAGGTCATACACCAAAATCTCAGTGGCTTAAAACAGCTAATGTTTGTTTTCTTGCTCTGGCTACATCCTGATGGGCAGCTGTAGATCTGCTCAACATCATCTTCATTCCAGGCCTGGGATGAAGAAACAGCTCCTCTCTGAAATGTGCTGCTCTCATGGCAGAAGGAAAACGATGAAGGAATCATATACTGACTCTTAAAGAGTGTGCTTAGTGGCATATGCCACTGTATTTCACTGGCCAAAGCAATTGATAGGTTAAGCCTGATGTCAATAGATAAAGTATAAACATTCCATAGGAGGAGCAGTGAACTATTGGAACAGAAAGCAGTCTACTACAGTCTCTATGATTTAACCAGGAATTGCTGTCAATATCTGTGACTGTGTAAATTTAATCATCATCTTCCTGGCAACCCAGAGGGGGAAAAAAAGGGCAAATATAATGAAGATGATACAATTACCATTACCTGAATTTTAAAAAGAACTATATATATCAGTTCCTAGTTATTTGAGACTTTTAGGAGTACAAAATTATAAAGGAAATTTTATCTTATTAGTCTTTATACCAAGGGTGGAGAAGAATATAATGGATATCTTCCATAAGTTTCACGGACAAAAAACACTTCATATACATTAAACTATAACTTTCTTATTAGATATCTTAAGAATTCTTTGGTTATAAGGAATACAGCAAGGCGGAAATGAATGGCTGCATCATTATTTCTAATAGTTTTTGTAGTTGATTTTCTTGTTTTCCCTGGAAGAGAATCATATCACTTTGCAACACCCAGCATCTCCACCCCTCTTCTCACTTCTGGCTGATCACCTTGTATTTCATTAAGAAACAGAAGCAGTGAAACAGAACTTGTTCCTTTTCCCACCACCAAATCTACCCATCTGCATCTGAATCTATTTTCTTCCAGCAAAGGTAGCCCCTTCACTCTGTGTCTGGTCCTCATACCCTTTTACTTTCTCATATGTTTTGGCTGTGTTATTATCCACTTTACTCTTTTTGCTCACTTTGCACCAGGCATAATGTTCTCATACCAAGGTCACTCCTCTTTCAGGCCTTTTCACTTTGCATTACCTCAGCTTGAAACTTTCTTTGAGTTATTCTTAGTAGCCATTCATTCTTTTTGTTCAGTCCCTTGCTCAAATATCTTCTTAACAAAAAGGCCTTTTAAGACTATGCTATTTAAAACAATTGCCTCTATTCTACCAGGGGTACTTATTCAAGTGACCTAAAGACAAATTTATAAAATTTGCTTGACTTTCATAAAATACATATGTTAGGAGCCACTCCTCTAAAACAGCAACAACAAAAAAACTCAGAGGTTTAGTATGTAATTTAGAAATCAGGTTTTTTTCTACGAAGTTCTACAGTTTTTTTAAGAACCAACCACCACTATAGTGTTTATCAACATTAATCTTCTAAATGAGTAGATTGGTTTTATTTTCTTAGTTTTATTGAATCTTGGCCTTTACTTGTGATTGTCTTATAACAGCAGACACAATATAAACCATTCAGTAATGACCTACTTTGAAGTGAAGTCTCACAGAATTCATTATTATTATTTCCTAGCTTTTTGCCAATTTTGATATGTTAGTCATATTTGATCTCTCCTCTCTTTTTACTTTCTCTTTTTTTTTTTTTTTCGTTTTCAAGACAGAGTCTCTCTCTGTCCCCAGGCTGGAGTGCAGTGGCATGATCTCGGCTAACTGCAACCTCCGCCTCCCGGGTTCAAGCAATTCTCCTGCCTCAGCCTCCCGAGTAGCTGGGAATAGAGGTGTGTGCCACCATGCCTGGCTAATTTTTCTAGCTTTAGTAGAGACAGGATTTCACCATGTTGGTCAGGCTGGTCTCAAACTCCTGACCTCGTGCCCCTCCTGCCTCGGCCTCCCAAAGTGTTGGGATTACAGGTGTAAGCCACCACACCTGGCCCCCTCCTTACTCTTCATTATTTAGATATAGCTATACCATGAATCTCAGTTCATTTAATATATTTGTGTACATATATATTGATTTAATTCTGTTGTTTACCGTTTAAATGCACCTATGTGAGTGTTAAACCTTCAATAGGATTTCCATTTATATTTTGAAGTACATCAGTACCTTGTTATGTTTTTTAATGTAATTTTACATTTATTTTTGTATACTCACATTTCTTTTACAGATTCTTAATACATGTTACTGCTTTTGCTAATTCCTAATTGTATGTAGTGAACTTAGCCTGCTTTTCATTTTAACATTTATGGTGTTATCTTCTTTACAGTTACCTTGTTTAAAAAGTCTCAAAATTATATGATAATTGGCAAATTTCTGGTCTTTCTGTAAAGTACTTTTCTTAAGGTCAAAGGCAGATATTAACTGGCATATGAATATAAGTTGCTGAATCACTTCTTTTTAATCTGTATTTTCAATTTGTTCTTGGTAATTCATTAGATCAAAGGTATGTATGTACTCAACAGATAGGAAGTTAGATTTTTTTCTTTACTGTATATTTGATTTTCTTGATTCTATTGAAAAAAGAATGTTTTCTTAGCTTTGAAAGTTATATAATGACTTCCTGCCAATTTCTTCTTCCTTTTAGATAAGCATTTACTTTAGTTTTATTAGTCATTACAAATTAATAGAAAATTTCCTGGTATGCTTTTTTATTCACAATATTGACAGTAACTTGAAATATTTTAAAGGCTTTGTTTAATGAACTTAAAAGAAAAACCCTTTGGCTTGGCTCCAAAGCATCCAGATAGATACTGTGTAGGCCTGGGACAAAGACTAGGGTGTTATGGATCCTTGTATTTTATATCCTGCTGCTGTTTGGTAAGAGTTAGTTTTGGGTAAAGTTTGTATGGACTTGTCTAGTCACCTATAAAAAATGATCTATGTAACTGACCTGTGGAAATACATTTAGTGTGATAGAAGGTGAGGATATCTAATCCTGATGATATTGGAGAATAGCCCAGAAATCAAAGATGAGGATAACATTGCAGAGTTATTCAACAGCCTTATTGTTTGGCTTTATGCTCGTTCTCAGGTAGGATTTCTCAGTATTTTAGTGAAGTTTTAAAAATTATGTTTTGTTCCTTTTGTTGTTTTAGCCTGTATGGTGTAGTATGAAAATAATTGTAGAACAAAATGTGCTTACCTTTTAGTAGATATATAAAGATCTTTGCTCCTAGGTTTTGTAGTCAATTAATCAGTAATAAAAATATGCATGTTGCTTAGCCTTTTCTTCTATGTTGGAAGCATAGGTGAATAAAGGCAAATAAAGTTAAAAAGCAAGTTGGGATCTAGATTATTTTGTCTTTTTAATGCTATGTTCAGATGTTTGCAGAAGGCAATGGTCACTTGACTTTAAGGACACAAAGTGAGAGGGTTCCTTTTATTAGCCAAACTGGCTTTATTTCTAAGTTGTGTCAGTGACCTATAATAAGTCTCAGTGGGAATCAAGGGACATGATGCTGGATTTAATAATACCTGGGTGATGAAGTAATATGGACACATATTTACCTATGTAGAAAACCTTCACGTGTACCCCCAAACCTAAAATAAAGTTATTAAAAGGGGGACTGATATGGTTTGGCTATGTCCCCACCCAAATCTCTTCTTGAATTGTAGCTCCCATAATTCCCACATATCATAGGAGGGACCCAGAGGGAGGTCATGGGGGGGGGGTCTTTCCTTGGGCTGTTCTTATGATAGTGAATAAGTTTCATGAGATCTGATGGTTTTATAAAGGGGAATTCCCCTGCACACGCTCTTTGCCTGTCACTATGTAAGAAGTGACTTTGCTCTTCCTTTGCCTTCTGCCATGATTGTGAGATCTCCCAGCCATGTGGAACTGTGAGTCAATTAAACCATTATCCTTTATAAAAATTATCCAGTCTTGGGTATGTCTTTATTTGCAGCATGACAATGGACTAATACAGAAACAAAACACTTATTATAATATTTTAGCATGGCCTGCAACACAAATTGACGACTTAGGACTCTTGCCTTTCTGTCTTTGGTATTATGGTCATAGTATGGGAGGATGTTTGAATTACCTTAATTCATGCAGTTTAAGGTCATTCAGAGCTTTTACTATTAATATGTATAAATACTCCCATTAAATATTTTTCATGAAACTGATAAATACTGTTTATTCCAACAAAGAAATGTAAAAGACATATTTGCATATGAGAAAATTTTGTTTATTCTTTAAAAGTTTTAACTAGTATTTTAAGAGTGTTTGCAAGTTGATGCTATATATTTCTTTGAACTGTTCTTTTTTTTTTTTTAATACTGTAACTGCTCGAGATTATTTTAGATGAACACCTAGCACCTAAACCAGGTAAAAACAAAATGGAAAAAAAACCTTACAAAGCTGTAAATCTGACATGGAAATATACTGTGCCAAAGGGACACACCTCATCTGGGCTCTTTAAGGTGAAACAACTCCCAATTTTCAGCCAGAGCAGTGACCTGGCTTTAATATATTATGACATTGTACAACAATCTTTATCTGCTCCACATCACTCAAGTTCTGTTTAACTTTTTGTTATTGTTGTTGTTGTTATATTTTCATTCTAATTCTTATAGCAAAAAGAATTCCTTTTACAGAGTATGATACCTTGAACTAGAGGAGCACTTAAGTATATGTTAACCAAAATCTAAGTATGACATACCTGTTAAATCATAAGGAAGGAAAAAAAAAAGATGGTTAAAAGATAGAGAGATCGATCAGTGGGACAGAATACAGAGTCCACAAGCAGACCCACACAAATATAGTCATCTTATTTTTGACAAAGGTGAAAAGATAATTTGATTGAAAAATGATAGCCTTTTCAACAAATGGTACTGGAATAATTGGAGATCTATGTGCAAATAAATAAATCTTGATATATACCTTACACTTTATATAAAAATTTACTCAAAATGGATCATAGACTAAAACGTAAAACTATTACACTTCTAGAAGAAAAAGGAAGAGAAACCCAATATGAACTTGGGTTTGACAGTGAGTTTTTAAACACAAGAGCATGATCTGTGGACAAAAATGATAAATTAGACTTTATTTAAAAAAAAAACCTTTGGCTCTGTAAAAGATGCTTTTAAGGTGACTAAAAAACAAGTCACAAACTGGGAAAATAATTTACAAATCGTATATCTGATAAAAGACTTGTATCCAGAATGTATAAAGAATTCTGAAAATTCAACAATAAGAAAACAAAGCAATTTTTTAAATGGTCACAAGAGCTTAAGAGATATTTCCCCAGAGATAATAGATGAGGCAAATTAACATAAAATATGTTAATTTCCTTGCTGAGGTGGACTATTATTAAGCAAAAAAGGACTTAACATTTTCTATGTATTGTTACTTCACATTTCTGCATATAGTGAACAAGGAACTAGAAGAAAAGAAAGTTTAAAGCGTACTTGTTTTTAAAACTTACCTATTTTAATCTTCTAGTGCAGGGAACATAGGGCTTATATTCGAATTCTGACCTTTAGTTTTTTTGTTTTGCAGAAAATCCTGAAACTGCTCACCTTAACACAGGATTAGAGTGGTATTGCAAAAAGAGTAGGGGAAGAATGGTGAAGCTAGAGAGTTTTTTCACCTTTCCCTAATTGTATTTTTTAAAGTTTTAGTTATTCAGGATTACTCTCCCAGAACTCAGCAATCTAGGATTTAACCACAGATATCCTTCACTTTACTGCCGTATTAATACCTCCCTTGAGATGAGGATAAAGGAATGGGATATTGGAATGGGGTACCAAGGATATAGAAAGTAGATGCAAGGGGATAGGTGAGAGTTTGATATCCTGATAACTGCAGGAACTTGTGTACACATGATTGCATGTCTGCAGGAATTGATAGAAAGTGTTAGTGAAATAGACTGGGGCCAGGCCATGACGGGCCTTGTATGCTATATTTGGAAACTGGACTCTGTCCTTTAGATGGTAGAAAACAATACAAAGATTTAAAACTGGAAAATGATATGATTAGGGTTTGTTTTTGAGAGATGACCATTGTGTAATAGTAATATGGAATATAAACTGGGAGGAGCCAAGGTTAGAGATTGAGGAGACAGACTGACATAATGAAAACCTTACTTAAAGCAGCGTTCTGTTCGATAGGCAATTTGCATCCATCAAACAGTTTTTCAAACATCTACAATATCCAAGTAGCATATAGAAAGAAAAAATACTACCCTACCAAAAAAGCTCTCAGCTGAGCCAGGTAGTCTGTATACAATGAAATCTATATAAAACACAAGTTTAAAGAAAGTACAGTCGCTTCATGGGACAGGGAGAGATTAATTTTGAATTTATGGATTAGGAAGTCTGCATGTATGCAAGTAGATAGCATTAATTTTAGGTCTTGAAGAAGGGGTAGAATTTGAATAAGAGGAAATGGGTGGGGAAGGGAATTTCCAGAAGAGGAAACTGAGAAAAGTACAGGGTGTATTTGAGGAATAATCTATTGTGAACAGGGGAGAATATAATTAGAAATAAAACTGGAAAGATAGGTTGGGACCAGATAATGATTTACCTTCCTGGATAATAAACTGTAACAATAACTCACTTTGCTTTATTTGTGAGTTAATTCAAGTATACAGATAAAAATATTAATAGATTAATTTTTTTTAACACTAAAGTAAATCAATTTGAAGGATTCAAGGTTGGATTAATATTGAATTTCTGCATTTTTGGAAAAGAGTAATATGAGTAGAAAAGTTTGGTAAGATTACTATATTAGATTATTATTTTACTTTTTATAATTTGAAAATGAATATCAAATCACTACAGTAAATAAGGTAGTAGTTTAGTGAGAATAATGAATTTACATAGTAGCATAATGAAAACAAAATTTATTTCTAGCACTATGCTAAAAATTTATTTGAATTACAAACGTTACTCAAATTTAATGACAGTTGTGATCTATGAAGATTTAGGTTCTGATGCCAGCATTGTTTGCTAGAAATGAAATCTGAGTAAATCAACTTTTTTGAATCTCCTGCTTCCTCATCAGTAAAATGCAATCAATACCTGCCCTTCCTATTTCAATAGGATTTTGATAAGATGAAATGAAATCTGTACATGAGACTACTTTTAAAACATGATGCCATTGATTGCCTGTGATTATAAATTTTAAAGTACCATTGATACCCCACGGGTCAGTTCTATCTTTAGCAACCCATAGAGAAGCTTACTTCTGATACTCTCTTCCAACTGTGGCATATTTCAGAGTAAAATTAAAAATTAATTTTTCAGGTAGTTGACAATAGTTATTAAGCCTATACAGCAACCAGAGTAGTATTTTTGTAAGCGGCTGTATTTAAAGGGTATAGTAGAATTGATGAAGCCAGTCTATGGGGATAAGGAGACAAGACAAGCCTACCTACAAAATTAGTAGCTATTGTCTTTCATAAGCATTCTGGTTCTCCCACCTCCCACATGCCTTTGTTGGATACAGAGAATGACTTGGCATCACATGCAATTACTGCCTAAATCATGCTCTGTAAAACATGAGCACATGAAATTGAGAAAGTAATACATTAAAAAGTACCAAATGATATAAACAGACTGAGCATCCTAAATACATAGGAAATCTCTGTAAAATGTTAAATTAAGTGAGGTTAAACAGAATGTTTCTGAAGATGCATATTAAGGCAGGTTTATACTGCCAACCAGCCAGAACCCAAAGTGGAGTAAGCAGGATATAAGAGTAATTTTGCTAGTGAAAGGAATGGTCTCTTTTAAGATAATGTTTGCTACTTTTATTTTTATTTTATTAAAATTATTCATTATTTTTATTTCATTTGTTTAGTTTTGAATGTTTATAAAAAATGAAAGCATTATATTTGAGAACATCCTGTTTATAATAAAAACTTTATGACAACCTTATAGAACAAAACTAACATGTCTACCAATATGATTATAGATAGGTTCACTGAAGGAAACAAATTTAAAAGATAAAGTTCGAACTTTAGCTAGTTTATGCAAGTGTTTTATTTTAGAAACATAAATGCCCTTGCCGAAAACCCAATGACATTTATTGCTTAGGAAAACATCTTGCTTTATTTTTTCCATCTATGTGTTTTTTAAATATAGCATTTATAGAAACATTTCAAATCTTACTAAAGAAAACAAAAATAAAATGCCACTTTTTAAAATAAAGCATTAGTAATAAAGTCTTCCTCTTTTACTCTTACTTAATATTGTTATTTTACTTGAGTATTTACAATATTACAACTTTGTTATGCCAAGAGTTTTAAGATATGGCTTAAGAGTTTTAAGATATTGTTTTGAAAGATTTTTTTGTATGTGACTAATTTATGAATGGACTATTTTTATGGAATAACATTAGTTGATTTTCTGCATTTCACAAGATGGTGAATGATTAGTAAGTTGTGCTTACCATGAAGATGGTTGTGCATATTGTGACCTAAAAAGGGGACCTTAGTTATGGAATGTGAGTATTGGCTGAAATCTAGCTGGGGCTCTGCTTACCAGGATTTCTGCACTGGCGCGAGGCTATGTCAGCCCTAAAAGTACCTTCTTCCTTTTTTTTTTTTTTTGAGACGGAGTTTCACTCTTGTTACCCAGGCTGGAGTGCAATGGCGCCATCTCAGCTCACCGCAACCTCCGCCTCCTGGGTTCAGGCAATTCTCCTGCCTCAGCCTCCTGAGTAGCTGGGATTACAGGCGCACACCACCATGCCCAGCTAATTTTTTGTATTTTTAGTAGAGATGGGGTTTCACCATGTTGACCAGGATGGTCTCGATCTCTTGACCTCATGATCCACCCACCTTGGCCTCCCAAAGTGCTGGGATTACAGGTGTGAGCCACTGTGCCCGCAGGGTACCTTCTTCTAATCCTTCAGCCTAGAAACGCTGTTGTCCCCCTCCAGAAGGCATCCTCCCAGTCGAAGTGTTCTTTTCTGATTCACAGAAAGATGTCTCTCATGGCAGCCTATGGATACATTTAAGAAGTAAAAGATAATGAGCAAGTAGATATAATAGCATGTTTTCCCAATGGCTACTGCACACAGTAAATCAGGTGTGTCCAATTTTTAATAACATATAAGGCAACTTGGAGATAGTATGTTGCAATGGGAAAGAGCTCTGGGAGGGAATTTGGAAACCACACTTCTAGTTTTGCATATTTGACATTGGGTATTCTTTTCTTAAAAATGAAAGAATTGAACTACCTGCTACCTTTAAGGGTGGATCTAGGTCTCAATGTCTGTGAAAGTTATATCTGGAACATAGTAAGCAAGGAGGGGTTGGAACTAGGAATTTACCAAGTTGGCAAGTTTCATGTTATTAAAAGTCCTTGAGATATATATTTACATGCTGTATTAATATGTCTTGAAATCATGTTGTTCTCCAACTTCCTTCTTTCTACTTATTTAATTTGCTCCATCTGCTCTTATCCTTTTTCTTCTTATCTGATTTGGCGTTTTGTTTTTTAGCTTTTAAAAATGGAAGTTTAGATGGTTGCTTCTGAACCACTCTTCTTTTCTGATGTATGCATTTAAAATTTGAAATTTCCCTCTCAGCACTGCTTTGTCTGCATCTCGCCAATTTTGATATGTTATTAGGATGGCTGGTTTTGTAAGTCAGGTTGGCTGGGTGATGGACCCCAGTTATTTCATCAAACACTAATCCAGGTGTTGGTGTGAAGGCATTTGATAGTTGTGATTAACGTCTATAATCAGTGACTTTAGGTAAAGCAGATTATCCCAGATAATCTGAGGGCCTGGTTCAGCCATTTGGAAGTCCAAAGAGCAGAGCTCAGACTTCCCTGAAAGAGAAGAAATTTCATTGTGAATAATAGCTTCAGCTCATACCCAAAAGTTCCAGTGTGCCCTTCCTGATGGCTTGCTTGCCCTACAAATTTCAGACCTGCCTAGGCATCTCCCACAATTGTATAAGCTAATTCTTTGTAATACATCGCTCTCTCTCTCACTCTCTCTCTTTCTCACTGTCTGTCTCTCTCTTAATTATCAATCCATTTATTTGTGTTCTACTTCTTCTGTTTCTCTGGTTGAACCTGGACCTATAAAATTGGGCTCTCATTTTCATTCAGTTCAAAATATTTCCTAATCTCCCTTGTGACTTTTTCTTTCACCTGTGGGTTATTTAGAAGTGTGCTGTTTAATTTCCAAATATTTTGGAATTTCTCAAATAGTTTTCTGTTACTTATGTCCACATTAATTTCATTGTGGTCAGTGGACATATTCTGTATGATTTCAGTTATTTGACATTTATTGAGACTTTTTTTTTTATCCCAGCATTTGGTGAATCTTGGTGTATATTCCATGTGCACTTGAAAAGAATGTATATTCTGCTGTGGTTGTTTGGAATGCCCCCACTATTTTTTATGGCACTTTAGCATGTTAATGTTTATATTATACTTAGGAACTTGCAAATTTCCTTGATCAATCAGGTTTTTTTAAAGGATTGCATTCTTGATAAAGTAAAGAATAAGTAGTAAGTTCTGACTTTATAGTTCACTTATTATTTCAGTTAAAAGTTAGTAATGATTTTAATTTTGTTTTTGTTTGTTTATTGCTAAGATCATAATATAATACAACTGTTTGTAAGGGTTTGAATGAGGCAACTGAGGCCAGTTATTGAAATAAAGAAATTTAATCAGCTCCTGGGTGAGGTTTCATGGTCCCGGGAGCAAGACACCAGAGAAGTCGCGCTTGACTTCTCTCGGGCTTGGAGTGAACGCGTTTGATTGGCTGTGGAGAAACAGGACGTGGACAGGGCAAGCTGCTATTGGTAGTTAGGCGGGATTTCCAGTGAGCAGGCTGTGCTATTGGGCAGGTTTTGGCTAGGCTTCTTTTAAATTTTGGCAGGGTTTTCCAAAGGCGGGCTAGGTGCTGAATACAGAGCTTGATGTCTAGCTCAGGGTGGTGACATAGTTTTCAGGTGCGGAGAGGGATGGGCGTGTCCGAGCTCCAGGCAAGGCTACCGGCCTTACACTGTTAGTTTCATGTCTTCTGCTTTCAGTTTTATACTGTATAATACTTAGAAATCTTAGTTTCCTTTTCATTATCCAAGATAAATTTTTAGTTGGTAAGTTTTCTTGGACATGTCCTCCTTAATTTTCTTCAGAGCATTGTGTGTGTATGTGTGTGGCCATTTTGTTGTCTCACCCTAAGAAAAGAAAAAGTAAATGGAAATGAAAAAGCAAACAGCATATTCTTCTCTGGAACATTTTTCCCCATTTTTAAGAAAATGGTAGTAATCTGGGTTAAAATTGCCTTTTGAATTTTAAGTGAGTTTTTCTTTGAAACAAGGGCAATGAAAGAAAATAGAAAGTTAACATAGCAGATTTTCCCAACCTTTCCTTAGAAGATTCCCCCAAATCTTTAAGTAATATACTTGATATTTGTAATTAATTTACAATTCATTTAACACAAAATTGTAAATTTCTCTAATGAGTAGGAAAATGAAATAGATAATCCATTTAAGTTTCAATGAATTGAGGATATTATTCATATTTGAGATTTGGAAAGTGCCTAGAGCCATCTGACCTAGTGTCTTACCCCAGCCTCAGAACTCATCTTACTGGAATTTATTCCATGTCATAAGCCTTTATACCATGTTTGTGTGAGGTTTATTTTTCCATGTTGTTCCTTTTCCCATTACCATTAGCAATTGAAACTTGACTATAAAAAAGAACTTGTTTGTAGGAAATCAGGAATACTATGTTTTTATAGAGGAAAGAGTATTGCTTTGGAGTTAAACACATCCAGGTTGGAATACCAGCTGTATGACTTTTTAACTTAGTATCTTTACATAACTTATTTAATCTCTCTGATCATCAGTTTCCTTATTTAAAAACAGAAATTAAAATAGCTATTTTTACCAGATTGTTGTAATGCTGATATGAATTAGTAGGCATTTAATAAATTATAGCTATTTAAATTATATCAATTATAATATTTTCTTTTTCTGTTTTCTTTTTTTTGAGATGAAGTCTCACTCTGTTGCCCAGGCTGGAGGGCAGTGGCACCATATCGGCTCACTGCAACCTCCACTTCCCAGGTTCAAGCAATTCTCCTGCCTCAGCCTCGCAAACAGCTGGGACTGCAGGTGCATGCTACCACGCCCAGCTAATTTTTGTATTTTTTAATAGAGACAAGGTTTCACCATGTTGGCCAGGATGGTCTCAATCTCTTGACCTCATGATCTGCCCACCTCAGCCTCCCAAAGGGCTGGCATTACAGGCATGAGCCACTGCACTTGGACTGTTTTTATGTTTTCAAGACACTACCTACTTATTAAGGGCACAATAGTCCACCTTTATCCATGGTTTTGCTTTTCATGGTTTCGATTGCCCACAGTCCAAAAATATTAAATGGAAAATTCCAGAAATATGTAATTCATAAGTTTTAAAGTGCATGCTGTTCTGAGCAGTGTGATGAAATCTCACACCATCTTGCTTTGTGCTTCCCAAGATATGGATCATTCCTTTGTGCAGTGTATCCATGCTATCTATATTCTAGCTGTCTGGTAGTCACTTGGTAGCCATCTTAGTATCAAATGGAAAAACACAGTATACGTGGGGTTTCATAGTATGCACAGTTTTCACAGTTTGAGATCCACTGGGAGTCTTGGAATGTATCCCTCTTGGATAAGGGAGAACTATGTATTCTGTAATATATTTTCAGAATTTTCCAGGCAATTCTTTCTGAATGCTGTTCATTTTACTATGTGACATTTTTAATCTAAGAAAAATGTATTATGCATTTTTAAAATAGCTAGGATGAGTCATTTGCACGGCCATTGTTTTGAGTAGCACTTAATCTTCTGTCCCACTTAATCTTCCTATGCCAAATGTTTATAGCACCTAAATAGAATTATGGAATTTTAAACTTGAAAGACCCATATTACTTGTCTCCCAGTGTCTTAGTCCATTTGGGCTCCTATAACAAAATGCCATAGTCTGGCTGGCTCATAAATCACTGAAATTTTTTCTCTCACCGTTCTGGAGGCTGGGAAGTTCAAGATTCTGCACTGGCACATTGGATATCTAGTGAGTGCTCACTTCCAGTTCATAGGCAGCTGTATTTTTGCTGCATCCTCAAATGGCAGATGGGGCTTGGGACCTCTCTTGGGCCTCTTTTATGAGGAGAATTAGTGCCCCTATAAAAGAGGCCCAAGAGAGGTTATAAACATTCAGAGCATAGTACCCAGTTTCCTTATTTTACAAACAAAGCTTTTATTAATAGAAGATAGGTGACTTGTTCAAGATTATTTTGTTATTGACAACCTAGTCGTCTGAGTCTGAATGTAAATCTGGTTTAGTTTTACCTATACTATCCTCTGAAAGCTCCCAGGCTACTCACTAGTTTATAACACATCAAATTCAGAAACAGTTACTAAATTCAAATTATTTCCCCCTACCCATAAAATAGTTAACCAAAAGAGTACATGCAAGCAAAAGGGCAGGAAGCCGCCTAAAGAAGCTGGTCACAGCCATTTGTGGTATGTGGTATATGGTAAATATTCAACCATTTATTTCATGGAATAAATAAATGGAATGAAATAAATGGAATGAGTGAATGTTGAATCATGCAAATGAAAATATCAATGTGCAAAATGAAAATGTGATTTTTAATATTTCTGTATTTATTAGAAACAGATTGTATTATAATACTTAGATTTGCTAATGTCATTTCTTATAAAATAATTTTTCATGATTTGGATTTTCTAAAAACAAGCCTCACTTCTACCCTTTATGACCTATGTGTTTTATTATTTTTCTTGTGAGATTATTTGTTAGGTCCAGGAAATTCAGTCAATTTCTAATTTTAGAATTAAAGGCTTAATGTCAGTACTGACTCAACTTATGAATGGATCATGTTTGTAATTTTATTTGTATGTTATTTAGAATTTAAGTAAAAATTTCCTTCAGAAACAGGTTGTAATTGATACTAATTTTTCCCCAATTTGCAAAATCTAATTTGGGATTTGTTACAACTCTGCTAGGAAAAAAAATAGGTATTGAGAAAGAAATATGTAACTTATATTTGTGTACATATACAAATGTGTGTATGCATGTGTGTGTATATGTGTAAAATATATGAAATACCATTAGAACTACACAGAACGCTTCATATACTTAATTGCTGAAGTAGTGCTGGCAATAACTTCAATGACAAGTCTGAGGAAGGAAAATCATTTTAGTCAGTTTATTAATTTTTTTAGTTAACATTTGAGCATCTGATGTATGATTACGGCACATTTAAAAACATATATATCTCAGCTGGTTCTTCAAGGATTTGAATATGTAGTCTATTATGTTATGCTTTTATCAGTATTTGCCTTACATTACAAATATTGTTGATTTTTTGAACCACACATTTGATTTTGTATACTTCAGACATTCAGGAGTGCTCAAACAGGTTTATTACCCATCAGACCTCTGATAGTTTTCTAGCTTATTTCTATTTTCTGCTTAGTCAAGATGCCATTTTTCAAAATGTTGAATGACAATTTTTTGAATTATAGCATTATAATTGCTAAGATAATTTTCATATCTGCTGGTTTACATTTTCTTCCTGTTAGAGAAGTTGAAAATCCCTAGTTCCCTCCCCTCTCTGCCACCATATGTATATATGCACACACATGTAGAAGAGAGTGCAGTTTTATTCAGCATTTCTCAAGCTTTTTGGCCTCAGGACCCTTTACAATCTTAAAAATTATTGAGGATTCCAAAAAACTTTTATTTATTTGAGTTATATGTATTAATATTTACTTTATTAGGAATTAAAACAAATTTTTTTAAAAAATTGAAAAATTACCTGTAAGGTTTTATGCTGATTACCTGGGTGACAAAATTATGTATGCACCAAACCTGTGACATAAAATTTACTCATGTAACAAACCTGCTCATGTACCCCTTGAACCTAAAATAAAAGTTGGAAAGAAAAAGTAATAACGCTATTAAATCTTCACATAAATAACATATATTTTAGGGGAAAAAAACATTTTGTCAAAAAAATTTATTGAAAAGAGTGGTTTTATTTTACATTTTTGTAACTAATAACTGGTTTAATAGAAGGCAGCTAGATTTCTATATTTAGGAATTGCCTCTTTTCAATCTGTTGCATATATTATGTTGTTTTCATTAAACTATAGAAGGCAAATCTGGCTTTTCACAGATATATAATATGAGAAGGGAGGAGTATTTAATAGCCCATGTATTTGTAGTTATTCTTTTTTTTGATACTTTCCCAAAACTCAACAAGTAGTAATTTCTTATAAGTTGCATCCAGTGTAAAATCTTAAAACCAAATCAACAAACCCTTCCTAGTCTCTTGTACATTAAAACCCATTGGTTTATTTTATACTTTAAATGAATCTTTTATCCATGTGTGATTTTGTAATATTGTGCATTGGTCATGTGGAAAGCATTGATCCATCAAGTTATGCAGATCTTTCAAATGTTGATACATCTTGTCTTATAATATCCAAAAAATCACATTTGTTAATGTCATCACTTGTTTTCAAAAACATCTTTTAGTGTTTGAGTAATGCCATGGTAGTGGTTTTGGGTTTTCTAAAATTCCAATTTTTGCTTGAAAGCTGAAATTTTATTATTGTCTACTAATAGTTTCAGTCTTTTTTTTTTTTTTTTTTTGAAATGAGAGGTTTACTTTGTTTCCAGATTAGAATACCAAAGTTTGTCAGTTGTTCTTTCAAATATCAAGTATACCATAAAGAAAACGGGACAGTTTCAGTTCACAATCTGTATAATTGCACCAGTGTTTTTCTTCAAAACGATTATCATATTTATATCTGCAGTAAAAGTGCTTTGTGTGTACTTCTGTTCCATAACACAAAATAATGTATTTAAATTGAAACTTCATAAAATTAATATTTTTTTTTACTGCTTCATCAAGGATAGTAAATGAAACTGGCATTTTTAAAAAACTACTGTGAGTACCTGGCACAGACAAATACAATGCCTTTTAGACTTTGCTACACAACTTTGACTCATACAGCAGTACAAATGTGAAAACAGTGAATGGGCAAATCACATTTAATGTTATTAAAATAGTATTTACCTCAGAGACCCTCCTGAAATGATTTCAGGGTTTCCCAGGGTCCACAAACCATATTTACGAACTGCTGATATAGTGGCTTTAGAGCATAGAGCACAGGCTCTAGGACCAAACAAATCTGGCTCTGCCTAACTATGAAATCTAGAAATCTAGAGCAAGTTGTAACCTCAGTTCCCTCATTTGTAAAGTGAGCTTAAAATAGTATCACATTATAGGATTGGTATGAGGTTACATGATTTAAAATATGTAACGCTCTTAGAATTGTACCTGATAGATAGTAAGCCCACGTATTTCCAAATTATTTTATCTTATACACATAGATACTCACCACCACACACAGATTTATGTATGTTCTGGCTATTTGAAAACTCCATTCAGATTCATCTCACTTCAAATCAGCTCATGCTTAAACCAAACCAGATAAATGACACATAGTTTAGTTCTAAGGACCCTCAGATACAATTCTTTCTGTACTTTGTTTATACTATTTTAGGTTATAAAGCATCTATTTTGATTTGCTTTGGTATCAGCGATGGAGGAATGAATGCTACCATCTATATATATAACTGGATTCTCTTACCGACCAATGGGTGCTTTTGAAATAATTCCTTCAGCAGTTTAAATGTCTTTGAGAGGTATTTGCAGTGTGATATGAAGAGGTGGTTAGATGGTTTGGGACTACAGTGTTAAATGATGACACAACTTGGTTAATCTTAAAAGTTAAACAACCACTTGCATTGTTCTATGTAGGCTTTTATTTTCAGTTAATGTATTCCTTGCAACCTGGATTGATTTGGAAGTTGATATTTCTGTGACATACTCAAATAGTTTTGATTCTCTTTTTCATATGACCTTCACCCAGAATTTTGTGCTGAAGCTACTTACAATTTTTGCCACACAATGTAGGAGGATAATGTTGAGTGATCTGACTATAATCAAAATTATTCTTAAGTTAAATCCATCATTTATTCAGAACATATAAGCTCTTCCTTGCTCCTGTCTTTCTTGAACACATTTGCCGGAACTTCTGATTGAAAGTAAAAGTACCTAACCATATTTTTGGGGTCAACAGGAAACTTTATGATATTGATCATTAATAACACTGGATGAAATTATTCTGTTAGAATAGTAAATGAGAATTGCCAAAAATAATATGTATAGTACCACTAAACATGAGATGGAGGGGAAATCAGCTGTTAATTGTTTTATGGAAGCAGTCTCAAAATTTGTCACCCCCTTCCTTTTTTTTTTAAATAAATCATATTATAACATGAATATTCAAATACATTCTTTTTTTTTTTTTTTTTGAGACAGAGTTTCGCTCTTGTTACCCAGGCTGGAGTGCAATGACGCAATCTCGGCTCACTGCAACCTCCGCCTCCTGGGTTCAGGCAATTCTCCTGCCTCAGCCTCCCGAGCAGCTGGGATTACAGGCACGCACTACCGTGCCCAGCTAATTTTTTGTAATTTTAGTAGAGACGGGGTTTCACCATGTTGACCAAGATGGTCTCAATCTGTTGACCTCGTGATCCACCCACCTCGGCCTCCCAAAGTGCTGGGATTACAGGCTTGAGCCACCGCACCCAGCCTCAAATACATTCTAAAGAAAGTAAAACCAGCTTAAAAAAAATTCAACCTTTATTGAATTACACCTGTTTGCATAATAAGATACCAAGTAAAACTTTTTTCTGTCATTTTGTAACCAGCAACATAACCCTACTCTTTTCTGATTTGAACTTTCAATGAACTCCTCTGTAAAGCTCTGATATTAGGTCTCCTCATACTACCTCAGTATTATTTTATGTATCATAAACACAAAGAGAACTTTTTCTTTCTTTCTTTCTTTTTTTAAACTAAGGGAACTTTGATGTAATTTTCTTGGTCCCTAGAAGAGATCTGAAATAACTTCATATTTGGTTTTAACCTCATGTTTATAATTTAGTTTTTGGAGTCCTATAAAACACCTTTCACTCTAAGTTAGAGTAGATGATAATCACTCTTCTTAGTTTGGCCAAAAGGTAATGCTCAGTACAGTGACACATTCAAAAAAAAAGTGGAGCAATTTCCAAGCATTTATCTTAACTGTTTTTTTAATGATGTCTCTCCTTCCTTATCTTTCTGGTGTTTGTTTCTGTTGAAACTAAAGTGTTTCTTTGTAAACTCCAAGGACACATGTGTATTCTATACCTAGGATCCAAAAGTTTTCCCATTCGAATGCTTATACTATCCTGTTTCTTCAGGCTGTGTACACCTAAGCTCTTAATCCTTTCCCCTGAGCCATCTCCAAAAGCAAGCTTTATATTTGGTGAAGCAAGAATTGTTTCTAAAGGTTGTCCTTGGATTCAGCTGTAGAACAGGAAAAGAGTTTGCAACTCTGGGAGTGTCCCTGGCTCCCACCGCCCAAACAACTGAAGGTTTCTGGAGATTGCAGAGTATAGAAACCTCTCACATAGTATAGAAACCTCTTGATAGTATAGAAACACATATTTTAAAATCCAAATTAACAAAACAGGAATGGGTATTTTTATAAAAAATATTTTTTCTTACGAGTTTTACATTTATAACTATAATTTTTTTATTTTTTTAAATAAAAAGCTGCCATTTCAAGCACGTAATAGACTAAAGAAAGTTTTCTAACAATAGATGATTTCCACAAAAATTATTCACTGTGCAATAACATAGTGTCTATAGAGAGTTGTTCTAATATCAGAATTAGAAATTTTAGTTTTAAAAAGTTACTGAATAAATATTTCTGTGTAAAGTAAAAGTTCAGATCACATTTTACAAAGGATTATACACTAAGTCGTTGTTCCTACTTTGCTTTACATACGTGTCTATAAAACAGATGTAATCCTGGCTATGGATGTCTTATGCATTCAAACCCTGTAGGTTGCTGAACGTTTGGCAAAGATAATTATATATTTTGGCTTGGCGTGTGGAAACAGCAAACTTTTCCACTTTCCATTATGTAAATTAGTAGTGGAAATAGTTCTATATTTCTCTATGATGTGATCTTGCTAAATATAGGTAATGTAGATTCATTTCTATTAGAAGGAACAATTTGTCATAAACTGATGATCAAGTTTTTGGTATAACTTAAATTTTGAATAAATATCATTTTGATATTTGTTCATTGTATGAAACCTCAGTCTCTTTTAACAATTTATTTTTTCCCCCTGAACATCCAAGGCATTATAGGCTCCAGCAAAATTGATTAAGAATTTTCTGGTGACTTTTGTTTCATAGGACATCTCTATGGTTTATATTTTTGTATAAAGGAAACCACTGTATTTTAGCCTAAGGAAATAGACTTGAGTCTTGTCATGATATGTATTGCATCTATATCTCTTGTTTCTTTTGGAACCTGTCTTAATGCTTGGGACTGTTGAAATGTGGATAATCAAAACTAAACAAAGATTTTTAAACTATTAGTTTAATTCTGGTGATAAAGTGATTAGACGTTAAATTACTTAACCCAGGAAGACAATATTTAATGAAGCAATAAAGTGTAGTTTATAAATTATATCCCACAATCAGTTTAGCAAGTATTTGAATATTCAAATAAGTAAAGTTACATTTTAGCCACCCACTCAGATGAGAGAGTATATTATTCTTTTCATATTTATAGATAATAATGGTATCATTTAGTGAACCTTAAGCAAATAGCTTACAGTTAAGTTTAAATATTGCTGAAGCCCTTCTTTTTCCTCAGAGTGCTTAGAAATGTTACACCTTTGAGGTAACCTAATGTTCATTAGTGGCTCTGGAAGACAATGAACAGGAAAGAGAAAAGTTAATCTCAAGGCAGTCAGGCACAAACAGCACTGATTGCCTGTTATTTGCAAAGCATTATGCGCTATGCTCTATTTTTAAATTTCACTCTATTGTTTTTACTTTCATTCAATTGTTAATCAGAAATACCTCCTCTGTGGAGATGTTTTTACCATTCTTGGAACTGAATGGAGTTTTCCCTTTAATAATACTACTGTTTTCAGAGGTCCCAGGTACGTGACCTTAAAACAAAAAAAGGCAAATCATTTTCCTCCTTTTAGTATGTGGTTAGGAGTGAGTTGGCTCATTCACATCAAGCCTAATTTGATGTGAGCTAGTATGCACCTTTGACAAAATCCATGGTTTAGAATTTAGACTGGAAGAAGACAATAAATCTTACTGTTTAAATCACCCAACAGAGTTAACAGTACTGTTTGTAACATTTCTCCAGCCTTCTTTCCTAAATCTGTTATTCTGTGATGTAAAGCCTTGGTTACTTTTCAGTACTTTTAAATTTGTTTTCAGAAGGTGGAGCCCAGAAAATGTGCCCATCATTGAGTGCTCTAAGTTTAGCTGAGGAAAGCAAGGACGTGGTAATATTTCTGTTCCAAAAGAGTTGTATTTATCTGAGTTACAGGACTGGTTTACATAAATGAGAAACTAAGATTTTCCATACACCAGGAAAAGTTTCAAAAGGATGGCTTTTGTGCTTGCCACTTCATACCCACCAAATGTTACAAACAAATACTCATGTCTGCAGTAAGCCATTTGTGGGTGTGCGTAATTGCGGTTCACAAGTCTTTCAAGCTCAAGTCTTTTCCAGGTACAAATGAGAAACCCTCAGAAAATGAGTGCTCTCTCCATTTTTGGAATGAATTCAGCTATTAAGTTTTAATAATTTATTTTTTTTTCACCAAAGTAGATATATCAGAGGGTTTTTTGTTTCAGAAAGGAGTTCTAACACCTTTAGTGTAAAGGGGCATTCTTGTAATCTTATCATATATAACTACATTTTTCATTGTTGTGATTAGGAGTTAAAGATGTTAAGGTCTTCAATAGGCTGCATAGTTTTAATTAACTTTTGAATAAATAGAACTTTTGCAGACTGATAAGTTTTTAATGTGACTCTATTGCTTACTTTGGCTACTAAAGTGTTAAATTTAGTTTCAAAACTCTTGAGAAGACTCAAAACTCATTCTCTTTTTTATGGAGAAACCAGAAAAGATTTCAATGAAGTTACTGTGTTTAATATCTAGCATTAATCTTATCTCTTTTAAATAGAAAAATGATCTTTCCTTTAGCAAGAATATGAAGCAAATCCAGGGTTAAAGAAATTCATTTTACCACATTATTTTCCATTTTTGACATTTAAAAAAAGCCAAACCTCACCTCACAGGGGTGTCTCTTATTTAGAGTTTTACAACTTAGTTGAGCTATGTGATTTTGCTGAACAATATTTCCAACAAAATGAAAAATGCACCATTTTTGAACCTACAAAATATGAAGTCGTTGTTGCTGATTGTAGAAACCCATTTCCTTTCAAAGTATTTTTTAAGTTGAAAACTTTTCATAGTATTTCCTTTAGAAGGTAATACATTTTAACCTTTCCAGTCTTTTAGGTGTCATATCTAAAAAGTTGAAGAGTTCCTCAAAAAGCACCTTAGTTAATACTACATTTTTTTTCTAGAGATTTTTTGATATCTACATTTCCTGAACAGAAATTCAGCTTCTTAGTTAAGAGTAACTCTTCAATTAATCAAATGAACATTCTCTACAATTAGTATTTGTCATATAGTTGATTTATTCCTCAGGAATTAGCATTACTTATTTGATCAAAGTCATTAGATTGCCTTTACTATCTTAGTTTTTCTCCAAGTCTTGTACAGTATTTTGGGTAGGTTATGGATTGACAAAAGGAGAACATACACACATACATATGTACATTCACATATGTACTTTTAGCTTCATGTTTCCAATTTAGTTAACCAAAGATCCAATGTTTTTAGAAGTAAAATCAGAGTTGAAACAGACGCAGTATATCAGCATAATTTCTCTTTATCACAAAGGTCCTTAATAGAGATAAATAGCTGCTAATAACAATATACATATGGGTGTGTGTGTGTTTGTGTGTGTGTGTGTGTGTGTGTGTGTGTGTGTGTATGGTATACAGATAGTGTTCCTGAATCAGGAAAGTTCATTTCTTACTTTGTCACTGCCCTTTTTAAGTCAATATTCTTAAAGAGCTAACAATCTGTGGGCTATTTCATTTTCATCACTATTCCAGAGAACTTGAACTAATAATCTGTGGGCTTCCTTTTAAGGGAATGTTTACAATTACCAAACTTTCCTGGTTGTTGAACCAAACGCAGTGTCAGCAAGGACACGTTCTCATCCAGAGGGAGAAAACAGAGATAATACCCAGGTTTTATCTGCCACTAACTTATAAGTGCTCTGGAAATCCCATTTACCTATAAGTATTAAAGCCGAAATTTATAACTTTGAACTTTAGCGTAACCCAGTAAGCTCTTGATTTTTTTACATCAAAGAAAGGGACAGAGAAGTGTGGGAATCTAAATTGACTGAATTTGTAAAATCACTTATGTTTGAATTTAGAATGATTTTTATAATCTGGTTTGAATATCGGCATCTGCTTAGGGAATTTATGAAAAATAGTCATATTATGAAAATAATCATTCATACTATGAAAATTTGACCTAAGAGGAACTGAGAAGCTGTTTGGTCTATCTCTTTTTTAATGAGAAAAGAACATCTTTCAAAACAATGGAAGGCGAGAGCATTTTCAGAACTTTAATGTAATCCTTTTGGTGAATTTTTAACTTCTGTCTGGCATATGCTAGGTACTCAGGAAATGTTTATTGGATGAGTAAATAAGTGAAATACCTGTATTCATTGAGGCCCTTAAATGTGTGAGGTGCACAGAGTTTAGAGATGTGAGGACAGAGGCTTGACTTCTAAAATAGTTGTTGAGAAGAAACATTTATTCAGTATTCATCTACTGGATTTTGAATTGTGATGGCCCTGTGAAGAGTCCAAGAATGAAGATGAGAGTTTGAAAGGCTATAGTGTAAGGAAATATGTAATGCATGCAGGGATAGAAGTTGGTGAGTAGTTATATATGATACCGGCAGTGTTAAGGAATTTAAGGCAAAAATAGTTGACTTTTGTGAACAAGGAAAGCTTAATGGACTAGGTAGCATTTAAGCCAGGCTGTAAACGTAGCAGGATGAAACAGGTAGGAAGTCATTTATTTCTGGAGGGGACTTGAGAAAGTACTTGGAAACAAGAAAGCATAGGGCCTGATGAGGGCAGGGCACTGGAAAAGGCCTAACTATCTCCACAGGAAAATACTGAGACTAGAAGTGTTGGGCTGGCATGTAGAGATGTTGAAGCAGACTATTTCAACTTTCTTTTGGATCTATTTAATGTTTTTGAGTACTATCTTAATGAGATAGATTACAGTGGAAGAAGACTAGAGGCAAAAAGATCAGTTAGGAATCTGTGGCACTTATCTAAGGGGGAGATTAAAGCACTTGAAAAGAACACAGAAAAGATGGGAAAAAGTTGGTTGTGAAAAAAGAAGTGGCAAATTGACATGGGAATTGATTGAGTGACAAAAGAGGAAGCAGTCAAAGAGAACTCCTGACACATCCTATAAATGGACATTGTAACTTCAGGGTCATCTGTGGCCAGAAGACTGTAAATTATAAAATCCCTTAGATCTAGTCTCTAGGGGCTCTCTTTGGAGGAGACTAGTGCATATAGGCTCCCTGCTGGGGACATAGCCCTTCAGGCTTGCCCTCTAGAGCTCAATCTCTGAGTCTGTGGCTGGGAATCAGGAGCCAAGTAGTTGGTATGGTGGGGAAAAGTGGTTTAGTATGCCAAGAAGAGAAATGAGCACTGCAGAATCTGAGATCAGAAGACCAGAAGCAGGAGCCAGACAGGAGATGAATTATTGCTGCACCCAAACAGTGTTGTCAAGGGATGGGAAGATAGAGCTTTCTTAAGGACTGAGCAGAAGGAGTTGGCAGAAAAGAGGGTTGATTGTTGTTGGTCTTTGTGTGTTTTTATGCTTTTTCATTAAAAAAAGTACACACACACACTCATTAAGGACATTTTAGAAAACTGAAGCAGGTAAATGTGGGGAAAAAAACCTGTTTTTTTCTATCTGCATAGAACTCTTAATATTTAGGTATAATTGTACAAGTCTTTCTATGAGGCAGGTTTTTTCAGCTGAAGGTAACACTATGTATCATATAAATGCAAAAGATAGCTATTAATGCTACTATTGTTTGTTACTATTAGTTTACAATAAGTAGACATTAGTCAGATCACAAAAGGGCTTGTATTTTGTTGGGGAGCTACTGAAGAATTTTAAGCAGGAAGGGGCATGATCAGATTTATATATTAGGATGGTTTCTTTGACCTTAATATGAACAGTGAATTAGAATGCACTGAGGCTCAAAGTCTGAAAATCAGTTCTGAGGCCAGATCATAAGTGGCTAATCAAGGCATTGGGAATGGCCAGGCCAGGGGCAGGGGGACTGGATAGCAAAGAAATTTGAGAGCTTTGTAAAGAAGAATTGACAGGATGTTGGGGATTGATAAGTTGTGAAGGTAGAAAAGCATGTGTTGGTGTTCAGGGGTTCAGGGGAGCCTCTGCTTTCCTGAGAGGACGTTTCTCCAAGGTTCTTGGACTCCTGCTCTCTCTAGAATGAGAGAGGGGACCAGGTACACTTGTAAAGCAAATAGTGGACCCCAAACAGAGTTTTTTTCAGAAAGTGATTTTATTTAGGTAGAGAAAGAGAAGAAAAGGAAAAGAGAGAAGACTTCTGCGAAGAGGGTGGAAGGGGACTCCAGAGGGGAAATCCAGGAGAGAGAAAGCTTCCATGAGAGTGGAAAGGGATCCAAACATGGAGTCCAAAGGGGTGTGGAAGAAAGGGACTTTTAACCTGGGAGGAACCCCCACCTTCTCCAAGTTCTCTGGCCAATGAAAGGAGTTCCTTGGAATTTCTGCTGGAGTGATTGACTTTTGATTCTTCCTTTGCCACAAAAGTTTAAACAAAGACAGTTAAATCTCCTGGATGGAGAGAGATGGGAGGGGGGCATGGCACTGGGACGTTCTTTCCCTACTGTGGACCCAGAAAGAGAACACCTTCCCTCACATGCTTTAGGTATCTCAATTAGATGTCCCATAGGGACTTCAAATTCAACATTTCAAAACAGAAATTATAATCATTCTTACCAAATTTATACCATATCTTTGTCCATTTTCTGCTGCTATAACAGAATATCAAAGAATGGGTCATTATAAGCAACAGAAGTTTGTTTGGCTCATAGTTCTGGAGGCTGGGAAGTCCAAGAGCATGGTGCTGTCATCTGATGAGAGCCTTTGTGCTATGTTAGCCCATGGTAGAAGGAGGAGGGCAGAAGACTTAAAGATAAGTGAGGGTGCAAGACAGAAGGAGAAAATAAGTTCAAACATCATTTTTTGAGGAGCTCGCACCCATAATGATGGACCTATTCACATGATAATGGAATTAATCTACTCATGAAGGCAGATCACTCATGGCCTAGTCACCTCATAAAGGTTCCACCACTTAACACTGTCACAATGGCACTTGAATTTCAACATGAATTTTGGAGGGGACATTTAAAATATAGCACTGTACTAGATTCCCTCTCTCATTGAATATACATTTACCCACCTAGTTACCAAGCTAGAAATTTGAAAGTTATCCTAAAGTCTTATTTCTATAATATCTATTACTATATCTAGTCAATCGCCAAAACCTATCAGATCTTCCACATATATTTAAGATTTGTTTTCTTATATCTTTGTTATCACCATATTTGCCAAGTTTAGGTATTTACTTTTGTCTTAAAATAGTAGTTGACAAAATACAGACTATCGACCTAATCCAGCCTGCCATCTATTTTTGAAATAATGTTTTAATAGAATATAGTCACTCATTTATTTTGTCTGTTACTGCTTTTATGCTTCTATGACAGATTTGAGTTGTTGTGATTGAGACCATGTGGCCTACAAACCCTAAAATATTTATTTAATACTATCTGGTCCTATATAGAAAGTTTGCTTACCTCTGGTTTACAATATTGTAATACAACTGAATTCCCTACTTTTAGTCTTCAATATGGCCTTTCCTACATTGATGGAGTGATTTCCCAAAACCCTGTTCTATTCATTTTAACCCCCATTGCCATACTCGTATTTCTTTAATGGCTCCCAGCAGCCAACAGAATCAAATCTATGGCTCCTTAACATGGCAGGTGATAAGTTGTAGTGTAGTTTTTCTTTACTTTTTTTAAAAAAATTAGACGGGATCTTGCTCTGTCACTCAGGCTGGAATGCAGTGACATGATCTTGACCCACTGCAGCCTCTGCTTCCCAGGCTTAAGAAGTCCTCCCACATCAGCCTCCTAAGCAGCAGGGACAACCAGTGCATGCCAGCATACCTGGCTTATTTTTTTTATTTTAGGTGGAGATGGGGTTTTGCTGTGTTGCCCAAGCTCATCTCAAACTCCTGAGCTCAAGCAATCTACCTACCCTTAGCCTCTTAAAGTGCTAAGATTATAGGCGTGAACAACCCTACCTGGCCTTTTTTAAG
The DNA here is from genome assembly GCF_049354715.1 of Callithrix jacchus. Lineage (NCBI taxonomy): Eukaryota > Metazoa > Chordata > Mammalia > Primates > Cebidae > Callithrix > Callithrix jacchus. Next base: position 144,680,544 of record NC_133503.1, on the reverse strand, counting down.
TTCTAATTGTTTCTCAAAATTCCTTTGCCAATAAACCCTAGATCTCAGTCTTCAAGTCCTTTGTAATATTTTACCTTAAAAGGAATCATTTATGTAAGACTAGTCAATCTCCATTAATGTTAATGTCATGAGGTTTATTCTTTCCAGGTTTTGTGTAGGGCTTTCTTGATGAATCTGTGTTTTTCTGAAATGATATTTCTGAAAATCATTATTTCTCAGTTGTATATGGCGGTACAAAGGAAGATAGTATTATTGCCAGATATTAGCTTTATTTGTTCAGCAAGAACTGTAAGATTTTCTAAGATTTTAATACTTCTACTGTTTTCATTTGTTTTGTGACTCTGAAAGGCCCACCACCATACATTATCAGGAAACTCAAGAAAGCCTTTCTTTGACTTCCAGATTCACAACAATGGAAAAAGTTAAAGATAGTCACTTTTTCGGAAAGAGAGAATAGAATCAAGGATTTGCTGCATATATGTGGGAGTACTGATTTTAACATCTCAATTCTAATTAACTCAATATGAGACAGTTTTTTGAAATATTAATGCATTTTATTTGTAGGTTTAGTGTCAAACTCCACTAATAACATAACTCCTGGGAGAGATTGGCAGTATGCTGAAATCAGTCCACTTTTTATCCTCCACCCAATTAAAATGTAATATTATGTAAATGTTTTGACATATATATCTAATAGAAAGAATTATAACAGGAGAGAAAAACCATATTTTCTGGGCAAACGTGAAATTAGTTGGTAGATTTTGCTCTGGAGAAGTTCACAGGCACTTAAATTACTTGTTTATCTTTTTCTAAGCATTAACAGATTTTTTTATAGTGCTAGAAAATCAAAATGGAAGTATAGTCATAGTCATCTAAATACCTACATGATTTTTTAAATGTACTAGGTCTGCTGACATCAGCAAAATAACAGAATAGGAAATCTCAAGCTCCACTTCCATACACCGTTTCCCCCGCCACCCCCCTACCATCCCTGGCCCTGGCCCAGAAAGTTCAGCTAGCAACTATCCACAGACTAGAGCATCCTTTTGAAAACTGCAACACTTGGAAACAAGCCTGAGATACCCACATGGTTTGCAGATCTGAATAAAACCTGAATTAGAAGTGTAAGAATGGTCTTATTCTAACAGTGCTGCCCCCCTCCCCCACTTCCCCCAAGTCAAGCACAACAACAGATGGAGATTTTTTCTCTGAACCCCCAATTTCAACAGCGGGGAAGGAAATTGGATGCAGTCATCCAGCATCCCTATCATTCTGATATGCTTCTTATGAAGCCCACTTCAGTCTCACCTCACAGGAAGCAGTCAGCCTGGCTAGACTGCATGAAATAGCTAACTTGAAATAGGTAAAGAGTCAACTTGAAATAGGTAAAGAAGGCAGAGGTCATATTGACCAGTGCATGGATCTTGACCCTCAAAGCTGAGCTAATTGCCTTCAGAAGGATGATAGGAAGTTAGCTTGAGTCCCCAGGCTGCTAGTTTCCCCCGCCTCCCCATCCTCAGAGCCCACCTCTGTAACTCTGAATATGCAGGGAGATGCCCACTTCCTCCCATTTTGGAGAAGTGAATGGTCTATACCAATTTGACTTGAGAAGTCAAGGAGCAGCTTCCCCCACCCTCAGCCAAAAAGCCTGCTTTACAACCCCACCCTGGCAGGGAGACTCCCACCTTTAAGGATTTCAGAGAATTAAATGGTCTAGACTGACTTGACATGGTTACTCAAGCAGTGGCTCCATTCAGCCAATAAGCCATTCCAGTGACTTTGCATGGGCAGGGAGATTTCCACTTTCACCTATCTTGGAGAAGCATAGAGCCTAGATCTGCTTGACTCAGGCAGATCAGCTACAAGCCAATCCCATGGCTCTACCCTGACAGGGAGGTAATCCTCAATTGTGTGTTTCTAAGAGGTACAGCTTCTGGTATATCCCCTCTCCCAATAAATGACTGCCTAACCTTGGAGCCTAACTGCAGATCTCAAATAGCAGAATTGCCCATCCAGGGAATACAAGTTGTAACTGGCCTGATGAGAAGCCATCACAGTATCTAGCCATTAACTCTGCCTAATAGTAGAGCTCAACCACTGATCTCACTAGACAGTGAGTAGAGTCTATCCAGCAGGCCATCTAACATCAGAAGAAAGGCAGCTGTCTAGCAAATTAGAGAACTCTCAACAAGCTTGCCAGACTTGGTGGCTTACACCTGTGATCCCAGCACTTTGGGAGGCCGAGGCGGGTGGATCACAAGATCAGGAGTTCAAGATCTGCCTGACCAACATGGTGAAATCCCATCTCTACTAAAGATACAAAAATTAGCTGGGTGTGGTGGCATGTACCTGTAATCCCAGCTACTCAGTTGGGTGAGGCAGGATAATTGCTTGAACCTGGAAGGCGGAGGTTGCAGTGAGCCAAGATCACACCACTGCACTCCAGCCTGGGCAACAGAGCGAGACTCTTTCTCAAAAAATAAAAATAAAAACAACCTCTGACTCCCTGGGGTCATCAGTGGGCCCTTCACAGGCCAAACTAAATAGTGAACATTTATCCATGCCAAAAAACACCTGTTGTAGTAAAGGCTAGAAGAGGGGTCTTTCTCCTCAAATGCATAGATATAACACAAGAACGTAAGAACTACAAAGAATCAAAAGAAATCCCAAAAGAAACTAATAAAGCTTTAGTAATGGACCCCAAAGAAATGGAGATCTTTGGAATGACTGAAGAAGAATTTAGAATACTACTCATATTCAGTGATGTACAAGAATGTATGGATAGAAAATGTAATAAAATTTGGAAACTGATACGTAACAAAAATGACAAGTTCGACAGAAATAGAAACAATATAAAAGAAACATGTAAATTCTAGAGTTGAAAAATACAATGACTGAACCAAAAAATTCAATAGAAAGTATCAATGGTGAACTTGATAGAGCAGAAGAAGCAATGAGCTGAAAGACAACATTTGATATTATCCAGTCCTTCTCAAACTCTTCCAAAAAACCAAAGAGGAGGGAATACTTTCAACCCCTTGTTATGAGTCCAGCATTGCTGTGATACCAAAGCTAGATAATTATGTTACCAGAAAAGGAAATTATGAGTCAATATTCTTGATGAGCATATATGCAAAAATCCTTAAGAAAATACTGGAAAACCAAATTCAGTTATACATTAAAAGAGTTCTCCACCATGATCAAATGGGATTTATCCCTGAGATGCACAAAAGACTCAACATACACAAATCGATAAATGTGGCACATCACATTAACAAAATGAAGTATAAAAAGCATATGATCATGTCGCTAGATGCAGAAAAAGTCAGCATTCTTTTATTATAAAAACTCACCCAATTAGGTGTAGAAGGAATGTGCCTCAACATAATAAAAACCATGTAAGAGAAGCCTACAGCTAATAATATACTCAGTGGTGAAAAGCTGAAAGCTTATTCTCTTAAACCCACAATTCACTACTTTTATTAAATAGTACTGGAATTCCTTTCCAGAGCAGATAGGGAAGAGAGAGAAATAAAAGGAATACAAACAAAAAAGGAAGAAGTAAGATTGTGAGTGCTTGCTGACAAAACAATGTTATATGTAGAAAACTCTACAGACTCCACCAAAGACTATTTGAATTAATAAATAAAATTGCAGGACACAAAATCAACACAAAGAGCAGTAGCACTTCTGTACACTAATAATGAACTATCTGAACAAGAAATCAAAGAACACTCCTATTTCCAGTAGCTACCAAAAAAAAAAAAAGGGGTTAGGAATAAATTGAACTATGTAAGTGAAAGACCTGTATACTGAAAACTGTAAAACATTGATGAAAGAAATTAAAGAAGACATAAATAAATGGAAAGATATCTCATGTTCTTGGATTGGAAGAATTAATATTGTTTAAATGTCCATACTAACTAATATGGTTTGGATCTGTGTCCCTGCAGAAATCTCATGTTGAATTGTAATCCCCAGTATTGGAATTGGGACCTGGTAGGAGGTGATCGGATCATGGGGGTGGTTTCTCATGAATCAGTTAGCACCATGCCCCAGTGCTGTTCTCGTGATAGAGTTCTCACAAGATATAGTTGTTTAAAAGTTTGTAGTACCTCCACTCTCTCTCTTCCTCCTGCTCTGCCTGCTTCCTCTTTACCTTCTGCCATGATTTCCTGAGGCCTCCCCAGAAGCAGAAGCCACTATGCTTCCTGTACAGCCTGCAGAACCATGAACCAATTAAATCTCTTTTGTTTATAAATTACCCAGTCTCAGGTGTTTCTTTATAGCAATGGGAGAGCACACTAATACACCACCCAAAGTGATTGATATGGTTTGGCTGTGTGTCCCCACCCAAATCTCATCTCAAATTGTAATTCCCACATGTGGAGGAAGCGACCTGGTGAGGGGTGATCAGATCATGGGGGAGGTTTTGCTCTTTCTGTTCTTGTGGTAGTGAGTTCTCACGAGATATGATAGTTTTAGAGTATGTGGCAGTTCTTCTCTCTCTCTCTCTCTCTCCCCCTCCCTCCCTCCCTCCCTCCCTCCCTCCCTCTCTCCCTCTCCTGCTGCCTTGTGAAGAAGGTCCTTGCCTCTTCTTTGCCTTCTGCTATGATTGTCAGTTTCCTGAGACCTTCCCAGCCATGTGTAACTGTAAGTCAATTAACCCTGTTTTTTTTTTTAAGATGGGGTTTCTCCATGTTGGTCATGCTGTTCTTGAACTCCCAATCTCAGGTGATCCGCCTGCCTTGGCTTTCAAAGTGCTTGGATTATAGGTGTGAGCCACCACACCCGGCCTGTTTTTGTTTTTAATAAAATAACTCAGTCTCATTTATAACAGTGTTGGAATGAACTAATACAGTGATCTATGGATTTAATTCAATCACTATGAAAATTCCTATGAAACCACATACAAACACACACACAAAATTCCTTCAAATAGTCAAGGCAATTATGAGCAAGAGAGCTAAGCTGGAGGTATCATACTAACTGATTTTAAAGTATACTACCTATATTACAAAGTTTTAGTAATTAAAACAGCTTGATACTGGAAAAAAGAAAGAAAGAAAAAGAAAACATGTCAACCGATTGAAGAGCATAATAGAGAACTCAGAAACAAAGCCATGCTTGTATGAACAATTGATTTTTGACAAAGGGCCAACAACCTGCATTGGGAAAAGAATAGTTTCATCAATAAGTAGTTTTGAGAAAAGTGGATATCCACATGGAGCATAATGAAATTGGACCCATATACAAAAGTCAACACTAATTAAGTAGACTTAAGACAAGAAACTATAAAACTAACAGAAGAAAACATAGAGGAAAAATGATATGATATTAAATACAGTTCATGATTTTTTGGATTTGAATACAGGTAACAAAAGCAAAAATAGATAAATGGGATTACATCCACTAAAAAGCTTCTACACAGCAAAGGAAACAATTAACAATGTGCAGAGTCAAACTATAATTGGGAAAAAAATATTTGCAAGCAGACATCTGATAAAGGGCTAATGTCTAAAGTACATAAGAAACTCAAACAATAGCAAGAAAACAAAACAAAACAGAACCTAGGGATGGGACCTGAAAAGACATTTTTCAAAAGAAGACACAAATGGCCAACAGATATATGAAAAAATACTCAACATCACTAATGATTAGGGAAATGCAAATTAAAACGACAGTGAGCTATCACCTCACACCTGTAAGAATGGGTATTATAAAAGCAGGAAAGATAAGTGTAGGTGAGGATGTAGAGAAAAGGGAAACTATTGGTAGGAATGTATATTAGTACAGCCAGTATGAAAACTGTATGATGATTCTTCAAAAATCTAACATTAGCGTTATCATATTAGTCAGTAATACCACTTTTAGATATTCACCTAAATTATATGAAATTCATTTGTTGAAGAGATGTCTATACTACATGTTCATTGCAGCACTATTCAGAGTCGCCATGTTAAGTATCCATGAACAGGTGAATAGGTAAGGAAAATGTGTTGTATTATACATGCACAAGGGAATACTTTTTCAGCTTAACAAAAAAAGGAAATTCTGTCATTGGCAACATCAGTGGAATTGGAGAACATTATACTAAGTGAATTAAGCCAGGCACAGAAAGACAAATACCGTGTGTTTTCACTTATATGTGGGCTCAAACAATTAAACTCATAGAAGCACAGTAGAATGGTGATCAGAGAGGCTGGAGAGGTGGGAGGAATAGGGAGATGATTATCACAGGGTTTAAAATCATTTAGGAAGAATATGTTTGTTTGTCTTTTGTTTTGGTTTTTAATTCCATTGCACAGCATAGTTAATGTAGTTAACAATGGAATATTGCACATCTCAAAATTGCTAAGAAAATGAATATCTAATATCTATGTTCTCACTGCAAAAGTATGTTGAGTATTTGAAGTGATGGATGTTAACTAGCTTGATTTAATTTTTCCACATTGTATTCATAAATCATAACATCACTTTGTACTCCAAAAATGTATATAATTATAAATTATCAATTTATAATTTTAAAAAATACTAAAAAAGTTTGAAAGGCATCAAACTTAGCTATGTAATTTAATTTTGATGCTAGTTAGGCAATACCAAGTAAAAATCTTTGCTCATTTCAATTCAAGATGTACTGAGCACTTACTAAGTGCAAGGAAGTATGCAGAATGCTCATTTATTCAATACTTTGTTGGAAAGTTAGCTATATTTAATTTATCTCACTCATTTTCTTTTGTCTTTTCAAGTGAGAATTTTAGAAACAGTTTCAATGAAGTTCTTGAAACCAGACTTTCAGAAAAGTTTTGTTGTTGTTGTTGTTTTTGTTTGTTTTTTTGAGACAGAGTCTTGCTCTGTCTCCAGGCTGAGTGCAGTGGCGCAATCTTGGCTCACTGCAACCTCCACCTTCTGAGTTTAAGCAATTCTCCTGCCTCAGCCTCCCTAGTAGCTGGAACTACAGGTGTGCGCCACCACGCCCAGCTAATTTTTGAATTTTTAGTAGAGACAGGGTTTCACCATGTTAGTCAGATGGGTCTCGAACTCCTGACCTCATGATCCACCCACCTCAGCCTCCCAAAGTGCTGGGATTACGGGTGTGAACCACTGTGCCTGGCTTAAGAAAAGTTTTTTTGGTTTTTTTTGTTTGTTTTTGTTTTTGAGACAGAGTCTCACTTTGTTGCCGAGGCTACAGTGCAATGGCGTACTCTTGGCTCACCACAACCTCCGCCTCCCAGGTTCAAGCAACTCTCCTGCCTCAGCCTCCCAAGTAGCTGGAACTGCAGGTGTGTGCCACAACAGCCAGCTAATTTTTGCATTTTTAAGTAGAGATAGGGTTTCACCATGTTGGTCAGGCTGGTCTCGAACTCCTGACCTTGTGATCTGCCTGCCTTAGCCTCCCAAAGTGGTGGGATTACAGGTGTGAGTGACCATGACTGGCTTCAGAAAAGTTTTTAAACAATTATTTCAATGTATGACATAGCCTATCAGTATAATTTGGAGAGCATGATATTGTTACCTGAATTACTTCACTTTCTACGAGTAGTAGATAATAATCTTCTACTTGTATTAAAACACAGACATTTTCTATGAGATGGAAACATAAGTAACTGGTTAGAGTGCTTCAGTTATTTTCTATCTGCTACTAACTAGTGCCTAGTATTTGTTCATGTTTATATGTGTACAAATAAACCAAAAGATCACAGTGACTAAAAATGTTTTAATAACTTTAGGTTGTATACATGCTGAATGGCTAAAATCTCCAGCATAAATGAAAATGAAATAAATGGCTATTAATAGAAGATTAGGCCTCTGTTATAATCTTCAGCCCAAAGCTTTTTTGCTAACAGCATTTGTTAGATGTCTAAGATCCACTTCAGAGAGGACAAAAGAGCCAAGTAGTGTTTCAGACTCAGATGCTTCAACAGGTAAAACCTATTTATTTATTTATTTTTATTTTTTGAGACAGCCTCACTCGGTTGCCCAGGCTGGAGTGCAGTGGTGCAATCTCGGCTCACCGCAATCTCCACCACCCAGGTTTAAGCGATTCTACTGCCTCAGCCTCCCTAGTAGCTGGGATTACAGGCATCTGCCACCATGCCCAGCTAATTTTTGTATTTTTAGGAGCAATGGGGTTTCCCATGTTGGTCAGGCTGGTCTTGAACTCCTGACCTCAGGTGATTCACCTGCCTCAGCCTCCCAAAGTGCTGGAATTACAAGCATGAGCCATCATGCCCAGATACCTTTTTTTTCATTAATTAAGGACTTTTCATATTTTCATTTTCAAATAGAAACCTAAACTTAAAAACAATTTGAAATAAATTACTTTTTCTTCAAAAACTTCTAATTACAACATTTTGACCTCTTTTAAGAGAAAATGACTTAGAATTGCATGAGTCCCATTCCCTATTCTTTAGGGCACTGATTTAATGAACTTGCTGGCAAAGAAACTAAAGACTATAATATTATGGCATTCTCCCCTAACTCCTTACATTGAAAGGTGTTCATATGAAAGAAGGACTTGGTTATTTCTGTTCTCTTTAGAGTACCTAAGGACAGAATCAACATTGGTGAGTCAAAGTGACTAGGAGGCAGATTTGGGCTCAACAATGCAAAAAATATTTCTAACAAGTAGACCAGGTCCAAAATGGAATAAATCTGCAATATTAGAAAGCTGAAACATGGACAATTTTATTTGTGGGTATATAATAAATTAATTTTAATGCTTCTTTTGACTTGAATCATGAACCCCTGTTTCTGCCTGAGGGAGCATTGCAAAACTTGTGGACCCTATTTCCACAGATGACCAAGAATTTAATTCTCTTAATATTTATTGAGCACTATCATATGCTTAATATTTATTTAGCACTATCATATGCATTGACATAAACTTGTCCCCCTTTCATAGAATGCAAATTTTTAAAAAAATGAATTTTTAATTGTGGTAAAATACATATAACATAAAATTTACCATCTTACCCATTGTATTAGTCCATTCTTGTGTTGCTATAAAGAAATACTTGAGGCTAAGTAGTTTCTAAGGAAAAGAGGTTTATTTGGCTTACAGTTCTGTAGGCTATAAGCATGGTATCAACACCCGCTTGACTTCTGTTGAGGACCTTGTGAACCTTAAAATTATGGTGGAAGGTAATCGGGAGCCCGCATGTTTTAAACCACCAGATCTCGTGAGAACTCAGTCATTGTCATGAGGACAACAACAAACCATTCAAGAGGGATCTGCCCTCATGACCAAAACACCTCCACCAGAGCCAGCCTTCAAAACTGGGGGTGACATTTCAACATGAGAGTTGGAGGAGACCAACATCCAAGCTATATCAACCATTTTTAAGTTAAATCATGTTATGTATATTCATATAGTTGTGCAACCGAACTCCAGAACTTTTTTCTCTGGCAAAACTGGAACTCTGTACCCATTAAATAACTCTTCATTTCCCTGTACTGCCAGCCTCTGACAGCCACCATTCTACTTTCTGTTTCTATAAATTCAGTTACTCTAGACACTTTTCATGTAAGTGGAATTATACAGTTGTTTCTGTAACTGGCTTATTTTACTTAGCATAATCTTCTCAAAGTTTATCCATATTATACTGTGTCAGAGTTTCCTTTTTTAGGCTAGATAATATTCCATTTTATGTGTATACCCAATTTTTTTTATTTCTTCATCTGCTGATGGACATTTAGGATGCTTCTACCTCTTGGCTGTTGTGGATAATGCTACTATAAACATGTGTATGCAAAAATTTTCAATGCTTTTGAATATATATAACCAGACATGGATTGCTGGGCCATGTGGCCATTCTGCTTTAAGTATTTTGAGGAAGTGCCGTACTGTTTTTCAGAGTGACTGCATCATTTTACATTCCCATCAGCAGTGTGCAAGGGTTCCAGTTTCTCTACATCCTCACCACCACTTTTTAAAATAGCAACCATTTTAAGAGGTGTGAGGAATATTGACATAATTCTGACTTCAGTGCCCTGTGCAATAAACTATACATAACAGCTACTGAATAAAAGTTTATGATTGAGATGGACTGAAACTTTGGATTTTCATAGTGTTTGCTTTATAAAGTTGATCTTGGATAGAGATTATTAATACAGTCTATGTTCTTGCTTCAGGATAAAATAAAGACACATCTTAGAAATAGTTCTTCTTATGGCTGTTACTCTATTTCAGTTTTCGGCATCGATGTTGATTTTTATGTGTTATTCTCATAAATACCCATCACTCTCCTAGCTTAGGGTCATAGCTATCATGGCTTTAGTAATCTGCTTCTCTTCTTGATTGCAGCAATTTTTTTTAATAACACTTAGAAAAGACAGACATGCTGCTATTTCCTCTATAAGAAGACTATTGAGTATACCCTGGAATTAAGGGTTTTGAAGTTCTTTTTTAAAAGATTCTTGTCAAAAAAAAAAGTCTAGTACATCTAGAATTGTGTTGTTTAGTTTTTCTCTTTTTGCTTCCTCCCCTGCAATGCTTACAGGCTGATATGAAATCACTGATGCTCTGAGACACGTTTACAGTGAATGTGGTCATGTTTAAACTTCTGCTATCTTTAATAAAATAAAGTGATTTGGGAATAAATAAGCAAAGAGCAGGAAGTTTTCATTCCCAAGTAATTAGAAGAATGTTTTAAGTAGTATTTTATTTGCAGTGAGTGAAATCAGCGTTCATGGAGACTAGTGTTTGCAACTAGAAAACATATATCTTTCTCTGAACATGTCGACTTAATAAAAAGTCACGCGCTTTGTAGCTATTTCCTCTTATATGGATAATGTTGCTGTAGAGCAGGATTCAGTGAGTTCTATGTTTAAAATAAAGAGATTTCAGTTAATTTCTTTCTTTCTTTGAGAGCAGTATAAGAAATAGGTAAGGTATAGTTGTCCTTTACTTATAAATCAAAACTAAGTGCCTTGAGGAACAAGTAGAACATCTTTTAAACTTACAGAAGTAAATGTTTGTTGAATAATTACCAAAGCAAGCCTACACAAAGAGGAGATGGGGACAATCAGGTAATAATTCCTACTTAAATAATGTCCATTATGCCCATTTCACAAATAACATTTTGTTGAGTACAAGAAAATTTCCACAGAAAGAGTCTTCAGATTCTCCTTTTTTTTACTTAAAAAAATAAGAAAGTTGAGGGTGTGGAGGTATGAATAATTACCAGATTGAATACATAGGAATAACCTTTTTTATTTGGATATTTTCCCTCACACTTGGTTTTAGAGAAGGAAATTGATAAACAGAGAAAGAAAATGGCTGTGCATAAAAAAAATCCATAACATAAGCAAGTCAAACATAAATTCAGCTATCACGAGGAAGCTTGGCTTAAGGGGAATATTGTTAACATCACCATCTATCTGAAAGCTTACAGATCATCCTTTTTGGATGCAGATTTTGTGGGGTTTTTTTTAGATGACTACGAACCCTAATATTAATTATATTTTAGAGCAGATATTTCATTTTCTTTTGAAAAGGCAAATAGAGGTCTTTTCATGGGCCAATATTTCACTAGCACTCACTACCTACTATCAATACTTAAGGACAATTGATTTTTTAAAATACTTTTTTAAAAATGGTAATACACATATTTTAATTAAAGCTTTCATAGACTATATTTCAAACGTGAATACTTTCACTAGTTAGGAGAAATATTATTAAGCACTTACTGTAAAACTGATATAGTTAGTTTTATTAAATTCTCTGAAAACAATTTTCTGTTTATATTTTGAGTTGTTATACCACTTCCATATTTATCTTCAAGAAACTGTGTGTGTGTGTGTGTGTGTGTGTGTGTGTGTGTGTGTGTAGTTCCCAAATTTTAATCTAAATTTATAATAGACTTTCAACAAGTTTTTTTTTTTTGTTTTTATTTTTCAGTGGTGACATTTTGGAATAAGAAATTTGTGACATATTGCCCTCATTGTAAACATAATTTCACAAATAATTTAGGGTCTTGGATCTTTCGGGGATATCATGTTCATTGGAAGAAAAGATTATATTAAGTAGGTGGCAATTTAAAGAGGTAGAAATTAAGTTAAAGGTAAGCATTTGGAAGAATATTTGGAAGCAGTAGAAACTGACTTAGTTGTCTACCCACAGCTTTTTCTATAATAAAATTCCATTTTTTATAACTTTGAAAATAAATTCTACCTTAAATTTTTCTATTTCTATAAATGATCTTCATACAGTAATACTTTCTGATGGACCAGATGTTGCTAGCTAGTATAATTAGCCAAGTTATGTTGCCGAAAATCTATAAATGTATAAAATCAATAAAGAATAGTAGTATTTTAGTAGCAAAGAGAAATGTGTAGGTTGACTGCATCTTCTAACCCATTCTCCCTGAGAAGGTACCAGATGGAAGATGTTAAAAGCTCATGCTTGATTTAAGGTTTGAGTAAGTTAACAGCTGGGCAATATGTTGTTTTAACAAATGGTAGGAAGCACCATTTATTCTCAGTTTAAATTTCAGTATTGTTTGTTCATCACTGCCTAATAAAGACCCTACTTCCTTTTTCACCACATTTACTTACTGACTAATGTTCTATCGCTGACCAACAGAAGACAAAGACAGATGTCTCTGTGTGGGCAGAAGATGCTCAGTCAGGAAGGCTGTGTGATGTCTACCAGGTTTAACAAATCTAGCAATACAAAGCATATAAAAGTGGACTCCTGAAAAAGATCTACTGCTTAGTAATTTAAGAATTACCTCCTCAAAGGACCTATTCAGAGTTTTTGGTAACCTGGAGGGCATATTGAGTAGGCATCTGTTCCACATAATGTCTAATTTGTTGACACTGCAAAAAAAGGTCACGATTATACTCAATATATTTGCATAAATAAGGTAGCCTTACTAAACTACTAGAAGCCAGGGAACAGCAACCTAAAAATGGAAGACCATTTAGTCAGGTCGTATATATCCGAATAGAGGAATATCAGATCAGTAGTTAGGGACAGATCCAAGTCTCCTAATAAAAACTCATCATGAGCCTCATGTTTTCTTCTAGATTTAATAAATGGTTATTAGAATTGTGATTGTGTTTTATATTATTTCAGTATCAATTGCACTTTAAAGGAATAGCAGGAACTTCAATAAGATTTAAAATTTCTGCCGGGTGCAGTGGCTCACACCTATAATCCCAGCACTTTGGGAGGCCGAGGCAGGCAGATCATGAGGTCAGGAGATTGAGACCATCCTGGCCAACATGGTGAAACCCCGCCTCTACTAAAAATGTAAAAATTAGCTGGATGTGGTGGCAGATGCCTGTAATCCCAGCCACTTGGGAGGCCGAGGCTGGCGAATCACTTGAACCCAGGAGGCAGAGGTTGCAGTGAGCAGAGGTTCCAGTGAGCTGAGATCACACCACTGCACTCCAGCCAGTTACAGAGTGAGACTTTGTCTCAAAAATAAATAAACAAAATAAAAATTTCTGCCTATTAAAAGACACTTTTAAAAATGAATAGGAAGTCGCAGATTCCATTCAAAAATAAGACAGTGTTTAAGTGGGCAAAAGATTTAACCAGACATTCATGGGAAGACAAATTGGGGCCAATAAACACACAGAAAATGTTCAACATCATCTTCAGGGCAATACAAATTAAACCACTATGAGATAACACCCACTAGATTGACATTTTTTAAAAGTGAAAAAAAAAAAAAAAAGTTGTTAGCAAGGATGTAGAGAACCAGGACTGTCAAACAGAAGTCACTGGTTGGAGTGTAAAATGTGACAAGCAATTTGACAGTCTTTATAAAGTTAAGCGTATATTCTCCTTATGACCCACTATGCCCAGATACTTATGATACCCAAGATTTTATCAAAGATATGAAAACATTTATTCACAAAAAGATCTGAACATGTGCATCATAATAGTTCATAATAGTCAAATAGTGGAAGCAACCCAAATTTACATTAATAGGATAATGAGTAAACAAACTGTGTATTGGAAATATTTATGGAATACAAGTTAGTAATACAAAGAAACAATCTACTGACACTACAGTAATTTCTGTGAATCTCAAAATTACTTTGTGTTGAGTGAAGAAACCTGGCATTAAAGAGAACATATTGTATGATTCCATTTATTTGAATTGTTAGAAGTAACAAAACTAATCTGATGATAGAAAGCAGAACAGTGGTTGTGGTGGGATGGGGTGTTGGCAGTGGCAGGGAGGAGGGATGTTAGAGATTATGTGGAAAGTGGGACAAGCGAACTTTATGAGATGACCAAAAAAAACCACTCTAGGAGGTTGGGTTACACAGGTATATCCATCTGTCAAAACTTACTGAACTATATACCCTTCAGATACAGTTGATTACACAATAACTAAATTGTATCTCAAAGAAAAAAAAGTTTTAAAAATGTTTCAAAGATTGCAAATCCCAATTAGAATTCCAAAATATTAAAGAAGAAACACTTCTAAATTCAATCTGTAAGGCAAGTATTATCCTGATACCAAAGTTAGGCAAACATATTATAAGAATTCATAGTAGAATGGCAAATATGACTATAGTGATAGAAAGTAGCTCTATCAGGAATGATAAAGTTACTAAAGTATTTTCAGCATATTATTAAAAACTAAAGAGATTATTTATATCAAGGTTTGTCTACGGAAGTTACTATGTGTGCAGTAGCATTCTAGAAGCAGAATCGGATGATTTCTTCAGATCCTTTTCTGTTCCTTCCTATTAGGATTCTATTATTATTATGAGTGCTTATTATGTCCCGGGCTGTACTGAATCCTGTATGTTCATTTTTTTCATTCTTAGACCTTTTCCAGAGAACATGGAAGTTTAAAATGTGATTGCTCTTTTAAAATAGTAGTATCAACATTATATTGTTGACAAAGCTAAAATATAACCATAGTAACAAGTTTTTATTTGGCACATCCTTGTATTACACTCTAATATGTTAACTCTTTAAACCTTCACAACAACCCTTCAAGGTAATTACTACTGTTAGACTCATTTTTTTTAAATTGAGGAGTCACAGTCACAGTCACAAGCTAAAAAATGTCAGAGCCAAAATTCCAACCCTGTAGTTTCACTTCAGATAACCATACATTTTAGCACTGTGCTGTTCTTACCCACCATTACGTTCTTAACCTTAAAAAGTCCTTACAATTTAATAATGTTACCTATTTGCTGATATTTAAATGAATTAAAATATTATTAGTGGAAGAATTACAATATTTAATATGATACTAGATTTTTAAATACACTGAGACCCTCAATATGAATAAAATGTAAGCATTATTAGCATTTATAGTAAACAAGACACCAAGCATTTTTATCTGTCTAAACAAAGCTTTTGCCTACCTGAGCTGTTGGGGCTGAGTGCCTTTGTTAGCCTATTAACTGCCCTTGTTTTTCTAATCATACCACCATTGTGTGATGGATATTATCAAAATAAGGCTGAAATACCAGCTCAGACTCCAGATTTTCTGGCTAGATTTTTAGTTTTACCTTTGGTTGTTTTGATCACGTTTTATGATGTGTACCTAGACAATATAAGCAACTCATTAAGTTACTTATGTTAACATAACATCAGTTATATCTTTTTAATCCTCTTGATATAACATCAGTCTTTCTGGCTTAAAATTTCTCATCAAATTTTTTAGTATTTTGCATATATAACAGTGTGTTTTAAAGTTATATTATAAATACTTGCATTTCTTCAGAACTTTAAATACTTTGGTCTAACTCGGTGCAGAGTTTGAAATATTAATTAATGAATTTTTCAAAAGATATAATTAGCTGATAAACTGTGAGTACTTTTGGTATGTTATCATCATACAAATAACTATATATTTTAGTACAGTCCTGTTTCAGTTATCTATTGCTGTGTAAAAATGACCCCAAACTCAGTAACTAAAAGAAGCAGCTTATAATTTTTATGGGTCAGGGATTTGGCTAGGGTACAAACTGGATGGTTCATTCTGCTCTGCAATATCTGGGACCTTAGTTGGAGTTCTTCAAATGGTTAGGAGCTGCATAGAATACTCCATGGATGTTTCACCCCATGGGGTCAATGTCTCAAACCTTGACTCTGCTTGTTGGACCAAGCCCTTAGTTCTCCATGTGTGGCCTTTCCATTTGCTACCTTGGGTTATTTCACAACATTGTGGTCTCAGGTTCTGAGATGACATATTTCTAAAATATCAGCTCTAATGTCCTAGTGATTAGCAAGCCTCTTCTTCTTGCTTTTTTTTCCCCACTCACCCTTATACTAATGAGGATCAAGACTCTTCTTGCATCAAAACTTTTTGTGGTCAAGTCATATATATATATATATATATATATATCTCCAATCTTCTCTATTACAGAGTTATGTTTTCTTAGCAGATGGTCTTAAGCCTAGAGTCAAAGTGGGAAGAGACTATACAAGGGTATGAATCACTTGTACACTTACGTTTAAGTAATGGTTTACTGGAAACCATCAATGTGCCAAACAGGTGACTAAACATATTTAGCACACTTCTGTGTTCACATCACCTACTCTGTACTTAGTGATTGATTTAAAAATCAAGGACTTTTTTGTATATGCTTTTTCTGTTCTTGTGAATTGTTTCATTTTGCCATATTAACCTTTAATATATTAATAAAGTTAGAAGAATGAAGAGACTTGAGTAAATACTTTCTAATAGATATCCTAGAGCTGAGATCCTTCTCTGTGCATCCATTAACAGCAAGGTAATACCAGACCCCAACTGCTATTGTGCTGCCTTACATTATACTTCCATGCAATATTTGCATCTCTATAGGAATATAGGTTATTGAACTATCATTCTCATTACTTTTCAAAGAAATGTTCAATGCCATGCTATTTAAATACTAAATATGATAATGATTTTAACACAGTATCATTCTTCCAGCGTTATATAGATACATGTATGTATTCTGTGCATCTTGGTATGAAGATTTAAAAATTCATTTTAGGGAAGGTTTTATGTGCAGAGCACAGAGCACTAGATATCAAGTAGGTTTATTTAAGTAGTATATTGCTTCATGTTTTTGGTGCCATATGAAAGAACCCCTTCTGCTAATTTAAGTCACCAATGAATATATTAAAATGCTATCAGCAAACCCACAGAATGTACGGGAAGGCTGAAGAGCTAGGCTGTTAGGATGCAAAGCACTGCCTACCTGACAATGTCATTACTAGGAATCTGCCTCCACGGTTGCTGGCACAGCCCCACTGCATACTTATGGACTCCATGCTACCATGGCCAGCTCAAATAATCTTTTATCTTATCAAAAATAATTTAGGTACACCAAGAAGTAAAGATAATATACCCTCCCTCAAAAACAAACAAAACCCTAGAAGAAAACACTCATATACTTGTCACTTGGATTTAACAATTATTGATAGTTTGCTCTATTTGCTTTAAAACACTTCAGCACAGAAATAAATTATGGAAGTCATGGTGCTTTACCTGTAAAAATATGAATATGAATACCTTAAAAAAATGGAAAAACATATACCTATAATAAAATTCTTATATGTAATGAATTAATAATTCCCTAATAATTATCTAATACCCAGCCCATATTCAAATTTTCCCAAGTGTTTTAGCTTATCTGTATATGTCCAGATCCAGTCAAGGTTTACGTGTTGAATTTTTTTTTAGTGTCTTTAGTCTTGCTTTAGACTATTCAAGCTACTTTAACAAAATACCATCAACTGGGTGCCTTATCAACAAGAAAATAGAATTATTTTTCTCACAGTTATTGAGGCTGGGAAATCCAAGATTAAGGCATTAGCAGATTTGGTATCTGGTGAGGGCTTACTTCCTGGTTCATAGATGGCCATCTTCTCATTGTGTCCTCATGTGGTGGAAGAGATGAGAACCCTCTTTGGGGGTTATAAGGGTAGTAAACTCATTTGTGAGGGCTTCACCCTCATGGCCTACTTACCTTCCCAAGCCCCCACCTCCAAATACCATCACATTTGGAATTAAGTTTCAACATATGAATATGGGAAGGACAAAAACATTCAGTATTTTCTACCCTTTTAATATTTCTCATATGTTTGACTTGTTAAAGGTGAGCTAGTTGTCCTCTATAGATTGATACATGTTCTGGACTTGTTAGATATTTTTCGGTGTAGCATCATGTAACTTGTTCCTCTATCCTCTATATTTTCTGCTATCTATAAGTCAGATTTAAAACCATGGTTCAGATTAAACATTCTTGGGATGGGTGATACTGTGATAGGTGACACTTCTTACAGTGTCAAATCAGGGGGTTGTATGATGTCTAATTATTTCTTCCCTCCTCTTGTTCTTGTTTACAACAGGATATCACTCTATTGCCCAAGCCAGAATGTAATAGTGTGATCATAGCTCACTGTAGTCTTGAACTCCTGGGCTCAAGTGATCTCCCACTTCAGCCTCCCAGGTAGCTATGACTACAGGAATGCACCATCATGCCTAGCTACTTTTTAAATATTTTTGTAGAGACCAGTCTCACTATGTTGCCCAGGCTGATCTTGAACTCCTGGCTTCAAATGATCCTACCACCTTGGCCTCCCAGAGTGCTGGGGTTACAGGCGTGAGCCACTGTGCTCAGCCCTTCCCTAATTTAGAGTTATGCTTTTTTTAAGCAGATATTCTATAAAGTAATACTTTGATATCACATGAATATATAATTTTCCATCAGTCCGTTATGTAAAAATTTTGGCATCCATTGGTGCTTCTTGTCCTGAATCAGTTTCTTCAGTAAGAGTTGCAAAATAATCATTTTCTGTCATTCCATTTATATTTATTATCTTGTATTCATCTATAAAGAAAAGCTTTTACTTGTCAGCTGAGGCTTTATTTTGAGATATGCTTCCTATAGAAAAGGCTGGATAATTCTTAATTTTTTTATTACTGATTTTTTAGTGCAAGTTTGGTAACAAGTGTGATAGTCACCTCTAAGAGTAGCAAATGAAGCTTTCTTGTTTGTATGTCTGGCTTTATCTTTTATGAGTAGTATTTATGGCTCATGGAGTTTTATATATTCAATATGATTACATAAATGATAGCCATTATTCTTTTGGAAACTCAAAGAATCTCAACTTCGGCCTCTTTTACTTTCCCTGTCCAATATTTCAAGATTTAGAGTCCTGGGCAAGAGCATCTGCTTGGCTCTGCTAAGGTCATATATGCATGCCCTAGCTGACAGGTGAATAAAATAAGATTTTTCCAGGTCCTGGGCTTCTGAAGTGGGAGGCAGTTCTGCCTTCAAATTACCTTCGGATTTTTTTTAAACAGAAAGGCCATTTGGGTGCCACTTGGCCTAAACCACAAATGCTCTCACTACAGTATTAGAGCCTCTGAATTTATATTTCCTAATATCTTTCTTTGGAGCCTGAAAAGTTAATTTCCCAGAAGTCACCTACCCATGTGTTAATATGTTTATGGACTAATTTAGTATTATTTGTTATAAATTTCTGAATTAGGATAAGTAGCATTTTTACTTATGTTGTTTTTAGTAGGTCTCGGGTATTGGGGAATAATACTGATCCTTGGTTCATAATGCATTTTGTCATTAAGAAATATGTTTTTAGAAAAATTTTAATTAACAAATAATTATACATATTTATGGGGTACAATGTGAGGTTTTAATATATATATATTGTGGTATGATTAAATCAAGCTAATTAACATATCTATCATCTCATATCCTTGTGTTTTATGGTGAGAACATTTGAAATTTACTGGTAGCAATTTTGACATATACAATACATTATTATTAACCATGGTCATCATGTTGTGCAGTAGATCTAAAAAATGTATGCCTCCTATATAATTGAAATGTTGATCAAAGAGAAATGAGTTTAAAATTATTTTTGGCCAGGCACGGTGGCTCACGCCTGTAATCCCAGCACTTTGGGAGGCCAAGGTGGGTGGATCACGCGGTCAAGAGATCGAGACCATCCTGGTCAACATGGTGAAACCCCGTCTCTACTAAAAATACAAAAAAAGTTAGCTGGTCATGGTGGCATATACCTGTAATCCCAGCTACTCAGGAGGCTGAGGCAGGAGAATTGCCTGAACCCAGGAGGCGGAGGTTGCAATGAGCCGAGATCGCGCCATTGCACTCCAGCCTGGGTAACAAGAGCGAAACTCCATCTCAAAAAAAAAAAAAAAAAAAATTATTTTTGAAATAGTTATTCCACAAACATTTATTATGCACCAACTGGGTATCTGGTACAAAATACAGTGCAACATGCTAAGTGCATTAAAAAAGAAAAACCTTGGGGTAACACCAAACATAGAAGAGTGCTACTTTGTTTGGCTGAATAGACTACATTAATATTTACAGTGAGACAGGATGTGTCCCTAGTTGTTAAATATTCAGGGAATAACCTCAGAGACTGTGATTTCATCAAACTCATACAAGCAGCTAGTGGAATGAGCCCAAATGGCCCACTTCTCAGTCTTTTTCTACTAATTGTGTATTTCGTTTTGGAAGAATTATTTCAAAGTTCCATAGTAGAAGATAGTTCTAGTCACCTTTAAGTGTTCTGTGATATAAATACATAAAGGGAAAGAAAGGATGTTAATGATATAGCATGGGATTTGACATAATTTTGCCTACTTTATGTAGACTGATATGATATAAACAGGACTTTGCGAATAGATGTGACTAGAAATGGTGAAATAAGGGAATTTAAATGATTGGATCATTGGTTAATTTTTTTATTGATATAAACTTGAAAGTAAATTTGCCTGCCTTATTTTTAGAGGGAAGATGGTGTAATTTTTGTTTTAAGGACTAAATCTCTCAATATTTTTACCTTATAATGTTAAAGATTTTATTCATAAAGCTATACATTATTGCTAATTATTCTGGGCCCTGACAGCCAACAAGTGAGCAAAGAAGAGTCATGTTGGACATATTTTTCAGGATATGATGAATCTGTCTAGTCATACATATAAACATTATCTTCTTGAAATATTAATGTTAAAATAACAGTACATCTTGAATCATCTTTTAATGGCTCTGCTTATTTTGAAGTCTTCCAGCCACATCTGTCATATGTTGTGCCTTACAAGAAGATGAATCTGGATTTAAAATGTTAGAACTCAGAATAAGTTATTATAACCAAGTAACTTATTCTGGGTTCTAAACATTTTAGAAAGCCTTAGTTTAAATAATTACAAATGTACATAACAGAGATTTTACATGTCAATGGAACTTGAGACCCTGTTCATCAAGGAGGTTTTTTAATTAGAGCCTTGGTTTTCATATCTTTAAAACAGATAACAAGCCCATTACCTGCCCACTCTCTGAGACTACAGTTAGATTATATGTGTACACATACTTTGCTGATATGATTTGAATGTGTGATTCAGAAACCAAAGCTGGTGATTTTCTCTCCAAATCATCACATTAACTTGGAGGACTCCCAGAAGTACAATTTCCAATTGGTAATTGACAAGAGAGATCACTGATTGATACTTTTCTAACTATAGTTTATAGTACTTAGCAGGAAAAAAATACCAGAAAAGTACTAGGATGTAAGAGTAATTATATTCATGATTTATGTTTTACCTAAGGCTTAAGATGTGATAAAGCAGTACACTGTACTTCTCTAGCTTCTTAGGGTAGAAGGTTATGTTATTGATTTAAAGTCCTTCTTTTTGAATATAGGCATTTACTTACAGGTATAAATTTCCGTCTAAGTATGTTTTAGCTGCATCCCATAAGTTTTGGTATGCTGGGCTGTCATTTCATTCAACTCAGAGTACCTTGATTTCCCTGTGAGTTCTTCTTTAATCCATTGATTGTTCAGGAATATGTTGTTAATTTCCCCATATTTGTGAATTTCCCAAATTTCTGTTACTGACATCTAATTTTATTCCATTTAGTTAGAGAATGTACTTCATATGATTTCAGTCCTTCAAATACACTGAGGCTCATTTCATGTGTTTGCATACAGTCAGTCTTGAGACTGTTTCATATGCACTTGAGAAGAATATGTATTCTATTCTCATTGGATAAACTGTTCTATAGATTAGAGCCCACCCCTTTGATCACTGCAAGGTAAGAGGAGGAATGTAGGAAAAATGTATGACACTTTTGCTTTGACATTTTCTACCTAAATATGTATAAACATTTCACACATCTAAGGATTATGGATATATATATATAATTTAGCAGCTCCTAGCAAAAAGGGAAGCAATTTGGTTTAGTTTTAAAAACATTAGAAAGAATTAAGGTTTGTTTAAACTCCCAACACCATTGTAGCTATTCCTCCTTTTCATTATATGAGGAAGCAGCCTCAGGAAGTTTTGTATAAATTTTTCCAATGTTACACAGCTAATGCGAGTTGAGCCAGGACTTGAACCCATATTCTGGTTTCAAGCTTATGACCTTTCCATGCAGGACTTAGAAATAGGAGGATATAACTGATGCTTGCTTTTGGTATTATTATTGTTGGTTTTACTTTACATTGTTATAAAGTTTTATGACAGATACTACAGTGTGAATTTTTACTTTAACAAGAATAAGTTTCTATTTTATCAACACACTTTTCAAGTAAATGTAGAGAGTAGATGGCATCTCCTAATAAAGCAGTCAGTGCTTCATTAACTTATTCCTAACAGCTAGCATAACAAAGCCAATCAGAATCTGAACCATGTAGTAAGACTGCAATGAGTCTAAGTTTGTAGAGTCAGTCCAAGTTTGTAAAGTGAGTCAGAGGTCCTAGCAAACAAAGTCTTGTTAGGCATTAGGACAAACCTCCAGTGTGAATTATAAGGAATTGTTTTGCGAATTGATGGAACAAAAACTACCATGAATATTCTTAAAAAAAAAAAAAAGAAAGTAATATTAGCCATAATAGTCCAGCACTTTTTAAGAAGACCTGACCTCATGTGAAGTCCGAACCATAGTTCACTGAAGACATAGCAGACCCCACCTTAGGGTACCTAAGCATAGTGACAGTTGGATTTTGGTTGTAATGCAGAACATTAGGATTTATCTCTAACACTAACATCATCTTTTCCAGAGCTAGGAATGTTCCTCAAAGGATGAACAGGAGTATAACTTCAAGAGATACATCCAGAACTCATCTGTTGTTCATCTTTGTTTTGTTGGGGCGGGCTGGTTATTGTTGTTGTTGTTGTTGTTGTTGTTGTTTTACATTAGCTTTAGATACTGACATATCACATATCAGATTTATTTCCTTTTGAAATACAGTAGTGTTATGCTACAGATTCTGAGTAAACGTAAAATCAGAGTGGGGCACCAGCCACAAAGCTAATAACAATATACTGAAAATTCATTAAGAAGTTGCCAAGATTCTACATTCCTCACCCAAAATATACTATCCCCATCCAACCCACATATAAGAAAAATCGTTCTGAAAACTCTCTGCTAACTGCAACAATGAAGGGACATTAAGCTTGTAAAGGGGCACCTGTGTTCCTCTGGCACCTGGAAAATACCTGAGTTTATTACTGAATTTACCTGACAGCAAAACTATATTTATTTAACTATTTCCCATTTGCATCTTAAGTTTTTAGTGTTTCCAATGATAAATATTGAAGTTTGATCAAATGTAAAGTAACTAATTCCGTTCATCTCCTAATCTAAATTTGTTTTCAAAGCTAAGAAAGTAGTAATAAAGTCTCAGACTTATATACGTAACATATATTTTGTACTATTGGTTCTCAAAGTGTTGCCCCCAAAGCAGCATCTACTTTCTCAAGGTGTTTGTTATACATGGAAATCTTAGGCCCCACCCTAAACCTACAGAATCAGAAACTCTGGGAGTAAAGACCAGCAATCTGTGTTTTAAAAAGTCTTCAGGTGCTTCTGATATCACTAAAGTTTTGGAATTACTGCTTAAACTATATTTCATTGAAACTACTTTCAACCCAACCGTATTTTCTTAAGTGGTCTTTAAGCTGATATATCCAATAAAACTTTTTTTTTTGGTATGGAGGGTGAAATATATCAATTTTTGTTTTCCTTGTGTTTATTTTTTGTAGTTATACTTGTTGTATAGCATCTTTCAGGTAAACTAAAGTGTTGCCTGATTGCCTTGCTGTTTCTTACCTTATCATCTTTGCACACACCCTTCCCTCTGTCAAATTTTCACACCATTGCCTCTCTTCAATTCCCCACCTGTAAAAATAACATCCCTTTAGAATTTGATGTGAGGATTCAATAAGAAGGTATATGTGGATGCACACATACTTGGAACAAGTCTTGGAACATTTTTTGGAATAGAGAAAAAGAAAAAAGCCATGTGAAATTCTAATTAATTACTTTATCAATTATGATTTTTAATAAATTTACTTCATAAAAGAAAATGTTGGTTTATTCATAAAATTAAGGGAAAACACTGAAACTTGCCACATATCTCATTTTGGTTTAATGAAGAGCAGTAGGGTATATGAAGGCCAACTGTTCACCTTGTTCTATAAAATGGTAGTTTTCATGCATGAAGCATGAATCAAGCCTAAATTAAGAACCCACATAAATATAAATAAAGCATCTTTTCCATTTGGGCTGAACTACTTTGGATTTCATATTAGCTAAATTAAAAATATGTTTTTATTAGGTGTAAGCAGTTTCCAAAGTGCTTTTCCTGGCTCACATCTTGTCCTTATTTTCTTGAAGGGTTCGTCTAACACAGTGCAAGCAAGTTTTCTGGTCCTGCTTGTCTGCCAGGTGGTAACAGAGTAGGAAACCCACAGAGTTTAAGTCTATGAAGCCTTATGGAAAAGAAAAACTAACCTTTTCTACAGCAGTGACCTAGGAATGAGTCAGCTCTTGCATCCAGTCACTAGTGACTCTGAGGATGAAGCTTGTTTTCAGCTAAATGCCAGTTAGGGTTTCAGAAGCAGAGAATGTGGAGATTCATGTACAGCAAATCTTTAAGCCACTATAAGTGAGAGTTTTTACAAAAGTCATGCAACACAGATGATGACACCAGCTGTGGCTTAGTGTCTATGTATCCAAAAAGTTTTATACCATATTATGTGTTTTATGTGTTTAGTTGGCTAGAGAGGAAAGAAAGCTAGGTTTGGGAGGTTTTTTTCCCCCTTAAAGTAGGAGCTTTGTTGTTACAGTTGGAAAAATTACAAAAACTTACCTTTTCTCCCCTTACTGATTCCTTGCTTCCCTCTACCTATTCTATGTCCCCATGACTCTTAGTATGGAGAAAAAAAAATGAAACTGAAAAGGTTTGTATTAATTCTCCAGAAACACTCTGTTAGTGGCATAGTGGCCATGTGCAAGAGCTGAATCATTCCCAGAACAGAAGCAGCTATCAGTGTAGTTCCTAAAATGTTTAGTTTTGAGAGGTGAGATCAAATTTGAGCAAAATGTTTTTGAGTGATTTGGACTTGGAGTTTTATTAAATTCATACAGCCAGTTTATTTATTCCTCATGATGGATAATAAAATTGCAATGGAAATATTAAGAAACCTTTTAAAAGTCTCAATGCTGTCTTTGTAGTTATAGATATAATACTTAGTACAAATTCGAATACACTCTATGACAAAATTTATTCTGCAAAAATAAAAAAAATCTATGTTTTATAAGCATTCAAATATGCCACACTTTTTGTGCTTGACTTAATACAGTCACTTCAAAATATTTGAGATTTTGTATGAGATTGTGGTAGAAATCAAAATGTTTTAACAAGTGGATTCTTAAATTGGTTAAAAAAATACATGATGCATTAAGTGTCTTGAATACTGGAGTGTCTTGAATAATAAAAATATTATCAAATATTTTTATTTGATAAATTTAACTTCATAATCATGATGTCTTTTAATTTTAGAAATGAGCACAGAAAGAATGATGAATCATAATGTCTAGCAAATTTTTTCAAGGAAAATTATTTGAAATATTCCCCTCAAAAAAGAAACTTATTTTTTTCTAAACAGAAATAAACATATTTTTATAACCATACTTAATAGTTTATAAAATTATTAAGTCATGTGATATTGCATTCTACAGAGCTAGCCATTGTTTTCATTTTGGTAAACCACCTTTCAAATCTTTGTTTTTATTTAGTGGCATGTACACATATATTGACAAACATATAATTTTATATAGACTGAATAATTATTTCTTTTTATTATCTTTATAAACATGTTATAATGAACACCCACTTCATCTTCTTTTGTGCTTGACCAGGAGCTTGAGCACTTTGGGATCCTTATGATAAATGCATAGAATTGCTGAGTGGAAGGGTGCACACATTTAGCAATGATACATTTTCCCAGTGCTTAATATAACTGATTTTTTTTGTACCTTTAAAAAAAATTCCCATGACATAATAACAAAAAAATTGCAGCTGTAGGGAATCTCACAGAGTGATTAGCACTACCAACAATTTAATTTGTTTTTATATACTTACTGAGTATTGAACACTAATTTTATGCCAGATGTGGTGCTAGTTATTGGAGTTGCAAAAGTGAAATGACACAGTTTTCTTGAACTACTGGAGATTACAAAGAAATAAACAGGCTGCTAAAATACAATATAGTAAGCGTGATGGTAAGGGTAATAAAGGGAGCTTGTGCATCAGTATTGAGAGTCCAGAAAAATCTTTGTGGAGCATATGGCACGGAAGCGGAGAGTTGAAGAATGATTATGAGTTATGAGCAGAAGAGAAGTGGAGAAAAGTGTTTTAGATCATGAGGAATCGGTGTCAAAGATTATATTATACATTCTGAAAACTAACAGGATTTTAGGATGTGGGGGAAATATATGCAAAAAGTGAGGCAAGAGATAAAGATGGAGAATAAAGCAGAGCTGAGACCATGAAGAAAGTTATAGTCTTAAGGAGTCTGGACTTTGAGAATTAAGGGTCACCGTAGCAAGGAAATGATGAGATCAAACTTTAGTTTTAAAATATTACTCTTGCTCTAGTTTGGGCAGGGACTTGCAGGCAAGCAAATCACAGAGTCCCAGGGTCAAAAAGATGTAATACACTTGATTTGGGCAGGCATCTCTACCAAGAGAGTCCAACTTTGTCAGTTAGAAAAGGCAGTAAGAAAAGATAATTTTCAAGGTCAGGTGAGCAAAAGCACCATTTATCTAATGGCTCTTCTGTCTTGAAAAATCAAGCAAAGAACTTCCAGGGAGACTTGGGAACTTCAACCCATGCAGTGAGGAAAAAGTCTGGATTTAGAATTTGAAAAATGCATTATAATCATAATATCATCATCAACATCATACTGTGTTTTGTAAGGAAGGCCTCATTAGGTATACCTTGATTATAGACCTAAGGTAAGGATAAATATAGGGAGCTTGTGTGTCAGTATTGAGAGTTCAGAAAAGTCTTTGTGGAGAACATGGCATGGAAACTAAGATCTGAAGGATGATTACGAGTTATGAGGAGAAGGGAAGTGGAAGAGAGAGGAGTGTTTCAGGTTATGAGGAATAGGTGCACCTCAAACAAAATGACTCATTTTAGGCCTTGTCCTTGAGTAGAATAGATATTCATGATACATCTGTTGTCCATAACTGGTTCAGGAGCTGGGTGGAATGGGCTTGCATGTGAAGGAGGCACCTCAATGTCTGTGCCTGCACTGGATGAGAGAGGCAGGGCCAAAAGTTCCTAAATGTTAAATGTGAAAATTTAAGTAATTCAGGAGAATCACTTATATGCAGCTCCATTTATGAAACACTTTGTAAATGCTTATGATGTTCTAGAAGCCATTTTATATCATTTTGATCTATGCTGATGAAAGTCTAGATGAATGCCAGAAAAACTTCCACCTTGTTTTTTTCTTATTTAACCTATACCATGTACTATATTTAAAATCATTTGTCCATATATTCACTTTTTTACATAATGTTGAAAGTGTTTTGATGTCAGTAAAGCAAATTTAACAAGGCAAGAATACTGTGGGAAATGGAAAATCTTAAAGAATTTACATAATACTTATCTGTTACCAAGTATGCCTTCAGAAAAATGACCTCATCCTCTTTAAATCCTAACTGACATCATTCTATCTGATGCTCTTATCTCAGTGATTTTTGTTCTATTTGCTATATTTTAGACATCTGTCTTCTCACAAAGTTTCTCCTTTTCCCAAAACCCCACATTTCCCTCTGATGGGTTCCAGGATTAGTATCCTATACTCTTTCTCCCTTAGTATATATTCATTTAGCACCAACAACATATTGAGTCACAGTGTTGGATACTGTAATAAATGTAGTTCATTACTTTTTTTCCAAATGACTTCAGTTTTTTAAATGAAAATGATGCCTACCCAGTATAAAATATTAAGGCAGTAGAGCAGAAAGAAAAGAAAATGAAAACCCAAAACCGCAACACACCTAAAAGTATTCAGTGAACACTGGTTCAAAAGGAATGCATAAGCTTTTTGTTTTGTTTTGTTCACTTATTAGCATTATTTTAAAAATAGCCAAAGAGAGAAAGCTTTTATCCAAGTACAGTACTGGTCAATGAATTAAGAGAAGTCTATTAATGCAATATGTATATTAATAAATTAAACAAGAAGTATTTCAATTATTTAAATACAAATTAAGTAACAAAACAATGTTCCTTCTAATAAAAATATTAAATATAAATAGGACTTCTCTGTGATGAATAATAGTTCCTTTCCTACACCAAAATTCAAAGTATTATAGCAATAGACCCTTTTCTCTCTTAAATTAAGATAGTGTATATCTTCTTTTAAGAAATGTCTGTTCCTATCCTTTGCTCATTTTTATATAGGATTATTTGGGTTTTATTGTTATTGTTGCTGTTGTTGGGTTGCTTGAATTCTTTGTATTTTCTGGATATTAGCTGCTTGGCAGATGAGTAGTGTGCAGATATTTTTTCCCATTCAACAGGTTGTTGCTTCACTTTGTTATTTCCTTTGCTTTGCAGAAGCCTTTTAGCTTAATATAGTCCCATTTGTCTATTTTTGTTTCAGTTGTTCTGTGATTTTGAGGTCTTAGATCTAAAACCTTTGCCTAAACCAATGTCTGGAAGTGCTTTCCCGAGGTTTTTTTTTAAGTAATTTTATAGTCTCAGGTCTTATGTTTAAGTCTTTAATCCATCTTGAGCTGATCTTTGTTTATGGTTAGAGACAGCAATCTAGTTTTAGTCTTGCGCATGTTTTCCCAGCACTATTTCTTGAAGAGGGTATTTTTTTCCCAGTGTATGTTCTTGGTGCCTTTGTTGAAAATAGGTTGACTGTAAATATGTGTGATAATTCACTTATATTTGTCAATTTATGATGTCCCATGTGTCATGAAGGCTTTGCTCATTTAAAAATTCTTTTTTCTTGATATTTTTCTGATTGTGTTATTTCAAAAGATCTGTCTTCAAATTCTGAGATTCTTTCTTCTGCTTGATCTAGTCTATTGTTTGCTGCTTCTTTTTTTTTTTTTTTTTTTTTTTTTTGAGATGAAATCTCACTCTGTTGCCCAGGCTGGAATGCAGTGGCACAATCTCAGTTCACTGCAACCTCTGCCTCCCAGGTTTAAGTGATTCTTCTGCCTCAGCCTCCTGAGTAGCTAGGATTACAGGTGTGTGCCACCACATCCTGCTAATTTTTGTATTTTTATTGGAGACGAGGTTTTACCCTGTTGGCCAGGCTGGTCTTAAACTCCTGACCTCAGGTGATCTGCCCTCCTCGGCCTCTCAAAGTGCTGAGATTACAGGTGTGAGCCACCGTGCCCAGCCGATTTTGTTTTGTTTCATTTTTGCTTTTTTAGACAGAGTCTTGCTCTGTTGCCCAGGATGGAGTGCAGTGGCACAATCTCAGCTCACTGCAACCTCCACATCTCATGTTCAAGGAATTCTCCTGCCTCAGCCTCTGATTACAGACACATGCCACCATATCTGGCAAATTTTATATTTTTAGTAGGGACAGGGTTTCACCATGTTGGCCAGGCTCGTCTTGAACTCCTGACCTCAGGTGATCTTCCCACCTCAGCCTCCCAAAGTGCTGGGATTACAAGCATGAGCCACCACTCCCAGGCTGTTGATGCTTTTGAATGTGTTTTGTATTGCATTGAATGAATTATTCAGTCCCAGAATTTTTGTTCAATTCTCTTTCTATAATATCTATCTCTTTGATAGATGTAATTTCTCATTTATATCCTGAATTCTTTTTCTGATTTCTTTGTATTGTGTTTTTGAATTTTCTCTTATTTCAGTGAGCTTTTTTGGTATTATGTTTTTTGTATGTTTGTTTGTTTGTTTTTGAGATGGAGTCTCACTCTCCCCCAGGCTGGAGTGCAGTGGTGTGATCTCAGCTCACTGTAACTTCGTCATCCGTGGTTCAAGCAATTCTCCTGCCGCAGCCTCCCGAGTAGCTGGGATCATAGGCACGCGCCACCACACCCAGCTAATTTTTGTATTTTTAGTAAAGACAGGGCTTCATCATGTTGGCCAGGGTGATCTCAATCCCCTGACCTCGTGATCTGCCTGCCTCAGCCTCCTGAAGTGCTGGGATTGATTATAGGTGTGAGCCACTGTGCCCAGCCTGGTATCAAAATTTTTAATTCTTTTTCTGGAATTTTTAAAATTGGTTTTTTATTGTAATATGTTGCTAGAGAATTATAGTGTTCTTTTGAAAGTGTACTATTTCCCTTCTTTTTCATGTTTCCTGTGTCCTTATATTGATGCTGTACATCTGATGCAGTAGCCACTACTTCCAATTTTTTGAATTTACTTCTATAAGGAGGACTTTTTCTTGTGGATATAACTATGTTGGTGGCTGGGTAGGGTGCTTGGCTTTGATTCTGGGTTTGTACAGTAGTGTAGTCTGTGTATGACTTATTTGGCTATAAGCATTGTCAATAGTGTCTGTGATTTCCTCAGTGGTTTGGGGTGCAATTAGTAGTTCAGGCTGTGATAAAGTTTTGTGGGAGACTGGAACACTAAGTAAGCCAGCTTTTGGGCCTCGTTGGTGTAGCAGTGGGTTGAACATGCCTTTACCTGGGCCCAAGGTGGTATACGCTGGCACCATTGTTAGCAGGTCTCGGTGGGCTGATTCTTGGGCCTGCAGATGGCTTACTCAAATGCTGATGGTAGCAATGGTGGGCCAGGTGGGTGGGCAGGTTTTTGGGCCTCTGTTCAGCCAGCATGATGTGGGTGATGTGACTGGCAGATGCCTAAAATATATATAGATTACTTATAAAACCTAATACAGTGCCAGGCACTGTGGCTCATGCCTATAATCCCAGAACTTTGGGAGGACGAGGTGGGCGGATCACAAGATCAGGACTTCAGGACCAGTTTGGCCAATATGGTGAAACCCTGTCTCTACTAAAAATACAAAAGTTAGTCAGCTGTAGTGGCATGTACCTGTAGTACCAGCTACTCAGGAGGCTGAGGCAGAAGAATTGCTTGAACCCAGGAGGCAAAGGTTGCAGTGAGCTGAGATCGCACCACTGCACTCTATCCAGCCTGGGCAACAGAGTGAGACTCTGTCTCAAAAAAAAAAAAAAATGAATACAATGTAAATACTGTGTAAATAATTGTAATATTATATTGTTGAGGGAATAATGACAAGGAAATAGTCTAAGTCTCTATATGTTCAGTACAAATGCACTTTTTTTCCTTGAATATTTTCAATCTGTGAGTGGTTGAATCCACAGATATGGAGGTCTGACTGTACACTAAACAAGTTGGAAATATAATAGTAACAAATACAAGTGGTTTTTTTTTAAACTGACTTTTACATTTGTGGGAAGGAAAATATTATAAAAGCTTTTTAGTTGATTTAATAGGAAAAGAATGTGACATTACTGGTTGTTAAAACATTTAATCTTCTTCAAGTTAGTAGAGTTTCACCATAGTTCTGATAATGTTTTTAAATCTACAGAATTATTCTGAGATGTTACAGAAAACAAATGGGCAAGAATATAAATATTATTAGTTTTAGCGTAAATGTAGGCTTCCCAGATGCCACTGACTTAATGGTAGAAACTTAGGCTAATGAAATCAAAGAATACACATTGCAATATTCAGAATGTAGGCTACCATATATAAAAAAATCTTTATATATTATAATACAGGACTCTAAAATAAGGTATACTGCAGCACTACATCAGTGCTATTAGGCTAGGGATTTAAAAATCAGAAATAAATAGATTTATTATGTCCTTTCAAATGGATAAAGAACTTTACATAAAAGGTTTTCATTGTATAAAAATTTAAAGCACATATTTTTATGTAGTAAAACATAACTGAATTTCAATAAGCAGGACAATAAACTGGAAAAATATTTGCATGAAAATATAACAAATTTACTGTGGATACTATATAAACAATTTCATAAGAAAAACATGAAGCCTGTGAATGGGAAGTTTATTGAAAGATAATAGTAGATAAGAAAGAAAGTGAAAGTGAGTTTATTTTTAATTAATTGAATTAAATTGTTTACTTCTTTCTCTGTCAAAGAAAAACATGAGCTTAATTTTAAATGATTTAGTCTAATTAATGTATGCTGGTTGGTTTCAGACCACCTTTTCTTTGATACTCTGCATTTTTACTATGATATGTCTACATGAGGATTTTCTTTTTACCTATCTGCTTAGAATTCATTGATCTTCCTGAATTTGAGGACTAGTGTTTTTCATAAATTCTGGAAAATTATTTGATGTTATTAATTCATATATTGCCTCAATCTCAATCTTTCAGTTTTCTCTTTCTGCAATTCCATTTATACATGTAGTAGGTCTTCTCACTCTGTCTTCCATGTCTTTTAACCTCTCATACTTGTGCTTGTTTTTGTGTTTTTCATCCTATGTTATGTGTGTTTTCAGATATATCTCCTAGTCCACAAATTTTCTCTCTTCAGCTATGTTTTTTCAGCTATTCAACTCTTCACTGAATTTGACTTTAATGATTCTATTTATACTTTCTAGAACTTGTGGTGGTGGTGGTGGTGGTTATTGTTGTTGTTGTTGTTGTTGAGATGGAGTCTCTGTCGCCAGGCTGGAGTGCAGAGGCAGGATCTCGGTTCACTGCAACCTCTGCCTCCCAGGTTCAAGCGATTCTCCTGCCTCAGCCTCCCAAGTAGCTGGGATTACAGGTACCTGCTACCACCCCCGACTAAATTTTTGTATTTTTAGTGGAGGTGGGGTTTCACCATGTTAGCCAGGATAGTCTCAATCTCCTGACCTCATGATCTGTCCATCTCGGCCTCCCAAAGTGCTGGGATTACAGGTGTGAGCCTATACCACGCCCAACCTTGTTCTTATTTAAGTTATAGGCCTCTTATTCAATTTTTTTATTCCTTCTCTCTCATTCTCTTTATATAATGAACACACATTTTTTTTTTTTTTTTTGCAGTATCTGAAGGTTCGAGTGTCAGGTTCTATTAGTTGTTGTTCCACTGATTCTTACTACAATACTTTTTTTTTTACATATTACAAAATCTTTTTATTGAGTGCTAATATATTTTTAGAATTCATTCATTTATGTTGCTATAAAGGAATACCTGAAGTTGGATAATTTATAAAGAAAAGAGATTAATTTGGCTCATAGTTATACAGGCTGTACAAGAAACGTGGTGCTGTTATCTACTTCTGATAGGGCCTCAGGAAGTTTGCACTCATGGTGAAAGGTGAAGAGAAGCAGACAGTGAGAGAAAGTGAGAGAGGGAGAGGCTACCAGGCTCTCTTTATCAGTTCTCACAGGAACTGATAGAGAACTCATTTATTACAGTGACAGTGGCACCACTGTTCATGAGGGATCCACCACCATGACCCAAACACCTCCCAGGCCCTACCTCCAATACAGGATTAAATTTCAACTTGAGATTTAGAGGGGATAAATAAACTCTATTATCACCTTTCAGAGTTCTGAGAAATATGGCTTGAGGACACCTTCCTTCAGAGAGGACTTAACCTTTGGTTCTAACAGGTGCAATAGAGTACTACAGATCACTGATGATTTTAATTAAAAGTACTCCCAGATACCTGAGCTTATTAATTAGTTTTATTATTAATAAGCCTTCTTACCTGCTTGGATCTGAGACAGACAAGCTTCTTTGTGGTCATCCTGTGTTTATTCGTAGATTTGTTTATTTCTATCCTTTAAATAAGTGGAAATGCCTAGCTTTGTGTGCAAGAGTACTAGTTCTACCCTTGTGATTATTAAAATCTGCATTTCTAGGTTACTGAGACCAGTAACTCAGAGTGTTCAAATAATAATCCCAATGCTTATTGCTCTGGTTTTCAGTCCCCCTCCTCATTTTTCAAACCATGCATAATTCCCTTGATTTCTTTTTTTTTTTTTGATGGAGTTTCGCTCTTGTTACCCAGGCTGGAGTGCAATGGCGCAATCTCGGCTCACCGCAACCTCCGCCTCCTGGGTTCAGGCAATTCTTCTGCCTCAGCCTCCCGAGTAGCTGGGATTACAGGCACGCGCCACCATGCCCAGCGAATTTTTTGTATTTTTAGTAGAGATGGGGTTTCACCATGTTGACCAGGATGGTCTTGATCTCGTGATCCACCTGTCTCGGCCTCCTAAAGTGCTGGGATTACAGGCTTGAGGCACCGCGCCCGGCCAATTCCCTTGATTTCTAGTGAGCTAAACATATGTATTAAAGGGTTTTTTTTTTTAAGGTTTAATTTCTATATGGAATTTCATTTTTGCATTTAAGTCTATATTCATATATAGGTTAATTCTGTTCTTTACAGGCATGTTAATACCTTTTTGTTTGTTTGTTGTATTATATTTTAAGTTCTGGGGTACATGTGCAGATCTTGCAGGATTGTTATAGAGGTATACACATGCCATGGTGGTTTGCTGCCTCTATCCCCCCTTTACCTACATTAGGTATTTCTCCTATGTTATCCCTCCCCAATCTCCCCACCCCCTGCTCTCCCTCCCCTAGCTCCCTACCCCTTAACAGACCCTAGTGTGTGATGTTCCGCTTCTTGTGTCCGTGTGTTCTCATTGTTCAACACCCACTTATGATTGGGAAGTTACAATGTTTGGTTTTCTGTTCTTGTGTAAGTTTGCTGAGAATGATGGTTTTCAGATTCATCCAAGTCCCTGCAAAGGACATGAACTCATCCTTTTTATGGCTACATAGTATTCCATGGTATATATGTACCACATTTTCTTTATCCAGGCTGTCGTCGATGGGCATTTGGGTTGGTTCCAAGTCTTTGCTATTGTAAACAGTGCTGCAATGAACATGTGTGTGCATGTGTCTTTATAATAGAATGATTTATAATCCTTTAGGTATATACCCAGTAATGGGATTGCTGGGTCAAAGGGTATTTCTATTTCTAGATCCTTGAGGAATCACCACAGTGTCTTCCACAATGGTTGGACTAATTTACACTCCCACCAACAGTGTAAAAGTGTTCCTATTTCTCCACATCCTCTCCAGCATCTGTTGTCTCCAGATTTTTTAATAATCACCATTCTAACTGGCATGAATGGTATCTCAATGTGGTTTTGATTTGCATTTCTCTAATGACCAGTGATGATGAGCATTTTTTCAGATGTTTGTTGGCCTCATATATGTCTTCTTTTGTAAAGTGTCTGTTCATATCCTTCACCTACTTTTTGATATGGTTGTTTGTGTTTTTTTCTTGTAAATTTGTTTTAGTTCTTTATAGATTCTGGATATTAGCCCTTTGTCAGATGGGTAGATTGCAAAAATTTTTTCCCATTCTGTTGGTTGTGGGTTCACTCTAATGATTATTTCTTTTGCTGTGCAGAAGTTCTTAAGTTTAATTAGATCTTATTTGTCAATTTTGACTTTTGTTGCTATTGCTTTTGGTGTTTTTGTCATGAAGTCCTTGCCTATGCCTACATCCTGAATGGTGTTGCCTAGATTTTCTTCTATGGTTTTTACAGTGTTTGGTTTTACGTTTAAATTTTTAATATATCTGGAGTTAATTTTTGTAGAAGATGTAAGTAAGGGGTTCAGTTTCAGCTTTCTGCACATGGCTAGCCAGTTTCCCAACACCATTTATTAAACAGGGAATCCTTTCCCCATTGCTTATTTTTGTCTGGTTTGTCAAAGATCAGATAGTTGTAGATGTGTAGCATTACTTCCAAGGCCTCTGTTCTGTTCCATTGGTTTATATCTCTGTTTTGGTATCAGTACCATGCTGTTTTGATTACTATAGCCTTGCAGTCTATTTTGAAGTCAGGTAGTGTGATGCCTCTAGCTTTGTTCTTTTTGCTTAGGATTGTCTTGGCTATGCAGGCTCTTTTTTGGTTCCATATGAAATTTAAGATGGTTTTTTTTCCAGTTCTGTGAAGAAGGTCAATGGTAGCTTTATGAGGACAGCATTGAATATATAAATTACTCTGGGCAGTATGGCCATTTTCACAATATTGATTCTTCCTAACCATGAGCATGGAATGTTTTTCCATCTGGTTGTGTCCTCTCTTATTTCCTTGAGCAGTGGTTTGTAGTTCTTTCTGAAGAGGTCTTTCACATCCTTTGTTAGTTTTATTCCTAGGTATTTTATTCTCTTTGTAGCAGTTGTGAATGGGAGTTCACTCATAATTTGGCTCTCTGTTATTGGTGTATGGGAATGCTTGTGATATTTGCACATTGATTTTGTATTCTGAGACTTTGCTGAAGTTGCTTATCATCTTAAGGAGATTTTGGGCTGAGACGATAGGATTTTCTAAATGTACAATGATGTCATCTGCAAATAGAGACTATTTGACTTCCTCTTTTCCTAATTGAATACCCTTTATTTCTTTCTCTTTCATGATTGCTCTGGCTAGAACTTTCAATACTATGTTGAATATGAGTTGTGAGAGACGGCACCCTTGTCTAGTGCCAGATTTCAAAGGGAATGTTTCCAGTTTTTGCCCATTCAGTATGTTATTGGCTATGGGTTTGTTGTAAATAGCTTTTATTATTTTGAGATACATTCCATCAATACCTAGTTTGTTGAGAGTTTTTAGTATAAAGGGCTGCTGAATTTTGTTGAAGGCCTTCTCTGCATTTATTGAGATAATCATGTGGTTTTTGTCTTTGGTTCTGTTTATGTGACGGATTACGTTTATAAGTTTGCGTATGTTGAACCAGCCTTGTCCCCGTGATGAAGCATACTTGATCACATCAAGCATACTTGATGGATAAGCTTTTTGATGTGCTGTTGCATTCGGTTTGAAGATTTTTGCATGGATGTTCATCATGGATATTGGCCTGAAATTTTCTTTTTTAGTTGTGTTTCTGCCAGATTTTGGTATCAGGATGATGTTGGTGTCATAAAATGAGTTAGGGAGTGTTCCCTCTTTTTGTATTGTTTGGAATAATTTCAGAAGGAATGGTATCAGCTCCTCTTTGTACATCTGGTAGAACTCAGCTGTGAACCCATCTTGACCTGGACCTTTTTTTAAAGGTGTTTTTAAAAATGTACTGTTATTCAGCACTTCTATGTGTTGGGTCGCAAGAGAGTTTCAGGTTATCTGGTATGCTGCCTTACTAGAAATGGAAACCCAATTTGTTTTTCATATTTAATTAATATCATTTGTAAAGTTGGATTGTGAAATAGACATTTGGCTGAAGACTGGATTTCTGCCAAGGCAAATGTACTCCATTTCTGTGAAATTTTGGCCAAGCCACATTTTTGTTATGAAATAACATGTTTGATTCTGAGATTTTTACTTGGTACTTAGACAGAATAGCAACATCACCTGCTGATATTATGGACACTTTATGATTTTGTTTAGGGTACACTGTTGTTTAGTGTGTTTTGAAAAAGAATAAAAGTTTCTATGATTTGAAAGAGATCTTACAAAGATTGGGGTAATCTACATTAGATTTCTAATCTTTTCATTAAAAATACACGTGATCTTTCATATGAAAAGAGTAAGATTCTAAGTTTAAAGAGTATATACAAGTGTAATTAGATTTCTCCTTTTCTTTCTAAATTGCAATATATTTAAAGATAGGGATATAGTCTTTCTATTCATAAGTAGTGGTGTAGC
The DNA here is from genome assembly GCF_049354715.1 of Callithrix jacchus. Lineage (NCBI taxonomy): Eukaryota > Metazoa > Chordata > Mammalia > Primates > Cebidae > Callithrix > Callithrix jacchus. The sequence goes on along the minus strand of NC_133503.1, from coordinate 144,642,608 downwards.
AGATTATAAACGGCACATAGAACATTAGCTCTCAGATTAAATGTAATCTTTTGATAGATACCTTTCAGGATCACTTAGACTAAAATAAGGTAGGTTCTCTGGTAATGTCCCTCATAGAATTTCTAAGTATGTATGCATGTCTTTGTTAACTCACTAATTCCTTATCTTTTCAGCTAGGTTATAATGAAGGAAAATAATCAATTCAGTTTCAAACATTTAGTGACCAGAATTAGGATATGAGAATTTTGTCATTTTTAGTTTTTTAAAACTATTATGTTTCTCACTTTCATAGCATATATTTAATTTAAGCAATGCCCCAAAAACAAAAACTAATCTTGCTTTTGAAATCTGTGTATCCATGGAAACAGTGGAAAAACTTGCTTTATCTCTTTTGTTAGACTGAGATCTTATTTTGTCAGTAATAGATTCTGTAAATAGCAAGGATATGAATAGTAGTAGCTGTGGAGGTGACAGCAATCATAATAAGAGAAGCAAATTTCTATTTAGTAGTTTCTTGGGCCAAGTACTCTGTTAAGTATGCTAAATAATTTCCATAGAATCTTAGTTCTTTCTTACAGCAACCTACTATTCTTTTCATTTCTATATAAGTAAAATGAGGCTCAGATTGGTTAACTTAGTTTTCCAATGCTCTACTGCTAGTAATAGGTAAAACAGAGCTTCGAACACACAGTGGAGTTTCATTGATTAAATTTTGTTAGATATTTGCATGATGTAAGTATATATTTTCAAAATATGTGTATAAATTACAGTATATTTTGGCACTTTTTAAAATATGGTAAATCTACATCTCTGCTATAGCTGATGATACCATAAGTCTAAAAATTGTGCAAAACATCTATAATTTTAATATATATAATGGGCTTTTATTTCAGCTATTTTATGATTTTGTCAATAGCTGAGCTATTTCACTACAAACAGATTGGGTATCTTTGTGATTAAAGCAGCAGACTAAAAACCATGAAGGGTATACTGTTTGTTTTTCAGTCAGTTCCTTGTGTTATGAATTCTTACCAGATGTTGGGAAATAGCAGGCTTAAACTAACTGCAAGTGCTACATCAAAGGTCCAAGAAACAATGATCTGTAATGGGCATGTGTTTAACCATCAGCTTCTTTAACAAGGCCTGCAAGCAAATTCATTTACCGTCATATTTAAGAAACTTAAACATATTCCGCTTATGTAGATTTAAGATTTCTTCAACAGCATGTCAAATACTCAGGTCTTGATAATCTTTATCAATTTTTTAAATTTGAATATTAGAGAAGATGTGTGCTTGACTTCATCACCCTTACATTAAAATAATATTTCTCATGACATAAGAAAAAATAATAGATATAACTAAAAATTTTCCTAAGGCACATTCCTAGAAACTGAAGAAAATGAAAAGAGCATCTGGGAAAAAATGAAAACTGACTGACAGTTATGCAAGATACTTGATATTGCCATTTTAAATCCTCAATCTCGTGTTCAAAAGTTGCGCAGTTAAAAAAAAATTGCAGGATTTTAAAACACTATTTTAATCAAGTAATATGAATAGTCTAATAAAAATTGTAAATATATTGGCATTGTAGTAATAAAAAGTTTCTTATGTCATTATTTATAGTATCTCCTGTTGTACAGAATATATTCAGCTTAAATCCTTCTACTGGATATTTATTTAAAGAAAAAGAAATTGTTATATCAAAGGGATATCTATACCTTCTTGTTTATTGCAGTACTAGTCACAATAGCCATGCTATGGATTCAACTTAGGAGTCCATCAATGAATGAATGGAAAAAAGAAACTCTGGTATAAATAAATACACAATGAAATATTACTTGGCCATAAAAGGATAAAATCCTATCATTTGCAGCAACATGAATGGAACAAGAGGTCATTGCGTTAAGTGAAATAAGCCAGGCACGGAAAGACAAATATTGTATTCTCAATCATGTAGGAGCTGAAAAACTTAATCTCATGGAGATAGAATGTAGAATGATAGATACCAGAGGCATCTGGGTTTGTGTGCTGTGGGGGATGAAAAGAGATTGGATAATGAGTACAAACAAATAGAATAAGTTTCAATGCTCAATAGCAGAGGAGGGTAACTATAGTTAACAATAATGGATTATGTATTTCAAAATAGCTAGAAGGGAAGTCTCAAAATGTACGCAACACATAGAAATGTTAGGTACTCAAGGTGATAGATATCCTTAATATCCTGACTTTACCATTACATATTCTATGCATGTAACAAAATACCACATGTACATAAGATGTACAAATATTATAAATCAATAAAAATTGTAAATAAATAAAATATTTAATTTAAAGGTAAGATATGAGTCTAAAATTACTTTTCACTTAGTAGATGTTTAGCAGGTTAAGTGAAACTGCATAAAGAATTAAGAGATCCCCAGTCCCAAGTTCGCGGAGCTGTGAGGTCTCTGCTGTTTCCTCTTGACATCAAGCAACAACCCTGTCATCAGAATCAAGCAAAAAATGGAAGCCCACAGTGATCCAAAGCAATGAAGCCCCAGCTGAGGGAAAGCGGAATTGATCTGACACCGAGGAGGAAGGTAAATACTACAGTGAGGAGGCTGAGGTGGATCTGCAGGACCCTGGCAGAGACTATGAGTTATACAAGACATCAGGAGCTACAGAGGCTGATAGCTGAGATCTAAGACATGAAGAGTGGGGGTGGCAAGGATGTGGCAATTGAAATAGAAGAACAGAGGATCCAGAGCTGTGTGCATTTCATGACTTTGAGAAAGCTTAACCGATTAGCCCACATCAGGTTGAAGAAAGGAAGAGATCAGACCCATGAGGCTAAGCAGAAAGTAAATGTCTATCACCTGCAGTTCCAGAACCTGTTGTATGAGGTGATGCACCTACAGAAGGAGATCACCAAATGTTTGGAGTTTAAGTCAAAGCATGAAGAAATTTATCGGGTAAGTTTAGAGGAGTTTTATAAGGAGGCTCCACAAGATATCAGCAAGGCTGAAGTCACCGTGGGAGACCCTCACCAGCAAACACTTGCACGTCTGGACTGGGAGCTGGAGCAGTGTGAAAGGCTGTCAGAGGAGTACCGTGAATGCCTATCCAACAAGGAGAAGATCCTCAAGGAAATTGAGGTGAAGAAGGAGTACCTGAGCAGTCTCCAGCTGTGCCTCAACAGCATCATGCAGGCTTCCCTTCCAGTGCAGGAGGACCTGTTTATGCCATTTGACCAGGCTCACAAGCAGTATGAGACAGCCAGGTACCTGCCGCCTCCCTTCTATGTCCTTTCTGTTCAGGCCACTGCATATGGGCAGGTCTGTGATAAGACATTATCTGTGGCAATTGAAGGAAGAGTGGACAAAGCCAAGGCTCTGTTTAAGCCTCCAGAGGACTCCCAAGATGACGAGAGTGACTCGGATGCTGAGGAGGAGCAGACCACGAAACACTGGAGACCCACGCTGGGGATTCAGCTGGATGACAAACACAAGGAGATGCAGACGAGTCACCCACCATCCGTCATGCTTGACCTGAAGTGCAAAGATGACAGTGTGCTTCACCTGACTTTCTTCTACCTCATGAACCTCAATATCATGACAGTAAAAGCCAAAGTGACAACTGCCATGGAGCTGATCATCCCCATCAGTGCAGGTGACTTGCTGTCTCCTGACTTAGTCCTGAGTTGCTTGTATCCTGGGGATCATGGAAAAAAACCTCCAAATCCAGCCAATCAGTGTCAGTTTGATAAAGTTGGCATCCTGACTTTGAGCAACTATGTACTTGAGTTAGGTCACTCCTATTTATGGGTACAGAAGCTGGATGGCCTCCACTTTCCCAAAGAGCAGTGCCAGCAAACAGTGATTTCTGGCCACTCACTGAGTGCCAGCCACATGGAGACCACCATGAAACTTCAGAAGAACAGGGTGCAGTCCCACCTGGCCCTCCACAAACAGTTTTTATCCCTAGAACATGGCATTGTGCCAGTTACCAGTGATTGCCAGTACCTCTTCCCTGCCAAGGTTGTCTCTCGCCTGGTGAAGTGGATGACAGTTTCTCATGAGGATTACATGGAGCTGCATTTCACTAAAGACATTGTGGATATGGGGCTGGCTGGGGGCACCAATCTCTACTACATGGCAGTCATCAAAAGGAGCAGAGCCACACTGCAGGCTGCTGTGGTGTTGTACCCTGGCTACTTCTCCATCCCACATATTTTTCAGCTCTGTTTGAACTGGAAAGGGGAGAAAACAAACAGCAATGAGACAACATTCAGGCCATGGAGAGCGAAGTCAATGTTTGCTGCAAGGAGCTGTGTGGCCCTTGGCCCAGCCACCAGCTGTTGACTAACCATCTGCAGCAGCTGTGTGTGCTGCTGGATGTTTATCTGGAGACCGAGAACCATGACGACAGTGTGGAAGGACCGAAGGAACTGCCCCAGGAGAAGATGTGTCTGCAGCTCTTCAGGGATCCTGGCAGGATGAAGCCGTTTAAATACAACCATCCTCAGGGATTCTTCAGCCATCGCTGACTTCCCACCCAGCCATTGTTTCAGTGAGGCCTCACCCTGAGTACTGGGCTTCTGCTTGCTGCTCTGGCCCACATGTGACTCTTGATAAAGTTCTCCAAAGACACCATCTGATTAAAAAGTGTCACCTGAAAAAAAAAAAAGAATTAAGATTTCAGTATCATGTTGAAATTCTATTATTGACTTGGATAACTTGGAAAAATCTCTTGCTATTTCTATACTTCAGCTTTTTTGTGTCTAGGATGAAAGTCAACATTTAGCATCTCACTACTTAGATGTGAATGAAAATAATTTAAGGAAATAATTTTAATTCATAATGTGCTTTAAAAGGCTAAATCCAAAGGAATTAAAATAAAATGATCTGCGTGGCATAATGTTTTACACTCATAATTTTAGAAATACTATCTTTTGCTTTACTTAGAATATTTTTCTGTGATGATGAAACTGAGGCAAAGAAGAAGAACTAATTGCCTTTTCATGGGCCAAATAATGATGTTGAATCTGTGTCTTTTGGTAAACACATTTCTTCCCATAACCCCCACCCATATGCTTTGTCTAATCATTTAGAATGCTATAAGGTGACATTCGTTTTAAAAGGAAGAAAATAATTTATCCCTGGCATTAGAGTAGATATCTTTAGTGTAATAATTAGTATCACTTTATCATTAATTTTCACAGTTTTAATTCTTTAAATTGCTAATGTAATTTAAAAGTCATGAGTTGGCTGTAGCATATTTTGAATATAAAATAAATACCTTCTAAGCACCTGTTAGTCAGCACTGTCCTGGGTTACAGATAGAGAAGAAAAAAAAGGCACCTGGTTGTCTGCCTACCTATTAATCCCAAATCTTTGCGTCAGTTTTGCATATTACATATATTGAATACAGACACAATTTATAGATGTGAAAACTGAGGATCCATGAAGTTGACAACTTTCCCCAAAGCTATACTGAAGTGCCACTTTCTCCATGAAGGCTTACAAGATGAAGAAGATTAGTAGACAGAAATAGGGGAAAAACAACATTTTAAGTAGCAAAAATGGCATGAACAAAGGAGTAGGTGTACTGAAGCTCAGTTTGCCAAGGTAATTGTGACTAGTGTGTTTTGACTGAAATTTAAGGTAACTATAGAGGATATGTGGGAGATTAAGTTGGGTCGTGATAGAGACTTAATTACCTAGGAAAGAAATTAGTACATAATTCAGTAGGATTTAGGGAGCTATGAGTGATCAGGGGAGTAGAACTGTAGGATTTGGCATATATGTTATAAAATGAATGGAAGAAAGGTCAGACCAGAGGCATATAGACCAAGTAGAAGATCTTGCAATGGTGAAGTCCTGATGGCCCAAACTAGATTGCTGTCACTAACCACAGAAAGGAAGAGACTTTATAAAGGAAAAATGAAAGATGTAGTAATTAAAAGAGTGATACTAGAAGGTGGGATCAGAAATAGAAGAGAGGAATTAGTTGGTGTTTGTTGAGGAGCCTGCTTGCATTATCAATCTGACTTTTAAAATGGTAAACTTGATACATTTGTGGTGTGTCTAGTGAAATTACTCATCTGACAGTTAGAAACATTAATTTAATCTTGAGAATGAAAGTGTAAAGAGCATAGACTAATAATCTTGATTTTATATGTTGGCTGCATTAAGACAGAGGGAATTGAAGTCCTAAGTGTAGATGAAATTTATAGAGAGGAAAGAAGGTTGAGTAGCATCTAATTTTGAAGAGAAAAAGGTAGAAAAGTAGAACCAATGGAATCAGGGAAAGAATATCAAAGAGGATAAGATCATAAGTGTCCTAAGATCTCATGACAACACTATGTCTGAGATAGCGGAGGGGCAAAGATGGGTAAGATGTTCAACAAAGTTGGATTCTTTTCAGGGTCTAAGTTACAATCTAATAGGAAGCCATTGAAATTTGTGATTAAGAGGTCATAAGTTACTTTTGAGAGAGCCATTTAAGGAGTCTGTGGATTGCTAGTAAGGTATTAAAATGGGTGGCTAGTGGGTTAAATGAAGACACTAACAGCAGTTGAGAAATTGGTTGCAAAAGAAAAAAAAAAAAGAAAGCCCAAAGGTGTGGAAAAATTAAAGGAAAATATTGTCACTACTCATAAATGCTTGACATTTATACTTTATCCCAGATTCTTTTCCCAGCGCTATCTTTTATTACTAGTTACCTTGCCCCACTTTGAATTATTTTATGCAATAGCCAAATACCTTCATGTTTTAGCATGCACCCTGTTTTCCCATCTCGCTGTCTTGCTTTAGACAGACTGCTTGGATGCCTCTTCATTCTCTCTGTAAATAGCTAATTCCTACTTATCTTTCAGGGCCCAGTTCATGTGCTTCCTCTGTGAGACCATCCCTTATTTGTCCTGCAGTACTCTTTTCTTCACTGAATTTCAAACTGCTTCAGTCATTTATTTGTCCTGGCGGTTGCTGCTTTTTATTATGTACTGTTTTTATTATTGATGTACATGGCTTATATCCCTCCTTGGGATTTAGGCTCATTGAAGACTTTCTCAAGATGTCCATGAAATGTCCAGAAAGAGCATAGACCTGGAGTTCAGATAGTCCCATTTCTAGTTTCTAGTTCTATCATTTACTCACTATGTGTCTTCAAATGAGGTGTTTATTTGATCTTCATAAACCTCAGCCTTCTTACCTATGAAATGTCCGTATCACTGTTCATTAAAAGATTATTAAGTGATAGAGGAGGTAATTGATTTAAAGAACCTAGCAAAATAAGGTTCCCTTTCTTTTTTCTTTTTTCTTTTTTTTTTTTTTTTTGAGACTGAGTTTTGCTCTTGTTACCCAGGCTGGAGGCCAATGGTGCAATCTCGGCTCACCACTACCTCCGCCTCCTGGGTTCAGGCAATTCTCCTGCCTCAACTTCCTGAGTAGCTGGGATTACAGGCACGCGCCACCATGCCCAGCTAATTTTTTTGTATTTTTAGTAGAGACGGGGTTTCACCATGTTAACCAGGATGGTCTCGATCTCTTGACCTCGTGATCCACCCGCCTCGGCCTCCCAAAGTGCTGGGATTACAGACGTGCGCCACCGCACCCAGCAGGTTCCCATTCTTAATCATCTTGATTTCTGTGCCAGTACCCAGAATGTTACCATATAAATATTAGGTGTTCCAAAATTGCTAAATGAATTAGTAATTTCTTTGCCATTACTAAATATATAAAACTACTATTATTTCTAGGCTGCTGGTATTTTATTTTATTCTATTTTTTTAAGAAATTCTCTTTCCATTAGGGAGTACTTATTGCAGATTTACTAGATAAATAATATATGTAATACAGAAATATCTGGTGGATAAATGCTGATGTCATGCAAACTATATTAAAATTCAAATGAAATATAACTGTGAGGAAAACAATTAATGGCTTAGAGTTAGTAACAGTTTATAAAAGCCATTTCTTTTACCATTTAAGCAGAGACTAGGCTTTGAGGAGGCCAAGACAATGCTGTCTGGACACTAATGTAAGCCCATAGTTTGGCAGTATATGGTGACCAGTATATGGTGACATATACTGCCAAACTTACAATTTTAGTTCTCATTTAAACATATATAAATATATTCTGATGCCAGTGGATAGGATGATATTCCAGAGAATGTAATATTGGGAATCCTAAATTAGACTCTAATCTAAAGATTGATTTAAAAACCTATACTTCATTTCAAGAGTTACTACTAACAATTGGTGTTGCTTGAATAGTCTCAAAGATTTTGACAACATTGTAAATCTTCAATCACTTGAAAAATTTAGCATAATGAAACAATTTTTAATAATCTGTAATACCTAACCTTCTCTGTCTCACCTTGTCATTTTTGAGTTTTTAATTCATCATTGCTCAATTTGTATATCAATTTGTATATTCATCATTGCTCAATTTGTATATTCATCATTGCTCAATTTTTATATGGCTACATCAATAGTATGTCTAAATCTTTGACTATTTAAAGATAGATTTTTAGAAGCCAGCATTATGCATTCACTGCCCTTTTAAAATGAACAGAGTTGGTTACTGTATATAATAGAAATAACATTCATTTATGATAAATAATATAATAAAGAACTATGCCCATATGACAGACAACTCTTAACAGTGGTGCTATTTTAAATAGATGACCTAAATCATGATAGTTGCCATTTGTTGAACATTTAAGGTGTGCTCAAAATTTTACATACCTTATCCCTAACTTATAGTTGAATAAACTGAGTCTCAGGGAAGTTAAGTAGCTATTCTCAGGTCACCTGGTTGATAAGTGATAGAGTTGGCTTTTAAATCAGTACTTTCTGAATCCAAAGTTAAGTCTTGTAATAGCTATGTTCTACTCCCTCTAAAGTAGTGTCTTAAACAGTATATACTTTCTTTGCCTCATTATTTGTATATGTCAAATTATTCTCATAACTAGTTTGTCTAGCCTAGAAATGCAACATTTCCCCTTCAACCCTCAAGATAATCTCTACCTCAAAGACCTTAGTCTTTGGAAAACATCATCCAACTGACTGAATTACTTACCAAATTGAAAACCATAAAATGTAGCATAATAAAAAGATAGGAATGTTTGGTGGAGTAAATGGAAGATATGTTTGCTGTCCCTGTACAGTGACTACCCAGTTACATTTTTATATCATGCTGAGTAAATATGGAATTTCTACAGTCGTGTTCATACACCTTTAAGAAATAGGAAGTAATTGTACTTACCTGAGAATATGTAATGAGAGCCTAAACTGGGCATTGATGGTTAGAATCAGGAGGAGCTGTTATGCGTGAGAGAGATTAGAAAATGATGTACTTCAACACTGATTCAATACAAGGAAAGGGAAAAGAGTCCAAGGGAAATTTAAATTCTGATCATTAGAAAGATAATGGTTCCGTGATCAAATAGAGACTTAAGGAAGAAAGAACAAATGTGGGCAATAAGGAGAGGATTTTAGGTTTGGACATAAAGAATTTGTGATTATGTTGTTTAGCCTGCGGTTTCTCTGGAGTTGAGTCCTTGAAATGAGACTAGTCTGAATTGAGATTTGCTGTAAGTGTAAAATGCACACTGGATTTTAAAGACTGAGTACAAAAAGAGAGTGTAGAATATCACATTAATATTCTTTATAGGCCGGGCGCGGTGTCTCAAGCCTGTAATCCCAGCACTTTGGGAGGCTGAGGCAGGTGGATCGTGAGGTCAAGAGATCGAGACCATCTTGGTCAACATGGTGAAACCCCGTCTCTACTAAAAATACAAAAAATTAGCTGGGCATGGTGGCGCATACCTGTAATCCCAGCTACTCAGGAGGCCGAGGCAGGAGAATTGCCTGGACCCAGGAAGCGGAGGTTGCGGTGAGCCGAGATCACGCCATTGCACTCCAGCCTGGGTAACAAAAGCAAAACTCCATCTCAAAAAATATATATATATATTCTTTATATTGGTTACATTTTAAAATTATAATATTTTGGATATATTAAGTATGTAAAAATTAATGTTTCCTTTTAGTTTTTAAATCTGACTACTAGGAAACTTAAAATTTTGTGTGTATTAGTCTGTTCTCACACTACTAATAAAGACATACCCAAGACTGGGTAATTTATAAAGAAAAGAGGTTTAATTGACTCACAGTTCTGCATGGCTGGGGAGGCCTCAGGAAACTTACAATCATGGCAGAAGGCACCTCTTCACAGTGTGGTAAGAGAGAGAATGAGTGCCAGCAGGGGAAATACCAGACACTTATAAAACCATCAGATCTCATGAGAACTCACTTACTATCATGAGAACTACTTGAGAAAAACTGCCCCCATGATCCAATTATTTCCCACCAGGTCCCTCCTACAATACAGGGGGATTATGGGAACTACAATTCAAAATGAGATTTGGGTGGGGATATAGCTAAACTATGTCAGTATGTGTCTTACCTTAAATTTCTGAGTTAATCTAGGCAGAATTTATAAAAGTTAGAAATGGAGGACCATAATCAAGATTTGGAAATAACCTATATAGGAGTGAGATTAGACTAAAATGCCAGTGCATAAAGAATAGTGATGAGAAAACTGTAAACAATTATAATATGGGAAGAAAAAGAGTAACTAGGAGAATAATTGGAGATAAAAATGCTAAAATGGTATCTAAGCCTGACTGGGATAGAATTCCAAGAAGAGAGGAGAAGGAAGGAGTAATTAATATCATTGAATGATAGAGGCCATAAAAGAAGAGGAGCAATGAGAAAAGGCCATTGAATTTGGTTGATACAGAAGCAGTTTGAGTAGAGTGTATGAGGGATAGATTGCAAGAATTTAAGAAGTTACAGGTTAATAAAGCAGACTGTATATGTAAACTATTCTTTCAAGAATGAAGTCCATTTATGAAGATAATAATCACTTGATTTGAGCCGAGTCCAGAGAAATGTGAGCATGTTTGTTTGCTGAATAAAAGGATCAATGAAGTGGGAGTGCTTGAAATTGCAAAAGAGAGAAGTTAATTTCTATAATAAGATCCTAAAGCATTGGTTCCCAAACCTGAGTACATACTGGCATCATCTGGGGAATTTGTTACAAGGGCAAATTTCCAGGCAGCATTCCACATCTAAAGTTACTATATTCCCTGGAGGTTTGTCTTCCCCAACATGTTGCTAGCAGGTTCTTCCAGGTGATTATGATATATCCATAGGACAAACAAGTCAAGGAAATTATGGGTGCTGATGAGGTCATCAGTGGAATGACTGGTCACAGCATCCAGTATGGATAGACAGCCAATTAGGGCTGGAGTGGGGCTCATGGATCGTGAATTACAGTTAAGCAGTTGACTTTCATTATTATGGGAGTACATGCAAGTTTAGTAGGAATGAAAGGCTAAAAAAGTTAAAAAGGTAGTGGATTTTGATCACTGAGGGAAGTTTTAGAATTCAGGATCTTGGAGGCCAAGCAGATGTAAAGTATAGTTGTGTGTCTAATGTGGAAAAAAAGATGAAAAGGACTAAGTTATACATGTCATAAGGCCCAGCAGTTTGGTAACTCTAATACAGGGCAGTTGGTAAAAAGGTATAGGATATGAGATAAGAAAGAAGCACTAAAGGTTAAATCAGATATGTGATTATCTGGTCTTCAGATTCCACTAAACATTGGCTTGAATATCTTTGATAACCATTTTCAGAGTGGAGTACCTGCTTGGGTTTATAGGTTTTACGTTTTTATAATTCACTCTAGATGTTGTTGAAAATACAGTGGGTACATTCATAGATAATATGTGCACAGTCTTGAGTAGTCACAAGTAACCCTAAGGGTTTATAATATGAGCAGTTAATAATTCTTTACAAGGCATGAATTTGAATCTCCTGACCTAAAACTGACGTGGAGAAACGAGTCACTTAGGTAGTGCCTTGTAGTGAAGTCAACATTTACTTCTAAGTTTGTCTTTGACACATGATTGTATTAATCATCAAACCTCATCCTGATAGATTTAACAGCAAATTAAAGGAAATTATATGCCAAACTATAATATTAAATGAGTTAAAAACTTGGGTTTAAAAATCAAATGAGTTTTAAAAGTTTTTAGCATGACACCTAGCATGTAATAATTACTTAATAAATGGTAGTTACTGGTATCAGTTCAGGAATTCTACCAGTTTTGAAGCCAATTTTTTGTGTATGTCCATATTAAATAAGTAATATTTATATTAAAAATGTTGTTTTGATCCACTATCACCATAAATTATTAAACTAAAACTAGACTGTTACATTTGTTAGTGAATTAGGAAGGTAACGGGTCATTATAATCACTTATAATTTGATAGGGGATATATTTAATAGTAATTAATATTACTATTAGGAAAAAATTAGAACTTTTAAAATCCTTTGTGTTTCTATACCACAAGTATATGTACACAGAAACAAAATAAACGAATTACATTATTCACTTTATTTTTCTTAGATGTAGTATACCAACAATTCTGTTTTGCTAAATAACTTTTACTCTCAGTGTATTATATACTTACATAAGTCTTTTTGCTTTATAGTGAAGAGCTCAGAAAAGAAGCAAGGCAGTTAAAACGGGAACTCTTAGCAGCAAAACAAAAAAAAGGAGAAAATGCAGCAAAACAAGCAGAAAAAACAAGTGAAGGTAAGGGCATTTATCAGGCTTATTTTTTCCCTTGATACTTTTCCTTCTCTGTTTTCCTAGCTCCTCCCTGCTCTCTCCCATTTTCAGCTCTTCACTTCTCCCATTCTTCTAATTTTCTCTTCCCTTCCTCTTTTCCTTTCTTGAGTTTGGGCGTGCGCACGTGCGTGTGTGTGTTTGTGTGTGTGTTTGTGTGTTTAATACATGCAAATGGGATGGAAACTATTGTTCTTAAGCAAGCTTCATGAAAACTAACAGAATACTTGAAATCTAGCAAAACTTAAAGGTTGCTATCGCATCTAATTGGATTAAAAGTACACAAGGGTGGAATATATATATTACATATTCTTTAAAGCATATTTTTGAAGTGTTTGGGACTGAGGTAAACATTTGTGTGTTAGTTTGAATAGTGTTAAATACCTAATCTTGTTTTTTGTTGGTTTTTGTTTTTACTCCTACATTAAGACATAGAAGATCTAAAGTATTGTTAAAGCTAATCAAAATAACATTCTGCTGTTTTATACAAGTTAACTAGGTTCTTTGTTTCACTCTGATTTTTATTAAGCTTCAAAAAAAGCCTTTCCATTGATGATCTTTACCTTAGTTTAAAATTGTTTCAGCTATAAAGCATATAATATTCAGTTTCTAAAACAACAGCCTGGAACCCTCATCTGTTTTCTTTTTACAGTGATAAATTGTATTGTACATTCAGTTAACGTGATCAGAAATTTTATTCAATTGCCTCTTATAATGATACTAAATTTGATATCAGAAATTTGCTTTGTATATATATATTCTATATTTTCATGCTTTTGAAAGCCAGAAGTGTTTTATGTACCAGGTCTGTTAACAATCACTGGAGGTATATTAAAGAATAAGATGTAGCGTCTAGCCTTAAAGTACATATTTTAATACAGAACAGTGGCACAATACTTGGCCCTAGATATTATTATTGTTTATTTATTTATTTTTTTTTTAAATTTTTTATTGGATTATAGGTTTTGGGGTACATGAGCAGAGCATGCAAGACAGTTGCGTAGGTACACACATGGCAGTGTGCTTTCTTTTCTTCTCCCCTTCACCCACATTTGGCTTTTCTCCCCAGGCTATCCCTCCCCTCCTCCCCCTCCCACTGGCCCTCCACTTTTCCCCCCAATAGACCCCACTGTTTAGTACTCCCCTTTCTGTGTCCATGTGTTCTCATTTTTCATCACCCATCTATGAGTGAGAATATGCGGTGTTTCATTTTCTGTTCTTGTGTCAGTTTGCTGAGGATGAAGTTCTCCAGATTCATCCATGTCCCTACAAACGACACAAACTCATCATTTCTGATTGCTGCATAATATTCCATGGTGTATATGTGCCACATTTTTCCAATCCAGTCTATTATCAATGGGCATTTGGGTTGATTCCAGGTCTTTGCTATTGTAAACAGTGCTGCAATGAACATTCGTGTACATGTGTCCTTATAGTAGAAGGATTTATAGTCTTTTGGATATATACCCAGTAATGGGATTGCTGGGTCAAATGGAATTTCTATTTCTAAGGCCTTGAGGAATCGCCACACCGTCTTCCACAATGGTTGAACTAATTTACACTCCCACCAACAGTGTAAAAGTGTTCTTATTTCTCCACATCCACTCCAGCATCTGTTGTCTCCAGATTTTTTAATGATCGCCATTCTAACTGGCGTGAGATGGTATCTCAATGTGGTTTTGATTTGCATCTCTCTGATGACCAGTGACGATGAGCATTTTTTCATATGATTGTTGGCCTCATATATGTCTTCTTTCGTAAAGTGTCTGTTCATATCCTTTGCCCACTTTTGAATGGGCTTGTTTGTTTTTTTCCTGTAAATCCATTTGTGTTCTTTGTAAATTCTGGATATCAGCCCTTTGTCAGATGGGTAAACTGCAAAAATTTTTTCCCATTCTGTTGGTTGCCGATCCACTCTAGTGACTGTTTCTTTTGCCGTGCAGAAGCTGTGGAGTTTCATTAGGTCCCATTTGTCTATTTTGGCTTTTGTTGCCAATGCTTTTGGTGTTTTGTTCATGAAGTCCATGCCTACTCCTATGTCCTGGATAGTTTTGCCTAGATTTATTATTGTTTATTTTAAGTAGCACAAATAATACCACATAACTATATAAAGAGTATAGTTCTCAGATTATTTGTACAAAGTCCCAATGACTACTTTTGTAAAGACAGACATTATACATACTTCATGAAGAACTGAAAGTCACTGAAGTATATATTGGCATGAAACTAATTATTTAAAAATTAACTGAAACATAATGGCACAAATTATAAACTGAATTTAGAAGAAGGGATAAACTTATTTGTGACTAGATCATGTAGGCAAAATATAACTCAGAATAGAAACAATGTATTATCAGTATTGAGATTTGAAAGAAGTACAGTCAGGATTCTTTTATTTTTAGGTTTATAAGTGATTTTCTTTGAAGACTATTTCTTATTTTCTTATAATTAAAAGTATTTTGAATATATAAAAATGAAGATCCTTCAACTAGAAAGATCTTTCAACTAGAAAGAATAAAATATAAAACTAAAATATTTTATTCACTTTGGAGCTAATAATTATTAGTACCCTCATGTCTTAAGCATTCTGCTGGACTAGGAATATAACATTGTGACTTATAGTTCATTATCTAGTAGGATGGAAAGAAATGCAATAGGTATACTATATTAGTGCCATACAGGCAGGGCCTATATTAGACATAAATAATGCTGTTTATTTATTTATCTCTCTTTGAAATAATAAATAGGTAAAGAAAAACGTGAGTCTTAAGACTAATTTCTTAATACGCAAGAGAAAATTCTTAACAGAGCTCATTTCAATCTGCTTTTATTTATTTGTTTATTTTTATTTTTATTTTTTATATTTTTTATTACATTTTAGGCTTTGGGGGACATGTGAAGAACATGCAAGATTCTTGCATAGGTACACACATGGCAGTGTGATTTGCTACCTTTCTCCCCATCACCTATATCTGGCATTACTCCCCATACTATCTCACCCCAACTCCCCACCCCCCGTTGTCCCTCCCCTATGTCCCCCTGACAGACCCCAGTGTGTGATGCTCCCCTCCCTGTGTCCATGTGTTCTCATTGTTCAACACCAACTTATGAGTGAGAACATGCAGTGTTTGATTTTCTGTTCTTGTATCAGTTTGCTGAGAATGATGGTTTCCAGGTTCATCCATGTCCCTACAAAGGACACAAACTCATCGTTTTTGATGGCTGCAAAGTATTCCATGGTGTATATGTGCCACATTTTCCCTGTCCAGTCTATCATAGATGGGCATTTGGGTTGGTTCGAGGTCTTTGCTATTGTAAACAGTGCTGCAATGAACATTTGTGTGCATGTGTCCTTATAGTAGAACGATTTATAATCCTTTGGATATATAACCAGAAATGGGATTGCTGGGTCAAATGGAATTTCTATTTCTAGGTCCTTGAGGAGGCCCCACACTGTCTTCCACAATGGTTGCACTGATTTACACTCCCACCAGCAGTGTAAAAGTGTTCCTATTTCTCCACATCCTCTCCAGCATCTGTTGTCTTCAGATTTTTTTATGATCGTGATGTGGTATCTCAATGTAGTTTTGATTTGCGTTTCTCTAATGACTAGTGATGATGAGCATTTTTTCATATGTTTGTTGGCCTCATGTATGTCTTCTTTTGTAAAATGTCTGTTCATATCCTTTGCCCATTTTTGAATGGGATTGTTTGTTTTTTTCTTGTAAAACTGTTTTGTAGATTCTGGATATCAGCCCTTTGTCAGATGGGTAGATTGCAAAAATTTTTTCCCATTCTCTTGGTTGCTGATTCACTCTAATGACTGTTTCTTTTGCTGTGCAGAAGCTGTGGAGTTTGATTAGGTCCCATTTGTCTGTTTTGGCTTTTGTTGCCAATGCTTTTGGTGTTTTGGTCATGAAGTTCTTACCTATGCCTATGTCCTAAATGGTTTTGCCTAGATTTTCTTCTAGGGTTTTTATGGTGTTAGGTATTTATTTATTTATTTATTTATTGAGACAGAGTCTCACTCTGTTGCCCAGTCTGGAGTTCGGTGGCATGATCTCAGCTCACTGTAACCTCTGCCTCCTGGGTTCAAGCAATTCTCCTGCCTTAGCCTTCTGAGTGGCTGGGACTACAGGCATGCACCACCATGCCTAGCTGATTTTTTGAATTTTTAGTAGAGATGTGGTTCCACTGTTTTGGCCAGGTTGGTCTCGAATTCCTGACCTCAGGTGATCCGCCTGCTTCAGCCTCCCAAAGTACAGGGATTACAGGCATGAGCCACCACACCCACCCTCAGTCTGCTTTTATGATTGTTAACCGTGTGAAAATACTTTTATGGCATAATTAGAAAGAGAATTATATTAGTAGTTATTTTTCTGTTAACTTTTCTTATATTACATAGAAATACCTGGATTTTCTGTAAATCTAAATGACTTAAAATTAGTTTCTCCAAAAATTGGGTCATTTGATTGGTATTGTATTTTCTCATCTCAAAATGTGCCATTTACTTACTTTTCATTTTTTTATTTTGAAATAATTTTAGACTTATACAGATGATGCAAAAATAATACAATTACCATATATCTTTAATGTTAAGGTCTTCTGTGACCATAGATTTGTGATCAAAACCATGCCATTAATGTTGGAACAGTACTATTAACTACAGACCTTATCAGAATTTCACAATTTTCCCTACTAATATCATTTTGTTGCTGTTGTTGTTCTATGATTCTATCTAGGATAGAATTGCATTTGTCATGTCTCCTTGCTCTCTTCTGATCTCTGACAGTTCCTTAATCATTCCTGTCTTTCATGACCTTGACACGTTGAAGAGTCCTGGTTAGATACTTTGTGGAATGTCTCTCAATTTCAGTTTGATGTTTTCAGATTGAATTGTGATTATTTATTTTTTAGAGGATTGCCACAGAAATAGTATTCCTTCTCAGTGCATTATATCAGGAGTAACACAAGGTCTCCTGTCTTATAGCTGATGATATTACCTCTATCACTTGGTTAAAACAGTGTCTGCTGAGTTGCTATTCTATAAAGTTACTCTTTTTACCTTTGAGATTTATAAATATTTAGGGGAAGATACTTTGACATTATACAAATACTCTGCTTCTCTTCAAGCTTTTCTCTACTAACTTTAACATCTATTGGTAGATGGTAGATCTTGCCTATTAACAAAAATGATTTACTATGGTGTTCTAATGGTGCCTCTCTAGCGCTCTGATTTCTATTTTAATTATTTGGAATTCTGTCAGAAAGAACTTTTCTCTTCTATCATTTACATCTTTATTTCAATATGACCTGTGAATATTTATATTATTTATAAATTATTTATAGGTATGCTAATATATTTATAAATATGTATATTTATATAATATATTGATATTTATAAATAATGTTATAATAGTCATATGTTATTTATATATTTGTATTTTAATATAAATTATTTATATAATATTATAATCCCAAACTATTATTATTTATTTTGTTCAAATTTTTCCAGCTTTGGCTGTTAGTAGCTCTTTCAGGTTGGCTTTTGTGTCCTTTTAACCTGTCCCCACCCTTTGAGCACTTGCTTACTTTCTGGCACTGCAAGGTACTTCCAGCTGATCTGGTATTTTCCCTTCTCCAGACCTGGAATCAACTGCTTCTTTGAGGAACTGTGGTTCCTCTAATGGAGTATTGTTTTTAGAACCCAAGAGCCTGACACTAAGTAGGCCATTTGATTTTGATTCTAATACTGTTAGAGGGCTATTAGGAGTGATATTTTATTATGTTTTATTATCACTAGTTTGTTAAAGAGCTTAGCAAAATTCTCTTTAGAACCATCTATGTTGTATATTATGGATTACATTTTTCTTAGAATTGTATTTTCTTTAAAGTTACTGTGATCTTTTAAAATTGGCAAGTATTGCTTTTATGATGATAGAAAATTGACTGAATTTATTATGAAAAATGTGTGATTGTAGCAAATACTACTTTATATTTGAAATTCACATGGTTCTATACAGTTTTTAAGTCTAGTCATTATTCTTTCCTCATGATTAAACATGATACCATGAGCTTTCTCACTACCTAGCATTATGGAAACAAAGTAAAATTTTAGAAATCCTTGAATGATTGTCAGAACTTAGCCTACCTTCCCAGCTAACAGATATTCCAAGGTTAGAAGTACATGAACTCTGGGAACAGATCCAGAGGTCTCATAGGTATTTGCATAGTAAGATTCTCACAAGAAAAGAAGTTGAAAGTGTTATTTAACCTTGGCTCTGAAATTGAGCTGTATACCCTAATGAACCTATTCAGGAAAGAATTTTTTATTGGACTATGTGGCTAGATATCTGGCTTTTATAAAGTATTTTATTTTAGTCCAAAACAAAATCTAAGTATTCTGGCAAATCTGAATGATTTCGTCTTTTGAACATTTTATACATTTATCTAGCAGTTTAGTTTGCCAATAAACTGAAAAGCAGACAATTAATATTTTTTAAAAGGCTTTGGTTAGCTTGATATCATAAATTGTTGTACAATATAGACCTATCTTTTGTATGAGTTTTCATTGGGATGCATGTAACACCTGCTAATATGGAAAGACTAAAAATACATTAATTTTGGTAATTTTAATAGTAATTTTGTTAGTAATACTTGGTGCATGTTATGTGTAACACTAATGGTTATAGGATGCTTTAGAATATTGTATCTTCTGAGAAAATAAATACAGCAATATCAAGACACTTACAGTTACTGGAGCTTCTGCACAGCAAAAGAAACAATCATTAGAGTAAACCAGCAACCAACAGAATGGAAAAAAAATTTTTGCAAGCTACCCATCTGACAAAGGGCTAATATCCAGAATCTACAAAGAACTAAAACAAATTTACAAGAAAAAAAAGAAACAACCTCATCAAAAAGTGAGTGAAGGATATGAACAAGCACTTTTCAAAAGAAGATGTTTATGCAGCCAACAAACATATGAAAATATGCTCATTATCATTTAATATGTTTATGCAGCCAACAAACATATGAAAAAATGCTCAGTATCATTATCAAAAAATGGTCATTAGAAAAATGCAAACCAAAACCACATTGAGATACCATTCATGCCAGTTAGAATGGCAATCATTAAAAAATCTGGAGACAACAGATGCTGGAGAGGATGTGGAGAAATAGGAACACTTTTACACTGTTAGTGCGAGCATAAATTGGTTCAACCATTGTGGAAGACAGAGCAGTGATTTCAAGGATCTAGAAATAGAAATACCATTTGACCCAGAAATCCCAATACTGGGTATATACCCAAAGGATTATAAATTGTTCTATTATAAAGACACGTGCACATGTATGTTCATTGCAGCATTGTTTACAATAGCAAAGACTTGGAACCAACCCACGTGCCCATCAATGACAGACTAGATAAAGAAAATGTGGCACATATACACCATGGAATACTATGCAGCCATAAAAAAGGATGAATTCATGTCCTTTGCAGGGACATGGATGAATCTGGAACCCATCATTCTCAGCAAACTGACACAAGAACAGAAAACCAAACACAATAACTTCTCAGTCATAAGTGGGTGTTGAACAATGAGAACACATGGACACAGGAAGGGGAACATCGCCCACTGGGGTCTGTAAGGTGGTGGGGGGCTAGGGGAGGGAGAGCAGGGGGTGGGGAGATTGGGGAGGGATAACATAGGAGAAATACCTAATGTAGGTAAAGGGGGGATGGAGGCAGCAAATCACCATGGCATGTGTATACCTATGTAACAATCCTACAAGATCTGCACATGTACCCCAGAGCTTAAAGTCTAATAATAATAATAATAATAAGACTCTTACAGTTACTAAGAGTTAAGTTATTTAAGTCTTTGTGACTCAGTTTTCTCTTCATAAATCCAAGGATAAAATGCCTTGGGAACTCCTCAGGGATCTTCTAAGGAGCAAATTTAAATAACAGGAAAATCTTTAACAAATTTACATTACTGTATAAAAATAACAATTTCATTTTTTTAAAAATAAAAATATAAATATTATTGGTTCTATTTTATTTTCTATCCAAATCATACATGTTGAAAATGTGAATTTTAATGCTGTGTTAGTTGCAGTTAAAGCCTATAATCAATATGGCTATATGTAAATATTGCATAAGTGAAAATCCCCAAAAAAGCTTTACATCATGTTTTTCAAATGTCAAAGTTGCATGTCTATAATCAAAATCATATTCTTTGTTAAAAGGGATGTGTGTGAACTTGTGTACATTCTTAAGTAAGGCTTCTAGTGATATTACTTACTGGCTTTATGCATTCATCTGGCAAGTCTTAACACTTGCTGATTATTGCCACTTCATTTCAGAATTTAATATATTATCCTTGGGTTAAAGCACTTGGGAAGAAAACCATAAAAACAGGAAAACTGTGTGTTCTTTTTTTAATTTTAATTTTTAGATTCAGGGGTACATGTGCAGGTTCACTACGTGGGTATATTGTGTGATGCTGAGATTTGAACTTCTAATGATCTCATCACCCAAGTAGTGAACATAGTACCCAACAGATAGTTTTTCAACCTTTGCCCTTTTTCCTGTCTTGCTCCTTTTGGAATCCCAAGTTGCTTATTATTTCTTTGTGTCCATATGTATGTGGCATTTAGCTCTCATTTATAAGTGAGAAAATGCGGTATTTGGTTTTCTGTTTCTGCATTAGTTTGCTTAGGATAATATCTCCAGCTACATCCATGTTACTGCAAACAACATGATTTTGTTCCTTTTTATGACTGTGTGGTTTTCAGTGCTGTATATGTACCAAATTTTCTTTGTCCATTTCACTGTTGGTGTGAACTGGATAAAGAAACCTAGGTTGATTCCATGTCTTTGCTATTGTGAATAGCAATAAATATGTGAGTTGCAGGTGTCTTTTTGGTAGAATGAATTCTCTTACTTTGGGTGGGTACCCAGTAATGGGATTGCTGGGTCAAATGGTAATTCTGTTTTTAGTTCTTTAAGAAATCTCCACAATGCTTTCCACAAAGAGTGAACTAATTTATATTCCCACCACCAGTGTATAAGCATTCTCTTTTCTCTGCAGAGCTGCCAATACCTGTTATTTTCTGACTTTTTAGTACTAGCAATTCTGACTGATGTGAGATGGTATCTCATTAGAGTTTTGATTTGCATCTTTCTGATGCTTAGTGATGTTGAATATTTTTTCCTGTTTTTTGGCCACTTGTATGTTTCCTTTTGAGAAGTGTCTGTTGATGTCCTTTGCTTATTTTTCATAGAGCATTTTTTTCTTGTTGATTTATTAAAATTTCTTATAGATTCTGAATATTAGATTTTTGTTAGGTGCATAGTTCAAATATTTTCTCCCATTCTGTAGGTAGTGTTTACTCTGTTGATAATTTATTTTGCTGTGTAGAAGTTCTTTAATTTAGTGAGGTTCCAATCAACAATTTTTGGTTTTGTTATACTTGCCTTTGGGGCAAAATAGACCTTAATTAGTCTATCTCGTGTTAATTTTTCTGTATGGTGAGAGGTTCAGTTTCATTCTTCTGCATATGGTTAGCCAGTTTTCCAAGCACTGTTTATTGAATAGAGTATCCCTATTGTTTATTTTTGTCAACTTTGTCAAAGATCATTTGGTTGTAGATGTGCAGTTTTATTTCAGGGGTCTCTATTATGTTCAATCAGTTTATATGTCTATTTTTGTAACAGTAGTATGCTATTTTGGTTACTATAGGCTGGAAGTATTATTTGAAGATGGGTAATATGATGCCTCTACTTTATTCTTTTTTCTTAGGGTTGCTTTGTATATTAGTCTGTTTTCACACTGCTATAAAGATACTATCTGAGACTGAGTAACTTATAAAGAAAAAAGATTTAATTGACTCACAGTTCCACATGTTTGGGGAGGCCTCAGGAAACTTACAATCATGGTGGAAGGTGAAGGAGAAGCAAGTACCTTCTTCACAAGGCCACAGAAGAAGAGAGGGAGGTTGCTACTTTTTAAACCATCAGATCTCTTGAGAACTCACTTTCCTGAGAACAGCATGGGGGAAACTACTCCCATGATTTAGTCACCTCCCATCAGGTTCCTTCCTCAACACATGGGAATTACAATTTGAGTTGAGATTTGGGTAGGGACACAGCCAAAACATCATTCCACCCCTGGCCTCTCCCAAATCTCGTGTCCTTCTCACATTTCAAAACACAATCATGCCTTCCCAACAGTTCACAAAGTCTTAACTCATTCCAGCATTAACCCAAAAGTCCAAGTCCAAAGTTTCATCTTAGACAAGGCAAGTCATTTTTGCATAGGAGGCTATAAAAATCAAAAGTCAGTTAATTACTTCCAAGACACAGTGGGGATACAGGCATTAGGTATATGCCACCATTCCAAATAGGAGAAACTGGTCAAAACAAAGGGGATATAGGCCCCATGCAAGTCCAAAATTCAGCCGGCAGTCATTAAATCCTAAAGCTCCAAAATGATCTCCTTTGATTCTGTGTCCCACACCCAGGGCATGCTGATGCAAAGGATGGGGTCTCAAGGCCCCCTGTGGCTCTGCAGGGTTCAGCCCCTGAGGCTGCTCTCACTGGCTGGCCTTGAGTGCCTATCTGCAGCTTTTCTAGGAGCATGGGTCAAGCCATTGGTAGATCTACTATTCTGGGGCCTGGAGGACAGTGGCCCTTTTCTCACAGCTCCACTAGCTAGTGCCCAGTGGGAGCTCCAACCTTACATTTTTTTTCTGTACTACCCTAGCAGAGGTTCTCCAGGAGGTCTCCACCCCTATGGTAGATTTCTGCCTGGACATTCAAGATGAGATTTAGGTGGTGACACAGAGCCAAACCATATCACCTTGGCTATTTGGACTCTTTTTTGGTTTCATATACATTTTAGAATAGTTTTTCTAATTCTGTGAAAAATTACATTGGTAATTTATAGGACTAGCATTGACACTAGAGATTGCTTTGAGCAGTATGAACATTTTAATGATATTGATTCTTTTTTTTTTTTTGAAGGCATGAGCTTTTGTCACTTTATTGTTAACCAATGAATATTATCCAAAATTAGAGATGTAATTGTAACTTAATTGTACAACACAAAATTATGCTAATGGTAAAAGCCTACTGAGATTTACCAAATACTCATTAGTGTATTTTTACATCGACTTATATGAACGTGTGCTCAAGACTCCAACCCATGAGCATGGAATGTTTTTCCATTTGTTTGTATCATCTATGATTTCTTTCAGATGTGTCTTGTAGTGCTTCTCGTAGAGATCTTTACCTCTTCGGTTAGATATATTCCTAGGTATTTTATTTATTGTGGCTATTGTAAATGGGATTGCATTTTTTCTTTGATTCTCAGCTTGATCACTATTGGTATATAGAAATACCACTGATTTTAGTACATTGATCTTGTATCCTGAGACTTTGCTGACGTGGTTTATTAAATAGAAGTCTTTCAGTAGAATCTTAAGGGTTTTATAGGTATAGAATTATATCATCAGTGAAGAAAGGTAATTTGACTTCTCTTTGTCCAGAGTGGAAGTCTTTTATTTATTTATCTTGCCTACCTCCTCTGAAAAGTTCTAATGGCTTGTGCATTGAAATATTTAGTTTTGTCCTTCTTGCAGAAATGGAGATCTCCCATTTAGCCAGGTGCTTTAATAGGCATGACACTTTCTTCAGTGATTATGCCATATTAGGAAATCATCTTTAATCAAGGGCTTATTATTTCATTGGGTTTATAATATTTATGCAAGTTTCTAGGCCAGATCCTTAGCCAGATTTGTATAGACAATTAGAAACTTACATTGTTTTCACTTGTAAATCTATTCAATCACATTAGGCAAGTCACTTTAAAATGTGGGCCCATCTGTTATTCCACATATAGTTAAATATAAATAAGACCTGTTATTACTTATATCACAAGATGTTGTCAGGTAGTAGATATAATTAGACTCCTTAGGAATCAATATATCACGTAAGTATAACTTCATAAGTTTAGCCATTGGTTTGTTATCTATTTACTGTTTAAAGACTTAAGATAATGTTTAATGGAATGCTTCAGTAAATGAAAGAAATAGAACATCAAGGAATTAAAAACCATTTTATAGTCATATAATTAATGTTTTTTATAATAGCATGATATTTGCAAAATTCAAAACAGTTACATTTCTTCATTGACTATAGAATCTGCAGTAGACTCTAACACCATAATTTAGGTAAACAAGAAATGTGGTGTTTTACTTTAGAGACCAGCAATGTCAAAAGAGATGTACTGCAGGACAATCCTGTTTACAGCCTTGGAGTGTCTTTAGTCCCACTGTAAATCATCCAGGCCTGTGCATAAGGTTGTTGTGAGGGGTGGGGGGGGGGATAATAAATTTTGAATGAGATTGATAGTTAATTGGACATAGAGTTGGTTTCCTGTGTTGGCTCTGTCAAATTCTTTAATAAACTATATAATCCTTTTCATTAAATCATGTCTCTAAGTCTTTTCCAGATTTCTTTAAGTTTCATATCAAAACCAGTACCAAACTGAACATAGTCACATCAAGATAGAGGTTTGGACATATTCTCTAATCAGCTTTAAAGAGATAAGGTGTTAGATCCTCTTTCAGAGTTCTGAGCAGACAATACCTGCTCTATGACTAGTGCCAGAAATTAGAGAAGGATCAGGCTTAACTTGTAAATCAAGAAAGAATTTTAAAGCCTCTTCGTGAAACATATCCCTGAGGTGCTTAGTACCTCTCAAATTGCACTGGACTATTTGACATTTCTTCAAACTATCTTTTTAATACTGGATTAAATCAGACTAGTGTCCCTTAGGCTTGATAGGTTGTGAAAGTATATAGTTTTTGAGTACTTTTCATCTGAGTAATATATAATATTAAACAACCTTAGACTTAGTTGGTATGAGAAACAAAAATCCTCTTTGAGTGTTAGCTCTGTGTTACACTTAATACCATGTAAAATTCTTCTCATTGAGCAAACCGGTTCTCTTTTCCAAAGCAGTTAACTTTATTAAAGTACTCTTCAGTTATTTTTTTTCTTGGAAGCCAGAAGTATCAGACCTATTTTTCTTCATAGTCTACTCTTAATCTATGTGCAAATTTTTACTTTATTGACATAAAGTGAAAGTATATTTGCACTTGATTCATAGGATGTGTCTCAAGCCAGCCATCATTTTCTAGCTCTTCTTATTTTGGGCATGGCTGCTAACAAATGGATTATCTGGTTTTCTAAGTTAAAAACCAATTGAAGAATAAAAGTGAGAGAGAGTATACTCTAAAAGGGTGAATTTTATGGAATGTGAAGTATATCTCAATAATTTAATAAATAAATAAGCAAAAGAAAAACCAGAAAAGGCACTGACCTGTGGACCTTTCTAGCCTAGTATTTTATTGGGCTAAAAAGAGATTTTTTTTTCAAGTGAAAGAGGGAAGCATGGCTAGAAACATTCATTCCTTTTGGTAGCAGCAAGAGGTGACAGCCAACCAGCTGACACTAGGTCAGGAAACACAAGAACATAAGAGTCAACTATTATGAAAACATTTGTTATACATACTTTACTCTGAATGTGTATTATCTTTAAAAGATAAGTTATCCTTGCCCATTATAATGACCCTGATTCATTAAGAGAAGGTTAAATTGTATTTATTCTTCTTTTTTTTTTTTTTTGAGACAGTCTCGCTCTGTCACCAGGCTGGAATACAGTGGCACGATCTTAGTTCACTAATCTCCCCCTCCCAGGTTCAAGAGATTTCCCTGCCTTAGCCTCCCAAGTAGCTGGGACTACAGGTGCACGCCACCACGCCCAGCTAATTGTTTTTCTTTTTGGTAGAGATGGGGTTTCTCCATGTTGGCCAGGATGGTCTCAATCTCCTGACCTTGTGATCCACCCACCTTGGCCTGAAAGTACTGGGGTTACAAGTGTGAGCCACCACGCCCAGGCTATTCTTTAATAAGATAGAGAATGAGCAATGATTCTAACCTAATTGATGTTTAAAAATTAATTATTTTAGTTGATTAAAGATAAGGCTCTCTTATGTAGACTATTCAGTTGTGTGAAATACCTCATTTCCTGAAAGTCTTAGAAAAATAGAGCTTTATTCTGTAGCTAGGACAGTTGGCCTCTCACCTGAAATTTTCTTAAGCCCCTTACTACCTTTATTTGCTAGAAAGCATGGAATATTTTAAACAAAGTATCTTTCAATAATAAAATTTCTTAAATAGTAAAGATTTTTAAAGGTATGTAGCAAATGTAAGGATTTACATACCCTCACAATAAGAGATAATCATCTTTAAGAGTTCATAAAGTACTTTGTTCTTTTTTAGGCAATCTATATCAAACTCTTGCAGTCATAATTAGTGAATCTTGTTGAGCTTTTCTTTGTGAACCCTATGCTACAGGCATATTTAATTTTTATGTGCAATAATACATTCTAACCAATTCAGATACTTTTATATTTTAGATTCTGGGTCATCTTGCAGACCTCGTAGTGTTGCTTAGGATACTTCTTTTTCTTTTCTTTTCTTTTTTTTTTTTGAGACAGATTCTCGCTCTGTCACCCAGGCTGGAGTACAGTGGCACAATCTCAGCTCACTGCAACTTCCACCTCCTGGGTTCAAGTGCTTCTCATGCCTTGGCCTTCTGAGTAGCTGGGATCACAGGTATACACCACCATGCCCAGCTAACTTTTTTATTTTTAGGAGAGATGGAGTTTCCCCATGTTGGCCAGGCTGGTCTTGAACTCCTAACCTCAGGTGATCTGCCACCTTCACCTCCCAAAGTGCCAGGATTATAGACGTAAGCCACCACTCCCAGCCCATCTGTTGTTACTTTTAAGAACCAATGTTTTGGGGATAGCTCTCTTCCTCCCTTTGCTGTCTTAATAAAGTTTTCTAATAACCCTTCTTTCTGACCTGTTGGTTGTTATTTCAATGTTGAGAATTTGGCAAGACTTTAGCTATATTTTTAGTTACTGCAATTTGTCCTCCTATTACTAATATCTGTGTCATTCCTGAGCCAGTAAAAATAGATTGGTTTTTTGATACAGGTAAACATTAGTTTGGGACCATTACTGTCTATTTTCCAAACAAAGCTGTATTTCTTACATTATAAAAGTAATATGTATTCTTTGCAAAAATATCAGAAGTATAGAAAAACATAAAGGATAAAAATAAAGATTACCCCAAAATACTTTGCCAAAGATAACCAGTTAACTTTGTGATATTTATTTTTTCGGGACTTTTTTTCTCTTCATGCTAGAAACACACATGTATTTTTCCCTATAATGTCATTTTATTATAATTTTTTATATAATATACTTTTTAAAAAAATGTTTATATTGAAATTGACCAAAAATTCTTAAGGGTGCAAATTGCTTTAGGAGTATGTCTTCTTAATTCTTTTATATCACACAACATGAGATATAGAGGATGATGGATGTAAAGAATATATAAATGTCGTTAAGACATGAAAAATTCCCACTATTTCAGCTCTAGGGTTTAGAATATGTGGGAGCAATGATAGGCAGGAACTACATTTCCATTGCTGATGGGAATTCTCTATATCTCCTGTTCTTTAAAAAAAAATCATTAAAATCAATCCTAAGCTCATGTTATAGTCTGTTACCTCTTCCTTTCTCAACTGGTCACTGAAAATTCTGCAAGGAAAGATTAGATTCAGGTTAGGTATTTGGAGCCTACATTGAAATAATTACAAATTTGTCCACTCTTAGTAGAAGAGGTAAAGGGTATGTGTATGTATGCATGTGCACACACACATGTGTTTTATTGTTTTGTTTGGGTATTTAGATTGTCTCAAGAGAGGAACTAATATCATCATTAAAAGTTTGATTATAACCAGTGTTCCCATTTGGGATGGAGTTGTTAACTTTTCCAGACTGCTGTCAAGACCTTAGTTTAAGTAAGATGTTTTTCTTTTATGTGACATTTTCTGAGGTTTTGCCAAAAATTACATCAAACATATAATTCATTTGTGTGCTGAGTTTCTTCAACATCTTGCAGCACTTAATCAAATTTGGAAAAGATATTCTTTTCACAACTTTATAGTGTAAACCTGTGAATATGTTACATTAAAACTTATTTTGGACAGTTTAATCTGCATGGTATTAGGTTGACTTTTTAAAAAATGATTAATACAATATCTGACAGTTTTTAATGGTTATATTTTCAAATTCTTCACATAAACTCCTGGCAGATGGTACAGTTGCAGCTTTTGAGTATTAGCATTTTTTCACACAAAACTCAGATAAATCCCTAAATCATATTAATATCTACATTAAAGAATTTGAAATGCCAGAAAGAACAAAAGGAATACTAAAGTTCTCAGAAAACTAACAAGATTCCCAAATATTGAGAAATCATTGAGAATATATTCTGATATACAAAAATATTTTATATTGATTTTTTTAAGAAAAAAATGACCATGCCAAAATATGTTTGTTTAAAACATTATGCTGCATTATGTTAAAATGTTAAGGTAAGCTAGCCTTAATGAATGTCTTAGTCATTAGAAACTCACTGAAAACAACCCAAAATGTTGGATATAATGCCAAAAAAACATTTTTTCATATGCTTCTATGACTTGCAAAAATACAAGGAATACTTAAACCAGGGAATAAGTAAAGGTACAAACTAAGATTAGTAAGTAGAGCATTAGATTGGGCTTTAACCCTAAGGACATTTGTTAAATTGGATGAACTGGAATATTGTTTTTTGAAATCTCATGAAGTTCCTGGAAGATAATGTAAAACTTAAAGTTTTCCCAAGGTAGGGAAGGTCTGACAAGACTATTCCATGTAGTTGAGGGCTCAAAGGAACATATCCTTAGTGGCAGGAATAATTAGAAATAAGCAGGGTCACATCATTTCTGTCAGTGGGATACAAGGGAAATTACCTGTCTTGAATCATGGCACAAAATATTTGGGAGCAAGAGCATCTCTTGGGAATTCTAGCAACAAGACAGCCTTCCCATCAGTTATGAGTCTAAATTCATACTGCCTGAGTGGTCTCCAAATCTTCCAGCCAAGAATTTAGTTGAAATGATAGTCTTGGAGAAAAATATGAGCAACATGTGTTCACAGACAGTATGTGAGCACCCTATACAACATAACAGTCTCCTTATGCATCAGAGAAAAATATGAACAGCATATATAGCATATGATATGTGGAAAAACTGCTTTAAATCTGTAATAAAGAACCAACAAGCTACTAGAAAAAAAAGGACTAGAGCACAGAATATTCATATAAGAAAAACTTTGAGGGACATCACGGTTGCTTTCTAATTTTGACAATTATTAACAAGTTTGTATGTGATAACAAACAATAAAAGAATTTAATTAGAAATGGTCCTCAATCTTAAGTGCCCAAAGAAGCCTGATACAAACAAACATAAGGATTCCACTTTCATTCCCAGTCCTCAAGGAAAGTATAAAAAGAAAAAGAGCAGCTCAGAACACACATATGCACACAATGAGATCCACAAAAAGTTCAGATTCTTTTCAGACACTAAATGTTAAGTAAGTGTATGTAATGTATTTCAAGAAATGATAGGCTTGAAAATATAAAGAACAAGTGATTTAAAAACAAAGAAGATATAGAAAAGAAAAATATAATACTTAACATTAAAAACTTGATACATTTTATAGCAAATTTGACACAGCTAAAAAGAACATTAGTGACTTGAAAGATAGCATCAAAATATCATGTAAAACTCAGCCCAAAAAGAGATGGGAAACCTAGAAGATCTAATAAATGTCTAATCAAATTCTAGAGGAGATCAAAGGGCAAATAGAAGCAATATTTGAAGAGATGATACTGGGTATTTTCTATAACTAATGAAGAGATCAATTTACAGAATGAAGAAGTCTCCCCAAAACTAAAAGAGGATAAATAAAAATAAATTCACTCCTAGATACATTATGATAATACTTCAGAGCACTCAACACAAATAGATCTTCAAAGCATACAGAGAGAAAAGATATTATTATTAAAAACGCAAGATCTGATTTCTCTACAGCAACAAGTTAGGACATAAGACAGAATCTTATAATCAATGTGCTGAGGGAAATGTTCTTCAGATAAACAAAAACTGAAAGACATTGCTACCTACAGACCTCCACCACAGGAAATTCTAAAGGACATACTTATGGCAAAAGATAGGTGAGCCCAGAGGTAAAACCTACAATACAAAGAGTTAGGAACATGGAAAGTGGTAAATATGTGAATAAATCTAAATAAATATTGAAGGAATAAAACAACAATAATAATGTCATGTTAAAAAATAAAGATAAAATTTAAATACATAACAACATAGGATATAACTTTGGTGAGCAGGTAAAAGGTGCTTGGAAAAGCATTCAATGGCCCTTGTATTGTTTGGAAAGAGGGTAAAGACATAAGATAAACTGATTTTTAAGACATTAATTATACATGTTAAAATTTTTAGGGAAACTACTAACAGGATAAGAAAGTGTCTTAACTTCTAAACTAGTAGAGGAAAAGATGGAATTAGGGGAAGAAAATCATCCCAAAGAGGATAAGAAAGGGAAGAAAAAGAAACATGGACTGGCAGGATATTTTTTAAAATGGCATGAGATGGGAGAAATAAAATGCAGATGTATCAATAATTGTATTTAAATAATGCAAAAAGTCAAATACTTCACCTAAAAGACTACATTTGTCAAACTGGGCCAAAAAAGAAATTCAATCATATGCTACTTATTTGAGAAACATCTTAAAAATAATGGACAATCAAAAAACAAACAAGCCCATTCAAAAGTGGGTGAAGGATATGAACAGACATTTTACAAAAGAAGACATATATGAGGCCAAAAAACATATGAAAAAATGCTCATCATCACTGGTCATTAGAGAAATGCAAATCAAACCCACATTGAGATACCATCTCACGCCAATTAGAATGGCGATCATTAAAAAATCTGGAGACAACAGATGCTGGAGAGGATGTGGAGAAATAGGAACACTTTTACAGTGCTGGTGGGAGTGTAAATTAGTTCAACCATTGTGGAAAACAGTGTGGCGATTCCTCAAGGACCTAGAAATAGAAATTTCATTTGACCCAGCAATCCCATTACTGGGTATATATCCAAAGGATTATAAATCGTTCTACTATAAGGACACATGCACACAAATGTTCATTGCAGCACTGTTTACAATAGCAAAGACCTGGAACCAACCCAAATGCCCATCGATGATAGACTGGACAGGGAAAATGTGGCATATATACACCATGGAATACTACGCAGCCATCAAAAACGATGAGTTCATGTCCTTTGTAGGGACATGGATGAATCTGGAAACCATCATTCTCAGCAAACTGATACAAGAACAGAAAATCAAACACTGCATGTTCTCATTCATAAGCGGGTGTTGAACAATGAGAACACATGGACACAGGGAGGGGAGCATCACACACTGGGGTCTGTCAGGGGGAAATAGGGGAGGGACAATGGGGGTGGGGAGTTGGAGAGAGATAGCATGAGGAGAGATAGCATGGAGAGGAAGGCAGCAAATCACACTGCCATGTGTGTACCTATGCAACAATCTTGCATGTTCTTCACATGCACCCCAAAAACTAAAATGTAATAAAAAATAATAATAATAACGGACAATCAAATCTTTAAGGCAAAATGTATTACTAGGTCTAGAGTCTCCACATAATAAAGAAACTTCAATTTACCAGGAGAATTTAATAACCCCCACCTGGATAGACCTAATAATAACATAGACTCAAAATATATGAAGCAAAAATTGATAGACCTAGAATAAGTAAGCAATTCCATTATAGTGAGATATTTTAATATCATTCTCTCAGTAACTGATTAAATAGCATGTAAAAAAATTAATCAGAATGTAGACAATTTGAACCACATGATTAACAAGCTTGATATAATGTACAATAGGGAATATTGCTTCAGAATACACATTATTTTCTAGCTGTCTTGAAACATTTTTAGAAAGTGACCACATAATGGACCACAAAGAAAGAAAATTTCAGATTGTTTTCAAACAGACTACCTCTTCAGACACAATGCAGTTGTTAGGAATTAGTAACAATTGCTTTTAGAGTACTGGTTTCCAAGTATGCTAATGCCACCATGGCAGTACTTAGAAGCAGTTATTGCATTAGGTGATATTATTTCAGGAAATTACTGTAGAACCTCCCCGTGTGAAGAAGCTTTAAAAAAAAAGAAAGGCAAAATTAGCCCAGTGAAGTAGAGGAAAAAAGTAATAAAGAGCAGAAATCAGTAAATTGGGCAACAGTTTTAGAACTGGGTTACTATAGTTAAAATGACCAGAAGTATAACTTCTTAATCCTTGCACATAGTAGATAGCAAGAAAATTGATTTGACTTTGTCATTTGTTTTTTCCCAGATGTCCTTCTAATGCAGAGAAAGCAAGATCTAGTTGCTATGTACAAGGAGTGTAATTAGTGAAATTTAGCTACAAAAGAAGTTGCTGTTAAAAGGTAAAGAGGGAGAGAGGCAAACAGATGGATAAAGACTCAAAAAAATGCCATGTTTAAATAAGATTGATTATTTCTCTCATGCAGAACAGTCCAGGATGAGCTCTTCAGAACTAGCAGGTATTTAAGGACCGAGGTGTTTTTTTATTTTGTCTCTCTGCCATCTCCTAAGGTGTTATCACTGTTCACATGATTGAACTGGACCCACCTCCATGTCTGTATTTCCAGCAGTGGGGAAGAGGAAAAAGCAAGTACCAAGGAGATGTATTCGAGGAGATGACCTAAAAGTTGCGCAAATAATACTCTTAGCATATTATACTGAAGTCACATGGCCATACCTAGCTGTAAAAAAGGCTGAGAAATAAAGTCTACAGTTGGGTGTCCAAGTAACTAGCTAACTAAATGTCAAGGATAGGAGATATGTGGGGTTGATTCTTTTACTAAAAGGTGAAAATAATGACTGAATTCAGGGAGAAAATTAGCAGATTCTGCTATATAATGTAAACAAAATCCTAGGAAGAACCAAATAGGCAGTAGTCCATTGGGTCAGGAAAAGCTTGACCGAGTATCTGAGCTATGTTTTAAAAGTTGAATAAGATTCCACTGCAAAATGAAGGGCAGTAAGTATAACAGTAGTTGGAAAGGTGCCTGGCAGAGCAGGAGCCATAGATTCATCTTTGTATGCCTGGTACTTGGCATAGTAATGGGCAAAATAATTAGCATTCAACAAACATTTGCTAAAGTAATGAATGAAAGTGGCTTTTCTTTACGTGAATAATTACATTATTTGTAAACTAAGGAGAAAAAGAGTAAGAATGAAAAAGACCTTTTTTTTTTTTTGAGACCGAGTTTTACTGTTGTTACCCAAACTGGAGTGCAATGGCACGATCTCGGCTTACTGCAACCTCCGCCTTCTGGGTTCAAGCAATTCTCCTGCCTCAGTCTCCCGAGTAGCTGGGACTACAGGCATGCACCACCATGCCCAGCTAATTTTTGTATTTTTAGTAGAGATGGGGTTTCACCTCATTGACCAGGATGGTCTCAATCTCTTGACCTCATGATCCACCCACCTCGGCCTCCCAAAGTGCTGGGATTATAGGCATGAGCCACTGCGCCCAGCCAAAAAGACCATTTTTTTGAGTATGAATCTATGATAACATGAAGAACACAGATGCACATTTAAATATGGGCAAAATTTTAGATAAGAGCTATGAACTTATTATGAAACTGCACAATGTGATTTGGTGGTATGTGGCAGAAAGGGCCCAGTCAAGGGACAGCATCCACCAACAGTAATTTGAACGCACACAAAAACATTTGTAATGCTTTATTGAAGAATAAAATAAACAATTTGACATGTTTTGACATATGTCTATACCTGTGAAAACATCACCACAATCTAGATAGTGAACATATCCTTCAAGGCCCAACATCTTCTCATGTCGCTTGTTAACCCCTCCCTGATCCCCTGGCAACCACTAAAATTTTCTATCATTATAAAATAGTTGTATTTTCTAAATCTTATTTAAATGAAATCATACTTTGTACGAGCTCTCTTTTGTCTGGCTTCTTTCAATCAGCATATGTATTTTCAGATTTATCCATGTTGTATATATCACTAGTTTGTTCCTTTTATTGCTAAGTAGTATTTATATATGTATATATATATATACCACAAGTATTTGATAACCATATGCTATTTTTTGCTTGAGCAACTATCTGGAAGTGGAATGGCTAAGTCATGTGATAGATGTATGTTTAACATTTTGAAAACTACCAAATGGTTTTCCAAAGTGGTTGTGCCATTGTACATTCCACATGTAGTACATGAACTCTCCTGTTAACTCCAAATCCTTGTTAACACTTGGTGTGGTCACTCTCTAATTTTAGCCATTCTAATAGTTTGCAGTGTTACTTTGTGGTTTTAATTTACATTTAATTAATAATGATGTTGCGCATTGTTTCATGTGCATATTTGTCATCCATATACATTCTTTGGTGCAGTATATATTCAAATCTTTTTACCCGTTTTTTTATTGTGTTATTCGTTATTTACTATTGAATTTTGAGACTTCTTTATGTTCTTTGGATACAAATCCCTTATCAGATATATGATTTGCAAATATTTCTCTCAAATGGTGGCTTGTATTTTTTTGTTCCCTTAATGATGTCTTTTAAAACACAAATTTTAGCAAAGTCTAACTTACTAACTTTCTTCATTTTTGAATCAAGTTATTGGATCTAAGAAATCTTTGCCTGGCTCAAGACCACAAAGATCTTGTGTTTTTTTAGAAATTTTGTAATTTTATGATTTTACATTAAGGTGTGATTCACTTTGACTAAATGTTTTTATATGCAGTCACACATCCCTTAACAATGGTCTAGATGTAGCACTGAAATTCTATCCACACTTTGGACATTTATCTGATCTCCTGCAAACTTGAGGGTTGATTCTCAGCTACCTGCCCTTTCCTCCCTCCATTTGAAAAATCATTCCATTTTATCTCTCTCTTGTTCTTCAGTTGTCTCATTTGACCTGCTTGGACTGTAGATCACTGTACAAAACACCCATAGCACCTCTGACCTGTAGTCACAGAGTAAAATCTTTTACTATTTTCCAAATAAATAGAAATATTAGCATAGAGTGGGGGATTAACTGAGGCATATGATTTAATTATGAAAGGTGAGGCAGTGTGAGGAGTCTTGTGCTTTCAGTAAAGGCAGACCACATAATTTGGACTCAGAATAACTAGAAGAGCTGGATAAATATTTAAAATCCTTTAAAAAATAAATCTCTGTAAGACTTCAGAGAACTGATAAGGAAAGTAAAGAATTTCAAGCTAAGAGCCAGTGGAGAATGGAGGATGAGAGTTTGGGGCAACCCTTTCCGTAGGAAAACCTGCTGAATTCAGGGGGCATAGTGGTGAGTCTAAAAGATACGGTGGCGTTTTTGACCGTCTCTTGAGAAGACGGAGTCCAGGGCCTGCTGAGGGTATGTTTGTAAATACATCTCACTTTGGGTCTGACTATCTAAAGGCCTTTCTCTAGTAGTAAAGGTTAACTGAAAGTAGACCTTTCAGTATATAGCTTCAGATCATCTCAGTAGCTGAAATTGGATTAAGGTGATCCTGGATTGTCAGTGCCTTTAGGCACTGGTAGAAGCCATGTGAAAATCCTCACTGGGAGAAAATCATATCCTAAACATCACTTTTTCTGTAAACTCTTTGGCAAATGCAGGTCCAGCACACAATAAAAAATAGTCAGGTGCCCAAAGGGACAAAATAAGTTGACCAAAAACCAGCAGAAACAACAAATAGAATCCTGAAGGGACTCCAGATACTGAAGTTATCAGAAACAAACTTTAAAAATAAATATGCTTACTTTGTACAAGGTGTTCAAAGGCAAGACTGAGTAGACCTTTTAAGAAATTGCTTATACAGAACAGGAAATTAAACCTACAGAAAGAAGAAAAATAACAAATAATAAAAGCAAAACTTACTGTAGTAGAAAAAAAATACATATAGTGTAGGGATGACCAAGCCCAACACTGGTTATTTTAAGCACTAATCATATCAATAAACTATTAATGAGATTGGATAAGAAATAAAGAAGGTACAAATGATCATCATGAATTTTAAAAAGGATTTAATTGCAGGACCCACCAACATAAAAATGCTCTCAAAATACTATTATAAACAACCTTCTGCTCCTAAGAAGTGTTGCATTTACCAAGACTAATCTAACAAGAAATAGGATTCTGAATTTTACTCTTGGAGAAATCAAACTCATAATTTAAAACTCTTCCAAATAATACCAATCTTACAGAAACTCATCCAGAGAACAGGAAAAGAGCAGAAGAGCAATTGGTTTTTTGGTTTATGAAGCTGACATAATTTTGATTTTAAAAAACCTGGTAAAGATATGTGAGAAAATTATAGACTACCCTCCTTATATTTGCATATTAAATGAGGCAATATTTTAATAACACATCATACATTCTGACAAATTTGAATTTATTCTAGGAATGCAGTTTTGGCTTAGCAATCAAAATAGATCAATATAATTTATCATATTAATAGAATTAAAGGAGAAATTATTTCATCATTTTGATAGGAGAGAAAACATTTAACAAAATTCAGCATGCATTCATGATTTTAATAACATATTCTAGCACACTAGAAATAGAAGAGTAGTATTCCTGACCAAAAAAACCTACAGCAAATATCATACTTAATGGTGTGATAGGGACTGTCAAAGAACACACACTATAACCTCTTTAATTCAACATTATTATATTAATAAAGAATTGCTGGAGATTACAGCCAGCATAATAAGGCAAGAATTAGAAACTAAAGGTTTGACAAGGGAGAAACTGTTTTCTTGCTCAGGTACTATTATGTATATAAAAAATCCAAAAGGGTCTACAGAAAAATTATAAAATAAATGTGAGTATACCTGATAGCTGGGCATAAATTCAGTATATATAACTCAGCTGTATTTTCCATATGCAAATAACAAAGATTTAGAAAATCTTGAAATTTAGAAATTTTGAAAGAGATTCTATTTACATAAAATAGAGATTCTATTTACCATAAAAATGTCAAATACAATGAAATTAATATTATACAGACATAAAAGGACAATTTTAAGCCTTATTGAATAATATTAAAGATTGTCTAAAAAAGGGAGGGATATATATTTATGGATTGGATAGATCCAGTACTGTAAAGATATTTTCTCTAAACTGTTGTATAGTTTAAATGCAATTTCAATCAAAATCTAACAGATTCTATAGAAGCTGGTAAACTTATTGTAAAGTTTATAGGGAAATCTAAGCAGCAAAGATAGTCAAGATGGAGGTAAAAACAAAAGTCAAAAATGAGATACATGATTTTGTCTTTCTAATATCAAGCCTTGTTATAAAACAGTATGGGATTGATACAATGACTGACAAAAAGACAGGAGATAGAGAGCCTGAAACAGACCCACACACATAAAAGGTAGCACTGAAAAGCAAGGAAAAAGGAGAGTGTTTTTCATGATGGTGCTGTAATTAGAGGATATTTAATTTGAAGAAAGAAATATACTTGACTTTTAACTCACACCAGACATAGAAACTAATTCCAGATAGACTATTGATCTACATGTGAATGACAAAGCAATAAAACTTCTAGAAAATATTTTAGGAGAATATCATTATGACTTTCATGTAAAGAAAGAAGGATTTAGATATAAGAAAAAGTAATCATGAAGGAAACACTTGCTGAAATTTTACTCTGTTAAAATTAGGAAACTGTTCAGCAAGATACTTAACCTGAGTAAAGAGGCAAGCCACAAAATGGGAAAGGAAATATGCAGCATAGCCAGGATATCTAAAGAATGATTATTAATCAGTAAGAGAAATAAATAACCCAAAGAAAAATGGGCAAGAGACTTCAATAGGCACTTCACAAAGGAAAATATCTAGTGTCCACTAACCATAAGAAAATTTGTTCAACTTCATGAATATTCAGGAAAATGCAACTTAGAGCCAAAACACACATTGTCCAGAATAGCTAAAAATATTAACAGTAGCAATTGTTATTGAGAATGTGGAGCATTGGAACTCTCATCCTCTGGTGTTGGGACTGTAAATTGATTCAACAACTTTAGAAAACAGTAGACATTTTCCCCCAAAGTTAAAAATACACACAGCCCATGATTCACTGATTCTACCCTTACATACATAGTTATCAGTCATGCATGCACATGTACAGGAGTGTTCAGTATTATTATTTGTAATAGAAACAAGAAACAGCACAAATATATATCAACAAGAGAGTGGTAAAAATTGTGGTATACTCATACAGTGGGATACTATATACCAGTGAAAATGAAGGAACTATAGCTGCACACAGAAATGTGGATAAATCTTACAAACATAAAGTTGAGCAAAAGCAGCTATACACAAAATAATATAAATGATGTGATTTCATTTTGTATAATATGCACAAGAAAACAAGCAAAATTAAGTAGTAGTGTTTAGTAGTGTTTTGGGAGTTTGGGTTTTGTGTTTGTTTATTTGGTATGACTAGGTACATATCTGAAAAAAATCAATGTAGTTTGTTTCTGTTTTCAGAAGAAACACTGCTTGTTTGTTTTCTCCTGTAGCCCCTCCTTGTTTGTTCACAAACTTGGTGTTCTAATACTTTTTGCAAGTGGTAGTTTGGGCATGTATATTTACAAAAGCAAAAATTAGGTAGTAGTGTTTAGTAGCACAAGCTTAAGTGATAAAAGTATAAAGAAAAGAACATTTGTGATTATCCCATAGGGAAAGATGGTGGTTATTTTTGTAGGGAAGGGAGAGGTTAATAAATGGGAGATGCAACAGGGATGCTTCGGCAAAACTGACAAACAACAGAATTGCCTGATCTGAGTGTTCACTTTGTAACAAGTCATTGAGCTATACATTTTTAACTTGTGTACTTTTCAGTATCTCTGTTACATTTCAGCAATACACACAAGATTAAACACACACAGAAAAGAGATGCTAACAAATAACTAAACATTCTTATCCATTAGATACTTTTATCCTTTTGGTTCCCAACTATGTCTTACTCCCAGGATCCTCTCAGCAGTGTTCTCCAGTTGGCCCTCCAAGCATCATCACGTGGCTCAGTTTAATGACAGCTCCAATAACAGCAACTACCATTTCATAAATGCTTAGTATGTGCCAAGCTCTATACTAAAGTGTTTACACGTATTATTTACTTTAATTCTTACCCAACAACCCTATAAAAATACATACTATTATTTCCATTTTACAGATAAGAAAACCTGCAGTACAGAGAGATTGATTTGTTTATATAATATAATTGTGGAGCTGGAAGAATCTAAATGTTTCGTTCTGTCCGTTGCATTTACCTGCAACAGAAAGGCTGTGCTCTTTTCACTTTGTTCATCTGCTTCTCTGGAAGGTTTAAAAGGTTTTGTTCTCATTTCTTCTCACTGAGAAAGAGCAAAGCTCAAGTACCATTTTCTTATACCTCTGGCTGTTCCTTTCATACATCATCCAAGTGACCCAACTTAAATATGCCCACTAAAGATTTTCCCTTTCAATAATGAAATTATATTTTATAATTTTACAAGATTTTCCATATTTGCTTAACTATTTTCCAAAATTTTTCAAAAGCATCCAAGGTATAAAATCAAGAGAATGTTTTAATTTCTTTTGGTGGCAGATAGCATTACAGAATACCAGTTTTCAAAAGCCTGTGGAGTATCATAGTTAAGAGTACAGCCTTATGCCAGATATAGGTGATGGGGAGGAAGGCAGCAAATCATACTGCCATGTGTGTACCTATGCAACAGTCTTGCGTGTTTTTCACATGTACCCCAAAACCTAAAATGCAGTTAAAAAAATAATAATGAAAAAGAGAACAGCCTTTAAAGTCAGAAAAACCTATGTTTGAGTAGACTCTTCCAATTTAGGCCTACGTAATCTTGGAAAAATTATATAATGTATCTATGTATTAACATTTCTTGGCCATAATCAAGCGGCCAAGCACTGAATGGTTATACTTCAGGGTGGGGGGTGGGGAAGACCAGGGGCAACTCCAGAGCCTTCAATGCAGAAACTCTTGTACTAGTTCTAGGTTCTATCATCAGAAAACTCAGTTAGCTTCTTTACAGCCTGTTTGAGCACCCAGCTCCCCAGAGACAGATACTAATTGCTGATTGATCATGGATCACTCTGCCATCAGAAGCAGAATCTATTATCAGAAGGAGTAAAAAACATACTGGTTAAACAAAAACATACCTATAACACTTGGCCTCTCTTAGCCTCACTTTCTTCATCCATAAAATGGGCATGTTCATTTGTTTGTTGCACAGTTACAGTAGATAAAGTATATAGCTTCTGAAATATGTGGTAACATTGGTGGCAATAGTAGATGACTTGTACTGACCAGTAGCTCTTTGTTGCAAGGTGATCTTCAAGTTCAGAACCTCAAGTGGTATTTTTGAAGGATTAGTAGGGATGTTATTATCCCCCTTTTTACTCTGAGCTGGTTGAAGAGATAGATAGTCAAATTCCCCATGTACCTATAAGTCTTGTGTTCTCATTCCCCTACAAAACTGGCTATGTTCTCTCATAACTATATGATGGGTTTGGAGATTAATTTTTTAGTATTTTGTGATGTCTAGCTCTTCCCCTGCATTTTTGCTACTTCTACTCGTGTTCCCATCCAAGGCGCCATCCATCTTTGGTAGCCCTCTGCATGTATATTGTGACTAGAGGAGATAAACTGAGATACTGGAGCCTCTGGCATTAGTTGGCATATTTTCTTGTCCAGGTAGAGAATCTGATAGTATCTCCTTCATATGTATTATTCCAATGTCCTCAAATGCTTCAGGAAAATTGAATTCTGTTACTTTTTCCAAGGAAGGAACAGAGGCCCTTTATGTTGTCTTGGTTAATTTTATATGTCAGCTTCACTGGGCAGTGGGGTGGCCAGGTATTTGCCACCCCAAACAAAAGGATGTGTGTCTGTTAAGGTGTTTGGGGATAAAATTGACATCTGAATTGGTAGACTGAGTAGAACAGAATACCCTTCCTAATGTGGGTGGCCCCATCCAATCAATTGAGGGCCTGACCAGAACAAAAAAGGCTGATCGTCCTGCAAATAAGAAGGAACTCCATCTGACTAACTTCTTTGAGCTGGCATATTTGTCTTTTCCTGCTCAAACTCAACCAAAATATTAACTCTTGTTAGGTCTGAAGCCTGCTGGCTTTCAGACTAGAACTTACATTATCAGCTCTCCTGGGCCACAGAACTTTGGACTCAAACTGGAGCTGCATTATTGGCTCTCCTGGTCTCCAGCTTGCTGACTGCAGACCTTGAAACTTCTCAGTTTTCATTAATCTCTTTTTTACATGTATAGAGAGAGATGCAGACACACACAAATACACACACATCCTTTTGGTTGTATATCTGGAGAATCCTGATAAGTATACTTGATAAATTAATAATAAAACAAAACTTAAAAAAAATTTTTTCAGGTGAATGTTTGTTTTTTAGCATCTGAGTCTCAGTACAAACAGGGAAGGAAGTAGAGTAGGAGTCTTCAAAAAATATAGATGCCCCCCAAAATATATTAAATCAATAAT
The DNA here is from genome assembly GCF_049354715.1 of Callithrix jacchus. Lineage (NCBI taxonomy): Eukaryota > Metazoa > Chordata > Mammalia > Primates > Cebidae > Callithrix > Callithrix jacchus. Next base: position 144,600,247 of record NC_133503.1, on the reverse strand, counting down.
AATTTAGCATTCAAGATATTATGGATGATTGGAGAACAGACCACTACTGATACAAAAAGCACCATAGGAAATGAAGTTCTTGGCCAGGCGCGGTGGCTCACACCTGTAATCACAGCACTTTGGGAGGCCAAGATGGGTGGATCATGAGGTCAAGAGACCGATACCATCCTGGCCAACATGGTGAAACCCAATCTCTACTAAAAATACAAAAAATTAGCTGGGCATGGTGGTACACACCTGTAGTTTCAGCTACTCAGGAGGCTGAGGCAGGAGAATTGCTTGAACCTGGGAGGCAGAGGTTGCAGTGAGCCGAGATCACGCCACTGCACTCCGGCCTGGCGCCTGGTGCCTGGTGACGGAGCAAGACTCTGTCTCAAAAAAAAAAAAATGGAGTTCTTCAGAAAGTAGAATTGTGGTTACCAAGGGCTAGGCAGGAAGGCAGATTGGGAAGATGTTGGTCAAAGGATTCAAAATTTCAGTTAGAGAGAAGTAAGTTGAAAAGCTCTATGATACAACTAAATATAGTTAATATATAGTTGTGACTAGTTAATAACAATGTATTATATCCTCAAATACTGCTGAGAGAGTAGGTCTTAAGTAGTGTTGCCACAACCACAAAAAAATGATGTCAGGTATGTGAGGTAGTGTATGTGTTAATTAGCTTGATTCAGCTATCCAATGTATATGTATTTTGAAACACAATGTTGTATATCAAAATATATATCATTTTCGTCAATTCAAAAAGGGAAAAAAAATGGAGTTCTTAATTTAGCATATGATGCTTAAATTCTTTTTAATCTTGAAAAAATCTATATTATTCTAAGATATAAAAATTAAAATAAGACCAGGTGGTGTTTACTATTTTTCTCAGATTTAACAAATGTAATGGAATCTTAGCTTGGATCTTCTCTGCTCTTGTTTCTTCATTGTTTCTGTTTAATATAATAATTCCTCTCACTTTCTTTCTTAAATGGTTGCATGTTACTGCTGTGTTCTATGGAGCATCTACCATCGTCCTGTCTACTTCCCTATCCACCCACCCCCATGTCCATCCCTCAGTGATTGCACATTGAACATGAGCAAAGCCATTTTTCTAGAGTTTATAAAACCCTTCAGGATTATTGAGAATGAATGGTGTTATATAAATGTCATGTTGTTTCATAGCAGTTCTTAAAACAATGAGATAATTTTAAGTTCCATGGAGAAATACATGGCACAAATACAGGTCATTTTTTATTATGTAATTTCCATATATTTTTGCTGTACAATTTAAAACATTATAATCTCTAAAGATATAAATGTTTTCTTTGTGTTTCTTTATGTCTGTGTACACACGTATATGCTGCCTATATAAAACTAATAACTAAATAACTAAATTTTGTTGCTTCATTTTTGTCATTTGGGCCCAGTAAATTTGTCATCATAAATACTGGTCTGAGAAAAATTAAAAATCTAAAGTGGTTTCTTTTAGTATTAGACATAGTGTTTACCTCTTAACTTTGTACTTGTATAGTACTTTTCTTTTCTACTTTTATTTTAGGATACAAGTGCAGGTTTGTTATATGGGTAAATTGTGTGTCATTGAGGCTTGGCATGCAAATGATCCCATCACCAAGGTAGTGAGCATCATACCCTATAGGTAGCCTTCCAACCCACACCGTCATCCTACTCCCTACCTACAGCAGTCTCCAGTATTGTTCCCATCTTTGTGACCATGTGTATTCAGTGTTTATCCTCCACTTATAAGTGAGAACATGCAGTATTTGGTTTTCTGTTGCTGTGTTAGTTAGCTTAGGATAATAGTCTCCAGTTCCATCCATGTTGCTGCAAAGGACATGATCTCATTCTTTTTATGGCTGCATAGTATTCCGTGGTATATATGTACCACACTTTCTAAATCCAGTCCACCATTAATTGGCATCTTGGTAGATTCCATGTCTTTGTCCATTACTGATTTGGCTCTGAGCTTGGATGTTATCATGTCTAGAAATGTTACTCATTTTTGTGTGTTTGTTTTCTATCCTGAATATGCATGTGTCTTTTTAATAGATACATTCATTTTCTTTTGGATATTTACCCAATAGTGGGATTGCTGGGTCAAATTGTAGTTCTGTTTTAAGTTCTTTGAGGAATTTCCACAATGCTTTCCACAGTGGCCAAACTAATTTATATTCCCATCAACAGTATTCTATGCATTCCCTTTTCTTCTCAACCTCACCAGCATCTGTTACTTTTTTTTTACATTTTAATAATAGCTATTCTCATTGTGGTTTTGATTTCCGTCTTTCTGATGATTTGTGATGCTGAGCATTTTTTCATGTTTGTTGACCACTTGTATGTCTGCTTTTCAGAAGTGTCTGTTCGTGTCCTTTGCCTATTTTTTAATGAGGTTGTTTTTTTCTTGTTAATTTTTTTTTAAGTTTCTTATAGATGCTGGATATTAGACTTTTGTCAGCTGCAGTTTGCAAATATTTTCTCTCGTTCTGTAGGTTGTCTGTTTACTCTGTTGATAGTTTCTTTTATTGTGCAGAAGCTCTTTAATTAGGTACCACTTGTCCATTTTTTTTCTGTTACAATTACTTTTGAGGACCTAGTCATAAATTCTTTGCCAAGTCCAGTGTTCAGAATGATATTTCCTAGGTTTTCTTTGAGGATTTTTATTGTTTTAGGTCTTATATTTAAAGTCTTTAATATATCATAAGTTAATTTTTATATGGTGAAATAAAGGGGTCCAGTTTCATTCTTCTGCATATGGCTAGCCAGTTATCCCAGCACAGTTTATTAAATAGTGAGTTTATTCCACATAGTTTGTTACTGTTGATGTTGTTGAAGGTGAGGTAATTGTAGGTGTGTGGCTCTATTTCTGGGTTCTCTATCTTTTTCCATTGGTCTGTGTGTCTGTTTTGTACCAGAACCGTGCTGTTTTGGTTACTGTAGCCCTATAGTGTAGTTTGAAGTCAGGTAATATGATGCCTCCAGCTTTGTTTCTTTTGTTTAGGATTACATTGGCAATTTGGGATTTTTTTTTATTCCATAGGAATTTTAGAGTAGTTTCCTATAAATCTGTGAAAAATGTCGTTGGTAGTTTGATAGGAATAGCATTGAATCTGTAAGTTGGTTTGTGTAGTATGGTCTTTTAACAGTATTGATTCTTCCTATCCATGAGCATGGAATGTTTTCCCTTTTGTTTGTGTCATATCTGATTTCTTTCAGCAGTGTTTTATAATTCTCATTGTTGAGATCTTTCATCTCCTTGGTAAGTGTATTTTATTCTTTTTGTAGCTATTGTAAATGAGAGTCTGCTCTTTTTTTGGCTGTGAGCTTGGATATTATCAGTGTATAGAAATGCTACTGATTTTATGTGTTTGTTTTGTATCCTAAAAGAGTGCTCAAGTCATTTATCACTTCTAGAAGCTTCTAGTTGGGTCTCTGGGGCTTTCTAGGTTTAGAATCATATCGTCTGCAGAGAGAGAGAATTTGACTTTCTCTCTTCCAATTTGAGTATCTTTTATTTATTTCTCTTTCCTAATTGCTCTGGCTAGGACTTTTAGTACTGTGTTGAATAGAATGGTGAAGAGTGGGCATGCTTGTCTTGTTCCAGTTCTCAAGGAGATGGCTTCTAGCTTTTGCCCATTCAGTATGGTGTTAGCTGTGGATTTGTCATATATGGCTCTTATTATATTGAGCCATGTTCATTCAATGCCTAATTTGTTGAGGATTTCTAACATGAAGGTGTATTAAATTTTATCAAAGGCCTTTTCTGCATCCATGGAAATAATCATTTTATTTTTGTTGTTAATTCAACTGTATGGTGAATCACATTTATTGGCTCACATATGTTGAACCAACCTTGTATCCCAAGTAGACCAAGTAGACCAGGGATAAAGTCTCCTTGATTGTGGTGAATTAACTTTTAGATGTGCTGCTGGATTTGGTTTGCTAGTATTTTGTTGAAATTTTTTGCATCTATTTTTATCAGGGATATTGGCCGGAAATTTTCTCTTTTCATTGTGTCTCTGCTAGAGTTTGGTATCAGAATGATGCTGGTTTCATAGAATGAGTTAGGAAGGAATCCACCTTCCTCAATTTTTGGAAATAGTTTCAGTAGGATTTGTACTAGCGATTCTTTGCACATCTGGTAGAATTTAGCTGTGAATGCATCCGAACCAGGGATTTTTTGATTCGTAGGCCTGTTTTACTAATTCAGTTTCAGAACTTGTTATTGATCTGTTCCAGATTTTAGTTCCTTCCTGATCAATCTGGGAGGCTGTTTGTTTCCAGGAATTTATCCATTTCTTCTAAGTTTTCCAGTGTATGTCCAAAGAGGTATTTCTAATAGTTTCCAAGGATTTTTGTATTTCTGTAGGGTCCATTTTAATGTCATTTTTGTCATTTCTGACTTTTTCATTATTTGGATCTTCTTTTTTTTCTTTGTTTATCTAGCTAGGGGTCTGTCAATGTTATTTAATCTTTTGAAGATTAAAAGATCAACTTTTAATTTTGTTGATCTTTTGTATGGATTTTTGCACATTGATTTTATTCAGTTCAGCTCTGATTTTGATTATTTCTTCTGCTAGCTTTGGAGTTGGTTTGCTCTTATTTCTCTAGTTTCTTTAGGTACAATGTTAGGTTATTAATTTGAGATCTTTCTAACTTCTTGATGTAGGTGTTTAGTGCTATACATTTTCCTCCCTACAGTGCTCTGGGTTCCAGAGATTCTGGTATGTTGTGTCTCTATTTTCGTTAGTTTCAAATAATTTTTTTATTTTTGCCTCAGTTTCATTTTTTACCCAAAAGTCAGTCAAGAGCAGGTGTTTAATTACCAGGTAAGTGTATGGTTTTGATACATCTTGGTATTTATTTCTTTTTTTATTGCACTGTGATTTGAGAGTGTAGTTAGTACGATTTTGATTTTTTTTAATTTGTTGAGACATGCTTCATGGCCTAGCTTGTGGTCGATCTTAATGTAGCTCCCATATGCAGATTGAGAATGTATATTCTAGTCTTGTTGGGTGGAGTGTTCTGTAGAGCTCTGTTAAGACCAGTTGGTTAAGTGTCAAGTTTAAGTGCAGAATAATCCCTTCTCTTTTTTGTCTTCCATTTGCCTGGTAGATCTTTCTCTATATTTTACTTTAAGCTTATGAGTAATCCTACTTGTGAGATGGATTTCTTGAAGACAGCAGACAGTTGGGTCTTGCTTCTTTATCTATCTTGCCACTCTATGCCTTTTGAGAGAGGCATTTAGACCATTTACATTCAGGGTCAATATTGATATTTGAAGATTTGATCCTCTCATTATGCTGTTACCCAGCTGTTATGTAGACTTGATCATATAGTTGCTTTATAATGTCAGTGGGGTACATGTTTATGTGTGTTTTTGTAGTGGCAAGTAGAATTCTTTCATTTCTATGTTTAGCACTTCTTTTGGGACCTCTCGTAAGGCAGGTCTCATGGTATCAAAGTCCTTTAGAACTTGCTTGTCCGAAAAGGATTTAATTTCTCTTTTACTTATGAAGCTTAGTTTGGCAGCATATAAAATTCTTGGTTGGAACTTATTTTTTTAAGGATATTGAAAATAGGTCCCCAGTCACTTCTGGCCTGTAAGGTTTTTGCTGAAAGGTTCACTGTTAGCCTGAACAGGTTTCCTTTGTAAGTGACCTACTCTTTCTCTCTAGTTATCGTTAAGACTTTTTCTTTCACATTGACCTCAGAGAACCTGATGACTATGTATCTTGCATAGCTTCTCACTGGGATTCTCTGAATTTCTTCAATTTGAATGTCACTCTCTCAAGTGAGACTGGAAAAATTTTTGTGGATTATATCCTCAAATATGTTTTCAATATTGCTTACCCTTTCTCATTCTCTTTCAGGAATGTCAATGAGTTATAGGCTTGGTCTTTTTAAACAATCCCATATTTATCAGAGGTTTTGTTCATTTTTTACATTATATTTTCTTTATTTTTCTACATGCATTGCTTTGAAGGAGCAGTCTTTAACTGCTGAGATTCTTTCCTCAGCTTGGTCTATTTTGTAGTTGTATTTTGAAATTCCTGTAGTGAATTTTTCACATCCAGAAGTTCAGTTTGGTTCTTTCTTTAAATGGTTATTTCGTCTTTGAACTCCCAGATCAGTTTACTGTTTTCCCTGGAGTAGGTTTCAATCTTCTCTTGTGACTCAGTGAATTTCCTTGCCATCTAAATTCTTAATTCTGTCTGACCTTTCAGCCATTTATTTCAATCTGGTTAAGAACCATTCCTGGGGAGCTAGTGTGATTATTTGGAGATAAGAAAACACTGTGGCTATTAGAGTTCCCAGATTCTAACTAGTTCTTTCTCATCTACGGGAGTTGATGTTCCTTTATCCTTTGAAGTTGTTTTCCTTTGGATAGAAGTTTTGTTTTTATGATCTTTATTGACCTTGATTGTTTCACTGTGAAGCAGGTTAGGAAAGTTAAATGACTTCATTTCTGGATAGTTTTGGAGGGCCCAGACTCAGCTTCACACTCCTGGCTGCATGCTCTAACCCTGGATGGCTGGGACTCGGTCCATGGCTTTGTCCTCTAGTCTCTCGAGGTCAAGCCCCCATTTGACTGTTGGAGCCAGATGCTCTCAGGCTGCTGGCAACAGTACTCCATTGTGGATGCAGTGTGCATAAGTGCTCTGATGCAGGTGCCACAGGTAGGAGGTGCTGCTGCAGGGTGCAAATGCACTTCAGAGGGGCAATAGCAGGTCGAAGGTGAACACTTTCCAGCAGGAGGCTGTCAGCAAAAGTGCTAAGGTGGGGCAGTGGTGGGGGTTCCAGTAAAAGTCACACTATTGTCATAGTCACTGGCAAATGCACTCTGGCAGGATATCTGAGGCTGTGCTACATTCAGGCATGGCCAAGGCCAGACTCTGTGAGGGGCCACTGGACAGCAGGATGGACAGATCAAACCTGTCCCAGCAGGACTGGGAAAGACAGTCCTGTTCCCCACAGGTCCAACAGCTGATAGAGGTCACAGTCACCCCTTCCTTAGGAGGCATTAAGGGCTTGAGATGTGTCTCAGCACGCAGCAATCTCATGTGGGGTTTCCAGCTTCCTCCTGCTTCAATATTGATGTCTGAGTCATCTCTCTAACCTGTCTCAGTGCATCTCTCAGATGGTCTGTGGGGATGCTGGTTTACTTAATATTCTGGCCTGGCTCAGTGGGAGAGGTTCTTCCTGGCTGCATCTAGTCAGCCATCTTGTCCTGTTTCTCCAAATTGACATCTGAATTTTTGAAATTCTATATTTATACTATTTACTGAGTTTTGTAAAGACTTCAGTGAGGTCACTTATTTACAGCTATTTCCCAATTTCATTTTTATAACTCTAGCTTCAGACTCACATTTTCAACTCTCTTTTTAAAGGAGAGAGATCCAAGATGGCTGATCACTAACAGCTCAGGATTGTAGGTCCCAGTGAAAGCTCAGAGAACGAGAGGACGCCACACTTTCAGATGAATTTTCGTCGCTCACGGGCCAGCAGATTTCTAGTGGTGGAGCCCCACGGGTCGCCAGCACGACTCTTGTGGCCGGCATAGCAGTTTTGCCGGCGCCTTGGCGCGGCAGCTCTTCATGCAGAGTAAACAGGACTGGTTCCCTTACTGGCCGGTGTTTGGACCTCCAGGATGGCAGAGCCACTTGTTGCGGACTCAAGAAGGAAGCCAGACCAGAGATTCCCAGGCAGAAGAGCACCATCAGTCTTATCGCTGCTATTTTGGCTGGTGCAGTGGGTTGCTTGAATCCCAGCACTGGGAATCAATAAATTGGACGTCGACTCAGAAACCGAATTAGAAAGGCAGTAATTGTAAAGACAACAGATGGATAAATTTATAATAAAGGGAAATAACCAGCCTAAGAAAGCCAAGCATACCCAAAATCAGAACCCCTCTCCCTCTACAGGGGATTTCAGTTCCTCATCAGCAACGGAGCAAGCCCTGATGGAAAAGGACTGTATTCCATTATCTGAAGTAGGCTTCAGAAGGTGGATGATAAGAAACTTCTGGGAATTAAAAGAACTTGTTCTAACCCAATGTAAAGAAACTAAGAACTTTGAAAAAAGGTTTGACGAAATGCTGAAAAGAATAGACAATATAGAGAGGAATATAAATGAATTAATGGAGTTGAAAAATACAACACGAGAACTTAGGGAAATATGCACAAGTTTAAATAGCAGAATGGATCAAGCAGAAGAAAGGATATCAGAGGCTGAAGACCAACTTCATGAAATAAAATGACAAGACAAGAATAGAGAAAAAAGGATGAAAAGGAATGAGCAAAGTCTCCAAGAAATATAGGACTATGTGAAAAGACCCAATCTGCATTTGATTGGTGTACCTGAATGTGATGGAGCAAATGAATCCAAGCTGGAAAATACTTTACAGGATATTATCCAGGAAAATTTTCCCAATCTAGCAAAGCAGGACACTATTCAACCCCAGGTAATACAAAGAACACCACAAAGATATTCCTCAAGAAGAGCAACCCCAAGGCACATAATCGTTAGATTCACCAGGATCGAAACAAAGGAGAAAATACTAAGGGCAACCAGAGAGAAAGGCCAGGTTACCCATAAAGGGAAGCCTATTAGACTTACAGCAGATCTCTCAGTGGAAACCCTACAAGCCAGAAGAGAGTGGGGGCCAATATTCAACATACTTAAAGAACAGAACTTTCAGCCTAGAATCTCATATCCTGCCAAACTAAGCTTCACAATTGAAGGAAAAATAAAATCTTTTATGAACAAGCAAGTACTCAGAGATTTTATTACCACCAGGCCTGCTTTACAAGAACTTCTGAAAGAAGCATTATACATAGAAAGGAACAACCAGTATTAGTCTTTCTAAAAATATATCAAAAAGTAAAGAGCATCAACATAAAGAAGAATTTACATCAACGAATGGATAAAATAGCCAGTTAACATCAAATGGCAGTAACCCTAAATTTAAATAGACTAAATCCCCCAATCAAAAGATACAGCCAAAATCTAATGGTATATCCAAAGATACACAAAATTCAAAACAAAGGGTTGGAGAAAAATTTACCAACCAAATGGAGAGCAAAAATAAATAAATAAACAAAAAGCAGGAGTTGCAATTCTCACATTGGATAAAATAGATTTCAGAGCAACAAAGATACAGTGGTAAAAGGATCAATGCAACAATAAGAGATCTTAATACCCAGATACATAAGACCCATAACGAGATTTAGACTCAATGAGACAGAAAATTAATAAGGATATCCAGGATTTCAACTCAGATCCAGAACAAGTAAACTCAATAAATATTTATAGAGTTCTCCATTTTAAATACACAAAATATTGATCGGCCATTATTAATACCCATATTTAGAATGAAGCAATATTCCTGTTCTCTCTCCCTCTTTTTCTTCCTCTTTCTTCCTCTCCTTCTCTCCTTTTTTTACTTTTCAACATCCTAGTCCCTCACCTCTACTCAATTAAAAAAAAAAAAGTTTTCTTAAAACTAATACTGACCAAAATTAAGTGTATTTTTCTCTTCATAATAATAATTCCCAAACCTAAATCCGTACTACTATTTTTAACTGTACCACTTGTTTTCCAACCAGCCAAATTAAATTATTTTTTATCATATTTAAGTTCCAGGATACATGTGCAGAACATGCAGATTTGTTACATGGGTATACACATGCCACAGTGGTTTGCTACATCCATCATTTCATCATCTACATTAGGTATTTCTCTTAATGCTATCCGTCCTCTAACCCCCAACCCCCAGACAGGCCCCGGTGTGTGATGTTCCCCTCCCTGTGTCCATGTGTTCTCATTGTTCAACTCCCATTTATGAGTGAGAACATGTGGTGTTTAGTTTGCTGTTCCTATGTTAGTTTGCTGAGAATGATGGTTTTCAGCTTCATCCATGTTCCTGCAAAGGACAGGAACTCATCTTTTTTTATACCTGCATAGTATTCCATGGTGTATATGTGCCACATTTTCCTTGTCCAGTCTATAATTGATGGGCATTTGGGTTCCAAATCTTTGCTATTGTTACCTGTGCTGCAATAAACATAACTGTGCATGTGTCTTTGTAATAGAATGATTTATAATCCAGTGGGTATATATCAAATAATGGGATTGCTTTGTCAAATGATAGTCCTGGTTTTAGATCCTTGAGGAATCGCCATGGTGTCTTCCACAATGATTGAACTAATTTACCCTCCCACCAACAGTGTAAAAGCATTCCTATTTCTCTACATCCTCTCCAGCATCTATAGTTTCCTGACTTTTTAATGATCACCATTCTAACTGGCATGAGATGGTATCTCTTACATTTCTCTAACGACCAGTGATGATGAGGATTTTTTCATATGTTGTTGGCTGTATAAATGCCTTCTTTTGAGAAGTATCTGTTCATATCCTTCACCTACTTTTTGATAAGGTTGCTTTTTTTTTCTTCTATATTTCTTTAAGTTCCTTTTAAATTCTGGATATTAGCCCTTTGTGAGATGGATAGATTGCAAAAATGTTCTCCCATTCTGTAGGTTCCCTGTTCACTCTGATGATAGTTTCTTTTGCTGTGCAAAAGTACTTCAGTTTAATTAGATCCCATTTGTCAATTTTGACTTTTGTTGCCATTGCTTTTGGTGTCCTAGTCATGAAGTCTTTGCCCATGCCTATGTCCTGAATGGTATTGCCTAGGTTTTCTTCTATGGTATTTATGGTTTTAAGTCTTACACTTAAGTCTTTAATCCATCTAAAGTTACTTTTTGTATAAGGTATAAGGAAGGGGTTCATTTTCAGTTTTCTGCATATAACTAGCCAGTTTTCCCAACACTATTTAATAAATAGGGAATCCTTTTCCCATTGCTTGTTTTTATCAGGTTTGGTTGTGTGGCATTATTTCTGAGGCCTCTGTTCTATTCTATTGGTCTATGTATCTGTTTTGGTACCAGTACCATGCTGTTTTGGTTACTGTAGCCTTGTAGTACAGTTTGAAGTCAGGTAACATGATACCTCCAGTTTTGTTCTTTTTGCTTAGGATTTGTCTTGGCTATATGGGCTCTTTATTGGTTCCATATGAAATTTAAAGTAGTTTTCTTCTAATTCTGACGAATGGTAGCTTGATGTGGATAGCATTGAATGTATAAATTACTTTGGGCAGTATGCACATTTTCTCAATATTAATTCTTCCTATCCATGAGCATGGAATGTTTTTCTATTTCTTTGTGTCCTCTCATTTCCTTGAGCAGTGGTTTGTAGTTCTCCTTGGAGAGGTCCTTCACATCCCTTGTAAGTTGTATTCCTAGGTATTTTATTCTCTTTGTAGCAATTGTGAACGAGTTCACTCATGATTTGGTTCTCTTTATATTATTGGTGTATAGGAATGATTGTGTTTTTTGCACATTGATTTTGTATCCTGAGACTGCTGAAGTTGCTTGTCAGCTTAAGGAGATTTTGAGCTGAGATGATGTTGTTTTCTAAATATAGAATCATGTCATCTGCGGAGAGAATTTGACTTCCTCTCTTCCTATTTGAATACCCTTTATTTTTTTCTTTCACCTGATTTCCCTGGCCAGAACTTCCAATAGTATGTTGAATGGGAGTGGTGAGAGAGGGCATCCTTGTCTTGTGCCAGTTTTCAAAGTGAATGCTTCCAGCTTTTACCCATTCAGTATGATATTGGCTGTGGGTTTGTATAAATAGCTCTTAAGATTTTGAGATATGTTCCATCAATAGCTAGTTTATTGAGAGTTTTTAGCATGAAAGAGTCTTGAATTTTATCAAAGGTCTTTTCTGCATCTATTTAGAGAATCATCTGGATTTTGTCATTGGTTCTGTTTATGTGATGGATTACATTTATTGATTTTCATTTGTTGAGCCAGCCTTGCACCCCCAGGATGAAGCCAACTTGATCATGGTGGATAAACTTTTTGATGTGCTGCTGGATTCTATTTGCCGGTATTTTATTGAGGATTTTTGTGTTGATGAACATCAGGGATACTGGCCTGAAACTTTTATTGTTGTTGTTGTTGTGTCTCTACCAGGTTTTGGTATCAGGATGATGCTGGCCTCATAAAGTGCATTAGGAAGGAGTCCCTCTTTTTCGATTGTTTGGAATAGTTTCAGAGGGAATGTACCACCTCCTCTTTGTATCTCTGGTAGAATTTGGCTATGACTCTTTCTGGTCCTGGGGTTTTTTTGGTTTGTAGGCTATTATTTATTGCCTCAATTTCAGAACTTGTTATTGGTGTATTCAGGGATTTGACTTCTTGTTTTAGTCTTGGGAGGCTCTATGTATCCAGGAATTTATCCATTTCTTCTAGATTTTCTAGTTTATTTCTATAGAGGTATTTATAATATTCTCTGATGATAGTTTGTATTTCTCTGGGATCAGTGGTGATATCCTCTTTATCATTTTTTATTGTGTCTATTTGAGTCTCCTCTCTTTTCTTCTTTATTAGTCTGGCTAGCAGTCTATCTCTTATATTAATCTTTTCAGGAAACCAGCCCCTGGATTCACTGATTTTTTTTTTGAAATGTCTTTCGTGCCTCTGTCTCCTTCAGTTCCACTCTAATAGTTATTTCTTGTCTTCTGCTATATATATATATATATATATATATATATATATATATATATCTTTTTTTTTTTTTTTTTGAGATTGAGTTTCGCTCTTGTTACCCAGGCTGGAGTGCAATGGCGCGATCTTGGCTCACTGCAACCTCCGCCTCCTGGGTTCAGGCAATTCTCCTGCCCCTGCCTCCCTTTGTAGCTGGGATTACAGACACGCACCACCATGCCCAGCTAATTTTTTGTATTTTTAGTAGAGACGGGGTTTCACCATATTGACCAGGATGGTCTCGATCCTTGACCTCATGATCCACCCGCCTCGGCCTCCCAAAGTGCTGGGATTACAGGCTTGAGCCACCACGCCCAGCTATCTTCTGCTATCTTTTCAATTTGTTTGCTCTTGCTTCTCTAGTTCTTTTAATTATGATGTTAGGATGTCGATTTTAGATCTTTCCTACTTTCATCTGTAGGCATTTAGTGTTATAAATGTCCCTTTAAACACTGCTTTAGCTATTTCCCAGAGATTCTGATATGTTGTGTCTTTGTTCTCATTGGTTTCAAAGAACTTATTGTGCCTTAATATTGTTATTTACCCCATAGTCATTCAGGAGCAGGTTGTTCAGTCTCCATGTTATGTGGTTTTGAGTGAGTTTCTTAATCCTCTGGTCCCATTTGACTGCACTGTGGTCTGAGAGACTATTTGTTATGATTTCCGGTCTTTTGCATTTGCTGATGAATGTTTTACTTCCACTTATGTGGTCTATTTTAGAATAAGTGCAATGTGGTGCTGAGAAGAAGGTATGTTCTGTTCATTTGGGGTTGAAAGTTCTGTAGATATCTGTTAGTTCTGCTTGGTCCAGAACTGAGTTCCACGTCCTGGATATCCTTGTTAATTTTCTGTCTTGTTGATTTGTCTAATGTTGACAGTGGGTGTTAGAGTTTCCCACTATTATTATGTGGGAGTCTTAGTCTTTTTGTAGGTCTCTAAAAACTTGCTTTATGAATTCTGGGTGCTCCTGTATTGGGTGCATATATATTTAGGATAATTAGCTCTTCTCGTTGCATTGATCCCTTTACCATAATGTATTGCCCATCTTTGTCTCTTTTGATCTTTGCTGCTTTAAAGTCTGTTTTATTGGAGACTGGGATTGCAACCCCTAGTTTCTTTTGCTTTCCATTTGCTTGGTAAATATTCTTCCATCCCATTATTTTGAGTCTGTGTGTGTCTTTGCATGTGTGATAGGTCTCCCAAATACAGCATACCAATGGGTCTTGACTCTGTCCAATTTGCCAGTCTGTGTGTTTTACTTGGGGTATTTATCCCATTTACATTTAAAGTTCATATTGTTATGTGTGAATTTGACCCTGTCATTATGATGCTTGCTGGTAATTTTGCCCATTAGTTGATGTAGTTTCTTCATAGTTGATGGTCTTTACAATTTGATATGTTTTTGCAGTGGCTGGTACCAGTTTTACCTTTCCATATTTAGTGCTTCCTTCAGGAGCTTTGGTAAGGCAAGCCTGGTGGTGACAAAATCTCTCAGCATTTGCTTGTCTGTAAAGGATTTTATTTCTCCTTCACTTATGAAGCTTAGTTTGGCTAGATATGAAATTCTGGGTTGAAAATTCTTTTCTTTAAGAATGTTGAATATTGGCCCCTACTCTCTTCTAGCTTGTAGGGTTTCTACCAACAGGTCTACTTTAGTCTGATGGGCTTCCCTTTGTGGATAACCCAACCTTTCTCTCTGACTGCCCTTAAAATTTTTTTTTCATTTCAATCTTGGTGAATCTGACAATTATGTGTCTTGGGGTTGCTCTTCTCGAGGAGTATTGTTGTGATGTTCTCTGTATTTCTCTATAACTTGGACATTGGCCTGTCTTGCTAGGTTTGGAAAGTTCTCCTGGATATATTCTGAAGAGTGTTTTCCAACTTGGTTTCATTTTCCTCATCACTTTCAGGTATACCAATCAAACATAGGTTTGGTCTTTTCACATAGTCCCATATTTCTTGGAGGCTTTGTTTGTTGCTTTTCATTTTTTTTCTCTAATCTTGTCTTCATGCTTTATTTTATTAAGTTGATTTTCAATCTGTTATCCTTTCTTCCACTTGATCAATTTGGCTATGGATACTTGTGTATGCTTCACGAAGTTCTCATGCTGTTTTTTAGCTCCATCTGGTCATTTATGTTCTTCTCTAAACTGATTATTCTAGTTAGCAATTCATCTAACCTTTTTTCTGGGTTCTTAGCTTCCTTGCATTGGGTTAGAGCATGCTCCTTTAGCTCAGAGGAGTGTGTTATTACCACCTTCTGAAGCCTGCTTCTGTGAATTCATCAAACTCATTCTTTGTCCAGTTTTGTTCCCTTGCTCACAAGGAGTTATGATCCTTTGGAGAAGAGGCATTCTGGTTTCTGTAATTTTCAGCCTTTTGCGCTGTTTTTTTTCTCATCTTCATTGCTGCCTGTTTCTTACTCTAGAAGCTTCATCCCAGAGGGACACCCACCAGGTGCCAGCTGGACCTCTCCTGTATGACATGTCTGTCGATCCTTGCTGGGAGGTGTCTTACCAGTCAGGAGGCATGGGGGTCAGGGACCCCCTTGAGAAGGCAGTCTGGCCCTTAGCAGAGCTTGAGCACTGTTCTGGGAGATTCACTGCTGTCTTCAGAGCTGGTTGGCAGGAACATGTAAGTCTACTGAAGCTGTGCCAACAGCTGCCCCTTCCTCCAAATGCTCTGATCATGGGAGATGTGAGCTTTCTCTATAAGCTTCTGACTAAAGCTGCTGCCTTTCTTTCAGAGATGCCCTGCCCCAAGAGGAGGACTCTAGAGAGGTAGTCTGGCTATAGGGGATTTGGGGAGATAAGGTGGGTTCCACCCAGTTCAAACTTCCTGGTGGCTTTGTTTACACTATGAGGGGAAAACCATCTATTCAAGCCTCACTAATGGCAGACACCTCTCCCCGCACCAAGTTCGAGTGTCACAGGTCTACTTCAGACTGCTGTGCTGGCTGGGCTCCACTGGGCAGATCCACTTAGCTAGACCACTTGGCTTTCTGCCTTCAGCCCCCTTTCCAGGGTAGTAAAGGGTTCTGTCTCGTTGGCATTCTAGGAGCCACTGGGGTATAAAAAAAAACAAACTCCTGCAACTTACTCTATTTCTGCCCAAATGGCCACCCAGTTTTCTGCTTGAAACCCAGTGGGAATCTCCTGGTCTGCAGGTTGTGAAGACCATGGGAAAAGCATAGTATCTGGTCCAGAGTGCACCATTCCTCACGGCACAGTCCCTCACTGGATAGTCCCTCACTGCACAGTCCCTCACAGCTTCCCTTGGCTAAGGGAGGGAATTCTCTGACCCCTTGTGCTTCCCTGGTGAGGCGACATCCCACCCTGCTTTTGCTTGCCCTTCATGGGCTACATTCACTGTCTAACCAGTCTCAATTAGATGAACTGGGTATCTCAGTTGGTAACGCAGAAATCACCCACCTTCTGCATTGATCTCACTGGGAGCTGCAGACCAGAGCTGCTTCTATTCATTCATCTTGTCAGCTACTCTACTGTACAGTTTTTTACATATGAGAAAATCAAATCAATTACTCACTAGATATCATGAAGCAATTTCCCCTCAAAGCTAGGTCTTCATATTCCCAACACTGCATTCTCTCCAGGAAGTAACATCACTTACTTAGAGAGAGAGAGACATCCTGGGAAGACAGGATGAGGGTGATATTTCTGAAGTTAGACCCAATTTAAATTTTATAGTGTCATCTTTGGCTTCTTCCACTTTTTCCTATCCCTTATCCCTACCCTTGTAGACAACGTTATACACATTTTACCCATTTCTTCGCTTCTGTTACCTCATCCATTGCTCTAACTGCATCACTCACTATCTCTTCCTAAAATATTGTAGTTAGTTCCTCATTGGTTTCCTTGTCTCTGGTATATCCTTATTCCAGTTAGTCTTATACATGTGAAGTTAAGATACATCAACCTAGGATTTACTCCCAACTTCATCTTATTATGAGAGTTTCCTTGGGATATTTAGTTGATCTCTTGAACCTGTTTCTTTATCTTGAAAATAACTACCACATGGGTTGTTATTATATTTCACTAAGATGATGTATTGTTCTAGTCTGTACTTTATTGATAATATGGTCCAAGAACCATTCAAGCTAGCTTATGTAAAGGGGAGGTTCTTCTAAGTATGCACTTGAATCTCATGAATACCGAAATACAGGAACCAAAGAGTAGAAATATAAAATGTGATCAGAATCTGAGACTAAACTCCTTGCAAAGCTGAGTAATCTACTTCTCTATTTGCATCTCTGATTCTTTTAGTATATCTGTACCAGCCTCTTCCTTCTAATAGCAGTCTTCTTTTATTATCCTATAGAAGTATGTGTAACTCCTGTTGTCAAGTTACCACCTCAAATCTAAATGTGCACATCCTTTTGCTACCACCTACTAGTTCATATTTCCAAGAAAGGCATCCAACTGGCATAGCTCATATTTTGATTGGCTACCAAATTATAGTCCCCAACACAGATAGTTCATGGTCCACCCCTGGCCAGCTTCTGAGGCTAATAGAGGGAGCAGCAGTCATGGACAAGAAAAATTCCATTAGAATTGAGTATGGACAAGCTGTTAATGATTGGCATCTATGGAAGTTTGATGTAAAACATTTAGCATAGTGCTCAATGAGTGATAGTTATGATTTTTATATACCAAAAGAAACTAACCAAAGTTGTTTTGATATATGCTTTTTCTCTATCTCTTTCTTAGATACGCACACATACACATACACACACACACAGACACACACACACACGAAAATTCACAAAATAAAAAATGTGTATTTAGCCACATGGGCTTGAAGTCATCTAATATGAGTTAAAGCAATAAATCTGTTATTTAAAATGTATGTGATCTTGGACAAATTATATTTTTCCTAACCTTTAGTTTCTTTATTTGTAAATGGGAATGATATACTGTCAGTTAAGAATCTTATGGTTTCAAATGGCTAATCAGACTTATGCTGAAAAGATTACACTGGGGCTATAGGTAGAACTGATTTCAAGTAAAATTTTGTCAGAGGCTAAAATGATGTCAAGTAGGCCTGAATTTCCTCTTTGTGTCTGCATCACTTGATTCTGCTTTTATATCATCCCCAAACCTCCACATACCCAGCCTTATTTGTCCCATTCTTAGTCATGCTTTCCCCTTCATGGGTTTGAATAGTCAAAACAACTCCTCATATCTTCCCAGATTCTAATCCAGTAGACAAGAATGTTCCCCTTAGTCCCAGACGTCTCAACAATCTCTTAGCATCTCATTACTGATTATTCTATTATGTGCCCATTTCTGGATCAATTACTGTAGCTGGGAAATTAAAAGCTCTTATTGGCCAGTGCTGAGTCATGTGACACTTATCAAGCAAAGATAGAGGCAGCACAACTAGAGTCACATGGAATTAGGGGTACAGGAAGAGGTGTGTTCATCACAGTGGTAATAACAACTTTACATGATTTTCAGAAGGATTAAATCAGTTTTTACAGGTATACAAAATCCTCAAGTTCTATAGTAAAATCTGTATTTCAGGTCCTTTCCTCCATTACTTCCCCAGACAGATTCCATATTCTCTACAATCTATTCTGATGGATCTTTGACTATACTCCCCCTTTTTCTTATGGGTGTCATGTTGCTTTTGTGATTCCATTGGCCTAAACACCTTGTACTATTTCTGCTTATGGAATTGTGCTTCCTTTTCCATCTCAAACACCTTCACCTCCTGAATTTTTTTAAACTACCTTAGATCCTCTCCAAAATTCCACAAAAATATGGTTGCTAATTCCTTTGAAAGATGATTCACCAATCTTCATTTCTAGCTCCTAGCATCAGACATATATTTTCAAAGCCATTTTTCTGGCTATCCCAGTGAACTTCCTATGCTGCTTACCACATTCTGCCTTGTATTAATCTTCTGCATGAGTCTATGTCATACACTCTGAAGACTCACAATAAGTATTTATTTTATTGAATTAAACCTAATTTCAAATAAATACACATTATTTATGAAATTTTAAACCCCTATATTTTACTCAAGACAAAATTTTAACCTTACTTTAATAAGAGATTTTATAAACTGTTGACTCTGGTATATCTTAGATATTTAGTACTGATCTAGTTAGCCAAACATATAGCCAATTTTTAGTAATCCACAATACAGATTTAAGTTATATCATTAAGACCTATTTTGCCCAGGCTTGCTTCCTGTACATTAGGATTTTGTATTTGACTTTCTGTTAATTAATCCATATTTATTGAATGCTTACTATATTATATTCTAAGCATTTTTCAAGGAACTGAGAAAGTATTTATTCTCCTTCCAGCAGGCCTGGAATGAATTCAGTCAGTGAAGATGTAAATTAAAAACGTAATGTTAAATAATGGCAATTCTAGTTTTTAGTTGCCAGAATGTTTGTTTGTTTGTGTGTTTTTAAAATCTCTGTATTGTAAAATTAATGTTGAAAAAGAAATTATTAAGGACAGACTTCAAATAGAGAGAGAGAAAAAACATACTACTTTCTTCCCAGACAGTGCTGTTTCAGCTGCTTTAACTTTCTTATTATGAGTAGCCAAGTTCCTTTAGTTTGCTGTAAAAATCAAGAAGCATTCCTAAAAACTGTTCCCAAACAATGGTGAGTTTTACTAGGTATTAGCAATATTTATGGAAAATTAAACTTCAATTCAGTTTATTCTGTTAGGTACTTACAAAAGTGAATAGAATTCTTTAGATAGTTATTATCATCACTAGTTTAAAATAACACACCAAACAGAAGGTGTATGTATAATCACAAATACGCATATATATAATTCAGATTTACCATGTGCTGTATTTTTTTGAAATTCAGCTTTTAGTTGAGATTGATGTATTATTTGTGACTATGGGAAAGCTGAAAAATTTTAGTTCAATAATAGAAGGATTCCAACAGTTTCAGAACAGTTACATCATTTAGTACATCTGGCAAGTACTCTACTAAAATAGGGAAAATCAAAAGTTTACTTATATTTACATCGCCAATTTTACCTTTACATTATTAAACTCTCAAAGCTGAATAAATTCCACTATAGATGGTCACGTTCATATCATTCATTCTCCAGATGGCCTCTCTGTGCCAGGCATTTTCCATTGTCCTTACATCTCCAGTGCCAGCCCTGCCTCCTGCCCCTACGTTTCAGATTGCCTCCTCCTTTTTTGAAAAGGCTCCTCTCAACCACCAAACTTTTGTTTCCCCACACATTTCTCCAGCCTGTCTTTTGTCTCAGGACAGGATGCCTAGTTCTTCTTAAGGCTAATCACCCACCCCCTTTCCACATCTTCAGGAATTTTCCCTTCTCCTTCTTTTACAAAGGTCTCCCTATATCCTCTCACTTTTTCCTTTCTGCCTCACTCCTGCTTATTTCTTCCTTGACCTCGAAGATTTTTTTTTATCCTTGTTTCACTTGAAAACTCTGCCTTCCACTATTGAACCTACTTCTGAAGAATAGTCCCAAATAATTGTTCACAATTCCTAATCATTTCTTGGGATTTCTAGACTATTAACTTTTCAACCTTACTGAAATTGTTCTTTTAAAAGTCAACAGTTGGCCAGGAGTGGTGGCTCACACCTATAATCCCAGCATTTTGGGAGGCCAAGGCGGCTGGATTACCTGAGGTCAGGAGTTCAAGACCAGCCTGGCCAAAATGGTGAAACTCTTTGGTTTTGTCTCTGCTAAAAATACAAAAATTAGCCAGGCATCATAGTGGGCCCCTGTAATCCCAGCTACTCAGGAGGCTGAGGCAGAAGAATCACTTGAACCTGGGAGTCAGAGGTTGTAGTGAGCTGAGATCATCCCACTGCACTCCAGCCTGGGCATCAAGAGCGAAATTCCATCTCAAAAAAAAAAAAAGTCAACAGTTACCCACATTCACTGCGTTTTCTTGGTCCTCATATTCCCTTAAGAAACTTGATTCTTTTTCTTATCACCATTGCCTCTTTAAGTTTACAGTGTAGGAATCTCAGTTGCTTGTCTGAAATACACTTTTTACTCTTTAATAGCAGAAATAAACAGTTGAAAACTTAACTATACAATATAATGTTAGATAATGACAAGTCTGGTTGTTTTTATTTGTCAGGTTTTCTTTTCTTCTTTTAGTAATCTCTGTGTTGCAGGCTAAAGACTTCAAATAAAGTTGGGGAAAACGTTATAATTTACCACTTCCTTCTCAGTGATCTAAGAAAATGCCTTTTCAAGCTCTTAAATTTTTTATTCTTTGTAAGTAAGTGGGAAAAAGCTAAGTACACAACAAAGTGACACACACACACACACACACACACACTTACTTTTGCAGAAAAAGACCTGGGAATGATAAGCCAGAAAATAATTAATTTGCTTATTTACAATGAATAGCAGGGTAGAGAAGAGCTGGAAGTGATAGGTAGACAATGGTACCTCTCTGAGTTTATCTTTTGAGTTTTTACTTTTAAAAATGTATTTCTTTTCTAAACATTTTTCAAATTAAATTAACAAGCATGAAAAGGAAAGAGAAACTAAAACTCAATGTAAATAGAAACAAATAAACCCAGTGTTGTTTCAAATGAATAACATTACACTGCTAGGAGGTAAAAGAAAAAATTTGATTATATTATTCCACAAGGAGTGTGGAAAGAACAGTAAACAAATCTTGAACTTTTCTCAGTAGGCCTTGTCTTGTTTGTTTGTTTGGTAGTACTATAGATGAACTAATAACAAAACTATTTTATGTGCATGGTAAAGTTTAGTAAACGAATAATACATGTGTTGATGTTGTAGGGAGCCAAGGTTCTCATTGCAGAAGAAAGGAGATAAAAATGTGAAATGAGGGAAAACAAGGAAAAACTTTTGGGAATGGATTGGTATGTGTGGATGGATTGAATCTGAATGAACTTAATGATTTCTTATACATTTCCTACCTCTGACTGCTGAAGGGACTTTAAAGCAAATAATCAATGGCAGTGAGTACATTTAATACCCAGATCTTGGTTTCCAACACCATTTCCCTCTGAAAGGAACCAGGGTAATTTGAAGAAATGACTGACTCCCAAGACCAGACCACCTGTTGCATAAAAAAAAGAAGGTGTGGTGGGAGGGGGCAGAAGAGTGCTCCTGAAAATGACGGTGGCACATCAAGACAACATAGAAGGCATCTTTAAAGGGCCTCTCCTCTACAGTTAAATCCGGAATCATTTTAGTTTCAGATAATTGAGGACACCCAACTCAAGAAGAAAAAGATAATGCAATTTTTAAATGGGCAAAGCATTCGAATAGACATTTCTTCAGAAAAGATATGCAAATGGCCAATAAGCACATGAAAAATGCTCAGCATCATTAGCCATCAGAGAAATGCAAATCAGAATCATAATGAGATATTGTTTTCTGCCCAGCAGGATGACTATAATCTTTTTTTTAAGTAAGGGAGGAACCAACAAGTATTATCAAGGATATGACAAACTGGAAAGTTCATACATTACTGATAACATTATAACATGGTACAACTGCTTTGAAAAAATGCTTAGCAGTTCCTCAAAGGCTTCAACATAAAGTTATCATATGACCCAGCAATTACACTCGTATATACCAAGATAATCGAAGGCAAGTGTATAAAAAAAAAGAAAGACTTGTACACAAGTATTCATAGCAGCATTATTCATAATAAACAAAAACTAGAAACAATCCAAACAAAGCAGCCTAAATAAACTGGTGTATTCTCACAGTGAAATATTATTTAGCCATGAAAAGGAATAAAGTACTGATTTATGCTACAACATGGATCAAGCTTGAAAACATTACACTAAGTGAAAGAAGCCAAAATACAAAAGACCATGAATTATATGATTCCATTTATATGGAATGTCCAAAAATAGGTAGATCCAAATCTGTAGAGAAAGACGGAAAATAAGTATTTGCCAGGGAATACAGAGAAATGGGAATTGGTACTGACTGCTAATGGTATTTCTGCTAACAGGTAGTGTTTTTTTAAAAGGGTGATGGCAATTTTCTGGAATTAGATAATGGTGACAGTTTTACAACATTGTGATTTTACTAAAAATCTCTGAATTACACACTTTAAAATGACGAGTTTTATGTTATGTGAATTTTATCTTAATTAAAAAGTACAAAAAACAGTCATTGAAACCAGTTAAAAAAAATTTTTTGCACCATCGAGTAGAAAAATAGGAATCTATGAATCCATGAAGATCTGAATGAATGAATGAATGAATGAATGAATGCTTAGAAGAGAAGGCAAGTCTCCTTATAGTAAGATGACAAACAATAAATGGGAAGAGAGTAGTGGAGTTATAAAATCACCATTGTCATAGTAAAGATTGGTTTGGGCAAAAATGATCTCAACAGATACTAAATCTAGGGGGAATGTTGGGTGAAGAACAGTATATTGGCACGATTACAAACTGTCTCCGCATTAATTGCCTATTAGTTGAACATCGAACTGTAATAGAGAAACTGTAAAACACCTTGACTGACTGATCAGAATTAGCATCCACAATGAGGAGCATATGGACACCATATGTCTCTTGACAGTGCCCTCAGAAGAACACACAATCATTGGTGTGTTCTACCTAGGGCTGCATAACCTGACTCTAATCATAAGAGAACATGAGACCAACCAAATTAAGGAATATTGTATTAAAAAAACAACTGTCTTGTATTTTTCAATAATGTCCATGTTGTGAAATAAAAAGAAAGGCTTAGGAGTCTACAGAGAAATCAAAAGTAAATGGCAATACGTGCTCCTGGACTGGATCCTAGAACCAAGGAAAAAATAATGCTAAAAAGGACATGATTGGGAAACTTGACACAATAAAATATGGATGGTATAGTAAAGTATTGCATCACTATGAAATTTTCTGAATTTGAAATACTATAGTTACTTAAAAGATTATTCTTATTCTTATGAAACACGAACTAAAATATTTAAGGAGTAAAGGGCCATAATATATGCAACCTAGTCTCCAATATTTGAGGAAAAAATTAATATGTATTTATGCAAAGGGAGAGAGAATAATAAAACATGGCAAAATATTAAGAACTGGTGAATTTAGGTAGAAAGATATGAGTTTCTTATATTGTTCTTTAACTTTTCTGTAAGTTTACAATTATTTCAAAATGGAAGTATTAAAATTAGCTTTTAAAACTTATTTAAGTTGATAAACGCATATTTTTTTACATTTTTCTTTTTTATCTTACAAAATATTTTAAATATACAGAAAGGTAAAGAGACAACCTATTTTTTACCCAACTAATCTTAATATATTTTGTATTTCTTAAAGTAAATCTAAATTTTACAAATATAGCTTAAGTCCCCTGTATACTTTCCAATTTCATTTCTCCCCCTTCCCAAAAGTACTCACTACTCAGAAGTATGATTCCTTCCTGTCCATGTTTTTAATCTTTTATTGCATGTGTATATAGCCATTAAAAATAGTAGTATCGCTACTATGCCACTCTATAAAAGTGACATCAAATGGTATGTATCCAACTGCATCTTGTTTTCTTATCATTATGCTTTTGACATTTGTCAGTGTTTTTATATGTAGTACATATGTATTCATTTCAAATGATTTATGGTATTTATTGAATGCATATGCCAGTTTTTATCCTGTTCATGGACATTGAGGTTCTTTTTATATATTTCCTATTTTAAATATTTTGCAGAAAGCATCTTATACACTTTTGTGTGCATAAACGAGGGTTTCTCTAGTGTATGTCTTTAAATGGAATAGCTGGATGTGGGTAGTTATCATAATTATAATGATAGGTAATGTTTGCTAACTCTCCTAAGTGACATATTTATTTATTTAATCTTTAAAACTATAAGTAAACACTATTATTATTAACATTTTACAGGCGAATAAACTGAGCTATAAGATGGTTAAGCAAACTGTCCAAAATCCCATGGGTAGAAAATGTCAGAGCCCTGTTTCAACTGATGTAACAAACCTGTAGAGTATATGCACACCTTCAACTCCTCCACATATTTCCATTTTGTTTTCCAAAGTGTTAACAATTTATAATCTCAACAGCCAATAGGAATTTTTTAAGTTATTAACTTGTAAAATTAAAAAGCAACTCATTCATTAAATTTTGTTTGGGATATTTACAGACTTCTAAAATCTAAAAGTCTGAAAACCACTTCCTTACATGGCACTGTTTAGGGGAACATCGTTTATAGAATCATAAAGCTGAAATCACCACTTCCTTACTTGACACTGTTTAGAAGAACATGCTTTTACAGGATTATAGGGCTGGAATCCTTGGTCTTTTAAATGCCCAGCTACAGGAGGTTTTCATGAATTCCTCTGGATCCTAACTGTTCCGTCAACCATCCAGGCTTTATAACCTTTTATTGTTCTAGTCTCTTCTTTACCTCTTCCCCAGTCTGCCATTCCCAATTCTATTGGCAAGTCTTATGCAGCCACCCATTATAGAACCTCTCATCTGTCCTATTTCCAGATTTGTATCACATCCTTTTTTGACAATGTAATTAAAAACCTAAACTGGTCTTTTTCTCTGGAATCTCCCAGAATTGATTCATTTATACACTGCTACTTAAGTGATCTTCTTAATATAATTATTATATTATTCCTCTTTTTACAAACCATCAGTACTGTCTTATCGTATATCAAATTAATTATAAAATCATCTACCATTTTTTTCTATAATCTTGCTTTCAACTTGTTGACCACCTTATCCCTTATTACTGCACTATATTCTGCCAGTGGAACACAGATAGATCTTGGGTAAAACTGAAGAGTTTCAACTCTTAAGTTTTCAGGTGGTGCTGATACTACAGGTCCAGTCTGGGTAACACACTCCAAGATTTGCTGCTCTAGTTGATCTGTAGGACCTGGCATGGGGTCTTATAAATGAGCCAATCATGACATATATTTAATAGAATTAAATCCCATTTCTTAAGACTTAGAGAAACTGACTTTCAAAAGTACTCAATCCAGAAGAAATGGTTACTCTTAATTTTGAAAAAAGTTTTAAACTTGCAGAAAAGTTATGGGAACAGTACAATGAACACATATATCTTTTACCTATATTTACCAGTCATTTTCATTTTTTAATGAGAGCACATTGCATTGCTCTCTGTATGTTTGTATATATGCAATTTTTTCTTTCTTTCTTTTTTTTTTTTTTTTTTTTTTGAGACAGAGTCTCACTTTGTCCCCCAGGCTGGAATGCAGTGGTGCAATCTCAGCTCACTGCAACCTCCACCTCCCAGGTTCAAGTGGTTCTTCTTCCTCAGCCTCCTGAGTAGCTGGGACTACAGGCACATGCCACCACACTGGCTAATTTTTTTATTTTTAGTAGAGATGGGGTTTCACCATATGGGCCAGGCTGGTCTCAAACTCCTGAACTTGTGATCTGCCCACCTTAGCCTCCCAAAGTGCTGGGATTACAGGCGTGAGCCACAGCACCTAGCCACATACATACATTTTTTGTCTTGAACTATTTGAAGGTACCTTAGTGATACCAGGTCTTTACCCTAAATAATGATTGATACTGTTAACTAATTTCCAATGTTCAAATTTTGTCTTTTGTTCCAATGATGTCCTTCATAGCTGGGTTTTGTTTTTTTTTTTTTTTTTCTATTCCAGGATCCAGTCCAAGATAATGCAGAAAATGTAATTACAGGGAGATGTTTTGAGACCATGTAAATATCTCATTCCTCATTAAACCTACACTCTTTGTTGTTGTTGTGTTTTTGTTTTTTGTTTTTTATAGAGACAGAGTCTCACTCTGTTGCCCAGGCTGGAGTACAATGGCATGATCTCAGCTCACTGCATCCTCTGCCTCCTGAGTTCTGGTTCAGTCAATTCTCCTGCCTCAGCCTCCCAAGTAGCTGGGATTATAGGCACATGCCACCATGCCAACTAATTTTTGTATTCTTAGTATAGACAAGGTTTCACCATGTTGGCCAGGCTGGTCTTGAACTCCGGACCTCGTGATCCAGCCACCTCAGCCTCCCATGTTTTGTTTTTTAAATTAAACTTTAAGTTCTGGGATACACGTGCACAGCATCCAGGTGTGTTACATAGGTATACACATGCCATGGTGGTTTGCTGCACCCATTAACCTGTCATCCACATTAGGTATTTTTCCTAATGCTATCCCTCCCCTAGCCCCCCAACCCTTCAATAGGCCCTGGTGTGTGAT
Organism: Callithrix jacchus; assembly: GCF_049354715.1. NCBI lineage: Eukaryota > Metazoa > Chordata > Mammalia > Primates > Cebidae > Callithrix > Callithrix jacchus. The sequence continues at coordinate 144,573,426 of NC_133503.1, read as the reverse complement.
GTAGCCCTGTGTGTCCATGTGTTCTCATTGTTCAACTCCCACTTTTATGAGTAAGAACATGTGGTATTTGGTTTTCTGTTATTCTGTTATTTTGCTGAGAATGATGGTTTTTAACTTCATCTTTTGATGTTAAGTCATAACCTTTGCAGGGCATGAATTCATCCTTTTTTATGGCGGCATAGTATTCCATGGTGTATATGTGACACATTTTCTTTATCCAGTCTATCATTGATGGGCATTTGGGTTGGTTCCAAGTCTTTGCTATTGTGAACAGTGCAGTGCTGCCCTAAACCTACGTGTACATGTGTCTTCATAGTAGAATGATTTATAATCCTTTGGGTATATACCCAGTAATGGAACTGCTGGGTCAAATGGCAATTCTGGTTCTAGATCCTTGAGGAATTGCCACACTGTCTTCCATAATGGTTGAACTAATTTATTACACTCCCCCGAACCGTATAAGAGCATTCCTGTATTCTCCACATCCTCTCCAGTATCTGTTGTTTTCTGACTTTTTAATGATCATCATTCTAACTGGGATGAGATGATATCTCATTGTGATTTTGATTTGCATTTGTCTAGTGACCTGTGACAATGAGGTTTTTTCATGTTTGTTGGCTGCATAAATATCTTTCTTTGAGAAGTGTCTGTTCAGATCCTTTGCCCACTTTTTGATGCGGTTGTTTATTTTTTTCTTGTAGATTTAAGTTCCTTGTAGATTCTGAATATTAGCCCTTTGTGAGATGGATAGATAACAAACATTTTCTCCCATTCTGTAGGTTGCCTGTTCACTCTGATAGTTTCTTTTGCTATGCAGAAGCTCTTTATTTTAATCAGGTCCCATTTGTCTATTTTGGCTTTTGTTGCCATGGCTTTTGGCATGGCAGTTTTAGTTGTGAAGGCTTTGCCCATGCTTATGTCCTGAATGGTATTGCCTAGGTTTTCTTCTAGGGTTTTTAATGGTTTTATGTCTTACATTTAAGTTTTTAGTCTATATTGAGTTACTTTTAGTATAAGCTGTAAGGAAGGGATCCAGTTTTAGCTTTCTGCATATGGCTAGCCACTTTTCCCAACACCATTTATTAAATAGGGAATCCTTTCCTCATTGGTTGTTTTTGTCAGGTTTGTCAAAGAGCAGATGGTTATAGATGTGTGATGTTATTTCTGAGGCCTCTGTTCTCTTCCATTGGTCTATATATCTGTGTTGGTACAAGTACCATGCTGTTTTTGTTACTGTAGCCTTGTACTATAGTTTGAAGTCTGGTAACATGATGCCTCCAGCTTTGTTCTTTTTGCTTAGGATTATCTTGGCTATGTGGGCTCTTCTCTGGTTCCATATGAAATTTGAAGTAGTTTTTCTAATTCTGTGAAGAATGTCAGTGGTAGCTTAATGGGGATAGCATTGAATCTATGAATTACTTTTGGCAGTATGGCCATTTTCACAATATTGATTTTTCCCATTCATGAGCATGGAATGTCCTTCCATTTGTTTGTGTCCTCTCTTATTTCCTTGAACAGTGGTTTGTAGTTCTCCTTGAAGAGGTCCTTCACATCCCTTGTAAGTTGTATTCCTAGGTATTTTATTCTCTTTGTAGCAATTGTGAATGGGAGTTCACTCATGATTTGGCTCTTTGTCTATTATTGGTGTATAGGAATGCTTGTGGTTTTTGCACATTGATTTTTGTATCCTGAGATTTTGCTGAAGATGCTTGTCAGCTTAAGGAGATTTGGGGCTGAGATGATAGGGTTTCTAAATGTATAATCATGTCGTCTGCAAATAGAGACAATTTGACTTTCTCTTTTCCTATTTGAATGCCCTTTATTTCTTTCTCTTGCCTGATTGCCCTGGCCAGAACCTCCAATAGCATGTTGAATAGGAGTGGTGAGAGAGGGCATCCTTGTTTTGTGCCAGTTTTCAAAGGAAATGCTTCGCATTTTTGCCTATTCAGTATGAGATTGGCTGCGGGTTTGTCAGAAATTGCTCTTATTATGTCGAGATACATTCCATCAATACCTAGTTTATTAAAAGTTTTTAGCATGAAGCGCTGTTGAATTTTGTCAAAGGCCTTTTCTGCATCTATTGAGAGAATCATGTGGCTTTTGTCATTGGTTCTGATTATGTGATGGTTATGTTTATCGGTTTGCATATGTTAAACCAGCCTTACATCCCAGGGATAAAGCCTTGATCGTGATGGATAAACTTTTTGATGTGCTGCTGGATCTTATTGAGGATTTTCACATTGATATTCATCAGGGTTATTGGCCTGAAATTGTTTTTTTTTTTTTTTTTGAGATGGAGTTTTGCTCTTGTTACCCAGGCTGGAGTGCAATGGCGTGATCTCGGCTCACCATAACCTCCGCCTCCTGGATTCAGGCAATTCTCCTGCCTCAGCTTCCTGAGTAGCTGGGATTACAGGCACGCACCACCATGCCCAGCTAATTTTTTGTATCTTTAGTAGAGACAGGGTTTCACCGTGTTGACCAGGATGGTCTCAATCTCTTGACCTGGTGATCCACCCGCCTCTGCCTCCCAAAGTGCTGGGATTACAGGCTTGAGCCACTGCACCCGGCCGAAATTGTTGTTTTTGTTGTTGTGTCTCTGCCAGGTTTTGGTGGGTATTAGGATGATGCTGGCCTCATAAAATTAGTTAGAGAGGAGTCCCTCTTTTTCTATTGTTTGGAATAGTTGCAGAAAGCATGACCAGCTCCTCTTTGTACCTTTGGTGGAGTTCGACTATGACTCCATCTGGTCCTGGGCTTTTTTTGGTTGGTAGGCTATTAACTACTGCATCAAGTTCAGAACTTGTTATTGGTGTATTCAGGGATTTGACTTCTTCCTTATTTAGTCTTGGGAAGGTGTATGTGTCCAGGAATTTATCCATTTCTTCTAGATTCTCTAGTTTGTGTAGTGGTGTTTATAGTATTCTCTGATGGTAGTTTATATCTCTGTGGGATCAGTGATGGTATCCCCTTTGTCATTTTTTATTGTGTGTATTTGATTCCTCTCTCTTTTCTTCTTTATTAGTCTGCCTAGTGGTCTATCTGTGCTGTTAATCTTTTCAGAAAACCAGCTCCTGGATTCACTGGTTTTTTGAAAGGGTTTTCATGTCTCTATTTCCTTCACTTCTGCTCTGATCTTAGTTATCTCTTGACTTCTGCTAGCTTTTGAATTTGTTTGCTCTTGCTTCTCTAGTTTTTTTAATTGTGATGTTAGAGTGTCCATTTTAGATTGTCCCTGCTTTCTCTTGTGGGGATTTAGTACTATAAATTTCCCTCTAAACACTGCTTTAGCTATGTCTTGGAGGTTCTGGTATGTTGTGTCTTTTTTCTCATTGGTTTCAAAGAACATCTTTATTTCTGCCTTAATTTCAATATTTAGCCAGTAGTCATTCAGTAAGGGGTTTCAGTTTCCACATATTTCTGCAGTTTTGAGTGCGTTTCTGATTCTGAGTTCTGATTTGATTGTGTTGTGGTCTGAGAGACTGTTTGTTATGATTTCCATTCTTTTGCATTTGCTAAGGAGTGTTTTACTTCCAATTATGTGGCCAGTTTTAGAATAAGTGCAATGTAGTGCTGAGAAGAATATATATTCTACTGTTTTGGGGTGGAGTGTTCCGTAAATGTCTATTAGTTCTGCTTGGTCCAGAACTCAGTTTAAGTCCTGAATATCCTTCTTAATTTTCTGTCTCATTGATTTGTCTAATATTGACAATGTCGTGTTAACGTTTCCCACTATTACTATATGGGAGTCTAAATCTCTTTGTAGGTCTCTAAGAACTTGCTTTATGAATCTGGGTGCTCCTGTATTAGGTGGATATATATTTAGAATTGTTAGCTCTTGTTGTTGCCTTGATCCCTTTACCATTATGTAATACCCTTCTTCGTCTTTTTTTAATCTTTGTTGGTTTAAAGTCTGTTTTATCAGAGACTATGATTGCAATCCCTGCTTTTCTTTTTTGTTGTTGTTGTTCCATTTTCTTGGTAAATCTTCCTCTGTCCCTTTATTTTGAGCCTATGTGTGTCTTTGCACATGAGATGGGTCTTCTGAATACAACACACCATTGAATCTTGACTCTTTAATTTGCCAGTCTGTGTGTTTTAATTGGGGCATTTAGCTCATTCACATTTAAGGTTAATATTATGTATGAATTTGACCATGTCTTTTTAATGCTTGTTGGTTATTTTGCCCATTAGTTGATGCAATTTCTTCATGTAAAGACTATGCAGTGTCAATGGTCATTACAATTTGGCATGTTTTTGCAGTGGATAGTAAAGATTTTCCTTTCCATATTTAGTGCTTCCTTCAGGAGCTCTTGTAAGGCAGGCCTGGTGGTGACAAATCCCTCAGCATTTGCTTGTCTGTAAAGGATTTTATTTCTCCTTTGCTTATGAAGCTTAGTTTGGTTGGATATGCAATTCTGGTTTGAAAATTTCTTTTCTTTGAGAATGTTGAATATTGGCCCCTCCTCTCTTCTGGCTTGTAGGGTTTCTACCAAGTGGTCTACTTTAGTCTGATGGGCTTCCCTTTGTGGGTAACCTGACCTTTCTCTCTGGCTGCCCTTAACATTTTTTCCTTCATTTCAACCTTGATGAATCTGACAATTATGTGTCTTGGGGTTCTCAAGGAGTATTGTTGTGGTGTTCTCTGTATTTCTTGAATTTGAATGCTGGTCTGCCCTGCTAGGTTGGAGAAGTGCTACTGGGTGATGTCCTGAAGAGTGTTTTTCAACGTGGTTCCATTCTCCCCATCACTTTCAGGTACTCCAATCAAACGTACGTTTGGTCTTTTCATAGTCCCATATTTCTTGGAGGCTTGGTTCATTCCTTTTTATTCTTTTTTCTCTAATCTTGTGTTCACAGTTTATTTCATTAAGTTGATATTCAGTCTTATATATCCTTTCTTCCTCTTGACTGATTTGGCTATTGATACTTGTGTATGCTTCACATCATTCTCGTGCTGTGTTTTTCAGCTCCATCAAGTCATTTATGTTCTTCTCTAAACTGGTCATTCTAGTTAGCAATTCGTCTAACCTTTTTTCCAGGTTCTTAGCTTCCTTGAATTGGGTTAGAATCTGTTCCTTTAGCTCAGAGGAGTGTGTTATTACCCACCTTCTGAAGCCTAGTGATGTCAGTTCATCAATCTCACTCTCTGTACAGTTTTGTTCCCTTGCTGCTGAGGAGTTGTAATCCTTTGCAGGAAAAGAGGTGTTCTGGTTTTTGTAATTTTCAGCCTTTTGTGCTGGTTTTTCCTCATCTTCGTGGATTTATCTGCCTTTGGTCTTTGATGTTGGTGACCTTTGGATGGGATTTTATGAGGCTATTCCTTTCTGTTTGTTAGTTTTCCTTCTAGCAGTCAGACCCCTCTGCTGCAGGTCTGCTGAAGTTTGCTGGAGGTCCACTCCAGACCCTGTTTGCCTAGGTATCACCAGCAAAGCCTGCAGAACAGCAAGGATTGCTGCCTGTTTCTTCCTCTGGAAGCCTTGTCCCAGTGGGGCACCCACCATATGCCAACCAGAGCTCTCCTGTATGAGGTTTCTGTCAAACCCTGCTTGGTGGTGTCTCCCAGTCAGGAGGCATGGGGGTCAGGGACCCACTTGAGGAGACAGTGTATCCCTTATCAGAGCTCGAGTTCTATGCTGAGTGATCCTCTGCTCTCTTCAGATCCAGCAGGAGGGAATGTTTAAGTCTGCTGAAGCTGCACCCATAGCGACCCCTTCCTTACATGCTCTGTTCCAAGGAGTTGAGAGTTTTATCCATAAGCCTCTGACTGGGGCTGTAGCCTTTTTTTTCTTCAGAGATGCCCTGCCCAGAGAGGAGGAATCTAGAGAGGCAGTCTGACTACAGCAGCTTTGAGGAGCTGTGGTGGACTCCGCCCACTTTGAACTTCCTGGTGGCTTTTTTTACACTGTGAGGGGAAAACCACCTACTCAAGCCTCACTTATGACCAGTACTTCTCCCCCCTACCAAGCTCAAGCATTTCAGGTTGACTTCAGACTGCTGTGCTGGCAGTGAGAATTTCAAGCCAGTGGGTCTTAGCTTGCTGAGCTCTGTGAGGGTGAGATCTGCTGAACTAGACCACTTAACTCCCTGGCTTCAGCCCCCTTTCCATGGTAATGAATGGTTCTGTCTTGCTGGCATTCACAATGCCACTGGGGTCTGAAAGAAACTCCTGCAGATTGCTTGATGTCTTCCCAAACAGCCACCCAGTTTTGTGGTTGAAACCCAGGGCCCTGGTGATGTAGGCACCAGAGGCAATCTCCTGGTCTGCGGGTTGTGGAGACCATAGGAAAAGCGTAGTATCTGGGTCAGAATGCACCATTCTTCATGGCACAGTTCCTCATGGTTTCCCTTGGCTAGGGGGGGAGTTCTCTGACCCATGGTGCTTCTTGGGTAAGGCAGTGCGCCACCCTGCTTCGGCATGCCCTCTGTGGGCTATGCCCACTGTCTAACCAGTCCCAGTGAGATGAGCCACGTACCTCAGTTGAAAATGCAGAAATCACCCACGTTCTGCATTGCTCTTACTGGGAGCTGCAGACCAGAGCTGTTCGTCTTTGGCCATGTTGCTAGCATCCCCTGCACCCTTAGTTTTGGTATTCACTAATGATTTTCTAATTCTATCATTTCTTTTATATTTATAGTTTTGAATTCCACTCCAAAAAAGAGTTTTCCTTTGTTCCCACATATTTGTTATGTCAATATAAACTCATGGAATCTCTTTTTATGAAGTATAGTCAGCTTTTATCATTTCTCTTGTTGTTCAAAATAAATTATTTTATTTCATTTTTATTTGATCAGTGGGAGCACCTTCAAGCTGGCAATTTTTTTTTTTTTTTTTTTTTTGACAGTCTCACTTTGTAACCCAGGCTGGAGTGGTGCAGTGGCACTATTTCGGCTCACTGCAAACTCCACCTCCTGAGTTCAAGAGATTCTTCTGGCTTAGCCTCCCAAGTAGCTGAGACTACAGGCATGTACCACCATTCCTGACTAACTTTTTAATTTTTGCATAGATGGGGTTGTACCATGTTGGCCAGGCTGGTCTTGAACTTCTGACCTCAAGTGATCTGCCCTCTGCCTTTCAAAGTGCTGGAATTATAGGCATGAGCCACCACACCTGGCCCATGTTCTTTTGATATGTTCCCATTATTATTTGTGCACTTCATTGTTTTCTGATTTAACAAGTTGTTCTAGGTTTATACTATACTTTTCTTTCCCAAGCCCAAAAATCACCCTTTTTTCTAAGAAGCCCTGGTTTCTTTAAGAGTAAAATCATATTTAGAAAATCAAGGGTGCTGGGTGTGCTCAATCCTTTTGCTTCTAGTCTCATAAACAGAGCTCAAGTTATACTGATAATCTAAGTACAGTCCCACACTGCCTGCCCATTTTTGTCTTTGCCCCATTCCATATTTAACTTTGTTCTCCAACAGTGAGAATACTTGCTTCTTTGCTACTTTTTTTATTCTGGCAAATATATTATTTGAAAATTTATACATATTTATTGCAGGAAATTTTTAGCATAAAACAAAAAGAAGAAAAGAAAATTACCTTTATTCCCACCCAACAATAGCCACTGCAGAATACACTTCTGTTCCTTTTTATTTTCTGAACATATATGTATAAAAGTATCGAAATCATGTATTTTATTATTTTATTTTTTAAATGAGATTGTGAGTTAAATTGCTAAATGTAAAATCTTACACTTGTGAGGTGTTTTTGCTCCTCTGCCACACTATCAGGAGTATGATTTCAGAGAATCCTTCTCTATCGGGTAGATAGGGGCTTCATTACTTGCTTTGATTTGGAGGCTGAGAAATCTTGGGCAAGTTATTTCTGAGCCTCAGTTACCATATCTGTAAGATGAGAGTAATAATAAATAAATAATTTTATTATAAGATAATAATATACATAGATCACCAATTATAGACTTTTTAGCATGACAGGCAGTCAGCAAATTGTAACTACTTTGCAAATTATCGAAGCAGTTATTTACATGTGTAGATAAATAATTCATTAATAAATGTTATATGTTGAATATATTGTACTAGATTAAAGCATTTTTGAGTGCAGGAAGTGCGTTATTATATACTGGTAAAGAAAAATATTGCCTGGGTGCAGTGGCTCATGCCTGTAATTTCAGCATTTCAGGAGGCTGACACAGGAGTATTAGTTGAGGTCAGGAGTTTGAGACCAGCCTTAGGCAACATAGTAAGACACCCCTGTCACTACCAAAAGGAGAAAAAAAAGTAGCTGGGCATGGTGGTATGCACCTGTAGTTCTAGCTACTCAGGAGGCTGAGGTGGGAGGATCTCTTGAGGCTGCAGGGAATTATGATTATGATCATGCCACTGCACTCAAGCATTGGTGACAGAGCGAGACCCTGTCTCTAAAAAAAAAAAAAAAAAAAAAGATAAAAAGTTTGCAGTAGATCTCTTTAAAATAAATGGGCAATATGATAACACACATACACATTTATAACATATTTAAGGCAAAGGTGGTTGTACCCGCACTGCGTATGAATCCATAAATTAGGAATCACGGTTTTATATGCACCAAAAGATTGATGAATGCATGTTTTATTTGCTGTCAGAATGTGCTGGATAAACCTGTTTTTAGCTTTTTTTGCTTGTAACAAGTAAGGAAAACATTGACTTTCCACAGTCAACCAAATATTTGTTTTGCTGCTACTTACTCATTACTGTAGACTAAATAATTTTCTTGCCTTTAGCAGCATAAATATGGTTTTTATTCCAGACTTTAGGCACTTCAGCTTTAATTTTATGCCTGTGCGTATAATGCCACATGTGTGCCTGTATAATAAAATTGTGAATACTTTATCTTCTGTTGCATGGTGAAGAGACTCATTGTACTCAGGTATACAAAAATGATTCCAGAAGAAAAAGATAATGATATCTGCTAAAAGGAAAGGGGAAGGAGGAGAGTGCTGGCATGGAACAAAGAAATATAACTCTCCTAAAGAAAAGAGCAGACATCGAAACTCCTAAATGTTTAAAACAGGGCATTATGTATGCTTTTCAATAAAATCTGGTGATAGCAGTGGTAAAATGTTTCATCAGTATGACTGTACTCCTAGGCGAAAAAAAAGATGGAGACAAGAGAAAAAATGAAGTTAATGAATAAAACAAATGTTATTTCAGATCAGGGCCTTGTGTGTGTGTTACTAAGGAAAAATATAAGAAGTTGTAAAATATATTTGTTTTCCATTTATTTTTATGAAGGAATTTTAAAAATTATCAGAAAATACTATAAGGGAACAAAACATTTTAGTAACTTTCAAACAGTGGCATGCTGATTTGTACTACAGTATGCAATGAAGTTCATTATATTTCAAAGCCAAGGATAGCTAAATCTGCTTCAGCCCCTTAGCATTCTGTACTACCCTTATCTTACCATTTACAGCATGAAAGTATAATAATCTATTTACATGATGGTATATACCACTATGAGTTTCTGACAAACATGGCACATCTTGTTGGTAGTTTATTTATTTGACAAATACTTATTCTATGTCTACTATGTTCCAGGCACTCTTTTGGACACTGGATACATCATGTAACAATATAAATACCTCTGCCCCCATGAACCTTACATTCTACCTATATTTGCAAAGTTCCTAGCACATTGTAGATTTCCTCTCATGATCATAAGATGTCTGCACCAGTTCTAAGCATCACAACCTTACAGAACAGCATCCAATGCAGGAAGGAAAAATTAGAAGCAAAAGAGCTTTCTCCTTTTGGGCCTTTCTCATCATAGGAAAGAAAATCTTTCGCAGAACCCTCAAACATCTGACCTGGACAAATCACTGGCAAAGAGTGGAATTTCTTAAGTTTAACCAACCAAAAGTAAACTCCTATTACCACAACTACCAACTCACCTGCATCTGTGCCATGTGCTTGCCTTCCCACCTGTAAGGACGAGCTGTTTGTAGTCTTAGGTCAACTCTTCCACTTGTGCCTTAGATCCTGCCCCATGCCCCCATCACCTACTTGCAGACATTACTCCAACAGTTCTTTTCTTTCTGTCCCGTATTATCAAATTTCTTTCCTTACTGGATTTTCATGCTCTTTCATCAGCATGAAAACATGCAGTAATTTCTCCATAAAATATATATATATAAATAATAAAAATAAATAATAATATAAAAATAAATTTAAATGTATATTTAATAAAGACAAAATAAACATAAATGAATATATATTCAATATGTATTCAATAAAATTGAATTTACTGCAATTAGGCTTCCATTCACACACAACTGCTTAATCCTCTTCTTAAGTGACTTATTACCAGATTTTACACTGTTGGTCACTTCTTCCTCCTTAAATTACTTTCTTTACTTGACTTCCAGTTTTTTTTCTCTTATACTAAATTTATTTGACAACAACTTTAAATCTCATGGATTTACATAGCATCTATTGCTCATAATTTCCAAAGTGTTTAACAGACATCTTAAACTTAACATGTCCCAAATTAAGCTATTGATCTTATCTTCCAAATCTGCTCCTCCTGAAATCATCCATGTCTTGGTTGATTTTGGAATCTTTTAGTATTCCTTTTTCTTTTCTACCCTATCCAATTGATCAGCAAATCCAGGATCTGTAGGCCAGCCAATTCCACTGGTAGTGCCTGGTCAGAGCCACAGTCATCTCCCGTATAGATTAGTGCAATCGTTTCATAATTGATTTTCTGGTTTCTACCAGTGACCTCTGAAAGTCTGTTCTCAAGATAGTATCCAGGATGGTCCTTTAAAAATATGTCAGATCTTATCATTCTTTTTTTTTTTAACCCACCAGTGGATTTTATAAAAATTAAAGCCTCTACATTTGTCTAGTAAACTCTATAAAATCTGTACTCTCTCCCCTTCTGTTACCTCTCTGATCTCATCTCCTTATACTTCTCTCTCATTCACTCTGTTCTAGGCACAGTAGTCTCTTTGCTGATTTGAGTACACATTTGGCATGCTTCCTGCTTCAGGGCCCTTACTCATGCTGCTTCCTTTTCTGGACTGCAATTCCTCCAGATATTCACATGGCTTATTCTCTTACCTCTCAGGTATTTTACCAAATGTCACCTTCTCAATGAGACTTTCTTTGACCACCTCTACCTGGCACTCCCAAATTTTTATTTTCCACTTTGTTCTTTTTTGTGTTGTTACCTTATAATATGCTGTATGTCTTATTAATTTATTGTTTGTTTTCTGCCTTCCCTAGTAAAATTTTTGTCTGTTTTCTTTATTGTTGTTTTCCTAACACTTACAAACAATGTTTGACATTCTCCAAAAAAAATTTGGAGACTGAATAAGTGAACCAATGAAAGATGAACTAAATAGCTTCAAACATTCATAATACATCCTTTGATACTGAGCATTAAGTTGCCTAAACCACTTCTCCTTTTGTCAACAAAAAAGAAGGTAGGAGAATTTTTACTTGGGCAGTCTACTGTGTCTAAGTTCATACTTGTGAAAAACTTTACACTTTTGTCCCCTGCCTTTTCCTCATTTTTCTCTGACAAGAACCCATGAGAAAGGTAGAACAGCAGGTATTTTGCACAAAGAAGTTGTGACTCAGAGAACTAACTGATGTTTCCCCAAGAGCACCAGTAGAGCTGATAGGACCTAGATTGCTTGATAGTAACTGTAGTCCTCTTTCCATAATGGTAACAGACAATATGAAGTATAATATTTTGCAGAATACTGTATAATCCTTCATGTGAACTAAGAGAGGAAACTTACCTTCAGAAAAGTGATTATGAATTGGCCTTTGTGGGGTTTTTTGGCCTGTCATTTGAATGAAAAAGAAACATGATGCATATTTAAGATTCTGCTTTTTTCTATATCTTGAATCAAACAAGTTTTATAGTAATTTATAAATTTGTTACTGATATCTTATTTACTGCCAGTATATACTTTTAGTAGAGTGGAATACAGAATATATTGCTTTGCTTACAGATTTCGCCACATTTTGCCCACATCATTCCCATCTTTTCCCAACCAGAAGTTATCTCCCCTAGCAACTATTTAAGCCAAAACAGTCAAAATACTCAAAATTCTAATTAGCTTTGTAATTTCTAATCAATTGAGTAAAGTGAGGAAGCATGATTGTTAGCTTTTTTTGTTAGGTAATAGAACAAGATGTTTGTAAACTCTTTTACCTAGAAGGAATTATTTAAAGTAACCAAGTGTGCTACGATACTAGTATATTAGCTATGTATATATACATAGACATATACCACAAATGTGTACACATTATATAATGTATATAACAAATAAAATAGCACTAAAACTATAATGAATGCAGTTTACTCTGTTTGACATTTCAAAATGCATTTCTGGATTTTGTGGCCCGTTTGGTAGATACCAGGGACATCATTGCATCACTTGTCATTGCATGGTGGATAAAATAGATGTGCATATTCACAAAACTTGGAGAATAGTGTGATGGGTATTCAGATTCACTATTCAGTGACGAGAAGACTGTGGCTACCTTCATGTTCTAAATGGGACTAGAAGATAGAGCAGATGAAAGCAGATGAGTTACTCATCTGGGCCTTAAGAATAAATACATCTATGTTGAGATGTTTATTAATGAAACTACTGTTTCCATTTGCCCTTATTAGCTTTTTCAGTTTTAGAAAGTTACCTGTCAATTTTTACTTATTTCCTGCAATTAAACAGTTTCTTTTCCATGTGCTTTTTATATTGGCATCACAGATTAAAGGTGGTTTTTGATTGGCAAGGTAAATAGTCAGTCCTCGAAGCTGATGAGGACTTAACATTTTTGTCATTACTGTTCTTCTAATGCTTAATCTGCCTGATACAAAAGAGCCAAACAGCATCTTAACACCAACCAGAGCTCAGCTCAGCCTAGTACAGGGCTGTATGACCAGTTGTTATTTCCTTTAGACTTCTATTTCTATTTCTCATTTGTCTCTGAGTACCTTCTTGTATCTATTGGCCAGTTATTTGACTTTCTTTGATCCTTTGTTTTTTAAAAACTAAAAACATTTCTTGTATCAGCAACCTGTGATAGTCTATTCCAACCATATTTCCATGTATCGTCTTACAGCTGCTTCCTAAAAAGGAAACATTCCCTCCAGCCAGCAACTGTTCCACCTTGTTTCTCATCAGTAGGGTTGGCACCAGTTCAAGTTCTGTCAACACTGTTCCATCAGATAAAGCTGTTACTAACATAAAAGATGAGGGGGTTGGTATGCATACACCCTGTTCAAGCACCAATGAGCAGGCTAATAGCATTCTTATTACTCCAGTGTTAGCCTGCCTACAGTCTAGTCTAATTTGGCTGTACCTTAGTGCTGGTGGTGTTACTTGCCCATGCATATATCAGCATCTGTCTGATAGTAGTTGAGTCCTTTGGATAAGAGTGCATGTTTTCTGGTCTTCATTGACAAAATGGTTAATAATTAAGCTTCTGTAGAAGGTCTTTATATAAACATCATTTGAGTAAGTTAAAAGTCTAGTCAAAAGATAAGCAGTATATCCACAATCTCTTATTATCTGTACCATTTCACTAGTTAGTAACAAAATTGGATAAGCTTCACTTTTAGAAAATGTTATGTGGCATGCTGAATTTCAGCTCTTCCAACATAATGGTGATTTTCTAGAAAGAAAGAAAATAAGTGTCAGACAGAAATATTTCCTATGGGTTTCCCCTCTTTGTAAAAAGAAATCTAGCATTAGTTTTTTTTCCTTTTTTTTTTTTTTGATACAAGAAAGGAAAGGACTCTGGGGAGAGCCTTATACATCATTGTGTTCCAAAGGATAAACTTTCATTTTGGACATTATGAGTCAACCAAACTGAATCACGTTCTGTGTTATGTGATCAGTTTAGTTGTGTCAAATCAGGAAAGACTTAATCAAAAGCTCCCATATTTTAATCCCCTGCATTTATTATGGTCCTTGCAAGTTCTGCTAAGTGCTCAGGCATGCACAGAGCATTTCCAGACAGTTTTATCATCTTAATTATTTGCTTCATCTTTATTCTGCTGCCCTGGACCATTTGTGAGCCTTAAAAATCTTTTATCCTGTTTAAGGCTTAAGCTACAGGCAGATATAGTTTCTAGATTAGAGTTTAGAGCAGGGTTTTTCAAATTATAGGTAGTCATTCACTGGTGAGTCATGAAATCAACTGTGTGTCTTAGCACTTTTTATTTAATGGAATGGCATCGATTAGAAAAAGAGTATATCACATGTAGTGATGGTTTTAAATATTGTCATGATATTTCACATTTTTTTTGTATTTGGATAACAATGTGAAATTGCCATTTTTGTAGGTAAAAGCCAGTATAATATCAGCAATTTTGTTTGGTTCAACCTTATATATACAGTTTTATCTAGCAGATGTATACTAAACATATATGTGTGAAGAGTTTAGATGAAAAATATTTTTTCTACATATTTTCAGTCAAGAGTTCAAAAGCCACTGGGTTAGAATAAATGTCTAATAGCACCACGCTAGACCAAGAAGAAATCCATTCGATGCTTACCTCCAGATCTAAAAGAGCTAGTTTCTACTGGGTGGAACAAGACTAATTTATGAGAAACAAATATTTTGTAATGAATAGTAAAACAGTGTTAATAATTGTAATTTAGCAGTGTTCATAATTAACAGGCAGTATTTTCATTTCAAGTGCTAAAATTTACTGTGCAGATGAACTATAAGATTCAGAGACATTCAGAGTAGTGAGAACTAGTATCATCACGAAAATCTTCCTCATTGAGGGAGGTAAAATGTAGAAATGAACCTGACTAGAGGGGAAAGGATGGAATATTCGTATTTCTTCTCTATAACATGAGTTTAGTAATAGTCTACAGAACCTTGATTCCATAGTAGAAATAATCTATAAGACAGAAACCATGAATAGTAGATAATTTTTATGAAATGGGATCAGAAAATAGTTTAACTTTGAAAACCACTGATAAGGATATACTGTTTGGGAAGACTTTTTAAATCTCACTTAAGAGCTTAAGGTACTTTATGGAAGAGCTTTAATTTTATTTAGACTTTTTTAGATACGATTTTTTTAGGAACATTGGGAAATGGAGAAATTATTACCTTGAGGAAATTGTTATTTTACTTTGCAAATAAAAAACATCCAGAAGTATTTTTAGAGACAAACACAATTTATCATGTATTAATGGGAGCTTAGTGTTTGTTATGTTTTTCAGAGTGAATTGAATTAGATTTAGATGGCAAAATACTGGAATATCCTCAAAACAAATCTGTTCTTTGTATATTTCTCTTGCAAACTCCACTCCTCTCCATTTAGGTTTCTAGTCTGAGCCTTATGTCCTACCATGACCATTTTAGTCACAGTTTTTTGTTGGGCTATTTTAACAACCTGCTAACATGCTGCCAACAATCTCTGTTGCTAATCTCAAATCCTGCCAATACATTCTGTGTGTGGCTTTTCTTAAACACAAACACTATCATGTGTCAATCCCCTTCATAAAGTTCTTTAATAGCATCTCATTTCCTATAGCATAAAATCCTTTGCCTTGCATGCAAAGCCTTACATGGCCTATAATTTGCCTGCCACACTAATCTCATCTTTCACCATGGATCCCATGTTCCATGAAGACTAGATTTATTTACAATTCATTTCACGTTTATATATCCAATGAATATTAACCTCAATATTCAAGTTGATGTTTAAGATCATTTCTCTAAGAATCCTGTCCTGATCACTGTTTCATCATTGAACAAGTATTTCTCAAACTTTTCTGCACATTAGAATCACCTAAAAATTCCAAGGCCCGGGGTCTGAGACCCAGGCATCAGTACTTTTTTAAGTTCCCCAGGTAATTCTTAGCTGAACTGGAATGTGACTAGATTAAACTGAGCTGTGCTATAAATGAGTACCAGATCTTGAAGACAATGCCAAAAAAATATAAACTAGTTTAGTCATAACTTTATATTGATTACATTTTGAAATAATATCTTTATATGTTAAATTAAAATTTAAACTTGTCACAATTTCATTTGTTTTCTTTTAGGTTTTTAATGTAACTACTAGAAAACTTAAAATTCTACTTAATACTTACATTATATTCGTGTTGGGTATTGCTGGTCCAGAACAAATCACAATGATACTAAACTATTATATAAATTGTAACTAATAGTAATATATGTTGTCTGTCTAATGTATACTTATGTGTCTTTTTTAATCCTTTTCTGCCTCATTGAAAAACCAAACTTACATAAATTTTATTATACTAGAATTTTACCATAAAATATTAATTCATTAAGTTCTCTATTCAGGAAACATTTGATGCTAGTTATTTTACATATGTGAAATACTCTATAAGGAAGGCAAGGAAAATAAAAACCAAAATAACTATATAAAATTAAAAGGTTACCACCTACGGATTTCAGAAGAGTAAGAGATTTAAAATAATACCATTCTAGCCATTTGAATTATTTTGCTGTTTTATATTGTGGAGAATTAAGACAAGGTGTGGTATCTTTAAAAATCAGCTTTATTGATGTATACTTTACATATAATAAAGTTCACCAATTTTAAGTATACAATTCAATGAGATTTGACAAAAGTGCACAGTTATATAACCACCGGCATAATCAGGACATAGGACATTTATATTATGCTTCAAAAGTTCCCATGAGTCCCTTTGCAGTTAATCCCCTCTAGTCATAGACCCAGCCAGGCAACCATTAATCTGCTCTCTCACACTATAGTTTTGCTATTTGTAGATTTTCATGTAAATCGTATCATACAGTATGTGTCTGGCCTCTTAGCATAATGCTCTTGAAATTCATTTACTGTATCAAGTTTTTTTCCTTTTTTGTCGATGAGTCGTGTGCTACTGTATGTGTCTACCATAATATGTTTATCCATCCATCAGTTGATGGATATTTGTGTTATTTCTGTTTTTTTAAGCATTATGAATAAAGCTGTTATAGCACTAATTCATTTTGGATAAAATACCTTACGGTGTGATTTCTGGGTCATATGGTAGGTATACGCTTATAAGAAACTGCCAACCTGTCTTACAAAGTGGCTATATCATTTTGCATTCCCCCTAGCAATGTAGAAAAGTTCTAGTTGCATAAAATCCTTGTCAATTAATGGTATTATCAGTGTTTAATTTCAGCTATTCTAGGGAATGTGTAATGGTATTTCACTGTGATTTTAATATGCATTCTCCTGACGATCAGTGATGTTGAACATCTTTTCATGTGCTTAAATCAGGTTGTCTGTTGTTAATCATATTAATTGGTTTGTTGTCTTCTTATTTCCTTGAAAGAGTTCCTTATATATTCTAGATACAAGTCCTTTATCAGTTAAATGTTTTGAAAATATTTTTCAAAGTTCATGTGCCATACAGTTCATCTATTGAAAGTATACAGTTCAGTGGGTTTTAGTTTATTCATAGATGTCTGCATAGTCAATTTTGAGAACATATTCATGATCTCAAAAAGAAACCTATACCCTTTAGCTATTACCTGCTACAGCCTCAGTCCCCACTTCCCCAGTCCTGTGCAACCACTAATCTACTTTCTCTATATATAGATTTAGCTGTTCTAGACATTGCATATAAATGGATCACGTAATATGTAGTCTTTTGTGACTGGCATCTTTTCACTTAGCACAATATTTCCAAGGTCCATCTATGTTGTAGGATATACCAAATACTTTGTTCCTTTTTATGGCCAAATAATATTCCATTTTATGTCTATATCACGTCTTATTAATTTTTCAGTTGATGGACTTCCAAATATGTGTTTCTAAAATGTGTTTTTGACTCATATGTAGGTACTGTTGAATGAATATGTTGTGTACTATATATATAACATATACCAAAAAAAGGACTACAGTTGTCCCTCAGTATCCATGGAGGATTGGTTCTGCAGGACCTCCTCGCGGACACAAAATCCTAAGATGCTCCAGTCCCTGATATAATGGCAGAGTATTTGCATATAACCTAAGTGCATCCTTCTGTATACTTTAATCAATTCTAGAGTACTTTATAATATCTAATGTAATTTACATGATATGTAAATAGTTGTTGCACTGTATTCTTTAGGAAATAATGACAAGAAAAAAGTCTGCACATAGTTAATACAGAAACTTTTTTCTCCAAATAATTGTGATCTACTGTTGGTTGAATCTATGGATACAGAGTCCATGGATACAGAGGGCCAACTGTAGTTTAAAAGATACAGTAAAATATAAATAGCATTCTGACATTTTTTTTCATTTCTCAGTGAGTCATTTTGTGCACTAGAAACCCTTTACGTATACAGATTTTTGAGGCTACTTGTTCAGACAAGTTAGGTGAATGAAGGTGTTCTAGATAGTATAAAACGTGCAAAAGTACAGAGTTAAGAGAAAGCATGGAGCCTTTTCTTATCTTGCCAATTGTGTGTCTAGAACCTAGAGAGGGTATGGAATCTTTCATTTTATCGTTTTTATTTTCTCTCTCTCACTATAATAATTTAAGGTTCAATGGCAATATCTATATACTCTTGGAATGCCTGAGAAAGAATATGAAATAAAAGTTTTATTATACTGTTTACGCCTATGGTTTTATTAATACTATTTGACAGTGGATATAGGCACTTTATTACTACACTTTCTCTTCAGAAGCAAGCTTACTGTTTGGGCTCCTTTCAAATAATCTCAACCAAGAATTAACAGCATTAATTTTTTTTCCACTCTTCTAGTTTATTTCTGAACATCTTAGTTGCATTATTATTTGAGATTTCAGGAGACTGGCTTTAGTCTGCTATAGAAAAACAACATCAAAAATAAGTTATTTGTACTTTCCATTCTACAAAACCCATGGAGAAGTTCTTTGTACTTCATTCCGTACTTTGCTAAGTTGCCATGTGAGGCATTTATAAAAGAATAATTATGTTTATTCTCACCCATTTGGTTATGGTTGAATAAAAAAGGTTGCAACATTTACTATATTACTGCTGAAGAATTTGCTAGTCTTTATATGTATCTTGTGAAGATGCTTGGCAGACTATTAAGAAAGAATCCAGTAAAGTAAGTTTCTCAGAAATATTCCTCAGTGTTGGCTTGCTTGTTTTTCTATTATTCACACTGTTATTATTCTGATTAATTTAACAGTATATTATACTAATTCACTACATACCTTAAAGGCCATAGCAATTGACAGTGTGTTTTCTATCTCAGTAGAGACAAAACATTTGAGACAGATTCACGCCTTTACCCAAGTGAGTGACAGAGCTTAGAATAGAATGTGAAGCTGCTAACTTAGAATACTGAACCCAGTTCACTCACTATGTTGGCTTTGTTGAGTGACTAAGCCAAAGATTTAAAAAATTTTAATCGGTGAGAACGTGTCTATAATTATGTTCTAATCCAAAATAAGAGGGTGAGAAATTTTTCACTTCACCAAGAAGAAAGTGTAAGATTGCTTTAGTGACTGATTCACTCAATGGAACTTAATTAGACAAACCCAAATAATCCTTCTACAGTAAAGGATTCATTAATGCCATTTCAAAAGAAAGACACTTTTTAAAGTATTTAATTTTTTCTTTCCCCCAGCAAATGTGTCTTTGTAATACGGAATTCAGAGACTTTACTTTTATTTGACAAGTTACCTTGATGAGCATTATCTTTCTGTTGTTTCTTGATCATTCCTTTGGCTTTCTAGACCTCATTAGAAATGGTCACAGACATTAACATAGCACTTGCTGATCACAATTTTTCAGTGCTTGGGACAAGGAAAGCCAGTTACTCAGCCAGCTCTGCTTTGTCCTTGCCATCTTCCCAGTTTCTCTTTCAGTCACTTTCTCAAGGAATGCATTTTCCACTGAAAAATTCCATTCCTTTTTTTTTTTAAGTTAATCTTTCATTCAAATAATATTTATCACATATGAGATAGTGTAGGCACTATTTTAGGCTCTGGACATAAAATAGTAAATAAGACAGAAAAATCTCTGCCCTCAAGGAGTTTGCATTCCTGTGCCTAACTTCGGCGCCCTACTCAGTCACAGTTCATAGACATCTAGTGATCACGTCATTTTCATAGTTTTCAGCTTTTACCAAAAGCATAGGTCTCCAAGTATAATGTCCTGGTCTTCCCAGTGACAACTACTTCCCCGGTTTATTGTTCCTTTGTTTTCTGAGACAGGGTCTTGCTCTGTCACCCGAACTAGAGTGCAGTAGTACAGTCTTGGCTCACTGCAGCCTTGTGCTCCTGGGCTCAGGTGATCCTCCCAACTCAGCCTCCCAAGTAGCTGACACTACAAGTATGTGCCACTATGCCAGCCTAATTTTTTTTTAAGAGATTGAGTCTCACTATGTTGCCCAGGCTGGTCTTGAACTCCTGGGCTCAAAGGAGCCTCCCACCTCAGCCTCCCCAAATTCTGGGATTACAGAAATGAGCCACTGTGCACAACCCCCTATTATATTTAAGTGAATTGTTATGCCTAAAGCACTTATCAGGCTGCCTGGCATATAGAAAGCACTATATATACTTGTGTATGTTAGCTATAGGTAGAAGATAGGAGTAACAAAGCATTTTCCATCACTATGCCAACAAATACTGTTTATTTTTTAAGCAAATTCAGAATTATAGGTAAGCTCCATGATAAGCAGTGCTACATTTGAACATCCAAATTTATAGAATATATAAACTGGGTTTTGATCATTCACAAAACTATTTTCTATGTTTCTCCCAATTATAAGTTTTATTGGTACTTTGGAAATAGGATTTAATATACAGAAATATTTCTTATTCAAACAATATATGTTAGTAAAATAAAAAATATGATATCTACTCCCTGTTTCTTCAAATGATAATCAGCTGAAGGCAGTCATAACTATAAAGTAGCTTACATACATAAAATACAGTGCCTAGTATTCACTGCCAAATAATAATAATAATGCCTCACTTATATAACATCAACACTTTACAAAGTCCTGTCACATGCTTCATTACATTTAGTTCTGTAACAGTCCTGAGAAGTCGATTAAACAAATATTATACTTTCTACTTTGCAAATGAAGAAACCAAAGTATTAAAGATATTTAGTACTCACCCTAACTTAAATAGTAGATTTGAGGAGAAGTTACAACTTTTACCCAATATTTTTTCCACTGTAAAACTGCAAAGCATGTTTCCTCAAAAAATAAAACAAGCCACAAGCAATATGACCTATTAGCTGTATGCCAGAATCAGCAGACTGATTGCTAGCCTGCAATTCACAGCATTACCACTAAAGTTGAGCAGGGCGACCCCCATTCAACTCACCATCAACCTCAGGTTTCAGAACGCCCATTTGGATGCAAGTAGACTTCAAATGAAGCATAGCTGGGTGAGCTTTTCCCCTACCTTCACTCCATCTCAAAACTTAATATGTCAGAGATGTCGTTAAAGATGAGGATTGAAGAAGAGGAGTGAAATCTGAACTCGAATTTTTATACCTATCATAGAGAACATGGTTGGTCTAGGGAGGTAAAAAAATAAAATAACAGTGAAACAGAGTCAGAAACAACTGGACATGGTGCTTTCAAATAGTTGTACATATTTTCACATTTAAATTAAAATATTCCCATAGATATAGAAAAATAATTTTACCAGGATATTTTCCGGGTTACTTCTTAAAATTATTAGGAAAAAAATCCCAAGATTTTGGGGAGTCAGTCCCTCTCTCTCCTCCCTTACCTTTGCACTTTTAGTCACTAAACTACTAAGGAATGCTTTGTTTATTGATCAAGAGGTTTGCGGGCATCAGGAAACTTGAAATTTTACCCCCATTTTATCAACTAACTAAAGCTAGTACTATGATATGAAAATATCATAGTTTAATTTTATTAAATTATCAAATATTTAAATATCAAAAATTTAACTTTATAAAGGCTCACAAATAATCAATAAGTAGGTATAGGGAAATTCAAAATAAATATTTTATAAAAGGCTCACAAACACCTATGAATGATTTTTTGCAGTTAGGACCAACAAGGTAATACACTTTGGCTGCTCGTTGCTTGCCAAAATAAAGTACAAATTTCTTAATCTGGCATTCAGAAACTTTGATGATCAGACTTTTGTTTTATTTTCCTTATTCCCCATCTTATTTATGCTTTCTTCATTTTAAAAGAATAACTTTTTCTGTCTCATGTGCATCTTTCCCTATATCGCCTTTGGTTATTATGTCTTGGTTATTATTTCTCTTTTACCTGCTATTGCCTAATCTCATTTCTCCTTCTATGCCAAGTTATGCTGCCACTTCCTCTGCCCAGCTTTCCCTCTCCCTCCTCTACATGAATTCCCTGGATACTTCATCAGAATCTCTTATATTATTGGTAGCACAACACAGTAATAGTGTATGTCTTATCCTTTGTCCAGTATATAAACTCCTAACCTGGGAAACTATCATTGTTTCCCTCACTCCCATGAATAATAGCACCACCTACCACCATAACTGTTTGCTCTCAATAGAGTAGGAAAAGGATAGGCTTTGAAGTCTGACAGCCTTGGATTGAAATTCTTGCTTTGTCATTTATTAGCCATATAACCTGGGGCAAGAGACAACCTCTCTAAACCTCTATTTCCTCATGCATGAAATAGGGACAATAATACCCCTTCTGTTCAGTGATAAAGCATGCACAGTATTCTTAGCATTGTGTTTCAGACATGCTAGGTCCTAAAAAATGGTGATGATGCTGGCAGAGGTGGTCACACTTATATTTTAGAAGCTACTTTACTGCTTCCATTTCCTCAATCCTATAGGAGATCTAAAGAATACTCTGCCATACCACACTTCCAAGTATTTTAAGAACCATTTTGAACAGATTTGTAAATTCTTATAACTACTTGGAGAAAATTACCTTATGAGTGTGTTACAAAACGATGGAATCTTCATTTAAGTACTGTTAGAAACACAGATACTCTGCAAAGCTTAATTTGCCTTGGGCAATTTTAGGTAGCAGTTCTTTAGTCTCTTTTCAGATTGGCTTCATGGAATCTTTTTATCTTGAAGAATTTTTTTTTCTTATTGCTACAATGTGGGGTACATAATTTGTAGTTTCCACATCCAGAATGGCAGGGAAACATGGAAATGTTGTCATAATGATCAAGCTATAAGAATTGTGGATCACACCATCTGGAGAAACACAAAGTGTGCTCTGTTGAGGTACCTGGGGGCAACATCAGTCAACCTTTGTGCTTGTCCAGAGGTTTGTGTGAGGGAGGATGAGCAAATTTGAATAGGAACAACAAACTACAGCTGATAGGTAGAAAGCTAGAGCCCCCAAAAGAAAAGCACATATGCCCCTCAACAATTCTCAGTAATCATTTATATATTGCAGTTGTGTCTTGTAATCATTACTAAGAATGCAGAAATATCTGTAAAAAGCTATTTATCAAGTAGTCTATCTGATAGGCTCTCTGAAAAGTGTATGTAGTAGACCCATTGTTTAATAAAAAAAGTTGTTAGGGAGACCCTGGGCAGATTGCCCATGGGTTAACCCTGCTCCTCTAGGAGCAGTATAAGAAAAACTGTTAGTAAACGATAAGACAATTAAGACCAGTTTTAATGTTTTGTGTTCAGAACCTGTCTTTACTGATCTAAGTCCTCTCTATCCCTTAATATATTAGGTGAGATTACTTACATTATTTTAATTGATTTTTAGTATAATACTTTGTGATATCCCAAATTATATGCTACCGTGAATATAATTTATTACCAACATAATTGCTATTTGAATTATAAACGCAACAAAGCCTTATACTCCTGAAAAGACAAGATAAAATTTTGTATCTTGATAGGAGTAGGGCTTTAAAAGTTTTTTTTTTTAATATTTCTGACATTTTAAGGGAAAATGGCAAAGTAAAAATTTTTTTAATTCCTAGAGAATTAAAACTATATTAAGGATACATTCCATTTTATAAATGATCACACTATGCTATAAATGTACATATAACCCAATGTGATTACTAGTTTGTTATAAAGTATAAGTGCAGCGAGAATGAACTACAAAGAGAAAGTGCCTATGGTAGTATACAGAGAGAGGAGACACTTTCTTGTTGTAAAATCTGTTTTCTCATATTCCCAGTTTAGCACAATCATTGAACTTCACTGAAACTCAGTTTTTTCATCTGTAAAATGAACAGGTTGCTGATACCTAAGAACTTCACAGGACTAAAATTTTATGTTGTGATTCTAGACATACTCCTTTTATGCAGAATTTAAAAATCAAGATTAGGCATTCAGTAGCATGTTAAATATACAGAATTCCTAGATATGGACTCTCAAATATTCACAAGCTACTCTTCTGGAAGTATCTAATGGAAAATACAGTTGAATATCAGTGAATATTTTCAAGTTTATATTTTAAAATGGAATCCAACATCAAAAAACTGCATAAATTTTAATTGTATTATTTATTCCCCGAGGCAATTTGTAACCTGCACATTTCTCAAATTCTCTAATGGAAAAACACAGAGGAAAACATTTTGTATTATTTTATTTTGAGAATTATTTTAAGCCCCTCAGTTACATGAAGCAATGAAGCTAGGATAAACTACAGAAGAAAAAAAATAACACTTCCATGTAAATTGGGCTGAATTACATATAGTCACTGTTCAGTGTTGAGGCATAATGTTCAAGTATATTTCAGATAACCCCTAAATTATTTAACCACTTTTAACTAATTTTCATGAACCCTTAAGAGGCTTATTGACCACCAGATGGAGCCAGTATTGTTCAATTTGTAGCATAAAAATATGCTGAAAATGAAAACTAGTGAAACAGAATAAAATGGTAGATGTTTTAATTGTAGTCCATAGTATAGAAAAGATTTAACTCTAGCATCCTTTGTCTAGTTTCTGTAAAATGCACATGTGTATACAGACACCCCCCCGCATTAAATTATTTTTTACTATGAATAGGTTTTTATTTTGCCAGCTCCATTGGACAAGTTTTCTTCTTATTCACTATTTGAATATATCACCTTAACAACTTTCAAGTATCTTTAAAACAAAGTAAGGCTTTAGTCTCTGGTCACTAAATAAATGTTATGTATGCAATGTAATAATGAAAAATGATAGTATAGAATATATTGCCTATAGGCTCTCATTTTGTTGTCACGGAATATTCCCATTATAACTTCCATGATGGATTTTCTTAATAAAACAAACAAAAGAAAAGGCATTCTGACTGGGAGAGGGGGAATATGTAGTTTATCACCAGTAGCTCCTCAAGGGAGATGGTAAAACCACAATGAATGGCTGCAACTGTTACTCAGAAAGCTAGTGCCCAGTGGCCCTTAATCAGGGGTAACTGCCTCTCACCTTATTGAACAAGTGTCAGGAATTATCTAATCCCTTATACCTCAACTTAATTAGGCAACCATCTGTTGAAAAGGTATTAGTATGCTAGGGGCGCTGAAGTCCTACAAGCCCCTCAAGGAACTTTGCCATTCAGCAAAAGCAATAAAGTGACTGTAGACACTGTTGTAATTCAGGACCTAAAAATGATCTATTTATTTGTCTACTCAACTACTATTTATTTAGTACATACTGTATGCAAGACATATGCTAGGCCACAGTTCCTGCCATGTGGGTTAATAGTCTAGAGGGTAATATACACAAAGAAGCAGTTATGATACAGTGTGCTTGGGAGCTACAAAGTGCTTTGAAAGTTCAAATGAGGGGAAAGATGATTAAGGAGAATCGAGAAAAAGCCATAAAGGATTCTTCCTAGGTAGAATTTAATTGAGTAAACCCACTGTTTTTCTCTTCTTCTCTTTTTTCCTCATTATTTGTTAAAGCATACATTATGGTCTGGGGGAGTTTAGGGTCTCTTATTGTAGGATTTTATTTCATCAGGATATACCCAGTTGGTGACCTGATGTGTTTTTGTGTCAAATTGGAATTGTTTTCCTAGGGATTTTTTTTTCCCAAACATGAGAAGAAACAACCAACTGGTTAAGAGCTTTTACTTTAGAGCCAGACTACATGGGTTTATATTCCTGAGTTTCTGCTCCATGTGATAAATTATTTAACCTCTTCTGTTTTCGTTTTCTCATTGGCAAAATGGGGTTCATAACATAATTTCCTCATAGAATTGTTAGTTAGAGGATTAAACAAGTAACTCAGTTACCAGTGTCTGGCATATAGTAAGTAGTTGAAATGTTAGCCATCATGTTAGTTATTTTCAAGTCTGATACTTTTCCTTGAATTAATTTAAAATCTGGCATATTAAAAAAATAATACAAACAGACTTTGTAGTTTCCAGAAAGTATGAGGTACAAGTAAACATTAGTAACATTAACATTTTTTATATCCATCAAATTCTGTCTACTTCGTTAATCAAATTATACTTATTGTTATCATTACCACATCACCTTTATTTAGTTAGCAAAAGTTTTCTTGAAATAGTAAATCCAGAGACATTTAAAATCATTTATAAGCAGCCTTATTAACAGTTGCTGGCATAGAAAAGCCACTCAGTACACTTTTTTTTTTTTGAAACAGTGTCTCACTATATTGTTCAGGCTGGTTTTGAACTCCTAGGCCCAAGGTCCTCCCACCTCAGCCTCCTGAATAGCTGTGACTACAGGCCTGCACTACCACACCCAGCTCAATACCCTTTTTTTAAATGAATGAATTTATAGCTACTTAGAACTGATAGTTCCTTGAGCTCTGGTCCTGAAACAACAGAGGGTATAAGCTCTTTTAATCTATACAATGAGAGTTATGAATAGATACCATTGATTCATTAGGTAGGTAGCCAGTGAAGAGATTGAAGTGTAGTAAAGATTAAGTTTCTGACTAGCTCCTAGGGAAAGGATTAGGGACATTCTTGATAACATTCAGGAACAAATGTGCAATACTTAACTTGCAGTCTTACTTCAATTTGTCACCTAAACTAAGAGTTGGAATACAAGTTTTAGCCCAGGCTCTGCTGATAACTCACATGGGACACTAGCTAAGTAATGTCACTTACCTGGTCCTTAGCTGCTTCATCTATCAACTAGGAAGTTAGATTAGAAGATCCTCAAGCTACTTCCTAGCTCTTGTGCTCTAGTAAACTGATAAGTCTAGTGATATTGGACATTTCCTTCCCAAGCCCTTTTATATATATATATGAATATATATATACACACACTGTTTCCCTCATAACATATGTAATCTTTAAGTCCCCAGGACGCTTGTATTATTTCCATGAATCCACATTTTGATACTTACATTATAAGTGACATGATTTTTCACATATGTTAAGTTCATTTTACCCTTTAATTTCTGAAATGAAAAGCCTGTATCATATATGTTTTACATTTCTTTCAAAGCATCTCTTAGCCTAAGAAGCACACAGAAGATGCTGTGTAATTATGAATTGAAGTTTTCATTGAAGACAGTAGGATACAGTGTGGACCTTTGTATCATAGAGACCTCAGCTCACATCCTAGCTTTACTATATTCTAATTGTGGTCACATCCTGTTTCCTCATTTGTAAAATAGGTTTATAGATACTTTCCTCATTGATAATCAAAGCACCTTAGCATGATGCATAACATATAGTAAGTTCTTAGTAGATATTCTTTTTTTAATTCCATCCTTCATCACTATCTATTTAGCATATATTTCATAGAAATTTCAGGTAATAATGACTAGTCATTATAATGCATCATTATTGCTTATGAATCATCAGTGTACACTGAGATTGGTTCATTTTTCTTATAAAGAAAATAATGCAGTCTTACTTCAATTGTAAGAAAAGTAAAAATAGAACACTCTGTATTAGAAAAACATAATTATTTTAAACACCTTATGTATTTTAGTAGCCAGTTTTATGTCACTAAAATCATCTAGTCACTTTTTTGTTTATTCAGGAGGATTCAAGCACATGAGAAATGGATGTGCTACTTTCTGTTCTGGCAACATGGACTGAGCTAACACAGAACTGCCTTCTACAAATCTATAGAAATGCTGGATAAAATACGATCCAGCCCAATTTAAATACTTGAGGAAGAGAGAAAAGAAAGAAAGAAAAGGAAAACCCTAGGTACCAGAAACCAAATGAAGGCATAACCAAACATTGAGTAAGCCAATACGACAGTTGCACAAGCGGATTTTTGACCCAAATGGAGGCTCTAATATCTATAAGCTAAGGTTTTAATTTCACATTTGGATGGAAGATATGGCCTTGGGTTAGACTGTCTGCCTGGTCAGGAATGCCACAAAGAAACTTGCCATTTTTCAGAGCTATGTATGGGAGAAAAAAGTCCCCAGCTGTGTGTGGGAGAAGAAAAGTCTCCTGTGAAAAAGCCAAAAGTCTAAACCTCTACCAAGCACAAATATAAAGACTGTATGTATGCTATTTATATGGTATAGGATTCCTAAGTCAAAAAAATAATGGGAAAAATGGCTCTTGACCAATGGAATCCCTTGATTGTCTGGTAGAAACCAATGGAAAACCTCTCTATTAGGAACACTTACACAGTGTTGGTGCCTAGGATTCCTATGGAATGTAATAGAGATGCAGTCCTAGCTGAAAATAAACTCACAATAAAAAATTAGAAAACACATAAATAAATGACCAACCTAGAGAGAGGGTCAGAAGATATTACAGAAGGATCCCCAAGAGGAATCTGAGTGATAGAACCTAATAACTCTGTTTTAAATAATTTCTTTTTTTTGAGACAGTTTTGCTCTGTCACCCAGGATGGAGTTCAATGAGGCAATCTCAGCTCAGTGCAAGCTCCGCCTCCCACGTTCAAGTGATTCTCCTGCCTCAGCCTCCAGAGTAGCTGGGATTACAGGTGCCTGCCACCATACCTGGCTAATTTTTTTTTTCTTTTTTTTTTTTTTTTTTTTTTTTTGTATTTTTAGGAGAGACAAGGTTTTGCCATGTTTCCCAGGCTGGTTTTGAACTCCTGAACCAGGCAATCCACCTGCCTCAGCCTCCCAAAGTGCTGGGATTACAGGTATGAGCCAACACATCTGGCCAATAAAGAGATTTTTTTAAATAAATAAATATTATAATAAAAAAATTAAGATAATAAAAAAGAGTAGATGATTTGTAAAAGAGCCATATAGAATATTTAGAAATAGAAAGTATAGTTATTAAAATCAGTGACCCAGTTTATGGCTTAAATATTAATTAGAAACAACTGAACAGAGAATTAGTGAAGTACAGAGCTAAGGAAATTACTCAGCGTATACTGATGATTAAATTATGAAACATGAATGTACTATAACCATTCATAGTTGATCATACTATAACTATAAATAGAAGTACTTTCTATTAATGTGATACACCAAGTTAGAAAACAGAATTGACCAGATTTTTCAAATAGTTGGATTTTTGTGGCAAATGTCATTGCATTTGACTGTGTGTACCCTTTAAAATGTTTGAGTTACAGTTTCCATGCAGTCCAGGTGGAATCTTAGCAGGCTTAATCTTGGTATCACAAATGAATATAATGAAATATCAGCAAATGTCACAGCTGTTCTCAAGTTGTTTGCCTATTCATTTGGGCTAGAAATGAAAACATGAGGAAGGGAAAGATAGACTTAAGTCAGGTGATTAAAAATCTCAAAAGACCAAGAACTGGAGCAGCCACTACTAACAGGAGGTAGTATGACTGCCTTGTCTTTTCTGAACTTGATTATTTAGATGTATGACATTCTGGAAGAAACAACTGACAAGACTATGAATTTGACTGGGTTTATATATTTACTGATATGTTTTCCATTTTGATAAATGACTGTAATACATCTACATTATAAAACTATTAGTGGCCAGCTTTTCTGATCTCAAACAGTAGGCTGGATTGGATCAGTCTTTCTGAGATCAATTATATTGTTGTAATTTGTCATGCAAAGGTATTTTAAAGTTCTTAATTGGTAGATGGGCAGAAAAAACTACCAAATCAATCTTTTCCACCTGGAATTTCTGTGAACACCTTCAGCCAAATCTTGGCATTTTATCTTATGGATGGAATTGATGGAATTCATTAGCAAATTGATATGTCTGAGAGGGAATACCATTTACTGTGAAGCAGTTTTTAGCATTTATTTAGACAGGGAAATTGCTTTTGTAGAAAATAAAGACTTTAAGTATTCTATTAGTTGAGATTTTTAAGTTAATATTAATTTTGTGGAATTTAACTTTAGAAAATCTTAACATTTTGGGATGGAAATGCCAAATTTCCATGAGATATGGTCTGTCCCTTTTATTCCATTGAAAGAAAATAATTTAGTAAAGAACATTTAGGAGTACGTGGAATTTTAATTTGAAGCTGTATCAGATCAACTAATTCTACATGAAGGCATACAGACACAAAGTAGCATTAAGTTGCCCTTCATCAGCACTTTAGAGAACATATGCTTTTATTTTATAGCTGTTTGTGAGAAAATTATGACAAGGTAAAATTAGCCTAAGCTAAAATACTACATGTTTCAGTATTAAGATTGTGTGCCACTAAATTAGTCAGATTAATAGACTGCCCTTAAAATAATATTTGTTGCCCAACTATCTGCCCTGGCCTAACACCAAATTTATATAATTCGGTTGTTTCTCAACTCATATTAGTCCACCTGTAGTTGATAGTCAGTGAAATTTTTTCTTAGCTCTATTGAGTATATCTTTTTTAAAAAATCAAATTGGTATTAAATTATTAAACACAGTCAAATTAAAATCTCCGGAATACATCGAAGTAGTAAAACCCAAAGATAGTTGCAGATTAAAAAAAAGGTAACTCCTGAGCAACTTTAGAAGCTCTCATTTTCTTTAGGGCATTCTTTATTTAAAGGAGTAGCAGAGCATTTACAGCTATATAATGATAGGGAACAGCCTGTGATTTACCCATTCTACCCTGAAGCACCAAGTGTTTGAGTCCTTAACTTCATTACAATAACCAGTCAGCTGTGTTGAAGTCAAAATGGTCTCACCTATAATCAGGAGATAAAAAGTCAAGTTTTTATACACTTTTCCCCTTTGAAAAACAAAAGCTGCAGTAAGGATAAGATTACAGTCCAAGACTGTCAGATGACAGTTGAGTTTGCAACTGAGGCATAGACAACATAGTGTTCCATTTCCTTATCAGACTATCTGCTGAAAATTGTATAACCGGAGCTTCATTAAGAATGCAATATAGTTATTAGCTGCGCATGGGGCCGCACGCCTGTAGTCCCAGCTATTCCGGAGGCTGAGGCAGGAGACTTGCTTGAACCCAGGAGGCAGAGGTTGCTGTGAGCCGAGATCGCGCCATTGCACTGCAGCCTGAGTAACAAGAGTAAAACTCCATCTTAAAAAAAAAAAAAAAAAGAATAGAATATAGTAAACATGGGGTAGATGCAAATAGTGTTGAAACGGGTTTCAAGCCTTGTGAAACAAGAGTTACCTTATTTGATCTGGGATCATTTAAATAATAATGAAAAGCCATAAAATTTTACCCAACTATTTCCTTAGCATTTTTCAAAGTAAAATTGGTTTTGCGATCAATTTCTTACTTCAGTTAGAGAATATTGTCTTTTCTTTGTCATTTTAAATTTAGTTCCTATCACCAAACATATTTTATCAAACAGATCCTACAACTTGTGGGTGAATTTTATTTATTTTTTTAGATGCTTGCCATCACTACCACTAATTGCCTGATACAAAACATTTATGAATCTGGTAATGACTATATATTAAGAAGAATGACTAATGCTACCATATTAAGATATTATCAGGGCAAATATGTTCAGGAGGATCTGAACTACATGCCTGCGTTTTCATTATCATGGCTAGAAAATATAAAAAGTGTGGTTTCATAAATACTGAGGAAATAAAGTGATATATTAAAGTTGTCTTAACTTTTCAATATAGATTAAGATGTGAGAAATGCAGGAAGAAGTAAAATAAAAATGCTAACATGTCTAAGAACATCTCAATTGGAAAATCCTTATAACCACTTTTAGACTATATATAGCTTCAAAAAAAAGAAAGTTTCCCTTTTTCCTCCTTCAATGTAAAAAATTTTATAATATGAAAGAAAAGTATTTGTATAGAGAGGGAAAGAGAAAGAAAAACAAGCTTAACTTGTGCAAGAGTCTGTGATATCCTTTGAAAGCTCAATTATGACAAAAAACATAGAGTTAGCACCTAAGTGTACAGTACCTGTGAGTGTATATTTGGTACTTTCATAACTTAATCTGAATGAGAAAGTAATAATAGTTTGATAAGTGTTTGCCACATGTCAGACAGTATTTTATTTAATCCTCACAACAGCAAGTGAGGTAGATATCATCATTCCCAATTTATAGCTGAAGAACGAAGCACAAAAAGATGTCATAGCTTATCCCTATGTCACACATATAGTAAATTGTGGAACCAAGATTCAGATCAGTCTCACTTCAAAGTCGATGCTCTAAAGATGCCGTGCTCCCTGGCACCTCCTAGAGTGGAAACTAAGAGCACACATTCTTTCATTTTTACCCACCAGAGGAAACGTGTGTGCTTTAGGTTACTGTCTGAGTGGTAGTTTTAATGTCTTAAGAATATCTTGTGAGTTTAATAAGATTGTCCATAAGTTGATGCTATTTCTAATAAGTGGTGACTAAAGAGGCTTCATTGTACTATTCTCTCTATATTTGTACTGAAATTTTTCCATAATAAAACATTCTGTTTGTTTTAAAAGTACTTTTTGACTAACCTTTCTGGACTGGGAGTTCTTCATTGGTTTGTTCAGTGAGTCTCGATGTGAGAATTAATTACATTGTACATATCTTCTTTGTTTTACATTCCCATGATATTTTGGTGGAAGAGAGGTACTGCTATTTGCTCTCCATTCCATGAAAATTGCCTATTTATATTTGCTATTTCATGTTATTTTTTTCTAGCATGAGTATCAGCCAGTCATTTTTATAATTACCTGTACTTGTTTCAAAACGTTCCTATTTCTGAAATACTAATCCTGTGATACTCACAAAGATGATAGTAAATAGCTACTCCTCAGTCCTATCTCACACCAGCACCACGACTGTCCTTGATGGTTGGAACCAAAAGGACGTATTACAGAGCTCTACATGGCAGGTTAAGTCAGTAAAACTTTGATAGATTCACTATTGTTAAGATTACAGTTCTTCCCAAATTAATATATACATTTAGTGCAGCTACTATCAAAATCCTAGCTGACTTATTTGAAGAAATTGTCAAGCTGATTTTAAAATTTATGTGGAAAAGCAAAGGAAAAAGAAAATCACCAAAATAGTCATGAAAAAGAAGACAAAGTTAGCTTACACTAACTGATTCAAGACTGACTATAAACCTGCAGTGATAAAGACAGTATATTACCGGCACACGGAGACACATAGATTAATGGAACAGAAGAGAATGTCTAGAAATAGGCATACATATATGGTCAATTGATTTTCAAGAAAGGTACTAAGGTAGTTCACTGGAGGAAAGAAAGCCTTTTTAACATACAATGTTGGAACAATTGATGTCTATACAGAAAAAATAATTCTCAACCCTTACCTTACACCATATATAAGAATCAACTTGAAATAAATTATATACCTTAAGAGAAAAGCTAAAATTTTATACTACTAAGAGAAGGCATTAGAAAAAAACTTTTGAGACCATGAAGCAAATAAGAATTTTTTTAGATAAAACATAAAAAATGTGATGTATGAAATTTAAATATCGATAAAATGCTGTTCATCTAATTTTAACTTTTGCTCTTTGAAAGATACATTTGAAAAAATGAAAAGGGAAATCACACTGAGAGAAACCATCTGCAAAATATATATTTGACAAAGGACCTATATCCAGAATATATAAGAAAACTCTTACAACTCATTAATAAGACAAAAAAATTTATTAATAGACAAAAGATTTGAATAAACAGTTCACAAGAGAAGACACATAAATGGCCAAAAAGCACATAAAAAATTTAATATCACTTGTCATCAGAAAAATGGCACTAGAAACCACAAGATACTATTTCACACTCTCTAAAATATTCAGTTAAATGACAATACCAGATATATTTGTGGACGTGAAGCAACTCAAACTCTCCTATGTTGTGATAGGGATGAGGCAGCCAAATGGTGCAGTCATTTGTTAAACAGTATGGCAGTATTATATAAAATTAAACATACACTTATCACTTGACTCAGCAATCCCACTGCTAGGTATTTACCCCAGAGAAATGAAAATATATGTCCACAAACAAACTTGTGTATGTAAATTTTTTTGGGGGGGTGGGGGGGAGGAAGCCAGGAAGGGAGGGAAGAAGGACGGTAGGGAGGAAGGAAGGGATGAAGGAAGGAAGGAAGGAAGGAAGGGAGGAAGCAGGGACGGAGGGAGGGAGGGAAGGGAAGGAAGGAAATCAAGCAATGAGAGAGAAATTGCCGACTTGGATCTAGAGGTTTACAAGTTGATTTCTTTTTTTTTGAGAGAAGGAAAGAAAAAAAAATAAGTAAAGGAGAGGAAGAAAGAGGAAGAGAAAGAGGGAGAGTAAATGGAAATATTACTTTATTTTGAAAAAAATTGGGTATTAATAATGGCCAATCAATGTTTCATTTAAACTTATGGGTAGGTGTGATGTGGTATTGACAAGAATGTATATTTTGTGTATTTGAAGTGGAGAGCTCTATAAATATTTATTAAGTTTACTTGTTCTGGATCTGAGTTCGAGTCCTTGATATCCTTATTAATTTTCTGTCTCATTGAATCTAAGTCTCGAATCTGGGTGTTAGGATCGTTAGCTCTTGTTGTTGCATTGATCCTTTTACCACTGTATCTTTGTTGCGTTAAAATCTATTTTATCTGATACGAGAATTGCAACTCCTGCTTTTTATTGATTTATTATTTATTTTTGCTCTCCATTTGGTTGATAAATCTTTCTCCATCCCTTTGTTTTGAGTCTTTGTGTATCCTTGCATGTGAAACAGGTCTGGATGTAACATGCCATTGGGTTTTGGCTGTGTCTGTGTCTTTTGATTGGGGGATTTAGTCAATTTAAATTTAGGGTTGCTGCCATTTGATGTTGACTGGCTGTTTTATCCATTCGTTGGTGTAAATTCTTCTTTATGTTGGTGCTCTTTACTTTTTGGTGTATTTTTAGAAAGGCTAATACTGGTTGTTTCTTTCTGTGTGTATTGCTTCTTTCAGAAGCTCTTGTAAAGCAGGCCTGGTGGTAATAAAAGCTCTGAGTTCTTGCTTGTTCATAAAAGATTTTATTTTTCCTTCAGTTGTGAAGCTTAGTTTGGCTGGATATGAAATTCTGGGCTGAAGGTTCTGTTCTTTGAGGATGTTGAATATTGGCCCCCACTCTCTTCTGGCTTGTAGAGTTTCTGCTGAGAGATCTGCTATAAGTCTGATAAGCTTGCCTTTGTGGGTAACCTGACCTTTCTCTCTGGCTGCCCTTAGTATTTTCTCCTTCGTTTCAACCCTGGTGAATCTAACGATTATGTGCCTTGGGGTTGCTCTTCTTGAGGAATATCTTTGTGGTGTTC
The DNA here is from genome assembly GCF_049354715.1 of Callithrix jacchus. Lineage (NCBI taxonomy): Eukaryota > Metazoa > Chordata > Mammalia > Primates > Cebidae > Callithrix > Callithrix jacchus. Next base: position 144,537,938 of record NC_133503.1, on the reverse strand, counting down.
TCTGTATTACCTGGGGTTGAATGTTGACCTGCTTTGCTAGTTTAGGAAAATTTTCCTGAATAATATCCTGAAGGGTATTTTCCAGCTTGTATTCATTCTCTCCGTCACATTCAGGTACACCTATCAAACGTAAATTTGGTCTTTTCACATAGTCCCACATTTCTTGGAGACTTTGCTCATTCCTTTTTATCCTTTTTTCTCTAATCTTTTCTTCACGTTTTACTTCATTAAGTTAGACTTTGACCTCTGATATCCCTTCTTCTGCTTGAACAATTCGAGTGTTTAAACCTGTGCATACTTCTCGGAGTTCCTGTATTGTATTCTTCAGTTCCATTAATTCACTCATACTCCGCTCTAAGTTGTCTATTCTCAATAGGATTTCATCAAACCTTTTTTCAAAGTTCCTAGTTTCTTTACGTTGGGCTACAACGTGTTCTTTTAACTCACCAAAGTTTGTTATTACCCATTCCTTGAAGAGTGATTCTGTCATCAGGATGCACTCATTCTCCATCAAGCCTTGTTCCATTGTTGATGTGGAACTGTGATCATCTTTAGAGGGAGAGGCGTTCTGACTTTGAGTATTCTCAGCTTTTTTACGCTGGTTTCTTCCCGTCATTGTAAATTTATCCTCCTGTAGTCTTTTAAATTACCAACTTTCAGATTAGGTCTCTTGAGTGGACGTCCAGGTTGTTAGTTCCCAGGGCCAGAGCAGCAGCGTTAAAACTGATGGTGCTTTTCTGCCCAGGATTCTCCTGTCTGGCTTCCTTCTTGTGTCCGTAGTAGGCGACTCTGCCTTCCCGGGGCTCCAAACCTCGGTCAGAAGGGAAACCGGTCCCGTTTACTCTGGGCCGAGCGCTGCCGCACCGAGGTGCCATCACAGCCGCTGCGCCGGGCTCTGGTGTCGTGCTAGGGGCTCGAGTGGGTCCTCCCAACCTGTTTACTTTGCTCCGAGAGCTGCCGCGCCGAGGTGCCGGCGGAACCGCTGTGCCGGCCACGAGAGTTGCGCTGGCCACCCGTGTGTTTCCTCCACTGGGGGATCTTCTGCTCCGTGAGCGACCAGAATTTGTCTGAAAGTGTGGCGTCCTCTAGTTCTCCGCACCTTCCCTGAGAGCTGCAATCCCGGGTTGTTAGTGATCGGCCATCTTGGATCGTTCCGTAAATTTTTAAAGAGGCATCATTTGTAGTAGCCAAAAACTATAAGCAACTCAAAATAAATAAATTAGAGTATATCCATGCTATGGAACACTACCCAGTTATGCAAAGAAACATGGATGAATCTCAATAATAGTTACTAACCAAAATAAGCCAGACATAAAGGACTACATATTGTATGATTCCATTTGTATGAGTTTCTAGTAATGGCAAAACTGTGGTGACAGAAAGCAGATCACTGGTGCCTCATTGCCAGAAGAAGGAAACCGAATGTAAGAGACATTTGTTTGTAGGGCTGTGGAACTTTTCTATATCTTGATCAGACTGGAAGTTACATGCTCTATACAATACCAAAACTCATCACATTTTATATACAAAATTAGTGAATTTTACTACATGTTAAGCCTACATCAATACAGCTGTTTCATGCATTTCATTTTCTAAATAAGGTGACTACTATTTCTAAGTTATTAGAAGGCCTTTTAGTATTATAAACAACATAGCTACAGAATTTCCATGCTTTATTATATACTTAAACTTACCTATCCTTGACTTGTTAAAATTGATTTTTAAGGCATCTTTATAGCACTTTAAAAAAATCTTTCTACTTCCTGCACATTTCTAGTAAGTGAAATCAAGTGGTTGCTTTTTGCTAAAAGGGACTATGTTCAAGAAGAGGTGTGTGAAACATTAAAATAATCACTACTGAATCTGTTTTGAACGCTGTAAGCTTAACTTACCTATGACATGAGATAGCAGAATTCATCCTACCCTTTCCATTTATTGTAAAATTTTTATCATAAAGGCTTTCAGTTTTTTGTAGCTGAAAATGTACGCAAAGAACTTGTCCTTTCTCTTTTGCATTTTTTAACCATAAAAACATTAAATAGTTCTACAGATACTCATCAGCATTTTCCTTAGAATTTTACAAACTTCTGCTCTAGGAAATAGCAGAAAAGAATTATTGATTCCCTAAAGGCAATGGAACAGGAGATTCCAGGTGCATGGCAAATGCTGAATATAACTGTGAGACTGGGTAGGGGAAGAAGGCAAATTGGCCTACTACCTTCTTTTTTTCCCCTTCTCCAATTACATTATTACTCCATTTTTGCCAGGCACTGTCCTAAGTGCTAAGGGCATACGACTTGTCCTCAAGGAATTTAATGTCAAGATTAAACAGGAAATCACCATAAAGTGATATAAGTGCTAAAGGGTGCTTTGGAAACTCAAAGGAGAAGCATCTAAACCAGACTTCAAGAATGGAATCAGAAAAGGCTCCCTAAAGTGCCAACCAAACTGAGACCTAAAGGAGGAGCAGGAATTAAGCAAGGAGAATTATCAAGAATAGAAAGATGAAGTGTTTGTAGTATCCCTGAAGGAAGAAAAGCATGTACAAAGGCTGATGGTGGGTCAAGAGAGCAGGGTTTAAGAATACTAGTTATCAGCCAAGTGAAAGCACATCCAGGTGGATGCAGCAAAGGAGTTGTGAGAGACATAAGTGGAAAAGAAATCATTAACTACCTCATGTAGGGATCCTAAGTCATCTTAAAGTGCTTCCTCTTTATCCCAGCACAACGCAAATCTAACCACTGTAGGATAAGAAGAAGAAATATATCAAAGATATAATTCAGTCGAAAATATTAAAGTAATTTTTAAATCTACTGTAAAAATCATTTCATGTATACCAATTATGATGGCATACTCTTTTTACTTGTGTTTGCTAGGCATGTGTGACTCAGATATTATTTCTATATTGAATGGTTCATTTTTCCTTAATGTGCTCAGGTTTTTTTGTGTGGGTTTTTCTTTTGTTTGCTTGTTTTGTTTTTCTGAGACAGAGTCTTACTTTGTCATCCAGGCTAGAGTGCAATGGCACTATCACTACAACCTCTTTCTCCCACGTTCAAGTGATTCTCCTGCCTCAGCCTTCCGAGTAGCTGGGACTACAGGTAACTGCCATCACGCCTAGCTAATTTTTGTATTTTCAGCAGGGATGGGGGTTTCACCATGTTGGCCAGGCTGGTCTTTAACTACTTACCTCAGGTGATCCACCCTCCTTGGTCTCCCAAAGTACTGGGATTACAAGTGTAAGCCACTGCACCTGGCCAATGTGCTCAGTTTTTAATGTTTACAGATACAAGTTTTGAAAGCAGGACTGTCCTTCCAAGTTCCACCAAAATCATATTAGGTAACCACAAAAAGATAACTTGTTTCTTAGTTCGAACTTATTTTTTAACCAGAAAATCTCTGGAACAAAATGGCTGATTGTTAATATATTGCATATTCATGATGTTCCTCAAGCTAGGTAACAAAGAGACAAATAATAGACTAAAGCTTTGGTAGAAAGATTACTGGCATTTTTGATTACTTCCGGCTTATCATTTGTCTGCCAGCCAAAGAGAAGAAGAGATTGTGTGTGTGTGTGTGTGTGTGTGTGTGTGTGTGTCACAAATTTTCATTGACATTTATAACATGTAAGATGTTATAAAAGCTAGTACTTGAGTTTGTTGGCTTCTTTATTTTTGAGGCAAAACTGTTTTATGAACCCAGATGTTAACTAACCTTCACATGGAATTATTGTAGGATCAAACCCATAGATTTATTTTCTAATTTCTAATTCAGTAAAGATTATTTTTGTCTGCTGTTGCTAACTGTTTTGACTTATTTGTTAGATATATTTATTTTCTATGATACCATTAAATTGAAGGTTGTTATTGTTATAACTGGGGAACAAAAGTGGTAGATAATTGGAATATCAACTAATATTTGAAATATTGTATCTTCTAAGGCAAGGAAGCAATATAAAATGGTATTGCTGAATTTTAGGAAAACCTTAATTATTTTAAAAGCAAGATAGATGATTTTATGATCAACTTAAATAAGTACATGTGAGAAGAACAGCTATAATTGTGCAATGTATAGTAAAGATATTTATAAAATTGGCTCATAAATTAACATCAGTCACATTCTAATTTAGGAAATAGGTACAGAGCTGGGGGAGCTTACAGGTTTTCTTTTGAAATTAAATGGTGAAAAACAAAGCCCAAGTGCCAACCTCCTTTTCAGTGATAGGAGCATAAACATTGCTATGAATCCACAGAGCTATTTTGCCACTTATTCTAAAAATTATTCTACTATTCTTTAGAAGAAGAAGCCACTCCAGATGGTGCTATTGCAGAATACAGAAGAGAAAAGCAAAAGTATGAAGCTTTGAGGAAGCAACAGTCAAAGAAGGGAACTTCCAGGGAAGATCAGGTAACTTCAAAACCCCAAATCCATACATAATTTATTGTCTTTTTATTGTTTTTACATGTTTCTAAATGGAGCCTAATTTGATTATATATAAGGAGAAGCTCTACCTCTTAAAAATGAAAAAGAATATATTTATATAGGGTAGACATTGGCCACACACATAAAGATTCAAACTCTGGAGTTCTTTCCAGACATTGGTGGTGAAAAAGCCTGGAACTCCCACATTTCAACCTGGTAATTCCATAGTAAGCACAGAAACCTCATGAAGTCACATATCTTCAGAAACCCAGGTGAAACCTCTAGCTAGTGAATATTATGAAACAAAGAAGTGGTGATTATAAATGATGAGAGAGTCTATTCCAGCCCAGCGTCTCACATGCTGACTAGCCAGCTTAGCTTGAAATTGTCCACTGTCTGGAAATAAAGCATTTGGTCTACTAGCTGACTTCTATTGTAATAAAACTGTTTATTACAAGTAATTCCTGAATCATCAGGTAGTAATATCAAGAAGTTGTCAGAAATCAAGAATGAAAAGAGATAGGAAGCTAGCTCAACAATTTGGGAGTCAGCACTATGCACCATGCAATACATGACACTTGATAAAACAAATCTCTTAAGCAGACCTTCATGTTGAAAAGTTAGAGGGCAGACACTTATCATTTATTTTTGGTACAGCCATATATATGGATATAAACAAACTGCCTTATATATATGGACTTGCCATTTTAGTTGTATAAATAAAATAGGCAAAATAAAAGTAAATGTAAAAGCCCGAACCTGTTTGGATAAATTAATATAATCAATACTTGTGTTATAAATGACACCTAATTACTTGTAAGGAAGGGTCATGCAGCAGTGCTTACCATGAAAATAATCATAGGGAAAGGTCAACAAAAAGTCAGGTCTAGGAAATTGTGATTATAGAGAATTAACTTATATGTAATTTTCAAAAATTACAAGTTAATAAAGTACATTATTGATTTGTTTTCATAAAATCACAAAGTCTTCTAAATAGCAATCATAGTGACTATACTACCAGAGATACTAAGGATGACTGATTCATTCATTCCTTTCCCCCCAACCCTCTTGTAGCAAATAATTATTAAGAACCTGCCATGTACTAATCACTGTATTTGAAGGTCAACACATGAACACTCTGATCTGATCTGATCTGCTCTCTCTCTGATCTGCTCTCTGATATATCAGGGAAAAGAGATAGTTAAACAAGCAATACCAGTTAAAGAGGGTGAGCACTTTGAAAGGGTAGGTACAGGAAACTATGGAGGTGTGTAGCAGGGGGACCTAACATGGCCTAAGAATTTGGGAAGGCCTTCCTAAGGAAATGATTTGTCAGCTGAACTTCGAAGGTTGTGTAGGAGACAGCCAGGTAGAGACAGCGTATGGCTAGACAAAAGGAACAGTATGTGCATGAGAAGTCTTTGACCTCTTTGCAGATAACTAAAAAATATTAAATATGACTGTAACGTAAACTAAGAGGAGAAAGATGAAGCTGAAAAGGTAAGCAAAAATAAGTTCGTACGATGTATTTTTGAACCATGTCAAGGAGTTTAGAATTTATCTTAAAGACCATGGGAACCATAAACAGAAGAAAGTTATATGATTTCACTTTCAGGAAGATTTCTCTAACTGGGCTGCAGTATGGAGATTGGACTGGATATAGGACAAACAGAGGCACAGGGCCCAGTTGGGAGACTCTTGTGTTAGATATGCATAAACAGAGTGTGCCAAGATTGGGCCCCTTCAGCATAGCTTCTACATTCTGGGAAGGCTCTCACTGCACTGAAGAGCCTTCCTGGAAGTAGTTGGCTATTCATTCCTTCAGCAAAAGCCATAACTCAATAGTTCCCCTGCAGATGCCAATCAAAATGCCTCCTTGCAGATCCTGTCTTCTTCACACTATAATAAATGTGTCCCATTATCTTTGTGATTTTTTTTTTCTGTCCAGAATCTTCTCTTCCTTTATAATACAGCAGGAGGAAGTCAGTCCAATCTTAAATATAGAAGAAGCTAAAACTGGCCAAGAGGATGTTTTTTGTTTGCCACAGTCTCCCCTCTTTGAGCAAATGCCAAAACTGCCTTATTAACTGGCTCTGAAAACAAACTGCCTTGCCACTTTTAACTCAAAGAGAAAGATCCAGGTCTAGTATAATTTTCTAGGAAGTTTTAAAATTTCATTCCATTAAGATGTCTTTTTTTGTTTTCATTTTTCTTTATGCTTTTAAAAAAGACAATTCCACGTGTGCTAACGTCCATCACTAAAAATTAATAGGGGCCAGGCATGGTGGCTCACCCTTGTAATCCCAGGACACCAGCCTAGGCAACATAGGGAGACCCCATCTCCACAGCAAAAAAAAAAAAAAAAAATAGCTGGGCATGGTGGAAGACATCCGAAATACTCGGAATTCTGAGGCAGGAGGATCACTTGAGCCTAGTAGGTTGACACTGTAGTGAGCCATGGTTGCACCATTGCACTCCAGCCTGGGTGGGTGACAGAATGAGACTCTATCTCTTAAAAAAAATATTGATAGGGTTTACCTTTAAGTTGTGTTATATTAGTCCATTTTCAAACTGCTGATAAGACATACCCAAAAGTAGGAAGAAAAAGACTTTTGACTTACAGTTCCACATGGCTGAGGAGGTCTCACAATCATAGTGGAGGGTGAAAGGCATTTCTTACGTGGCAGTGGCAAGAGAGAATGATGAAGAAGCAAAAGCAGAAACCCCTGATGAACCCATCAGATCTTGTGAGACTTATTCACTATCACGAGAATAGCATGGGAAAGACCAACCCCCATAATTCAATTACCTCCCACTGGCTCCCTCCCACAACACATGGGAATTCTGGGAGTTACAATTCAAGTTGAGATTTGGGTGGAGACACAGCCAGACCATATCATATAGATTAAATAGACAGATATGGAGATACATATTTATGTAATAGTTGATGTAGATATAGATACAGATATATAAACACACACACACACACACAGCCTTGAAGTATATTTACCAAAATGTTAACAGTGGTTATTCTGAGGGGTGGGAGAATAGTTATTTTACTTCTATTTTCCAATGTTTTTACAGTAACTCATTTTCTTGTTAATAAGCAAATACAATAAGAATTTCTAAACAATGGAGTATTTTTAATGAATAAGGCTTAAAAACAAGAGATGCTTTATCTGTTAACATTGCTTGACGAGTTTAATTCTACAATATCTACTCTAAAAATAGTTAAAATATCTAAATGCTAACATTCTAGGCAACCCTTAGAATGCCTATGATGATATTCTGTAGGAACTTATGAATTTTCCCCAAAACTCACCTCATTCAGTAGCTATGCTAATGTGTGTATTTTTAGCTGTTGTCTATGTGTGCATTAAATTTTGCAGAAAAGTAGGAGATGCTTTTTACTATCATTTGTTAAGCAATAACCAACTAACTTTTTCTTGCAGTTAATTTGGCACCATTTGTCTTTATTAAGCTTGGGTTCTAGACTGCCCAGAGCTACTTAACTTTTTCATAAACTGTGATCTTATTGATAATGTCTAGATAAATTCTGGAGCTTAGGGATGTTTTGTGACTCTTTACCAGTTATTCATATGTTGAACTGTCACACATCTTTTTCCTTGTGAAATGTGAGGATTTCAATATTGAATTCAACATACCAAAATCTTGATTAGGCCCTTGATTTCTCAGACAGGTAGTATTTTATCCCATTTCACAGTGATGTACTCCATAAATCTGTCAAAAGAAAAACCATTTTCTAGCTTCTGTTGTCTGCTCAAATTCTGGAGTCGACTGTTAAGATCTAGGAGATAGTGTGATTACAAAATTGTAGCCACTTGCTTCTTCTTGCCCATGGAGAGCATAGGAGCCAAACAAGAATTCACAGTAATGTTCCCCTTACACACACACTTTTAAAAAATATATACTCAACACAATATTTGTATTCATCTTTCACTTAGCAATAGAATACAATGTTTCATGTATATAATTTTAATAACAATAGCATATTTATAATTTTAAATAACAATAGAATAGTTAGGCCAGGCACAGTGGCTCACACCTGTAATCCCAGGACTTTGGGAGGCCAAGGTGGGCAGATCACTTGAGGTCAGGAGTTGGAGACCAGCCTATACAATATGGTGAAACCCGTCTTTACTAAAAATACAAAAAAATTAGCTGGGTTTGGTGGCACATGCCTGTAGTTCTACTTGGTAGTCTGAGGCAGGAGAATCACTAGAACCTGGCAGGCGGAGGTTGCAGTCAACCGAGATTGTGCCATTGCACTACATCCTGGGCCTCACAGCGAGACTCCATCTCAAAAAAATAAAAACTAAAAAAATAGCATATTTATTGCTTTTTCTAAATTTTTTAATGTGTTTTATTGCATGCTTTTTACTAAATTTATCTAGTTTCTTACTGATAGACATTTAGCATGTTTTCATTTTCCATTTGTGTGAATAATGCTGCAGTGTACATCTTGTACATAAGCCATTTTCTGTGTTTCACATTATTTTTCTATAGTCCCAGGATTGGAATTACTCAATCAGAGGGAATGATTATCTTAAAATTTCCAATACGTATCAACAGCTTTCTAAAGATGTTCTAATTTACTCATTTTCCATCATTTAATATGTTCGTTCTACCTTCCCAATATTGATATTTTTATAATACTATCAAATAATACTATTTATTTTTTTGTTTTTGACTTCACATAACAGTGAATTACCTTTCTGTGAATTACCTTTCTCTCTTATAGACACCAAAATCTTAACTATAAATAAGCATAAATTTTTTATTTTATTTTATTTTATTTATTTAGAGACAGAATCTCACTCTGTTACCCACACTGGAGTGCAGTGGCACAATCATAGGTCACTACAGTCTGAAACTCCTAGCTAGGCTCAAGGGATCCTCCTGCATCAGTCTTCATAGTACCTAAGACAACAGATGCACATCACCACATCTCGCTTTTTTTTTTTTGGTGATGGAGTCTCACTGCGTTACCCCTGCTGGTCTCGAGGTCTTGCACTCTTAGGCTCAAAAGATCCTCCCACCTTGGCCTCCCAACGTGCTGAGACATGAACCAATGCACCAGGCAAAACATGTATTTTTAAAAGTTGAGTCTTCTGTCTTCTACATAAGCAAATTTTTGTTTCCCAAATCAGAAAATAGTTACTTGTCTCTGAGAGGAAATGTCAGTGCAAATCCAAACAGAACAATGTCAGAGTTTGTTAACGTCACTATTGCAGCGTAAAGGTAATTTTATTCTTTTCATTCAAAAGCAAACATTTATCTAAGTGTTTTACATCTAAATAGGATACTTCCTTTTCTACCAAACGTAAGCATCTCTTTGAAAATTATATTTATCTTTATCAGAAAACTTAGCAGTCTAATTGTTATTTCAGACTCTTGCACTGCTGAACCAGTTTAAATCTAAACTCACTCAAGCAATTGCTGAAATGCCTGAAAATGACACTCCTGAAACAGAAGTCGAAGATGATGAAGGATGGTAAGGGCTTTGATTTCTTTATATTAACCATGAACAAATAGGCTCAGAGCAGAGACACTACTATGACATTTACACTATATCATTCTTTTGTTTTCAGACTTTACCATCACCATTATAGGACCTTGGCAACTTTTGACTTTATTTCAGTTCAATATAAAGTAAAATAAATAAATGCACCAAGCACTAAAGAAACAAGCATTTATTAAGCACTTGGTATGGTTTAACATTGTGCTAACTAGTGAAAAATGCACAAGAAATTATCCCAGCTCTAAATAACTTTCTAATATTGTGGAAAAGATGAGACTCACATTAAACAACTGGAAAACAACCTTAGAAAACAATAAATCAATAATTTCTTACATTTTCCCACAGACATTTTAGAACTCAGTTATCTATTTCATAATCCTACTAACTTCCTCTTCAAAGTTATGATCTACAAGATCCTAGCAACTCGTACATAGTTAATTTTATTTTTATCTTTGGATATTTTTCAGCTTTTTAAGACACTGATAAGAAATAAAATAATGACATGTACATGTCTTTTGCTTAGAACTTTATCCTATACTGGCAAAAAAAAAGGGGCGGGGGATAAAAATTGTGTGTTTTTCCTTATCACAACCCTCTGTCCTCAAGTTGACTTCACATGCAGTGTATTAGGCCTCCCCACACCTAACTGCCTCCACCTCCCACTACACCCTGGCTCAGCCACATTGCTGCAAGCAAGCCAGTGTATCACCCCCTACACATGACTCACCCTCTGGAGACTCTGAACCATCACATGTGCCATTACCCCAACCCAGAATCATAGCCACAGTTCTCTCTGCCAAACAACGTCGCCCGTTTCAAAACTCTGTTCAACACTCTCATCCTCCAGGAAACCAGTCAGCAAGATTTGTTGAACACTCACAAATCTAGAGGGTGGAGGAAGGAGGGCTGGAACACACATTTAAAAAGACATAAAAACACTTATTAAGAAAACATTCAAACACGTAAGACTCTGCAACTGTGTATAATTTTAATCAAAAGGTCTGAGGGCATGATGATTTGAATCGAATGAATCCTATCTAACCTAGACCCTGAAAGCACTTGTCTATTTCTCAATTTATAGTTTTCATATGATGTGGGTTATAATCTACTTCTCTTTTAATAGGTTTTTGTAAGATTCTACATCTCTTTTCATAGGTTTCTATTACTTAGATGTATTTGTTGATACTTAAATTCAAAGTTGCTTGAAGGCAGAAGCTGGCTCCTTCCATAGTTTGGTGTCAGAGGCAATGACTCAGTGAATGTTGATTGACCCATAGAGATAAATGCACATTGTACAGAATTTTTTTGTTTTATATGACTGAACAGGTTTAGTGTGTGTGTGTGTGTGTGTGTGTGTGTGTGTGTGTGTGTGTGTGTTTTGTTTTTTATTCCTTGAATGTCTCGACATCTCTTTCAAATGTTTTGGGTTCAGCCACCACACAAAAAATGTTTTGCCAAGTTCTCTTTCCTTTATTTTTGAATCCATATGCATTTTTAAAGGAAATATTACCCATGTGTTTCTGATTCATTTACACTTAACTCATCAAGATAGTGTTTTGTAAGAGGAGTTTGATGCCCAATAAGTTTTTTTAACCTTTTTATAAGCCATTTAAGTCTTTTTTATTGAACAGGAAAGTCACCAACAAATTCAAACCCCAGAAGTTTCATTCGAAACTCATAACCCACAGGATTCAAATTTGCTTTCAACTTGGCAAGACCATTTAACTTCTCGAGGTTCTTCCTAGCCCCTTAGTTCAATATTCTCTCATTTTGAATTCCTCATTAGTTTCAGATACCAATGATTTATTTTTAAAAGTGCCGTTACTGTTTTTGATGGATTTGATTATACAATCAATTTTCTGGCTAACATTCTCATTTAGAAACTTTAAAAATGGGGACACTTCACTGGACATGGGGGAAAAAAATCACTGGTCAATGATGTTAGCTAATTTTCCATTGGGAAAAAAAATGGTGAAGAAGTGGGAAACAAGTTAAAGGAACCAGTAGCATGTCTTCGAGGGGCTCCTTTCTGCTTTCAATTGCAGTCTCCTAAACAGAAAGTCAGAGCTGTACCCTATGCTCCTCCAGAATTTTTTTGGTATTTGTTTTATTTAACATCTAACAAAAATGCCTTTCATGTTTAAGGCACTATGCAGAATCAGATAGTATATATAGGGGCCTTATGAAATGCTTTTTTATTGCAATTTAGACCTTTGGACTTTGTAACCTGATAAGCAACAACATCACTTCTGTTCAGTTTAGCTTTCTTGAGTCTCTGGTGATTTAGATCCTCTCTCATAAAGTGTATTCTTCTCAGGAAAGGAGTCTTATATTAAAAATGATTTATAACAAATATTATGAGTGCATGGCATGTGCATGTGTGTTATGCATAAATTACATGGTTCCCAGACTCTTTTGTAGGTCACGGTTGCCACTTTTCTAAGAAGTGAAAGTCAGCCAGTGTGCTGTACTGCACTGTCAGGGTCTGTTATCTGAGGTAAAATGATTGCTTCTAAGACGTTTTTATGTGTCCGCATGAGTGGCCACACATTGAGGGATCATTTTCATTTTCTGTCAAGATAGAAACCATTACCAATTTGTTATGTTTTCTTTTACTTGGCAAACTATTCTATTCGCATTTTTGGCTGAGCTGCTGTATTGGCATGGTATACAACAGACATTTGGGTACCATTCAGCAGCGTTACACTTTTTATGCAAAAAGAAAAAAAAAAGCAGGGGAGGGAGAGAAAGAAAAGAAATATGATTCTATTGTAAACAGTGCGTATGGTGTTTGAAAATTATTCCCAGATTTCACGGTCTAACAAGGCATTTAAAGAAGTATTATTAGTAGATCTAAACTGAAATACATGACAGAAATTTTTTGCTTAGAATTACTAGGATTCCTCCTTTGTTCAGATATATACTGCCAATATTTGATAAGACCAAATATTGGTATTATCTGATGGTACCAGAGTGGTCTCTTTGTCACTATATTCCTTAGTCCCACACTATCACAGACTCATATGCCTATAGAACTCCACTTCAAGCACGGATTTTATGAAACCGATTAGACACATGGCAGGAGGCACTTGCCCGGCAATTCATATGACCATATGGATGAAGTCCATATGCCAGTTTGCATTTGGTTAGATGAAGCTTGGTGAGCTCCCAAAAAAGTTTTGAGAAAGATAGCCACCTGCTCCTCACACAACAAAATTGGCATTTCTAAGTAGAGGAGAAAAATTAAATCTATGTCAATAGGCTTTGATCTAACAGACATTAACTCTTCACTATTATGTTTCATTGAAAATTCTTTCCAGATTGTTAAATCTAAGATTAACTTAGAACATACAGCACATATACATGATAAAATAATAAACAATATAATGGTCCGTCTGCCTTATTCCCTCTTCTTTCTCTCCCCTCCATCACTTTATTTCATAGTGCATACAGTATTTACTATTATAAAAATTTGAAAAACACTAACAATTGCATGGTTGCCTCAAGGAAATATTTTACTGATTATTATCTAATTAAAAGAGGCTCACTGTGGTTGGGCTCACGACTGTAATCTCAGAGCTTTGGGAGACCGAGGCAGGTGGATCACCTGAGGTCAGAAGTTCGAGACCAACCTGGCCAACATGGCAAAACCCCGACTCCACTAAAAATAGAAAAATTAGCCTGGCATAGTGGTGGGCACCTGTAGTCCCGGCTACTTTGGAGGCTAAGGCAGTAGAATTGCTTGAATCCAGGAGGCAGAGGTTGCCAAGAGTAAGCCAAGATCATACCACTGCACTCTAGCCTGGGTGACAGAGCAAGACTCCGACTCAAAAAAAAAAAAAAAAAAAACGGGTCCCAGGCAGCAGAATCACTTGAACCTGGGAGGGGGAGGTTTCAGTGAACCAAAATCACACCACTGCACTCCAGCCTGGGTGACAGAGCAAGACTCTTGTCTAAAAAAAAAAAAAAAAAAAAAAAATAGAGGCTGAAGCAGCAGAATCGCTTAAACCCAGGAGCCTGGAAGGTGGAGGTTGTAGTGAGCCAAGACCATGCCATTGCACTCCAGCCTGGGCAACAAGAGCAAAACTTTGTCTCAAAAAAAAAAAAAAAGATATTCACTTGAGAAAAATCAAAATTCAGACACCCTCAAAGGAGATAAATAAAAATTACATATGATCCCAAACTCAAAGATAAATACTGTTAATTTATATGTATCAATTTATATATTTATGCTATTTACAGCAAATATGTGAAAGCATATTTTTATACATGTTATTTTATATATGTCCAGGTATTTCTATGCACATACATATTTTAAACAGAAGTTAGATCATATAGTACTACAGGTTTATGACCTTCTTTTTTTCCCTCAGCAATATACAGTGACTATTTCTCCTTATCATATGTAATTTTACATAATTATCTTTTGTATTATGACCATCATATTTCACTATATGATGAACCACAAATTTACTTGACCATGTTGTTGAATATTTAAACAGTGCTGTAACATCCTTGTTTTTATGTCATTGCCTGTTTTCTTCGGATAAATTTCTAAAACTGGAATTGCTTACTCAGTGAGTATACATGTTGACTTCTGCTAAATATTTTCAAATGGCTCTCACAAACTGTCTTTCCAATTTGTACTCCGAAGTAAATATAATTTAAGACTTGCCTTTAGGGTTGTTAGAATCTCAAGAATTAATTAAGGTTCCTTAAAGTGCTTAGTGAAAGAGAATAACATTTTAGAAGATATGCTTTGCCTTTGTAAATTTTTTAAAAATACAAACAGCGTGGTTGATTTTTGTTTTTTATAAAACTATACAAGTTTCAACTTCACTTCTCTTCTTAGAAGACTTATCTCTAAATAGTCTTGTTCTTGGTTCTGAAAAATTCTCCTTCTAAGATAACCTTATGGGTTAAAGCTTCTGGATATGGATTTTTTTTTTCAGTTTTATTATTGCACTTTGGCTAGTGGTAAAAATCAGTTTTAGCCATCAGTCAGACAATGTTTCTGCTAGAGATTGAAGTTCTAAGAACTAAGATTTGGCTTGAAGAAGTTTTAAAACTTTCCTTTGGAGTTAGCATAGTGCAGAAGCAACAAGTACCAGCTGTCTGTATCAAAAACAGTGAAATCTTAATTAAACAGATGTAAAAAAAGAGATTATTGACTTTTAGACCCAGTCAGACCTCATTATAAGATACCATGAAAGAGCATTGTTTTATCTCATTGCTTATACTAGCAAAGCTTTCAACACCTTTTATATGTAGTTCATACAGTAATTTGTGTATAGTTTAGTCATATCTTCAATGAAGAGTACAATGACAACAAATGAATTTTGTAGGTTTTTTTGTGGGGTTTTGTTTTTTTTTTTTTGTCAATCAATGAGAGCTTGTAACGTTGCTCAGGTTGGCCTTGAACTCATGGACTCGCCTCCTCAAGCGCCAGGACAACTGGCCAGAGCCACCACGGCCCCCTGAATTTTGTTTTTATGAGACAGAGTCTCACTCTGTTACCCAAGCTGGAATGCACTGGTACAATCAAGGCTCACTGCAGCCTCAAAGTTCCAGGCTCAAGTGATCCTCCACTTCAGCCTCCCAAGTAGCTAAGACCACAGGCATACACCACCATACTCAGCTAATTTCCTTTTATTATTTTTTTGTAAAGATAGCATCTCACTGTGTTGCCCAGGCTAATCTTGAACTACTGGCCTTAAATGATCCTCCCATTTCAGCCTCCCAATGTTGGGAGAATATTTCAATTATTTTCTATTTCATTCAAACAGAACATTGCCAAGCATGGGCAATAGGTTATATAGATGAACAAAACAGCTGTAAGGGTGGAGACTGTGAAAATCATGAAGGCCCAAGTTAGCTAAATGAACTTAGCCAACTTCACCCTTTAGGCAGTGGAGCTCCAATTATTGGTCTCTGGACCCTTTACCCCAGGGGTCCCCAGCCCCAGACTGCAGACTGATACTGTTCTATGGCCTGTTAGGAACTGAGCTGCAAAGCAGGCGGTAAGCCACAGGCAAGTGAGCATTACTGCCTGAGCTCCACCTTCTGTCACATCAATGGTGGCATTAGATTTTCATAAGGGTACAAACCCTGTTGTGAACTACACCTGTGAGGGATCTAGGTTGAGTGCTCATTATGAGAATCTAATGCCTGATGGTCTGAAATGGAACAGTTTCATCCTGAAAATAACCCCCCTCCCTACCCTCTTCATGGAAAATTTGTCTTTCATGGAACTGGTCCCTGGTGCCAAAAAGGTTGGGGACCATTGCTTTACACTCTTAAAAATTCCTGAGAACTCTGGAGAGCTTTTGTTCATGTGGAGTGTATCTATCAATAGCATGTTATAAACAACATACTTTTATAAAAAATAATTATACTTGCAAAACAAAAAATGTAGTTTTAAGGGTGGTATTGTTTTACATTTTTTTGTAAATCTCTGAAGTCTGGCATGATAGGAGTGTATCTGCTTTACTCTGTTTTATTTCACACTTCATGTATTCTCTGAAAAATTCTTCTTTACACTCATGACTGGATAAAATGAATAACACAAATAAGTGTCTTAGTATTCATACAAAAATGAATCCTTGCAGACACAGGGATCCCCAAGTCACACTTTGAGAACCACTGAGACACTGAACATTGTGTGTATAATAATGGTCCTTTTTAAATCACAGCTTATGACCCAATCTGTAGGTTCTGGGAAGCTTTTTTCCAGGTCCCAGTTTGTGATCCTTGTTCTTAAGTAGAAGCAACATGGTACTTTCTGAAATAAATGTGCCTGTCTTCACTGGCCTAGGCCTGCTATAAGAGTCCTAACTGTTCCCCCCATCAGCCCTTTTCTGGCCCTTAGCTGTTTTGAAGTGATATGTGACATGGCATTTAGTTTTACAGTCTTGTTTACTTTTCTAAATTTTTTCTCACAAAGTAGTATTTAAATATATTCTTTTACTTTTTTTTTTTTTTTTTTTGAGACTGAGTTTTGCTCTTGTTGCCCAGGCTGGAGTCCAGTGGCACGAGCTTGGCTCACTGCAACTTCTGCCTCCCAGGTTCAAGTGATTCCTGTGCCTCAGAATCCCAACTAAGTGGGACTACAGGCACACACCAACAATTCTGGCTAATTTTTTGTATTTTTAGTAGAGATAGGATTTTACCATGTTGGTCAGGTTGGTCTCGAACTCCTGACCTCCAGTGATCTGCCCACCTCGGCCTCCTAAAGTACTGGAATTACAGATGTGAAAAAAACTACAGACCACACCTGGCCTTTATTCTTTTTCGTTCTTATATTTGTACCTAGCCTCTTCAAATCACTAATGTCCTACTTATTCCAAGTGTTTCACATGCACTTGACTCTATAGGGTAGGTATTATTTGTTATCTTTATTTACATGTGAAAGAACTGAGGCGAAGTGAAGTTAAATAATTTATCTGCTTTTTGGTCCTCATAGTACTGTATCCAGTGTCTGGTTCATAATAGGCTTTAAAAAATATATCTGTTGATTTTATGTGCATCAAGATCTGTCCTGTGGAAAATAACAATTGGCTATGTACCATACTGTTACCACTGGTTAGCTGGAGATGCAGGTGGGAGGACAACAGGTACAAATGGGCGTGGAAAGAAGATATCATCAACTTCTTTAAATGTCTTTCAATTACTTCACTTGTTACAATGAGCAATCAGTAGTAATTTTTAATCTATCCGGTACTTGTTTGCCTTCTGTATTTTCTTTTTGATGCAATGTCTGTTCAAGTCTTTTGCCTACTTGGGAATTAGATTTGATTTCTTACAATGGAGTTTCAAGAGTTCTCTGTATAATCTACATCCAAGTCCTTTTTGGGATATGTTATTTGCAAGTTCTTTATCAGATATGTGATTTTTCTCCAACAGTATAGTGTTATTTTCAAATTTTATTGTTTCTCTTTTAAATTGTCTTTTGTTTATTACTTTTATTTTATCAATACTGTCTTTCACAAAGCAAAATATTTAACATTGATTAAGTCCAGTTGATTGATTGATTTTTCTCTTATGGGTTATGCTTTTGATGTTATGTCTAAGAATTCTTTGTCCAACCTAAAGTCACACAGATTTTCTCCTAAGTTTTCTTTTAAACATTTTATAGTTTTACATTTTACAATTAGATCTATTATTAGTTTTGAATAAATCCTTGTATAAGGTATGAAGTTTAGGTTAAGGTTCATTTTCTTCATATGGATGTCCAATTATTCCATATGAAGAAAAGACTTTGAACTGATTTTGCAATTTTGTCAAACACAGTTGGCTATATTAATATGGGTCTTTTCTTGGACTCTCTATTCTGTTTCATCAATCTGTGTCTTTATCCTTTCATCAATACCACATTTTCTTGATTACAACAGATTTACAGTAAATTTTGAAATGACTCCTCCAACTCTCTTCTTGGATTTCTTCAAAATTGCATTTTTAGAATCAGTTTGTCTATTTCTAACAAAAAAATTCTGCTGAGATTTTTATTTAAATTTTATGTTTATTGATCAGTCTGAGGAGAATTGACATCTTTACTATGTTTTAGTTTTCCAGTCTATAAACGTGGTTATGTCTCTCCATTCATTTAGGTCCCCTTTGATTTGTTTCATCAGCATTTTATAGTTGTTAGCAGTATCCTACACATGTGTTTTTGAATTTAAAACCATTTCATTGTTTTGGGAGCTGTTATAAACAGTATTTTTTTTGTTTTGGTTTGCAATTATTTGTCACTGTTATACAGAAATATGACTGATTTTTGTTTGTTGGCCTTGTATCCTGCAATATTGTTAAACTCACTAGTTCTAGGTTTTTGGATTTTTTTGGTTGTTGTCTTGTTTTGTATACAGGCAGTTTTATTTCCTTCTTTGTACTCTGAAGGACATTTATATATTTAATTATTTATTTTTGCTCTACTGCTCTGGCTAAGACTTCCAGTATGCAGACAAATAGGACTGGTGTGAGTAGACATTCTTCCTTTGTTTCTACTCTTTGGGGAAAAGCCAGAGATGTCTTTGTCAGTGATATGGTTTGTTTCTGTGTCCCCACCCAAATCTCACCTTGAACTGTAATCCCCATAATCAAGGGCAGGACCAGGTGGAGATTGGATTGGAATATTTGGATGGTTTCTCCCATGCTATTTTCGTGATAACGTGAGTCTCAGGAGATCTGATGGTTTTAAAGCAGCTGGCATTTCTTCTGCTTGCATTTCTGTCTCCTGCCACCACGTAAAGAAGGACATGTTTGCTTCCCCTTCCACCATGATTGTAAGTTTCCTGAGGCCTCCCTTGCCATGTGGAACTGTGAGTCAATTAAACATCTTTCCTTTATAAATTACCCAGTCTAGGATATTTCTTTATAGCAGTGTGAGAACAGGCTAATTCAATCAGTTTGAGAAAGTTCCCTTCTACTTCTAGTTTGCTGAGAATTTTTTAGTTTTTGTTTTGTTTGTTTTTGAGACAGTCTTGTTCTGTTGCCAGGCGCCAGGCTGGAGTGCAGTGGGGTGATCTTGGCTTACTGCAACCTCCACCTCCCAGGTTCTAGCAATTCTCCTGCCTCAGCCTCCTGAGTAGCTGGGACTACAGGTGCGTGCCCCCATGCCCAGCTAATTTTTGTATTTTTTAGTAGAGATGGGGTTTTGCCATGTTGGCCAGGATGGTCTCGATCTCTTGACCTGGTGATCTACCCGCCTCAGCCTCCCAAAGTGCTGGGATTGCAGGCGTGAGCCACCGCACCCGGCCTGCTGAGAGTTTTTTAACATGAATGATGTTGAATTTTGTCGAACACTTCTCTATACTAACTGATATGATCATGTGGTTTTTCTTCTTTGATTTTTAATAAGGCAGATTACATTGGTTGATTTTCTTTTTTTAATCTCAAAGTAGCCTTGGATTCCCATAATAAACCCCACTTGGTTATGGTATATTATTCTTTTTTATACATCATTAGATTCAACTTGCTAATATTTTCTTGTGAATGTTTGTGTCTGTGTTCATTAGGGATAGTGGTCTGTAGTTTTATTCTGCTGTTTTTGTCTTATTTGGGTATCAGAATAATGCTAGGCTTATAAAAATGAGCTGAAAATGTTTCCTGTGCTTCTATTTTTGAAAAAAAAAAAGATTATGTAGAATTGATGTTATTCTTTAAGAACTTGATGGAATTTACCAGTGAAACCTCTGATTTAAGATTTCTTTTTTAGGATTTTTTTTAAAATATACTTTATTTTTTAGAACAGTTTTAGCTTCGCAGCAAAATAGAGCAGAAAGCAGAGAGTTCCCATATATCCTCTGCCCACACACATAGCCATCCTTACTATCAACCTCTCTCTTCAGAGTGGTAAATTTGTTATGATCAATGAACCCACATTCACACATCAGCACCCAAATTCCATAGATTATTTTAGGGTTCACTCCTGTTGTCATACATTCTGTGGGTTTTTGCAAATGTGCGATGCAATGACACATGTCTACAATTACAGTATCAGTGTAGTTTCACTGCCTTAAAAATCCTTTATACTCCATCTATTTATTCCTCTCTCCCCATTAAATCCTGGCACACAGATATTTTTCTGTACCCATAGTTTTGCCTTTTTCAGAATGTCATATAGTTGGAACCATACAGTCTGTAGCCTTTTGGTTTTTTTTTTAAACAGAGTTCTACTCTGTCACCCAGGCTGGAGTGCAGTGGCATAATCTTGACTCACTACAGCCTCCTACTCCCAGATTTAAGCGATTCTTTGACCTCAGCCTCCTGAGTAGCTGGGATTACAGGCATCTGCCACCACGCCTGGCTAATCTGTTTGTATTTTTTAGTAGAGACGGGGTTTCACCATGTTGGCCAGACTGGTCTTGAACTCCTGACCTCAGGTGAGATCTGCCTGCCTTGGCCTCCCAAAATGCTGGGATTACAGACATGAGCCACCACATCCAGCCTATGTAGCCTTTTCAAAGTGGCTTCTTTTACTTAATAATAAGCATTAAAAATTTCTCCATGTCTTTTCATGGGTTGATAGCTCATTCCTTCTTAGCACTGAATAACATTCCATTGTACCACAGTGTATCCATTCACCTAATGAAGGATGTCTTTGTTGTTACCAAATTATGGCAATTATGAATAAAGCTATAATAAACATCTGTATACAGGTTTTTGTATGAACATGTTTTCAGCTCATTTGAGTAGATATCAGAAAGCAAATACTGGATCGTAAGGATGTATTTGGTTTTGTAAAAAGCTACCAAACTGTCTTCCAAAGTGTCTCTACTACATTACATTGCTACCAGCAACAAGTAAGAACTTCTATTACTTTATAGCTATACCAGTGTGTTGAACCAGCCTGTGTACTTGGGATAAATCCCACTGGTCATGGTATATAATTATTTTTATAAATTGTTGGATTCGATTTGCTGATGTTCTGTTGAGGATATTTACATCTATGTTCTTGAAAGATAATAGTTTGTGGTTTTCTCTTCTTCTAATCCCTTTGTTTGGTTTTTGTGTTAGGGTAATGCTGGCTTCATAGAGTTAGTTAGAAAGTGTTCTTTCTGCTTCTGTCTTCTAGAAGAGATAGCGGAGAACTGATATAATTTCTTTCTTAAATGTTTGGTAAAATTCATCAGCGAACCCATCTAGACCTGGTGCTTTTTGTTTTATCAGAGCCCTCTCGGACTGGGTCCCCAGGAGTTTCTTAGTGTCATGCTAGTCCACATTCAGCTTCCTGCAATTCATCAAAATTACCACTTAAGCATGCCTACCAGTTTATGGCTCCAGTAGCATTTGTTCCAGGTAAACTAATCTGGAAAATGATTCTCTGTAGTTGCCTATACTTCCAAATTTGGGGGTGGCCCTTTACCCTGTGACCTCAACTCTCTAACGCATCTTTAAAAAAATCATTTTTTCCAGTTTGTTTAACTTTTTTCTTGTTGCAAGGATGAACTGATGACTTTCAAGCTCTTTACATGTTAGAAGTCAAACCAGAAGTGTCCTCCCTTTGTTTTTTATTCTTCAGTTTCCTCTTTTTTGCATTCTTTTGCATTATTTGAGCATTTTTTAGTATTTCCATTTAATTTATCTGTTGTGTTTTTGACAGTATATCTTTGAATAGAGTTTTGTTTCACCTATTGATCTAGGAATTACAATACAGTTTTTTAACTTTTCATAGTTTATTTAGAGTTAATGGGATCTAGGAATTACAATATACTTTTTTAACTTTTCATAGTTTGAGTTAATATTTTATCACTTCAAGAGGAATATAGAATTCTTATATGTATTTAGATCCCTTTACCTCTTCCCTTTGAATTCTAGCCAATTTATGCATTACGTCTACATACATTGAGAAGCTCCTCAAAAAAATGTTAATTTTTGCTCTCAGCTTTGAAACTCTTTAAGGAACTCAACAAAAGACTCTTATACTTACCCAAATATTTAACATTCAGGTTGCTCTTTATTTATATTTCAGGTTTCCTTCTGGTAACATTTCTCTTCTAGGTAAAGAACTTTCTTGAATAATGATTTTAGAGCAGATATGCTGGCCACATATTTTAGTTTTCCTTCATCTTAGAATGTCATTATTTAACCTGCATTCCTGAGGGATTTTTTTAGTGAATACAGAATTATGGGTCAACAGTTGATTGCTTTCAGTGCTTTAAAGATGTTTGTTCTACCAAATTCTGTTCTGCATGGTTTCTGTTGGAAGATCTTCACTCATTCAAATTGTTGTTTCCTTATAATTAAAGCATATTTCTTTCTCAGATTTTTTTGTATTTTCTTCTTGCAAGTTTGATTTGTGTAAGTAGGTATAGATTCCTTTGGGTTTACTATGTGTAATGTTGGCTCTGCTTCTTGAATCTGTAGGTTTGTATCTTTCACCAAATTTGAGAAGGTTTTAGACATTATTTCTTAAATTATTTTACCTTCAACACACTCCTCCTTCTCTATTCTAGGACTCTAGTGACATGAATTTTAGACCTTTGGTGTTCTCTGTCACCTCCATTCTGCTACTGACACCAAGCAGTGGGTTTTAATTTTGATTATTGTATTTTTCGGTTAAAAACTTTTATTTATTTTTATTTTGAGGCTTTCTGTCTTCTCATTTATTTCAATAGTGTTTGCCCTTCTTTCAGCATTTTTACAGTAACTGTTTAAAAGTCTCTGTCAAGTTGGCCGATTAGGAGCAGCTCAGGATTGCAGCTCCCAGTGACGGTGAGTGGACACTGCATTTCCAGATGGATTTTTATTGCCCACAGACCAGGAGATTCCCAGGCGGAAGAGCCCCATGGGTCGCCAGTGCCACTAGTTTGACCATCGCGGGTGTTTTTGCCGCGGCTGTTGAGCCAGTGCCCCAGCGGGGCGGTTCTCTTTACAAAATACATGGGTCTGGGTGCCATTTTAGCTGGCAATTGGAACTCCGGGAAGGCAGAGTCGCCCATTCATCTGATTAAAAAAGGGAATGAAACAGGGAGCCAGGCCAGGAGATTCCTGGGCAAAAAAAGCACCCACGAATCTCAGCGCCACTGTTTCAGCCAGCTCAGTGGGTTACCTCACGGGAAATCACACATATCCCGACACCTTTTCAATAGACAACTGGAACACCTGGGAGAGAGTCGACTGTTCAACTAAAAAAAGGCTCTGAGTCAGGGAGCCAGGTGATCAGGCTTGGCTGGTCCCACCCCCACAAAAAAATAGCAATTGGAAATGCTCTGGGTTGAGAGTTTCACAGCAAGCACAGCTGAACCTGGGAAGGTCCAGCTCTGTGGGGGAGGGGCGTCTGCCATTACCGAGGCACTCCACCCCTAGGGAGGTAGTCAGCCATGGTTGAGGCAGCCAACTGTTGCCGAGGCAACTTACCATTACAGAGAGAGTCTGCCATCACAGAGGTGGGCCACCATTGCCGAGGCAGTTCTAACTACACCCGTATAAACAGGACTGCAGGGAAGTTCACACAGCAGCTGGGTGGAGCCCACAGCAGCTCAGCAAAGCCTCTGCAGGCAGACAGTGACTAGGCTGCCTTCTCCCTGGGCAGGGCAGCCCTGAAAAAAAGGTAGCAGCACAACAAAAACTCATAAATAAAGCCCTAACTCCCCGGGGCAGAGCATCTGGGGAAAAAAGGGGGGTTTATGCGTTCTGCTGCAGCAGACTTAAATGTACCTGCACAGCAGCTCTAAAAGAACAATGGAGCCCACAGCTCAGCACTTGAGCTCCTATAAAGGACAAATTGTCTCCTCAAGCAGCTCCATGACCCCCGTATATTCAAAGAGTCACCTCGTAAAGGAGAGCTCATACTGACATTTGGCGGGTATCCTTCTGGAACAAAGATAGCAGGAGAAGAAACTAGCAGCAACCCTTACTGTTTGTTCTGCAGCTACTGCAGGTGATCCTGAGGCAAGCAGGGCCTGGAGTGGACCTCAGCAGTCCTACAGCAGGGGGGCCAGACTGTTAGAAGGAAAACTAAGAAACAGAAAGAAATAACTTCATCATCAACAAACTGGACATCCACTCAGAGACCCAATCTGAAAGTCAACAACTACAAAGACGACAGGTGGATAAATCCACAAAAATGGGAGGAAACCAGCACAAAAAGGATGAAAACACCCGAAACCAGAATGCCTCTCCTCCTACAAGGGATCACAACTCCTCACCAGCAAGGGAACAAGGCTGGATAGAGAATGAGTCTGATGAATTGACAGAATCAGGCTTCAGAAGGTGGGTAATAACAAACTTCTGTGAGCTAAAAGAACATGTTCTAACCCAATGCAAAGAAACTAAGAACCTTGAAAAAAGATTTGACAAAATGCTAATGAGAATAGACAACTTAGAGAGGAATATAAGTGAATTGATGGAGCTGAAAAAAACAACACGAGAATTTCACGAAGCATGCACAAGTTTCAACAGCCAAATTGACCAAGCAGAAGAAAGGATATCAGAAGTCGAAGATAACTCAGTGAAATAAAATGAGAAGGCAAGATTAGAGAAAAAAGTGTAAAAAGGAATGAACAAAGTCTCCAAGAAATATGGGACTATGTGAAAAGACCTAATCTATGTTTGATAGGTGTACCTGAATGTGACTGAGAGAATGAATCCAAGCGGGAAAATACTCTTCAGGATATTATCCAGGAAAACTTCCCCAACCTAGCCAGGTAGGCCAATATTGAAGTCCAGGAAATATAGAGAACAACACAAAGATATTCCTCAAGAAGAGCAACCCCAAGGCACATAATTGTTAGATTCACCAGGGTTGAAACGAAGGAGAAAATACTAAGGGCATCCAGAGAGAAAGGTCATGTTACCCACAAAGGCAAGCTTATCAGACTTACAGCAGATCTCTCAGCAGAAACTCTACAAGCCAGAAGAGAGTGGGGGCCAATATTCAACATTCTCAAAGAACAGAACCTTCAGCCCAGAATTTCATATCCAGCCAAACTAGCTTCATAAGTGAAGGAAAAATAAAATCCTTTGCGAACAAGCAAGTACTCAGAGATTTCATCACCACCAGGCCTGCTTTACAATAGCTCCTGAAAGAGGCACCACACATAGAAAGGAACAACCAGTACCAGCCACTCCAGAAACATACCAGATGGTAAAGAGCATCAACACAATGAAGAAACTGCATCAACTAACGGGCAAGACAGACAGCTAGCATCAAAATGGCAGGATCAAATTCACACATAACAATATTAACCCTAAATGTAAATGGGCTAAATGCACCAATCAAAAGACACAGACTGGCAAATTGGATAAAAAGCCAAAACGCATTGGTGTGGTGTATCCACGAAACCCATTTCACATGCAAGGATACACATAGGCTCAAAATAAAGGGATGGAGGAAGAATTACCAAGCAAATGGAGAGCAAAAAGAGGCAGGAGTTGCAATTCTCATCTCAGATAAAATAGAATTTAAACCAACAAAGATCAAAAGAGATCTTTTGATAATGGTAAAAGGATCAATGAAACAAGAACAGTTAATGATCCTAAATATATACACATTACATAATGGTAAAAGGATCAATGAAACAAGAACAGTTAATGATCCTAAATATATACGCACCAAATACAGGAGCACCCAGATACATAAGGCAATTTCTTAATGACTTAAAGAGACTTAGACTTGCACACAATGATAGTGGGAGACTTTAACACTCATTGTCAATATTAGACAGATCAACCAGACAGAAAATTAACAAGGTTATCCAGGACTTGAACTCAGACCTGGACCAAGCAAACCTAATAGACATTTACCGAACTCTTCACCCCAAATCCACAGAATATACATTCTTCTCAGCACCACATCACACCTACTCTAAAATGGACCACATAATTGGAAGTAAATGAATCCTCAGCAAATGCAGAAGAATAGAAATCATAACAAACAGTCTCTCAGACCACAGTGCAATCAAGTTAGAACTCAGAATTCAGAAACTAACTCAGAACTGCACATCTTCATGGAAACTGAACAACTGGCTCTTGAATGTTGACTGGATAAACAATGAAATGAAGGCAGAAATAAAAATATTCTTCTATGAAAACAAAGACACAACATACCAGAATCTCTGGGACACATTTAAAGCAGTCTCTAGGGGAAAATATATACCAATAAATGCACACATGAGAAGCAAGGAGAGATCTAAAACTGACACCCTATCATCAAAATTGAAAGGACTGTTGGAGCAAGATCAAAATACTCAAAACCTAGCAGAAGACAAGGAATAACTAAGATCAGAGCAGAATTGAAGGAGCTAGAGACACAAAAAAACCTTCAAAAAATCAGTAAATCCAGGAGCTAATTTTTCGAAAAGATCAACAAAATAGACCACTAGCCAGATTAATAAAAATGAAAAGAGAGAATAATCAAATAGATGCAATAAAACGATAAAGGGGATATCACCACAGATTTCACAGAAATTCATACCATCATCAGAGATTATTACAAACAACTCTATGCACATAGACTAGTAAACCTGGAAGAAATTGATAAATTCCTGGACACTTGCCTCCTCCCAAGCCTAAACCAGGAAGAAGCCACAACCCTGAATAGAACAATAACAAGGTCTGAAGTTGAGGCAGCAATTAAGAGCCTACCACACAAAAAAAGCCCAGGTCCAGATGGGTTCACAGCCCAATTCTACCAGACATACAAAGAGGAGCTAGTACCATTCCTTCTGAAACTATTCCAAATAATCTAAAAAGAGGGAATCCTTCCCACAACATTTTATGAGACCAACATCATCCTGATACCAAAACCTGGCAGAGACTCAGCAAGAAAAGAAAAATTCAGGCGAATATCCATGATGAACATAGATGCAAAAATCTTCAATAAAATACTGGCAAGTCGATTGCAACCGCACATCAAAAAGCTTATCCACCATGATCAAGTAGGATTCATCCCGGGGATGCAAGGCTGGTTCAACATACACAAGTCTATAAACATAATTCACCACATAAACAGAACCAAAGACAAAAACCACATGATTATCTCAATTGATGCAGAGAAGGCCTTTGACAAAACTCAACAGCCCTTTATGCTGAAAACCCTCAATAAACTAGGTATTGATGGAACGTATCTCAAAATAATGAAAGCTATTTACGACAAACCTACAGCCGATATCATACTGAATGGGCAAAAACTGGAAGCATTCCCTTTGAAATCCAGCACTAGACAAGGATGCCCTCTCTGACCACTCCTATTCAATATAGTACTGGAAGTTCTAGCCAGAGCCATCAGGCAAGAAAAGAAATAAAGGGTATTCAAATAGGAAAGGAGGAAGTCAAATTGTCTCTGTGTGCAGACGACGTATTGTATATCTAGAGGACCCCATCATCTCAGCCCAAAAACTCCTGAAACTGATAAGCAACTTCAGCAAAGTCTCAGGATACAAAATCAATGTGCAAAAATCACAAACATTCCTATACACCAATAACAGACTTAAAGAGAACGAAATAAGAACAAACTGCCATTCACAATTGCTATAAAAAGAATAAAATACCTAGGAATACAACTAACAAAGAACGTAAAGGACCTCTTCAAGGAGAACTACAAGCCACTGCTCAATGAAATAAGAGAGGACACACACAGATGGACAGACATTCCATGTTCATGGTTAGGAAGAATCAACATCATGAAAATGGCCATACTGCCCAAAGTAATTTACAGATTCAACGCTATCCCCATCAAGCTACCGATGACCTTCTTCACAGAACTGGAAAATACATCTTAAACTTCATATGAAACCAAAAGAGAGCCTGCATAGCCAAGTCAATTCTTTTTTTTTTTTTTTAATTTTTTATTGGATTATAGGTTTTGGGGTACATGAGCAGAGCATGCAAGACAGTTGCGTAGGTACACACATGGCAGTGTGCTTTGCTTTTCTTCTCCCCTTCACCCACATTTGGCATTTCTCCCCAGGCTATCCCTCCCCACCTCCCCCTCCCACTGGCCCTCCCCTTTTCCCCCCAATAGACCCCAGTGTTTAGTACTCCCCTTTCTGTGTCCATGTGTTCTCATTTTTCATCACCCACCTATGAGTGAGAATATGCAGTGTTTCATTTTCTGTTCTTGTGTCAGTTTGCTGAGGATGATGTTTTCCAGATTCATCCATGTCCCTACAAACGACACGAACTCATCATTTCTGATTGCTGCATAATATTCCATGGTGTATATGTGCCACATTTTTCCAATCCAGTCTATTATCAATGGGCATTTGGGTTGATTCCAGGTCTTTGCTATTGTAAACAGTGCTGCAATGAACATTCATGTACATGTGTCCTTATAGTAGAACGATTTATAGTCTTTTGGATATATACCCAGTAATGGGATTGCTGGGTCAAATGGAATTTCTATTTCTAAGGCCTTGAGGAATCGCCACACTGTCTTCCACAATGGTTGAACTAATTTACACTCCCACCTACAGTGTAAAAGTGTTCCTTTTTCTCCACATCCTCTCCAGCATCTGTTGTCTCCAGATTTTTTAATGATCGCCATTCTAACTGGCGTGAGATGGTATCTCAATGTGGTTTTGATTTGCATCTCTCTGATGACCAGTGACAATGAGCATTTTTTCATATGATTGTTGGCCTCATATATGTCTTCTTTCGTAAAGTATCTGTTCATATCCTTTGCCCACTTTTGAATGAGCTTGTTTATTTTTTTCCTGTAAATCTGCTTGAGTTGTTTGTAAATTCTGGATATCAGCCCTTTGTCAGATGGGTAGACTGCGAAAATTTTTTCCCATTCTGTTGGTTGCCGATCCACTCTAGTGACTGTTTCTTTTGCCGTGCAGAAGCTGTGGAGTTTCATTAGGTCCCATTTGTCTATTTTGGCTTTTGTTGCCAATGCTCTTGGTGTTTTGTTCATGAAGTCCTTGCCTACTCCTATGTCCTGGATAGTTTTGCCTAGATTTCCTTCTAGGGTTTTTATGGTGCCAGGTCTTATGTTTAAGTCTTTAATCCATCTGGAGTTAATTTTAGTGTAAGGTGTCAGGAAGGGGTCCAGTTTCTGCTTTCTGCACATGGCTAGCCAGTTTTCCCAACACCATTTGTTAAACATGGAATCCTTGCCCCATTGCTTGTTTTTGTTAGGTTTATCAAAGATTGTATAGTTGTATGTATGTTGTGTTGCCTCCGGTGCCTCTGTTTTGTTCCATTGGTCTATATCTCTGTTTTGGTACCAGTACCATGCTGTTTTGATTACTGTAGCCTTGTAGTATAGTTTGAAATCCGGTAGTGTGATGCCCCCTGCTGTGTTCTTTTTGCTTAGAATTGACTTGGCTATGCGGGCTCTCTTTTGGTTCCATATGAAGTTCATGGTGGTTTTTTCCAGTTCTGTGAAGAAAGTCAATGGTAGCTTGATGGGGATAGCGTTGATTCTGTAAATTACTTTGGGCAGTATAGCCATTTTCATGATATTAATTCTTCCTAACCATGAACATGGAATGTTTCTCCATCTGTTTGTGTCCTCTCTGATTTCGTTGAGCAGTGGTTTGTAGTTCTCCTTGAAGAGGTCCCTTACGTTCCTTGTGAGTTGTATTCCAAGATATTTTATTCTTTTTGTAGCAATTGCGAATGGCAGTTTGCTCTTGATTTAGCCAAGTCAATTCTAAGCAAAAACAACACAGCAGGAGGCATCATACTACTGGACTTCAAACTATACTACAAGGCTACACTAATTAAAACAGCATGGTACTGGTACCAAAACAGAGATATAGACCAATGGAACAGAACAGAGGCCTCGGAGGCAACACAATATATCTACAATGATCCAATCTTTGACAAACCTGAGAAAAACAAGCAATGGGGAAAGGATTCCCTGTTTAATAAATGGTGTAGGGAAAACTGGCTGGCCATGTGTAGAAAGCAGAAACTGGACCCCTTCCTGACACCTTACACTAAAATTAAATCCAGATGGATTAAAGACTTAAACCTAAGACCTGGCACCATAAAAACCCTAGAAGAAAATCTAGGCAAAACCATTCAGGACATAGGCATAGGCAAGGACTTCATGACCAAAACACCAAAAGGATTGGCAACAAAAGCCAAAACAAACAAATGGGACCTAATCAGGCTCCACAGCTTCTGCACAGCAAGAGAAACAGTCAGTAGAGTGAATCGGCAACCAACAGAATGGGAAAAAATTTTTGCAATCTACCCATCTGACAAAGGGCTGATATCCAGAATTTACAAACAACTAAAACAGATTTACAAGAAAAAAAACAAGCCCATTCAAAAGTGGGCGAAGGATATGAACAGACACTTTGCAAAAGAAGACATACATGAGGCCAACAAACATATGAAAAAATGCTCATCATCACTGGTCATTAGAGAAACGCAAATCAAAACTACTTTGAGATACCATCTCACGCTAGTTAGAGTGGCAATCATTAAAAAATCTGGAGACAACAGATGCTGGAGAGGATGTGGAGAAATAGGAAAACTTTTACAGTGCTGGTGAGAGTGTAAATTAGTTCAACCATTGTGGAAGACAGTGTGGTGATTCCTCAAGGACCTAGAAATACAAATTCCATTTGACCCAGCAATCCCATTTCTGGGTATATATCCAAAGGATTATAAATCATTCTACTATAAGGACACATGCACACGAATGTTCATTGCAGTACAGTTTACAATAGCAAAGACCTGGAACCAACCCAAATGCCCATCGATGATAGACTGGACAGGGAAAATGTGTCACATATACACCATGGAATATTATGCAGCCATCAAAAACGATGAGTTCATGTCTCTTATAGGGACACAATTGAGTCTGGAAACCATCATTCTCAGCAAACTCACACAAGAACAGAAAATAAAATACCACATGTTCTCACTCATAAGTGGGTTTTGAACAATGAGAACACATAAACACAGGGAGTGGAGCATCACACACTCGAGTCTGTAAGGGGGAAATAGGGGAGGGACAGCAGAGGGTGGGGAGTTTGGGAGAGAGAGCATGGGGAGAAATGCCAGATATAGGTGATGGGGAGGAAAGCAGCAAATCACACTGCTACGTGTGTACCTATGCAACAGTCTTGCATGTTCTTCACATGTACCCCAAAACCTTAAATGAAATTTTTAAAAAATGACCAAAGAGTTAATAAATATAAGTAGAATGCAAAAAAAAGTAAAAAGATAAAAGTCTCTGTCAAAGAATTCCAGTGCATGTCATCTCAATATTAGTATCTGTTGATTGTCTTTTCCTATGCAAGTTCAGATTTTTATGATTGTCTTATGCTGAGTAATTTTTTTGAATATTATGAGTCTCTGGGTCTTATTTAAGTCCTATGAAGAATGTTATGTTATAGCAGACAACCCATTTGGGTTCAGGCCACAAGTTCTGATCACCCTTCAGTGGGATTTGGTTTCAATCTTTTAGTCTTGTTCTTAATGCCTTGCATTGCTATTTGTATCTGTCCCATGTATATCCCACCCACTGTCCAGTCTGGTACCTGACTGTTGGACTATTTGTTTTTGGGATGGCTTTTTGTTCTTGTTACCCAGGCTGGAGTGGAATGGCAGATCTCGGCTCACTGCAACCTCCGCCTCCTTGGTTCCAGCATTTCTCCTGCCTCAGCCTCCTGAGTAGCTGTAATTACAGGCATGCGACACCATGCCTGGCTAATTTTGTATTTTTTAGTAGAGAAGGGGTTTTTCCATGTTGGTCAGATTGGTCTCAAACTCCCAACCTCAGGTGATCTGCCCACCTCAGCCTCCCAAAGTGCTGGGATTACTGGTGTGAGCCACTGTGCCCACCCTGAACTATTTTTTATTTAAGTTCTCAGAGTCTTTGATATGCAGGTTAGCATTGGATCAATACATGCACAGACTTTATGGGGTCTCTTCTCTTTATAATCTCCTCAGTACCTTCTACTATCCTAGGCCTGCTTTTTTCTTCCTCCAGCGTGAACATGAGATCTTTAGTTACACTGTACTACCATACACTTTTTGTAACTGTGCCCTCATTCAGAGCCACGCTGGGGTAGAAAAGAGAGGGGGTGGGAAAGCAGCAGGGTTTTATCCTATTCTCTTGGGGCCTATCCTCAGAGTCATTTTTCAATACTACCGTTTTTCCAGACCCCTTTGGAGATTCTCACATATGCACTTTTCTGCTTTTAAGATTTCTGCTTAACTAGTGAATTGTCTCAAACTGGCTTATTCTGAATTGTTTCATGTAGTAGGCTATCTTATTTCTTTCAGGTTCTTCCTGTTAAGGTCCTTTTAAAAAAAAAATTTAGATGGCACTGAATAATTCTCAGCATGACTAATTTTTTTCTTTAAAAAAATGATTTCTTAATAGTTGGCAATGAATTGTTATTAGAAAGAATAATGTATTTCTTGGGAAAAGTACTGTGCCTTGATATGATTCACCAGAGAGAAGTTGAAGAACAGTACCTTAGGAGCATCCTCAAATCACAAATATGATCACCAAACTACTATCTTGAGATAAGAAGAAAGGGAGGGGATTAGTGTTGAGCGGTGCAGTGGTTGACATGGCCTATCTCCAGTGTCTCTTAACAGCCTTCAGTGAAATTGTGCTCTTGTGGGTGGTGTTTGGTTGGAGACTCAGGATGGCAGAGATTCAAATTCTTTTCGCATGGTGTAGGCCAGCGGAAGCTAGAGCACAAGAGGCAGAGGAGGCCTGATGATCATGAGACACGCTGACAATTAGCAGAAATTCTTTGGAGAGATTTAGATTTCTGAGGGACTGTGGAGGGGTACAAAGATCCCCAGCTGACAGATGATGCATAATAGGATAGTACCTGATGCTTAAATCAAGTTAATAAAAGGTATTTGGCTCATTTAATCTGAGGAGAAAATAAAAAGCAATACTGGTAGTTCATAGTGTCAAAAGGAGAGTGTATTTTACTATAAAAGCTTGTTGCTAAATAATCTCTAAGGAAGTCAATCTATTTTCTATTCACTAGTTATAAAGTACTCCCTCTTGTTCTTTTTGCCAAGAATTTCAACTAAATGATCAACTGCAAGACAAATATCCATTCATCAACTTTTGAGTAGTTATATTTTCACCAGTTCCTGTAATTATGCTTTATGTAGCCTTTATTAGAGCTGTAGAGTTTTTATTAGTTTAGATGTCATCCTTAATTCTGAATCTTTTCACTAATTTCCAGCCTATAGGTAAATTGTATTATGTTTTCTTACAGTCCAGATATTGAGCCTTTTGTATTCATTAAACTGCTGCCGTCACACAACCCTTACCCTACTTTATCAATAAATAACTAAACAACATGCTTCTTTTTCCTTAAGATGTCATTTAAAACATGTAGAGCCTATGGTAAGTAATTATTAATCCTTAAGTTTTCCATGAATACTTATCTAGTGAAACTAAAATCTTTCAATGGCATAAATGCTGCACCACAATATTTATGGGCTCAGTTTATTCATGTAGGTCAGATTAACTCAGTTTGCATATTTTGAAAACTATTTCCTATTTATTTAATAAGTATTTTTAATGCAAATAATGTGTGAGGTGTGGGATGTGGAGTAAAGTTAGACATGACTCAGTCCCATTGATTTATGATATCCCAAGTGAGATAAGATATCATTGTAAGGAAGAAGCTTTCTGCTTAGAAAAGATATTGTGAGTAAATTATGAACTGCTTTCACAGTCATTGGCATGAAACCTTGCATTCATGTAGGATTCTCAACTCTGCTAATGTGGTTTAACCCTTCCTACTTAACTTGGAATTGTTAACCTTTTGCTACCTAAGAAGAAACTTCTGGTTCAAATGTCATAGGAGGTAGTAGGTAGTAACCTGCCAGAGGTAGGAATACAGGGTTTTTGGGGATAGTACTCTACAATGTCCCTTTGACACTTGACTCAAAAGAGGCTTCTGTATTCTACTGTTGTGTGTTTAACTCAAGTTTGAGTCTTTAGGTCAACTCATTACATTAAAACAAATGGAGGCTGGGAGCTGTGGCTCATGCCTGTAATCCCAGCACTTTGAGAGGCTGAGATGGGAGAACCACTTGAGCCCAGGAGTTTGAGACCAGTCTGGGCAATATAGCAAGACACCATCTCTACAAAACAATTTTAAAATTGGCTAAGTCTGGTGGTATGCACCTATAATCCTGGCTACTCAGGAAGCTGAGGTTGAGGTTGGAGGATCACTTGAGCCCAGGAGTTTGGGGCTCATGCCACTGCACTCTAGAGTGGGCGACAGAGACCCTGTCTCTAAAAAACAATAAAGAATACTTAAAACAAAACAAATGGAAACCAATTAAAGGTTTAAAATGAACAAATTTGCTCTGCCCCAAATTGTATTTATATTTCATGAGCTTTTTTATTTTGGCATATCTGAAGAATTACTTTAATGTGAGGTCCCTTCATTTATTTTAAAACCACTTGTTAAGGGTATTTTGGCCAATTATCAGTCAGATTAGTTAATATGATTATACAGAATAACTGACAGAATAGGAACCACTTATATTTGACTAAAGTAAATATATATCCTTTTCACCAAGCTTATTTACTCTAACTCTTCTACGAGTAGTAGGAGATGAAGGTAACTTTAGATCCCACCAATTCATTTTTTAGCAAATATTTTTACGTGCTATATTTCAGACACTGCTAGGACCTTTATACTACTCATCTCATTTTATCTTCACAAGAGCCTCATAGGGCTCATAGCTTAGGGAGTAGCTGTCACAGATTTGTTTCTCACAGCTTTTTCAAGTAATTAGCACTATTTCCATGTGATAAATGAGGAACTGGAGTTCAAAAAAATTATTTGCCCTCAATCCCATGGCAATATATGATGGGACTGTCTGTCACACCAGCGAGCCCATGCTGTTTCCAGAATACCAGCTTCTACCAGCAGTGATTCTAACCTGAAGTACTAATCACTGGGACAAGGAAGAAAAAATTTAACTTGACTTTCAGAGGCCTTTGATTCTAAATAACAATATTCATCTTCTGGAGCTAGTTACAGCATATATCACCCATTCTCATCTTTGAAATACTTTCCACACTTTCTAAAAGAAATGTACCATCATGGAGGTACATTCCATGGAGGTACAATTACTCAAAAACAACCATTCTTTTGTTCCACTGCAACTTCTGAAACCAAAACCGACCCTGAATTTCACACATTGAATTGTGACCTAATTATAGAGTGGGCTGTCTAATCAGAATGCCTGGGTTCAAGTCCCTGCTCAGTGACCTAAGCAAGCAGCCTAACTTCTAAGCCTCAATTTCTTCACCTGTAAAATAGAAATAACAATACCTACCTCAGAGATATTATTAGAATTAAATGAGATAGTTCATGTAAAGCACTCTGTATAATGCCTGACTCTTTTTTTTTTTTTTTTGAGACGGAGTTTCACTCTTGTTGCCCAGGTCAGAGTGCAGTGGCGCAATCTCGGCTCACCACACCTCCGCCTCGCAGGTTCAAGCAATTCTCCTGACTCAGCCTCCCGAGTAGCTGGGATTACAGACATGCACCACCACGCCCAGCTAATTTTTTTGTATTTTTAGTAGAGACGGGGTTCCTCCATGTTAGTCAGGCTGGTCTCCAACTCCCGACCTTAGGTGATCCAGCCGCCTCGGCCTCCCAAAATGCTGGGATTACAGACATGAGCCACTGCGTCCGGCCTATTGCCTGACTCATAGCGCTCAGCAAATAATAGGTGTGAAAAGGGGCGGAGGGTGCGTAGTACTAGGGTAGTATTGGTAAGGCTTGACATATTACTCAAGCAGCACAAACTAAACATTGTAAATTAAATTGTCAAAACATTAGTTATACGGTCCTCTTGATCTAATAACCTCAATGTAATATTTGAAAAGAAGGAATGCAAATGTTATTTACCTCGGTTATGTTTTCTGTGACCTAGAAGGAATGTAGACATATTCAATTAATTTACTAATGGTGCTAGATGGTTCTATTTTATAAGCCGTTAAAAAAGGAGAAAAGTGTAGCCTTGTTTTAAAAAAAAAATTTCTTTAACCGAATCCAGATTACAAAATGCTGAGGCTGACAAAGTTTAGCTAATATAAATTTAGCATTCATAGAGAAAGAGGAGGAGAGTGGACAAGATTACCTTTTCTATGTTGGGAATATACAGTCATGAATTCTGGACTCTCTCCAGAATCTTTTTTTTTTCTTAGCTGACAAGAGCATCTTGGAACAGAGAAAAGCTGTGCATGCGTAAGTCATTTATTTCTATTGGAAAGAAAATTTAAGAAGCAAAGGTCCTTGGGATTAGCATAATGCAGTAAAAAAGTCACTTCACCATAGTTGTTACAGATGGCAACAAAGCCAGTGCAAAGAAAGTTGCCGTTGTACACTGGCAACCAAGAAATTATAAGTAAGCATTCTGATACCTTAACCATATCTGAAAAGCAGGATTCAAAAACCCCAGTAGTAGGATTTCAGGTGAAGTTTTGTGAAAGAAGATGCATAATTTCTACGTGGTTCGTTGTATTTCTTTAAAGGTAGTTTTAAACAACATCATTTTAAAGAGTTATAAATGAAATTATTAATTATCATAGTGATTTTTTTCAAATGCCTAATTTGTGTTTATAATACATGTTCAATATATAAAATATTTTAAAAGAAAGAAAAAATCACTGGTAGTTTCATATCCCACAGATATTCATCATTGTTTTTGTCTACCCTCCCATACATTAATATACAGATGCTTTTCCCAAAAATAGAATCATGTCATACCTCCTTTTTCTCCCTTTCTGTCTTTTCAGTATACTATCAACATTTGTTACATCACTAAATATTATTTTGCAACATCCTTTTTGATGATTATATAATATTCTATCATGAGGATGTTACATAATTTAGCATGGGTCTTTGTGAAGAAATGTATCCCATTTTTAATTATAAGCCTTTCATCGGTGAATAAATTTGTTGTTAAATATCTTGTAAATTCATTGTTATTTTCTGTGTCAGGTAGGATTTTTTTTTTTAATTTTTTAATCGAGGCATAATTTACACATAAAAGGGCACACAGTTGTTATCTGTTCACTTTGATGAATTTTTGACAATTTTATACACCAATATAAACACCATCAAAACAAGGTATAAAACATTTACATCACCCTAGGATTTTCCCCTCATTCCCCTTTCCAGCTAGTACCCTCACCATGACTACTTTCTGATTTCTATCAGCTCAGGAATTACTTTGATAAAAATTTTCACTAGATTGCACTCAATAAAGTTGAATTATTTATACCTGTACCAGCAATGTATGAAGTTGCTAGTTTCTCCTTACCCTAGAATTATGTGTGTATGTACTATAATATGTCATAGATAACTGATATATAGTAATAATTGCCAATTTCTACCTTGTATTCATTTATATTTCTTTGTTTGCTGGTAAAGTTGAATTTTTCAGTGTGCTAACTGGCCATTTATATTTCATGGTTGTGGTGGTGGTGGTGAATTGTCGTCTACTCTTATGTATATATCTTTCTTCTTTATTTACAAAAGCTCTTAATTTTTTTTTTTTTTTTTTTTTTTTTTTGAGACAGAATCTCACTCTGTCACCCAGAGTTGACTGCCAGGTTCAAGCAGTTCTCCTTCCTCAGCATCCCGAGTAGTTGGGACTACAGGTGTGTACCACCACACCCAGCTAATTTTTGTATTTTTTGTAGAGACAGAGTTTCACCATGTTGGCCAGGCTGGTCTCAAACTCTGGCCTCAAGTGATCCGCCCACCTTAGCCTGCCAAAGTGCTGGGATTACAAATATGAGCCATGGTGCCTGGCCTATGAAGAATATTATTTGTTGTTTAAAATATTTTTTAGCAGTTTGTCATTGCCTTACAATTTGTTTATGGGGATTTTGTTTTGCTAACATGGAGTTTTAAATATTTGCATTGCTAAATTTGCTGATCTTTTCCTTCATGATTTCTACCTGGTATCATTCTTAAGGTCTTCATAATCCCAAGATTATATAAATACCCAGTTATATCTTTCACTAGTATTTTTATGCTTTCATTTTTATTTTTAATTTACATCAAAAGTCCACCTGGAATTGATTTGGTTTATTAGATCATTGTTATCATGTTATCATTTTTTTTCTTTTTTTTTTTTTTGAGACAGAGTTTCGCTTTTGTTACCCAGGCTGGAGTGCAATGGCGCGATCTCGGCTCACCGCAACCTCCGCCCCCTGGGTTCAGGCAATTCTCCTGCCTCAG
This sequence comes from Callithrix jacchus, assembly GCF_049354715.1. NCBI lineage: Eukaryota > Metazoa > Chordata > Mammalia > Primates > Cebidae > Callithrix > Callithrix jacchus. The sequence continues at coordinate 144,499,310 of NC_133503.1, read as the reverse complement.
CCTCCTGAGTAGCTGGGATTACAGGCACACGCCACCGTGCCCAGCTAATTTTTTTGTAATTTTTAGTAGAGACGGGGTTTCACCATGTTGACCAGGATGGTCTCGATCTGCTGACCTCGTGATCCACCCGCCTCGGCCTCCCAAAGTGCTGAGATTACAGGCTTGAGCCACCGCGCCTGGCCTCATTTTTTTTTCTAAATTGTTAGCTACCACAACTGAATAATACTGTTGTTTCCCCATGGATATTAAATGTGTTCTTTATCAGAGTAAGGCCTTATGTATATTTTGGGTGAGTTTTATAATTTTACATTGATTGCATTGTCTATTCTTGTGCCAGTACCTCACTGCTTAATTATTGTAGCAATATCATACTGCTCGGTATCTTTTAAGGAAGGTTGAAACTTTATTATTCTACACTTATATTTTTACTTTGAAAGTTTAGGTGGTGGATAATGTGCTACAATCTTAGTTTCTTTTAGTTATCCACACTTGGATAAAGCTTAGACAATAGGCTATGGAGTCAGTAAAAAGGCCTTATTATTTAACAGGTGGCCGCTACCTGAATTGCAGCCCCAGTGCCAAGAAGGAAATAATTAGTTTTTAGACAAACCCTTTAAAGTAGTGGAAAAGATCACATGTGGAAAATAAATAGAATGAGAAATTTAAAAAAGGGTGAAATCTAGCATGCTTCATTGCCATTTTCTGGTATGGGCATATAAATGTTTTTATGAGAAGTTTGATCAGAATTTTTTCCATCTCCCTGGTACACTGAGCAAAAGCACAAAGAACTGACAAAGTTACAGAAGAGATACCATCTGACTTTCTTCCCTTTTACCTGATGTGAATCCCCAGGGCATCTAGGATGACCATATATAAATGCAACTCACAAAATACCTCTCTAAAGACGTTTGTTAATCATCTTTCAACTACCTGCCATTTTGATTTATTTATTCATACCCCTTCTACTCTCTGGCATTAATTCAGGTAATCAAGTTAAATGTAATAGTAATGTTCTGTTCTCTGCATACAGATAATTCAATTCATCACAATAAGTAAAACATTGAACTGAGGGTTTTTTAGTAGAAATAAAAGTTGAAGCAAGAAACTCTTACTGAGCATTTACAAAGCACCAATCTCACCTTTAAACCTATAAGCTAGAAAGGTTTGTTGTGCCCAGATTATACTGGGGAGAAGTCTAAGGCACAGGAAGTTTACATTATTTGGTCAAGATGTCATAACTAGAAGTAATAGTGTTCAGAAATAGCCAATCATACTTGGCTCAATAGTTTGATTCCATTTGTTTTGAAAATACTCTCTCTTGTTTGTGATTTTGTATTGCTTATATGTAATATCACATTTTCTTCTAGAAAAAAAATAATTCCTAGTTTATATGGGGAAACATAGTGCATCAATATTTTTATGGCATTCTACATAGAATATCATCACTTTTAGAGGTTCTCCCACCTAAATAACAGTTTCTCTAAGTTATCTAGCCTACGTATGTTTCCTATTTTCAGATTAGGCAATGTGATTGTTATTATTGTTGTTTTAAACTGTAGTAAAAAGGCCAAACAAATGATTCAAGGTTTAATTTCGCTCTTAGTCAAAAATTGTCTAAGTCCTCTTTAAATCACGGAAAATGTCAAATTTATATTCCTAATATTATATCCTTTGTATTATTTGAAGAATAAAATTCAGAAAGTTATTTAAAAGTTTGTTTAACTTGAACAAGAAGTTCCTGCCACATTTACCCTAATTTTTCATAGGAATATAAATAGTAGAGTGGTTATGAATATGGGATTTGGAGTCAGACCTGAATTTGAATCCCAACTTGGAAACTTACTAGCTGTGTGATCTTGGGCAAATTACATAACCTTTCTAACTCTGTTCCCCAGAGTATAAACTAGGGATAATTATAGTACTTTTTGGAAGGTCCATTTGTGGAGTAAATGAAATACTATTTTTACAGGATTTAGAATGGTGTCTGGAACAATCAGTGCTTGATAAATGTGTTCTTGTTTTCATCTTTGATGTTGTCACTATGATTTTTAAGAATTGATTTATCTATATTTGACCATTGTCAGTAGATCCATTAAGATCAGATGATGATTAGAATTTATACCATTTCTATCATATTTGACTGTTTTGTGACCTTTTCTTAATTTAACTCATAATATCTCTCAGTGGTTAAGATATCTTAAGCTTGGTTTCTATCATAATTCTTAACATTCTGAGATAAAAAATTTTTTGAGTTTTGATATTTTTTTAGTGAATAATTTTTTGAGGCTAGTACTAAGAAAAAGTGGAGGAGGGGACACAGATAAAGGAACATTCATTGTAAATACAGTTTAAATATAAAGCAAAAGGATATCATCACTTTGGAGAACATAGAATTATAAGCTCAGTGTAATATAAATATTTTTATTCCGTTCCTCTCTCGTAGTCAAGTTCTAACGTTGTGATAAAATGAAGCAAGATGGAATATGATTATAGACCAGGTTCTCTGGTTCATGTTCATTTTATACAGGACTATAAATAATGCTGCAAAAGACCAACGTGGTTCTTTATAAATAGGTCGTTGTCAGAGTTGCTGACAACAGAATGGTGATTATTTTAATTCTAAACTCTCTGTCCAGTCCCTGAAGTCACCTCTTTTTCTTCCTTTTTCTTCAGGATGAAGACAGCCCTTCTGTCTTAACCCTGTGCTTTCATATTTGCCCTGAAATAAATTTGTCATGTTAGGGAATTTTGCTTTGTTTGTGGATCTGTTTTGAGAGAGATGGGGAGATAGCCATGTACTGCTTACCAGGCCTTTTTGATAGGGAATTCCATCTTCCCTATGGAAGACAGTTGTTTGTTAGTCTACTGGCTGTAGATTAAATGTTATTGGCCGAGCAGTTGCTTAAACCCAAGGGCAGGTGTAAGAATGCGTATTACAGATACTCTGGAAAGCCTCTTACATCTTTCCACCTGTGTCCTGCTGAGTATTAAGCATGATAGGCAAGAAAGCTGAGAAACTATACATTCCCCTGTTGCTAAAGATATCTTGAAAACTATGTCTTTCATATTTACTCCAACAATACTAAATAGTTACTGAAGACATTATAATATGAGGATTTCATTTTTAACTAAGGGAAACAAAAGACATGCTTTAGAGTAGCCTTTCAAAACTCCAAACTGAGAAGGCAGCGTAACATTCCTTTAAAGTTTAGAAACGCAATTTTTACATGTTAGTGGTGAACAGTGAAAGAAAAGCCACTGGTCTTTATCTTCATTTTTTTTCAAAAACCACTTTCCATTTTCTTCTTTGCCTGATTTCCTAATGCTCTGTTTTTCTATTCTAATTTTTGTTTGTTCAAGTATTTTAAAATTTTTTGTTCCTATTTTTCTCTTACCGTTTTTAAATTTCTCTTTTGAGTTTTTTTTTTCACTATTTGTATCTGCATTTTTCTCTGCTTCCTTTAACTATTTCTCTTTCTTATGCTGAATCTTTTCACATCTTTTGCTTTTCTTCATGGATTTCTTTCTCTCTTTTGCCTTTTCTATTACTCAAAGTCATCTCTGTCCTTGTTGCCCTCCTCTGCTAAACATGAAGAGTTCCAGTGGCCTCATTTTCCAAGATTTTTTTCTTACATAGTTTGCTCTCTGGGCTCATTCATATTTTGTCTGTCTGTCTGTGTCTCTTCATATGAGTTACTGTGATCTCTACTATCTACTTCATGTTGAAAAAAGATTTAGACTTCTTTTTTCAGATGTGCTGGTACTTAAACACTTTTTGATTTCTTTTTCTCCCACCTTTTTTTGTTGACAAATAATAATTGTCTATATTTGTGGGGTACAGGTGATATTTTGATATGTGCATACAGTGTGTAATAATCACCTCAAACATTTGTTATTCCTTTGTGTTGGGAATATTTGAACTCTTCTAGCTATTTTGAAATACACAATAAGTTCCTAATCATAGTCATCCTTCTGTGCTCTCAAACACTAGAACTGATTCCTTCTATCTAACTGTATGATTGACCAGCCTCTCTTGATCCTCCCAACCCCACCCTTCCCAGCCTCTGGTAACCATTATACTACTGTATACCTCCATGAGATCAACATTTCTAACTCCCACATGTGAGTGAAAATATATGGTATTTTGTCTTTCTCTGCCTGACTTATTTCACTTAACATCATGGCCTTAATTCTATCTGTGTTGCTACAAATGACAGGATTTTATTCTTTTTTATGGCTACATAGTACTCCACTGTGTATAAATGCCACATTTTCTTTATCCATTCATCCATTGATGGACACTTAGGTTGATTTTGTTTCTTCTCTATTGTAAATAGTGCTGCAATGAATGTGTGGTGCAGAAGTCCCTTAAATATAATGATTTATTTCTTTTGGATAAATATTCAGTAGTGGAATTGCTGGGTAATATGGTAGCTCTATTTTTACCTTCTGAGAAACCTCCTTACTGTTTTACATGGCGGCTATACTAATTTATATTCACACCAACAGTATAAAAGACTTCCCTTTTCTCTGCATTCTCACCAGCATTTGTTATTTGCTGTCTCTTTTATAATAACCATTCTAACTGAGGTAAGATGAGATCTCACAGTGGCTTTAATTTGCAGTTCCCTAATGATTAGTGATAGTGACCATTTTTCAGTATACCTGTTGGCCATTTGTGTATCTTCTTTTGAGAGATATCTATTCAGATCCTTTGCCTACTTTTTAATGGGATTTTGGTTTTTTGCTTTTGAGTTATGTGAGTTCCTTTTGTAGTATGAATATCAGTACCTTGTTGGAAGAATAGTTCATAAGTATTTTCTACATTCAACAGGTTGTCTCTTTTCTCTATTGGTCATTTCATTTGCTAGGCAGAAGCTTTTTAATTTAATTAAGTCTCATTTGTCTATTTTTGTTTCATTGCCTGAGGTGTTAACCATAACATTTTTGCCTGTACCAGTGCCCTGAAATGTTTTATGATTTCAGGTCTTATATATAAGTCTTTAATTCATTTTGACTTGATTTTTGTATATAGTAAGAGATGGAGCCTAGTTTTATTCTTCCATATATGGATATTCAGTTTTCTCAGCACCATTTATTGAAGAATGTATCTTTTCCCCAAAGTGTTATTGGCACCTTTGTTGAAACTCATTTGGCTGTACATATGTATATTTATTTCTGGGTTTTCTATTCTGTTCCATTGCTCTGCGTGTCTCTTTTTATACCAACACCATGCTCTTTTGGTCACTATAACTTTGTAGTATATTTGGAAGTCAGAGAGTATAATACCTCCAGCTTTGTTCTTTGTGGTCAGCATTACTATGGCTATTTGATGTCTTTTGTAATTCCATACAGATTTTAGGATTTTTTTTTCCTATTTCTATGAAGAAGGCCATTGGTATTTTAATAGGGATTGCATTGACTCCGTAGACTGTTTTGGATAGTTTTGTCATTTTAACAACATTAATTGATCCATAAGCATAAGATGTCTTTTCATTTGCTTGTGTTCTCTGTGGTGGTTCTTCTTCTTCTTCTTCTTCTTCTTCTTCTTCTTCTTCTTCTTCTTCTTCTTCTTCTTCTTCTTCTTCTTTTTCTTCTCCTTCTTCTCCTTCTCTGCCTCCTCCTTCTCCTTCTCCTCCTTCTCCTTCTCCTCCTTCTTTTCTTCTTTTCTTCTTCTTCTTTCTCTGTTGTCCAGGCTGGAGTCAGTGGCACAGTCCCTGCTCACTGCAACCTCCACCTCCTGGATTCAAGTGATTCTCTTGCCTCAGCCTCTTGAGTAGCTGGAACTATGGGCACGTGCCACCACAACTGGCTAATTTTTTTTTGTATTTTTAGTAGAGATGGGGTTTCATCATATTGGCCAGGCTGGTCTTGAACCCTGAACCTCATGATCTGCCCACCTCTGTCTCCCAAAGCGCTAGGATTACAGGCAGGAACCACCGCGACTGGCCTCTCTTCAGTTGCTTTCATCATTGTTTTGCAGTTTTCTTTGTAGAGGTCCACGCTGGTTAAATTTATTTGTAGCTTGGTGTGTGTGTGTGTGTGTGTGTGTGTGTGTGTGTGTGTCTACTATAAATGAGATTGCTTTCTTGATTTCATTTTCAGATAGTTTGTCATGGCTCTACAGAAACACTACTGATTTTTGTATGTTGGGCTTTTGTCCTGCAATTTTACTCAATTCACTTGCCAGCAGTAGGCATGTTTGTGGAGTCTTTAAATTTATAGTCTTTAAATTTACATATAAATTTATGTGAACTACAAAGAGAGACAATTTGACTTCTTTTCTGATTTGGATGCATTGTATTTCTTTATCTTGCCTGATTGCTCTGACTAGGACTTCCAATACCATGTTGAATAAGAGTGATAAAAGTGGGCATCCATCTTGTTCCAGTTCTTAGAGGAAAAGCTTTCACCTTTTTCCCATTCAGTATGATGTTAGCTATGAGTTTGTCACAAATGGCCTTTATAATATTGATGTATGCTCCTTCCATGTCTAATATTTTGAGAATTTTTATCATAAAAAGATGTTTAATTTTAGCAGTGCTTTTCTTGCATCGATCAAGACGATCATATAATTTTGGTCCTTCATTCTGTTAATATGATGTAGTGCATGTATTGATTTGTATATGTTGAACCATACCCGCATCCCTGGGATGAATCCCACTTACTCATGGTGTATTATCTTTTTGATGTGTTGTTGAATATGCTTTGCTAATATTTTCTTGTGAAATTTTTGCATCTGTGTTCATCATAGATAGTGGCCTGTAGTTTTCTTTTTCTTGTTAGGTCCTTGTCTGGTTTTGGTTACCAGGTAGTGCTGGTCTCAGAATGAGTTAGGAAGAATTCTTTTTTTTTTTTTAATCTGGAGTTTCACTCTTGTTGCCTGGACTGGAGTGCAATGCCACAATCTCGGCTCACCACAACCTCCGCCTCCTGGGTTCAAATAGTTCTCCTACCTCAGCCTCCCAAGTAGCTGGGATTACAGGCATGTGCCACCACGCCCGGCTAATTTTTTGTACTTTTTAATAGAAACGGGGTTTGTCCATGTTGGTCCGGCTGGTCTCGAACTCCTAATCTCGGGTGATCCGCCCACCTTGGCCCCCAAAGTGCTGGGATTACAGGCGTGAGCCACCGTGCCCCGCAGAAGAATTCTTTTATCTTCAATTTTTTGAAATAGCTTGACAAAAGAAATAGTGTTTGTTCTTTATAATTTTGGTAGAATTCACCAGTAAAGCATGAGCTTTTCTTTGTTAGGAAATTTCTTATTACTGATTCGATTCCATTGCTTGTTATTGCTGTCAGGTTTTCTGTTTATTACTGGTTCAATCTTGGGAAGTTGTATGTGTTCAAGAATTTATCCATTTTTCTGTAGATTTCCAATTTGTTAGCTTATAGTTCACAATAGTCTCTAAAGATCCTTTCTATTTTTGTTGTATTGATTCTAATGGCTCCTTTCTCATTTATTTTGGGCATTTTTCTCTTTTTCTTTGCTAGTCTTGCTAACAGTTTGTCTATTTTGTTTATCGTTTCAAAAAACCAACTTTTTGTGTTGCAGATTACTTGTATTGCTTTTGGTCTCCATTGTGTTTAATTCTGTCTGATCTTTATTAATTCCTGGTTTCTACTAATTTAGGTTTGGTGGTTTTGCTTTTTAGTTCTTCGAGGTCATAAATTATTCTAGGTTGGTTACTTTTCTAGGTTGGTTATTATTGCTATAAGCTTTCTTCTTTAGCAGTGCTTTTCTTGTATTCCATTAGTTTGGATTTGTTGTATTTCTATTTTCATTTGTTTAAACTAGTTTATTTATTTTCTCCTTAATTTCTTCATTGATTCAATGGTCATTGGGGAGCATGTTGTTTCATTTCTATGCATTCGTACAGCTTCCAATGTTTCTTTTGTTACTGATTTATAGTTTTATTCCATTGTGGTCTAAGAAGATAGGTGATATGATTTTGATTTTTTTTTTAATTTCTTGAGGCTTGTTTTGTGGCTTCAGCTATGGTCTATTCTGGAGAATGTTCCATGTGCTGATGAGAAGAATGTGTATTCTTCAGCTGTTGGATGAAATGTCCTGTAAATGTCTGCTAGGTTCATTTGGCCTAAGGTGCAGTTTAAATGCAATGATTCCTTATTCATTTTCTGTCTAAATGATCTCTTCAGTGCTAACAGTGGGTTGTTGAAGTCTCCAGCTATTATTTTACTGGAGTCTATCTTTCCCTTTCAATCTATAATACTTGCTTTATATATCTTGGAGCTCCAATGTTAGGTACAAATATGTTTAGTACTATCATATCCTGTTGCGGAATTGATCCCATTATCTTTCTATATTGACCTTCATTGCCTCTTTTTATAGTTTTTGACTTGAAATCTGTTTTATTTGAGATAAGTATAGCTATTTCTTCTCACTTTTGGTTTCTGTTTGTGTAAAAAAATCTTTTTCCATCCCTTCATTTTCAGTCTTTACGTGTCTATAGGTAAAATGAGTTTCTTAGAGGCAGCATATTGCTGGGTCTTTTAAAAATCTGTTCAGTCTGTCTTTATCTTTTAAGCAGGGAATTTAATGTGTTTACATTTGAGATAATTATTGATAGGTCAGGATTTATTCCTGTCATTTGTTCATTGTTTTATGGTTGTTTTGTATATCCTTTCTTCCTCTTGTTTTATATTATTACTGTTTCCTTTTCCTTCTCTTATTTTTTATGGCAGTTTCACAATTTTCTGTAGTGGCAATGCTAGACTCCTTTCTCTTTTTCATTTGTGCATCTTCTCTACAGTGAGTTTTGTGCTTCCATGTGTTTTCATGATGGTAGATGTTGTCCTTTTGTTTTCAGGTATGCCAGTCCCTTAAGCATTTCTTGCAGTTGTGGTCTAGTGGGGAAATTCCTCAGTTTTTGTTTGTCTGGACAAGACTTTATTTCTTCTTCATTTTTGAAAGATAGCTTTGCTGGGTACAGTCTTCTTCATTAGCACTATTTGTTTTCTTTAGCATTTTGACTGTATCATCCCAGTCTCTCCCTGTCTGTACGTTTTCTGCTGAGAAATCTGCTGATAGTCTGATACATGTTTTCTTATATGTGACTTGATGCTTTTCTCTTGGTGTTTGTTGAGTTCTCTCTTTTTCTCTTTTTTTTTTTTTTTGAGACGGAATCTCACTCTGTTGCCCAGACTAGAATGCAGTGGTGTGATCTTGGCTCACTGCAACCACTGCCTCACCAGCTCAAGTGATTCTCATGCCTCAGCCTCCCAAGTAGCTGGGGTTACAGGCACCCACCACGATGCCCAACTAATTTTTGTATTTTTAGTAGAGACAAGGTTTCACCATATTGGCCAGGCTGGTCTTGAACTCCTGGTCTCAAGTGATCTGCTCGCCACGGCCTCCCAAAGTGCTGGGATTACAGGCATGAGCTTCCATGCCTTGCCTTGTCTTTCACTTTTGACAGTTTGATTATAATGTGGCTTTTGGGGTTGAATGTATGTGGCAGTCCTTGAGCTTTCCATATCTGGATGTCTATACCTCTTGCAAGACTTGTGAAGTTTTCTACTAAGCTATTACTTGTTAAATATATTTTCTATGCCTTTGCCCATCTCTTCTTCTTCTGAAATTCCCAGAATTCTTATTTGGACACCTCATGATTATATAGGCATTTGTGGGGGAAAGTGGGGAACAGTCTAATTGGGTTCATGTTTTCAACAGAAATTCTTTCTTCTGCCAGCTCTAGTCTATTGTTGAAGCTCTCAATCATTTTTGTTTGTTTGTTTGTTTGTTTCATTCATTGATTTCTTCAGTTTTAGACCCTTTTTTTGATAATTTTATATGGCATCTATCTCATTGTTGAATTCTTCATTCAGATCATGAATTGTTTTTCTGAATTCTTTGTATTGTTTATCTCTGTTCTCTTTTATCTCAGTTAATTTAATATCTTTATTTTGATCACTTCACAAATTTTCCTTTCTTTGTTATCTGTTACTGGAACATTATTCTGTTCCTTTAAGGATGTCATGTTTCTTGCTTTTTCATGTTTCTTGTGTCCTTACATTGATACATGCACAGCTGGTCTATCGATTGCTTCCTTCATTTTTATGGATTGGCTTTCGTAGGGAAAGACTTTTTCACATATATATAATACACACACATAAACACACACACACACATATATATATACACATGTATATATATACATATATGTGTGTATTTTATATATATATACATATATGTGTGTATTTTATATATATATATATATATACTGTTTATTGGATAGGGTGCTTCAGCTCTGCTTCTGGGTGGGTGCAGTAGTGTAGACTTCTTATCCTGTGATCAGCTTCAGTGTTGTCTGAGTTCCTTGGTGATTAGGCTGCATTTGTTAGCATAGACTGTGGTGAGGCTTCTTTGGGTACAGGGATACCAGGTGGGCTGATCCTTGGGTACCAGTAGTGGCAGTAGCAGGCAGGGCAGGCCTATCCTCAAGCTCCTGATTGGCATGCACCAGCATCAGCCGGAGTGACAAAATGGTACCCAGGCTCCCAGATGGCACATTTGGGCATTCATGGCAGTGGCTATGGGTGGGGCAGATTAATCCCCACACCCCCAGATGATGTATGCAGACACTATTGGTGGCAGTGGGGAAAGTTGATCCCCGACCCCAGAGTGGCATGCTAATGTGCATGCACCTGTGGTAGTAGCAGGGCAGATTTGTCCTCAGACCCCAGATGCACCTGCAGGCATTGGCAATGGCCATGGCAGACAGAACATGCCAAACCTCAGGCCCCTCGATGATACATATGAGTGCCCATGGCAGTGGGTCCCCAGACCCCAGATAATGTGTGCAGATACCAGTGGTGGTGACAGACAGGGCAGGCCTGTCCTCAGGTGCCCAGACAACATGCATAGGTGCTAACAGCAGTAGATGAAGCAGTCTGATCCCCTGTTCCCTGGACAACACACGCTAGCACTGGAGTGGGTGGAACAAACCTCTCTAAATCCTGGAGTTTCTTAATTCCTAAAGAACTGAGCATTTGTGAAAATAGAACCCTAAGTTACTTGTAATCAGTAATAGAGAAAAGCCCTAAAATTAAATATTCATAAGGCTTTCCCTAAAAATTACATTTTGATAGTTATAAAATATAGAAATAAAAGCATCCGAGTAATATTATAAAATATACTGTAGAAATCATAAGAAAGTGTAAAACGAAACAGCCATTTATATTTTAAACAGTAGCCAAAGTGAACCCTGAATCATAGGAGAAAAAAACTAGTTTTGATATTTAGGGCTAATAATGTCATCATTCTTTATATAACTTGTTTTAATTAATTCATTTGAAATGAATCTAAACCTTTGTGATTTTTGTATTGCTTGTGATTTATTAACATTCTAATAAGTGCCAAATGTTTGTTAGCATAGTCAGCAATTCTCCAGAACAAATGGCTTTGGTCTTTGTTTTTTAATAGCCGCAAAAGTACCTGTAAAAGTATTAGTCATATTTAGGCTTCCAAATTTTCCAGACAATGAACTAGGAATCTGGCTGCAGCTTGGCAACTAATTCTGAGACCTTCAGTAGCTTCTCTTTGGTTGCTCATTTGTAAAACGGAGTAGAGGAAGCTAAGTTACTTGCATATTGAAAGAATGCAAGGCTATCTACCAAAAGTTCTAAGAGGTCAGTATTGTGGGCAGATACAAAATAAGTACACAAAAAGTCATAGTTGCTCTGAAATAACCACTTAGAAAACATAATTTTTAAGACTCTAACTCAGCAAATATAAATTATTTGGAATAACCTTTATAAAGATTTATTCAAATCTTTATGTAAAATTAAGAAAACTGCAACCTATTAAAGGAGTACATTGATATACTATGTTTCTAGAATACTTAATTTTTAACAAAAACCTAATATAATTCAAATAAAAATACCAGTAGAAAGAGGGAGAGAAACATGCAAACAAATATAGCCACAAAATGTTATAATAAAAAGAGCAGGGAAACATAATTTGTCACTCCTTAGGAAATGGTGACTTCTTTTCAAAGTGTACAATGTGGAAAGCAATAAGTAAAAGAGTAACTTCAAGCAGAAAAGATAACTATTAGATATTGGGCTTAATTCTTGGATGATGAAATAACCTGCACAATAAACCCCCATGACATGAGTTTATCTATGTAACAAACCTTCACATATACCCCCAAACCTAAAATATGTTTGTTTAAAAAAAAAAAAAAAAAGAAAAGAAAAGGATTAATTTTGCAGTCTAGAAACCTGACAAGCACTACCTCAGTGAAGTGATCAAGGTCAACATTAACAGTCATAAATCATGTTGCCCTTGAAATGATGTATGTTAATGGCATTTTACATCTAAGGCCTTTCTCCCAATAACCCATAAGCCCAGTCTTATCATGAGAAAAATGTCGAATTGCAGCCCTGTGACATCTGACCAGTATTCCTGATCAAAAACAAGGAAATTCCGTGAACTCACCACTGCCAAGAGTAGGCTAAGGAGACGTGATAACCAAATGTAATATGGCATCGTGAATGGGATTCAGGAACAGAAAGAGGATATTAAGTAAAAGCTAATGGTATTGCTCTGCTTGGGCTGCTATAAACAAGATAACACAGACCGGGTAGCTTAAACAACATTTATTTTCTCATAGTTCTGTAACTTGAAAGTCCAAGATCAAGATGCTGGCAGGGTTGGTTTATGGTGAGGTCTCTTTTCCAGGCTTGCAGACAGCCATCTTCTTGCTGTATCCTCACATGGTCTTTCTTCTGTGCACACATGCTCCTCATGTCTCATCATTTTCTTATAAAGCTACAAGTCCCATTGGATTGGTGTCCCACACTTATGACCTTATTTAATCTTAATTACCTGCATAAAGGCCCCTTTCTTCAAATATGGTCGCATAGTATATTTGTATGCAAAATTCAGTGTGTGAATTTTGCAGGAACACAATTTGGTCCATAACACTAAGGAAATATAAATAAACTTTGGACTTTACTTAATAACAATCTATCAGTATTGCTTCATTGAGTATAACAAGTGTACCATACTAATGTAAGACACTAGTAATAGAGCAGAGTAGTTTGAGGGTATAAGAACTCTCTGTACTGTTTGCTCAATTTTGTGTAAATCTGAACTGTCCAAAAAATAGTCTATTAAAAACTACACAAATTTTGAAACATATGTTTAAAAATGAGTAACAGGGTAATGATCTTTCCCAGTCAGATGCCTAAGTATACTACAGAGTTACAATAATTAAAGCGGCAGTGTAGTGTACAGGGTAGATTATTCAAGAAATGAAATTGGGACAATGAGGTAGCCATTTTGGGAAAATAATTAAATGAGAACTTTACCCAACCCAATATACTAAAACAAACTTCTGAATTGATTAAAGATTAACAAATGAAAAAAGAAGAAAGTGCTAGAAGAACAGACAGGTGGATATTTACATAGTCTTGAGGTAGGAAGTGATGCACCTATGTATTACAGTAGTTCTTGATGAGTTATAGTAATTTTTGTTTACTTTTTCTTCTTGCCTCTTAGGATTGTCCTACTTTGCCAAAAGGAAAACAAAAACGGTGAATGCATATTGCTCAAGCTATGAAAGTTACAAAAATAAAATAAAATTTCTATAATTCTTTGATTCTATATATAGTGTCTGCCCTCTGAATGGCTTAAGTCTAGTGTAAACAGCACATATTTAGAAATATACACATAAACCTCCAAGGTGAGTTGGGATCAAATAAGTTGTATGTGTATGATGAGGTACACAAAATACTTTGAAAGGGATATGTAGTTGTCTTTGCCCATTTATATTTTCATAAAGGAATGCCTGATGCTGTATAACTTATTTTATTTTTATTTTTTTAAAAAGGCTTATTTGGCTCATAGTTCTCCAGGCTGTGCAATAAGGATGGCACCAGAATCTGCTTCTGGTCAGGGCCTCAGGCTGCTTCTACTCATGGTGAAAGGCAAAGAGGAGGTGGCATATGCAGATCACATGATGAGAGGGGAATGAGAGTGAAAGGGAAGGTGCCAGATTATTTTTAACAGCCAGTACTCAAGGAATCTCTTATAACAACTAATAGAGTGAGAACTCACTTATTACCACAAAAGCAGCTTCAAACCTTTCATTAGGGATCCACCCCCATGACCCAGACATTTCCCACCAGGCCCTACTTCCAACACTAGGGATCAAACTTCAACATGAGATTTGGCAGAGCCAAACAAACCATATTCAAATCACAGTAGCCATATAATAGAGTATTATAAAAATGTAAATATTCACATAAACACAGTTTATATGCAACACATAGACACACTATTAGGGACTGAATTGTCTCTCCCTAAAATTCATATGTTTAAGTTCTAATTGCCAATATGATGGTATTTGGACGTGGGGCCTTTAGTAGGAAGTTACTTAGGTTTAAATGAGGTCGTGAGGGTGCCCCCTATCCCCATGTTGTGATTAGTGTCCTCATAAGGAAGGAAGAGACTAAAACTGTTTCTCTCTGGCACATACTGAGGAAAGCCCATGTTAGGACACAGTGAGTAGGCAATCATTTGTGATCTGAGGAGAGAGCCCTTACCAGACGGTGATTGATGCCACCTTGATCTGGGATTTCTGTCTGCGAGAAAATTAATTGCTATTGTTTAAGGCACTCAGTCCGTGGTATTTTGTTATGGCAGCCCAAGATAACTAAGACACAAAGTTAAAAGACATATGTTAAAATGATAATAAATGTTTGGACTGCACTTTGCCATTTGCAAAGCCCTTTTAAATGCATGATGTTTGATCCTCAGGCCACATCAGGTAAACAGGGTGTACATTACCACCCCTCTTCACAGATGAGGAAGCAGAGGCCTAAGAAGCAATGTGACTTTTTCCAGTCACAGTGACCGAATGTAACTCAAATCAAACTCAGGGCGTCTGAATGCATACCACAGAAATTTCATAGAAGGTGTTAAAGAAATTCAAAGGTAGGCACAGATCCTGAGTTCCAGGGAAGTCAGAAAAGAATTTTAGGAGGAGGCTGGGCACAGTGGCTCACACCTATAATCCCAGCACTTTTGGAGGCTGAGGTGGGTGGATCACAAGGTCAAGAGATCAAGACCATCCTGGTCAACAAGGTGAAACCCCGTCTCTACTTAAAAAATACAAAAATTAGCTAGGCATGGTGGTGCGCGCCTGTAGTCTCAGGAGGCTGAGGCAGGAGAATTGCTTGAACCCAGGAGGCGGAGGTTGCGGTGAGCCGAGATTGTGCCACTGTACTCCAGTCTGGGTAACAACAGCGAAACTCCATCTCAAAAAAAAAAAAAGAATTTTAGGAGGAAATGGGAATTAAACTGGGCTTTGAAAACAAACAGGGATATACACCAGTGGGAAGGAGGTGGAAGGGCGTCCCAGAGATGTCATGTAGACAAAAGTATGCTGCGGCCCATCTATGCTACAGAGCAGGGTACGGTCCTTTCAAAGGATCAAATGTGAGCAAAACAAAAATTGTTTGGTCTTGCTGAGATTTTTATTTAAAAATAAAAAGACTGGTCTCCTTTCAACACTTCCCCTACCCCTAAAAAAATTTAAATCAGATTCATTTAAGTTTGTAATCCATAGTCCCATAGAATGATAATCTTAAGTAATAACTAGGAGCTATTTTATTAGGTTTCTTAGAATTCTAACTTAACAGAGAAATGAGAAGCTGTCAACACAGTACACTAACACAGTACAGAGACAAATTTTGTATATGGCAAAGTTTCATAAAGAATGGCAAGGTCTTTCAACCTGCATGGGGAAGGCTATCTGAGGACAATATATGTACTTTCTCCCACCTCAAAGGCTAATCATACACTAGACAGATGTCGGTCTTCAAGCAGTTTAACTGCTCCATTTGAGAAAGATAACTGTTGGATTTTCATATCATAAAGTTAGAAGTAGTAGAAATATCTTGTTTCAGCTTTTTTAGTAACTTAGCCTTTCCTCTGGCATTATCCAGTAAGAGTTTATAAACATAATTGCTAAGTGATTTGGAATTATGTATTAATACTATCAAGGAGCAAGGTAAACAAAACCAGAATTCTAGTCAAAGGTTTTGGTGGTGGCTGGCTACTCAGAAACATTTATTTATTCAGCACCCATTTATTGAGGGCATTCTTCTTGCCAAGCACTGGTGACTAGTGCTGGTACAAAGGCCAATAACAGAGCCATCATAGAGCTGGGTGTAGTAGCACATGTCTATAGTCCCAGTTGCTTGGGAGGCAGAGACAGGAGGATCACTTGAGCCCAGAAGGGCTGTAGTGTGCTGTGAATACTTGGATAGCCACTGCACCCCAGCCTGGGCAACATAGCAAGATCCCATCTCAACAAAAAAGCAAAGCTGCCACCCTCAAGAGCACCTCCAGCCTAGTAGGGAGACAGCAGTTACACTGTAGTATGAGGAAGAATAAACCAAAGAGATATTCAAGATTCTCTGCAAAACCAGAGGAGGGTCTTAACCCTGGGAGACAAAGAGTGGGACAGACCAAGAAAGGAATCAGGAACCATTTCTAAGATGGAGATGACACCTCAGCTAACTGGAGAGAGAGAAGTGTATAGTGTATAGAGAGGCAGCGAGGAAGGGGAGTGCAGGGATTTGTTCGGGAAACTTCAAAGAATTAAGATGTCTGGAGCATAAGACGTGATGGGGGAAGGAGATGTAACAGATTGGAGAGGGAAGCAAAAGCCAGATCATAAAGGCCACATTAGGAGTTTGGGACAATGGAGAGTCCCAAAGGATTTGTGTAGATAATGGAGAGTCACCAAAGGATTTAGAACAGGAGAGTTTTCATGGCTACATTTGCATTTTTGAAAAATATATATAGCAGGAAAGACCTGAATATTATAGACCACAAAGTAGTCCTTAGTAATTTGATGCCTGAGAGGAAATTGCCAGATATCCAGAGGCAGGCTATGGGCCCTTGGCTCTGCTCCTTTTGGACTGCCAGCTGAATGAAGTGTCCCTGCTTAGCAACCCTATATTAAGAAGAATGAGAAGAAACTGGGAATGAGATTTTAGATAGCACCAACTAAAGGCAATAAAAAGATAAAAATTTATAGTGGAAATTAATGCTTTTTTTTTTTTCCGTAAGTAAGCATTCACCTAAAAGAGTGGTGCCTTTTCCCAAAGATGCTACCACATTGCTCAATACCTTTCTGGAATTTCTCTTTTGGAATTTCTTTAGTGTCCAGCCTGGGTTCACGTCTTTTTATGGTTGCATTTTTTTAATTTTATGCTCCAAAATAAGCACTACTCAATCTGATTTCTTTTTTTTTTTGTTGTTAGAAATTTCTTTATTATTATGTATTCTTATTAAGCGCCAGCTTAATACTGCAGAAAATTTCAAATCACCCTTGATAACACACTTTCTTTTCTCCTACCCGAATTCTTGATCAAGAGTTGCTCAAGTAAAGACATGCTCTTCTCTCTTCTGTATAAAACTTTATGAAATAAAGGCAAAAGATTGTGTATATCTTGCTGGAAAATGCTGCCCAGGAATCTGGAGATGGTGGCTGCCCGAGCTCCCTTCACTGTCCAGGTCCTGAAAGACTCTTGTTCATGAACTGTCTCTTCACAAAGCAAGTCCACCACTTGCTGGGTTTATCATTCTGAGGGTCGAAAACTTTCTCACAAAGTCTCAGTCCAGTCTCTTGCCTTAGCTGTTGTAAATAGGCTCTCATCACTTCATCTTCCTGTTTGTTTGCAGGTTTGGCGTAAATCGCATTAAGTGGAAAACCAGGCTCTCCAGGAATGGGAAAATTAGTGATTCCCAGTGTATACATTTCTTTCTCACCTTGGCTTTTGGAATTGCACTTTTGGAGTTTCTTCAGACACTCAGAAATGTAGAGAGTTATATATATCAAGGTCCTATCAGCTTCATTCTTAATTTCATAGTTCTTGAAGAAGACATTGGCCTTGAAGTAATAGATGGCTTCATCCACAATATCTGTATCTTTTGTCTCTCTGGGGGCAGGTCCTTTGAATTGACTTCTGATAGGTAACAGTGCCATGTTTCCAATGAGTTTGGTGTCAGGATCCATGAGAGAAGAGTGGTAAGCCGGCATCTTGGCGGCGCCCGAGTTTCAACCCAGAGGAGCAGGATCTCTCAATCTGATTTCTTATCTTCCTTACTAGACCTAGCACTGAACTGACTTTTGATGTATTCCCAAAGTTAAATCCATCTTTACAGGATGAAAGTTTGTTACCTCTAAAGATATTCAAGAAAGCATCTGGTCAAGAAGTTATCAGCTGCAAGTTTCTTGACCCTCACTCAGTCTCAGAGATTGCCTATGAAACAGGGCTGATAAAAATCTCTTTCCTGCCTCCACCCCATTCAGTTACTGTAAAGATGCTACCAGAAAACATGGGAAAGCTTTCTGTAGGATGCTGCGTCAGTGGGAGCTATTTTTGTTGTCTTACGGTTTGCAGGCAATTCCAAACTGTGCATTTGCCACATCGTGGTGTCTGTCTGTATGTTCTTACAGATTGTTTACTTCATAAGAGTAGGGCCTGGGTCATATTTGGCTTTGTTTCACCAGTGTCCAGCATTGGCATCTTGCATTAAAATCCCCCAGATGTATTTTGAATCAATAATTGAGTCTAGTTCATTGCCTTATCCTCAAATCACATATTTAAGAAATAAATAATGCACTTGAGATTATTCAGTTCAAATAATAGACTCAGAGGCTACTTGAGTTTCTTCAAGTAGTTTGTCATTAGGAACCAGCTGTTCTCCATCTCTGAAGGGGCAAGGACAAAGGGCTAATGAAATCAATCAATCTGAAAACTTAAAGGCTCTTAAGCTTTTTTTCTGTGCCCTTTACTTTGACTGCATTTAAAAATAACTAAGAACATTTTTTTCAATTGCTAATGCTGGGACCCCATCCCAGGACAATTAAATCAATAACCCTGGAGTTGGAAGCCTGGCACTGATAGTTTTTAAAGCTACTTGGTGATTTTTAACATGCAACCTGCATCTGACGCAGGGACTCTAGAACTAGGCTTTGAGAAACATTGCTTTAAGAAATAAAAATTAAAAAGGGCCTTCTCTCTAGTTCTACATCAGGGGCTATAGGAGATGGAAAAGAACATAAGGTGTGTTCCCACTGCAGTCTATTAAGGGAATGCAAACTAGCAATCAATCACTAATATAAATGAGTGGAAAAGCAACTACCAGTATTTGCTGAGCTATGAGAGATCATGAAAAGGTGGACTTACGCTGAGCCTGAGACTTTCTGCAGAGTCTGGGAGATGGTTTAGGGAGTTTATCATCAAAATAGAAGATAGTGTCTGCACACAAAAGGAAATTGACTGTTAGCTTAGCAATCCTTCTAGTACCAGCCAACAGGCCTGACCAGTACGAAGGGTCTGAAGGCCTTATTCCCAGCACACATCACCATGTTTGGCACTGGGGATGCAACAGTGAACAAGACTCAAACTATCTCAGACAACTGAGTCTGTTCACAATAAAGTAAACAGGCAATTACAAAATGAGGAGACTGGATGAAAGAAGGTTGGTGAAATAGGAAGCACCAGTTGTTGGAGGGTTTTTAAGGATCAAACTGAGGTATTTAGTTCAGTCTAATATGATAACCAATAGTTTCTGATCAGAAGAATGCTATAAAGGAAACGTGTAAGAAAGATTATTTTTTAAGCTTTGGATCTGGGAAGGAAGTAGTACAGATATAGAATAATTAGGACACCTGCAACAATCTTAGGATTGGGTGGTAAGTTCCTAAGTTAGGGTGGCTTGGATGTGGGAAGGAGAGATTTATAGAATTCACACTGAAAAATATAGCTGTTTACATTATATAAGTATAAATAATTTAAGTTCATTTAAATTGGAAATGAATTGCTAATGTTGGAATTCTATATTGGGCTACTTATTGTGTGTCTGAGAATCAGTTCCTCTCTTGATATTTCCCACTGATACAAATTGCTATCGTATTTTAGTCTATTTCACAATTGAGGAAGAACTATAAAAACTGGATATCAAGTTAGTGAGGTCAGTCTAGGTCTCGATCCTTTTTGAAGAATCAGTTGTTTACTTCTGTTTATAAGTTTACACAGCCCCATACCAAAAATAAAAAAGACAACAAAAAACCACTTTCCTGTCAAACACAACCTCTGTGAAAATAGTAAACCTCGCTATTTCTGTAACACACTATAAAGTCAATGTCATTTGAGAATCTGAGCCTATGTGAAATTTTTTATTAATCAAACCTAAATTTTTATTTTTGCCTTCAAGTGAACAAGCTCTACAATTTTCATATGTAAATGATCAGTGTGTCATTAATTCCAAAAAATTCACTACTCTTCTTGGGCCAATTCCATAAACAGCCACAGAGTGGATAGAGTTATTGGGACATACACGATTGTAAACTATAAGACCCCCTGTACTCAAATTAAGTCTGTATTCTATGTCTGCTTGTGTATCCTCATAGGAGACCGTAAAGTACAGGCACGCTTTCAATTCATACAGTCTGTGATTTATAGAGGCACGTAGGTCAGGAATTTATTATGCTGAAAATCATAATAACTGTTTTGTTTTGCTTTTCAAAATGAAGTGACCAAAGCATGTTGAAAGATAAATGGTGAAGCATTTTGATTATGCTTTTATTTCTCTTAAAGATTAAATATTATTGCCAAATAACCAGCCATGCTAAGTATTATGATATTAAAGCTGAAGTAGTTTGTAAGCTGATAGCCCTTTCTTTCCTCTGGGTTTAGGTTTGTTATTAATCAAAATGTTGAACTTGCTTAGTAGAGTGGTGTATGAAACAAACAGTTGAAAAAGACAGCTCCTTTAACTTACGGCTCTATGGTTTTTTTCAAATTTGTAAGGAAATCTGTTTCTTCTTGCGGACTTTATGCTGTTATTCATGTGTCTAGAGTTCATTTTTTATACCAGAGCCAACTAAATCTAATAGTTGCAAGATTTTCTCATGGCATAGAAAGTAAGAAGGTGCCTTTTTATATTCTTAATTGACAACAGTCTGATCAAGTCATTTTTGAAACATGGAGAATCCATGTAATATCCCTAGAAATGGATATTACAAAAACTCATCTGTATTTCTGGGCAGAGAACAGGATAATTTTTTAAATAGAAGAATATGTATATGAAGAGGTATTAATAAGATAGTAGGTTTGTTTTCTCATATCCGTCCAAGAGTATTGATGAAATTGTTTTAAAGGGCATATGGTTCTTGCTACACTTTCTGGTGATGGATTAGACATCAACACAGCCAGCCATAAGCACTTGGAAAGCTGCTGCTAATCATGTACTGAAGTGCAGTAGAGGGGTCTAGACTCCCCATGATGTGTGGTAAGGGACCTTTAACAGGACAGTCCTACCATTCTTCTGCAGTTACTCCTCATCAGTGGTAATTTTACAATTTTAAAGAGTATATTTTGTGGGGGATGCAGCAAAGACTGTAAGAAATGTTGAAGAAAAAGGCTACCTCTCAATAACTGGGGGAAAAAAGGCTTAATTTATTACTTAAGTAAAGAAGAACTGTGCTTTTAAGGCACAGTGTCCCTACGCAAAGTAGGTGGCAAATCTTACATAGTGCTTTGGGGTCAGGAATTGTTTAGGTGTAGCTATTAATCTCAAAAGCCCCTTTATTCAAAAGAGACTATTGTTGATGGGCTGTCATTCAGAAGCATATTCACTGGAGTGAGTCTGCAGTTGATGGGCCAACTTTCAAAAGCATGTGGCTGTCACTGGTTAATTGGCTTTCAGAGGTGTATTTACTGAAGTGAGTTGTCACTGATCATTTAGACCTTGGTGAGACATCATTAATTGCTTAAATCTGGTTTAATTGTTTTTCCAACTGATTCTAGTGGTTTACTTAATACCATGACTGTAGAACAGTCAGCCTTTTTCTGGGAGTTAGAGATTGTCTTACTTTCAGAAGCTAATATCTAAACATTATAGGAAGTTGAAAGCACAAGAATATTAGACTTTGCAATGATTATACAATACATTTTTTAAATAAAGGTGTTTACTAAAGGAATGGAAGATTAAAAACTTGGCAACTCCACATGTGAAATAGCATGTTCAGGTATTGAGATCTGTTATTAAATTTGATACAAATAATGTATCATTAATAATATAGTTCCACGCATGGTGGCACGTGTTTGTAATTCCAGCTGCGTGGAAGGCTGAGGCAGGGTGCTCACTTGAGCCCAGGAGTTTGAGACCATCTGGGGCAACATGGCAAGATCTTCTCTCAAAAATAACAATAATAATAATGAAGTATAAAAATGTGAACATGACTTAAGTCATTCAGTAAATTAAAGTAGATTCTAGATCATCCATATATATCACTCCTACTTATTACATTCCAGCAAGCTTTCTTAGGTGGGACAAGGGAAGGTAGAAATGGTACATAAGCCTCAACTCGTCAGCCCTGGTGAGTAGCAGCTACTGAACCCTTAGTAATGATGGTATCACTAAAATTGTGACATTTTGTTTCCCTCCTATAATCTTTTTAGGAGTCTTTAAAATCTGGGTATATCCATGGGAGTTTGCCACACAAGTAAATATCACTCATAATTTCTGCCGCTGTAGGGAGAGGGACCTTCACTACTGCCTACTTACTGCCCAGATCTCCACTTACATGGGACAAAAGATATTAGCATCATATTTGGGTTTCATCTGCTTATATGGGACAAAAGATATTAGCACCATATTTGGGTTAAAACAGGCGTATAAGAAGTATTAATACTACAGTTTAACCCTGTCTGCTGTGATGAAGAAAAGTGTGTATAGGGTATAACTGGTAGGAAAAGACTTAGAGTTTTATTTGTTTAAAAATTAAACTTTTCTCTTTCCAAATTCATTCAACTGTTCTGAAGTCTGCTCTTTTGACTTCCCTGTTTATTCCTGACACTTCGTATGGGGCACAGCTAATTACTAACATATTTCACTGATCCTAAAGATAGCTAGCTTATGACCTCTTAGGATTCCAGCGTATGCTGATACCTTAAGACCAGTGAGCTTTTGAGGAAGTAAGAGAACAGGACTGGTTAGGTTTGTTGTAATCAACAGTAGAAGGAAATTAGTCCATAGAGTTATGTCAAAAGTTTAGTTTCCTTTTGTATGAAGAAAATATTTTTTTAAACCGGCAATTCCCCAGGAAAGGGAGTCATAACACCATTTGAACATCATTTTTAAATTAGCTTAATGTACTCCCTACTTTTGACCCATGTAACTGTTGAAAATTTTAAAAATCAGATAGGACTGGTTTATTGTCTTGAGTTTTGTTCTGCAGCCTGACTCACTCTGGCTAAAGGAAGGTGTTCTTTAAAGGAAGCAGTGTCCTCTGAGTTTACTTTGAGGAACGCTTCTGTATAGAACTCTTTTAACCTCCCATCAGGGGAGAAACCTCAAGTGAAAACTGAGGCAAAGATACTCTACTAGAAATATAAACCAACAGAACAAACTCCAGACATGTTTTTCAAATTTAAGAGGTTTCTGAGAAATTGGTTTCCATGTGGTGTAAGAACCAGTAAACAACAAACCCATCTTGGTGTTCCGTACGCTTATGGTTCATTATGCCAATGATAGTAGAGTATAGAATTTCTACTTTAAGTTCCCATGCAAGAATCACTGAACCATCTCTTTCCCTCTTTAGGATGTCACATGTACTTCAGTTTGAGGATAAAAGCAGAAAAGTGAAAGATGCAAGCATGCAAGACTCAGACACATTTGAAATCTATGATCCTCGGAATCCAGTGAATAAAAGGAGGAGGGAAGAAAGCAAAAAGCTGATGAGAGAGAAAAAAGAAAGAAGATAAAATAAGAATAACGATAACCAGAACTTGCTGGAAATGTGCCAGCAGTGGCCTTGTAACAGCCATTGTTCCCAACAGCATCACTTAGGAGTGTGAAAAGAAGTATTTCCGAACCTGTTGTCTGGTTTTGAAAAACAATTATCTTGTTTTGCAAATTGTGGAATGATGTAAGTAAATGCTTTTAGTCACTGGTACATGCGTTTTTTTCCTACCTGACCTTTTATATTGCTAAATCTGAAATAAAATAATTTTCCTTCCTTGTTACATGTTAACCATTTGCAGACTATGCAAACCTGTTTGTGTCCTTTCACCCTAAAATATGTGAAGGCTTCCTTTTCAAGGTTTTTTTTTTTTTTTTTGCCAATCAGTGTGAGCTTGTAAGGTTGCTCAGGTTAGCCTTGAACTCATGACCTCGCCTTCACAAGCGCCACGACATCTGGCCGTTCAAGGTTTTTTAATAACAAGTTCTTACAAAAAGAATATTTCTGGGAAACCTCCCTTTCACTAACTTTGGAGTATAATAAAAGATTATAAATAAAAAATAGACTATAAATATGGGTGAAGTTTTTTGCATATAAATATTTCAGAATATCCAAGTCAGCCTCATGCCTTTAGTCTTGAGGAACCCCCAAGTAAACATTCACGCCTTCATGTAGGCCAGTGCCTGGGTTTTATGGACACAGTCAAGATACTTTAACACTCTAAGTAACATCAGCCAGGCTCACTGCATGCCCAGCCTGACACCTGGCCCCCTGCCTACTCCTCTGTCCTCAGCACAGCAATACCAAGAGCACATGCAGAGGTCCCATTCTGACAATAAAAACTCATTAAGAATTTAACTTTTGATGACAACCATTCATGGTTATTTACTGTATATTATCTTTATTATAAGAGTCTGAATGCTAAAATTATATATATTATAACCTGATAAAACCTCACCAGCTACTTCTTTTCAGATTGTGTCTCATCAGCTCTCTCTTTCAGAATGTAATCTAATAGGCTTTCTCTAGAGCATAGAACACTGGTTCTCAAAATATAATCCCAGATGCTACACTAAAGCAGTAGTAGCATCACTTCAGAGCATGTCAGAAATGTAACTTCTTGGCCATACTACCCACCACTACCACCTCTCTTTCAGACTACTGAATCTGAAACTTTGAACCTTGAGGGCTCGTTAAACAGATGGGTGGGCCTTACTGCTGGTGGTTCCACCTCTTTTGATATTGGCAATATCTAGTGAAGTTAAAAATGTGTATATACAATAACCCCAAAATTCCAACCCTAGGTCCTAGGAATCCTAAAGAAATTCTCGCAATATTGCTCAAGGAGAGGAGTACTAAGTTATACATTAAAGCATCAACCGAAGAATGGATAAATAAGTTGTTGAATACTCATACTATGAAATAAGAGGTGAAAATCATAAATCAGAGCTATATGTGGTAGCTGATCTTTAAAATAATGTGGAAAAAAAGGTAACCACCAATATAAAAACAAAGATACACAATTTATTATGATATATTGTTTATGGATGTACACATATATAGAAAAGTATAAAAACATGTGGAAATAGTGGTTGCCTCTGAGAAGGAATTCACAGGGAGCTCACTTGTGTTTGTAATATTTTATTTTTTTTAAGTGCTAGATGATGGGTACTCAATTCTCATCTTCTGTACATGTTGGAATAACTGAAATATTTCACAATTTTTTAATGATTTTACCTGGAACCAGAGGTGAGAAGACAAAAGGACCCCCAGTACTAACAAAAACTGTTTCTATTTTGCTTCAAGAAGAACGAGAGAGCTTCAAAGAGGAGGAGAGGGCCATGATAGAGGTGCTCTGGGAAAATGTCAACCCATCCAAATGCAGGGTGGTCAGACTCAAAGTCACCCCAAAAATAAGCCAGTGTTTAGAAGTATGCCCTATCTTCCCCTCACCAAAAAGGTTATAACATTGGTTTTATTTCAGAGAAAACAGAATTTCATCTTCCAAACTCACAGTGCTGCTGTTGGTTATTCTGAAATGTATTACCACTAAATCAGTGTTGAAGTACCCTATGGTTTGTCTACCATTCCTCCTGGATTGTGTCTGCCTTAACCAGTGCAGTGTTATCCCAAAACAGAGGAAACCACAGACCTCCAGGGCATATGCTAGAGAATAATATTTGCAGGTTTAAAAAGATAACTGAATGACAAAATTAAAACGTCAGTTCAGTTGAATGCTTCTCATCCTGTTTTAACCACAAGGAGCAGAAAGATCTGAAATTCCATAGAGATTAGAATCTTATCAGAAGAACTTCACCAGGATAATAAAATTCACCATAAACTTAACTGAATAAGAGCAATAATAATTTTTAAAAAGGTTAAAAATGTAGTTGAATTATCTGTTCAATATTGTATGAAATGTGTTCATAGTAAAGCTTTTGGAAATGTCACAGGAATGTATTGGAGCCAAATGAGTTGCCAAAAAAAAAAAATTCAAAAAAACCAAAAACATGTTAGAAAATTAGTCTTTAAATTTTTAATTTCATATTTGGGATTATTTTTACTTTATGTGTCTTACCCTAGGGATGTTACCCTAAGACAAGGAAGTATGTTAGCATTTTTGTTTGTTTGTTTGTTTCATTTTTTACATTTCTTCCTTGCTATATGAGTTAGCATTCTTACTGTCTATGACAGTGCTGCACATTCTGAGGAGCAAACAACTCCCAGCAATTTTTTTTTTTCTCGTATGACAAACCAATTTTTCTCTTTGGTTGAAGTCATTGGCAAGGTGAAGGTTAAAACTACCCCCAGATCTCTCCTTTCTCAATAGGTAATTGAGGCAAATGCAGATCTCTCTAGAATGTTTAATGATAGAATACAAAATGCAAGGCTTCATGAAATTTGAATTCCAAGAGAAATAATGAATCACCAAATCTTATTAGGATGGGCATTAGAAGTCCTGGGTTTGTAGGAAGAAATATTTATTAATTTATTCCCCAGAATCACTACCACCACCACCAAAGCCGTAGGTGAATAAAAAATGGTGTAATACACATACCCTCAGCACTCTGTATCCTCTGAGGCCACACAGTAATTGCATCTGCTGCATCTAAAGGTCATCTAATAGAACAAGGTCATTAAAAAGTGTGAGGAGATGAGTGGTTTGCTGCTGTTGTTTTTAGAACAAGTTCAATAAGCCATGATGTTCTTATCAAGCTGTCACTACCAAGTTCCTTGATTAGATCTGACGTGTGAGGTACATAAACCTGTTCTGTTGAAGCAGTGTGGCCTCTATGGAAAAGGTTAGATAAATGCAAAATAATGCCCAAACATGCTGTTTAATCTTGGTGATAACAAGAAAGAAAATGGAGGTGTGAAGTGAGTTACCATTGAGGGTTGTATCAGTATAAGCAATTTGTCTGTAAGGGGTGTAGAGAAGTTAAGAGAGGTTACATTCTTTAACACCGTCATTCACACACACACAAAAGCAGGTCTAGTTTCTCTATGGCTTTGACTCTGTTCCAGTAACTCTAGACAGTTTATCAAGTGGTTCCATTTCTGCTTACTAGAAAGCAGGAAGTTTTCCTGTCCCCAAGTGTGTTTTATCTCTTTTAGCTTTTAGTGAAGACAAGTGAAACAGGAACCATTTTGTAGAGAAATCTTTTCTAATAAGGCTTGATGAAACATGAATTCTGAGAGAAATAATTAAACACCAAATATTACTAGGATGGGCATTAGAAGTCCTATGTTTATAGAAAGAAACATTTAGTTATTCCCTAAAATTGCTATCACCACCACCAAAGCTATAGGGGAAGATCTTTGTGACAGGTGCTAAGAATTTCATTAGTCCCTGTGGAAATCCCTATGAAAGTTGTTTTCATTGGTAGACTGGTCAACCAGCTCTCCTTTATAAAGGAAAGAGGAGCCCTGATTTGCAGCATTTACTGATTTCCACAGCATAAGTCCTCTCATCATGGCAGATTTTAAGCCACCAAAAGTAGCTCCAGTAAACTGTTATTTTTCCCAATTCCGTTTTCATGCTAGCTAAAAACTTATACAGTAACTCTTGCATTGGCACTAAAGACCTTACACAAAGGTTTGAAACTTTTGCTAGGATATGTCTTCATGCATATTTCTATTTTATGTAATTACTTCACAATTTGATCAAGTCCTAAGTTCTAGCAATATCTGTATCCTACATTTTTATGACATTTTATATCTTTAGATTCTCTCTTGATGCAGTTTTCCAAAACCACTTGCCTCACATTTATTTTCCCCCACTTGTGTTTTTGCCCCAATTAGTCATATGTCCAATTCAAGAAGCAACCAAATCTTACGGGGGGTGGGGGGGTTTCAGGGAATAGCATGGGGTGGGGAAAGGGAAGAAATATAATTATTGTTCTTTGAATTGTTCCAAATAAGTGATAATGTATAAATTCATCATTTAATTTATTTTAAACTCTATTTTGGGTTGGGGGTGAGAAATCCTACCTGAAAAGAAAAGATGACTGGCTTCTAAATGAAATGCAGACAGGAGTCTGGTCTCTCTCTTTTCCACATCTGCTGGGAATTATTTCCTTAAGATTAGATCATGGCGCTAATTCATGTTACTTGATCAGTAAAAACATCTTCTGGAGTCTTTCTTCACAGCACTAGTCAAAAAGACTAGTTCTTGGTCTTTTAGGAAATTATTATTTTCTCATTCTCCTGATGCCAAAAATGATAGTCATTGCTAAATTACAGCACTTTTTTTAAGTAATCAGGATAATTTTAAAACCAGAGCACTCTTAAGTGACTTTCCTATTTATTTTCTGAATTTACTCTAGAGATTTATTATAATATTCAAACACTTGCATAAGAATATATTTGCAGCCAGGAGAGGTGGCTCAGGCCTGTAATCCCAGCACTTTGGTAAACTGAGGCAGGCAGATCACCTGAGGAGGGGAGTTCGAGACCAGACTGGCCAACATGGTGAAACCCCCTCTCTACTAAAAATGCAAAAATGAGCCAGGTGTGATGGCACGCATCTGTAATCCTAGCTATTTAGGAGGCTGAGAAAGGAGAATCACTTGAACATGGGAGGCGGAGGCTGCAGTGAGTTGAGATTGTGCTCTGCCCTGGGTGACAGAGCAAGACTCCACCTCAAAAAATATATATATATTTAAAATGAAGCATACCATATATAGAGAAGAAATGACAATATGCTCTATGGTTCATTCTCAATAGTTATGAGTAAACTTACAATCTGAAGGTTTCCTTCTTTTTGTGTGGTGTGTATTATTTTTTAATTTGTAATTTTAAGAAAGTATTTGGAATAAGAGAGATACAACTATTTTATTTATATTACAAAACTTTGTAATTATATTATTGGTGTAAGTGAAGAGACTGATTAAGAATGGGATACTATTTCCCAAGGAACAAAAGAATTCAGCAAGTGATTTTTAAATTAATTTAGAAAAGCTATACATGGTATCATGTGAGGACTAGATCCATTTCAGAGTGAAATTCCATTATGTCCATCAAACCTGACATGTCCAAAATGGAACTGTCATCTACACTTCCCAGCCTTGCCTCCACCAAACCTGCTTCCTCTGCAGTTTTCCCATTTCCATTATGGGCAATGCCCATAATGCAGTTTCCAGTTGCTCAGGCCAAATAGCTTGGATTTTTGTCTTTATCTCACACATTCAGTCTGTTATGATATTCTGTTGACTCCGCCTTCAAAATTTCCAAAATTTTACCATTATTTGCCACTTCCCACTGCTACCACCCTTGTTAAAGGGACCGTCAACTATCACGTGGACTGCTATAATAAACTTTCACCTTTTTTTCCTACAATTTATCATTAACATGGAAGCCAGCTAAACTTTTTTTTTTTTTTTGAGACGAAATTTTTCTCTTCGTGCCCAGGCTGGAGCGCAATGGCGCAATCTCAGCTCACTGCAACCTCTGCCTCCTGGGTTCAGGCGATTCTGCTGCTTCAGCCTCTTGAGTAGCTGGGATTACAAGCATACGCCACCCTGCCTGGCTAATTTTGTATTTTTAGTTTCTCCATGTTGGTCAGGCTGGTCTCGAACTCCCGACCTCAGCCTCCCAACGTGCTGGGATTACAGGTATAAGCCACCTCACCCAGCCCAGTTATACTTTTTAAAACAAGTCATGTTGTTATACTTCTTTGTTGAAAACCCTTCAGTGATTCCCTATTTAATTCAGAGTAAAGCCCAAGTCCTTACAATGGCCTAAGGCTCTGCGTACATACAGCCTCTTCCTCTCAGTTTCTCTTTCTCTCTTACTACCTTCTCCATCACTTACTCTGCACCAGTCACACTATCCTTCCTGCTGTTCGTCAAATAAGCTAGGTGTGTTCCATCCTAGGGCCTCCACAGTGGCTGTTTCCTCCACCCGGAATACTCCCCTCCAGGATGTCCACGTGGCCCTCTCCCTCAGTTCCTTCAAGTCTTTACTCAAATGGCACCTTCTCAATGAGGCCTACAATAATCACTCTACTTTAAAATTCCAGTCACCCCTCACACATCCTCAGTCTCTCAAATCTCCCTATTAAGTTGTATTCAATAGCGCTATTAACTCCCACACACTTTGCCATATTAGCTTATTTAATTCTTACAAACAACCCCATGAAATAGGGATTCTTACTATCAATTGTACAGATGAGGAAACTGAGCCTTAGAGAGATTAATTTATTCTTGATCAACCATCTCCCATTCTAGAACGCCCTCCATGAAGGAAAGGATTTTTGTCAGTTTTGTTCACTGTTGTTCCAGTGCCTAGAACCCTGCTTACCAAATAGTAGACAGACAGACACTTAACAAATATTTGTTGGATTAATGACTAAACCCCTCAGGATCCAATATAGGGTTATTACATATATTATAGTTTAATATCACCATCATTTCATAAAGATAGGATACGTTTACATTAAAAATGAAGGAAGGATACAACCTCACTTCAGGGACGGCTCTAACAATTGAATAAATGTAACTTTAGGGAAATCTCACCACAGTCTTTCTTGTTTAACGTAAGACACGTTGTCACAGATGTTACAGATGTCTCTGTAAGTCCTGAGATTACGAAGAACTGAGGACCAGCATGTGACGTATAGAAAGCAAGGCTTTAAGGCTTCAGACCTGCAACTGATTTAATAGGCGAATGATACAACCTCTTGACATCTGTTCCTCCTGTCTCAGACAGGAACAGTAACAGCTGCCTTACCTACCTGTCAAGGTGTTGTTACAGTCAAAAGAAAGAATAGACGAGAAACCAAGCTTTTACAAAGGTAAAGCCCCTGTAGTGATAAATGCTAACATTTAATGGATATTTACTTGATGCCAGACTCTTGTCTAAGCACTTTATCTGTATTAACTCATTTAATTCCTACAAACAACTCTGTGAAGGATGCTCTATTACTGTTTTTTTTTTAATTGAGATGGAATCTTGCTCTGTAGCCCAGGCTAGAGTTCAGTGGTGTGATCTCAGCTCACTGCAACCTCCACCTCCGGGGTCCAAGTTCAAGCAATTCTCTACCTCAGTTTCCCAAGTAGCTGGGATTATGGGCATGAGCCACCATGCCCAGCTAATTCTTGTATTTTTTTGTAGAGACGGGGTTTCACCATGTTGGCCTGTCTGGTCTTGTACTCCTGGCCTCGGTCTCCCAAAGTGCTGGGATTATAGGCTTGAGCCACTGTGCCCAGCTTATTACTGTTGCTATGTCACAAAAGAGGAAGAAACTTGAGGCTTACAGAAATTAAATAATTTGTCCAAGTCACTTGATAAGCAGAGGGGCTGGAGTACAAAACAAGACTGACTTCCAGAGTTTCTGCCCTTTATCACCGGACTGCTGAGCCTCTCACTACACAAGCCCACTTGTTTTCATTATATACCTTGGATTCACCTCTGGAGTTTAGGATCTAATGGGGTTGAGGAGGAAGACAATGCCCAAAAATAAAAAGACAAAACACAATGATTTCAGTTAAAAAGGATTATACATGTAGAAACTAAGTGAATGCCAGAATGAAGCAAGAGATGGATTTGGCGGGATTAATCTAGAACTGTTTTGTGGCAGACAGAATTCTGACCATAATTTGAAAGAAAGGGAAAACACGCCATTGAGAAAACAGGTCATGTTCCAGGTGGGGAGAAGGTTGTTCAGACAAGCTATTAAGACAAATGTTAGAGACAGCAATGTGTCTACATGATGCCAAAACATCTGGTCAACTCAGTTTAAAAAAAAAAAAAGCAAGAAACCTCCATCAATGCAGTGAATTTCTTCAGTCAATCCAGATGTTTGGCATCTTGTAGACAAAACATCCAGATGATTAACTGAAGATTTGACAGAGTCGACTGGATTAACCAGATGTTATAGCATTGTATAGACATAGTGTCAGGCCATTTGCTTGGCTGAAGCACAGTCCAGCTGTACAGGAGATAGAAGGCCCAAGCAAAGAGGTGGGATTTGGAGGAGAGGACCTGGAGATTGGATTTGATGAAATTGGTAGCTGTTGGAAGAGGAGCGTGATGGAAACGATGCTTAGGAAGAGAATTCTGTGTGAAGAGGGAAGGGGAAAAAAATGGTGAAAGGAAAAGTTGTAGACAGGAAAGAGGATATTAGATGAGTGCAGGTGTGTGTGAGGTAATTAGAGCCTGGACCAGAACCAGGCCTGGGAAGGCAACAGGAAGAAGCAGATCTGAAAAACATTACAGAAAAAGAACAGGAGGTCGTGATGGGCTAGACAAGGGAGTGAAACTGCACATCACCCCAAGGCTGGAAACTCTGAGGCCTGGGAAAGCAACCGCTGTCAGCCTCACCACAGTCATGAACCAAGACATCCCTCCCCGCAGCCTCCAATCCAAGGGCTTCAGCCAGGCCTACAGGCAGAGGGAACTCAGAGACCACAACATCACTCTCATATTCAGGTCCCTTAATTATTTTAGTGCTACCTAAATTGATTTTCTTTTAAGCCCAGTTTCATGAAGTGATCAAGAATGCTACATTCAGATTACTGGGTAGACACAACTTCAGTGAAGTCTTAAAAAATTAAGATGCCTAGGTAAGTAAATTCAATAAAATGAGATTATGAGAAATTGCACAGCACCTATGTACTTGACGGATTTGTATTAGAGAAGCCTGTTAACAGGCAGGAATAAAAGGCTGAATTCAGAAATGTATGATCCTTTTTTAAATCTCCAATTTATGAAACTTTAGAATGTGCAAGCATTGGATCATTCCCAGAACTGCCTACTACACCCCTTCCTGAACACAATGTTTACATGATGGGAAAACGCAATTAATGATCTTGGTAAGTCTTTCTAGTGCTCCAAGATTAAGTGAGTCACTTATTTATTAAAAAAAAAAAAACTGTTGGCTTCACTGAGACAATGAATGATTTATCCAGGTATTTAAATATACCCTTCCTATAGCAATTATTTTATAAGAAAGACCTCAAACTTAGTAGACAGAAACTAGTTATTTAAAAAGCTAATCAGTGAAATATTCCCTATTATAGCATGAAGATTACAGCATTCGTTCTTGACCTATAATCCCCTAAGTGCCTCTTTTTTGGCAGCACAAACTATACCTACAAGAAGATTAGTGGATTTTTTTTTTCTGATACTATGGTTCCATTGGCTGGAACCATTTTCCTAAACTTGTTTTTCTCAAAGATATGGGAAAGAAAACAAAAAAATGGGAGAATTTTATTAGAGGCTCTTCATTACCTACGATGTCACAATTGAAAGTCTATTTTTAACTTCCTTTGAATGATGCCTTTGAAACACATCAAGGATTTTATATGGAAGCCAAGTGGTTTTGATTTGAATAATAATTCTTTCCCATTTATCCATTCCTGCTACCTTCAAATCACATCTAGCAACCATAGGAAATGGTCTCATGTCCTAATGGGAAGGAGTTAGGACCAGATAGGATTGCAGAAGTAAACCCTCAGAACATACACAACGTCAGTATCTGTGTTCTAATACAGGTTAAAACTGAGAAAGACTCACTTCCATTGATCTTTTTCTTATTCCCCACATAAAAATATTAACCTTCAATATCTCCATCTGAACCATAATATTGATCAGGGTAAGAAATAAACAGAAGATTCTTCTTTAGCAAATTTCATTGATTCTACTACTTTAATAGAATCTTGGAATGGCTTTTGAGGCTTTTGGGCTTTTTTGTCTCAGTATTGCTAACCTATAGGCTGCCTTTGTATGAATTAGAAAACGGTACCCAGTCCCCAAGGCATTTTACTTCCATACGTCAGGAAATTGTGATAATATACTGACTTTGTTAAGAAGAAACACTACTAAATCTGCAAGAAAAATTGTCATGCTAAATATCCAAGCTATGTTGTTTGTGATGTGAATTATGTCCTTTATTTAGATGTGCACCCTTGTGCAGTGCTCACCTGCTCAGCTCCTCCTCCCTCCCACTTCACTGTCAGTCTTCTGCATTTGCTAGCCAGCCTGAATGCTCCTTAGACTCCTACGGAAATTCTGTTAAACGGTTCTCTCGAAAATCACTCATGCTGTTCTTCCTGCCAAATCCAAGTCTACCTTCTTGGAACTCTTGGCCCTCTCTTAATCCTGATTCTCTTCCTCCCTTTTGTACCAGCAATTTTTGTCGGGCACCTGTTTTCTACAGACTCCCTTCTTAGACTTCAGTTCTGAAGAATCTGGTCAGTTCTTCCTGAAATAAAAGGGTCCTTGGAGCTAAGGGATTTAGCAAGTGGAAGCTGCAGGTGCTGTGTGTTCCACATGTCTTAACCTGTACTACTTCACTGTTTCCCACAGCAGAGATTCCAGTCAAGTACTTGTCTTCCTGTAAAAACTTAGGGCACAGCCTTCTCTATTTAGTGATATCTGTGACTTGAGCCATATGTTGTTCCATGTCATCTGCAGAGGCCCATGACTTGTTCATTAAAAAGACCTAGAAGTCAGACTACATAGGAACTAAAGAGACTTCAGTGCAATCTCTGAACTACAGCTCTCTGCTTCTGGCTCCCTACTTTCTGAAGCACTCTAGGGAAGATGGTCCTTCACCAATCTTGCAATCCAATGGCCACCTAGTAAAATGAGGAACAGACATTCTTCCCAGCCCTGTGGGCTAGACGAGTAGCTAGTGTCTCTTCTATAGGTTGGTGATGGTCCCACATTGAAGAATGAGCTCTTTATGGTCTACTGGGCTGGGGCATCATAGGGTTTCTGGATGACATTCTAATATGGTCCATGACCTGCCTTAAGCTCCTGGGCAAACCCTCTCCATATGCATAATGTAGATAACATATTTAGCATCTCTCTCCAAAGAAAACCTCCTCTATGTTAACAAGGGTTAGCAGTGTGCCGGAATGGTGCATTCACCTCTCCTGTGCATGGTAGCTCTCCTGTACTCCCTTTAACTATCCAAACACTCAATGTATCCTGAGATTTGCTTAATAATAGGGCTTTTTTCCCTTCTGACAATCCCATCAAGAACCACCTGAAGAAAAGGCAGCCATTTAAAAATCTGTGGCATTCAAAGGAGACTTCCAACATATGAATGCCAGCTCTCTTTGTCTTTAATCCTCTGTTTTTTCTTACTCTTGGTAAGTAAAACTTATCCCACCAATGGGAGGGGGGGTGGTTTTATTTTGTTTTTTTATAAGTGCACTTTTTCTCCAACCACCTGATATGCAGGAAGTAAAATAAATATTGACCTAAAAACATTAAAGCACCTTCAAACACCAAGTAGTTTCTCCCCTAGAATTACTGTAGAACTAGAAAATGGCCTCGGTTGTCATTGACCTTGGTTTAATGCCTGGTTAAACCCTATGGAAACTGCTTCCAAGACAGCATTTAGATGCTCCAGAAGTTATTGGAATGTGGTCCACAAAAAATATTTCATATCCTGGTTTACTTGCCTGAAGAAACTCCATGAAGTAGACTCTATATAGGAAACAATTCCATCTTCCAGGGTGAATATTCACTCATTTGCTTTTCCAGCCAGGAGCTTGGAAGAAGCCAGCAGGCCATGTAGTCATTTGGTAATGTCCTTCCTACTGCCAAGATGGATTAATGCTGGGAGACCTTACAACGGTTGAGTAATCGGTAGTGCGTGCAGGCCCTCCAAGATCCCCAAGGTGTGATTATTTTCATACGTACATTTCTGTCATCGTCCTCCAAAGGGTGCTTTGTCATTTCCTTCACTCTTTCCTCACTGGACTCTCAAGTCTGTATAACAAGGATGACACAATTTTCAACTCACTGCCAATCTACTCAAACTGAGTGTTGATGAGCACTTCAAGGACATTGCTAAAATGTGAGGGTTTTACTAACAAAATTACTCTGGTTTCCCTTTAAATGATTCTGGAAAAGTATGAATAGTTGTTTATTAAAATATGATTTAGAACTTAATCATCCCGTACATCCATTGCCTTATTTATTATGTTCCTACCTAATCCTCAGGTTGGCATTAAGATGTCATGGACCTCCTAAGATCTCAGACTATGAGCAACTAAATTGAAACAACAATGTAAATATGTAAGATGAGTTTTAAAATTAATTCCACTTTGCATTTTTTAACATTACTACATTTACTCCCTGAGCTGGTCTCACCATCACTCTGACTCTTCAACTTGTGTTCAACTCCCTTCTGGAAGTAAACAGGCCTGTGAAATGGGAAATTAGACATCAAAAGAGCTCACACTCTGACCTTTTGTTCAAGTTCTGTCCTTGCCACCAACTAGCTGGGAGTCCTTAGAGGATATATTTAAACTTTCTGAGTTAAAGTGATTTGCACAATGGTCAATAAATGCTAACCACGACAGCATTCATTTAGTAATATCTATTATTAATATTTCCTCCTTCAACCAAAGCTTGAGTATAGAACCCTTGTCTAATATTGGGTTCCAGACTCCTATAAACTTTACCTTATACTCTTCTTTGCTGGCTGAGCAGGGAACCAAATGGATGTATGCTCAGCAGAGCTGTGCAGCCATCTTGGATTCTCCTGTTACTCTCACCACTGGTGGTTCTTGTACCAGAGCCCAAAAACCTCTCTTGGTGCTTTATGTACCTGCTAAGCTTTTCCTATTGGTTACTCAGGAGATTAGATGCTTCTGTCCTCTTTCCGGATCCCTTCTTCTCTGAGTCCCAGGTCTTAAGGCCGTCTCCAGTAGCAGGGCTACAATTTTTGAAGACTGAGCCAAAATTATCTCTAAAACCTGAGAAGCTCTTAGCATCATCCCTGAGAGGGCTCCCCAGGGATCAGTCTTCTATGGTTCTAAAAGCAACCCCAATCCCATGTACGCTGTGTCACAAAAGCTGGGTGCTGCTGCTGATTTGAGATTGCCCAAGCCATAAGCCAGAGGCCCTGCTTTGGCTGACGTTAGAATCACTCAAAAACTTCGAAAAACGCAGATGTCTGTCCCACTCCCAACTCTGTGACTCAATACTTTTTAAAGCTTCCTGGGTAATTTTGATGATAAACATCAGTTTGAGAAGCTGCGATTTGAGTAACTACCAAACATCCCTATCTATTCCTCCCATGTCTTGGAACTAGACTATCTTTCTGAGCTTACATAAACCTGCTGCTGTTTCTCCTAAATCCAGTTAGTTGTTGACTCTGGTTACCATAAGCTCCAAACAGGTGACCGGGAATCAAGCTGCCGATTGTGGCTTAGGAGCCTCTTCTCCCCACCCTCAGCCCCTTGAGCCCAAAAAACATTAAAGATATCATATTTCACCCAAAGAAATATAATCAAGCGAGAACAGGGGTTGTAGAATCAGTAGCCGTTAGTGTGGACAATGGATTTGAGTTCAAAAGATTTAAAGGCCTGAGACTCCAACAGTGATCAAAAGCAGATAAAAGGCCCTTCTCCCTGCCAAGGCAATCTAACATGCTGTAGCATTTACTGTACTGGTGAACTTCATGAAGCAACCCTAGTGAGACCTTTGTTTTGTAAAGAAAAAGAAAACAGAAGGATTGTGACAATTCTTCTTGTGATTAAAACACATGACCTGAGCAACATGTCTGAGGTATTGTTGAGAGGTGCTGGTGCTGCCCACCTGGCCCAGCTCTATTTCCCTTCATCTCTGTGTTCCAGGTACTTTCTTACACCCTGCCCACTGGACCATGGGCCTTTGTAGTTCACTGATTAACACTTGCCTAATCAACTAGACAAACACAGGATGGGGCAGCTGGGCGCTGAGCTGCCAGGGCTCGTGTGGGAGCTTCTTCAAGACTGACCTCGACCAGGCCAAGTTAATCTAAGAACCTGTTGCAAAAGGAAATGCTGTGAAGGCAAGATGCAGGTGTCCCTTGGGGCCGAGTGGCTTCTCAGTGAATGGACTTCATTCTTTTCTGCTTGACCAGCCTAAAAACAAGAGGCTGGCCTCACAGAGGATTCTCTTAGAAGATACTGCAGAGCCACTTTTAAGACCAAATTATTTCACAGCCCAACATCCTTACTGACATCTCAGACCACCCTTCTCCCCACCTTCTTTTAATCACTTTCTTTTCTCCTCCAGGGCACAGACAGCTTTTATGCAAATTATCTCTCAGGACCGGTGTGAGGGCTTTCGCAAAGAAAGGTAGATCGCATTCAAGGTCCTTTATACCTCAGAGGGCTCCCCAGGGATGAGCAACCTGTTCTGCCACAGAGCTGCTAGACGCCCACGGTTTTCCCTGCTGTATCTCATCACAAGGGCCGTGGGGCACGGCCGCCTCCAGCCTGGCTCCAGACCTGGGGCCTCGCCACCCTGCCAGCAGCGGGCGCAGAGCCTCCCGGTTACCCCCAAAGCTGCGGATTGAAGTCTGGTAATGGATGAAATCCCTTAACCAACTGTACTAAAAAATAAGATCGTGAATAACATGTGACTATCGTACAGATCTCCATAAAACTGGCGGGTGTGAAACCCACACTTTGAGAAGCATAGTCTCCCTCTCGAAGTGGCTTCCAGTGACGGTGCAGGATCTAATTCACCCTTTTTGGCTCGGCTACTGGAACAGGTCTCAGCCAAACTACTGTCTCACCGCCATGGTGATAATCATGTTTAAAAGCACAGCTAGTCGGTGCGCGACCACTGCACGGTACAATAAGAATCTGCCGGGGGAGAGACCGGCAGTGTGCGGGCAGTGTGTGGGCTGCCAGGGTAGGGAGCAGACCGCCCGCCGCTGCGCATGCGCCACCCAGGCCGCCGGCCGGAGAAACCTCCAGGAGGCTGGAGGCGGGAGGCGGGGAATGCGCGGGGTAGGCGGGAAGCGGGGAGACACTAGGTGGGGGAGGGGCGGGCCAGACTTTGGGGGCGGGGCGCAGCGGCGTCCTGGCTGGGAAGGACCGGCCAGACCCCAGCCCTGTCCCGGCGTCTGAGATTGCAATCTCGTCTGGGGCACTCTTGCGCCTCGCCCCGACCCGACTTCTTTTCAGGGATTAGTCCTGACCTCATGATTAATCAGCACTTTCTGGTTTCCTTAGGGTGACGTCATCTCTGCTCAGAGATAAAACAGGCTCCTCTTTGAGGACTGCGGGCCGCCGGGGGCCCCGGTCCGGGAGGCTGTCCCGGGGACCCCGCCCCTCCCACAGGCGACGGCCAGATCGCTCTGCCGGCCCTTGGAACGCAGGGTTCTCCGGCCACAGCGCGTCTTGTTTATTGCTTTTGCGGACTGGTTAAATGCAAAAGCTCAAAGTTTTCTTTCTTTTTTCCGTAATTATAAAAGTAGGACATGCTCTTTTAAAGAGTGGAAAATTACAAAGAAAAGAGTAATCACCCAAAGCCCCACACCCTCTAGACTCAACCTCTGTTAATTTTGATGCATTTCCTTCCTATCTCCCCCTGCACCCCCTTTCTTTACAGCAGATCTTCAGGTTTTTAACATCATTTAGTCATGTTATATCATTTTGTAGCCTACCTTTTTCACTTAATATTGTGGCAGAAACTTTTTTTGTGCTTTTTTCAAACATTGCTTTAAAGGTCATAAAGAGTCTCTAGTGGAGGTATCATCAAGTACTTAAATACTATTTCCATTTATGAGCATCTAAGATGTTCCCAGTTTTTACTAGTAAGAGGTAAACCATCCCTTTACCCTTATGTTTGCCAGGGGTTGATGGTTGTTGGAACATACAAGCCCCAACTAAAAATTTGATCAAATATATGTCAAATTGTGAATGAAACTTGAAAGCTTCTGCTCTTTTCCATATTGCCAGTGGTAGATAACCTAGGGAGAAGCTGATTGTATGCAGGGTGAGCTTTTGTGCCTGTGAAGGGAGGCCCTGACCTGAACTGGAGGTGGAGAGTTTTGCAGTGGGAATGGAGGCTGGTGGCAGAAGGCAGAATGAGAAAGAGGGGAGACAGTCAACTGGCACCTAAAGGAAAAGCTGCTCATGAAGATAAATGGCTGATAATTTTTGGAACACTGATGTTGAACGTGCCATTTTAATTGTTAGTCCAAGCTCCAATGTCCTTTTTTCTTTTACTAAAAGACTAGAAAATTACAGGAGAAAGAACTGGGCCTAAGAGAAAATGCACGATTTAGTACATTTTCTGCCTTGTGATCTGCCCTCCTTCTCCAAAGTCCTTTTTCCACTTCATTAAAGAGTAATATAAGGTTTCTGTAAGATTCTAGATATCTAGGATAAGCAGAGGACATGAACCATCCTGATCTTCTCTCTCTCTCTCTTCTTTAAGATGGGATCTCGCTCTGTCAGCCAGGCTGGAGTGCAGTGGGGATCTCGGCTCACTGCAGCCTTGACCTCCTGTGTTCAAAAAATGCTCCTGTCTCAGCCCAAAGCCTGTAGCTTGGACTACAGGCACACATCACGCTCGGGTAATTTTTATGCTTTTTGTAGAGATGGGGGTTTCACCATGTTGCCCAGGCTGTTCTCGAACTCCTGCTGAGCTCAGGCAATCTGCCTGCCTCAGCCTCCAAAAGTGCTGGGATTACAGGTGTGAGCCACAGTGCTTGGCCCATCCAGAACTTTTCTGTGAGGTCTGGCATGAGCCTACTTGTATTTATCTTTTGCAAATCACCATAATTGAAAGCTGTTCACTTCTAAAATGAGGTTACAGGAAAAAGAAAAAAAAGTAAGTTTTGGTAACAGAATGTGATGATGGGAGAAAGGCTGGTGGTTTGAGAATACTGGTTAGCTTGGTTAGGAAAGGGCATACGACTCTAGTACTTTTTTTTTTGAGACAGAGTCTTGCTCTGTTGCCAGGCTGGAGTGCAGTGGCGCAATCCTGGCTCACTGCAACCTCCACCTCTCAGATTCAAGCGATTCTCCTGCCTCAGCCTCCTGAGTAACTGGGATTGCAGGCACGTGCAGCCATGCCCAGCTAATTTTTGTATTTTTAGTAGAGACGAGGTTTCACCATGTTGGTCAGGCTGGTCTTGAACTCCTGACCTCACGATCCTCCCACCTCAGCCTCCCAAAGTGCTGGAATTACAGGAGTGAGCCACCGCACCCAGCTTCTGCCTTGATTTAAATTTGCATGACAAAGTAGGCAATTTTGTGTAATTGGCACATACTTTCCATTCTTGAGCCACCTGAGAATGGCAGGGAAGCAGTGATATAACTTCAAAAGGGAGAGAGTGGCTGTGGTGGTTTTCTTTTCCCTCTGAACTCAGAAGGAGTTCTGTGCCTGTGCCTGTGTTCCTGTCTCCTTCCCAGAACAGTTCCCACTACTGACGGTATGGCTATCATCCTCCTTCTAACCCACTTCCTCACCACTGTGGTCTCCACCTAGAATGCAGGTAGGCAACCGTATCGCTAGAGCGATATTTGCTCAGAGTAGAGAAAACCCAGCCTGCTGAGGCAACACTCCAGACCTGGCTTCCAGCCACAAACCCACTAGCTCCTAGCTCTCCAGTTCTACTCCTTTTAGTACTCAGGGATTCTCACTGTTTCCATTGCTGGAGGAAGGTTCCCTTCTGGCTATCCAGTTCACATAGGATTGGGAAGAAGCTAGCTCCATTCTCGTCATAGCCGGTGAGATCAGTCCCTCCAGGTTTGGGCTCTCAGCATCCCTTCTCCGAGTCACAACATTCTCTAGACACTTGCTGACTCTGCCATGTTGTGCCTGTTAAAAGGTCATCTGCTTTTTGAATTCTTTCCACTCTCCTCCCAATTATTTGTGATAGTCTCTTAGAGAGTTAAAAATAACATGTATTTCCCCAGTGGTTTTGTATATTTCCATTTGGCAAACTTTATTTTGTTCCATGTGTTTCTAAGGGAACAGAAATGAAAATGGTTTATGTCCTACTTCCTACACTGGCCTCAATGATGTTGTCAGAAATGGAATTGTCTTTTGGTCCAAAGTGGGTACACCCAACCATAAGCTAGGTTTCATGCAGGAACTATATAAACTACAAAGACAATGGACATTGTTTGACTACTGGAAAATCTGCTGCATTGTACTTCCTTTAACCAAGTAGTGAATTTTTTTAATAGGTCGATTCAAGCCACTTTGATGGTTCATGATAACAATATAAAACTAGGTCACATTATAAGCATGAACTATGACACTATGTCGCATTACTGAACTCAAACTAAGGGGAATATAAGAACTGAAGATGGAGGGCAGTTGTTACTGGAAGGAACATATGGAGGGGCTTCTGTGACACAGGAAATGTTCTATTTGAAGATCCAGGTGATAATTGTATGAGTATGTTCAGATTGTGAAAAATCACTGATAATCACATTTTTCTGTATTTATGTTCTACATACACAAAACACTTAGAGACTTTGTTGTGACAGGCAATTAAGACAATGAGAGCAATGTTCTTTCATTCAACATTGTTTTAGTTCCCACTTGGTTCTCAATGGTAAACAAGAACTGTACATATTACAGAAATGAGTAAACTAAGGGCCACACAGCCTGATTTCATGGATTTTACAGTTAGTAGCTACAATGTAAATTACAAGTGTTTAGTGTGCATACCAATATTAGATTCTTAGTTGTGAAAAATGTACCATAGTAATGTAAGATGTGAACATTAGGGGAAACTTGCTAAGGAGTATGTGGGATATTTCTGTGCAAGTTTTCTGTAAATCTAGCCCTCTTCTAAATATAAACTTGCTTTAAAAATACTCAATTTCATGAGAATGACTATGAGGGAGTCATTATTTTTGCACCAAAGAAATCAGAAGTGACTTTGTAGAAGAAAAGAATGATCGAACTGGGCCTTAAAGGAAGAATGAGATTACAACAAAGGGAAATGGAAAAGAAGTATTTAGACAGGGGAAACATGACACAAGAAACTGTGGAATGTGTGAAAGGACGGGATGGGGACTGATGAATTGGGAGCATGAAAAGGGTGGAGTGCAATAGGACCCAAAGAGCAGAGGGCCTTGAAAGCAAATCGCGAAAAGGCTTAAATTTTGTAAGTTAACACCAAAATAATTAAGCTCTGAATTGCTATTGAAATCCATTGTTTTATAATAAAAAGCAAATATATTAACCAGAAAACAGATAAAAATTAATATACTTAAATCATCTCCCCAAAGACATCTCTGTATGTCTACCACAGAGCTAAAGGAATTAGTCATAACATTTATAGGACACTTGCTATATGATAACTACTTTGTGTCTG
This sequence comes from Callithrix jacchus, assembly GCF_049354715.1. Taxonomy (NCBI): domain Eukaryota; kingdom Metazoa; phylum Chordata; class Mammalia; order Primates; family Cebidae; genus Callithrix; species Callithrix jacchus. Next base: position 144,455,930 of record NC_133503.1, on the reverse strand, counting down.
TTATCTTAATTATCCTAAGATCCTTATGAAGCAGGTCTTTTTTTAATTTACAGGTAGAAAATTGAGAAATTGTTTATTTCCAACAAATACAAAAGAGTTATAAATATAAAGAACAGATACAGCCACCTGAGAACTTGTTTGTTTCCAACAAACACAAAAGTCATAAACGTCAAAAATAATAAAGGACTTGGTGCTAGGATGTGCTTCAGTGGTTGAAATGGATATCTGAGTTGGAAACATGTTTACATTTACATTTTGTTTAAATTTATTTTTTAACTGAAAAGATAGTCATCTGGGACTAATTTGAGTTATTCAAGACATAATGTTCTTGCTAAGCCCATTTATCAAGTGTGTTTTAGGGAATAATTCTGACAAGTGTTTTTGGCAAGGGTAATTATCACAGAGTACCAAAAACTGATAAAGTCTGGCCTACACAGACTAGGCGCAGTACAGGAGAGCTCTTTCCCAGTTCAGTTAGAAACTCATGTTTTGTGGAGTCAGAGACAACACAGCTAACTCTGTGGACTATAGAATGGACATCCCAGCTCCAAGCTGTGAATGTTTCCAAGTAGTTCCAAAGGGAATGAAAAGAATTTCATCTTCCCATCTTGGGGTTTTCTAGAAGCATTGTGACTTGCCTTCAAAGCCAAGTTACTATGTGTTTGAGAGTTGTGTGGCTCAATAGTTGCTAATGTAATTTTTCTACCTACTAAATACTTGGATAAGACACAGTGAGAAAAAAATAAGTTTTATTTTGGCTTTTAATAATTCTCTAATATGCAGAAATGAAAAGTTCATAAAAGATCCATAGTTTCCATTGAGAATTTCCTTCCTTTGTTTTTTCTAAGAGTTCCCTTCCGCACAATAAACCACAAAACAATTTTTCCTCTCTTTATGTTTGTTGAAAAAGAATTAAATTCTTGAATGGGAATTTTGTTTTCCTTTAATTCCCGACAAACTGTATCCCATACCTGACAGCCTCCAGGTAGGAAGGCAGCCGAGTTATTCAAAGAAGCATTTTGTTCTTGGTCTTGCCATTCAATATCACAGGGTGTGATGAAAACTGGAACAACTATGGAAATCACAGAGGTGCCAGAACATTACATTTAAAAAATGGAATTATTTGAGTCAATCCGGAATGTCTGGTTCTTTTGGTTTGGGCCTCATGGGTAGCATTGTGCTTCAAAAACAACTTGAATTGGCTACCAGGATTCCAGAAGAGTAACATAATCCTGTACCTTTGTGGAGAGATGCTTATCTTTATGTCTACTTTTAGCAGAAAGAGGCTGGATTCTTCCACCTTTTCATGTTTCAAAATAAAAATTGTTCAAAAAGTTCCAAACCTGAATGGAATTTGGAAACAACAGTGGGAGGAGGTACTTCTTCAAGTCTTTTTGGTTTGTGCTGTTTTTTATTTGAAATAAATGCTCTGCCATGAATCAATATCCTCTAGAGCTACAGAAATGTGGCATTTGGGGAAGGTTCATCCTCACCACTTTTCCTTTTGTGATTTGGCATTTGGAGAAAAGGTCTTAGAAAAGATTAGTAGTTCTGAATACAGTGCTCATATCTGCCCAGGAGACAGAGACACTTAAAGGAGACCAGGAGCTGGAAACAACTCAACTCCTGGCAAATGCAGCCCGCAGCCCAGTGACCTCCACCCCTTGGAGTGATATTGCTACCTCTGTAAAGGGCTCCACAGAGGGCTGTGAACACAGGGCAGGTCTCACTTTTCTCTTGTCAACAACACACAAAGTTGTAGGGGTGTGTCTGACCTTGATAAAGGGCTGGGGAGAACCAAAGGGAATTACAGCATATGAAGAAAGGAATTTTAAACTGTGTCATCCAACAAAGGGGAAAAAAAGTCCCCACCGAGTTCAGGGGACACACCCAAAATCCTAACCTGTTGACTTCTATCCCATAGTGGGAATGAATCCCTAGGTACCTTCAGGACTCAAAAGCCTCATCCCTCGGGGGTTTGTTTACCTCCAGCATTCTTCCTCTTCCTGATTCAGTACGAATCTCCATCCAAGTCTATCCAGCCCAGAAGATTCCACAGGACAATCCTTGGTGCCACCCAAGAGTCTTGGGCCCATTTCCCTTCAAGGCTTCACCTTCAGGGTGGTGTGGATTGCAGACTGAATTCTTCTACTTGGAAGGAGTATGTGTACACACACACACACACACACACACACACACCCATTCATCACAAAAGGACATTCTCCTGCCATACCATTCTCACATACCAGAAATGTAACATTGGCAGAGTAATATTATCTAATACAATACTCTAAATAAATCACTTGGAGGGGGCTGGAATTCTTCACTTCTGACAAGCTCCCAGGTGACACTGCCACCACTGCTGGGCCATAACCCACACTCCAAGTAGCACTGATCTATTATACAATCCATATTCAACTTTCTTCAATTGTCTCAAAATATCTTCTATAATTCTTTTCTTCCACCCCGCATTCAGGATCCAGGTGGGAATGGTGCATTATATTTGGTTATCTGATCTCTTTAGGCAGAGGACATGAACATTTTATTGGCTGCTCTCTTAGTTATACAAAGACCCAGGGAAAGTGTAGACATTTTCCTTTGTGAGACCCCCTCCTCCCAGTTATACTTAGAAAAGGACCACCCTCCTCACAGTCTCAGTAAATGAGGGACAGAAAGAGAGTAATATCTCGCCTAGTTACTTCTGGAAAGAAGAACCTGGAGATGACACTGTGAAGTGATGAGAGGGCAACAATGGCTAGGCTCTGTGATATGTGTTTTTTGCAAATCACACACATTGAACATCAGGTTTATAAGGTCTATCTCAGAATAATAGAACAACTTTCAAAAACAGCTTCAAAGATGTTTTGCTACTCTTATTCTCAGGCTTGAAGAATTGATCCCATCTCTCCAGAGAAATTAGAGTCCAACGCTATCAACAAGCAGGATGCACTCTCGCGAGGTGGACACATGTCATTTCCTATTTTCTAAGGTTTAGAGTCTAGATAGACATTATCCCTTCTAGAAAAACTCTCCAAAGGGCTCCAGGCAAGATGGGCCATGGGGACCTGTAACTGTCCAAACCCCACTGTTCTCTCCAGTGTGGGCAGCAATCTCCCCCCTTGCTTAATGTGCCCATAACCATTGAGCCCTGCTACCTCTTCACAGTGGCCTCTGTTAAAAGCAAATGTTGCCTGGGAGAAAGTATGCTAGATTAGTCCTTCTAGTCAACTAGCTGGTGGACACTCTCACCTGAAGAATTGGAAATCAGGATAGGTTATTTTTCAAGTTGACTGAGAGGGGTGTGTTATGTGGCATAAGGACTTCTCCAAATAGAAGTGGAGGGGCTGAGGGAACTCAGATAGCAGGAAGCACAGCACATCATTGGGCATCTGCAGCAAGAATAAACCTCTCAAGAAAGGAGATGGCACTGAATGGGGCCTGAGGAGTTCCCTGTCACCAACCTCACCCTTTAGGGCGACACATTGCATCCCCATGCAGCAAAGGAATTTTTTCACAGAATAAAAAATGAATCCAAGGTTAGATGCTAGATTCAGTACCCCCACTTTCACCAAAATACAATATTCTACTCTCCCTACAACATTTTTTAGGAGTATTTTAGTCTCTTCTTGAGTATTTCCTTTGCGGAGTCCAAAATCTGCCTGCATTCTTACAGAATTTACAACTCTAACAGCTATCAGTTACAATACAAGCACAATTCTAAGGGCTTTACACACATTCAGTCATTTAATCTACACAACAGTCCTAAGAGGGCAGTGCTGTTAAGTTCCCATTTACAGGTGAGGACACTAAGGCACTGAGAGATTCAGTAGCTAGCCCAAGATTACTCATTTCTAATCTGGGCCCAAGAAGTGGACTTCCAAGGCCACTTCTCTAAATCACTTTCTAAGGAGACACAGAACAAAAATAACTGCTGCCTACAGAAGTTTAAATTCTAAAATATGTAGCACATACCTATTAAGTACTCATTCAACTTACTATTTTCTTTTCTTTTTTTTTGAGACAGAGTCTAGCTCTGTCACCCAGGCTGGAGTTCAGTGGCACGATCTCAGCTCACTGCAACCTCCACCTCTCAGGTTCACACAATTCTTGTGCCTCCGCCTCCTGAATAGCTGGGATTACAGACATGTGCTACCACCCGCAGCAACCATTCAACTTACAATTTTTAAATGTATTCATTGCAATGTACTTGTCTTGAAAATTTCTTGCCTTGGTTTTCTGCTTTTTCTATTTTCTATGTTTTGCTTGTGGTGGGCTTAGTACAGGCCTCCTGGGGAAAAACTTTCACCAGAGAGGAAAGATAAAGATTTCTTCCATTACTCACTCATGACAGGAAGCTTCCCCACAGCTGCAGGTGGGATTTGAGAAGGGATTTGCAGGGGAAGGGAAAGGGAGGGAGATGGAGTTGGGTGGTTTGCTGGGACAGACAGACAAACACTAAAAAGTTAGGTATATAATGGTATTTGTGAACACACTGAGGTAACACCCTTGAAGCTCTCTTTTCCACATTCTTCTTGTTACCCCCACCCTATCTCCCCCCACCATCCCCATCCCGGCCCCCCCACCATCATTGAGTCTTGCCTCCTATTTTAGGGAGAACATAGAGGCCATCAAGTAAGAGCTTCCTGCCTCTCGGCCCATTATCTGCATTTCTTGCCATCTTTGCCTCCTTCCTCTCACCTTGAAAAAGTTGTCCCTCCTTCAGGACAAGTCCTGCACCCTGTGGTCTAAACCCCAACCCCTCCTTCCTCCATCCACCATCACCCTTTACTTCTGCACTTCCCTCTGCTCCTACCTCTCAGCATATGTTTATGCTGAAATCCCTGTTACTGAAAAATAAAAAATCCCTACCAGTGCCTTCTTATAGCAGTTTTCTCTCCTTCTGAAAGAGTGGTCTGAGTTTATTCTTTCCATTCCTCACCTCTGTTCCTTCCAGGCAGAACACACCCTGGCCTCTACCTTCACCACCATTGAAATTACCCCTGTTAAGATCATGAAGAACTTCTTAACAGCCAACTCCAGAAGTCCCTTTTATCTGGGCTTCCTGCAACATACGACTTTGTTGACCACCTCCTCTTACAACCTCTCCTCTCTTGGTTTCTGGGCCATGGCACTTTCCTGCTTCTCCTCCTATCTCCATCTATCTTCTGAAGAAATTGTCTTCATTTCTTGGTGTTTCCTAAGGTTCTATCACCAACTCTTTTCTTGTTGCTTATGCGTTTTCTCTGGGCCATCTCAGCTGTGCCTCCCATTTCAGCTTCTTCCTTAACCATTTGTCTCCACCCTTGACACTACCTCTTGATAGAGCTCTGTTCTTGCTGATCTCACTTTTGCACTTTCTACGCACTCTCAAACCCACTCTGATTAATCTATCATCCCTACCACGCCATTTAAACTGTACTTGTCCAGATCTCAGCAGCAACCTCTACGTTCCAGTGGTCAGTTCTTCACTCCATCTCTCAGTTCTTTCTTCACTCCATCTCTCAGCAAGATGAGAAATGACTGGTTACTTCCTTTCATTTTGAAACTACTATTTTTTTGACTCATGAAATACCACAGTCTCCACAGAAGGAGCTAGTTTTTATCAAAGAGTAAAAGAATACCTGGAGACTCGGTATTCTTTTATTCATTAATAGAAACTAGTTCCTTCTCATCTGCTCAAATGCTACCCATGGCACGACCAAAAGGCTCAGTCCTAGGTCTTCTTCTCTATCCATACTTACTGTCTGGTGATTTCATTTAGTCCTGTGGATGGGTAATCCCATCCTGTTGCCTAGTGACCTCACATGGTTCTGTGTCTGAATACTGCTTCTGAGTTAATGATTTCCAAATTGATAACTCTAGTTTCAGCTTTTCAATTTTGATGTCTAATAGTCATTTTCAACTAATATTCAAGCCAAAATATTTGATTTCCACTATCAAGCTCCAACCCTGCCCTCTCCCACCTCATTAAATCACACCACTGGTCACCTTGTCCTTAGGCCAAAAACATGGTGTCATCCTAGATTTCTCTCTCTCTAATACAGTAATTCCATTGGCAGTCCTGTTGGTTGTATCTTCTAAAGATACTTGGCATCCAACAATTTCTCACCACACCGTTACTTTTATCACCTTCTTAGTCTAAGCCACCATCATCTTCTGCATAGATTAAGGCACTGATCTACCTTCTTCCACTCTTGCGACCCCCTAAAACCCCACAAGGCAGCTGTTATAGTTAAAAGAATAAGTCATCTCATTTCTGTTCCTGCTCAGAGCACCCTCATGGCTTCCTTTTTTTTTTTGAGATGGATTCTTGCTCTGTTGCCAGGCTGGAATACAGTAACACGATCTTGGCTCACTGCAACCTGTGCCTCCTAGATTCAAGCAATTCTCCTGCCTCAGCCTCCTGAGCCTCAGCCTCCCAAGAAGCTGGTACTATAGGTGCATGCCACCACGCCCAGCTAATTTTTTGTATTTTTAGTAGAGACAGGGTTTCACCATGTTGGCCAGGATGGTCTCCATCTCTTGACCTTGTAATCCATGCTCCTCAGCCTCCTAAAGTGCTGGGATTCCAAGTGTGAGCCACCATGCCCAGCCCCTCATGGCTTCTTACTAAACTTGGAATGAAATGAAAATTTCTCATGGTGATCAACTATATAGACTCTATGTCATCTGGTCCCTGCCCACTTCTCCAAGATTATCTTCCACCACTCTCCTCTTACTTCACTATGGCCACATTAGCCTTCTTGCTCTTCCTTAAACACCCTCAGCTTATTTTTCTCTTTGCATTTGCTGTTCCCTTTGCTTAGACCGTTTTTCCATGTCCGTAAAACTTGGCAGGGCTCACTCCCTAATTGTGTTCAAATGTCATCTCCTCAGAGAGGGATTCCCCTTGACACTCTTTCTAAAACAGCTGTTTTAACCATCACCCTTTATCTCTTTATTCTGCTCTGTTTGTTTGTTTGGTAGCACTTATCTCTCGAGAGCATTTTTTAATTGACTTTTTACTTATTTCTGATGTATCCGATTAAATTGTAAGTTGTTTTTTTTTTTTGGGGGGGGTGGTGAGGAAGGCAGGAAGGGAGGGAAGAAGGACGGTAGGGAGGAAGGAAGGGAGGAAGGAAGGGATGAAGGAAGGAAGGGAGGGAGGAAGGGAGGAAGCAGGGAGGGAGGGAGGGAGGGAGGGAAGGGAAGGAAGGAAATCAAGCAATGAGAGAGACATTGCCGACCTGGATCTAGAGGTTTACAAGTTGATTTCTTTTTTTTTGAGAGAAGGAAAGAAAAAAAAAATAAGTAAAGGAGAGGAAGAAAGAGGAAGAGAAAGAGGGAGAGTAAATGGAAATATTGCTTTATTTTGAAAAAAATTGAGTATTAATAAGGACCAACCAATGTTTCATTTAAACTTATGGGTAGGTGTGATGTGGTATTGACAAGAATGTATATTTTGTGTATTTGAAGTGGAGAGCTCTATGAATATTTATTAAGTTTACTTGTTCCGGATCTGAGTTCGAGTCCTTGATATCCTTATTAATTTTCTGTCTCATTGACTCTAAGTCTCGTATCTGGGTGTTAGGATCGTTAGCTCTTGTTGTTGCATTGATCCTTTTACCACTATATCTTTGTTGCTTTAAAATCTATTTTCTCCGATACGAGAATTGCAACTCCTGTTTTTTATTTATTTATTATTTATTTTTGCTCTCCATTTGGTTGGTAAATCTTTCTCCATCCCTTTGTTTTGAGTCTTTGTGTATCCTTGCATGTGAAACAGGTCTGGATGTAAAATGCCATTGGGTTTTGGCTGTGTCTTTTGATTGGGGGATTTAGTCAATTTAAATTTAGGGTTGCTGCCATTTGATGTTGACTGGCTGTTTTATCCATTCGTTGGTGTAAATTCTTCTTTATGTTGGTGCTCTTTACTTTTTGGTGTATTTTTAGAAAGGCTAATACTGGTTGTTTCTTTCTGTGTGTAATGCTTCTTTCAGAAGCTCTTGTAAAGCAGGCCTGGTGGTAATAAAATCTCTGAGTTCTTGCTTGTTCATAAAAGATTTTATTTTTCCTTCAGTTGTGAAGCTTAGTTTGGCTGGATATGAAATTCTGGGCTGAAGGTTCTGTTCTTTGAGAATGTTGAATATTGGCCCCCACTCTCTTCTGGCTTGTAGAGTTTCTGCTGAGAGATCTGCTGTAAGTCTGATAAGCTTGCCTTTGTGGGTAACCTGACCTTTCTCTCTGGCTGCCCTTAGTATTTTCTCCTTCGTTTCAACCCTGGTGAATCTAACAATTATGTGCCTTGGGGTTGCTCTTCTTGAGGAATATCTTTGTGGTGTTCTCTGTATTACCTGGGGTTGAATACTGACCTGCTTTGCTAGTTTAGGAAAATTTTCCTGAATAATATCCTGAAGGGTATTTTCCAGCTTGGATTCATTCTCTCCGTCGCATTCAGATACACCTATCAAACGTAAATTTGGTCTTTTCACATAGTCCCACATTTCTTGGAGACTTTGCTCATTCCTTTTTATCCTTTTTTCTCTAATCTTTTCTTCACGTTTTACTTCATTAAGTTGGACTTTGACCTCTGATATCCCTTATTCTGCTTGAACAATTCGAGTGTTTAAACCTGTGCATACTTTTCGGAGTTCCTGTATTGTATTCTTCAGTTCCATTAATTCACTCATACTCCGCTCTAAGTTGTCTATTCTCAATAGGATTTCATCAAACCTTTTTTCAAAGTTCCTAGTTTCTTTACGTTGGGCTACAACATGTTCTTTTAACTCACTGAAGTTTCTTATTATCCATTCCTTGAAGAGTGATTCTGTCATTGGGATGCGCTCGTTCTCCATCAAGCCTTGTTCCATTGTTGATGTGGAACTGTGATCATCTTTAGAGGGAGAGGCATTCTGACTTTGAGTATTCTCAGCTTTTTTACTCTGGTTTCTTCCTGTCATTGTAAATTTATCCTCCTGCCGTCTTTGAAATTACCAACTTTCAGATTAGGTCTCTTGAGTGGATGTCCAGGTTGTTAGTTCCCAGGGCCAGAGCAGCGGCGTTAAAACTGATGGTGCTTTTCTGCCCAGGATTCTCCTGTCTGGCTTCCTTCTTGTGTCGGTAGTATGCGACTCTGCCTTCCTGGGGCTCCAAACCTCGGTCAGAAGGGGAACCAGTCCTGTTTACTCTGTGCCGAGCGCTCCCGCACCAGGTGCCGTCACAGCCGCTGCCGGGCTCTGGTGTCCTGCTGGGGACCCGGGCCGGTCCTCCGAACCTGTTTACTTTGCTCCGAGAGCTGCCGCGCCAAGGTGCCGGCGGAACCGCTGCACCGGCCACGAGAGTCGCGCTGGCCACCCATGTGTTTCCTCCACTGGGGGATCTCCTGCTCCGTGAGCGACCAGAATTTGTCTGAAAGTGTGGCGTCCTCTAGTTCTCCACGCCTTCCCTGAGAGCTGCAATCCCGGGATGTTAGCGATCGGCCATCTTGGATCGTTCTCCAGATCTTAAGTTTTATGTGAGCAGGGATCTTCTCTTACTGTTGCTTCCTCAGTGTCTGGACCATCGTAAGTGCTCAATGTTAATTAATAGGTAAATATATTCTGACAAGTCCAAAATCTGATTTTAGCCCTCCTTGCTGATATCAAGGTTCATATATTTCCACCACCTATGACCCATATGTTCCAAATAAAATTCAAACTCAGTGTTTTGAAACTGAACTCATTACTACTTCCTCCTCACTCCCCTAAGCTGCTTTTTCCCACTCATTCCCAAGTTTACTTAGCAGCACTATCATGTACCCAGGTACCAAAAGAGAGATATGGAGGGTCTAAATTTCACCCTCTCCTTGCTCCCAGTTTATCACCAAATGCCATAATTTATACTTGTGTCAGATCATGTTCTAAGTTGCAGAAAACAAAAGTCATTCTAGCTAGCTGAAAAAAAAAAAAGAATGTATTAATTTGTTAGGTAGCAGGTAGAATCTTCAGGAAAGTCCAAGGACCTGACTTGGATACTTTGCAGACAGGAAGAATGCCAAAGTCACCCTGCCAGGCTACACAGTAGAAATCCTGCTGCTGCCACAGACTGTATGCTAACTCTGGGGTGAAAAGTGAGACTCAGTGCCTCACTACCATCCTTGTTCAGAATGAATTCCATGCAATATCTTCTTCACATCCTTCTCTTCCAAATCAAGGTCCTGATGACATCTGATGAGCGGAGCTCAGGTCACACACTTGCACCCTCCTGCCAGAGCTGAGAAAATGATTTTCTCACTTCTTCCTTGAGGACAGACTCTAATTGGGAAATTCCCTAATCTTAGGAAGGGTGTTCAAGAAATGCCTGACAGTTACAAAGCATCAAAGACGTCAACTAACACTATCTTCTATTTACCGAGTCCACCCATTCCCCCACCACTGACTCAGTTCTAGTCTTTATAGTTTGAAGTCTTGACTAATGTGGTAACCACCTCTTAACTGGTTCCCTGCCTCTTTTCTCCCATCCACACCAATGATAGAGCAGTATGTCTAAAAGTAAATCTTACCATGTCACTCCCTTCCTTACCACACATTATTGAAAAACAAAAAAGTCTCTTAAAAGCTCTTCATTGCCAACAGATGAGGTCAAACTTACTTGAATTGGCATAGAAAGCTTCTTGCAATGTGGCCCTGGCCTATCTTTCCAGGCTCCTCTTCTCTCTCAGGATTCTGTGCTTCTGCTGCACTGGATTATTCGCCCTTTCCAAGTGTTGCCCATATTCTCCGGCTCCCGTTCCTTTGTTCATACTCCTTCTGCCTCCTTGGAATGGCCCTTTCCTCAACAAACTCTTATTCAGCCTTCAAAAGCCATCTTAAACATTACCTCCTCTCTGCATCTACCCTAATCATTCAAGATGAGAAACCCCAAACTAGGTTGACACTTAGTACTATCAGTATTTATTCTATTTTTTAAATAATCGTAAGCTTCCACATCTGTCTTCAGGACAAGAAGGAACCAGACTGTAAGCTCCATGGAGGCAGAAACCATTGCCTTGGTTTTTTTTGATGGTTTGTTTCGTTTTTGTTTTGAGTTGGACTCTGGCTCTGTCACCCAGCCTGGAGTGCAGTGGCGCGATTGCAGTTTACTGCAACCTCCACCTCCTGGGTTCAAGAGATTCTTCTGCCTCAGCCTCCCAAGTAGCTAGGATTACAGGTGTGCACCACCACACCCAGAGTTTCGCCATGTTAGCCACGCTGATCTCCAACTCCTGACCTCTAGTGAACTGTCCATCTAAGCCTCTCAAAGTGCTGGGGTTATAGGCATGAGCCATCACACCTGGTTCATTGCCTTGTTTTTGTATCCCAAGCATGGAATCTGGCTCAAAGGCACACACAATAATCTTGTGTTGGATGAATAGCAATGCTGTTGCTGCTCCAGGCAGCTATCTCCATTTATGGAACACTTATTATGTGTTAGGAACCATATTAAGCCATATATGTATATATATGACTATATATTCCAATACATTATATTACTTAATCCATATTAAGTAACATGGATTATCCTCATCTTATAAATGGAGATTATCCTCATCTTATAAATGGAGAAAATGAGCCCTAATGAAGGTATATAACATTCCTGGTATCACATGACTAGAAACCAACTGAGCTAAAATTTGAACTTGGATTTATTTGACTTCAAAGCCAATATATTCTTTTTTTTAATTTATTTTTTTTATTGCATTTTAGGTTTTGGGGTACTCATGAAGAACCTGCAAGATTGTTGCATAGGTACACACATGGCAGTGTGATGTGCTGCCTTCCTCCCCATCACCTATATCTGGCATTTCCCCCCCATGCTCTCTCTCCCCAACTCCCCACCCCCCGCTGTCCCTCCCCTGTTTCCCCCCTACAGACCCCAGTGTGTGATGCTACCCTCCCTGTGTCCATGTGTTCTCATTGTTCAACACCCGCCTATGAGTGAGAACATGTGGTATTTGATTTTCTGTTCTTGTGTCAGTTTGCTGAGAATGATGGCTTCTAGGTTCATCCATGTCCCTACAAAGGACACGAACTCATCATCGTTTTTGATGCAAAGCCAGTATATTCTTAACCACTTAACCAATACATTCTACAGCCCCCTGTGAATAAATGAATATGTGAAAGAAAAATCAATAACTGTAAAGTGTCATATTGTACTCCACAGTGAGAATCATGAATTCTCTAGCCTGCACAGCCAGAGTGCTTCCTTTACTCTTTGTTATTTTACTTATTTCATTCTGCTTAAAATACAGCTGCTTTCCAGGCCTTAGAAAACAGTAAGCTTCTTGGGGGCAGGAAGTCATAATTTTTTCCATGTCTTAGCCCATTTGTATTAGTTTCTGAGGGTTGCCAAAATAAAGTGCCACAAACTGGGTGTCTTAAGCAACAGACATTTATTGTCTCACAGTTCAGGAAGTTAGAAGTCTCAGGTCAAGGTTGGAGCAGGCACATGCTCCCTCTGAAGGTATTAGAGAAGGATCTGTCTCAGGTTTCTGTCTTAGTCCACTCAGGCTGCTATAATAAAATGCCATAGGCTAGTGGCTTAAGAACAGCAGAAATGTATTTCTCACAATTATGGAGGCAGGGAACTCTATGACCAAGGTGGTCACAGATTCAGTGTCCGGTGAGGGCCCACTTTCTGGTTCACAGATGGCCATCTTCTTGCTATGTCCTTATGTAGAAAAGAGGTGAGGACACTCTCTGGGTCTCCTTTTATAAAAGGAGCTCAGATCCCATTTGTGATGGCCTTGCCCTCCTGATCTAATACCTCCCAAATGTCCCACCTCCTAATACCATCACATTGGGGGTTAGGATTTCAGCATATGAATTTTGTGGGGATAAAAACATTCAGTCTCTAGCAGGCTGTCTCTTACTTTCTGGAAGTTCTTTGATTTGTGGGACTATACCTCTAATCTTCCTATAGTGTTCTCCCCATGTGCTTGTCTCTGTCTAAACTTCCCATTTTTATAAGAACACCATTCATATTAGGACCCACCCTAATGACCTCATCTTACTGTGATCATCTGCAAAGATCTTTCCAAATATGGTCACATTTATAGGTACTGGGGGTTAGGACTTCAACAACTTTTTGAGGGGACACAATTCAACGCATAATACCATGTGTCTAGCAGAATGCCCGGCATTTATCAGATGTTCAGTTAAGATTTGTTAAGAGACCTTGAGAGCCACCAGTGAGGCATGGCTTTCAGCCAGTGTATTTGAGACCCATGGGCAGGGGTGAGGTGGATAAGCATTGTCTACTGGCCACATCACTTCCTGCTAAGTCTCTGCAGGGCTGGTGGGTGGGGAGGGGACACAGTGAAGCAGTTCATCTTCTTTTAAAAAACAGTATTTTCTCCCATGAAGAATATAATGTCCTGGGGCTCATTAGTTCATAAGAAGAAAGGGATTTGGGCTGGCTGCCTTTATGGCAGTGGTGTCAGGCCAAGAGGTTGTAAACATGCCATCCTCTGGAATGCATCTGTTTGCTTCGCTTGGCAGATTCCTCAAGGGTTGGATGAACTCCAGCCAATGTCTGAGTCTCTGCATCCCACGTGGGGGCTCATGAGAATATGTCCCGCCGTCTCCAACCCACCCCTCTGTGCCCTTCTGTCCCAACCCTAGTACTGGCCTGAGTAAAGCATTATTTTATTTTTTAAATTTAGACACATCATATTGAGCACTTCTTAGATGCCTGGCACTTGATGTGTCTTGTGTCATTCAGTCTTGGCCACAATATTACAGAGCTGACTTTTCATTTAATTGGGGAATATATCATATATAAAAATGTTATCTGCAGAGTATAAAAAATAATAATGAAATGTGCAGCCATCACACAGGATAAGAAACAGAACATTACCAGTATCTTAAAGACTTCTGTGTACCTCTCTCAAATTACATTGCTCTCTCCTCCCTGCAAGAAAAACATCTGAATTTTGTATTAATCATACCCCTGCTTTTCTTTATAGTTTACGAAGTATGCCTGTATCTCTTAGAATTTAATACTTAGTCTGGCTAGTTTTTATTCTTGATATAAATGAAACCATACTGCCTGAGTTTTAGTAGTTTATTTCTGTTGATCATCATTATGGTTTTTGAGATTCATCCAATGTTGATACATCTTGTAGCCAACTGTTCATTTTTTTCTGCTGTGTAATATTCCATTATATAAATATACCAAAATGTATCTATTCTACTTTTTGCAGACATTTGAAGAGTTACCAATCAGAGCTGTTATGCATAATACTGTTAGAGCGTTCTTATACATGTACTTTCACACACATATGTAGTTTCATTAAGCTATGTACTTAGAGGGATAAGGAATGGATTTGAGAGATGCATGTATTAACTTTACTAGGTAATGCCAAACTGTTTTTGAAAATGCGTACATCAGATTATATTCCTGCTAACAATGAGTTACAGATCTCATTGATTCACATCCTTTCTAACACTTGGATTTATCATAATTAAATTTTTGCCTCCTCAGTGGGCATGAAATTGTAATTTTATTAAGCATTTCCCTGATAGTAAAAATGATGAGCACTAATGAAGCTGAATCCTCTTTCACTAAATGCCTGTTTTGATCATTTTTCTATTGAGATGTGTGTTTTTTCTTATAGAATATAGGAATTTGTAATATACTCGATAGTAGTCATTTGTATATCTGTTAAAATATTGTCTTGATCTTTGTGATTTCTCTTTTCATTCTCTAGATAATGTCTTTCAATAGCAGACATCTAACAGGATTAGATTTTTCCATTTTTATCTTATGGGCCAACTTTTTATACCTTGCTTAAAGAATTCCTTCTTTACATTACAGTATTGTGAATATACTGTCCTAATTTGTCCTCTAAAAGTATTATATCTTTGCCTTTCATATTTAGGTCTTAATTCCACTTGGACATGGTGTTTGTGTATGGTGTAATGAGAGACCTAATTTTAGGTTTCTCTACCTGGATAACCAATTGTCCCAACACTATTTATTGCTTTCTACATTAATCTATTAATGCAGTGTCTATTGAGTGTTTTTCTTGGTACAAACTTAGGGTATACATGAGAAATTTTGTTATATGTATATAATGCATATTGACCAAGTCAGAATATTAAGGGTGTCCATCACCCAAGTGCAATATATTTTTGTTAGCTATAGTCATCCTACTCTGCTATCAAACACTGAATTTATTCCTTCTACCTTACTGTATGTTTATACCCTTTAACCCACTTCTCTTCATCCCCCCTGCCAAATCACCCTTCCCAGTCTCTGTTATCTATCTTTTCACTCCCTACCTCCATGTGATCAAATTTTTTAGCTCCTACATAGGAGCGAAAAAATGTCTTATCTGTCTTTCTGTGCCTGTCTTATTTCACTTAACATAATAACCTCCAGTTCCATCTATCCTGCTCCAAATGACATGATTTTTTTCTTTATTATGGCTAAACAAAATTCTATTATATATATATATATATATATATATATATATGATACTTTCTTTACCCATTCATCTTTTGATGAATACTTAGATTACTTGCTATTATAAATAGTGCTGCAATAAACATACAAGTGCAGGTATTCCTTAGATATCATGACTTCTTTTCCTTTGGGTAGATTCCAAGAGTGGGATTGCTGGGTCAAATGGTAATTCTATTTTGTTTTTTTGAGAAAATTCTATACTATTCGCTATAGTGGTTATACTAGCTTATATTCCCACTAACAGTGTATGTGAATTCCTTTTTCTCTGGATCCTCACCAACATCTGTTATTTTTTGTGTTTTCAATAATAGCCATTAAGGTAAGGTAATATCTCACTGTATTAATTTTTATTTTTCTGATTATTAGTGATGTTGAGCATTTTTTCATACACATGTTGGTTGTTTGTATGTTTTCTTTGAGAAACATCTACCCATGTCCTTTGCCTATTTTAAGGGGATTGTTTGTTTGTTTTCTGTTGAATTGTGAGAGTTCTTGTAAATACTGGGTATTAGTCCCCTGATAAATGAATAATTTGCAAATGTTTTCTCCCATTGGACAGGTTATCTCTTCTCCATTATTTCTTTACTGTGCAGAAAACTTTAAAACACTTTTTTGTTTAAGTTCCATTTATTTTTGTTCTGTTGCCTGTGCTTTTGAAGACTTAGGCATAAATTCTTCACCTAAGCCAATGTCTAGGTGAGTTTTCCTTAGTTTTTCTTCTAGTATTTTAATAGTTTTGGGTCTTATGTTTATGTCTTTAATTCATTTTGAATTGATTTTTGTATATGCTGAGACAGGGGTCCAGTTTCATTCTTCTGCATATGATTATCCAATTTTCCCAGTACAACTTTTTGAAAAGGGTGTGTTTTCTCCAATGTATGTTCTTGGCAGCTTTGCTGAAGATTAGTTGGCTGTAAGTATGTGGCTTTATTTCTAGGTTCTCAATTCTGTTCCATTGGTCTATATATCTATTTTTATACCAAGAATACAACACCATAGCCTTGTATTTTTCTGTTTGTTTGTTTGTTTTGAGACAAGGTCTTACTATGTCATCCAGGCTGGAGTGCAGTCTCAATCTCTTGGGCTCAAGTGATCCTCCCACCTCAGCCTCCCAGGTAGCTGGGTGTAGTGCCACCACACCCAGCTGATTTTTTTTTTTTAATTTAGTAGAGACGGGGTATCACTATGTTGCCTGGGCTGGTTTCAAACTCCTGAGCTCAATCAATCCTCCTTCCTTGACCTCACAAAGCGCTGAGATTATAGGTGTGAGCCATCGCACCTGGTGTCTTGTAATATATTTTGAAATCAGGTAATGTAATGTATCCAGCTCTGTTCTTTTTGCTCAGGATTGCTTTGGCTATTTGGCTTCTTTTTTGGTTTCATCTGAATTTTAGGATTTTTTTTCCAATTTTGTGAAGAATGACATTGGTATTTTGATAGAGATTGTATTGACTCTGTAGATTGTTTTTAATAGCATTCAAATATGATCATTTTAATGCTATTAATTCTTCCAATCCATAAGCATGGGATGTTTTCCATTTGTTGGTGTCCTCTTCAATTTCCTTCATCGGTGTGTTACAGTTTTCTCTTATAGAGATCTTTCAGCTCCTTGGTTAAATTTATTACTAAGTATTTAATTTTTCATGCCTATTATAAATCGTTTTTTGATTTTTTTCTCAGCTAGAGAATTACTGGTATATAGAAACACTACTGGGTTTTGGATGTTGATTTTGTGCCCTGTAACATTACAGAATTCATTTATCAAAGCTAGTAGTTTTTTGACGGAGTCTTTAGTTTTTTGCTTTCTTTTTTTGGTCAAAGATCATATCACAAAGAGGATCAATTTGACTTCCTCTTTTCCAATTTGGAGGCTTGTTATTTCTTTCTCTTGCCTTATTGCTCTGGCTAGAACTTTCAGTACTGTGTTGAATAGGAATGATGAAAGTGGGCATCCTTGTCTCATTTCAGTTCTCAGAGGAAAGGCTTTCACCTTTTCCCCATTCAGAAAGATATTGCTGTGTGTTTGTCATATATGGCCTTCATTATTTTGAGGTATGTTTCTTCTATGCCTAGTTTGTTCAGAGTTTTTATTATGAAGAAATGTTGAATTCTATCAAATAATTTTTATGCTTCTATTGAATTTTCTCAAATTATTTTTCTGCTTCTATGATCACGCAGTGTTTTTTCTTCATTCTGTTGATGTGACATATCATGTCTATTGATTTGCATATATTGAACCATCCCTTGGGTCTCTATTATAAATCTCATTTGATTGTCGTGTTTTATCTTTTTGATGTGCTGCTGCATTTGATTTGTTGGTATTTTGTTGAGGATTTTTGTGTTTGTGTTAATTGTGAATATTGGCCTGTAGTTTTCTTTCTTTCTTTTTTTTCCCCTGTCTGGTTTTGGTATTAGGCTGATGTTGGCCACATAGAATGAGTTATGGAAACTTCCCCTCTCTGGAATGGTTCCAGGAGGATAAGTATTAGTACTTCTTTGTGCATTTGGTAGAATTGAGCTGTGAATCCATCCAGTCCTGGACTTTTCTTTCTGGGAGACTTTTTATTACCACTTCAAACTTGCTGCTAGTTATTAGTCTGTTCCAGTTTTCTATTCCTTCCTCACTTAATCTTGGTTGGTTATATTTATGCTTTTCTGCTAGGTTTTCTAGTTTGTCAGCTTGTAGTTGTGCACAATAGTTTCTGATGATCTTTGGTGTCTCTCTTATATCAGTTGTAATGTTTCCTTTTTCATTTCTGATTTTGTTTATGTCTTTTGTTTTCTTGGTTATCTAGCTATGGTGTATCAATTTTATTTATGTTTTCAAAAAACTAATTTTTTTGTTTCATTGATCTTTTGTATTGTATTATTAGTTCCCATTTCATTTAGCTCTGTTCTGATGTTTGTTATTTCTTTTCTTCTGCTAATTTGGGCTTGGGTTTCTTCTTGCTTTTGTGGCTGCTTGAGGTACATTGTTAGATTGTTAATTTGTAATCTTTCTCCTTTTCCAACGTAGTCATTTATTGCTATAAACTTCCCTCTTAGCACTGTTTTGGTAATCCACAGATTTTTGTGTGTTGTTTCCATTTCAGTCTTTTAAGACATTTTTTGATTTACATCTTAATTTCTTTGTTGACTCAGTGGTCATTCAGTAGTATGTTTTTTAATTTCCATGAATTTGCATAGTTTCCAAAGCTCCTCTTGGAATTGATTTCTAGTTCTATTCCATTATGATCTGAGGAGATATTTAATATAATTTTGATATTTAAAAAATTGTTGAGACTTGTTTTGTGGCCTAACATATGTTATATCTTGGAGAATGTGCTATGTGCTGATGAAAAGAATGTATATTCTGCAGTTGTTGCATAGAAATTTCTGTAAATGTCTGGTAGGTTCATTTTGGTCTAAAATGCAGCTTAAGTCCAATGTTTCTTTGTTGATTTTCTGTCTATGATCAATCTAATGCCGAGAGAGCGATATACTATAGAAGTCCCCCACTATGATTGCATTGCAGTCAATCTCCCTAGTTAGATCTAGCAATATTTGCTTTATGAATCTGGGTGCTCTGGTTTTGGGTGCATATACATTTAGAATTGTTGTATCCTCTTGATGGATCAATTCCTTTATCATGATACAATGACCTTCTTTGTCTTTCTTTTTCTTTTTTTAACTGTTTTCGACATAAAATCTGTTTACCCGATATAAGTGTGGCTATTCCTGCTCACTTTTGGTTTCTATTTACATGGAATTTTTTTTCCATTTCTTTACTTTCACTCTACATGTGTCTTTACTAGTAAGGTGAGTTACTTAAAAGCAGCATATAATTAGATAATGTAGGTTTAAAAGAAATTCATTTAGCCATTCTAGATGTTTTTGTTTCATTGTTTTATTTTTTAACTTTTAATTAAAGGGCTACATGTGCATGTTATATAGGTAAACTCATGTCACAGGGGTTTGTTGTACAGATTATTTCATCACTCAGGTATTAAGTCTGGTACCCATTAGTTATTTTTCCTGATCCTTTCCCTTCTTCCACCCTACCTCCTCCAGTAGGCTCCAGTGTGTATTTTTCCCCTCTATGTGCCCATGTGCTCTCATAATTTAGCTCCCACTTATAAGTGAGAACATGTAGCATTTGGTTTTCTGTTCCTTTGTTAGTCTGCTAAGGATAATGGCCTCTATCTTTATCCATGTTCCTGCAAAGAACATGATCTCATTCATTTGATATGTTTTCAGTGGAAATTTTAATTAATGTTTCTGTCATATTGTTCATTGTTTCTGGTTGTTATATATATTCTTTGTTCCTTTCCATTTATTTTATTGATTATTGTTGTGTTTAGGTGAATCTCGGTAGTGATACCATTTGAGTGCTTTCCCTTCCTGCTTTGTGCAATTGCTTTACCAGTAAGTTTTATATTTTCATGTGTTTTCATGATGGTAGAGGAACCCAAGAACCTGTTCACCTTCCCAGCCCACTGTGGCCACTACCAGCATCCTTGAAGGCTACCTGGAGGCCCAGAAATTGGCCTACTGGTAACTACCAACATACACCAGCATACACCACCCAGGAACACAAAGGTAAGAATGCACAGTCCATTGTTGCCACCAGTGGGGTCTGAAAAGTAGCTGACATGGTTTGGATCTGTGTTCCCTCCCAAATCTCACATTCAATTGTAATCCCTAATGTTGGAGGTGGGACCTGGCTGAGGGGTGACTGGATCATGGGGTGGTTTCACATGAATGATTTAGCAACATTTCCTTGGTGCTGTTCTCATGATAGTGAGTAAGTCTCATTAGATCTGGTTGTTTGAAAATGTATAGCATCTCCCGCTTTCTCTTCCTCCTGCTCCTACCACATGAGATGCCTCATTTCCTTTTGTCTTTCACCATGATTGTAAGTTTCCTGAGGCCTCCCCAAAAGCCAAATAAATGCTAGAATCATGCTTCCTCTATAGCCTGTGGAACTGTGAGTCAATTAAACCTCTTCCTTTATAAATTATCCAGTCTCAGGTATTTCTATATAGCAGTGCAAGAACTGACTAAAACAGAGGTTTTGTCTCAGAAGTGGGGTAGTGCTATAAAGATACCTGAAAATGTGGAAGCAGCTTTGAGATTAGGGAGCAGGCAGAGGTTGGAAGACTGCAAAGGACTTAGAAGAAGACAGGAAGATGAAAATGTTTGACAGATCCTAGAAACTTGCTAAATGTTTGTGACCAAAATACTGATATAAATGTAGACAGTGAAGTCTAGGCTGAGATGGTCTTAGGTGGAAATTAGAAATTTATTGGAAACTGGAGCAAAAGTAACAGAAAAAGCATTGCCATGTTGTCCTAGCAAAGAACTTGGCTGCATGGTGTCCCTGCCTTAGGGATCTGTGAAACTTTGAACTTGAAAGTAATGATTTAGGTTATCTGGTGCAAGAAATATCTATGTCTAAGCAGCAAAGAATTCAAGAGGTAGCCTGACTGCTAATAATAACATATGCTCATATGTGTGAGCAAAAAAAAAATGACCTAAAGTTGGAGATTATATTTATATTTATATATACTTTTTGAGACAGAGTGTCACTCTTGCTTAGACTGCAGTGCAGGCGGCATAAACTCTGCTTATTGCAACCTCTACCTCCCAGGTTCAAGTGATTCTCCTGTCTCAGCCCCCTGAATAACTGGGATTACAGGCATCTGACACCACACCTGGCTAATTTTTGTATTTTTAGTAGGGATGAGGTTTCACCATGTTGGTCAGCCTAGTTTCAAACTCCTAACCTCAAGTGATAAACTCGCCTCAGCCTCCCAAAGTGCGGGGATGACAGGTATGAACCACCATGCTCAGCTCAGAACTTATATTAAAGGGAAAGTAGAGCATAAAAGTTTGGGAAATTTGCCGCCCGGCCATGTGTTAGAAAAGAAAAGTCTATTTTCAGGAGAGGAATTCAAGTAGGCTGTAGAAATTTGCGTAAGTAAAAAGGAGCCAAGTGCTGATAGCCAAGACAATGGGAAAGAGACCTCCAAGGCATTTCAGAGATCTTCCTGTGGCAGCCCTTCCCATCATATGCCCGGAGGCCTAAGAGGACTGAATGTTTTCATGAGTCAGGCCCATGGCTATGCTGCCCTGCACAGCCTTGCTGCATCCCAGAGTCTTGAGCTCTGCCATGATTGTAAGTTTCCTGAGGCTTTTCAGCCATGCTTCCTGTACAGCCTGTGGAACTGTGAGTCAATTAAACCTCTTCTTCATAATTTATCCATTCTGAGGTAGTTCTTTATAGCAGTGTAAGAACTGACTCATACAGAGGGCTTCCTGACATAAGTGACATCTAAGATGAGACTGAAGGCCGGCAGAGAGAATGAGTCCATAGTGTTCCACACACAGAAACTACCTGTAGAACAGCCCGGGCTTT
This sequence comes from Callithrix jacchus, assembly GCF_049354715.1. Taxonomy (NCBI): domain Eukaryota; kingdom Metazoa; phylum Chordata; class Mammalia; order Primates; family Cebidae; genus Callithrix; species Callithrix jacchus. Next base: position 144,434,068 of record NC_133503.1, on the reverse strand, counting down.
GAGGGGAGGGGTTTCAAGAGACAAGGCTGGAAGGTGAGCAAGAGTAGACAGGAAAAGAACTTATCAGTGTCTAAAGCTATTGGAATTCTGTTTAGTATATAATAGGGAGCAGTGGACGTTTTTAAGGAGAGTTTATTTGGAAAAATTGCTCTGGCTACATTATGGGGAATGGATTGCAGGAGGAAATGAGGTAATGGTGGCCTGTGGGGACTGAGAAATATTTAGGAGGTAGGGCTTTGAATCCAGACTGCCTGGGTTCCAATCCCAACTCCATTCCTTTTTATCTGTGTGACTTCAGGCAAATTATTCACCCTCTTTTGTTTCAATCTCCTCATCTGTATACCATAAGAGACCCCACCTTTTGGGTTGTTGTGAGGTTGAAATTAGTTAACACGTACTGTATAGTACTTTTCATAATGCCTAATGTATATTAAGTTCTGAGTTCAGGACTTAGTGGATGATTAAGTAAAGGTGGTGGGGAGAGAGAAAAGAGTCCAAGATGGTTGATGGAGTTGAATGATAAGGATACCAGGTAGAGGCACAGGTTAATTTAGTATGAGGAGCCAGTGAGACATCCATGTAGAGATGTCTAGTTCACAGCCAGATGTTCTGATTTTCTTGTTCACCAAATATCTCTGAAGCCTAGCACATTAAGAGCTAGAGAAAGATGATAGTAAAATTTGATCCCTGCTTTTGAGGAGCGAAATAAGTAGAATGGTAAGGGTTTGACAGAAGAATCCACTGGGTACACATAAGATGGCTCCTGCCTAAGCTCATGTTGGCAGGGAAGACTTTCCAGGAAAGAGGTACTGACTTCAGTTGTGAAAGACAAGTAGGAGCTGCTCAGCTGATGGGAGCCGGGAGAGGAGTGTGGCAGGGGCTGTACTGGGAGAGGGGACAGATGTGCAAAAGCAGAGCAGCAGAATAGTGTGTTTGGAACAAAGGCTGTGGAGGAGAACTGTGGGAGACAGAACAAGGAAAAGGCAGGGGCTGATCTTATAAATGGTGCTTTGGTGTTCAGACTTTACTCGGTCTTCTCAACACAGTGTGAAGTTGACTTTTTTTTCCTGACTCACTTCTTCTAGAAAATGCTGGCTTTTAAAAATGCCTTCAACACACAAAATGCTCTTGCCTCATTAGGAAAACAGTTCATAGTGGATCTATTTTATCAATGTGGTAGGTCGTTACACAGTCTTTGTGGGCCGGGACTCCTCTGTAATGCTGCATCAAAGGGTTTGTTCAGGGTGGAGGCCTGGCTACCTTTCTCTCTGTAGGATGCCCAGAGCAGTTTGCTGACAGTCTGATGGTAACAAGGAAGCTTCTCTGCTCCTCTTCATGTGTTAAGTTCATGGCAAAGAGCCAGCTAGCACCCAGACCTTGTTTCCTGTCAAAGCGTCTGTCTCTCTCAACATGATTTGTTCTTTCCGCCTTTGAGGCTTGGTAAAGCCACCCAAAATTTCAGCCAGAAATGCAGCTGCAGGCAAACGTTGACAGAACATCCTGGTGATTTTCCACCATCAGGAGCCCAGGTGTGCTGTTCGTGACTTCATGCCCTTCCCCCTCCTACTCCACAGACCTCACTTACTGTTGATTGTCTGCAGCAGCAGCACCAGGCCACTGAATCTGGCCTGATGAGACACAGGCTGCTGATTTTCCATCCCCAGAGAAATTTCTTGAAACCCTTCACATTAGCTGTGTGCACAGAGCAGCCTTCCAGGTGGTCAGTACTGGTCACAGCCTTCCAAGAGTGCTAATGTTTCCCCAAGGTATACTTCCTCCTGGTCCCTGGAGTTCATTGGTGATAGGAGAGGCAGCAGGTTCATTGGAAAGTTCTGTGACTCTGTCAGAAGCCATATCTGAGTTCAAATCCTGGCTTAGCCACTCACTAGTTGTGTGATCTCAGAAAAGCTAAACCTTTATTTCCTCACCAATTAAATCTTCTGTAAAGCATGAGGATGATAATGACTAATTTGAAGAGCTGTTGAAGGAATTAGAAACAGTTATATAAAGAGCCTAGTATGAGGTAAGCATTCAGAAAGGGACAGCTACCATTAATAGTAGCATTTTGTAGCATTCGAACATTTGGTTATTGGACTGCCAGATTTCAGAGTTTCCAAGAGCAGAGGGTGAACATGCACAGTTTCCTGCCAGGTCAGGCAATGAGGTAGGTTAGTGGTAGGGAGGTGATCATACCCTGGCTTCCAGGGATTAAGAGCCTCTCCCTGATTAATGACCTGTTCCTCATGGAGCAGTAGGGAGGTTAGAAGGTATATCTTTTTTCAGTAGTTCACCTCCTCTCTGGGCAAGGGCATAGACTCCCCAGCTTCAGGGAACTCATCTGTCTTCTTTACAAACCCCTTTACAATTTCCCCAATGCTAATATTTAATACGTACTTTTATAATTAGCATTATAAATTACGTCCCAGTCACCATCTCCAACTGGTCTGCAACACCCTCTGGAACTTCAACATGATGGAACTTGTAATACTCCCCTGTCCTTCTTCCACAGAGTTGGCTGCAGGAGTCTCCCTTTTCCTTCTTACTAGGTCTATTCTAGGAATATCCTCACTCACTGCAGGTTGGTTTCTCAATCCAGCTGCAATCTTTGTTCTGGAATCATTCTAGACAGGGAAGGTCCATTATAATGCACATACATCTTACCTTTCCAGTATATAAACTTCATATCCCCTCTACAACTGTGCCTGAGCTGTAGGAGTGGCAGGAAAAAGCAGAATGCTGCAAGACCTCTCAAGGCAAATCCTTTGGGATTTGAGCAGTCTTCCTAGCTAGACGTTACAATATGCTAACACCCTTGTGAGTCATAAAGTCACTCATGGTCAATTCTGTTTGGAGAACAGGATGAATAACTGAACATAACTGGGTGTTTGCCTGAATCCAGGCCTAACCCAGTATTTTTTTTTTTTGTCTCTTTTTGCCAAAAGCAAACATGTCTGGTTTCTCATCTTCCTCCACATACTCTGCCTATCCCTTCACTGGCTCTTAGAGAAAAGTTCAAAGTTTTTTGCACAGTTAGACCCTATAGGGTGGCCCTATCTCCGTCTCCAGCATCTCAGTGCTTACCTAGAGAGACCAGATGTGAGGGCAGCCACATCCTTGGGGTAAGGGCTGAAAAGCCATAAACTAAATTTTCTTTAACTTTTCTGTTGGAATGGTTTAAGACTTACAGACAAGTTGGAAAAATAAAACAGAACATTCCTCCATTTCCTTAAACTATCTTTCTTTGTTAACGTCTTATATAACCATAGTACAATGATCAAAACCAGGAAAATAACATTGGTACGATACTATTAATTACACTACAGTCTTTATTCAAATTTCAGCAGTTTTTCCACTAATATCTTTTTTTTTTTTTTTTTGAGATGGAGTTTCACTCTTGTTACCCAGGCTGGAGTGCAATGGTGCCATCTCAGCTCACCGCAACCTCCACCTCCTAGGTTCAGGCAATTCTCATGCCTCAGCCTCCTGAGTAGCTGGGATTACAGGCATGCGCCACCATGCCCAGTTAATTTTTGTATTTTTAGTAGAGACAGGGTTTCACCATGTTGACCAGGATGGTCTCGATCTCTTGACCTCGTGATCCACCCGCCTTGGCCTCCCAAAGTGCTGGGATTACAGGCGTGAGCCACCACGCCCGGCCCTCCACTAATATTTTTTTTCTGTTCTAATAGTATCCAATCTGGGTTCCCATCTTGCATTTAATTGTCGTGTCTTTTAAATTTCCTCCCATCTGTAATCACATCTCAGTCATTCATTATTTTTCATGACCTTGACTCTTTTTTCTGAGACAGAGTCTCGCTCTGTTGCCTAGGCTGGAGTGCAGTGGCACGATTCCAGCTCACTGCAACCTCTGCCTCCTCGTTTCAAGAGATTCTCCTGCCTTAGTCTCCTGAGTAGCTGGGACTACAGGTGCATGCCACTATGCCTAGCTAATTTTTGTCTTTTTAGTAGAGATGGGAGTTTCACCATGTTGATCAGGCTGGTCTTGAACTCCTGACCTCATGATCCTCCCACGTCAGCCTCCCAAAGTGCTAGGATTACATAGGTGAGCCACCGCGCCTTGCCAACTATGACTCTTTTCAAGAGTACTGGTCAGTTATTTTGTATAACATGCCTCTACTTGGATTTGTCTAATATTTTCTCATGGTTAAATAGAGATTATATGGTATTTTTAGCAAAATCACCACAGACATGATGGTGTGCCCTTCTCAGTGCATCATCTCAGAGTAAATGCTGTTGATAAGTCTTATTACTAGTGATGATAACCTTGAATATTATTGATTAGAATCGTATTCTTTATGCTTAGCTCCTAAACATTTGTTCTCCTCCTCTAATTATCCTTACTCCCTTGGTGAACTCACCCTTCCTCATGGGTTTGAGTATCTTCTATCCAAACCCCAAATACACCCAAATTCATATGTTTTTTTCTGGATCTCTCCTCTAAATTTCAGCTCATATATATATATGTACGCCTACAATCCCAGCATTTTGGGAGGCCAAGGCTGTGGATCAACTTAGGTTAGGAGTTCAAGACCAGCCTGACCAACATGGAGAAACTCTGTCTCTACTAAAAATACAAAAATTAGCTGGGTTTGGTGGTGCATGCCTGTAATCCCAACTACTTGGGAGGCTGAGGCACGAGAATGGCTTGAATCCGGGAGGCAGAAGTTGCAGTGAGCTGAGATTGCACCACTGCACTCCAGCCTGGGCAGCAGATCAAGACTCTGTCTTGAAAATAAAAATTGAAATTAAAAAAAAAATAAAACCACTGAATTTCCAGAAGTCTTCTACAGTTTAGTAAATGGCAACCTATCTTTCCAGTAGCTCAAACCAAAAAGTCCTGGTGTCATCTTATTCCTCTCTTTCATTCTCACTACAGCCAATTCATCAGAAAATGCTGCCAGTTCCATATTCAGAATCTATCTAGGATCTAAGCAACTTCTCACCACTTTCTCAGCCACCACCTTGATCTAAGCCACCACCATCATCTTCTACCTGGATCATGGTAATTGTCACACAACTGGTCTCCTTGATTTTGGACTTATCCTCCTAGAATCTTTTTTTCATACAGTAGCCACAGTAATCTTCCAAAAATGTAAATCAGATCATATAGTTCTTCAACTGAAAATCTTCCAATAGCTTCCCATGCCACTAAGTTAAAAGCTAAAATCCTTTCATAGTGATCTACAAGGTCCTACAGGACCGACTCTGCCTCCCTCTCCAATCATGCCTCTGTGACTTTAACTCCTACTATGCTCCCCTTGCTATTCCTTGAAAACACCAAGCATGCTTCTGCTTCAAGACTTTGCTCATTATTTTCTCCCAAAATTGAGTTCCTTTTTTCAGTATTCCCCTGCTCAGTAAGTGTGCAACCAATCCAGTTGCACAAACTGGAGTTTTGCAATTCTCCTGGATGATTCTCTATCCCCCATTCCTCATGTTCAATCCATCATCAAACTTTGTGGGTTTTTTCCTCCACATAAACAATGCTCTAACCTGTCTACTTCTCAATTCCACAGCTGATACCAGCTTTGCCATTATCCTCCTATCTGATCTCTTTGGACCCTGCTAATTGGTCCTCTCCACTGCAACCCAAGTGGTCTTTTCAAAATGCAAATCTGATCAAATCACAGCCCTGCTTAAACACTCTTCAATGGCTCATTTAATGGCTAATTGAGAATATAGACCTTAATCCTTAACATGCGCTACATAACCTTGCTGGTGTGGCCCTCACTCTCTGTTTCTTCCAGCCACACTGACGTTTTCTTCATTCCTCAAATGGCATCATACTTCCTCCACCTGTGGCCTTTCCTCTGACTGGAAAACACTCCACCCATTCAACCCTGTCTTCCCTCCCCAGCACCTTTTTTGCCAAGTTGAGACCTACTAATGCTTCACACTGCAACTTAATTATCATTGCCTTTGTGGAGCCTCTCCTGACTCCTCCCTCTGGATGAGATTCCTTTGTTTCACACTACCAAAGAATCTTGCTTCTTTCCAACAAAACACTCTTTTTCAGTAATTCACCCCTTCTCTGGGCAAAGGCACAGATTCTCCAACTTCAGGGAACTCATCTATCTCCTTTATAAGCTCCATTACAATTTCCCCAATGCTAATATCTAATATATAATTTTATAATTAGCATCTCCCAGTCAGCAGCTTCAACTGGTCTGCAACATCCTCTGGAACTTTGATGTGATGGAACTTTTAAAACTTTCCCCTTCCCCCTCAGCAGAGTTGGCTAAGAAGGAGGGTGCTGAAGAAGAGGTTGAAGAAGGTGCTAAGGAAGGAGGTGAGTTCTTGAAAAGAGTCTTCTGTCGGCAAGAAGCAAGATTACAATTGTTCATAACTGTATGTCCATTAGTGTGATTATTTGTCCAATATCTGTTTCCTCACTAGACTGTACATTTTATTTATTATAGCAGGGAGCAAAGTGCTTGACATGCAGTTGGCATTCGATAAATATTTCTTGAACAAATGGATACATAGATGGACTGATAAAAATCATGCTTTTGAAAGGCAAATCTGGCAAATCAATAGAAGGAAGAGAAACTGAAGGGAAGGAATTCTGAATAATTAGAATTCTGGTAGAACAACACAGGCCAAGAAGGAGGAAATGAAATCTTAAACTAGGGTGTTATGAGAGGGAATGGAAAGTAACTGTCTTTGCAGGGGACTATATTGTGCTACTGATACTACCAGGTCAACCACAAATAGCCCAGCAATACCCAAGACTCTGCTCTGTGCCAGCTGCTCACCCCACATGAGGGCGGGGAAATCAACAAACTCTTGGCCTGACTAGCAGTCTCAACACTGAGGGAAGTTCTGTGGCAAGGACAAAAGGCACTTTCCAGGACATCTTGTCTTTTAAAAAGACAAAGCTATTTGAACAACAAAGGAATTCCAGCACTGTTTTCTCATCCTCTGGACCTTGGGGGCTCATAAATAAGCTGGTTCTTGTGCTTTTAACAGCCTCTGATGTATTTGATTACATTTTCAATTCAGATGGTTCCATTACTACAAGAAGCAACTTCATTACCAGGAGGGCCCAGAGCCCAGACTATACTAGCTCCCTGTCATATAATTTAGCCTCAGTCATACCTCAGACAATATTTATACAAGGTCACTTCTTCAAACCATGTCTAGCCTTCCCAAATGACAATATTATTTATGCCAAATGCTTCTCCTAAGGGGTGGAAAATTGCCAACTCTGGTTTAATAGGCTATATGGACAGGCTAGAAAAACATCATTTGTAGCACACACAGTTTATGTATTTAGTATATAACTAGGAGTACAGACTGATCATTGGAAACATAGCTGAAAACTGGCCCCAGGAAAAAAAAAAGCCACAAAAGCACTAAGGTTTGGATCTTTCCTCCCTGATATTAGTTTTGGAAGCTCTAGGTTTAGCCAGAATTATGAATGCACAAGATTGAGCTGCCTCAGACTTTAGTGGCTACCTGAATATCCAAAATAGGGAGAAAAGCTGCAAAAGGAAATTTAACTTGGGTGTATGTGCCCAGCAGCCATCCTCCTGTGGTTGCAAATTAATGTGACCATCCAGTGGAACAGGCAGCCCAGGGGCCTTTGGTAACAAAGAACAGTCTAACCCATTGATGTTAATTTACCAAATTATTCACATCCCACAATCTGGAATAGAAATCAGCGGCCAAAAACATGCCTCCTCTACACCTCAGTCAAAACACCTATAAAAATCTAGATACCAGGAGGCAAAGTCTGGAATATAAACTACTTCATAATGTTGCCAATAAGTTATTAAAGTACAGAATGATGGAGCTGCCAGAGGCGTCTGGGTTACCCTTGCTTCCAAGCTCCATTCTTGGTGGTGTCTTTAATAAGGCATTCGGTCAAAATATATTGGTGACAAGTCCTTTCTCTTAAAATCTAGCGAAGGATACAAGTCATACATTCCACTTAATCCTTTATAGACCACTGGAACTTAAAAATCTCTCTAGTAGAGAATGAAGAAATTTCAAATACTGAGCTTTCAAATAAAGTGCACAATGCCTGTTCATACTTGCCTGATTTGTTGGTGACGAATATCACTAATAATTTATATATAATGTCCTTTAAATTGATGCTTACAATTCCTACATATGAATACTGTATCTAATTTAAATTTTAGGAAGCAAAAATTTCAGATTATATAGAGGTTTCAAAGTTCAAAATTGTTCCTTTGTATTGATAAATTTGGAATGGTTTTTGTTTCTTAAGATGCATTTCTTTAAAAAGCTGTATCTTTTTGTTTTTAAAAGCTCTCTCCAGAGGAATTGCCACCCATTAACCCAATATTTAGTAGTGCTTAATATCCTTATCATTATTTATTTATAATAATACCATTTACTTCTTATGATTAGCATAACCTATGGCCAAGCAATTTCATTCCCAAGGATTTATGTCAGGACAATAATTTGAGATATATGCAAAGATGTATATGCAAAGATATTCACCACAGAATTATTTATAGTTGGAAATAAATGTACAACAATAGAGGACTATTTAAACAAATTATCCTTGTGAGATAACCATAAACCGTCATGTTATGGAAAAAAATATTTAACTCATTGGAGAAAGTTCACAGTAAACTACACGTGAAAAAGAAGATGACAAAACAATATGCATCAAATGTATGTTCATATGAAATGACATCAAAATATTAACCCAGGTTGGACAGTCTTGGGGACACCTGGAAATAATACAGATAGGCTTTGAAGAGGAGGCTAAGGAATTGATACTGATGTGACCTCATTTACAGCTGTAGGTAGGGGATACTTAGGGGCATTTGAACATTAGAATTTTTACATGCACTTTTATTGTGGAAGTAAGTTGCTTTCTATGTGTTATCACCCAGATGAGGAAGGTAAAGCATGATCATTTTTTTCCTGCTCCTAGCCCACTGGTGGTTTGGACAGAATCTGTCTAAGATTCCATCTTGTCCTCCATCTGAATCTCTTCCTTTAAGTCATATGAGAGAAATTTGACTTCAGTATCACACAGTGAGGTCCCTGTGTCCTCAACAGTAAAGGATTGCCATATGCTTCCTAACATTACAATAGTCCTGGGTAATCCCTGAAACTGTCTACATGTCTATATGATCCTACAACACAGAGATGTATTAGGACACTGTAAATAAAACTTGGATAAACAGAAGCATGAAATGGGAGACCCCACGGGCAAAAAGAAAAGAAAAGAAATGACTTAAGAAATATAGACCTGCTTCATCAGCTTCTCTTTCAAACAGATATGGCCCGTGATTTATTAAAATATGAGCTTTTTCAAGGCATGATTACAGGCAAGAGAAAGCTGAATAAAGCATTTACTTAACAGTGTCTTTGTGTGCACTGGGGAAATGTTTCTGCCGGACTTTTCTATTTGGACAAACTGTGGGCTCCCCAAGCTCCATGCTTTTGAAGTAGAAATCATTTGCTTCTTTTTCTGAGCATTACTCTTTAGACAGCACCTAAATAGAAGTGACAGGTAAAACAATAAGGATGACTAAAATCTTTGCAGTGGGGAGAGACTGGGGAAGAAGACCAAGCATAGGCCTTTGGGACAGGCCCACATTTGAAGGACAGGAAGAAAGAAAGGAAACACAAGAGATTATCCAAGAAGTCAAAGTATGAATGAGTCTTTTCTGTATCAAACAATATAAACATCATTTGCTTTAAGGTGGAAATTTTAGTCAAAAATATAGTTTGAAGACAACATAGTTTTGTGTGATGCTAATGGATCTTTGCCTAGGGCTAAAATAATCCAGATGTACCAGATAAAACAAAGCAGAACTATACTTAAATATTTCCAAGTGCTCAACTATTTCACTCTCCTGAAAACCTTAAAAAAATCCTTTTCAAGGAGGTAAGTAAATAATTATAGGCATATAAAGGAGAGCCAAAATCTTGAAAGTATCAAGAAAACTTTACAAATGAGTATACCTTAAAAGGGTCCTACTTGCTTTATAAACCAAAAAATTCTCATTCTTAAAGGTTACATTGACATTTTTGCTTGAACACGGTATTAAAAGGTGGGTGCTGATGTGGGTTGACTTTTGTTTCCTTGGTTTAAGGGTTATCTGGCTCACTCTGCACTGAAATAACCAAAGGGCTTGCTTATTCAGCAGCAATGCTGGGAGCATCCTCAGGACTAGAAGATTGAAAACTGTTACCTCTGTGGCCTCTGAGGCTGGGTTCAGACTAGAGCAATTGTGCAGTGAATTTGGCCCATCTTGGGGACTTTGGCTCTCAAATGGCAGGGACTGTTCAGACTAAACTAGAGGTTATTTTACAAGGACCATCAAAATTCTCATTTGCATGTGTGAAATTCCTGTGCAGAGGCTGGCTTTTTGAATCAAGCTGGTTGGGCCAGATTACAAGTGGAGTGCGCTAGAGTGCATGTGAATAGCATCAGACAGACCTCAGCCCTTTCTAGTTGGTCTTTCCCTTCTCTAGTGCAAATCAACCACAGTTCAGTGACCTCCTAGCACTTTCTATTCCCCAAGTGGAGGCCAGTAGTCTTCTAGTGAACAAGAAGACATTAGGCTTTCTTAAAACAAATTTTTATTAGCTGCTACCACCACCACAATGATGTTCATTGAGCACTTACCCTGTGCTAGGTATATTACATCCGTCATCTCTTTAGAGCCCGTATTTTCATTACTTCTTCCTTCCTTTCTTTCTTCTTTTTCCTCCTTCCTTCTCTTCTTCATTTTCTTTTCTTTCTCTTTCTTCTTTCTTTTTCTTTTCTTTCTCTCTTCTTTCTCTTTCTTTCTCTCTCTCTCCTTTTCTTTCTTTCTTTCTTTTGAGACAGAGTCTCGCTCTATCACCCAGGCTGGAATGCAGTGGCACGATCTCAGCTCACCACAACCTCCACCTCCCGGGATCAAAGTATTCTCATGCCTCGGCCTCCCAAGTAGCCGGGATTACAGGCACTCACCACTACACCTGGCAAATTTTTGTATTTTTAGTAGAAACAAGGCTTCACTGTGTTGTCCAGGCTGGTCTCAAACTCCTAACCTCAAATGATCCCACCCATCTCAGCCTCCCAAATCGCTGGGATTACAGGCATGAGCCACAGTGCCCAGCCAATATTTTCATTACTTTTATTTTTTTAAGGTAGAAAGCTTAGCCTCCATTAAGGTTAACTTATCCTAGGTCACACAGGTAGAAGGAAATGGATTTGAATGCAGATTGTTTAACTTGCATATTCATACCTTTTAAGCCTTTTTACATGATGCCATGTTGCTTCCCCATTAGTTGGCTGGCCTCCACTGGCAATTAATAGCAACAATGAACACTGGGCCGAAAACCAAAAGGCTGGGTGATGTGGAGCAAACCATAACATTTGATTAGAAATCAGTTCGGGCACAGTGGCTCACGCCTGTAATCCCAGCACTTTGGGAGGCCAAGGCGGGTGGATCACGAGGTCAAGAGATCGAGACCATCCCGGTCAATATGGTGAAACCCCGTCTCTACTAAAAATACAAAAAATTAGCTGGGCATGATGGCACATGCCTGTAATCCCAGCTACTCAAGAGGCTGAGGCAGGAGAATTGCTTGAACCCAAGAGGCGGAGGTTGCAGTGAGCCGAGATCACGCCATTGCACTCCATCCTGGGTAACAAGAGCGAAACTCCGTCTCAAACAAAAAAAAGAAATCAATTACCTGTGTCATTTTTGTCTTATAATGAAGTTGTGTGGCTCACAAGGAGCCCTACCACTTCTGGATGTTGTCATAATTCTTATAAAATCTGGACCTCATGGCAGAAGCCCTGCCCCATCCCTTTATTTTCCATGGCATCCTTTTATTTGATTCCAGCTGCTCTGGGATTCAGAGCTTTCTCCATAGAGGCTGGGAATGGGGAAGAAAACAACCTATAAGCAAACTCCGAATTTGGACTGTCAGGGGCAGTTCCCATAGCATTGCAGGTACACAGTCCACCCACAGCCACTGTTTCTGGTACAACTCTAGGGATTGCGAAGAAAACGGGCCCATTATTCTTCAGCTTGGATTCTTCTGAGTAGTGGGGACACCCTGGGTCTGGGAGCTGTGTGATTCAGGTCCCTAACGTCTTTTTCAGGGAGGGATGCAGAACAGTAGTTAAAAATTTCCCAGCTCTCAGTCCCTCCAGATTATCTTCCACATATGGAGTGGGGGGGATCTTGTACTCATCACCTGGACAGCTGTCTGGCAACCTCTGGCCAAAGTGGTTTATAACATCTGGATAAATGTTTCCAGATGTGACATTGAAATACTTGATTAAAAGTTTCACACTCAGCATCTTGTAATAACTGACATATGCACACAGAGTTTGTATCATCTGGACCCAGAGTAGAAGCAGCAGGGTCACTTAGAAGATGAGAGAGCAAGGACAGTTTCTAGAACCTCAGCAGCCTGAGAAAATTGTGAGGCTGAGTTTCTACTGGGTCCTCATTAAAGTCAAGCAAATGGAGCTGAGCCTGGTGGCAGTTGAGTAGACTGGAAAGAGTAAGGACTTTGGCCTCAGACAAATGAGCATTCAAACACAAACTCCACCAATCACTAGCCAGGATTTCTGTGAGATACCTAACCTCCTACCTCAGATTTCTCCTCTGTAAGATGGAATAGCCATACCTACCTCAAAGGAGGATTGTGAAGCATCTGGCACATAGCAGGCACTTAAGAAACAGTTGTTTCTCTTTTTTAAAAATTATTAGTCAAGTCTATAAACACAATTCACTATTATACTGATTACAAAACTGTTAGCAAAGCACATAGGACTAGAAGTTCTATTTTACTTTTTATACAGAACAATAACATTTTCAAAGGACAAACAATAGTACGAGCTGTTTATAATGTGCCCCTTTGAGGAAGAGCTCAAAGAATATTCCATCAAGTACAAAAAGCCCTGCATTTGTCTTATAAACAGATTCAGACCAATCCTGACTGTCATCTTAAAATCCTGAAGTCCCTCACATCTTCTGGAGTGAGACATCTTGATGCCTCAGGGAAAAGGGAGTTCACCTAGACCTGATGTTAAGATTCACAACATTTAATAGGTGTGGGGAGGCTGAAGATTTGGTTCAAATGAATAAACTATATTTTATTCATTCCACAGCATTTTCTCTTATTTTGAAAGTCATTGTCAACATAGTAACAGTTATAATTAACAGAGTATCTGCAATACTCACAGGTGGTGATAGGCACTTTATTTACATCGTGTCATCTTGTCTACAACCTGCCTGTAAAGCAGGAATTATTAACACCCTCATTTTTCAGGTGAGGAAAGTGTAGTTCAGTAGTTTACCACAAATCATGAAGCCATCCAGCAGCAGACCTGGATTTCGAACCTATCAATCTAACTCAAAGGGCGTCTCCCAACACCCCTGAAACAACTTCACCATACCATTTGGCGAGCAGAAAACAAGTGAAAATGATTTTTCTACTCATTGCCTAAAATCATTATGATAGTTACACCTGTGGTGTCTCTTGTTTAGCATATCCACAACCGGGGCTCTGTCCATTGTACCACGTGGCCTCTAGAACACTTCATTTTTTTGGTCCTGATGGCTGGACAGGTGTTCAGTACAATAGCTCCCTTTTCTCCCCATCTGCTTCTCCGTGCATGGTGGGGCCCTGAGCCGTCATGGGCGAATGCTTCCCACATGTGCTTGCAGCCCCGGTGATGAGAAATGGCAGAAGCAGGTATTAAAGGTGGAGGTTATGGCTTATTGCTCTGAATGTATTAAAAACCATTCCCAGACTCCACATAAAGAGTTTTACACACACAGCACATATGATACAAGGGAGACAGAGAAGCAGACATGGGGATAACCACAGTGAGACGTGTAACCACAACAGAAGTCTGGAGAGATGGGCTCAAGGAAAGCAACTTTCACAGACTAGGTGATGGATCATCTCCTCAGCAGACAGACAGCTAAAGGTACTTATTTTTATAAAAAGTTGACAGAAGGAACTCCAGACATCCAGGCCTGCTGTCTTCTAATTCTTGTGTCCAGAGCTGACTCAGCCCTGTCTGTTTCCCTTTGCAGGATGGTGAGTTATTCCATGCACTCGTGCTAATTATCCACAACCCGCTCCTTTCTTTTCTCACAGGTCGTTTAAATGTCTACTTGTCTGGGTTAGAACTTGGATGGATGTTGAATTCCCATTCCCCTCTGTAGTCCTCCCCAGTGATGAATTTCTCATACCTAGGGTATTGTTTGTAGGGAAATTCTTTCAATTTAAAGGCCCTTGAGATGGTTATCCAAAGAATTTGTTTTACTAGGCTCTTAAAGAAGGTACTTACCATTTATTGAGCACATAGCAAGTGCCAAATATTTCTATAAGCTATCTCCTTTAACCCTCCTGGTAATCATAAGAGGTAGGTATATGCCCCATTGTACAGATCAATAGCACATAGGACACACACAATAAATTAAAGGGAGAATAAAACTGGATTGCATACATGTTTCCTGAGGGTTTCTTTAGTGTCCAAGAGGCAGAGTGGCATGGTGAAGGAGCTGCACCTAGGCCAGGACACCTGCATTTTTTTTTTTGGCATTGCCACTAAATAGCTCTGTGATCTGGGCAAGACACTTTACCTACGGGCACTTCTGCTTATCTAATAAAATATGTTTAGGTAGCTGGACTAGGTGATTTCCTCTACAAAACCCCTTCCTCCTCTAACTTTCTATGACTATTGGCTATTTTCATACACAGTTAACGTTAATAATGTCGGACTCTCCAAAAATAATTACTAGAACACAGCTAATCTATCAGTGCTGAATTGATGTCTACATCACCCGGCTCTGGAGAATAGCACATTCAAGCCACATCTGGATAGCAAATTAAAGTACCTACTTTACCCTTTTCAGAGTAATTTAGCATGCCATATCTATTAAAGCCAAGTAGAAGCGGAACTTCAAACCCTGTGGCATAGTCACAGATTTCATTGCTTTACTGATTTGGATTGGAAAGGTTTTCTTACAAAAAATAGATATTTGGTATTCCAGTTATCTATTGATGTACACCAAATCATACTCAACAGTTAAAGGTTTACAGCAATAATTTCATATTACATTTCATGGTTCTGGGAACTTAAGGGCTCAGCTGGGAGGTTCTTTTCTGAGGTCCCTCATATAATTGCAGTTGGATGGAGGCAAAGGCTGGAGTCTTTAAAGGTTTCTTCACTTATATGTCTGGCAAATGGGCTGAGATGGCTGAGGGCTTATTGGTCACATTTCTGTTCATGTGGCTTATCCATGTGACCATGTTGGGCTTCTTCACATCATGGTGGTCTCAGAGAAGTTTGGCTTCTTATATTGTGATTGGATTTTCCTGGAGTGAGAATTCTAAGAGAACTATGAAGAAGTTATAAGCTTCTATATTCTATTTATCACGGTACTCACAGACCAACCCAGACTCAAAGAAGTGGTGGCATAAATTCTACTCTCAATAGGAGAAGGAATACAAGAAGGGAAGGAATTGATGGCTGTATTTTGGAGACAAATTACTCCACTTACCTATCTCAAAGCAAAATGAACTATAGGTAAAGGTCAGCTAGCCTCTCTCTCTCTCTCTCTCTGACACACATACACACACACACACACACACACACACACACTCTTACACAAACTGTTCCAAATGGTTCTTATTATAATACCATGCTCAAACAAAGTTGTCTACCTAAATGTAAAGGGGGACTTACAGGTTGAATCCTATATAGAATAGTAGGGGAGAGAAAGCACACTTGCATTTCTCTATGGGTAACATTAAGCTCTGTTATTGATGGAAAGGAGAGAACAACTTAATTGGAGAATATCTCTTCAGAAGAAATTGTAAAGGCATGTAGGTGATCTGGTCAAGTCTGTCAGGATGGATACTGATATTCCAGTAATTGTAAGACAACCAGATGCCATTTGCAATCATCCTGAATGAAGGTAAAACCAATGGGATGAAGTTGCCAGACTCTCTTCCAGACATCCACACAGATAAGCAGGCCTGACGTGCAGCAGCTTTGACAGGCAGGCTTAAGAAACACTAAGAAAGAAACTGAGGATCTGGACAATATCACTATCAAGAAAGCATATAATATACCTCAGAATGTGACATTTTCCCCCGCCAAAAAAAAGAAAAAATCAGCAGCTGAGAGGCCAGCTGAAAAACTGGAGACACTGGAGAAGAGCAGATCAGCTGTGAAAGCAGCAGGGAGCAGAGAAAAGTCTGGACAACATGTTGGAACCCAAGAAGGACAGCATAAGCACTGGAATCACAGACCCCTACAGGGTGGAGATTATCTGTGAAAGAAAATATCTGCAGCTCCTGGGGAGGAAAAGAGACTTAGGGAACCATCACGGAAGCAGCACAGTGATCCTTTGGGTTATAGATGCCAGAACAAAGCTAGAATTACTGTGGCTTGGAAGGTGAATCTAAAGGCCCCTGAAAGAAACATTTCTTTTTCTTCATGACTCAGAGAAAGTCAGGAACGAATTCTCTAGACATGAAATTTAAGGAGGTTTCTGGCCTGTATCTGGAATATTTAGGAGTTGTCAGCCTTGCAATCTGATGGGCATTGCAAGAAGCTCTGTGAGTCTACAGGGCAGGAAAATGGAACAGAAAGTTATTTTCCTCTCTGGCTCTGCCTCCAGATGAGAATATGAGGCTTGTTCTTCAAATTACGAGACTTGTAAAGGCAGAGGGCTCCAACAGATCATTTGTAATTCCCTCTCTACAGGGGGCACTAACTGGACCAATCAGGTTATATAGCCTTTGACCACACCCACCCCTCTGGCTCTTAAGGTACTCTCCTGAAATTCTGGTAAGCTTACAAATCTGAACTCATAATCTCACTTTGGGTGAGAATTCATAACTGTGAATTCTCTGAACTCATAATCTCACTTCTGGGAATGGAATACAACGAAACTATCCCCAAACGGGGGAAATATATGTGCAAGATGCTCACAGCAGTGTGAGTTGTAAGGAGACTCTCAGTGCTTCTCAAACTTTGATGTGCATCACTTGGAGATCTTACAGGCAGGTTCAGTGGGCCTGGGGTAGGGCTTACAACTCTACATTTCTAACAGACTCCCAGGGAATACCCGTGCTAGTGGTCTGCAAGACATACTTTGAGAAGAATGGTTTACTTTATATGCTGCATTAAAAAAAGTCAAACACTGGCAAGACATGACTAAAACGGTAAGGACATCTCCTTGGAATTATACTGAGATAGATGTTAACATGATTCTGAAGACTAGCATGAATTCGTTGATGAATTCCACGGCCATGTTAGATATGGGACATGTCTGGAGACCACTTGTGTACTTTCTCTGTCACTTTGAAGCGTTTGAGAAGCTGAACTGAAGTGCCTGCAGGGAGAGTTCCAGGGTGGGGAGAGGTCATCTGGTGTGCACGTTCTCTTTTAAAGGTGCGTTTGGATTATGATATGGGGCCTTAATAGTGTACACATAGAAAACATCCAACAAAATCATGAAAGCTAGAAATTCTGAAATGAGGGGAAGTCAGGTAAACCTTTGCTATACTTTAAAATCTCTCTTTTTTAGGTAGCCCCTTTTTAACCTTTTCTCATTATTATATACTACAAATAATCTCATAATACGATGTCCCAGACGTTTCAGGGCACCAAATTTTTCTTCTACTGCTACTGATTCTCTAGTAGGGAAAGGTTTGAATCAGTTGAATTTTTTTTAAGGTATTATTTAAGAGAAAAACTTTAAAACACCAACTGAATTAACTAAGCACAAATTCCAAAGCACTATTTCAGTTCCTCTATTGACTTGGAATTTTATTGTATTAAATATTGTTTTTAAAATATGAGCCATCAAATGCCGCTTGGAAAATATCTTGCAAATTTAACTTCTGCTGTGTTTTATTACAATTGAATTTAACTTGCAATGTCACTGCTTTTGTCCATGACATTCATCAATTTTTCTTTGTTCTTACAGAAATTATCTACACACACACACACACACACACACACACACACACACACATCTTGGTATGAAACACTTGAGTCCTAGACCTGCGATGTTGTGCTGAGTCTCTGTTTGCTAATGATTAGGTAAGTGGGGACCCTGAGAATGAGGGAGTCTTTGTTCTTTTGTTCTCCCTGGCATATATTCTATTTCATCTGAACAGAGCCAAGCTTGCACTCCACAGGACAATTGAGCTACGTGGGTGACAAGAGAACATTATAATTTGAGAATAGCTATTCAGTATGAATGTAAGTTCTGATTGGTAGTGCTTTTAGAAACAAAAAAATCAGAGCCCTTGGGATGGATATTGGACCTCACCTTTTAGGTCATTTTAAATAGCAGTGAAAGAAAGACAGGGTAGACACAGAAAGAGAAAGGGAGGGACACAATAGTTTGCTATTCCAAGGAAATCGAAAAGAATAAAAGGCAGTGGCTAGAGCCAAAAAGCCATGCCTTCTTAAAATACACGTGAAAAAAAAAAAAAAGAAAATAAGTAAAATGGAGTGTCAACAAATGCAAGAAAAAGCGAAAAAATGTTTAGGGGACAAAGTGTTACTAAAGAAAGGAAATCCTAGCTTGTGAGACTTAACTTGAAACAGGAAAATAAGAATAGTTTATACAATCAGCAAACAAAAGCAAGGAAATATAAATTTTCAAATCCCATGGAGAGCCTGGAAGGGAAGTTACTGAGACAATGCTGAGCACACAGTTGAGAGGATAAATCATTTCTTTACCTCACTCTATACCAAAAGAAGATAACAGACCGGGGATGAGACGCATTTTCCAGCACAAGCATAGGGAATTGTTGAAATGCTTTTCTCTTACCACAAAAAGCTAACAGAACACCAAATTCAAATGAACAGTATTCTCACAGAGAGACAACATTCTTTTCTGTTGTTGACATGGGTGAGGTACTTGAGTATGGAGGAGAAAGAGGAGGTCCCCTTCCATACCACATAAAATATTTGTTGATTCACTGTTAAAGGAAGATCAGTGGGGACATTAGAACTCACTGGAGCAGACTCTCTTAAGGGAAGAATTTAGGGCTTTCTAGGGGTGCAATCCTTAAGCGCTGGGAAACTTGGATCATTAGATCAGTGAGACCATGAAATTCTCACCCATAACTACAATTGTGACAGGGAAATATTCTTAAACATCTATTTAAAATAACACTTACATGTCTCAATGTTTACTTTAAAAACATACATGCACACATGTGCACACAAACACACATACCCTCCAAGATACTACATTCCAGAAATTGAAGTCCCCTAAGATATTACAAACTCAAGAAAAAAAATGTCTGGAATAAAATCGAACCAAACATATTTTATGTTGGCCAAAAAGCATTTAAAGTTTATTTTTCTAATAAAACACAAGAGTAAGGAAGAGTTGAGCACATGTGTGAAATGTTTATTTTTGAAGATGGTTGGAAAAATACGTAACCAAAGTATGAAACATCAATGAACCTTGTACATTAATTGTCTGAGATTGGAGATGGGGGTAGGTCAAAACAGTGACATGAGTGGTGTGTGTAATTAGGTAGGAGCATTCTTGTAGTTGGATTTTAGAACCACTGGTAATTCTCTGACGTTGACATACTCTCACATTCACCTGCAAAAATGGGCTCTGTGATAATACTGGCTTTTCTCCACACTGGCTTTTTTTTTCTTTTTAATAAGGAAGATTTTTGTTGTTTTTTGTTTTGTTTTGAGATGGAGTTTCGCTCTTGTTGCCCAGGCTGGAGGGCAATGCCATGATCTTGCCTCCCAGGTTCAAGCCATTCTCCTGCCTCAGCCTCCTGAATAGCTGGCATTACAGGCATGCGCCACCATGCCCAGCTAATTTTGTATTTTTAGTAGAGAGGGGTTTCTCTGTGTTGGTCAGGTTGGTCTCAAACTCCCGATCTCAGGTGATCTGCCGGCCTCAGCCTCCCAAAGTGCTGGGATTACAGGCATGAACCACCATGCCTGGCCTCCACACTGGCTTTTTATTAAAACTTCTGTTGAAATATATTTTGAAACACTTAGGAAAAGATACAGGCTTCTTTGAGAAGCTGTTTTAAAAGCAACTAGGAGCTTAGAAATTCAATACAAATTAATTTTTCATAAAGTTGGGCTTCAATGCTGTAGAAAGAGGAGGGAGTTTATGAAAAGGAGTGTTTTTTCCTGAGAAATCTTTTCTAGCTAGAAAGAAACCATCATGGAGTTTTCATAGGCTATGGAAAGTCTCATTGACATCTTGATCATCCTGCTCCCCACAACCCCCTTGTTTTCTTATTTAGAAACTTCCAATTTGGAAAGGAAATGTACAGTCTAGGCAAATACAAGTTACATTTTCCCTTGTAGAATGTAGGTTTCTCTCCCACAGCTTGGGAGCAGTCTAGATCCTTTTGGGGCACAAATAGATAGTTAAATCCTTTTGATGTGTATGAGCAAAAAGTTTAAAGGAGATTATTGTGAGAAAATTTCCTGCTCTTTGAGGCACTGTGTGGAAATAGCATTTTCTTTAAATCAAAATAGAAAAAATAAGGCTGGTAAAACAGTGGTTAAAAATAACTGAAGTTTAAGAAAGTACTTAATTTGCACCTACGTAGTCATGTTTCTTTAAGAATTTGTTTAGGTTGTGTGAGCATACATCTTATAAAAACATTCTTTCTTTCCTATGTTTTCTTCTTCCTTTCTTTTTTCTTTCTCTTCCTCTTACTCTCCCTCCCTCCCTCCCTTCCTTCCTTCATTCCCTTTTCTTACTGTTAGTACTATTATTACCAAAGGAATGGCCTGTAATTTTTCTACATGATAAACAGAAACCAAAGCTAACTATTTTATACTCATAATTATTTTATGAAGGCTTTTGCCTAATGCATGTGGATCTGGCTGGTAAGCTGTAAATATCTTTAAACTACATATTCTGCCTTTTGAGTTTTGCTCTAACTCCAACATATAAGCCTATTTCATTACTTATAAAAACTTTTTGAAACAAGAAAAAAAGTTGCACTATTGCAAGATTATAGAAGTTAAGAAAAGATAAAAGATAAGAAAAGAGATATTAAAGAAAAGAGACGTTTGAAGGACAGTTTTCTTGTTTTTACTAACGATGATTATTTTGTAATGAGAAGCTTCTGTTAAACCAGGAAAGCCTCTTAGAACTGAGAAATTTGTTGGATTATCTGAGGTCAATGTACTTTCAGTAGGTAGATACAAAAGTAAGCATGGTTTTTGCCATTAATTACTTTTTTTTTTTTTTGAGATGGAGTCTCGCTCTGTCACCAGGCTAGAGTGCAGTGGCATAATCTCAGCTCACTGCAACCTCCACCTCCCGGACTCAAGCTATTCTCCTGCCTCAGCCTCTTGAGTAGCTGGGATCATAGGCATGCGCAACCATGACTAATTTTGTATTTTTAATAGAGACAGGGTTTCGCCATGTTGGCCAGGCTGGTCTTGAACTCCTGACCTCAGGTGATTCTCCCACCTTAGCCTCCCAAAGTGCTGGGATTGTAGGTGTGAGCCCACAACACCCTCCATTACTTTCAGTGTAGTGAAAGTACAATAGTTTATAATGAATCTCTCTATTCTATTGGAATATTCTAAGCTATTAGAAATATAAGCCAGGGTTTAGAAAATAATCTTTATGGTTTGTTTGCATGTTCAAAATAACGAATTTGTGGATACTGATCTCTTCAAAATCAAATCCCACTGATTTTTCAAATGCTGTGTTTTTTAGATGAACAAAAGGGTCGTTTGTGAGTAATAATAAGAAAGAGGCTGCCTCCAGGCTATGCCTTCCATTCATTACCACGCCATCCCTGCAGGACCTGTTCTCTGGCCTCCAGCCTGCCTTATGGTATCACTTTGAATTTTGATTTCTTTTTTCCTTTTCATCTTTGCTTGGTTTTCCTTTTTTCCTTTCTCAGTTTTCCAAAATGAGAAACTGTAGTATATAATTTGAAAAGTAAGTATAGATAAAATTACTTTTAAGATTTAAAACTACTACCAAAGGTAGAGAAAAATCTTAAATTGTTTAAATTATGAAAAATCAAAGGGTTGTTAAGATGACTCTTTAGCAGTTAAATATATTATATGAAAATTATATATATTAGAAATATATTATGAAAATCAGACTTTACTAATTAGGGATTTGTGATAAGTCAACCTGGTGAAGACTAAAGTTAAGCTTTTTACTATTTAGCAATGACTTTACAGGGAAGTAATACTATACATATGATTATAGCACTAGGTTTAAATTACTTAAGACAAAGAGTATTTGAATATATGTTTACAGCCAAAAAGATATTGTTACCTATTCAACAGAATATATTCAACTGAAGTCTTGGTACATTTTCTTAGCAGATAATTAGAGTCACTTGCTTATTTTGAAAGCAAGAGGCCCATATAACTTTAAAGACACAATTTGTATATGTGTGTGGAGACAGGGTCCCACTATATTGGCGAAGTTGATCTCCTGGCCTCAAGCAATCCTCCTGCCTTGGCCTCCCTAAGTGCTGGGATTACAGGCATGAGCCACCATGGCCAGCAAAAACTACTGTAAATGAGATTTTAAAAAATTTATTCAGAATATCTTCCTTTTGGTTTGTTCCATATTAGTGAAGTTTTACTGTAATTAGCTCTTCTGTAGGCAACAGGAACCCTTAAGAGGAGGTAACTATGTGCCTTTCACCAGGAAGAAAGCTAATATACTGCATAGCAACATTACATTTTTATAGAGATCATTTTCCAGATGATCTCAACTGCAAAATATAATGTTCAGAACCAGGAAATGAATGCAAGTCTCTTAGCAGTCAAAAACAACTATTAAAAAGCATAACATTTCATACCTTAACTCAGAGATCTCTTAGATACTCAATTCATATCCTACTCATTTTTAGTTTACATATTTTTCTAACAATCTTCCATATCAGTTTTCTCCTCCTTAAGAATGAAATTAACACATTAGACATAACACAATGTTAGGAACAAATTCATTAACAGCAGCAAAACGGAAGAACTGATAGTCTTTAGATTAGAGGAATTGACAAAAAAACGTTAACAGCAGAAATATTTACTCGAAAAATCTGAGACCATTTATATAGGAACACACAGTTTAATATTTCAATAATACCTGATAATATGAATGAATTTCAGTGTCATTCTGGAATTAACAATCCATGGCAGTGTCCCTGAATCAACAAGATAGAACTTATTTAAGATAGCAAAGTAAGTATACTATATTTTAGAATTATTCTATCCAGAATTATTAAATAATTTTAAAATATAAAGACAAGAATTGTAGTTATCTGGAACTGTTTATATTAAAGATTATGTTCCCTTGAAAATCCCAGAAAAAATGAGGCATCTCTGTGACTGTCAGAATTAGAATATTTTAGAAAGCAGCTGGGTAATTGACTCTGAGCTATAATCTATACTGCTTTTGAATTTTCTACAGGGAGGAAAGAAGAAAGGAGTACAGATAATCGCAACTGTGTGGCCAGTTAGACCATTAGCTCTCTCTTTTTCAGCATTCTCTGTGTGATGGAAAGGGCACAGGCATTGACATTCAATCTGCTTGACTCCTGGTTCTCCCACTCAATAGTTTGATAACACTGGACAAACTACTTCAAACCTCAATTTTCTATCTGTAACTAGGGATTATGTTACCTACTCAAGGAGCTGTTTTAAGTGTATAGTGCCGGAGTCCAATTCTAAGCTTAATCTTGTACATTTCTTTCCTGTTTTGCTCTCAGTGACCAGCTTCTTGGCACTTACACAGAGAGTAGAAGTGAAGAAGTGTCAGAGGAAGGAGGTGGCTTTTGCCAGCTGGTGTTAAAGAGTTGGTTCAAGCACAGTTGAAAGGTTAGCCCATTCAGCTCCCTACCATCAGTGTGACATTCCAGAATGTCTTTCTTCAAATGCATGATGTGGAGCTTCTTTTCTGTACCAAGAAGAATTTTAAATGCATAAAAATGATGAAGCATGGGAAAGGTAAGACTCGCTTCACAGTGCTATTATTTTATGCCCAACATATCTTGGGAATGATCATGAGCCGTTCAATACCAAAGACATACTCCTAATACCACAGATTCATTCATTCCTCATTCATCAACCATTCAACCAACATTTGTATGTGCCTGTCATGTTCCCAGCACTGCTCCAAGCCCTGGGTATTCAAAGGCATAGTCTTTGACCTCAGGCATATTATAGCCTTGTAGGCAAACAAGTGCTCTAAAGCCTTGGCACTCAAAGTGTGACCTGTGGACCAGCAGTATCAGCATCACCTGGTAGCTTGCTAGAAATTCAGAACCTTAGGTCCCAACTCAGGCCTAATGAATCAGAATCTGCTTTATAACAAGATTACCAGGTAATTCACGTGTACATTATAATTTGAAAAGCCCAGATTTATCATATTACACCTGATGAGATTGGGAGATATTCTTGGGACAAGCTACAGTTCAGGCGAGGCTCCGTGGCTCATGCCTGTAATCCCAGCACTTTGGGAGGCCAAGGTGGGCAGATCACTTGAGGTTGAGAGTTTGAGATCAACCTGACCATCATGGAGAAACCCTGTCTCTACTACAAATACAAAAATTGGCCAGGCATGGTGGCGCATGACTGTAATCTCAGCTATTCCGGAGGCTGAGACAGGAGAATGGCTTGAACCTGGGAGGCGGAGGTTGTGGTGAGCCGAGGTCGTGCCACTGCACTCCAGCCTGGACAACAAGAGTGAGACTCTGTCTCAAAAACAAAAAAAAACAGACAAGCTAGGGTTCAATGGTAGGCTATTACAGATGGCCATCTTCTCCGTATGTCTTCTCATTGTCTTCCTTCTATGCATGTCTGTCTCTGTGTCCAAATTTCCTCTTTGTGTAAGGACAACAGTCATTTTGGATTAGGGCCTACTTTAACGACCCCATTCTTGACTTGATCGTCTGCAAATACCCTATTTACAAATCAGGTTACATTCATAGGTACTAGGGGTTAGAACTTGAACATCTTTTAGGCAGATATATTTTAATCCTTAACATGACCCACGATCCCAACTTGAAGGATGATTAGGGGTTGGTAAAGCAAATTGGGGAAAAAGTAAGGGGTAGCATTTTAGGTGGTGGGACCAGCATGAGTAAAGTCATGAGTGAAGCAGTCTGCTTAAGAAACTTCCTGCCTCTCGGTAAATATGGCTGAAGGACAAGAGGTGGGGTAAGGAAAGAGGAAGATCTACTACAGAAGTAGGAAGGTCTCAAAATACTGTGACAGGGTTGAATTTTTATTCTGAAGGCAGCGGGGAACCAAAAGAAAGGTTCTAACTTTTGGTGATATGGCTAGGTTTTCAGCTCCCTGGAAACAGGGCATAGGGTAGACTGAGTTTACTCTGGGGATTATAGTCATCTCTGAAAAGGCCACCACTCTGGTCTCAGTGATTGATGATGAGGGCCTGAGCTGGGCAACATCAAAGAAGAGTAGGGGAAATGATAGAAAGAAATGGTGCCAACCCTGGAGTTTGTTTAAATCCCAGGTTCTCACCCAGTCTGCAGGTGTGGGGGATGCTTAGCCTCAGGGACAGGGATTACCCTACCCACATAAGCCTTGGGATTTGTGTTGGCCCCAAAAGAAAGCAAGACAAAGGATGCTCCCTACTCCATCTCCCCAACTCTCAGCCCTCTGTAATCAGCCTAGGGGTGCATCAGCAGACCAAAGATTTTCCTTCAAGATACCAGCAATATTCAGACAAAGCTACAACAGAAGAAACATTCATGACTCTCCTGGGATTCAGATCAAAGAACAAAGAAGAACCTGACTGAAAGGCAGTCTCTATCTAACTAGAGAATTTAGGAATTAATTTAGAATCTTATCTTTCTAAAACTTTGGAGGGGAGAGAGCTCTTAAAGAAGAGTATTAGAGGAAAAACACCAAAGTATTAAATGGCTCCAAAGATCTGATGAATGTGTGTACTCGCTGAAACCCTGGCTGCACTGGAAGCCCTGTTATGGTCTGAGGAATTGGAGAGGATCTTTCTAATTCATGTTCAGTATAATTTCTCAATCTAATTACCTGCTGAGCACAAACGTAAAGCAGTGTTGGGTTATACTAAGTCCTACATGAAAGTGGTGCAGGAAACCCCAAAACTACAAACATGGTTCTTTTACAGTCCCTTAAGTGAAAGTCAAAGTCGTCTCTGGAGCCCACTGACAATTCAGGTGGACTCTGAAGGGGACAGAGAAGTGGTATAGCAACTAGAAATGAGAAACTTCTCTTCATTATTGCACCCTACTGAATAGACATTTTTACTGTAAAAGATCAGACAGTAAATACTTTAGGCTTTGTGCGCACATCCAGTCTCTGTCCCATACTCTTTGCTTTCGGGATTTTTTTAAAACGATGCTTTAAAAACATTTTTAGTTTGTGGGCTATATAAAAACAGGCTAAAGGCGTTCGTTAGCAAACCTTGGCTTAGAGCAGGCTCATGATGGCTAGAAAACAATAGATAAGTGACCTGTTTTACTTAATCATTTGAAGACATTAGGGTTTTTCTTCACACCTCTTCCCACCAGAGTCTGATTCACTGGCCTTTTGTAGTTAGCTGACTTGTTTGAGCGCTCTCCAAGAATTCAGGCTTGTGTGCCCTGCTTTCTGCTGAATGAATATGCCCTGAGGCCGCAGGACCTGAAGTCATTGATTGATGTGCAAGAAGCAAATGGCCTCTTGTCTTCCAGTGACCGCAATAAAACCATCAGCACTAATAAGAAAACAAGCTCCCCACTGAGAAGCAGAAGGAATGGGCTTGCCTCTATGATGGTATGATTTTGCCTTCCACAAACAGTCATGGGTTATATTTCCAATTAGCTCCAGCCCTCATGGCATCGTGCACAGCATCTCTTGGGGGGATATCTGGCCATGTCAGGTGTTATATTAGTAACACATCAGGGGAGATGTCACCCATGTCAGCTGTTATATTAGTAACACACCTCCTGGTATCAATACAACAGGACTGGTGTTTGCTTTCTGACTCATAGATTTGGTTTCCAAGGAACTGCAGCGCATAGCACCAACAATGCCCAGTCTGTTCCAGGTACAGACCCTTTCAGGAGTGTCTGGCTTAAAGCAGAAAGGAAAAAAGGAAATAATCTGAGAAAGGATTTTTTTTAAACAAACTAACAAAAAACTGAATATAGATGGATCTCAACTACAAACCCAAATCTCTATTCCAACATCATAAAATGCAGATACAACTATGTACAACGATATAGATAGATACATACTATGTACAATATATCCATAGACACAATGGAATGAGGCTCTAACATATATGCAAAGACAAAAATATCTTGTGTGTCTGTGACCCCGACTAGTGGTAGTATTTTATTCCAGAAGCATTATTAAAGAAGTTGATTAGCATCTGCATAAAGATAGTTAGGTTCTGACTATAGGGGAAATAAACTTCTGATGTGTATTCCTCATGCTGGGGGAAAGAAGAAAAATTGCTTAGGCATTTTGTCATCTCCTCGTTTCCTTCTCACTCTCCAATTCTGCTTACCATGCAAACTACTATGGGTTTATAGCAGACAACCTGCCAACAAACAGAAATAAAAAGACACGTCTATCATTCGAGTGTGAATTTTTGTCATGTGAGCCCAAAAGAAAGCCATTCTCTTCCTAGCAGATAAAGGTATTCCCTGGCGATATACATGGATATTTCCCTGTGTGCTTTGAAATCCACACACAGTAAGTTTGCAATTGTGTTTTCCAGAAAGGTGTAATGTAAAAAATAAAATCCCATTTCTCAGCTATTGTACTGCTGGCTTGTTTTATGTGTAGAATATTCTATTTAAGTAGGGCATTTGCAGAAAACTTTATGTAACTTGAAAAATTCTCACTAGAATTTCTACAACATCAATGTAAATCTCATGTTGCCTTAAGATTTAAACATACCCAAGAACTACTACTGAACTACACAAGTGTAAAACTGTCTACAAAGAAATATAATTGACCAGTAAGGTAGGAATATACAACAGTACAAACAATGTAAAGTAAATTGCCTTTTAAATTATATGCACTTTCATAACTCAAAACATTGTACTGCACATAAGGGATTTGACAAGTCATAGCATTTTAACTGCTGTTTATTAATATGTCTTCCTATCTGTTTCATCTCCTCCTAAAATCCCACAACCCAATGTCCCGCAAATGCTAAGACAGGATAGATTTTGAGTTATAATGCTGGGCTCTGCCTCGCACATCTGCCTTCTTAGAATAGTACAACCCATTGCCAAAATAAATGAACAGCATCTTTTTGTGGGACTTAACTGTCAGAAATGCTCTACTCTCACGTCTGCAAATTTGATTGGTAACAGAAGCAACCCAGGGAAAAATATGTGATGCCGGCACCCTGCTAATTGTGCTGTCTGTGCATTTGTTATTTCAGATCTAGCTTTTCATAGTAACCATTCAATATGCAAAATAAATTTAAGGGTACCAGAGTTAATTAACACCAGCTCTATTTGATGGACAAGTTTTGTAAACAATCAGGATTCTAACTTCTCTAGACTTGAATTTGAGAGCCTGATCATTTTTATCCCTTTATGGAGTTAGAAATTTTGAATAAAGTATAAATAGACAGATGAGTTCAGGTCACATTTATTTGTCCAAAGATGGAACACAATTGGTAAAGATGCCTGCACATCTATAGGCTACTGAATGTGGAAGGATTTCACTTTTTTTTTTTGAGACAGGGTCTCGCTCTGTTGCCCAGGCTGGAGTATAGTGATACATCACGGCTCACTGTAGCCTTGAATTCCTAGCCTCAAATGATCCTCCCACCTCAGTCTCCTGAGTATCTCGTGCTAGAGTCCTGCACACCACATCCAGCTTTTTTTTTTAATTTAATTTTTCATAGAGATAGGGTCTATCTATGCTGCTCAGGCTGGTCTTGAACTCCTGGGCTCAAGTGGTCTTCCCTCTCTGAACTTCCCAAAGTGCTGGGATTGCAGGGATGAGGCTTAATGGCTAGCAGTAATATTTCATTTAAATTTGGAGAGGTGTTCCCTTCATGGAAAGGCAATAATAAAGTTTAATCCTTGGGCAAGCTCTTCAGCACTCCTAGGTTGTAACTGACTTCTGTTAAATTTTTTTCTACACATGTCTTCACCAATAACTACCACTTTGTTGTCCTCGAAGTGACCAGGTAGTTAGCTGGATGCAACATAAAAAAGTTTAATGTTTTTCCATGTTATACACAGTGCCCTAAAGATATTCAGCATCACTGCATCTTGCCAAAACCAAATATTCTTCACATTCCCCTCAAGTTACTTATGACCAGCTCCATACACATAATCCCCCCCACACAAATTCATCCATATTGCCACAAAAATATTCAGATCTAGCTTTTCATAGTAACCATTCAATATGCAAAATAAATTTGAGGGACAAGTTTTATAAACAATCAGGATTCTAACTTCTCTAGACTTGAATTTGAGAGCCTGATCATTTTTATCCCTTTATGGAGTTAGAAATTTTGACATCTCACATTTGATACCTAGCAATGGACACTCAACACTCAGAAGTTACAAAACCAGGCAGGTGCTCCTCTCCTAGACGACAGTAGACTCCGGGGGTTTTTCCATTTTCTAAGGGTTGAATGTCCAGGTTGTCGTGCTTCCTTTGGCCACGTACCTCCTGGCCCTTCATTACCCATTTGCACCTCCACCAGAGCCTGTGTAAGAGAACTAAGTGAAGTTAAAATTCAGATCTCCAATCTTGGTTATTCTTAGATACTGGCTGGTAAAGGAGTGGCCAGGAAGAATGCTGAAATATCTCAATCATTAAAAAATATGTCATCTACGGATTGCAGGTGTTCGCGTTAGTGACTACAAAAGAGCAACTTATTGTTACAACCTAGGAGGAATGTTGAAGAGTCAGAATTCAAAGAAAATTAATCAAGAACCAGAATGTGGAGGAAGTTAAAAACTGTGTTACTGCATTTAGAAAAGAAAAGGCTCAATGCTGTTTCTTGATCTCTAATATGAAGGAGTCATATTGGATGACAGCTGCAGTTTCCTCCAGTTGTAACTTTCTATACCCTTAATGGCTAAATATATGATTGATTATTATTTGTTCTGGCATGGAGTGGTAATTATGAGAAAAGAACCTGGACGTCAAGGGCAGAACTACCTTACGTTTTTCCTCTGCCAGGAAACTGCTCTTCCTAAGGTTGCGAAAAGTATCCTAGCAGTCACTGGATCATCAACCTCTATTTATAGGAGCACCTACTATATACCAGGCACTATTTCAGGAGTCTGATATAAAGATGAATAAGATCTAGGATCCCAGAATCTGGCAAGGGAGATACACGTAAAACCCATCCCAGTAAGAGCTCTGCTTGAGATGATGTGTGAGATGCTATGAGTTGCATGAGAGAACAACTAACTATAAGAGGGATCTGAAAAGGTTTCTCCTGACATTTTTGTTAGGTCTTAAGGAATAAGGTCAGGGTGCTTCAGGAAGAGAAAAGGAAGAAAGGGCATTCCTAGAGAAAGTTATGAGTGAGGAACAGCAGAGAGAGGGGTAGCTTGTGTGGCTGCCATGGAGTGAGAAGGCGAGGAGAGCAAAGTGACCAGAAGATGAGGAGAGAAAAGTGAAATGTTGTTTTCAAGAGTTTAAAAGCATCTTTTATAGTCCACTAATTAATTTTATGTCATCTTTAAAGCCATGGGTCTCAACTGGTGGTAAGTAGTCATCGCAAGGCATTCACCAATCCACCAATCATTGTCTGCAGATTGAATACATGTTATCTTTCCAAATATATATTAGTATTGGTTCAATGTATGTAAATTCCACGCTTATTAATCATAAAAAAGTTTAAAATTGTTGCTGAATTCAGAGTAGCTTTGGTTTACATAATTTCTCAATAGATACATGGGCATCCACAATGTTTTTGACATGAAAAAAAAACAATGAACTATTATTTGGGGTAATAAATAGCAAATGGTTACACATTTTAAAACAGAAATGTAGGATAATCAGATTATTATTTTAGAATGATCACTCTAAACAGATGTTGGCAATGGATCTGAGGGAAGCGAACAGAAAAGGAAGGAGTGCGCCCTAATGCAGTTATGGCTTAGATCACAATGGCCAATTCCTATCAAATACCTGGAAAGCTTTTCCAAGGAGGACAGGTACAAACAAGCCCAGACTGTGAAGACTATAGTAAATACCTAACTCTTCAATGCTCAGGCACCAGTGAACATCAACAAGCATTAACACCATTCAGGAAAACATGATCTCACCAAACAAACTAAGTAAGGAACCAGGGGCCAATCTTGGAGAAATAGAAATATGTGACCTTTCAGAGAAAGGGGAATCTTTATACACTGTTGGTGGGAATGTAAATTAGTACAACCGCTATAGAGAACAGTTTGGAGGTTCCTCAAAAAACTAAAAATAGAGCTACCATATGATCCAGCAATCATTCTGCTGGGTTTATACCCAAAAGAAAGCAAATTATGTTACTGAAGAGATAGCTACCCTTCCATGTTTACTGCAGTATCACCCAGAGTAGCCAGTTCGGAAGCAACCTAAGTGTCTATCAACAGATGAACAGATAAAGGAAATGAGGTACATATACAGGATGGAGTACTATTCAGCCATAAAAGAGAATGAGATCCTGTCATTTGCAACAACATGGACGGAAATGGAGGTCATTATGTTAAGTGAAATAAGCCAAGCACAGAAAGGAAAACTTCACATGTTCTGAGTTATTTGTAGGAGCTAAAAATTAAAATAATTGAATTCATGGAGATAGAGACTGGAAGGATGTTTACCAGAGGCCAGAAAGGATAGTCAAGAGTTGGAGGGAATTGAGGATGGTTAATGGGTACAAAAAGTAGTTAGAAAATAAGTATTTTCTAGCACAATAGGGTGACTACAGTCAAAACTAATTTAATTGTAGACTTAAAAATAACTAAAAGAGTATAACTGGATTGTGTATAACACAAAGGAGAAATTTTGGAGGTGACGGATACCCCATTTACCCTAATGTGATTATTACATATTGCATGCCTGTTTCAAAATATCTCATGTAACCCATAAATATATACACCCAATATGTTTCCACAAAAATTAAAAATAAAAAATTTAAAAAATAAAAATAAAAAAACAGAATGAGAGGTATAGAAAATAAGGCTGTAATTTTTTTTCAGTTTTGAAAAAACTAACTAGAAAATAATTTAATTCTTCACCTATGCCATTTCCCAAAACTCTTTTTAAATATACATTACACTGATAACATTTAATGACTAATATAAGGGAAGAACCTGGGATCCGATCTCAAAACTAGTCATGCTAGTCATGTTCCTGAAAATGAATCCAGAATAACTGTACAAAAACAGACAAATATATATCAGAAAAAACTTTCCTGAATTTAAGAGTGACTTAAATTTGAAGATTAAAAAAGTCTCATTTTTCTTCCAGGTAAAATCAATATAAAGAAGCAAACAAAAAAAACATATCCTGGCAAAATGTTAAAATACATATTTAAAAAAAGACTAAATAATTAAGTTTGTTGAAAAAAGAGAGTGACACAAGACCATTATTCAGGAGTAAAAAGTAGATTTATCACAGAAAAATAATTCATACTCTTATCACAGAACAGAATGATATTCTATGACGTGCAAAGGCTTAAATTCTTCATTCATTCATTTCTTCAGGTAATATTTATTAAGTACTGACTATAAGATACATTTTTGAAACTACTTGAAGGCATGTATTATTTTCTGAGTGATATAAAAAAAAAAACTCAAAAACAGGATAAAGTTACATATAAAAGGACCACTGATGAGAACAAAAATCAATTTAGCAGAGTTAAGATTAAATCACAGTTACAAAAATGATTACAAAACTATATGCAAAATCAAATTCAAATGGTTAAAAATTAAGGCTGCGACAATGATCTTAAGCAAATGCAGCCACCGAAACCAGGGGTGACAATATTAATTTCAAATACAATAGAGTCAAAACAAAGAAACACTACAATGGACCAGGAGAATCATACTCTTTTACAAGTATCAACAATCCTCAACTGTTATGTACTAAATAACACAGCATTGAAATATTTAAGATAGAAACTCTTAAAAACTTTAAAGAGAAATTAACAGGCATACAACAATGATAAGCTTTTTGATAAATCAGGTACACTTTTAAAATAATGTGATAAATTTCAGGATTAAATAACTGCATTACAAATGAAATCGTTAAAAAACCTAAAAGAGCCAGAGTCAGTAGTGTGTGCCTGTTGTCCCAGTTTCTTGGGAGGCTGAGGCAGAACGATCACTTGTGGCCAGGAGTTTGAGGCTGTAGTGTGCTATGATCATGCCTGTGAATAGCCACTGCACTACAGCCTGAACAACATAGTAAGGCCCTGTGTGTAAAAACAAGGGAGGCAAAGGGGAAAAATATAGGTGATATTCTGGGAATAGGCAGACCTCAAACAATGGAATAGACAACAAAGGGAAAGAATGACAGATTCATCTATATTGTTTGAATACAAGTAAATAAAAAGAATAAACCAAATTAAAACGTTAATGGCATACTGGAAAAACTACAACAAATAGGATAAAGAAAAAAAACTAAATATATAAAGTTTCCTTATAAATAAATATCAAAAGCTCTAACATTCCATGCTAGTGCCATCCAGTTGAACTTTCCACTATGATGGAAATGTTCTGAATCTGCACTATCCAATATGGTAGCCACTACTCACAGGAGCACTTGAAATGTAGCTAGTGCCAATGTTGAAATGATAATATTTTAGATATATTTAGTTAAATGAATGTTATTATTAAGATTATTACTAAAATAATTTTATTATTAAATTTTATTTTACATGGTTTTTGTTTCATTTGTTTAATGTGGCCACAAGAAAATTTAAAGACCTATTGTGTTTACATTGGGTCTCTCCTCAGTACTGTTCTAGAATAATGATGATGAAGGAAACAATGAGAAAATTCACAAAAGAAGAAATAAAAACAGCCAATAAACTATGAAAAAAGTTTCACCTTACTTATAATCCAAGAAATACAAACTAAAACAAAATACTATGTTTACTCTATCAAATAGACAAATTTTTTAAAAAAATACTCATTGTTGGCAAGTGTTCCATACAATGGGCACTCTCATATACTGCTGGTGGGAATATAAATTGATCCAAACTTTCCAGAAAGCCATTTGGCAATAAGAATCAAGAGCCTTAAAAATGCTTATATTCTTTGACCTAGTGTCTCTATTTCTAAGAATTCAGCCTAAAGAAATAATTTTTTAATGTGGTTAAAGTTTTATATATAATGACATTCATCACAGTGCTATTTCTAATAGTGAAAGATTGGAAACAACCTCAAAAGCCAATAATAGAGAAATTGTTAAATTATGGTACTTCTACATTGTTAATAGTCCATAGCCTTAAAAAGGTTTTTACCAATATTACCTAGTTGTGAGGAAAATGTTCACATCAAAGAGTGAAAAAAGCAGAGCTTATTATACAGTATGATCATACAGAATATTGTAAATATATATATTAAATGCATATATAAAAACTTTCATAAAATTAGGATCATAATTTCATATTTTCTAGCACATGTCATGGAGTTAGGATCAAGATTAAGTAATACCAAAAAGGTTATAAGCAGTTATCTCTAGGTGTGGGATTTTTAATTTTCATCTTCATACTTTTCTGGGCTTTTTTTATCCCCCAGAATACTTATGAGTACATTTTTCCTACAAAAATCAGAGAAGTATTAATACTTTCGTTAAAGTATTTAATGCCGCATCAATCCTCACCTTCTCTCTTAGGTTTCAGGTCCTTTATAAACTGGGTCCCTTTTCCCTTTTAAACTTATTTCCCATTGCTCCACATAGTCATGTTCCAGTTCCCTCTATGAGATATCCGTCCTCACGGGCTTTCCCTAATGTGGTGCCGTTTGACTTCCCACTGAGCACCAGGCATTGTCGCAATGGAAATGTTCACAGACACTCTCATTTATCCTGCCTAACAATTCTGAAAGGCAGGGATTATTATTTGTACTTTAAAGAGACAGGAGGGCAAGGAAATGGTGCTTGTTCCACTAAACAACAATTTTCCACCCACCCTTTCTCTAACTTTCTCTGATACAAATGTTTATGGCTCAGCTCTGCCATTTTCTTGCAGGGTGACCTTGGGCAAACTCCTTAACTTTTTTAAGGCTCAGAATCATCATGTGTAAATGGGGGAAACAATGGTACAAATATCATAGAGTTGGTGTGAAGATGAACAGAAATGATCTGCCCAGTCTGTGTGGCACGCACAGTGCCTGGACTACTATATTGTCACTACCACATCAGGTCCCTCCTTGCCTTCTATCCTCTTAGACCCAGGCCCTCCTAGTACTTGGTACTTGGTACTTGGTTGTTTTGTATATACTAGCTTCAAATCCTGAACTACTTAACAAGCTTCCAACAGGAAGAGACAGAGCCTTCTCCTCCTTCTCCATCTCCCACCACATCGAGTGCTATGAAATGTTCTGACTGGAATCAATAAATATCTAATTGTTTGAATAATCAGTAGCATTATTTCTTATGTCAACCCCTGGACAAACTTTCGCATAACTTATCTTACAGAGTGACCAGCCAACCATGTGGATTTGATGGAGGTCTCCCAGATATGTTCTTACTTGCCAGCCAAAGATGGAGAAGAGGCCTGTTTACTTTATTCAAGCAAACCTAAACAGCCTGCATGTTGTCGTGAGCTGGATACCCACACTGCATTTCTTAGTAGGCTCCCAACAAATACCAATTTTCTAGTTAACTGATTTCCTTGCCTTCCTGTCCTAAGCCCAAACATCACTTGCTAGATTTCAGTGAGATAGAGCATCTCCGTAAGGGAATTTAGATAAGGCATTTCTGACAAAATCCTTCTCCATAAGGAATAAGGGATTTCCACAAGGAAACTTTTATAAGAGATTTCACGAGAAATGCCAAACCTGCCTTTGGGTCTCTGCACACATACCCCCATCTCCTACAACCTCTGGCTGCTGGACTCACTACTGGGCAGTCACAATCCAAGATCAGAATGTTGAGTCTGACATGCTGTGAGCTTTTTAACCATTCAAGAAAACAAACAAACAAAAAACCCAGCTTTGTTTAGTATACAACATTACTAAAGTAGTATTGTCACCAGAAAAAAGTACCTTGATCCAGGCTCCAAGAGAGGGTTCTTGGATTTCACGTAGGACAGAGTTCAAGGCAAGTTGCAGAGTACAGTGAGAAGAGATGCAACTCAGACACAAAGTAGGGCATTCTCAGAAAGCAAGAGGAGGAACACATCATCTTTGTTTCAAATTCTTCTATAGGGGTCTTATCTATGTCAATGGTAAGCTAAGTTATATCTATGTGTGGGTGGGGTAACAATGTGACAAAATTTATTACTTCATTGATATAACAAGAGTTATCCTTGGCATTTTAGTGTATGAACATGTCAAAGCATGACTATAATCATCTTAAAAGTATATATTATCATATGATATTGGTGCATCTGGATATTTTGTTGTCACAGGAGTATGTCCTTGCAGGTATTATTGAGCAGCTTCCTTAGCTGTAAACATCTTAGGACCATGGGTCATGACTGTGCCTTGTTAGTTTTAAGATGGAGTTGATTTTAACATGGTGTCACGCTGATTCTCCTATGTACCTGTTTACCTAACAGTATTAATAAAAGACACTTAATAAGTTGGAAACAAAGTTGGCTTGGGGATAACATGAAGTCACCCAGAATATTTCATCCTTAAAAAGATTTAAAAAATATTTCCTGAGCACACTACCCCTATCTCCCTTTGAAGTAAGAAACACCATTTGCAGTGGAATGCTTCATTTCCCGAGCATCTGTTTTGTGCCAGCCGCAGCGCTAGACATGGGCATATGGCAGTTGTACTGCTGCTCAGCTCCTGCATGCCCATCCTTTCTCTTGCCCTTCCCCATCCTCATCACTCCCCACGATGACTCAGAATTCCCCCTTCATCCACAAGCCTGCCTCTCTTTACAGCCTGGTGAAGAGTGATGTGGACACTTTAGGTAATCAACAAATACTTGTTGAAGGAATGAACTGGAGGGAAATCCAAGTCTTCCGATTCCACAGGCCTTCAGCTCATGACACGTAGAGAAACAGTCACTGGTCCCCTGGGAAGCTGTCTGTATCCTCCAAAGCTGTCCACAACATCACCTGGAAAGGGGGAGGAATTCCTTGCTGGATGAGCCGCACACTGACTTGCACCAGGGGGCAGAGTGAACAGCACTTTTGGAGTTTGACGTGGAGCCAAGACCTTTTCAAGGGAGTCCTCCTGTAGCCATTTGAGACCTCCCACTAAAACAATGTTTTCTGTGCTTCTCAGCACATTCATGTTTCTAGTCAAAGGGCTACTGGAAAATGTTAACTTTTTCTACCCATGAAGGAACAGTGGCCGCTGAGGGACAGTGTGACAGAATTGTGCTGAGGGGTCTTCACTCAGCCTGAAAGGCCAGTTCCAGGAAGCCTACAATGAGAGGTAAAG
Organism: Callithrix jacchus; assembly: GCF_049354715.1. Taxonomy (NCBI): domain Eukaryota; kingdom Metazoa; phylum Chordata; class Mammalia; order Primates; family Cebidae; genus Callithrix; species Callithrix jacchus. The sequence continues at coordinate 144,396,502 of NC_133503.1, read as the reverse complement.
GCCAGTTACAGTAATCCCATCAGTGGGAGGTATTCTTAGTTTTATGTAGCAAAAAGACAGTGTAATATTTAGAGGACAGTAAACCCCAGACCCACACTGTTCCATTTGACTCTTCCTTACTAGGTTGTAGGCCGCACTCAGGCACTATAAGCCTAGCTTTATTAAGACATAATTCAGAAATGCAAACTGAAGAAATTTTACTGCAAATGGTATTTCTTACTTCAAAAGAGAGAATTGTTTTCCCTTTTATGGTATCTTAGATATCCATTTTTTGAAAATGTTTTCCCAGCACATTACAAATTACTTCAGAGTTCGGAAATGCTCCTGCTAGGAAGATTCTGAGTGCTCAGAGGGTTGGTCCCAAGTCCCGATCAAGACATTGTTTATTTGGGCAACTACATTCTTCTGTCAGAAGGCCTGGGGAGTTTACTATTAATCCCAAATGTAAACCTCAGTTAGAGTTGCTGCTTACAAAAGGCGACTACTATTTAACTCTTATATTCACAGCACATCTTGTTAATTCCTCCAATAAAGGAGAATTCAGCTCTTGCGTTTGAAATTTCCAACTTTCGGTTAGGTGACCTTTAATTACTTCATCCCTGATCTCTTCTCCCACCTTTATTCTCTCCACTTGGGGTGGGACTTCCCCAGAAAACACCTGAGGGTTTAGCCTGCAGCTGAACGTGTACCAATGTCAGAGGGGACCGAGGGAGAGGCAGGAAATGGTGCCTGGTGGCAGGCACTGGGAGAGCACGCTCCCTTCCTGTCTCAGAGGGTTACTGTCTGGACAGGAATTGGAGACTCATAAATAGTACTGAATTAGGACTGCTAGAGTTAACAAACAAACGCACACAAATTTTTGTTTGGGTCATACTTATGCTAAAAATTTGTCACCTGACATTCCTATGGAACCGAGTGTGCCGTATTTTATCTGGCAATCCTTTACTGAATGGATAACCCAAACTTGGAAGAAACAGTGGCTGGAATGTGAAGGCCCTCAAAGTCTCAAAGAGAGAGGTCCTCAAGATTTCTTTTCTAGGGCATTCTCAAGTACTCATAGTAGAAATACAGAGTCTGTGGTGGCCTGGAGGGCAAAGACGAATGGGTCCTTTAAGCCTGGCCCACCATGGCGGGGGAATCGGTGTTGAATGGAGACAGAGAGAAGGTGGAAGGAAGCAGCACTGGCGTCCTGCTTCCTCTCCCTACGTGTTCCCTCTGCCTTCTCCCTCGTCTCTCATGGAGGACTCTCTCTCCCCTCCACACGCCTCCTCCCCAAGAAACCAACGTAACAGATAACTGTCTTCACTTTAGTTCTCCTGTGCCAGGGTGTAGATGGGAATAAAGCAATGAACCTAAGGGGCGAGCTTCCTGTGTATTTGCAGCCCAGCAGTCGAGGGTCCTCCCCAGGCTGCACGAACGCAGGATTCCCATGAACTCAAACCCCGGAGCTGCAGCACTCCCGACCCTTCTCGCCGCCCCTCGCCTCAGCGACCGCCAGGAGCTGCTGTAGGGTGCGCAGGTCACCCGGGGCCTGAGTGGGAGGAGAGTCCCGCCCGGCCGCGCCCGGCCACGCCCCGCCTCTGGGCGCCCGGACGCCGCCGACGCAGCCGCCATTGTAGCGGCCGCTGCTTATTAAACTCCTCACAAAGGGCTTCGAGTAAAAACAACTTTCCAGTCGGGGCTGCGAAGGTCCCCGGGCCCTGGAAAGTTCTGGGACGGCCGAGGTCTCCCCGGACACCCGCACCCACACCCCCATCGTACCCTTTCTGGCTTTTTGCTTCCTCTCCTCGACTTCCCTTTTGTGCGGCCCGGGGAAGCTTCCTCAGGACCCGCCGGCCCCACCTGCCGCCCTGGGAGCTGTTCCTCCGCCGGCAGCAGGAGCGTCCAGCTCGGGTTTTATTTTCGCCCGAGACACCCGAGGAAGCCTCAGGTGGGTTTCCATGTCAACCTTCACCGAAATCCAAACATTTGGCGTTCTCAAAGGCAGTTTAACCTTTACCACCATTTTTTTTTTCAAAGCTTAAAAAAAAAAAAAAACCGGGAGCTTTCAATAGCCCCAGGCTTCTTGGGGTTTCTAGTCAGAGAGTGATAACACATCTTGAAAGAGGATATGTATAATTTGTTTGGTTTCACGTTTATCCTCACAAAGCTAAACAGTAATGGCTGAGAGCTATGAAAACACTCAGATAAGGAGAGGGGCTAGAGCAGAGATAAAAGGATAATTGGAAACAGAGGCGCAGCCTCCAAGTTGCACCTTCTTAAATGCTGTCACAGCCGGGCAGGCCGGGGAGCTCGTGGCAGGCCGCGGCATCTCTTAATTCTGGGCACTCCGCAGCCTCTTCTCTTCCAAGGTTTACTTATGCAAGCTTAGCTGCAATTTTCCAGAGATACTCGGCCTGGTTCCTGGCCACCTTCCCCAGTAAGAGACCTCCTGGGACGAGAGCTGGGGGTTGAACATGTGGTGAACACAGGTTCCAAGCTTTGGAACAGGCCACCTGGAAATGGGAGATAACCTGTTGAGATAAGGGATTTACCGAGGCCAGGGCGCTCTGCGGGGAGCGGAGAGCAGAACGGGTGCGGCTTCACGTGTCCAGCCGTGGGATGCAACTGGGAGGTAATATATGAGTCTAGTGAGACCACACGGGGAATACTATGTTCCTCATGCCTCCCAAGGAAGATGCACATAATGAGCTGGCTGCCGTTCAGAGAAGAGCAATTAGGATGCTTAAGGGGCCAGAAGGGAGTGACTTAGGGGGAGAGATTAAAAGAATTAAGTATGTATACCTTGGCTGAGCTCAAAGCACAGGGAATGTGGAAACTCTATAAGCATCATCCGAATATAAACATAAGGAGAAGTGGAATTGTTTCTCATGGTCCCTGAGGGATGGAACTGGAAGTAATAGGATAGAAGAAAAGAAAACTTAACTACCTGTTAGAGAAAGCTTCTGAACAGTCCCAGATACCGAAAGTGTCAGAGTCACACCTAATATTTTTTAAAACAAAGTTGACAAAGGGAGACACAACATGATAGGAGAGAAGTAAGTTAGATAGTAGGGACTGGTTTCACAGGGATGCTTTGAAGGAGGAAGAAAATAACATAGGTCAGTTTCTTTCTTTCTTTTTTGAGACGGAGCCTTGCTCTGTCTCCCAGGCTGGAGTGCAGTGGCATGATCTTGGCTCACTGCAACCTCCACCTCCTTGGGTTCAAGCGATTCTTCTGCCTCAGCCTCCTGAGTAGCTGGAATTACAGGCACAGGCCACTACACCTGGCTAATTTTTGTATTTTTAGTAGATATGGGGTTTCACCATGTTGACCAGGCTAGTCTTGAGCGTCTGACCTCAGGTATTCCTCCCGCCTTGGCCTCCTAAAGTGCTGGGATTACAGGCGTGAGCTACCATGCCTGGCCCAGTTTCCTTTAGGGAGTATCTGAAACCTTTGAAGGCTCCTTACTAATTAGAGTTTTGTTTTTTTTTTTACCGGGTGTCTTTGCTTGGCATTCAAGGCCCTCTCTAACTGGCCAAGCTTACCCTCCTAAAATAATCTCTTATCAATCCACAACATAAGCACATCTCCTGAGTGTTTCTGGTGTAGTTCCTCCTTTGGGTGTGAAATTCCTCCAACTTGAAATTCTCTCTCCAATCCCAGTATCCAGCTATTCAAGTCTTACCCACTTTTTAGGGTCTACTTATATCCTACTTCCCCTGGCTACTGCAATCCTAATGCTCCTGCTCTCTTCCTCCTAGAACTCATGTTGGTACCTGTCATACATTACTTGCATTGTTAGCTGATGTATTCTGATCTGATCTGGTCTTACAGATTGAGCTTCTTAGAGACTGGAGGGCATGTCCTCTTCCTTCCACTTCCCACCAGCTGTTTAATTCTCCCTGTGAGCTCTCATAAGCATTTTGGACCAGAAATCACATAATTATAGGATTACTTCTTGGTTTTCTTCCTCTCTCTTGCTGCTTCATAGTTTTCTCTGTTCCTCCTTTAGATGTTGGTGCCCCAGAGTGCCTCCTCTTTTCTCACTCTCCATTCTTCCTGGAAGATCACATTCAATCATGGGCTGCAGTGACCCTGCCATTGCTGATGATTCCCAAATCTCTGTCCAGCTTGGTGTTACTTCTGAGCATCAGGCCCTTGTTGGACATCTCAAATTGGCTGACCATGTGCTCTTCAGCACTCCCAGAGTACAAATCTGAACTCATTTTCTCTTTCAAACAGTTTCTTTCTACTCTTGTGTTTCCTGTCTCAGAGAATGCCTCCTACATCCTCCCATTTGTCCAAGATAGGAAACTAAGCTCATTCCTGTCCTCCGCCCACAATCAGTCACTAAATTCGGACTACCTGAATATCTGAAGTGCTTTTGTGCCTGCCCAGGACTGCCAGCATCTTCCTACCACCTTCCTGGTAACAGACCTTACCTCCTTGACCACTGGGGTAAGCATGTCCCTTACACAACGCTCTTACCTTTTTAAGGGGAGAAGTACTTTGGCCAAAGAATTGAGTCCAGACATTAGCAGATGATCTGAGCCCAGCCAATCCCAGCTTTTCCTGGGACCTTATATTCTGAATCTATTCTGAATCACAGAGAAAAAGTCTCCTTCTTTAGTCAGAAGCTGTAAAGATGTGATTTCAGAGCCACCAACAGGTAATATACCCTGCCAGGCCTGAAAGATGGATAGCTAACTTTCCAAGATGAGCAGAGATGACAGCAAAAGGAGAAAAGGGGTCCTGACAGCACTCCATTCCCCCATCCATCCCTTGTGGGCCAACAGCTCCCTGGCCTTTCTGTGATTCCGTTACTGAAGCGAAGAAGTTCCTCACTTTTAATCGAGCTTTTTGAGGTGGTTTCTGTCTCCTTGAAACAATTCTGATTCATAAATCTGCTACTTTATTTGTTCCTTCTGTACGGGCTGCTGTTAGTCTCATCCAGGCCACTGAAAGCCTAACTGATTTCTGCAAACAATGTCACTCCCTTCTATGTCATTCTCCAGTGTGGCACCATGACCTTTCTAGAACTCAGTTTTGTCAAGATACTCCCAACACAAATACCCAGATTTCTTTCCAAGGCTTATGAGGCCCCTCACAGCCTCATTCCTGCTTGCCGTTTTTTCCTATCTCTTGCATTCCCTGCTCTAGTAATCCTGAATGTCCTTCAGATCTTCAGTGGGCAGTCCTCTCTCTTTTTTCTAGGCCTTTGTACATAGTGTTCAGCTGCCTAGTTTCTCTCCTTCAGCTAATTGGACTTGCCCTGAAAGTCTATGTAGAAATGTTACATTGTCAGAGAGGCTTCCTGTGATTCCTTTTTTTTTTTTTGAGATGGAGTTTCGCTCTTGTTACCCAGGCTGGAGTGCAATGGTGCAATCTCGGCTCACCGCAACCTCCACCTCCCAGGTTCAGGCAATTCTCCTGCCTCAGCCTCCTGAGTAGCTGGGATTACAGGCACGTGCCACCATGCCCAGCTAATTTTTTGTATTTTTAGTAGAGACGGGGTTTCAACCATGTTGACCAGGATGGTCTCGATCTGTTAACCTCGTGATCCACCCGCCTCGGCCTCCCAAAGTGCTGGGATTACAGGCTTGAGCCAACGCGCCCGGCTTCCTGTGATTCCTAATCTGGGTTAGCTATTCTGTATTTCATTGATTATAACACTGCTTTTCATACATCTTAATGTATCTACTTATGAACTACCTTACCTATCACCTTTAGTCTATAAACTCCTAAGAGAAAGTCCACGTAATAGCATCATAGAATTTAGTACCTTGTTGGACATAATGAATTAATGATACCAGCTACCACCTATTCTCAAATGTGTATCTCCCCATTGGGCTCCAAATATATACAGGTGTCCTTCTATATGTGTGGGGGATTGGTTCCAGGACCTCCTATGGATACCAAATCTGTGAAAACTCAAGTTCCTAATATAAAATAGTGTACCATTTGAATATAACTCATGTACATCCTCCCACATATTTTGAATCATCTCTAGATTGCTTATGATACCTAATCCAATCTAAATGCTATGTAAATAGTTGTTATAGAGTATTGTTTAGAGAATAATGACAAGGAAAAAAGTCTATACATGTTTAGTACAGATGCAATTTTTTTTCTAATATTTTCAACCTGTGATTGGGGAACCAGGGATGTAGAACCTATGGATACAGAGACCTGACTATATTTCTAACTGTATCCCAAACCACTCCTCTTCCTGTGGTCCTTATCCTCCAAGAGGCACAATTTAGAAGCCTAGAGTCACTTTTTTTGTTTGTGTTTGTTTTTTGAGGTAGAGTATCATTCTTTTGCCCAGGCTGGAGTGCAGTGGGCCATCTCAGCTCACTGCAACCTCTGCCTCCTGGGGTCAAGTGATTCTTCTGCCTTAGCTTCCTGAGTAGCTGGAATTACAGTCATGTGCCACCAAGCCCAGCTAATTTTTGTATTTTTAGTAGAGATGGGTTTTCCCAGGCTGACTTTGAATGATCTGCCTGCCTCAGCCTCCCAAAGTGCTAGGGTTAGAGGTGTGAGCCACCACACCCAGCCCTTGAGTCACTTTTTCATGCCTCCTTTCTCTCCTCCAATATCCATTCAATCAACAGCATTTGTCAATTATCACTTCTAGTCTTCATCTCTGCCAATTCTCCCAACTGGTTACCTTGATGAACTGCCTGTCACTTCAATCCATTCTCCCAGCTCAGCCAGAGTTAACCTTCTAAAAATGCAAAGCTGATTGCATCCCTCTTCTTGAAGTTCTTAAGTGATATACTTAAGAGTACTCTGTAATGATCTGGCCCCAACTCACATTTTCCAGTTCACCTTCTGTCCCTTCTAGACATGTGCTACCCAAGTTACCTCAATACTGTGTTCCTGTTACAATATCGTGTCATTATCCTCCATAATTTTGTCTCTTTGCATGTGTAACTCATTTTGCATAGAATGTTCTCTTTTCCTTGTCAAGCTGGCCAGCTTAAGACAATTGAGATCTAGGACATTTGCCATAACTCTCTTCAGCAGGTTTAAAGTAGTTTTCTCTTATTTTCCCATACTGGCCAGTCTTTAGAAATTATGATAGACATTAGTTCCTCTGAGGCTAATTATTAGTCTATGTGGATTGGCATCTCAATAAGACATTAAGAATTGGGCTGAAGAAAAGTTAAATGACTTCCTGAAGTCTTCATTGTTAATTCCTTTCCTGTGTCAGGATTCAAACCTCGTTCTCATGGCTCCAAGGTCTGTGCTCGAGTGTAGCACACCATTCTGTCCATTTTGTGCTGCTATAACAGAATAAGACCAGGTAATTTGTAAGAAATTTTCTGGCTCACAGATCTGGAAACTAGGAACTCTAAAAGGCCCTGGCAGGTTTGGTGTCTCTGCTTCTAAAATGGTGCCTTGAACGCTGCAGCCTCTGCAGGGAAGGAACAGTGTTCCTCACTTCACAGAAGAGATAAAAGAGAGCCCACTCCAGAAAGCTCTCTCATTAAGACATTAAAACCACTTAAGAAGGTGGACCCCTCATGGTCTAATCACCTCCTAAAGGTCCCATTTCTTTTTTTTTTTTTTTGAGATGGAGTTTTGCTCTTGTTACCCAGGCTGGAGTGCAATGGTGCGATCTCGGCTCACCGCAACCTCCACCTCCTGGGTTCAGGCAATTCTCCTGCCTCAGCCTCCTGATTAGCTGGGATTACAGGCACGTGCCACCATGCCCAGCTAATTTTTTGTATCTTTAGTAGAGACGGGGTTTCACCATGTTGACCAGGATGGTCTAGATTTCTTGACCTCGTGATCCACCCGCCTCTTTTTCTTTTTTGAGATGGAGTTTTGCTCTTGTTGCTCAGGTTGCAGTATAATGTTGTGATCTCAGCTCACAACAACCTCCGCCTCCCAGGTTCGAGCAATTCTCCTGCTTCAGCCTCCTGAGTAGTGGGGATTACAGGCATGTGCCACCATGTCTGGCCAATTTTGTATTTTTCGTAGAGATGGTGTTTCTCCATGTTGGTTAGGTTGGTCTCAAGCTCCTAATCTCAGGTGATCCAACTGCCTTAGCCTCCTAAAGTGCTGGGATTACAGGCATGAGCCACCACACCCGACCTAATAATATATTTCTTTTTCCCAATTTACGTTCATTCTGGGACACACTCTTAATGAATAGAAGGTCAGGTGGAATCACCCACTGTTTTGTAATTTTAAGTATGTTTATTTGTCTAGCCTTTTTTTGTTTTCTTTATTTAAAATAATACAATTAAGTAAAATCAGATTGTTTCAAAAAGTTTGGAATACACAGTTTCTATACCTGCGTAAGTCACCCCAATTTGATTTGCAGCAAAATCTTCCTTTAACTTTGCAAGGTCAATTTTATAATTTATAACTATATCACTGAGGATAACAATATCATTCTTATCTTTTAATTTCCTTTCTAATTCTGGCTTTTAGTTTTTAGGTTTTTTTTTTAATTCCAAAAAATTCACCATTTTAACCTTTAAAAGAGTGCAACTCAGTGGCTTTTAGTACACTCCCAAGATTGTGTAACTATCATTATGATCTAATTCTGGAATTTTCATCATCCCCAAAAGAAACTCTGTACCCATTAATTAGTTACTAGTCACTTCCCATTCTACCTTCCTTCCAGCCTGGCAACCAGTAATCTGCTTTCTGTCTCTATTGCTTTGCCTATTCTGAACATTTCATATAAATGGAATCATACAGTATGTGGCTCTTGTGTCTGGCTTTTTTCACTTCATAATATTTTCAAGGTTCATCCATACTTTATTCTCTTTTATGGCTGAACAATATTCCATTGTATGGATATACTACATTTAAGGTATTCATTTATTTGCTAATGAACACTAAGGTAGTTTCTACTTTGTGGCTATAATGAGTAATGCTGTTATAAACAAACATGCACAAGTATTTGTTTGAACACCTGTTTTTAATTCTCTTAGGTATGTACCTAGGAGTGGAATTGCTGGGTCATATAATTCCATGTTTAATTTTTTGAGGAACTGCCCAACTATTTTCCATAGCAGCTGTGCCATTTTACATTCCCACCAGTAATGTGTGAGGATTCCAATTTTTCCACATCTTTGTCAACACTCAATTTCCATTTTATTATTGCCATCTTAGTAAGTGTGAAGTAGTGTCTCATTTTGTGTGTGTGTGTGTGTGTGTGTGTATGATTTCCCTAATGACTAAAGATGTTGAACATCTTTTCATGTGCTTATTGATCATTCATATATTTTCTTTGGAGAAATATCTATTAAGTCCTTGCCAGTTCTTTAATTGGGTTGCTCATCTTTTTGTTGTTGAGTTGTGTTTATATATTCTAATACTAAACTCTTATCAGATATGTAATTGCAAATATTTTCTCCAATTCTGTGGAGTGTCTTTTTACTTTCTTGATAGGCTCCTTTGATGTATGAAATACTTTCATTTTTATAAAGTCCAGTTTATCTATTTTTCTTGTTTTTGGTATCATATCTAAAAATCCATTGCTAAATCCAAGATTGTGAAGATTTCCCGTATATTTTATTCCAAGAGTTTTAGTCTTTATATTAAAGTCTTTAGTCTATTTGAGTTAATTTTTGTATATAGTGTGAGGTGAGGATCCAAACTCATCCATTCTTACATCTCATTGGTTAAATGTATTCAGTTATTTCACCACCATTTGTTGAGGAGACTATTTCCCTCATTGAATGATCTTGTCACCTTTGTCAAAGACCAATTGCCTATAGTTATGTAGGTTTAATTCTGCCCTCCCATTTCTATCCCATTGATCTTGATATCTATGCCGATGTCAGTAGCACACTCTTTTAATTACTGTAACTTTGTAGTAGTGAAAATTGAAATTGGAAAGTGTAACTCCTTCACATTTTTTCTTCTTTTTCAAAATTGTTTCAACTATTTGGGTTTCCTTGCAATTTCATAAATTTTAGGATTAGCTTGTACATTTCTGCAAAAAAAGCAGTGGGAATTTTGATAGAATTACAATGAATCTGTAGATCTATTTGCAGAATATTGCCATCTTAACAAAATTAAGTCTTCCAATCCATTAACATGGGCTGCCTTTCCAGTTATTTGTGTCTTCTTTAAATTCTTTCAACAATGTTTTGTAATTTTCAGTACAAGTCTTATATCTCCTTGGTTAAGTTTATCCATAAATATTTATACTTTTTGATGATATTGTAGGATGAATTATTTTCTAATTTTATTTTTTTAATTATCATTGCTACTGTATAGAAATGCAACTGATTGTTGTATGTTTTCTTTAGAATTTTCTTTGTATTAGATTCTGTCATCTGTGAATAGAAATAGTTTTACTACCTCCTTTCCAAGTTACCGTACAATGTTTAATAGAAGTGACTACAATGGGCATTCTTGTCTTTTTCCTAATCTTAGAGGAAAGCTTTCAGTCTTTTGCCATTAAGTATGATGTTAGCTGTGGGTTTTCTCCATATATGGCTTTTATCTTGTTTAGGAAGTTTTCCTTTATTCCTAGCTTTTAAACTGTTTTTATCATAAAAGAGTGCTACATTTTGTCAAATGCTTTTTCTGTCTCAAGGTAATCATGTCAGTTTTCCTGCCATTAGTATGGCATATTACATTGATTGATTTTTATATGTTGAAATACTTCTGCATCCTGGGATAATGAGAAATTAATGTTTATGGGCATAAAATATACAGAGATGTAATTTGTGATCATAACAGCATAAGCAAGGTGAGAGAGGAGTGAAACTCTATAGGAGCAAAGTTTTTGTGTGCTGTTGATATTAATTCAAACTAGATTTTTATAAAGATGTTAATTGTAATCCTTAGGGCAATCACTAAGAAAATATTTAAGAAACATATAGTAAAATAAATGAGAAATAAAATGGCACACTAGAAAAAAAAATCTCACACAAAGAAGACAGTAGTAGAGGAATTGAGAAACAAAACAAAGTTATAAGACACATAGAAAACAAATAGAAAAATAAAAGTGTAAGTCTTTATAATTAATTACATTAGATGTAGATAGATTAAACTCTCCAATTAAAATGCAGAGATTGGTAGAATGGGTGCTGTCTTTTAAATGATATAGAAAAAAACAGTTACGAGCCAAAAATAATTTAAAACTGAGTCTTTACCTATGTAGTTACCTTCGCTGGTGTTTTTGATTTCTTTGTGTGGAATTGAGTTGCTTTCTGGTGTCTTTTCATTTCAGCCTGAAGGGTTTCTTGTAGGGCAGGTCTACCAGTGATAAATTATCACAATTTTTGTTTATTCGGGAAAGTCTTAATTTCCCCCTTATTTATGAAGCATAGTTTTGCCCACTATAGAATTCTTATTGACAGTTTGTTTTCTTCTTTCTTTTTTATTTTGATACTTTAAGTATGTTGTCCCACTATGCCTTTAGCTTCACTGATTTCTGATGAGAAAGCTGTTTTTCTTATTGAGAATCCCTTGTCCATGATAAGTCACTTCTCTCACACAGCTTTCAGGGTTCTTTATCAAGTTTGGGAAGTTTTCAGGCATCATGTCTTCAAATCAACATTTTCAATATAGTCAATGAGCTAAAGAAAGCCATGTACACCGAACTAAAGGAAAATATGAGAATAGTATCTCACCAAATAGAGAATATCAATAGATAGATTTATAAATTATAGAAAAAAAAGAAACAGAAATTATAGTGTTGAAATGTATAATAACCAAAATTAAAAAAAATGATTAGAGGGGTTCAACAGCAGAATTTAGCAGGCGAGAGAAAGACAGTGAACTTGAAGACAGGTCATTTGAGATGACCCAATCCAAGAAGCAGTAGAAAGAATGAAAGAAAAACATGATCAGAGCCTGAGACTTGTGGACACTGTCAAGCATACCAATGTCTACAGAATAGGAGTTCCACAAAGAGAGAGAAGAAAAAAAAGGAAAAGAGCAAACATTTGAAGAATCAATGAAGCAAGGAGTTAATGGCAAACAATAGGCAAATCAGAACAGTTAAGAGGAAAGGCTGGGAGTAGATGCTTTGAGGAGCAAGAGCTTTGCAAAGCTCCCACATATTCCTAGATATTCAGAATTGCCAGGGCTTGGAGATTGCTCAGAAAAGATCAGAGAAACTTGTAAGCTTTCATCTCTGATTTACTTTCAGGCTTGGTTGCAAACAGGAAGTGAAGGCTAAGACAGTGTTGCAAACTGCCTGGCTGAGTGTTGAAGGCATGCCCTAATATACACATACAGCTTATTTACAAAGACTGGGAATTTTGTTTTTGGTTTTGGTCCCAGTTATTTTAGGGATTATCTGTTGAATCATTAGATGATCACTAAGCTAAAGGAACAAAGATTTTTGTGGCCACACACAAACAGACCTTACAAAATTTGTTCAAAAAATGACAGCAACAACAAATCTCAGAGAGGAGAGAGAACATGACTTCTGGAGTTGCAACATTATAATCTCTAAGATGTTCAATTTTCAACCACAAATTATGAGTCAGGAAAAGAAACAAGAAATTATGGCCCATTCAGAGAGAAAAAAAATAATAGAAACTGTTCCCAAGAAAGTCCAAGCATTGGACTTACTAGGCAAACACTTGCTCCAAGTGTTTGTGGCAGTGGTTTACACATTTGTCTTTCAATATTTTCAGTAAGTGCTCCCTGTGTAGCCACTTAGTCCTGGGAGAGTTTCAGGTTAGGTGATATAACAGTAAGTCCTTCGAACTGATCCTTCAGGGAAGCCTGAGAGAGGTCAAAACAACCACAAATCTTTGAGAATAAGATATATTCTGCTCCCTTCAGCATTAGGAACCTATACCAGAAATGTGGGTTGTTGTCTTCAAGTTTGCCAACAAGTTGAGGGATGGTGTCAAGGTTAAGATAAAATGCCACAAAGCTCTCGTATCAAGATTCAGGGCAGGGCATGGTGGCTCATGCCTGTAATCCCAGCACTTTGGGAGGCCAGAGCAGGCAGATCACTTGAGGTCAGGAGTTCATGTACAGCCTGGCCATTGGAGAAACCCCATCTCTACTAAGAATACAAAATTAGCTTGGTGTCGAGGTGCATGCCTGTAATCCTGGCTACATGGGAGGCTGATGCAGGGGAATCACTGGAACCCAGGAGGTGGAGATTGCAGTAAACCGAGATCATGCCATTGCACTCCAGCCCGGATAACAGAGCGAGACTCCATTTCAAAAAAGAAAAAAAGATCCAGCTGGATGTTTTGTTAGCATTCAACTGGTTGCTATAAACTTTTGATTCATTTCCAGAGTTCCAATAACGTTGATTCTGGTAGTTTTGCTAGTTTATTTGCTACTTTTAGGGAGGAACAAAACTTTGGCTTTCTCTACTCCATTATTTTCACTGATGTCACTCTCTTATGTCTTTTGATAGCTGAATTCATGGGAATTACATTCAGAATGATGTGACTGCAACAAATTAAGTGCATTTCAAAAGGGAAAAGGAAAGAGTTTACCAAGTTCTTTTGGAGAGTATCTAAAGGGTGGTTAATAACGGCTTAATTGTTAACAATTTACTGTAGGGGAGTAAGGTAATGGCTACATAACGGGTGACCCTAGAACGTTTACAAGGAAAAGTTCTGTGGAATTGTGTGAAGAAGGGTGAGCTAAGGACTGCTTGCTCATATTGAGGAAACTGCTCCACAGACCTTACATTTAAGGACTCTGATTCCTACTTAGGATAGTCCCTGAGTGTGTTCACTACAGATGCAGGCTGGTCTGCTGAGGTGAGGCCAAGAGGCATGGGCCTATTCTCTGGCACACTAGAGAGGATGATGATTTTCTTGGCAGAATGGAAGAAATATAGAAAGTAAAAAAAAAAAAAAAGGAAAAGATATGAAAAAGACATATAAAAACAATCAATATAAAGGAATGAATTAAATAATATGATATGGTAGAAAACCATAAGGAAAAGAAATTGTGCTTTCAAAGGTCTACTAAAAATAACCTTTGTTTTAGTTTGATTTTGAAGCCTAGAACGCTAAAGCTTCCCAGAGATGATCCTCACATCACAAAGCTCCTGGCATTTGGGAAGAACACAGGGGTTATATTGGCTGATGACATCCACTCTAAAGGTTATGGAAGCAATCTTAGCTGAAAGCTCTAGAACTTGTACTTGAGCCTGTTTATGTCTACTGATTCACATGTATAGAACTAGATAGAGTGAGAAAAAGTCTGAAATGTATTTTTAATGACAGACATGGTGTGTAGAAGATGGAATGGTTTAGGAATCAATTAAAAATATATTTTCTGGTATTCTATGAGTCTGACTTGGGAAAGTAAGCAACAGCTTTGCCAGTTATGTCAAGAAGTTGTTGAGTTTCCTGGCTGTGAGCCAGAAATCAAGGGACAGAATATGCTACGAAAGTCCTGCAAGAATGTACTTGACAGAAGACTCACAAAACAAACCAAAAGGGTTATGAATTGAATTTCAAGAGCAAATCATTTTAATAAAAGCTAATTTTTATTAAGCTCCATGTACACTGATCTCAACATTTTAGATGTATTCACTCATTTAGTTTTTACAATTTTATAATATAGGTTCTGTTGGTATCCTCATTTTATAGATGAGAAAACTGAAGCACAGAAAGGTAAAGTACTTGCTCAAGAAAACAAAGCTCTTGAATTGTGATTCAGGATCCAAAATGTCTGAATAGGAACAGCTCTGGAGTGCAGTTCCCAGTGAGAACACAGAGGGTAAGTGATCACTGTATTTCCAAATGAGTTTTCACTGTCCACAGCCCAGGAGATTCCTGGGTGGAAAAGTACCATGAGTCTCCAGTATGGCTGTTTTAGCTGGCGGAGTGGGTCTTTGCACAAAAATTCACACAAATCTGGGCAATGTTTCAACTGGTGCCTGGAACACCTGGGAGACACAGTAACCCATTCAACTGAAAAAAAAGGGGCTGAAACAGGGAGCCAGGTGATCTGGCTTAACAGGTCCTATCCCCACAAAGAACAGCAATCTGAAATGCTCTGGATTGAGTTTCACAGCAAGCACAGCTGGACTCAGGATGGTCCAGCTCTGTCGGGGGAAGGGCGTCCACCATTACTGAGGCAGTGTACCATTACCAAGGCAGTCTGCCATTACTGAGGCAGTCCACCATTACCAAAACATTCCACCATTACCAAGGCAGTCTGCCATTACAGAGGCAGTCCGCCATTACTGAGGCAGACTGCCATTACCGAGGTAGCTCTAACTATACCTCTATAAACAAAACCACAAGGAAGTTCACACAGCAGCTGGGCAGAGCCCATGGCAGCTCAGCAATGCCTCTGTTGGCAGACTGTTACTAGGCTACCAATCTAACTGGGCAGGGCATCTCTGAAAAAAGGCAGCAGCATATCAGGAACTTATAAATAAAGCCCCACCTTCCCTGGACAGTGCACCTGGGAAAAAAGGTGGTTATGAATTCCACTGCAGAAGACTTAAACGTACCTGCCCAGCAGCTCTGAATGGAACAGCAGAACTCACAGCTCAGCACTTGCTCCTATAAGGGACAGACTGTCTTCTCAAGCAGCTCCCCAACCCCCATATATCCAAAGAGACCTCATAAAGGAGAGCTCAGGCTGACATCTGGCAGGTATCCTTCTGGGACAAAGATAACAGAAGAAGAAACTGGCAGCAACCCTTACGGTTCTGCAGCCACTGTAGGGGATCCACAGGCAAGCAGGGTCTGGAGTGGACCTACAGCAGAGGAGCCTGTTAGAAGGAAAACTAAAAAACAGAAAGAAATAACTTCATCGTCAGCAAAAAGGACATTCACTCAGAGACCCAATCTGAAAGTCACCAACTACAAAGACCACAGGTAGATAAATCCACAAATATGGGAAGAAACCAGCGCAAAAGGATGAAAACACCCAAAACCAGAATGCCTCTCCTCCTCCACACCCAAAACCAGAATGCCTCTCCTCCTCCAAGGGATCACAACTCCTCACTAGCAAGGGAACAAGGCTGGATGGAGAATGAGTCTGATGAATTGACAGAAACAGGCTTCAGAAAGTGGGTAATAACAAACTTCTCTGAGCTAAAAGAACATGTTCAACCCCAATACAAAGAAACTAAGAACCTTGAAAAAAGGTTTGAGGAAATGCTAATGAGAATAGACAGCTTAAAGAAGTATATAAGTGAATTGATGGAGCTGAAAAACACAACATGAGAACTTCACGAAGCATACACAAGTTTCAGTGGCTGAATCAACAAAGCAGAAAAAAGGATATCAGAGATTTAAGATCAACTCAATGAAATAAAATGAGAAGGCAAGATTAGAGAAAAAAGAGTATGAAGAAATGAACAAAGCCTCCAAGAATTATGGGATTATGGAAAAAGACATAATCTACGTTTGATAGGTGTACCTGAATGTGACAGAGAGAATGAATCCAAGCTGGAAAACACTATTCAGGATGTTATCCAGGAGAGCTTCCCCAACCTAGCTAGGCAGGCCAATATTGAAGTCCAGGAGATATAGAGACCACCACAAAGATATTCCTCAAGTAGAGAAACTCCAAAGCACATAATCGTCAGATTCACCAGGGTTGAAATTAAGGAAAAAATTCTAAGGGCAGTGAGAAAGAAAAGTCAGGTTACCCACAAAGGGAAGCCCATCAGACTCACAGTGGATCTCTCAGCAGAAACCCTACAAGCCAAAAGAGAGTGGAGGCCAGTATTCAACATCCTTAAAGAAAAGAACTTTCAACCTAGAATTTCATATCCAGCCCAATTAAGCTTCATAAGCAAAGGAGAAATAAGATTCTTTATGAACAAGCAATTGCTTGGAGATTTCACCACCACCAGGCCTGCCTTACAAGAGCTTTTGAAAGAAGCACTAAACATAGAAAGGAACAACTAGGACAAGCCACTCCAAAAACATACCAAATTATAAAGACCATTGACACAATGAAGAAACTGCATCAACTAATGGACAAAACAACCAGCTAGCATCAAAATGGCAGGATCAAATTCACACATAACAATATTAACTTTAAATGTAAATGGGCTAAATGCCCCAATCAAAAGACACAGATTGGCAAATTGGATAAAAAGTCAAAAGCCATCTGTGTGCTGTATCCAGGAAACACATCTCACATGCAAGGACGCACATAGGCTCAAAATAAAGGGATGGAGGAAGATTTACCAAGCAAATGGAGAGGAAAAAAAAAAAAAAGCAGGAGTTGCAATCCTAGTCTCTGATAAAATAGACTTTAAACTGACAAAGATCAATAGAGACAAAGGGCATTACATAATGGTAAAAGGATCAATGGAACAAGAAGGGCTAATGATCCTAAATATATGCACACCCAATACAGGAGCACCCAGATACATAAAGCAAGTTCTTAATGACTTACAAAGAGACTTAGACTCCCACACAATAATAGTGGGAAACTTTAACACTCCACTTTCAATATTAGATCAATGAGACAGAAAATTAACAAGGATATCCAGGACTTGAACTCAGACCTGGACCAAGCAAAACTAATAAACATTTACAGGACGCTCCACCACAAATCCACAGAATATGTATTCTCAGCACAACATCATACTAAAACTGACCACATAATTGGAAGTAAATCACTCCTTTGCAAATGCAGGAGAATGGAAAGCATAACAAACAGTCTCTCAGACCAAAGTGCAATCAAATTAGAACTCAAAATTCAGAAACTAACTCAGAACTGCACAACTTCATGGAAACTGAACAACTGGCTCTTGAATGTTGACTGGATAAACAATGAAATAAAGACAGAAATAAAGATGTTCTTTGAAACCAATGATAATGAAGGCATAACATAGCAGAATCTCTGGGACACATTTAAATCAATGTCTAGGGGAAAACTTATAGCAATAAATCCCCACATGAGAAGCAAGGAGAGATCTAAAATCGACACCCTATCATCAAAATTGAAAGAGCTAGAGGAGCAAGATCAGAAATACTCAAAAGCTAACAGAAGACAAGAAATAACTAAGATCAGATCAGAACTGAAGGAGACAGAGACAAAAAATCCTTCAAAAAATCAATGAATTCAGGAGCTGGTTTTTGAAAAGATCAACAAAATAGACCATTAGCTAGATTAATAAAAAAGAAAAGAGAATAATCAAATAGATGCAATAAAAAATGTATATTTTTAGCACTTTACGTTCTGGGGTACATGTGAAGAACATACAGGATTGTTGCATAGGTACACACATGGCAATGTGGTTTGCTGCCTCTGTCCCCCCCATCACCTACATCTGGCATATCTCCCCGTGTTATCCCTTCCTGACCTCCCCACCCACCCTGGTGTCCCTCCCTTGGCCATCCCCAACAGACTGCAGTGTGTGATGCTCCCCTCCCTGTGTCCATGTGTTTTCATTGTTCAACACCCACCTTTGAGTGAGCACACGCAGTGTTTGATTTTTTGTTCTTGTGTCAGTTTTCTGAGAATGATGGTTTCCAGATTCATCCAAGTCCCTACAAAGGACACAAACTCATCGTTTTTTATGGCTGCGTAGTATTCCATGGTGTGTATGTGCCACATTTTCCTTGTCCAGTCTATTGTTGGTGGGCATTTGGGTTGGTTCCAGGTCTTTGCGATTGTAAGCAGGGCTGTAATGAACATACATGTGCATGTGTCTTTATAATATAATGATTTATAATCCTTTGGATATATACCCAGTAATGGGATTGCTGGGTCAAATGGAATTTCTGTTTCTAGGTCCTTGAGGAATCACCACACTGTCTTCCACAATGATTCAACTAATTTACACTCCCACCAACAGCGTAAAAGTGTTCCTATTTCTCCACATCCTCTCCAGCATCTATTGTCTCCAGAGTTCTTAATGATCATCATTCTAACTGGCATGAGGTGGTATCTCAATGTGGTTTTGATTTGCATTTCTCTAATGAGGGGTAATGATGTGCATTTTTTCATATGTTTGTTGGTCTCATATATGTCTTCTTTTGAAAAAGTGTCTGTTCATATCCTTCACCCACCTTTGAATAGGTTTGTTTGGTTTTTTTCTTGTAAATCTGTTTGAGTTCTTTGTAGATTCTGGATATTAGCCCTTTGTCAGATGGATAGATTGCAAAAAATTTTTCCCATTCTCTTGTTTGCCAGTTCATGCTAATGATTGTTTCTTTTGCTGTGCAGCAGCTCTGGAGTTTAATTAGATCCCATTTGTCTATTTTGGCTTTTGTTGCCAATGCTTTTGGTGTTTTAGTCATGAAGTCCTGGCCTATGCCTACGTCCTGAATGGTTTTGCCTAGGTTTTCTTTTAGGGTTTTTATGGTGTTAGGTCTAATGTTTAAGTCTTTAATCCATCTGGAGTTAATTTTAGTGTAAGGTGTCAGGAAGGGGTCCAGTTCCTGCTTTCTGCACATGGCTAGCCAATTTTCCCAACACCATTTATTTAGCAGGGAATTCTTTCCCCACTGCTTGTTTTTGTCTGGTTTGTCAGACAGATCAGATGGTTGTAGATGTGTGGTGATACCTCTGAGGCCTCTGTTCTGTTCTATTAGTATATATCTCTGTTTTGGTACCAGTACCATGCTGTTTTGATTACTGTAGGCTTGTAGTATAGTTTGAAGTCAGGTAGCATGATGCCTCCAGCTTTGTTCTTTTTGCTTACAATTGACTTGGCTATGCGAGCTCTCTTTTGGTTCCATATGAAGTTTAAGGTGGTTTTTTTACTTTTCTGTGAAGAGCGTCATAGGTAGCTTGATGGGCATAGCATTGAATTTATAAATTACTTTGGGCAGTATGGCCATTTTCACAATATTGATTCTTTCTAACCATGAACATGGAAGTTTTTTCTATCTGTTTGTGTCTTATTTCCCTAAACAGTGGTTTGTAGTTCTTCTTGAAGAGGAGGTCAACAATTAAATTTAAGCTATTAATTAGTCTTAGGATTAAGACTATATTTGAACTTATTTTTACCATAAGATTTTGTTTCATCTTTTTAAAATGCTGTTTCTTTCCTTTGTGTCATCTCTTTTCCTTTCTTTTAGATTGATCCAGATTTCTTTGGTTTTAATTTTTTATTTATCCTTTTACTGGTTTAGAAGTGATGATCCTTTTATTATTCTTTTAGTACTTACCTTCAAAAATTTTAAATGGACATTATTGAGGCTTGTCAACTTCTACAAAAGAGTCTACTGGAATTTTGATTGGGATTATGTTGAACCTCTGGATCAATTTTGGGAGAATTGACAACTCAACAATATTGAGTGTGCAGATTTTTATTCCTGATATATCTCTCCATGTATTTAGATTTTTAGTTTCTCTCAGCAGTCTTCTATAGTTTTAATTAAGCAAATTGCACACATATTCTAAAAAATACATCCCTAGGTATTTTAGTTTTGATACTATTGTAAATGCTGTTGGGATTTTTTAAAAAATCATTTCAATTTTCTGTTGTTTTTGTCAAATGTAAAAATACAAATAATTTGTGTTCATAGATCTTATATTTGGAAACCTTGCTAAATGTACTTTTTTACTCCATTTGCTCTTTTACTTATTCCTTAGTATTTTCTTTAGTGCAGTCATGCCATCTACAAATAAACAGTTTGATTCCTTTTCAACCTATTTAACTTTTATTGCTTTTTCTTGCCTTATTGCACAGGTTAGGACCTCTATTTTTTACGTTGAGTAAGATTAGGATAAATAGACACTCTTGTCTTGTTGATATTAGGGAAAAACATTCAGTATTTTACCATTAAATATGATGTTAAGTATAAGGTTTTTTTTCTTAATTATCTTTATCAGGTTGAGGAAGTCTTTTTCTATTCCTTGTTTGCTGAGGGATTTTCTTTGGTTGTTTCATTTTGTTTTGTTTAATCATGGATGGGTATAGAATTTTGTCAGATGCTTTTTCTGCATCTATTGAAATGATCGTATGACTTTTCTTTTTAGTTTACCAATATGGTAAATTACACTGATTGGTTTTCAAATATTAAACCAATCTTGCAATCCTGGGATAAATTTCACTTGGTAAATATATAGCTAGATTTAATTTGCTACATTTTTTTTCTTCATGACTTCTCTTTCTATGTTCCTGAGAAATATTGTTCTTTAGTTTGCTTTTCTAGTAATGCCTTTGTATGAACTAGTATCATAAAATGAATTGAGAAGTGTTTCATTAAATTCTGTTTCTTGATTGACTGAAATGTCTCTTAAGCTTTAAGCATTATGGAATAAGATCAATTCTGACATGACCAAGGTCCTATTTCCTTCCAAAGTCAATAGAGTGTAGCATTGAGGGCCTTTGGGGTGATGGTCTAGGGTCATTTGAATCTCATTAGAGCCCTAGACCCTTACCCAAAAGGGTCCTTAGTGTCACACTCTGTTGGCTGCCAACATAACAACTTTTAATTACTGCTATGATATTATATCAATTTTTGGTTATTATAGTTCATATTTCTTTTTATAGTGGAAGGGGTCTAATCTATGTCAGCTTAATCTTCCATTTTGCCTAAAGTTAAGGGAAGAAGATTTCAAAAATGTCAGAGGAAATACAGGCAAGATTTCATAGTTAAGGCCAAAGAAGGCTATGTATAGCTTAAATAGTATGAGAGGGTTATTGAAAATTAAATACATAATAAAAGCGGCCAGGCACAATGAACCATGCCTGTAATTCTAGCACTTTCAGAGCCCAAGATAGGAGGACCACTTGAGGCTGGGAGTTCAAGACCAATCTGGGCAACATAGCAAGACCCTGTATGTTTTAAAGTAAAATTTTTAAAAAGACTCTTACATAATTGCAAAATCTTGATAAATTCCTGTAGTGACAATAAAGAAATTGTCCAGCTTCTGGGAGTGCTGTCAGTGGACAGACTTCATTTAAGGTCCTGAGATTGCCTCAATTGCAGAGAACCACATGACCCAGTATCTTGCCCTTGGATAATCTACAGCCAGTAACTAAGGAAGGCTATAAGGCCTGGCCATTTGTGCTAACTGTTGAAGAACTCTGATGGGCCATTTTACCTCCATAGCTCCTGGTGGGATTGACTGGGGTTATTGTCAGGCCTACATTTTGGCTTTACCTTTCCCTATCCCCAATTCTGCTTCCTTTCCTCTGTTTACAGATATTGATTCTGCAGGGACCCCCTAATAGACATTCTGCAAGATAAATTAAGTTTTGGCCGAATTTCTGGAAAAGCCGAAGGCCCTGGGAGCACAGATGATAAGACTGTGTTTTGGAGCTGGATCACTTATAGCCCAACTGGTAGTAAGTGGAACACAAATAGCACCTGGCACAAGGTGGAGGTCTGATAGTTAAAACCTTCATTATTGGCAGTTTGGGATGCTATACTGGTGGAAGGGAATATAGAGGCTGAAGCCAAGTATCAGGTTTTGTGGTATATGGGGCAAAAGGTAACTATAAGACTAAGGAAATTAGATGAATTTCTAACTTCCACGAACACTAGGAAAATACAATAAAAATCTGAGCGCAAATAACAGGCAATTTTTGAAAGTGACGTGTGAAAGCAAAGGCTCTCCTAGGTATCATACAAAGAGGCTCCAAGTTCCTGCAGGATGGCAGAGAAAGCTGAGGACCAGGACTTAATCTGCAAAGTAGCCAAACCCCAAAGAAAGTTGAGCTCTAAATTGTGACAGGTTTGCTATACCAAGGTCAAGGCCCTGGTTAGGAAACAATGGTTCTGGGTACAGTGGCTAATGCCTTTAATTCCAGTGTTTCGGGAGGCTGAAGTGGCAGGATCACTTGAGGCCAGAAGTTCAAGTCCAGCCTGGGCAACATAGCAAGACCTTGTCTCTAAAAGTGAAAAAAAAAAAAAAAAAAAAATTAGCCAGATGTGGTGGT
The DNA here is from genome assembly GCF_049354715.1 of Callithrix jacchus. Taxonomy (NCBI): domain Eukaryota; kingdom Metazoa; phylum Chordata; class Mammalia; order Primates; family Cebidae; genus Callithrix; species Callithrix jacchus. The sequence goes on along the minus strand of NC_133503.1, from coordinate 144,373,730 downwards.
GTACACCTGTAGTACCAGCTACTTGGAGGCTGAGGCAGGAAGATTTATTGATCCCAGGAGGTTGAGGTTACAGTGAGCTATGATTGTGCCACTGCACTCTAGCCTAAGCAACAGAGTGACACCCTGTCTTAAAAAAATAAAAATAAATAAAAAAGAATGGAACCCTGACACAATGAGTGAAGACAATAGGAGGGTTGCTGCCTCTGAGAAATCTTGAATTCACAGATTCTTTGAAACCTTCTGAACTGCTCTCTGCCCCACTAAAAGCTAGCATCCACTCCCTTCTTGAAGATAATGAAGAGGCCTCTCATTGACAAGACAATAGATCCTTCATTTAGGATCTGTTCTCCATGCTGTCCCTTCCACCTGGCCTATAATAGAGAAACAGGGGACATGCTGGGATCCATCAGCAAGAAGATTTATACCCCAAAGGAGCTATAAAATTGAGCTAGCATGTACCAGCAGGAGCCAGGGAAGCAAATGTGGGTCTGCATTCTAAAGGTGCTTGATTAAGGAAGGTAGAACATAAGATTGGCTAACGGAGAGTTTATTGACTGATAAAGGAGAGCGTATCAATTAAATTAAGAATTTAATACCTTGGCAAGGACCCCAGGAGATAATGTAAGTTCACTGCTAGGATAGCTCCTAGTAGCATGAAAAAAGTGATAGTTATGCTAAATGAGGTTGAGATTCCAGAATCTCTGTAGCAGTTGGTAGAGGAGGGATTAAATGACGCGGAGAGGTGGGCATGCTGAAATAGATATACTATGTGAGGCTGAAAAACTTACCAAATGATTATGTTCCATGGGTAGGTCTAGAGAATTCATTATTAATGTGGTTGGAATATTTGCACCCTGCCAGCCCCGGAAATTAATTAGTTGAAATCCTCATCCCCAAGGTGATAGTAGTAGGGCCTGGGTCCTTTGGGAGGTGATTAGGTCATGGGTGCTCTGCCCTCATAAATGGAATTAATGTCCTTGTAAAAGAGGTTTGAAGGAGCTTGTTCACCTCTTCCACCATGTGAGAACACAGAAAAAGACTCTTGTGTAGAAGTGCCTGGCACAGGATCTGTCAGAGCCTTAATCTTGGTATTTCCAGCTTCCAGAACTGTGAGAAATAAATTTGTGTTGTTCATAAGCAACCCAGTTTATGGTATCTTATTAAAGCAACCCAGATGGATTAAGACAATTGCTATCCTGTGGCTGTTTGTCCTCTCCAAATCTCATGTTGAAATATGATACCCAGTGTTGGAGGCGGGGCTGGGTGGGAGGTATTTGGGCCATGGGGGCAGATCCCTCATTCATGGCTTGGTGCCCTCTCCACAGTAATGAGTGACTTCTCTCTTAGTTCAGGCAAGAACTGGTTGTTGAAGAGCCTGACACCTCCTCCCTTCCCTCTTGATTGCCTCCTCTCTTGCCATGTGACATGCTGGCTCCCCTTCCCTTCTGCCATGACAAAAGCATCACCCTAAGCAGATGCTGGCACCATGCTTTTTGTACAGCCTGTAGAACCCAGAGCAAAATAAATCTTCTTTCTCTATAAATTATCCAGCCATGACTTTACTTTTATAACAATGCAAAATGGACTAACACAATAATCATTTACCAAGGCCAGCAGGGGTGCACTAGTGAGGAGGCAGCAACAAAATTAACAGAAGTTTGACAGTGGCCATTACAGAACCAGATTCCCCGATAGCAATGAGGATGCTACAACCTGAAACAATAGAATTGAGACAGTGGCATGTAGCCCTCAGAAGCCAAACAGTAATTGTATATCTGATTATTGTAATGTGATAAGACAGGAGTGGCAGCCAAGAGGGCCTGACTCTCAGAGAGTTATGGAGATCAATAATAAAACATGGGTATATTAGTCAGGGCTCCCCAGAGAAACAGAACCGACAGCATGAGTACATAGAGAGGAAAATCAATTTATTTTACTGAGTTGATTTACATGATTGTGGAGGCTTGGTCAGAAATCTGCAGGGTAGGCTGGCAGGCTGGAGACCCAGGGAAGAGTTGCAGTTTGAGTTCAAAGAGCTCTGCAGGAAGAATTTCTCTGGGCTCTGAGGAGGTTAGTCTTTGTTCTGTTAAGGCCTTCCCCAGCAGGAGCCAGGGGAGTACCTCCCCTGATTTCTTAAGGTACTTGATTAAGGAGGCTAGAATATAAGGTTGGATAAGGGAGAGTTTATTGACTGATAAAGGAGAACTTATCAATTAAATTCAGAATTTGATACCTTGGCAAGGACCCAAGAAGGTGAATGTATATCATCATCACCCCTGGGGTCCTTGCCAAGATATTAAATGAGGCCTAACAACATTATGGAGGTTAATCTGCTTTACTCAAACCCGATGATTCAAATGTTAATCTCATCCAAAAAGACACCTTCACAGAAAAATCCAGAATAATATTTGACCAAATATTTGAGCACTTTGGTCCAGCCAAATTGACACATAAAATTAACCAAAATTATGGGACAGAATAGATGAGCAGCCTACAAATGTAGTGTTTTACTTGTACTATCAAAAGAACCAAGGATGAATGATCAGGAAGCTGGAGGAAGTTGCCCCAATAAGAAGCCATTACCTTATCCAGTTTCTAGACCTGAGCCAGTTTTTAGCTCTGGATCCACTAAAAGGAAAAATAGAAGGATCTTAAAACACTCTAATAGAGGTACATGGTAATGGTTCCACAAATACTTCCTCAAAGGCATCTACAGACATTTAACTGGTTGACTGTACACTGGGGAAAGGGGAATGCCCAACATTTGAGGACTGTTGGACAGAAGGTCTGAGCTGACGTTGATTTACCTCATCGATGACATCAAGCAGAGACCAGAAACATCATCATGACCCCCATTAGTATAGGCACATTTAGGTGTCTTAGACCATTCATGCTGCTGTAACAAAATACCATAGGTAGCTTATAAACAACAGAAATTTATTTCTTATAGTTCTGGAGGCTGAAAAGTCCAAGATCAAGTTGGAGGCAGATTTTGGTGTCTGGGAAAGGCCCCATTCTGATTCATTGATGGTATCTTCTTGCTGGGTCCTCACTTGGGAGAAGGAGCAAGGAAGCTTCCTTGGGCTTCTTTGGTAAGGGCACTAATTTCATTCATGAGGGGTCTGACCTTATGATCTCATTATCTCCCAAAGGCCCCACATCTGAATACCATCATTTTTGGGATGCAGTTTCAAAACATGAATTTTGGGGGAACACAAACTTTCCAACAATAGCAATAAGGGAATTAATAAATAGAATGTAATGGGTCATGGTCCCACTCACAGTGGGTCCACTGGGACCATGGACATTGCCCCTGTTCCTGAATGCATAATTAGGAAAGATATACCCAGTGACTGGTGCAACCCCAGATTAACCTGTGGGATAAGTAATGTCATAAAGGGGACAGTGAAGTACAAATGTCCAAAACTTCCCCCCACCGCCAAATAGTGAATCAAAGTCGATATTGAATTCCAAGAAGATGGGAGAAATTCCTGGCATGCCACTGGGCCCTGATCAAGTTATCTGACCGTGGGACATTATGTGTCCAGAACTGCTCATTGTGACCTGGGTTGTATGACTCACCAAGTTATATGGTCAAGAGGGCCCAGCAATCTACCTAGATTGAGCACAAATAGGACCAGAATGCATGGGCACACCCATGTGTCGTCATCCACTGCTGTTGCATTATCTCCCCTGCCACACACCTATTGCTGCATGAGATAGTCCTTACAACCAGCTCTTAGAGGAGGAGAAAACCTGAGCTTTGTTCACAGGTGGATCTGCTTGGTATGTGAGTAAAAGCTGAAAATGGATGCAACTCTACTACAACCTGACTCATGAGTGGCTTTGAAAGAGAATGGTGAAAGAAAATGCTTCCAGTAGGCAGGGATTTTAGTGATCTACCTGATCATCCACTTTGTGTAGATAGAGAAGTGGCCTCAAGTTAGAATATAATGTGACTCATAGGCAGTGGTGAATGGCCTGGCCAGCTTGTCAGAAGCCTGTAAGAAGAAATATTGGAATGTAGGGAAAAGGAGTCTGGGATGAAAGCATATGGATGAATATATCAAAGTGGGTACAAAGAGTGAAGATTTTTATATAGCATGTTTATTCTCACCAGAGAGCATCTTCTACAGTAGCGGTATTAAAAACAGACAGATACAGTGCCAATGAATAAATGAACAAAGTGGTCTTAAGTGGCAGAGATGGAGACTATAAATGGATCCAACACTGGGCAACTTACCAAGACTGATTTACCTGTGCCTGCTGCTACTGAATGTCCAGTCTGCCTGCAGCGATCCATATTCATTGATATGGTCCCATCCATCAAGGAAACCAACCATCTACTTGGTGGCAGATTGACTGCATTGAGTTCCTTCCACTTGGGAAGGGCTAATGAATCATTCTGAAAGGAATAGATAGACACGTAGTCTGGATATATATTTACATCTCATGTCCTAAGACCCTTACTCAGCTCCATGATCTGAGAGCTTTTGGGGCATTTGATCTGCTGGCATAAGATCCACATAACATCACATTAGAGCAGGGGCCCACTTTATAGAAAAGGAAATGAGAGAGTGGGTTTCTTAATCATGGGATCCTCTAGTCATATCATGTACTATATCATATAGGAGCTCCCAGCCTGATAGAACATAGAAACTGCCTATTTAATAGTGGAGTCCAAGCTCAGACACTTTATGAAGATGAGGCCCCATCCTCTGTGATGCAATGTTTACTTTGATCAAAGTCTTTTATATGTATGCATTCTCCATGAGGAAGAATACACAGGTATGGGAATCAAGGGATGAAAGCAGGAGTTGGCCAGTGGCTCAGTGTTTTTAAAATGTGGTGCCTAGAGGCTGGGCTGGTCTGAAGGTGGTGAGTGATCTCAATTAATTGTACAGTTACAGATTGAACTCCTTTTTCTAACCTTTCCCCCTTCTCACTACTACACTTGACCAGACTTAAAAAATAAACTGTGGTGCCTAGAATTATGCACAAGATTCCAGCTATTCTGTGGAACACAGAGGGACCCCATATTCTGTGCTCCAAACAATACAGTTATCTTCTCAGAATCTGCTCTCATGTTGAGCTTGAGGTCAACTTCCCTTCTCATGAACTGATATCAAGACATGTAACCCTATCCTGTACTTATTTTTAATGAAAAATATATATTTATCCATAGGAAATTTCTCCTTGATGCTTAGTCTCTTGTTTGTATCTTGATTCTGACATCTTTTGTATTTGCTGTTCTACTTAGTTTTGTGTTATTCTTGAATGTGACAAACAGGTCTTCCATACATGTTTATCAAAATTATGCCTAAAATTGAATAAGATATGAGCAATGCCCAATATTCATGGCATGCTGCTGGGGACCTCCCTCTAGAGGTCTCTCTGTGCTCTGTGTGCCACAGAACACCTGGAATATTGTGCTCAGTTCCTAGGCACTCCATTTTAAGAAGACTGATCCACTGGAGTGGGTTTGGTAGATGGCAGGTAGGACGTGAGGGAACCTGGAAATCACACCAATTAAGGAGGTGGAAGGAACAGGGGCCAGAACATAGAGAATACAGAACCAAGGGAAACAGGGTGGTTATCCATGAATATTTGAAGGCCTTTAGGTAGAAAAAAGTGACTTGTGTTTTGCTCCAAGTAACAGAATTAGGAACAACGTTGCTTGCGGGTAAAATGTGATGGAGTATGGTCACATAACCCCAAAATATGCCCCTTTTGTATACTGAGTATTTAAAGCTGGAGGAAATTGTAAAAAGCTCAGAAGCAGAAAGGTTTCTCTGAGCTTCTGCTCCATCTTTCAAAGAACCTCATGTGGCCAGTGTCCTGCCCTATGCATGAAGGGAAGGCATGTTATACAGAGAGGCAGAGAAGCATCTGAACAAACAGACCTGGCTAAGGCTCCCCCAGTTTATTACCATTAGGTAAGAACCCCTTTTTGTCCAGTCATACTTCCACATGATTGTTCATTCTTTGCCAAACCTAAACATAAAAATTCATTATTTTCTCCAGGTCTTTGGGTCTTAATTTCCGAAGGCTCTCATCCCACATAAAACTTAGGTTAAATAAATTTCTTACTTTTTTCATTTATTAATCTATCTTTTGTTATGGAGTTATTAGCTATAAACCTTGGATGGTCAGGAAAAGATATTTCTTTTTTTCCCCTACAAATTCCAAAGAACAACCCTTGGAACAACAAATCTCATGATGATTTCTCATGAGACTCCACAAAACTGTCCTATAGACTGGTATGGTTCCCAGGCCACTTAGAAAGGTAATGTAGGAGTAGGACATTGGATTTTATTTATTTAGTTATTTGGTTTTTGACACAGCTAGAGTGCAGTTATGCAGTCTCGGCTCACTGCAGCCTTGACTTTCTGAACTCAAGCAATTCTCCCACCTCATCCTCCTGTGTAGCTGGAACTACAGGTGCACACCACCACATCTGGCTAATTTCTCCTATTTTTTTGTAGAGACAGGGTTTCATCATGTGTCCCTGGTTGGTCTCAAACTCCTGGGCTCAAGCCATATGCCTGCCTCAGCCTCCCAAAGAGCTAGATATGGGCCACCACACCTGGCCTAGATTTGATATTCTTTCTGTAAACTGTTTCAACTCTAACATGCTATGATTTCCTTCTCTCAAAGTCTGCTCTCAAATCTCTTTAATTCAGACTCAGGCATAAATGACAGATGATAAATTTATAGCCTCCCTGGTCCCCTGGGAGCAAAATTTTTAAGTGTTAAAGACATGTTAAAGAGTTAATTTGCTAGCTCCTGGTGTGAGGCATTTTAGCCTATGGTTGGAGTGAGCCTGGGAAGGTTGGGAGTCCTTTTCCCTGCCTTGTATTTGCATGGACACAGTGGCTTTCTTTCCCCCATGAAGCTCAAAGCCCTTTGCTTTCTTGGCACAAGGAAAAATTCTTCAAGAATCATGTATTTGTCATTAAATCCGCTCTTCCAGCAAAGGCTGTCATTGCTTCCCATGGAACATCTTTACATCACAAAAGCATCAGCCTCCTTTTCAAATGAATGAATGAATGAACCAAAATGTCAATGCTTTTATTTCTTTTGATCAAAAGCCATGCTTACTGTAATAAAAGACAACCAGGGTAACTGAGTATACATGAAAGAGAAAGGAAGTACCTAGTAAAGTTTATGTTATAAAAGCTTCTTTGGCTGACAGATATGCCTGTCTGGATACGAAATTGGCATTTCAGAGCCATACAATTTATGTAAACAGTAGCCAATAACATATTTTATCTTGGTCACGTGCCCAATCTGAAAAGAAAAGAACTTGAGATTCTCCTTGAGAACAACTTCTTGATGGAGCTTTCTGGATGATTTCTCATGAGACTGCACAGGCGGTCGTTAGGTGGTGGATACTTTAGATCTAATCATCATGACTACTATCTGAGCACCACTGGAGTCTGGGCTCAGGACCCCCTCCCTAGCCCCCGGGCTGGCTGCCACCTCCTGAACAATGGGTCTGACAGCTGTCTCCATGCAGTCTTGCAGCATCCAGCTTGACTGGGAATGATTAGCCCATCCTGATGAAGCTCTTCCCCCACTGAGACGCGCTGGCAGTGCTTTCCTTTGGAGACAGCCCGTGTGTGCTCCTGGCAGGGCATTTGCTGTTCTTGTAGATGTCTGGGGAGCTTAGCCAGAACCAGCTAGGCCAGCAGTTTATAGTAGTGCTTCAGAACAAATGTGTGGTTTATTGGGAGCTGCGGGGAAGGGAGTGGGGCATCAGGGGTTGTCTATACTTAGTGTAATTCCATGCAGGGTGAGAAAACAGTAGGTAAGTGAGGGGTTTGGGAAAGAAGTGGGATAAAGATGAATTTCAAGCAGTGAGAGTATCTGGGGCACCCAGACCCATGGCTTTGAGTCATGTCGGGGAATGTTTGCACCCTCATAGGCCTTCAGAGGACCCACTAGGGTCAGCTTCACTACAATTTCCTGGTGGCCCTTTGATAGTCTACAAACCAACTGGAAAGCAAAGACCACCATCAAGAAAAGGGCCCTGGGCAGCAAGCAGAGCCAGCCATCCATCCAGAGCTCAGCCTGAAGGAAAGCTACAGCCAGAGGCTCCAGCCACCAAGTCTCAGAGCTACAGGCACTTTCACACAGGGGTAGACAGAGATGAGGTGGGAGCTGATACATTAAGTCTGAAAGGTACCAACAAAATGATCATGGATATTTCTATTTGACACATTATTGTGTTTTTCTTTTTAAAATATTTGAGATCGTTCTAGACAATTTCTTATTTCTAGCAACAGAGTGATCTGAACCATTGATCTGCTTGGAAATCAAGAGATTCTGTTTATGGATCTATACTAACAACTCTTTCACACTATGGGTGGGTTTTAGCAGTGCAGTTTCCAGAAAATATATGAAATTTTAAGAAAGCGGCAGGCGGGGGGAGAAAGGGAGAGAAAATAATTTGGGAGTAATCTGAGCCTCTCGGAAACTGATAAGATCCAAGGAACCTCAGTCCCAAATGACATGCAGAGCAACTTGTAGGTTCATTTACTGACTCCAAAATGGTCTCATTCTTACTGAATAGATTTTTGTCCTGTTTCTTTTAAAACCTAACCCCTTTAGCTGTTAGCAATGTATTTTGAAATGACATTAGAGTCCCCTCTTCTAATTGGTAAAAAGCAATCATCATGAGAAGGAGTCACTCTAGGACCCAGACATCCCCTCAGTGTTCAGTTTCCTCCAGAAACACTTAGGTACAAAAGTGGGTCAGAAGTGCCCATCATCCTCGGCATATTCTTTCTTGTATGTTTAAACCAACATTTTTTTGTACTTATAAGGAATTGTTATACTAATCATTTTTTTGCCAAATTGGCCATAATATAATCCACCTACCACTGACCAACTACAGAAGAAAAATTAAACAAACGTTTTGCTGTTGTTATCCTTTTTTTCCTAGGGGTTGAGCTTCTGAAGCCAGGAGGTCACTTGGATTATGTATACAACCTTGGTAATTGCATTCCTACATTCTACAAAATGCCACGGCATTCACTACAGTCCAAAATAGCTGTTGCAAACAATGACAATTACTGCCCAGACATTTTCAAACACAGCAGGTTACTGGCTGAAGCTGTGATGGAAACCCTAAAAAATATATAAATATTTTGAAATGCTCTGTAAATCAAACTGATGCCCCAGACACAGAGTGGATTGTCTCGAAGCAGCTGAAGTCATTTGGAGGCTATGAGGCTTTGTTGAAGGGTGTTGGAAAATGTTGAGCCTGTTAATATTAACCCAAATGTCATAATTAAATGATTTTTAAGTTTTCTTTCTCTCCAGGAATAGAGATTTTAGTTTTATCTGATCACTCTCACCCTATAAAGGCCCCTACTCTATTGGAAAAAAGATGACAAACCCTTAAATTCCCCCACTGCTTTCATATGTTCAGTAATTCCAGCATCTGATGAGTGCTATTGGGTGACTGTGACAAGTGTTTATGGAAGGGAGATCTGAGGCCACTGCCTGTGGCGATCTGAGAGGCCTTGAGGATAAGCAGCTGGGGTCACAGAGCAGCAATAATGGCTGCCAAGGGGCCAGAGCCACAAGAAATCTTGCTTAAACATTCCAGCAGCTTCTGCCGCTCTAGGCCAGCCTGTGAAGGTTCAGCTTGCAGAGTCACGGGGCTTTCTGTCTTGTTGGGCCAATTTTCCCATGGTGACTTTGACTTCTGGATGGAGGCTTCTGTGTCTGTTGGGGTTGAGGGGTAACGTAAGAAATCTGACACTAATATAATCCCACCGGCAGGGGCCGCCTGCTGGAAGGGCCAATCTCATCTTGGGACATGAAAGAGCCTGCTTCAGACACCCACATAGGGCAGGCCTCCCTCCAGTATCCTAAGGTAATGGGAAATTAGAATTAAATCCAGGACACAGGACCATCTCCTCCAGGTAGGAGTGCACCTACGGTGGTGAGTCTAGGGAATTTTCTTGTCCTAATGAATATACTTGGATTTTAGACAGACCTCTGAATTCAAGTAAGTCATTTCCTTTAAATGATGCAAATTATTAAAACAAAAGCAATCCACCTATATTCTAATTTATTAAGAAATGTTTGCCTGGCACAGTGGCTAATGCCTGTAATCCCAGCACTTTGGGAGGCTGTAGTGGGTGGATCACATGGTCTGGAGTTTGAGACCAGCTTGGCCAACATAGTGAAACTGTCTCTGCTAAAAATACAAAAAAATTAGCTAGGTGTGGTGACACACAACTGTAGTCCCAGCTACTCAGGAGGCTGAGGCAGGAGAATCACCTGAACCCCGGAGGTGGAACAGTAAGCTGAGACCATGCCATTGTATTCCAGCCTGAGCAACAGAGCAAGAATTCTGTCTCAAAAAAAAAAAAAAAAGAAAGAAAAAGAAATGTTTGTGCCAGGTGTCGGCGCAGAGGAGATAGCTATTAAACAAAGATAAGCTGAGTAATACATTCCCATTGTAATTGAATATAGTATTAATTTATTTACATGATTTGCTGGCTTTTTATTTTGCATATGGCATGTCCATTGCATTATTTTCAGCTTCCCAGAGAATAAACTGCAGGGAGAATGTTACTATTATGCAGTGATGAGGAGGTGAGGAGGGAGCACAGTTAGTACAGAGGATATTTTCTTGGTTTTTCACTCTTTTTTTTTTTTTTTTTTTGAGGCAGAGTCTCGCTCTGTCACCCGGGCTGGAGTGCAGTGGCACTCCACTTGGCTCACTGCAAACTCCACCTCCTGGGTTCAAGCGATTATCCTGCCTCAGCCTCTCAAGCAGCTGGGATTACAGGCTCATGCCACCATGCCTGGCTAATTTTTGTATTTTTTTTTTGTAGAGATGGGGTGTTACCACGTTGGCCAGGTCGGTCTCAAACTCCTGACCTCAAGTGATCTGCCTGCCTTGGCCTCCCAAAGTTCTGGGATTACAGGCATGAGCCTCTGTACCCAGCTGGTTTTTCAATCTCTGAAACAACTTCATGAAGCTTCTTGGTCCTCTGTGATCATGCCCCATTGGTGGGAACTCACTGCTTAGAGGCTGCCTGCTTTCTGTCACATCAGTCTTACAAATCATGGGCAGGACTCTTTCAGTTGCTTACAATGTGGATCCAACTTGGCATCACTAGAAAAATGAAATTCACAAGTCATGCAGCAAGCAATAGAAAAGGACAAGGTATACATTCCTTGAGAGGCCTGGCCTCTTGGGTCATAAGACCACTGTGTGGCATTGCTACTAGAAGAGGTAGAAGAACTATAAGAACTATGGAATGTTGGGACTATAACAATGTTGTTTGTTTCAGATGAAAAATATGTCCCTGTGGTTTATTCCTCTGTAATAATCCATGACAAGCTTAATTTCTCTCCAATTTGAAAATGTTTAAGATATTTAAAGACAGGTATAAAGATTAAGAAATTGTCTTAGGACTACTATAACCAAATACCATAGGACTGCTATAACAAAATACCATAAACTTGGTAGCTTTTAGGCAACATAAATTTATTTCTCTCAGTTCTGGAGGCTGGGAAGTCCAAAATCAAGGCACCAACAGATTCTGGCGAGGACCCTCTTGCTAGACGGCAATCCTTTCTGTGTCCTTACAAGGTGGAACAGGGAAAACAAGCTCCCTCAGGCATCTTTTATAAGAGCACAAATCCCATTCTTGAGAGTGGGCCTAATCACCTCTCAAAGGACTCCACCTCTTAATACCATCACATTGAGCATTAGGTCTCAACATACAAATTTGGGGCCAGAGATCCATAAGCATTCAGACTGCAGCATAGAGATCTTCATGCCAAATATTCTTTGATCCAAGACCTCATTCTTCAATGTTGTCATCCTTATCATGATATTTTTATGTGTTCATTCTCTAAGTTATCTGTGTCTGTTACTCCGGGGTTTCTAACACAGTCTCCAAATACACCTTTATAACCTGGGCAACATAGCAAGACCTTGTCTCTATTAAAAGTTAAAAAAATTAACCAACATTGTAGTACACATCTGTATTCTCAGCTGCTCAGGAGGCTGAGGTGGGAGGATTGATTGAACCTGGGAGATCAAGGCTGCAGTGAGCTATGATCATGTCACTGCACTCCAGCCTGGCTGACAGAACTAGGCCCTGTCTGAAAACAAACAAACAAACAAACAAAATCAAATATAGCATGAGTGAACAGTTGAGAAGTACTGCATTGCTGAAAAGTAAATGTCTAGGTTTTCTCTCTTAGCATTTTTCTAATATTTATATGTATTTGGGAAATACCTTTTCCTGGAAGTATTTTGAAGTGTACATCCATCTGTCTGTAATTACCATACAGGAAAGAAGACCTAATTAACATTGCCTTTCTCGTACTATCTAAACACTATTTGATGCCAGAATATATACACATATTCTGAAAATATACTACTTAGAAGAGATAGAGCTTCCCCGCCCCCTTTCCTAAATAACACATTATTTCATTGTTAGGAAGATTAGAGAGAGGTTTCAGCAGTTTTTATTGTTTTCCTCTCCTTTACTAAACTACAGTATTTGTCTTGCACATGACATGTCCTATCTTGACATTTTAATTCAAGGACCATATATTGAGTGACCATTATGTGCAAGATATTGTGTCAGACACATGTCAGTGTTGTTTTAAGTGGTAGTTTGAGGAACTTCTGCTTTACTGGCTGTGCACTGTCCCTACTCCTTGTGAAATAAGGGCTAAGATTTTTCATCTGATTTGCCAGGTTCTTGATGGTTAGTTAAGGTTATTAGAATTGCAAATAGAAGTGAACTCAAATCTAGTGTGAGTTTAAAAAGGAGAATGTGGTATAAGAATTTAGGAGGGTCTCATGGAATGGCAATAACAGAGCCATGATTCACGTGGGACTGGAATCAGACTCTGCGATGCTGTCTGGAACAAAGGCAGACACTCTCTTTGTGGGGCCAGACAGACTCTCTTCTTTGGCTGTTTCTCTGTGTCTGCTTTCTCTCTTATTTATTTATTTTTAAATTAATTTTCTTTTTTGAGACAAGGTCTCACTTTGTCGCTGAGGCTGGAGTGAAGTGGCACAATCATGGCTCACTGCAGCCTCGACCTCTCAAGGTAAAGCGATTCTTCCACCTCAGCCTCCCACGTAGCTGGGAGCACAGGCATGCACCACCACACCCAGCTAATTATTTTTTTCCTTTTTGTAGAGACAGGGTCTTGCTTTGTTGCCCAGGCTAGTCTTGAACTCCTGTACTCAAGTGATCCTCCCCACTTGGCCTTCCAAAGTGGTTGGATTACAGGCATGAGCCACTGAGCCTGGCCTCCTCTCTATTTAGATCAGCTTTCTTTATGCCTCCACACATGGCAGATGTCCATCCCACAGAGCACAAGTGTATGTGTCCTGCAGGTGCAGCCATACATATAGATGGCCTGAGTTCTGGGAATCCCAACTCCGCATGCCCAGGGAAATTCCATTGGCGCATCTACAGCAAGGTTCCACGTGATCAGCTGTGGGTGCAATGGAAGGCCAAGCTGCTACATTGACTAGGATGGTGGGACAGGACCACCTTGAGATCTGTAACAAGCCAGGGTAATGATGGAATAGCCCTGGGGCACCCACACCTTATATCTGACATAGGATGTCATTCGAGCCTCAAGTCAACACACAGGGTAGGGAAGTATGATTTTCACTTTACCTAGAGGGGACTGAAGCCAGTGATGTACAGACAGGTTGCAGAAGCAGAGGTGGGACTCAGCTCTTATGATCCTCATCCAGTGCTCCTTCTGCCAGTGTCACCTTGGCCCTCTGGTTAACCATGCTTGGAAGATTCTTCTCAAGACAGGGCCACTGTGCTTCCGAGGGGACTGTAGCCAGCTTTCTGAGGCACAGGGTTTGCAATATAATCTTGTGTAATATTCCAAGGAACAGTTGTAAACAACTGTGATCATCCCAGAGTAATACCATCCAAAGCCCATCTCCCTGGGGGACTGTCCCCATCAACAACAATCCTGTCATTTTGGACAGCTGGTGTGCCACATTCAACATGCCATTCTCTAAGGACTGGCAACTTATCCTGGCTTTGTATTTTATCCTGTTTGCTGGCTTCTAGAGAACGTTTTAAAAACTGAATGTTTGGCCTCTTTGGTTAAACTAGTTGGCTTCCATTTCATTTTTTTTAAAAAAACAATTCAATGTATTGATTTTGACTCACACCTCCATAACTCAACCTCTTCTCCTCAAAGATGGGGATGATGTGGTCAGTCAGAACTCTCTAAGGGCACTGGACACATTCAGGAACTGTGTTCAAGAGTACCTTGGCCTGTGGAATAAAAAGCTCCCTGATCATAAACAAGCTTGATTACTTATCATTTTGTTACAGGTTCTCAACCAGGCCAGACTTGGACTGCTGGCTGAATCCCATTTCTCTTCTCTTGGATTGAGTGCCTGAACTATTCAGAGAGCCAGTGTGTCCTATCCTCTCGACAGCCTGCCAGGTCTCCAGTGATATTTATTGACCAGCCTGGTGCATAGGGCACACAACTGGCAGCTTAGACTACAAAAAACTCCCCCAGTACAGATTGTTTCTCACTCTGTGTTCAGCACAGTAACTAGAAATTAGCAGTCAAAAATAAGTTGAGATCATCACGTTGGGCTGTTTTCTGTCTGGCAAGTATGTGCATTCTGGTCTCTGCCACAGGCTCTCCTAGTAAAAACCCACTCTCATTCCTTCTGCCTGTTCCACAGCCCAGGGGACAGCAGCCTGCATTTTGTGGGCAGCAGCAGCTCTCATGACTGTACCTATTTTGGTCAGACACTGAGGGAACAGGAAAGAATTCCTATAGAGTTACACAGGGGAAGAAGGGATCTGCCCCAGATTTAGCAACTTACACATCTCAAGTGAGACAAAGAGAAAAATTCTGAAGATTGGAATAGAAAAGAAAACCAAGAATAATGGAGAACGTATTCACGTGGGTTAAAGACAAAAGTTCAGGGACCAGGCTAAGGTCAAAGAGCATTCTGCCTTCATTCTGAGTTTGGGCACCCTCTTCTATCTGGAGCAATGGCCTGTCCCTTCTGATGCTCCAGGATTTTCCCACAGGCTATGAGAATGGACTCTTTTCATTTCTCTACATAAATTTGGAGGAAGAAGATTTCACAACAGAATCTCAGAATAGTCACTCTCAGCAAGACCCTTACTCACAAGATCGGGAAGCCAGGCATGCAATGGAAAAGAACACTCTCTTAGGCCAAATGCTTTCTGGAACCATTCCTTCTACAGAGCAAAGTGAGGTTGAGGGTTATGGAGAGAAGGCAGGAGATGCACTAAAATGAGCATCTAAAATGGAAACCATCTAAGCAGTGCCTATTTGGGAGAAGCCAGTCTCATGGCAGACGGAAAAAAGAGTCAACCACCACTGGCCAGGATACAGAGTATATTGCATTTGCTCACATTTCACTGGCTGAACAGAATAAATAGATGGCCAGGCCCAAAGTCAATGGGGCAAGGAAATAGACTCTTTTCCATAGCAGGAGCCACTGTAAAGCACATGGCAATGAGCAAGGATGAGGAAGGGAGGGAGCAGCTGGGAGCAACCATACATCCTACCGCAACCCTGTATCATGACCCCAAGCATGTATGCAGCTGGGAGATCCTTTCCTGTGGACATGGAAGCTTTTTCCCAATCTGCACAGTGCCTTTGGAGATGGCAAATCCTTGTGGCTTGTCTTTCTTTTTTGTGTTTGGTACCGTATACATAACATAAAATTTACCATTTTAACTACTTTTAAAAATTTTGAGACAGTCTTGGTGTGTCACCCAGTCTGGAGTACAGTGGTGCGATCTCGGCTTACCACAACCTCCACTACTCGGGTTCAAGCAATTCTCCTGCCTCAGCCTCCTGAGTAGCTGGGATTACAGGCATATACCACCACGTCTGGCTAATTTTTGTATTTTTAGTAGAGATGGGGTTTTGCATCATGTTGCCCAGGCTGGTCTTGAACTCCTGTCCTCAAGTGATCCACCCACCTCAGCTTCCCAAAGTGCTGGGATTACAGGCGTGAGCCACCGCGCCTGGCCATTTTACTGTTTGTCACAAATTTCGGCCTTTCTTGTCTCCAAGTGTGGCAAGCAGGGACTTCCACTTGGGATGATTGTTTCTTGTTTTTGCCAGGGCCACCTCTGCAATCCCTTGATCTCCGTCTTCCCCTTTTTGAATGCATTAGTGAGAATGTTCAGGAATCTGTTGATTCATTTTTCCTAAGTACCATTTTTTAATACTGACAGCAGAAGGCTATTCTGTGTCTCTTGCTTGTTTACTGCTGGTGATTTGGGGTGGGAAGGTCTTTTTATCCTTTTTTGTTTGTTTGTTATATTTTCATAAATTGTGGGGAAGAGAGATTCTATATTATTGTTTCATTCTGTCATCTTAGTGAGGAAATCTGTTTCTTCTTCAGTTTTTGCTTAATATTATAATGTATTGTCTATGATGCATGTCATGAAAGAGACAGCTACTGCAGGCTAAAATGCTGTTTTAAAATCACTGGGTTATGGCACTCTCCTAAAAAGTTCTTTTTAATTACACCAACAACTCTGACTAGGAGCTGTTACAGTTGCCTTTATGTAGCAAAAGAAGGCTGATTCTGCGGGTTTGAATATCTTCATTTTCATGAATATTTGGTAAGATACTTGATAAAGAAAATAATTGTTGATATGCAATTGGGGGTAAAATGATAGGAATTTATTCAAGCTTTTCTCAACAGAGCTGTGATATCATCTGGCTAGGCTTCTTCAGGCTCCCTTGAAATGCAGGAAGACTGATAGGTATTTTTACAAATCTTTGCTCTAAACTTGGATAAGGCTAAATCAAACATGTCTTAGATTGTGGATAGATGCTCAGCAGGCACTGCAGGCCTCAGCATGGGGAGTTCTAATTGATTCACTCCTAAATACTGGGCTTTACACTCATGCTAGCCCCAGATGAGGCTTTTCCAGACTTGATGTGATCTCTTGGTCTCTACTAACAGCCTTTTCTGGCTTCTCTTTGCAGACGCAGCTTCCAGTACAAAGACAAAAATACTGCAGATTTTCTCAGCTTCCCTCATGCTAGGGTGTAGGCATGTGACTCAGCCCTGGCCACTGTGTTCTTAGGGTAAATTTACTGGGGTTTCTGGAAACACTCTTTGTCCAGGATAGAAACTGACATACATGCAGAAATAGATTCTCGTCTTTGCTAGCCACGGCCTCTTCTGCATGCATCCCTGGCACTGCTGCTACCATTGTGCAGATGATATGAGCCAGGAACACATGGGGATTGGTGGGGGAGACGGACGAGGAGCACCTGGCACCTTGCAGAACAGGGACCTGTTTTAGTGCTTAGGTCACTGGTTCAGTCTTCTACTTCTGCAGCTAAAATCCTTATTTGAAAAATATGTTAAATAGAAAATAAGGGCAATGTAGTAGCTTCTACTAAAACAAAAATGTATATACTTTGTGGTGTTATAATGTACTCTTTTTTAGAAAGGTAACTTTTATGGTAATAATAAATGAAAGATTTTTTTTTCAATGCCCTTACTTGGCAGAGCAAAAAGTTAGCAACCCTACATCAGTCTCCAAAGAATTTTTGAAATTTTACTGATCCACGAAATCTGAAAGTCTGGGAACCACTGCTCTAACTCGAGAAAAACTCATTCTTGGATTAGGACTCAGAATTGGTTTGTAGTCCAGCAGCTCTTTTTTTTCTGGCAACTCTTTTACATGAAAGGCTTGTGATTCTGACTTCTGTCCTTCATTCAGTTTCCTGCTTAGAGAGAAGGAAAAAAAGAAGAAAGAATAGTTCACTGAGCTTTAACTTTTTTGACTGAGATACCAGTAAGCCCTTGTATGCCCTCATACACTCTCTCTATATACACATGGACACACACACATGTACACACTTTTCAACTTGCTGATTGTAAAGAAAAATAGGCTGAGGGCATCTGCATCAACACAGCAGTTGCACCAAGGCAACACTGTCTTAATGCAGCTAAGGTTTGATGCAGCCATAATCCAAAAGGCCAAAGAAGGAAGGGTTGTTTTCTTCATGAGTTACTTATTTTTATAACACTTTTCTGGGCCCATGAAGCAGAGCATGATGTTGGATGTTTGTCTTCCTGAGTGTGATTTGTGCTGGAAAAACAAGACAGGCACTGTCGGTAGAAAGCTTTTCTTGTAAGTTTTGATCCTCTGCAGTACTGCTGGGCTGGGACCTGCCAGTGGTTGAGTGTCTCAATATCTTAGCCTCAGTTTCTTCTTCTATAAAATCAATAATGATGATGATGATAAGATAATGGACAAAAAGCACCTACTATTCTGCCTGGAATATAGTACATAACAGGTACTCATTATGTGGTATAGACAATTATTACTTTCCCTAAGTTTGGTGACAGTAGTTTAAAAAAGAGCAAACTCAATTCTACAACAAAAATATGAATTAACAATAGTGTAGTTTGAGAGTCCTTAGCTTGTAGGAATGCATTTCAAAGTATTTCATGATGAAATGATATAATGCTGGCTTAAATAATCCAGGGTAAGGCAATATAGTTGGAAACAAGATGGGTCACGTGTTGATTGCAGAAGCTGGGTGAAGAAGTAGTCATTAAATGATTCCCTCTCCTTTTGCCTATGTTTGGTAATTTCCAAAATAAAACAAAATGAAAATAACAGTTGCTAAGGTCTTGCCTAAAGTAGAGAACCCCAAATTAAGTGGTATAGGAAACACAATTTGTTAGCATCCCATTCCCTCATAAAGAATATTACCTTTTTTTTTTTTTTTTTTTTTTGAGACGGAGTTTCGCTCTTGTTACCAAGGCTGGAGTGCAATGGCACGATCTCGGCTCACCGCAACCTCCGCCTCCTGGGTTCAGGCAGTTCTCCTGCCTCAGCCTCCTGAGTAGCTGGGATTACAGGCACATGCCACCGTGCCCAGCTAATTTTTTGTATTTTTAGTAGAGACGGGGTTTCACCATGTTGACCAGGATGGTCTGGATCTCTTGACCTCGTGATCCACCCGCCTCGGCCTCCCAAAGTGAGAATATTACTTTAATTAAATACATAACCTCTCACTCTTTCCTGCATTAGAACTCCCTGAAAGGACCTCATCTGTCTGTCTCATAGGGTTTTTATCTTAATGGCAATTGAATTATTATGAAATGGATGGAAAAGATTACATCTGGTTAGACTATTTCAATGCAGATTTCTTTTTTAAATTTCAACTTTCATTTTACTTTATTTTCATTTATTTATTTATTTTAATTTTTTGAGCTGAGGTTTTGCTCTTACTGCCCAGGGTGTAGTGCAATGGCATGATCTCAGCTCACTGCAACCTCCACCTCCCAGGTTCAAGTGATTCTCCTGCCTCAGCCTCCTAAGTAGCTGGGATTACAGGCACCTGCCACCACATCCAGCTAATTTTTGTATTTCTAGTAGAGACAGGGTTTCACCCTGTTGGCCATGCTGGTCTCGAACTCCTGACCTCAGGTGATCCACCTGCCTTGGTTTCCCAAAGTGCTGGAATTGCAGGTATGAGCCACTGCACCCGGCCCAACTTTCATTTTAGACTCGGGGGTACATATGCACATGTTACATGGGTATATTGCATAATGCTGAGGTTTGGGGTATGATTGATCCCATCATGCAGGTAGTGAGCATAATACCCAATATATAGTTTTTCCATTCTTACCCTCCCCACTCTAGTAGTCGTCAGTGTCTGTTGTTCCCATCTCTATGGCCATGTATACCCAGTGCTTGGCTCCTACTTTTAAGACAGGACTTGTATTTGGTATTCTGTTTTTGTATTTGGTTTTCTGTTTCTGTGTTAACTCATTTAGGATAATGGCTTCTAGCTGCATCCATGTTGCTACAAAGGGCATGATTTCATTCTTTGTTGTGGCTGGATAGTATTCCAAGGAGTATATCTACCACATTTTCTTTTTTTTTTTTTTTAACTTTTAAGTTCAGGGGCATATACACAGGTTTGTTACATACATAGGTAAACTTATGTCATGGAGATTTGTTGTATAGATTATTTCATCACCCAGATTAAGCCCAATACCCATTAGTTATTTTTCCTGATCTTCTCCCCTCTCCCATCCTCCACCCTTCAGTAGGCTCCACTGTGTGTTGTTCCCCTCTATGTATCCATGTGTTCTCATCATTTACCTCCCACTTGAAGTGAGAACATGTGGTATTTGGTTTTTGGTTCCTGCATTAGTTTGGTAAGGCTGATGGCCTCTGGCTCCATCCATGTTCCCACGAAGGACATAATCTTGTTTTTTTATGGCTGCATAGTACCCCATGGTATATATGTACCACATTTTCTTTATTCAGTCTATTATTGTTGGGTATTTAGGTTGATTCCATGTCTTTGCTATTGTGAATAGTGCCGCAGTGAACATAAGTGTGCCTGTGTCTTTATGGCAGAATGATTGATACTCTTTTGGGCATATATCCAGTAATGGGATTGCTGGGTCAAATGGTGTTTCTCTTTTTAGGTCCTTGAGGAATTGCCACACTGCTTTCCACAATGATTGAACTAAGTTACACTCTCACCAACAGTGAGAGTTTTTTCTTCACAATCTTGCCAGCCTTTGTTATGTTTTGATTTTTTAACAATAGCTTTTCTGATTGGTGTGAAGTGATATTGAACTTTTTTTCTTATTTTTATTGGCTGCATGTATGTCTTCTTTTCAAAAGTGTCTGTTCATGTCCTTTGCCTACTTTTTAATTGAGTTATTTGTTTTTTTCTTGTAAATTTGTTTTAAGTTCCTTATAGATGCTGGATATTAGACCTTTGTCACATGCAAATTTTGTAAATATTTTCTTCCATTCTGTAGGTTGTTTACTCTGTTGATAGTTTCTTTTGCTGTGCAGAAGCTCTTTAATTAGATCCCATTTGTCAATTTTTGCTTTTGTTGCAATTGCTTTTGGCCTGTTTGTCATGAAATCTTTGCCCGTTCCTGTGTTCAGAATGGTATTGCCTAGATTGTCTTCTAAGTGTTTAGAGTTGTGAGTTTTACATTTAAGTCTTTAATCCATCTTGAGTTGATTTTTGTATATGGTGTAAGGGAGGGATTCAGTTTCAATCTTCTGCATATGGCTAGCCAGTTATCCCAGCACTATTTATTGAATAGGGAATTTTTCCTTATTGTTTTTGTTAGCTTTGTTGAAAACCAGATTATTCTAGGTGTGTGGCCTTATTTCTGGGCTCTTTATTTTGTTCCATTGGTCTATCTGTCTGTTTTGTACCAGTACCATGCTGTTTTGTATACATAGCCTTGTAGTATTGTTTGAAGTCAGCTAATGTGATGCCTCCAGTTTTGTTCTTTTTGCTTAGGATTGACTTGGCTATTTGGGTTCTTTTTTGACTTTTAAAATAGTTTTTTTAAAACTTTAATTTTAAAAAATTCAATTCTTATAAGAATAGCATTGAATCTATACATTACTTTGTGCAGCATGGCCATTTTAATGATATCCTTTGTGTACATAAGCATGAAATGTTTTTCCATTTGTTTGTATGATCTCTGATTTCTTTGAGCACTATTTTATAATCTTCATTGTAGAGATTTTTCACCTCCCTGGTTATTATGTATTCATACCACATTTTCTTTATCTACCATTGATAGGCACCTGGGTTGATTCCAAGTCTTTGCTATTGTGAATAGTACTGCAATAAACATATGACCGCATATGTCTTTTTAGCAGAACGATTTATTTTCCTTTGGGTACATACCCAGTAATGGGATTGCTGGGTTGAATGGTAGTTCTATTTTTAGTTCCTTGACAAATCTCCAAATTGCTTTTGACAATCGCTGAACTAATTTACATTCCCACCAGCCATGTATAATGTTCCCTTTTCTCTGCAGCCTCACAAGCACCTGCTATTTTTATTTATTTATTTCTGACAATAGCCATTCTGAATGCTATGAGATGGTATCTCATTGTGGTTCTGATTTGCATTTCTCTAATAATCAGTGATGTTGATCTTGTTTTCATATGCTTGTGGACCATTTTTCTGCCTTATTTTGAAGAGTATTTGTTCATGTTCTTTACCCACTTACTAATGGGGCTATTTGTTTTTGCTTGTTGAATTAAGTTTTCTATGGATTCTGAATATTAGACCTTTGTTACATGCATGCTTTGCAAATATTTCTCTGAGGGGGAAAAATTTAAACATTACTTTTAAGCTTTCATCTTGATCTATAGACAGTCAATGCCAACAGTGTCCATAACCATAGCTGTCACTCCTAAATTTGGCAAATAGGAATTCCTGGCCACCCATGGAGACTTTTTAAAGCTGTTTAGAGAGAGGATATGTATTTAAAAAGTTTTTTATTCAGGGAGAAAAAGATATAAGGATTGTGGACTTTAAGGTACATTTCAGCAAAAATGTTAGGAAAAGATGCTTGTGTCTTGAGATATATAGATATTCCCCATTGTTTTTGTTCAGATACTCCTCAAAGCTAGATGTGCCTGCAGCTTATCTTATTTCATAGTTTCAGCATAGAGTCTCTCTTTTAGATCTCAAAATAAATATTTAATTTCTCAAAAAATATATATATGTATATTTTATTTTTTTAAAAAAACTCATGATGGGAACTCAAACTTCAAAGTTAAATAAAGGAGAAATTGTTCTCTCCGAAAGATTCACTCTTGGCATTTTTTACAATAATAGTATTATCCCCATAGGTTTAAGTATTTGTTTACATATCATTAACAACTTCCTTGAAACCTGGAAGGAAAGCAGGCTGAGGCAGAAGACACTCAATGCTGGAATGTCTGTTGGTGCACACAGTCAATTAAGGATTAGTCAAAAGACAGGTTCATTTGGAATTCTCATGTAAGTAAATGGGAAATGATCTAAACTACAGAAATTGAGGAAACATACTATAGTATGAAAAGGGCACATCTGTGTGGTCCCATCTCCCTGCAGGAAGCATAACTCTGTGGCTTATGTTCTCCATAGTGGCTTCATTAAATTTGCTGTTAGATTTCACTTAATTTGTCCCTTGGGGAGGAGACTTTGTACTCCAGGGACTTTAAGAAAGAGAATCCTGTAAGGACAGCTGTTTGCCCATTTCCAGTTTCCAGAGAAGTGGTTTGGTTTCCTACCTTTAAGGGTTACTCAGTCCTCAAAGATGGCAGAGATCTTTCTTCACCCTGACAGATAATGCCATGTAGGTGGTCCAGGTTCTAGCTAATTATAGAATTGGAAATAACAGTACATTTAGTGAAATGTTATATGATATGAATTTTAAGTAGAATAATGAAGACACGCCAATAATTTTTAGGCAAAAATACCAGCACTTTTTTTTTAATCCAAATGAACAAAATCTTTAAAGTGGTCACTTATTCAAAGCATATTTGGAATACCTTTCTTGATATTACCTCAGGTGAATTTGTAAGACATATAAGCCATTTGGGGCCAAAATGATTATACGCAAATTACTTACCAGATTTTATTTTAAATGAGTTTGGGCTTTTGTCAAAATCAAATTCATCCTACATTGGGAGACATTCTAAAGAAGCAATTTTAAAACTGTCTTGAATGATGAGTTTATTCTTAGAATGAGTACAAAGTGATCTCCAATTGCTGCATGGAAGGAGACAACGTTCATTTGGATAGTTAAGTTCCAATGCGTTGATTTTAAAGGCCAGTAGGGGATAGTTTGTAAATTAATTTCTGTAATTGAGTTTAAATGTGAGATAAAATGAAACAGTAGGTCCCCCTTCTACTTCCCTTTAGCAGGAGCTTTCCACATTGGTGGGGACCTGGACCCTAAATGCATCAGGTGGTATCCTGGCCCTACCTACATTCAGATACTCCTCAAAGCTAGATGTGCCTGCAGCTTATATCTTATTTCACAGTTTCATCATAGAGTCTCTCTTTTAAATCTCAAAATAAATATTTAATTTCTCAATTTTACTTTTTTCCTGTTCTAAACTTCATGAATAGAATTATTTCTTATTGCAATTAGCTTGGCTGTAATGACATGGATGTTGCTACACTCTTTCATTTAGCTTATATTTTGGCCACTTCTGTGGGTTCTTTGTCAGTATATCCAATCATGCTTCTGCAGTCGTTATGATCTGGGCATCTAGCATGGTCTCCCAGATAGCATTTAGCAGAAGTTGGGATGTAATCCTTTTTACCTTCATATTTATTACAGATACAGGAGAAGAAGATTCTTATTCTAACAATAACATAAACAAGAAACAGGAACTAAAGTTCTATTCATTTACGTAAGATTAACTTGAATAATTAAAAATAAAATGCCAAAATTGATGATATTGAAAGAAGGAGAGGCGCACAGTATTCTCTTGTTTATTGCCGCTGGGCCACGAAGCAGGTTTCTGAGTGCATTGAATACACAGTGTATCTACCCTTTGGCTTTCCTCCTCCCTAGTCCCTGAGTGACCTGGCTCAGGGAGAAGTTGGGGCACGAGGACAGAGGCACAGGAGGGCCCATCTTGCCAGGCTTAATCAGGCCAAAGCAGCTGCTGGCCTGGGCATGAGTGTGGGCGGCCACCTGTGTCTCCCCAAACAGCTGTTTGGTAGAGGGCCAGCCAAAGCCCCGTTGGTGGGGTGGAGGCAGGCGGCCAGTTGGGCGGCCAATACATTCTGGCATGGGCTGAAAGAACACCTGGTTCCACTCTGCAGACCCACCACAGAAGGTCAAAGAATGTGCTTGCTGGCGGCAACCTGATGGCCCAACTTTTCAAGCCCTGATGGTCTTGCTGTGATCGAAACAGAAAGGAACACACCTTTCTTCCTTATAATGTATCCTGAAGCCAACATGGAAATCATTCTGTTCCAGTTATATTGAAATAGGTCAGCAAGGCCATCTGTCTGGTATGTTTGGAAATGGTACAGCAGACTGTCAGGCAGGGATAGGCTCCATGATGTCCAACAAGATATTTCAGGGGAGATGAGAGCCCCCTACGCTGTGTTTGGCTGCTAACTGTCACTGAGACATCTTCCATCCTAGAATGTCTCTGACCTTCCTTTTCCTCCTCTTGCCATTAACTCGTAGAAACCACTTTAGGTCCTCACTTGTAATTCTGTTATCACACGTTGAGATTCCCATAGTTAATACTACTACCTACCAAGACAGGAGCCCAAAGCTCCCTGTTCCCTGACTCCTGAGGCCCCTCCCAAGGCGTCAGGCCCATTGTTTGTCAGGAAAGAGGACCTTATTTCCTGTGGTCTGGTCAGTAGGTATCTCTCTAGCCAATAAGCACCCTTCCCAACCTTTCTGCCACAGATGCAGACCTGGCAGCTACTTCTCTGTGTGCTGAAGAGGTGATACTCCTCGCATTGGTCCTGTGACCCCTGGCGACTTCACCTCTCTGTGCCTCAATTTTAGCACTTGTCAATGGGGACTGATAGTACTGTCCTCCTAGTTTTGTTGTAGAATACTCAATGAGACAGCATATACTAAGTGCCTCTCACAAGACCTGGGTACAGCAGATACTTAGCAAATATTAGCTGTATGAATGAATGACCATGGCTGATGCTACTCTCCAGACACAGAGGCTAACACCTGGCCTGGAGTAGCCCTGGACTGGGACTTCCTGCTGCCACCTTTGCTTGAAAATTCAGGGGCCTCATCTCACAGTTACTGCTTTACTAGCAGGAATTTCAAAGTGAACATAGTTCTGTGTGGGCCCATAAGAGAACTTGCTACCCACAGCTGCCCTTGCTGGGGGGCATAGACAAGGCTTCTCCCAGAATCCTATCAGCTTTGAGCTAGTAGAAACCATCTAATGTTGAATCATCAACCTGAAAAAGGCACTCTGACTTCTGGGAGGCCTAAAGTTGGGGGATAACTTGTCCCCTCTTACATGAAAGCTTTCTGGAAGGTAGGGTGTCCAAGCCAAGAAGAAACCTCTTTTCTTTTTTTAAAGTTATTTTTATTTTTAGTAGAGACAGGGTTTCACCGTGTTGGTCAGGTTGGCCTCAAACTCCTGACCTCATGTTCTGCCCGCCTTGGCCTCCCCAAATGTTGGGATTGCAGGCGTGAACAACTGCGCCCGGCCAACCCCTTGATTTTCACAAGCTTTAAGGTCTGGGCAATGAAATCCGATTGGTCAGGCATGATGTCATGTACCCTGAGGTGAATGGGAATATCCAGGCTCCCCAAATCCCTAGAGTCAGGGACATCATGTAGTATTGGGACCTTGTGCAAACCACACAGTGTCATTCTGGTGAAGACAGGACATAGCTGTGGAAATTCACTTCATCACCTATGCAGCTCAAAGCTTACAGTGCGTTAACAGGAACCATTGATCAAAAGATAACATGGGCATAACCTTGGTTTCCTCACCAAGTAGGAGCCGGCTTTCAAACCACAGTTCCATTTCAGGCCTCAGATATCATCTGTGGATGATAGGGGGACAATGAATGCTAGAAATAGCCCTCTGAGAAAAAGTGGGAGAAAATGCCATTTTCTTTTTAAGTTCAAACTTCAGGTTTTTAACTCAGGCACAAAACCATTGGGAGCAGCTGTTCTTTTTGAAAACATGTTAGTTTATTCCACACATTCTGAGGATATGAATGAGAGAGAATTCCAAACAAAGCTTATGTGTCACTTTTAAATGCAGTGAATTTCCTGTGACCACTTAATTAGAATTTTTCAGTTCTCTTGGGCTGTGACTTCTTTTTTTTACGTGAACAAGATTTCTTTTTCCCTCTTTAAAAAGTAATGAGTCTTATACTAGCCATGTAAATTCCCATATTTTTGTTCCCAAGACCTAACTTTTTCCTGAATTTGCTTGGAAAAACATCTGGCATTTTGGGGCATAAAGGCTTAAGGATGATACCCATGCTCCCTGAGGAGTGGCCGAATCTCCATGGAAGGCAGACTTTCCTTGGAGTCAGTATCCTAAGCAGAATAGTGTCCTTTTGACATGACAAAGGGATAAAAGGGACTTAATTAGAAGTTTGAAAACAACTGTAGCTGAAAAGATAGACTAGATTCAAAACTTAATAATCTAAGCTAAAGTAAATCTTGTTTCTTGGTATTCCTCCCTCCCCAACCACAGCAGAAACTATCCTTTGCAACTGCAGTGGGAGATTAAAATGGTTGGTATCCAGAGTCTTCTCATGAACCATTCATAGTTCAGTAGTTTTTGGCTGCTAGGGTAAACTTGGAGAAATACTCTCCTAAGACTTTCTAATTATCACATGTGACGCAACCTGATTTCTTCTAATGAAGAAACAACTGGATATGATGTGTATGAGACATCAGAGTGGTAGAATAAAGCACTGTCATGCCGGGACAGTTCATATCTTTTCTTTTTTTTTTTTTGGTAGAGATGATGTCTCACAATATTGCCCAGGCTGGTCTCCTATTCCTGGCCTCTGATGATCCACCTGCTTTGGCCTCCTACAGTGCTGAGATTACAGGTGCAAGCCACTGCACCCAGCCAATTCCACTCTCCTTGTGCAATTGATGTTGTCATGAAAGTACTCAAATAGCTAAGCATGCAGGACGGTCATCTTCATATTCAAATTTATTTTTAGTTACCTTTGCATATCATTGCATCCCTCAACTCAGCAGAGACTGAACTATTAGTTCTTCTTCAGCCCAAAAGGAAATGCTAAAGGTAGAAAGTGGGCTCATCATGTTTTTCTGCCCTGACTAGAAAAATCTCTCAAGTATGAATTCATTTGGTTTAGTGCCCTTGGCACATGAAATATCTTGCATCCTCTGCTATACTAAATAATTTATTAGTATAGCAATAAATAGGAAGTATAGGAAGGCAAGAAAAGGAGAGCAAAATAATTGTACACCAGCAATTGAAGGGGTGTGGCAGTGGCCAATCTGGACTTCCTTCGGGGCCTCAGAAGAATGGTTGGTGGTGTTTGGGGATGTAGCCCTACCATTAATACCCGAAGCTCTTGCGTTTAGATAGGACTAAAGGACTAAAACACACAGAAATAGATGCTATCCCTGAGGAAGGTAATAAGGATACAGCACAGATACTACTTGGATAATTTGGATAATGTAGGTGTGGTATCCCAAGGAAATTCATTTCTGGTACTGCAAGTTTAACACGAGCTTTTCAGGAAATAGACGACTTCAATCTGTATCATTATTATAAGCTGAATTTTTATTTTACTAAATTATCTATGTCAAAAAAAATTCTGTGCCTGGCATGGAATTTCACTCCATCAAGTGTTACAATGATTTTTTTGATTTTCATTACGAGGAGAATGAATGTAGGACAAGTGTTAGGAAACATGGCAATAAATTAGAATATAATTTACAAAAGCAAAAAAATTAACAGTGTACCACATTATTACTGAGTATAAAATAATAACAACTAATCACAATAATACAAAGGTAATTTCATTCTGTGTTATTGAGGATACCTATGTGACATTCATACAAATAAAAAAGTTCCTAATAAAATGGACTGTTTGGAAATCATATGTATCTCACAGGGTTTAAGCATTAGGGTACATTTACCTTTCCTTTTTTAGTAGGCCTTTATCCCATTGGCAGATACTGCTCCCAGGTGCAGGGTACCAGTTTCCCTGGGGTTCCGTAAGTAGTCTACATAGCTCACTACTTTTGGAAAGTCTGCCATGGTGGCCCAGCCGCCACTGACAATCCTATTGTTATTATTTAGGAATAGGGCATCATGTAGCCATAGGGGTGACTACAGAGTAGCAGCAGTATTGTGATGTGCTATGAATTATAATTTTTTTAAACCTACTCATGTTTAAATTCAAGGCCTACCTGAAACTGTTTTATTCTGTTACATTCTGTGTTTGGCTCCCTCCAGAAAGGCACACTGATGCTGCTCCTGGGTGTGCCTACATCCTGCCCTCAGAGCTGGGGCACATCCTGGAGGTGACACTGGCTGCCCTCCTCTTCCAGTATCAGTCACGGTGCTGTGCAGTGCCTGGGGGACGGCCCTCACAGTAGTTGTTTCCAGGTGAGGTAAAAAACAGCTTTTAGTTGGTATTAGGAAATCTTTTTGCAATAAAAACATGAGCTGATATTTATGTTGGAGAAAATCAGATCTGGATTGCAAACCCATGCCTAAAATGTCACAGAAACCACCCACCTTTTATTTGTTTGTTTTATTTCACCAGGGCACATTAGCACAAAGTTAACTGTTCTTTGAAAAGGCTCAAGGGAATTCGGTGCTCAGGCCATGCTGCCTGTGGGCTGCTTGCTCTTCACTGAATGGCTAAGATGGCACCTGGGCTGGTCTTCTAAGGGCATCATAGAGCTGGGCCCTGGTGATTCCTCTTATTCCTGGTGTATCATCGGTAGCTCTCTCTGAAGGGCTCAGGGTTAAGAACTGTGGTTTTGAGAGAGAAAGCAGGTAACAAGATACAGATGGTCATGACTGAGAGTGTAGAGAACATTCTGTGCCGATTGTCCACAGCAAACCTGGGAGTTTAGATTGGCTTTTGGTATCTGAGGTTCTATATTCCTTTTGGGAAAAACCTATTAATCCGCATTAGATCATGGTATATGTGATACACTGACGTGTAATTTCAGAGCACTGTGATGGAACTGAGTCGAACATGCTCTTTGACTCAAAGTATTAACCTTACAAAATAGCCATTTAGTCTTGAGTTTTAGGTGTTGGTGCATGCATGGTGTACACCTGTGTACCATGGGGAGGCGTGTTGGACACAAAGCACATTCATCAAGAACCTGCTGCAAGCTACACGTGTTCAAGTACAAAATATTAATATAAACAAGTACCCTTTTTTATTCTGAGTCTTGCTGTCAAGTCTTGATGAGTAGGATGTGAAACTTGAAGACAGGGAAAATATTAGCTAGTCATTTTAATTTAGGTGGTTGTGATTCTAGAATTTGAGTTTCCCAAGAAACTGGGTTTCACATTTAATTGCCATTCAGAGTATCCATAAAAAATACAAAATACTTGATTGAGTGACTATTAAAATTATGCTTAATGATGTCTAGTCTCCATGAAATTTTCTTCTTTGGTTATTATCCCTTGCCTACTTTAAAACTCACAGAAATAGCACATTATGTGCTAGCACACTCATCTATCCACACACTTAAAAGTGCGTGCACGCGCACACACACACACACACACACACACACACACACACATTTGCTCTCATAAATAAATGCCCTTCTACCATATCAAAGAAGGGACATCTGGAACCCATCGTAATTGTCAGCAAATTGCAAAAGGGTCTGCCTGGTTGTTACCGAGCCAGTCTATCTTTTGCATGGTATCATCTCAGTAAGCTCAACACGTGTGCAGCAATCCAAAGGGCAGAAGCCGTGCTGTGGCTGAAGAGGATGTAAACACAAGTGAGTTGGGGGGACTCAAGAACTAAGGCATCCTGTGTGGTGGCAGCAAAGGGCCCAGTCCTTAAGTCTCTACCATACCCCAGGTCTGGTTTCTGCATGAAATTGAAATGTTTTTCTCTTAAAGTTTTAATGGAAATCTCAGCTTTACTTGCACAATGGCAAGTTGGCCACAGTCTTTCAGCACTGAGTTTATAGACTTGCACAGCTGCAGTAACTGATGCACTGCTTTAAACTATGTCCTTCATTATTGTTCAGTTTAATATAGTTTTATATATATGGCTCACAGCAGTGTTCAGAACTGGGGGATTATTCCTAAGGAAATTAAGTGGAATGAAGAAAAATAATACAAACTTTCATTACTTTTGATTTATAATTGCTCCTTAAATTATAGTTCAAAGCCCGTTTTATAATTTAAATTGTGGTGCTGTTGTAGTGAGATAATATTTTAAGCTATGACTTAAGAATTCTGAACCTTCTTCATTTCCATAGTTGACCAAGTTATAACAGCTACATTTTAAACAGTTTCAAATACAAATGATTCAGTGTCATTGCTAAGTCCATAATAAAAATTATCTTAATGGTCCAAGGAGGTAAACAGGCTATTGGATTTACTCGAAAGAACACAAACGCTCCACAGTAAGCAAGTCTCCCTGTGTTGTTTGGATCTCTCCAATCTGGCATTCCCTCCTAATACCGTGTCCAGCACTTCGGATCAATAAATCCCACTTCACAGAAGTTAAAATAATATTGAAATCTTGTCAGCTAGGGCTGACCAGTGGTTACATTTTCCACAGGGTAATGCATTTGCAAGGACATCAATCCTCTTCCTCTGGGTGGCTCTCTTTGATGGACACATTTCCGTGATGAAACGACAAGGTGCTCTTTCTGACTTTCTGTGGGTCAGTGTCCTTGGCAGGTCTTACAACACATCTGTCTGAAGTATGCTCGACTGCAGAACTTGAACTTCAGCACCAGTGGGCAATAAGCCACTTTATTCACATCTTTGCACTCTAATGAATGGGGGCAGAAAATAGAAAACAATTAGAGGCACATAAACAAGTATATAAACAAGCTGATGCGCCTGCATTTTCAGCAAGGACCCCCTTTGGGCCAATCCACCTTGGCTTCAACCTCCATGTGGTTTTTGTTTTTGTTTTTAAGCATAGCCTGCCTGGTACAGTCTACTAGAAACATTCTTTTGATATATTTTAACACGATTTTTAAAAAAATGTTTGCAAGAGTTTCCTTCCAGATTTTTATAAGTATGGTGTATGCCCACTGTGTCTTGAAAGAATTACCATTTGCTGGGATAAGTGATCACTTTAGACAGCTTGGAAACATGAGTCATTTTTCTTACAGCACTTTTATTGCTTCTTTCTCAAGGGTTATTTTATTCAACAGTGCAAGGTTATCCAAAATCAAACATGAGTTGCATTGTTTGATACCAAAGTACACATGTCTCCAGAGAATCTCTGCATCTGTGAGGCGTGGGGATGGGCCTGGGTGAATGAAAAGGATTGCTGACAGTGGCCTAGATTCAGCATCTACACTAGACAAAGAAGAAAGCTTTGAGGGATTGGCCTCAAATGGCAGCAGTCTGTGGGTTATGGAAACATGTAGAAATGTCTTTTTCTAATTTGGAAGTGAGACATGGTCTTCTTTTTTCCTATGTGTATTTTCTCCTCAGTGCTAGAACTGCCACAGTTGCAGTCTGCAGTTCTTGCAGCCAGAAGGTGAATAAATGATTCTTTCTCCATCTCCCCTTGAGGCTGGTTGCAGAAGGTGGGATGAGGATCCAGTGTAGAGAAAGGGACATGGACCTTTGATTCTCAGAACTGCCCCTGGCCCCATACAACCCCACTACTAGCAATAATGATATTCTTTTCCAGTATTCTGGTCACTTTTGTCTGGGAATTTTAGGATACTCTGCAAACCTAGTAATGAAATGTTCACATGCCTGCTAGAACCAAAGTTCCATCCTCATTTTTCCAGGTAGTTATACTGAAGCATCCTGGGTAAATTGTTTAAGGTAATTAGGAATTAGGCAGGGCAGTGAGTAAAGTTCAGTGTTACAGAACAGTTTTTGTTATTTCCTTGCTTTTTCCTGGCTTCAAAAACCCACTGAAGTTCTAAGAGATCAGATACATTGTACATGAGCCATATGATAAACATGGAAAATTAAGTGCAAAGAAATGGAAAAGTTCCCAGTTCTTATTATTAAAGATTAAGGTAACAATCTTATTGATCTCACTTTTTAAAGGATCCTTTGGTTAAAGTCTTAAAATCTGAAACTGGAACTCCCAAATCCTTTGAAAACATAAGCTCTGCCTCCCTCCAACTCTTTTATTCAAGATTTGACTTACAAAGAGATTGACAGCTTGAAATCTGAATGAAAACTTTTCACAGGATTCTCGGTAAATTTAAGTTTTAGCTGAAAGAAGTTAGAAGGGACAAATCACTTAACCTCTGTGTGCTTAATTTTTCTCACATGTAAAGTAGAAATGATTAGAGAACCCACACTCATTTGTAATATGTACTACATGTGTATCCTTATGAACATCAAATAGAGCAGTGCCCGGAACACAGAAAGTATGGATAAGTGTAGGATACTGAATTGCTATTATTATTACAATTATTAGTTATTAGTATCTTTATTGCCTAACAGAAAGGAAGCAAGGAGTTACACTCCAAATATCTCAATAAGGATGCGATATCTGAACTACTACTGAGAAAATACTGCCCTAAAGACACAAGTCAATTTGAAGACAAAACAAAGAGGAGTATTTCCTGGGGCACAACTTTATTAGATTTACTATTCCATTTTTGGAATAGTAGCTGGACTAGGAAAACTCTGAGTTGAGCAAATTATAAGCGAATTCACCAATTTCCCTTTTAGATTTTATAATCTGATTAAATTATAATACATAATGAATTAAAGAGAATATTCATGAATTGCTTCTCCCTTCACCTGCCCATCCACCCACCCATTAAGGCTATTACAAATATAAATAGTTGGCCGGGCGCAGTGGCTCACTTCTGAAATCCTAGCACTTTGGGAGGCGGAGGCGGGTGGATCACCTGAGGTCAGGAGTTTGAGACCAGCCTGGCCAACATGGTGAAAACCCGTCTCTACTAAAACTACAAAAATTAGCTGGGTATGGTAGCACATGCCTGTAGTCCCAGCTACTTAGGAGGCTGAGGCATGAGAATCACTTGAACCCAGGAGGCGGAGGTTGCAGTGAGCCAAGATTGTGCCACTGCACTCCAGCCTGGGTGACAGATCTAGACTCCATTTCAAAAAACAAACACCCAAATATAGTCAGGGATTCTGTTTCTTAGGTGAGTGCTAGAAGTAAGACTTTTCTCTACATGCAGAGGCCCAGAACACAGTCTTTTGTTCAGAAGCAATATCTAGTCTGTGGTCAGGCTGGAGGCTGGCTATTCGGATGTTCCTTTCTGAACTTTCCAATACCTTTGTTAAGTTAGTTCCCAACTAACTTGATTGAAAGCAGGAAGTCAGTGAGGTCCTGGGAACAGGATGGAGCTTAGGGATGTAGGGATTATGAGTGTCCCCTGAGTTGCGTGCAGCAGCAACACAACCCAGTAGTTAGGGGCAAGAGATCTGGATTCAGGTGGGCCTGGTGGTCAATTCTGGCTCTGCCTCTTCTAGGAGTTGATTGTCCTTTGCCAAGTTACTTCACCTCTCTAAATCTCAGATTCGTCATCTCCAAAATAAAGACTATGATAAGGTCTACTCATAGAATGTTGTGAGGTTTGCATGAGGTAATGCACATAAAGCATGTGCCATGACACCTGGCTCAGAGTAAGCATTATTCATTTGCTTTCATTATTAACAGCAAAGCATCTGCCTCTGAGAACGGTCGTCATGTATTATTTCTCTGGGATCCCTGTCGAAATAAATATAAGCTCAGGAAGGGTTACACATTTACACATGTAAGCAAAATAACAGAAAACTATTAAACAGAAAGCAGGAAAATTATGATGAGGGCAGGAATGGGGAAAGACCTGTGGGAGATCCAGGGACTTCCAGGACTCAAACATTAATATGGAGATTCCTAGACTGTATGGAAGATCCAGTTCCTACTTCTTGGTTTTGCCTTCTAGGAACTGGCCTGACTAGAAGAACGAGTTCATTGTATCTTTAGATTTGATGACAATCTATTCACCAACCATGACTCATCTTTTATTCTCTTTTAACTCCACAAGAGCTTAATTTAGTCGCATAAAAAATTATAACTATTAAGCATATCCTTTGTGTGAGGTACAACATAAACATATATATTATAAATATATATATTAATCTTTTTAAGTTCAGTCATGTGTTGCTCAATGATGGGGATATTTTCTGAGAAATGCATCGTTAGGTGATTTTGTCAATGTGCAAACATCATGGAGTGTACTTTCACAAACCTAGATGGTATAGACTATTGTATGCCTAGGCTACATGCTATAGCCTATTGCTGCTAAGTTACAAACCTGCACAGCATGTTACTGTACTGAATATTGTAGGCAGTTGGAACACAGTGTTAAGTATTTGTGTATCTAACTCTATCTCCACATAGAAAAGATCCAGTAAAAATATACTATTAAAATCTTATGGGACCAACTTTGTATATGTTGTCTGTTGTTGACCAAAACATCTCTATATAGTACATGAATATAAAATGTCAGCTTTATATAGACAGCAAAACATAAGCTCAAAAAGATTATGAAACTCATGTTGGTCATACAGCTAGTTGTCTAAGAACAGGTCTGTCTGACTCCAGAGCCACTCTATTTTGGCAATATTTTTGGTATCTAAATGCAAAAAGTTTCTACCTGTCTATGACTCTGTATTCTTGAGATGACACCCCTGATAAATCAACTTGGAGCATCATAGTCAGATTTTGTTTTTTTTTTAAGAGTTTGCTGTGCCACTTTAGAGAAGAGGAAATATGTTTTTTAAAGGAGGTTTCCAGAATAGCATCTGAATTATTTAGAATAGCCTGAATTATCTTTTTATACTTTCTGTCACTATGTCTTCCTCCTCAAATTTTGTATAAGTACACAAGTGAAAAGGTAATTTTAGGCACACCAAGAAGTTTTAAAGCCCCATTATTACAGAAAGCTGAATGTAATCTTCAAAATATTAGTACCAGTTTTAAATTATATTGGGGCATTCAACCTATCTA
Source organism: Callithrix jacchus (assembly GCF_049354715.1). Lineage (NCBI taxonomy): Eukaryota > Metazoa > Chordata > Mammalia > Primates > Cebidae > Callithrix > Callithrix jacchus. Next base: position 144,338,204 of record NC_133503.1, on the reverse strand, counting down.
CCTTTTAGCTTAGCTAAAGAGGACTGATTTGTTGTGCTCATTGAAATCATGCTGATGTAGTTGAGAGGCCTTAATTATAAACTTATTTCATTAGTCTGCTGCATCCTTAAGTCCAGTGCAATTATTAAAGCCTTTTCTCTTTTACCCTTCTGTAGTACAACTTAACTTTTATATATAAAAAAACCAACAACAAAAAAACCATTCTGGAAAATTTGTACATAAATTGAATCACATATCCCATTGAAATTAAAACAATAACAAAATGTTCTGTTTTAATTTCTGAATGATTTATAGTTGGCATTGATTTCTAGCTGATACTTAAAGTGTTTAGAAATTAAAAATTCCTCTATACCCAAGTAGTGCATCATGTGAGAATAAATAATCTAAGAGATCCATGAAAAATAATTACTTAGTTTGAGGTTTTTCTGGTATTATAATCACTGTAGTTAATTTGTTTTGAAGGTTTGAGGATTTACTGTCATATTTTCTTCATGCAAACACACTTATATCTACTGCTTTCTAAGTACTGGAATCTGAGCCAGTGGGTCAAGGATTTTAAGATGAAGGCGCCCCTGATTTTCTCTTCAACTATCATCATGTACCAGCTAAGTACTCTCCTAGGAGAAGAATGGCAAGACACTCTACCCTTTTCTTGTAAGGATATTGGAAAGGTAAGAGATCCTCAAATCGGCAACCAACAGAATGGGAAAAAATTTTTGCAGTTTACCCATCTGACAAAGGGCTGATATCCAGAATTTACAAAGAACTCAAACAGATTTACAGGAAAAAAACAAACAAGCCCATTCAAAATTGGGCAAAGGATATGAACAGACACTTTACGAAAGAAGACATATATGAGGCCAACAATCATATGAAAAAATGCTCATCGTCACTGGTCATCAGAGAAATGCGAATCAAAACCATATTGAGATACCATCTCACGCCAGTTAGAATGGCGATCATTAAAAAATCTGGAGACAACAGATGCTGGAGAGGATGTGGAGAAAAAGGGACACTTTTACACTGTTGATGGGAGTGTAAATTAGTCCAACCATTGTGGAAGACAGTGTGGCGATTCCTCAAGGCCTTAGAAATAGAAATTCCATTTGACCCAGCAATCCCATTACTGGGTATATATCCAAAGGACTATAAATGGTTCTACTATAAGGACACATGCACACGAATGTTCATTGCAGCACTGTTTACAATAGCAAAGACCTGGAATCAACCCAAATGCCCATTGATGATAGACTGGATTGGGAAAATGTGGCACATATACACCATGGAATATTATGCAGCAATCAGAAATGATGAGTTCGTGTCGTTTGTAGGGACATGGATGAATCTGGAGAACATCATTCTCAGCAAACTGACACAAGAACAGAAAATGAAACACCGCATATTCTCACTCATAGGCAGGTGATGAAAAAAGAGAACACATGGACACAGAGAGGGGAGTACTAAACACTGGGGTCTATTGGGGGAAAAGGGGAGGGCCAGTGGGAGGGGGAGGTGGGGAGGGATAGCCTGGGGAGAAATGCCAAATGGGGGTGAAGGGGAGAAAGCAAACAAAACACACTGCCATGTGTGTACCTATGCAACTGTATTGCATGCTCTGCACATGTACCCCAAAACCTAAAATGCAATAAAAAATAAATAAAATAAAATAAAAAATCCCTTGATTTCAGACTCCTGGCCTCTAGAACTGTGAGAATAAATCTCTGTGGTTGAAGCCAAAAAAAAAAGAGATCCTCATCATGTGGTTTCTAGTTAACATCTTGTAGCCTAATTATTCTCTTTTTACACTCCACCCCTGAAAGAAAAGTTGCACTTTACCCAGGGACAGAGACTTCTGGTGGGAATGAATTTATGGAGAATTCCCAAATTCTTATCAGGGAGACTTGGGAACACATCAAGGGCTGAAAGCCAGCCCCCAGGCCCCGCCACGTGAACTGGATCCATTATTAGAATCTGAAGTAATTTGCGAGGCACACTGGAGTGGTTCTCATTGGTAATCTGGGTTTGGGTAGAGTTGAATGATAAAATTAGACAACCTGTTTCATAGGCAACACATGAACCTACTTATCATTGATGTGCCAGTGGGTTTTTCATCAGGTGTTAATCTTTTAAAACTCTGACCTAAAAGACATGCTTTCAAAATACACTGAAAAGAGGTTCATGATTTAGAATGCAATTAGATTCAGATTAAACGTGACTTTGAAGACTTGATTTGGTCCAAGAAATACAAGACCCAAGTCCTCAAGTGCAGTGCTTTTGCATTTATTTCATTGAATGTTGCAAAGCTTGCCTACTTGTCTCACTGGAGTTGGGAGAGATCCTTCATGACCAGGTTGGACCATACAGCATCTCTCTTTGGAGAATGGATGCCTTCTGTAAACTCCTTATATGGTTCAGAAGAAGAACACAGTAAGTTAAGAGTTATGACTTAAGCACTTAAGGGTCTATCTTTTGGATTTAAAAAGTACAAACAGCTGTGCTTCTGACAAACTACCCATGGAAATGCAGAACTTGGTAAGAAGTGAGATAGCAAAGGCTGTGCATGTGTGGTACAGGAGTTGGTGGGGGTGGGGGGAATGTGAACTCAGTATACTTTTCCTAATAAAGTTGTACTTGAGCCCTTGACATTTTACATATTCAAGCTAGAAAAGGATGAAATGGCAACTTTGGCTTGGGAACCTAACATTATTCATTGTAATAGAACAGTCCATCAGCTTATTTTTATCCTTGAAGCAAGATGATATCAGCTATTGAACTTTATTCTGATTTCAATTTCCCATAGACTAGACCATTCCTTTCTCCTTTGCTTTCTCAGTTTCTTTTATTTAGTCTTATTCCCTGGATGTCACCAACATTCAACCTGGAGGTGGTATAATCTCAAACCCAATCCAGGGTTCCCTCCAGACCAGACAGCCAGGAATATGAACCTCAATGCTAAGTGGATTATGAACTCTTTGAAGTGGCAAAGAAAATAACTGGTCTTCCTCACCTCCTTGAAACCAAAGTCTTCAAATGACTTTTACCATTCCTTTACTGATTTTCATACATCAGGTTCCACATTAAAACCCAAATGCAGTAGCTAGTTGGACCAAAAATCTGGGTTTAAGATTTCTGGAGCTGCCTAAGCTTTCCCAGAGCTATTTACATAAGGGAGTCTGAGAGCCACCAAAGCCACCATTAAACATCCTGGGCTGGTCAACCATTATACACTAACCACACCTTTCCTGGCTTGGTTACCAGCCCATGGCACACCATGAATCATTACCTGGCAGCAATAAATACTCTATGACAGAGGGCCTTGTGCTATTGAGAAGCTGAAAAGACTCACTATATAAACTACAAGGGAACTTGAAACTGCATGAAAGATGAATAAAATGGCATTTTGGATAGAATTTCAGGTGAGCTTGAGTAGGTTAGTCCCAACTGACATATGTACTTTTAAAAATTACTCTGAGTATTATTTCAAATGTACTGATACACAGTGTGTCTATAATTCACTTTTAGCAGCAATATAGTGTTACCCTCATCAGTGGCAGTTTGTCAAGATCATGCCTATAATGCTTTAACTCTCTGCCAAAGGCTTTCAGAAATAAAAAAACTAAAGCAGATGTTTAACAAAGCAAATTGTATCTCTCTCCTTCTTCCTCCCATTTCCCTCTTGCTATTTTAATTTTCTGATACCCTACTTCTGATTCTCTTACTATCATTTGCTGCTTAACTTCCCTCCATCTCTTCAATCTCTCTCCATTTATTTTTTAATCTTATTCAAATTCCATTATCTTATTAAAGCTTTAGGGGACTAATACGTTTAATTTTCCTACAGGTGCCTGAACTCCTTCATGACTAATAATAGTACACAGTCATCTAAATCTAAAATATAGGCGTCATCTTGAATGCCTCCATATCACTCATCTTCATGTCAAATTGTTCATCAGGCTCTTTTTATTCTCTTTTCATTTTATTATTTTCCCCCAGTTCATCACCCTTGTTTTATTTTATTTTTTTGAGATGAAGTCTTGCTCTGTGGCCCAGGCTAGAGTACAGTGGTGTGATCTCGGCTCACTGCCTCCTCCTCCTACCTGGTTCAAGGGATTCTCCTGCCTCAGCCTCCAGAGTAGCTGGGACTAACAGGCACATGCCACTATGCCTGGCTATTTTTTTTTTTTTTTTTTTTTGTATTTTTGGTAGAGATGGGATTTCACCAAGTTGGTCATGCTGGTCTTTATCTCCTGACTTCTTGATCTACCCACCTCAGCCTCCCAAAGTGCTAGGATTACAGGCATGAGCCACTGCCTGCCCGGCCTTTTTATTTTTTTAGATGAAGTGTTTCGCTCATGTTGCCCAGGCTGGAGTGCAGTGGTGTGGTCTTGGCTCACCTCAACCTCTACCTCCTGGGTTCAAGCCATTCTTCTGCCTCAGCCTCCCAAGTAGCTGAGGCATGTGACACCAAACCTGGCTAATTTTGTATTTTTAGTAGAGACAGGGTTTCTCCATGTTGGCCAGGCTGGTCTTGAACTCCAGACCTCAGGTGATCTGTCTACCTTGGCCTCCCAAAGTCCTGGGATTAAAGGCATGAGCCACCATACCCAGCCCATCACCCTCCTTTTAATCCCTACAATATCTGCCTTAGTTCACGCCTTCATCCTCTCTTGCCTGGACTCTTAGAACAATTCTTTCTCATTCTACTCCCACACGAGGCTGCCCTCCCTCTGATCCTTTAACCTCCTGTCATCCTGAGCATGTCATATCCCAGTTTTTTTTCACTTGTTCCCTATAACCCAAAGATAGAGTCCTAGCTTCCTTCCACTGCATGCAGAGTCTCTAAAACCAAGTCCCTGCCTCCCTCTCTGTAGCCTCATCTGCACTGCCTGCTCATCTGCCAACCCACTGCAGTGATAGTGAACTGCCTCCATGCCCATTACTGCACACACTTGCCCTCTGCACACTTTTGGTGCAAAAGTTATTGCAGTTTTTTTTTAACCATTATAAGTCATATACTCTAGATGGTGGATGCTCATGGTAAAATTCTTTCAACTTTGCTGTATATTTGAAATGTTTAATTTTTTTCATAATGAAATACTGGCAGCAGGGAAACCATTACCTAAACTTTGATAGTCAAAACAATTCTCAACATTCTATCTGTGGCCCATTTCATTCATAGAGATTCAACTGAAAGACTGTATTTTAGATCCCAATACATCTCCCTGAATCCTGCCCGGTCTTGGGGTAGAGATGAAGTGGTTTTTCAGTAGTCTCCCACTATGAGTCATGGTAACTTGACAGTCCTGGAGGAAAGGGGATCCTCTTCTACCCTCCTGCATTAACCAGAAACTGCTCCTTCTCCAATTTTCTCACCAACTCTTCCTTGCTAAAAGGCATTTCTTTTCTCCCTTGATCTGCTTCCTACAAGCCATAACAGACCACTTTTGCAATATTTTCACACTAGAACCTCTTCTCTCTCTCTCTCCCTCTTTTTTTTCTTTTGGAGACCGAGTCTCACTCCCAAGGAGCTGTGACTACAGGCATGCACCACCATACCCAGCTAACTTTTTTATTTTTTGTAGAGACAGAGTCTCACTATGTTGCCCAGCATGGTGTTGAATTCCTGAGCTCAAGTGATCTTCTCACCTCAGCCTCCCAAAGTGCTGAGATTACAGATGTGAGCCATCACACCTGGCCAAGAGATTTTTTTGTTAAGATAATTTAAAAGACATTTTTTTCCAAGAAAAATACTTTTGTTTGTTATGGATTTTGAGCTCTTCTTAAGAGAGGTAAAGCTAGATTTTCAGAATCTAAAGGGACAAAAAGTAGCAGTAAAGCCAGAGATTTTGCAAAATTTCAAGTTGTGATTTTGAATTAATGTAGCATAGGGCTATACTTCTTTGAAAGAGTTAATTACATGTATAATAGATGCACTGTGTTGAGGCTTAAGTATAAATACAGACCATTCGTAAAGATGTAAGGTGTCCAGATCTTGTTATATAAAATCACTTTCTTAAAACAAAAGTCCCAAGAAAATATTTTTAAATAGTGAATATAATTTTTAAAAATCCTTTGAATTACACAGAGTTGATCAAAAGGACTAGATCTCTTTTGAGGAGGTTTATAAACACACATTTTCATTTGAAAAGTATTAAAAATTATTTGACTATTTATTTGTGACAGGTTTCTTTTTTCAGGGCCCTATAATTTACATTTGTGGCTTCGGATGTTGTTCATGTGCATATATTTGATTCTGCGTCTATTTTCTTATGAGAAGGCAATCTAAACTTCTGGACTATGCCATATTTGTCTTCACATTCCTGATAATTTCTGTCATAGTGACTTGCACATAGTAGCATTCAAGAAATTTCTAATGAATGCCTAAATGAATAAAGAAAGTACTCTCACTTAAATAACAGATTTTAAAAAGTCATGGTGGGGGGTGCATCTGCTGTTAATAAAGGGATTTCCCAATGTGTAAGAAACACAGAAATTCCAGAGCACAAAGACCTTTGTCCTCTTTTATAAACAGCTATATAATTATTTTTCTACATTTTTACGATAAGAAAATTGGCACTTAAAATGCAAGTAGTTTCAAACATATGCTTTCATTATTTGTATAACAAGAATGAATTTAAATTTTCAGGATGATAGAAATCCATTGTCATATCCAAAAAGAAACAGAAGTTTGCACTTCAAGAGTGGTTCATTAGAAAACATCTCTAAAGTTCTAATATAAATCAAACATAGAATATGAGGCTGGCTATGACCTTAGAGTTTATCTACTCCAATTTCTTATTTTATGGATAAGTAAACTTAGCTCCAGAGAGGTTAAGTGACTTAACAGGGCCAAAAAATTAGTTAAAAGGTCAGGAAAAATCTTTGGTGTCCTGATTGCAGTCTGCATATAAGCAGCTTTCACAAATGCTCTACTCAAACTAGACTACAGTAGTGGGTTTATGGGCTCTTCAAACCTTGGGAACAGTAAAGTGAATCATTAGAAACCACAGGCCCCTCCTCCATGGACAACTTACCTTCAGTATTAGAAATGGGGTTACTGTCACATTTGCTTTCACACTGCTGCATTGCTGGAGGCCGAATAGTTTCTGGACAGTCACTAGATGCCTGTCCGGTGTAGGTGAGACACTGCACAGTTCTCATCTGCTGTCCAAGGCCACACTGAGCAGAACACTAAATCCAAAGACACAAATAAAATATTCATTTGAACAATTTACAGGAGGTAAAAAATATACTCTGTCACTTCAAATTCAACACAATATTAACTTTTTTTTTTGAGACACAAGGTTTTGTTATGTTGCTCAGGCTGGTGTCAAATTCCTGGCCTCAAGCTATCCTCCTGCCTTGGCCTCCCAAAATGCTGAGATTACAGGCATGAGCCACCACACTCAGCCACAATATTAACTTTTAAAGCCCAGATGTGGTTCATCTTTGAGAGGTGTATGATTAGGTTATTATACTATCAAACTGGTTTGGATAGTCAAGGATCATGTTATTACTCTAGCGAATAGACTCAATATAGTTCCCAGGATATAATACACAGAGATTTCTTGGGCTATCACTCCAACAAATCCATGCAAGGCTGGTGAACTCTAGCAGGAGTGTCATGAGAAAATCCTTGTGATGAAGTAGAATAATGAGAGATTCTAGGGCCAGGAAATCATGATTGCTCTCTATTTATTATAGGTTTGCAGGTAAATAACCTGATGGCTTGTTGAAGTGTTCTGTATGTGCTCAAACTATTAGTTCAATATAATAGCATTGATGACTGTGGAGCCTGCTGATGGGGTCAGTTAAAAAAATAAATAAATAAAAATTTTAAAAAAGAGTATAAATAAGTCCCTAAGGGATTGCCAGCCAGACACATGTAGGGATTTCCACAATCTAGGGGATTGCCAGGTACACAAACCTGAGAAGTAGTCCGTGTTCACCAATTAGCATGTTTCCTTCTCCTTTTGCACCTACTCTGGGATTCAGTCATTTCAGGACTGAAGTTACTGTCTGAGAGGCTTAGTTTCAGTTGGGACTGATCAGCTGCTGAGGCTGAAGAATAAAGCTGGGTTGATCTATGGGCCTGCCATCCAGAATACCAGAAAGCCATGAAATTTGGGATCAAAGGCATGAGGAAGTAACTGGTACCAGCATAGGGGATGGTGATGTTTACAGGATCAACAGATTGAAGATCTGTTGAATCTGTTTGCAAAAACTCTGAAAGCACCCACAGGGCTTGTAAAGATATTTATGAAGAGCCTTTAAAAAAAGTGTTTTCATACAGAATAACAAATAAATATATTATAAAATATATTAAAACATCTTTGAATATGTATCTTCACTGGTTATTCTGAATTTTAGAAAACTGAGTTGAAATTGTAAATGGGAAGAAAAGGACTTGAAAATATTTAAAAGAAAAATCTCAAATTGACAACTGTAAACTTGGCAAAATTACTAAAACACAAAAACTTCTGACTTTTATACAGTTCACTGCAACAAAGAATATATAGAGAAGGAACTGCCTGCCTGGTTTAAAATAAAAATCATGCAGCATGTCTGCCCTGATTCTTTAACAGCATCATATTAATCATGTGTTGTGAAGCTGTCACACTTCTACAGTGAAACAATTTGAAACTTAACTGCATACAATGCTTAACATTGTCATGTGTATTCTACTTGAGCATATTGTAAATTAAATTAAATACTGCTAGAGATATGTACAGCATTACTTATTTTATGATTATATTTCTTTTTTCTCCTCACAAGGCTGAGCACTGAGCAAGTATACTTAATTACCTTCATGGCTACTGAAAATCTTTGCCCTCTCCCAAATAAAAGAGGTGTCTAGATATTACTGTACTCTGACAATATTGAATTTTGGCCAGAGTTTTGGCAACTATTTATATGAAATGCCATTTTTCATAAGAAATGGAAGGCCCAGGAAAAAAAATCACATTGGCATAAATCACAATGTGCCATTATGATTTATTTGGGCTCAAATATTAGAAAATGACTAGCTAAAAGGTCAGTTATGAAACTACAGGATAAGGGCATTGATCGGCTAGATATTTACTTCCTGGGGCATTATTTTTTAATGTAGCCTAGTAGATTTCCTCTGACATTTAGAAGAACAATACTTAATTTTCATTCTGTCTAACTATGCCAACTGGGTCTTTTTTATTAAGAATTTTTTTAATTGACAAATAAAATTATGTCTATTTATCATGTATGACATGATGTTTTGAAGTATATACCCACTGTGGAGTGACTAAATCCAGTTAATTAACATATTACTTCACAAAGTTTTATTTTTGTGCTGAGAACCGATCGTTTTTATAGAATTTAAGGTGGCCTACAGCAAGATAACACAATTTAAAAGTAGATAAGAAAGAAAAAAGAAAAAATAAGAATTGGAACTTAAGGTAGAAATGAGTCTAATACAAAAATACATACCAGAATTCCTATATATTTACTTTCCAGTTCATAACGTATATCAAATAAAAACAAATCAATTGATGAATAAACATTAATAATATTTCAAAGATTGTCAATCACATTATCAATCTAATTAAACCCTCCACAATTTTTTTGTGAGTTCAAGAGTAATTATCTCTATTTCGCAAGTGGGAAGAAGACACTGGTGTTAACTGATTTGTTCCTTTATCAGTTGAGGGAGCTGGGACTAGAATCCCAAATTTTGGTAGTTTGTCAAATCTCTATCCATTAGTCTCTTCTTTTAATTTTAACCTACAATGGATCTGAAGAATAGAATCTAAAGTGGGAAGTTTGTGGGTATGGGAGAATCATTGGCTCACTCTGTATGTGTCCACATGTGGCCTCTGTGGTTTGTGTACTGTTTCACACTTATGCTTCGTACCTAGACTTCTACGTGTTAATTCTTACTCATCTCCCAAGACCTTACAATGATCATACAAGGAACCTCAGGTTTGTGTCTCAAGGAGCTATTTCTGCAGAAGCCCACAGTACAAATGCCTTACCTGACCCCAGTCTCCAGTGACCCAGCGAGGAGGAGGGCAGCGGCCCAAACTGCAGCGGATGCGGACAGGAGGTTTGCCTTCCTCTGGACATTGTGCAGCTGAGAATGTCTTAGAAAGGTCACTGCTCTTGCAGAGAACAATCCGATGCTTGAATCCTGGGCCACATTTTGGAGTGCACTGGAAATAAATAGTAATGAATCACGACAGTTTAAAGACAGAGGAAAATTTGAGGAATGTGTGTTTTAGCATAGAATATATACATATACTAAGTTCTAGGCAAAGTCTCTCAGATACAAAATTACTTAAAATTTTTAGGCAAAGGTATTTTCATCTTTTTCCTAAGGTCTTTTAAGAGATAAATCCAACATTTGCTTTTCTTGGCTAACTCATTTTCTTGCTCTATTGGGGATAGGTTGATTCCTCTATTCCTCTCTATCCTTGGCCTCATTCAGCTGTGATAAGATTCTGCTAATTTTTGGAATGTGGAATCCTTGGTTTCCTACTTGGTGGGTGTGGTCTTCTAAAAAGAATTTGTATGTTATTAGTAGACCACAAGAACTTGTCACTGTGAAGCAAGTTCAGGGTTGATTTAGATAAACTATTCTTATGTCCGGTTGCTAAGCATACTTGGTCACAGGTGAAGGATTCTTGCACAGAAAATCTCTGGACTTTTCCCTGTCCATCAATTACAAATCTAAGGAAGTTGTTCATTAGAATTGGGTCTGTTTCTTATTGGTACTGAGGGAAGGATGCTTTTCCCTATGTCACAAATCTTATATACCTCATCTCCAGGTGTTTCTAGAAGTCATCTGTTTAACATGGTAGTTGACTGGAGTCTTCTAGCTTTCTCCCCTGTATGTCTGGACCCTTTCTTAAAATCTATACTTGCCCTCAATTAAGTGAGGACCTTAGCCAAACAACATTTGGAAGCACTGTATATGATGTACCTTTCATGCAAAACACATTTCCAGATCTCATACAGGAACCACACTAGACTGGGGAGATATAAAAATGAATGAAATAGTCTCTATGCTTAAGAAGCTCAGAGTCCTATTTAGGAGACAGACATGGAAACACAGGTTAATGTTAAAAGTATCATATAAGTGGATGTAGAACACATAAATTATCATGCCCTAACACCATCAGCCTGTTTTATAATTATGTATTTACATGTCTTCTCATCTCTACTACACTATAAGCTCCTTAAAATTACTCCATTTGTTTAATCTTTGCATGCTTATGTGCATGCAAACATACATGTGCACATGCACACACACACACACGCACCCCAGGATCCAGGTGAAGACTCTGAGTAAACACTTGATAAATATATGCTGTTCTTTTTCTGGAAAGGTGACAGTTTTGATTTACCATTAGGTAAATCAAGATGTACTAGTTGTAGATGGGGATATCTAGGTGAACACCATATACACATACACACAGGGGTTTTGTTAGGGGGCAATCTTTGAGCCTGATGTATGTCACGGAAAGAGAGAAAGTGTTAACATTTTTTTCAGGTGAAAATCAATGACTCAATGCAAACTCTTTATTACAATGAATATAATCACAGAATACATTTCCTCCAACTTAGAAAAGGTTTCATTAAGATGCATTTTGAAGGAGGATAACACAGTTTTTTCCAATATAGTTCCAGAAGAGGCTTTAGTTAGGGAGTGAAGATCGAGAGAGAAATTCCTGATTCTTGTTATTCCTCTTCACAGCCAAATCAATATCCTCATAACCTGGTGCTGCCTCACTCCACCCATACAATCCATCACTAGGTCTTATTAATTCAGTTCCAAAATCTCTCTCACACCTGTTGATTTCTCTCCATCTCTACTACCACTAACCTTATTTCAGACAAACATCATTTCTCATATGAAATTTTGTAATGGCTTTCTACTAGGTCTCTTGTTTCTTCCTCTTGCCTCACTTAAATCTACTCCCTAAACTTCAGTCAGAGGAATCTTTCTAAAACACATATCCAGTTATACTGCCTTCTGATTAAAAAAATCATTTAATAGCTTACTATTTCCTTCAAGATAAAAATTCAAACTCTATATATGCTTACTACACCTACCTCTTGAGGTTCATCTCTCTATATGTCAGCCATATAAAATAATTTGCAGTATTCTCCAGTGTTAGCCCAGTGTCAGGCACAAAGCGAATAGGGTTGTTGTTGCAACTACAGTAACTACTACTACTGCTGCTGCCACTAATAGCTTCTATCATTTAATAAATACTGTATCTACCAAGTGTGCTAAATGCTATAATTTATATAGTCCTTACAACTCTCCTATTAGGTAGCAATTATTATTGTTTTTAAAATGGGAAAACTTAGAGTGACTGGTAAAAATTCACACATATATGAAATGGTGGAGTCATTCTAATACTAATTCTTGCTAAGTGCTTTCTGGATGTCAGGCCTATACTATGTACTTTGTATGTATTGTCTAATTTAATACAACGATCACTTATATTTCAAGAACCAAGGAATGTGATAATTTCTGTAGCATGAACAAAGCCCTAATCCAAGTCTTTGAGCTTGCCTCAGTTGTGTCTACTCCATTTCTATCTCTTGAACTTGTTCCACTGATTTTAATCCACTTCATGCCAAGTCTCCTCCACTGTTCAAACTGAAGACTTACAGGATTTCTGGCACTCTCTTAACGCTTAATATTATCATTGATAACGATAACACTACTATACTACTTTCCATTTCATTAAAGATTAACAGTTCAGAAAATACTTTTAAAGACAATATTAAACATTATTAAACAAATTTTTAAGAATTATTACAGATGAGAAAAGCTTAAGAGACTTCATTAAGGATAAACAGCAGATGTTAAACCTGGAACTAAATCCTAGGCCTTGTGACCCATACTTTAGGGCCTACTCATTATCCATTTCTCTGTTATTACTGTATTCACAGGCTGTTCTTAGTATTGGCAGAAACAAACTCATGACAATACATAGTAAATATAAATTATTATCAGAAGAAGTTGAGGTGAAGTATAAAAGGATAGAAGGCCAATTCATCCTTACATTAGGCAAAAACATATGGGATTTATAGGGAACTCAGTTTTTGTATTTTGAGGCTATGATTAATTTTCTAATGAGATCGTTCATTGAAAAATGCACTTGTGCCACTCCCCTGCCTCCTTCACATTTTAAAATCATGTGAATGTGTATTAAAGGCTGGGAGATAACATCTCTTGTTTATGCTAATAACTTTTTCCAGTGGCAAGAAGCTTCTATTATTATTTTAGGAATATAGTAATACCTAGCTGCCTTTTCTAAAATTATATGCCAAGTTGTGCTTACCATTAGCAGAGAAAAAGAACACAAAGACAATTCATTCATCTCCTTCGAAGAAGTCCCTAGGAAACCCAAACCAAAACCAAACCAGGCATGGTGGCTCACACCTGTGAATCCCAGCACTTTGGGAGGCAGAGGTGGGCAGATCATGAGGTCAGGAGTTTGAGACCAGCCTGGCCAACATAGTGAACCCCTGTATATTAAAAAAAAAAATTAGCTAGGTGAACATTAAAATAAAAATAAAAAAAGAAGGATAAGAAGACAAAGCAGCACTAATATTTATTGTATCATGTATTGTTCTAAATCCTTGGCATGTAGTAATCTACCTAATCTTCATAGAAACTCCATGAAGTGAGTACTGTTACACATCCATTTTACAGGTGAGGAAACAAGTGCTAAGAAGTACAGACAAATCCCGATGGCAGTTTCCTGCTAAAAATAAAGCTCTGAAAGATAATTGCAAAAAGACTAATCCTCTGTAGAACAATATGCAATTATGTGCAAAGCTAAACATATAATGCACTTAGGAAAGAAATCATTTTAGAAAAATTGCCCCTCAATGTTTACTACTTTAGTCAAGGATATTTTATGTTATAGCAACAGAGGTACAGAGATTTTCAACCAGATTTTCAAGATAGCAAATGACTTAAAATCAACTAGATTTTCAAGATAGTGAATAACTAAAAACTACATTGCTGCCACATTTGTTACTCAGTGAATACATCAGGTCTGAACTCTGCAGATCCAGCCACAAATATTACATGTACATAGCCAGAGTCTCAACTCTGGTCTCTGTAAATATTGCACTTCTTACAGGTGATTGTAAAAGTAAATGTTTAAAAATTGGTTGTAAGTATACGTAAAGGCACAGGGATGCCACTTAAACCTAGTTCATTTAAGTAGAACTCTAGCAAGTCCTTCTGACCTTATGTCAGAGATGTTCAAACAGAGATGTCCTTAGTTTGTTTTTATATTTACTTATTCTTTCTGTTTTCTCAAGCCTAAATTTCATTTCCCCCTCTTTACTGATAATACAGTATCCTTTCTTAATCCGCAATTTCATTTTCCACAGTTTCAGTTACCAATGATCAACTGAAGTCTGAAAATAGATGAGTACAGTATAAGATATTTTGAAAGAGAGGTTATAGTCACATAACTCTTATTACAGTATGCTGTTATAATATTTTAATTTTATTATTAGTGTTAATCTCCTACTGTGCCTAATTTATAAATTAAACTTTATTATACATTTGTATAGATAGGAAAAAATATATAGTATATATAGGGTTCAGTACTATCTGCAGTTTCAGGTATCCACTGGGGGTCTTAGAACATGTCCCCTGTGTACAAGGGGGGACTACTATTAATATGTTTGTCCATCTCAAGAACTCTGTTTTATTAGCTATGTAAAAATAAAAACAAGTATTTCTAGAAAAGTAAGATGAATCACAGTTATATATGTGACTACCAGGCATTAACTTAATTATGAATGCTTTAGAGTGGTCTCCAGAGATAATCATTGGCCTATATCCATGCAAAGAGTAATTTTTTGCATAACTTTTGAGTGTGCAGTAAAATCTATTAGTAATAATTAGAAATTGGAAGGCTTAGTTCAATAATAAATTTTTTAGATTAAAGAATACTTATAAACATCAAAATTCATCTCACTCTTTCTCATAATAAACCTTTAGGTAGTGGGGTAGAAGATATTCAGTGGTGAGTCTGTTCTTTAGTAAAATTATTCCTCATTACGTGGTAAATACCTATTTTTTCCTCTTTACTCATATAATTAGAATCTCATGATTATTTAAAATCTGACAAGACCATCTGTTTTTTGTTTTCATCTTAGTGGAATATAGGAGGTGACTTTTATGAGAGATGCATTTATGCTTCAGCTTAATGTTAAATGATTAAGAAGCAAAAATATATTTTGCAGAAAAAGTATTTGAAACCAAGAAGGAGAACAATTTGGCCCTCACTTGTAAAAGACAGAAACATTAACATTTTGGGGTTACACTGAGTTCTCCCTAGAGAGATGACTTTAAATTACTTAGTCAAAGGACCACAGTAGAACCAAGGAGTATGCAAGGTGATGACACAATTGTCTTATCAAGCAAAACACAGTCGCTTGTAGGTAGATTTCCCCCATCTTTCTTAAGTAATGTTACCTAAACATAAGTACTATAAAGTCAGTTGAGTAAGATGCCAGTTACCTATTTTTCCAAGAATAAGTACAAGAAATATATCTTTTTCAATGGGCATTATTCTGTAAGAGTCAAATAAACCATTCTGATACATCAAAAGGATGGGTTAGGACTGCTGGAACCCATCCACAGTATGCAGCAATGCTTTCAAGAGCTATTTGCCAAGTGAGGGCAAACACAGAAAACTATTTAAAAGTCCAACATAGCCTGGGTGATCCCAAGTATAGATTATAGGACATGCAAAAGCTGTGGTTTCATTAGTTCCACAGAAGTCTGCTGATGAGCCATTTTCCGCCAAGGTAATTTAACATTTTTTTCTTTTGGCGTAAGTACTGGGTGGGTTTCACTGATGCTGGCTTTACAACAATGGAAATTTTATATTGGAGTAGCCAGCAAAGAAAAGGAAAGAGTCAAAGGGTAAATTCCTCTTGCTGCAATATATTTTCACCAGTTGAACCTCACCCTTGTGGTTAGCAGAACTCAGACAGCTGATAGTTGGAGTGGGGGGGGGGGGGCAGAAAGAGGAGGATTTCATGGGTGTGTCAAAAAAATTGTGTGAAATATTTGCCAAAGGTTAACTGAAAGAGACTGAATACTGCCTGCCCTTCTGCTGGGACCTTCTCTTTTCATTAGTGGGAGGTGTTCTCTTCCTTTGGGAAGAACAGGCTCCTTGTTTTCATTTTGTTCTCAATAGCTACTCAGACATCTATTTCATTTAATGTTATTTATTCCTACTTATTGATAACCCATCTCGGGAAGGGAAGGAGTGGGCTGCCTGGTAAAGTAAGGGAATGGAAGTGTGAGAGTAAAGAGCCCCCACATACCCTCCCTGGGGAAATAAACAGGAGAAACAATATGGGGCAAAAACCGTCTTTCACCTTGAACAAAGGATGATGACAGTGGTAAAGGTGGTGCGCAACTAGAATTTTAGCAGCAGTTTTCAATCTGTGCTTACCCTGGAATTGTTTCCTATCTGTGAAAAGACAACAGCACTTCCCTTGGACAATGCTTTATCTGAGGTGATAGTCCCCACATGCGTACTCCAGTCCCTCAGCACTGTTTCTTGACCCTAAGCTTTGACTCCGCCACGTTAAAGAGTATTGCAGAAATGTGATTAAAAGTGTCCTCAGCTTATATGTACATCTTCAGGCAGCCTCTAGAAATGCCTAAGGGCC